>NC_062570.1:46717500-47967500 GCF_022837055.1 Prionailurus viverrinus
TGATCCTAACTGCTTTCTAGCCAGATTTTTATCATAATTTCTGCCTTCTCTCTTGTTTGCTGGTGTTGTTAGAGACTCACTGATTTTAAAAGCTATCTTTTGATTCATGGTGGGAGGGTGGGTATATGCTCATGCTTAGTTCTCCATTTTGATTTGCTTCCTCCTTTTCCACATGATCTCTCTCCTTATAATGAAATTGCTGATAACAAAGTTGTTGGAACACAGCCCTTTGTTCATTAAAATAATTTCATTTCACTTACGTATACTATCACTTTGAAACCTCACAACAATCCTGTGATGTAGGCATTTGGTCCAAATACACATTTGGTCGAGGAGGAAGCTGAAATTCAGGAAGGTTAGCTAAATTAATTGAAGTCAGATAGCTGATAAGAAATAAACCTAAATCTGACTCCAAGCCCACTTTATACTATTACATAGTATTTAAATGTTTGTTATATTTGTTTTCTCTAGTTTTCAGTGTGTTTATCTTTATTCCCCCCATTAATATATATGTGCCTTGAGAGGAAGGGCCCTGGCTATTGTGAAGGTACCTGACTTCATGTTTTACAAGCATCAGTCAGTTGAAATTTGTAAACCAACTGAGTCACCTGGGTGGCTCAGTCGGTTGGGCATCTGACTTCGGCCCAGGTCATGATCCCACAGTTCGTGGGTTTGGGCCCTGCATTGGGATCTGTGCTGACAGCTCAGAGCCCGGAGCCTGCTTTGAATTCTGTGTCTCGCTCTCTCTCTGCCCCTTCCCTACTCACACTCTATCTCTCTCTGTCTCTCAAAAATAAATAAACATTGAAAAAAAATTTTTTTTAATTTGTAAACCAGCTAAATAAAGCAACTAATTACAATATATCATGATAGCAACATATTGCAACTGCACATTATAGTGGTAGAAATGTTTTATTTGAGGTCTTTAAATGTTTTATTATGTCCACTGAATGAAAAACTTGGTTGCAAGTCAAAAGTAAAACTGGAGTAAAAGGAAAGGTCAAAGTTCAGCCCTGGCTGGAGTTGTTATGTCAACTCTCTAAGCAATAGGTCTGCATAAACAGAAGACAACATAATAGGAAATACCTATCAGTCTCTAATATCAACCTTAGCTTATTAGTTTTCTATTTCTTCAATAGAATGATATGCTGAGATGACTAGAATTGTGTACTTTTTATGTATTCCATTACATTCACTGTCATATTATTCTCTGGAAGCCTGCCTCAGGAATAACAAACTTTCTGAAGGAGACAGAATCATGCCTTGACATTCCTAAGGACGGAGTCACCTGGGCTGGTTTGTTCTGATCCCATTTCGTTCATCTATTCGACAAACATTAATTGAGCTCCTATGACTTTGGCTGCATAATAAAACTACCTGAGAACTTTTCCCAAATACCATGACTAGTTTTCACTCCTAGACCAATGGAACCCGCATTCATATATTTTTAAAGTTCCTCAAGCAATTATGATGCATGTGAAGGTTGAAAAAACCACTGCTCCATGATATATTACAAATTGTGTTAACCACTGGGGCTACAAATAAAAATAATAATTGCTAATATTTATTGAGTGCATAGTATATGTCAGGCACTGTTCTATGTGCCTTATATGTATTAACATGTTTAATCCTCATAACAACCCTAGAAGTTAGGTATTACTCCCATTTATAGATGAGGAAACTGAGACAAGAAAGATTAAGTATTTGGCCAAAGTTATACATTTAGGAAGTGGTGGAGTCCAATCTCGGAGTCCATGTTCACTGCTCTACAAACTATTAATAGTATCATAGTCTCATAAATAATGATAGGACAGTAGATACCTATTCAAAGCACCAAAAGTGGGAGGTGAAAGTAGGAGGTAGGGGCAGAAAGCCTTCCTGTAGGAGGTGGTACCTTAATTAGGTAGAGGAAGAATGGGAACCAGCAAGGAAAAGTGGAGGAAGAGCTTTTTAGGTTCCTGTTTCCCCTACCTTGCTAGACAACCTGCCTCCTCACCTCCCAGGAGGTCCTTCCTCCCTCTTCCCCACACTGAAAACACTGGAATGTCCACAATCATCCTTAACATGCCTAACATTTCAACTAGGAAGACTGAAGTCATGCACAATTACTCATGCAATTTTTCCTTGTGACAATAGATCCCTCTGTGTGCTTGTCATTCAAATATATAAAGCTCCACTCTGTTGTTTTTTTTTTAAACAGGCTTTGTTATAGGAACAATTCACAAACGTGTCAAACACACATTGGTTCCCCACCCCCTTCTCCTGTCCCCTCACCTGATTGAGAGGCTAGAAAACAATATCCTGGCTTGCCAGGGACCTGTGTCCACTTGCTGACCCTGTCCCAATGGAAGCTAACCCTGCATTTCACTTTGCTTCTAATCAAGTATGGCTCTAAGTTTAAGTTTGAGGTTAACCTCAGGGAGTACTTAGCCACACCTGCTGTCCCTTCTGCCTGGCCCCAGGGGTGGGAACAGACTTTCTGTTGAGGAAAGGGAAATGCTCCTATGCTACTAATTACCTGTGGGAGGAAAGGAAGCTCTCTCCAGACACCAAAAATACCAAGGACCAACATTATAAAAAGCAGTCTTTGTACTAGCCAGCCCCATCATTCAGCCTAGGCTGGGGCTACAGGGAAAAATAACTCCTTCTGCAGCCCACAGGGTCCTTGCATCCCAAATGGATGCCTCAGGAGGCCATGCCCTGAGTGGGTGTCTGCTGGGGGATGGGGTCTCAGAAACATGGATGGAGGCTGACTGCCCAGAAGCCATAGGAAACTGCCTAAAGCTAGCATGTTTACTGATGACTTTGCTAGAATAGTCATAGGCCTGTGAGTAAGTAACAAGGTGAGAAGTGCAGGTCTGCTGAGGTGTGAGGTGGAGCCGTGGGAGATTTCTCCAGAGTCTGGGTAATCTCACCACAGCAGGCTCCTTTCCCTCCCTGTGCTTATCAAGCTCGGGGCGATCCCCACTTTGAGGGTAGGACTATCTTAAATATAGAGAAAGAAGTGTTACCATCTGGCCTGTTCCATTCCCTTAGGCTTGGCTGCGACAGGCCCAGATAGAGTCCACAGCATCTGGGAGACTCGGGTCTGGAGGGTGATCTTGGGGGAAGGGTTGAGTTGCTATGAAAATTGGATTTGGCCACAGGCTGGGAATTGGAGGCTTTCACAAACAGGAAGGCAGTAGGGCCATTTGGCTGGGCCTTTGGGCTCAAGTGGCTTCAGAATTTGGCTGCTGATCAGTGTTGGGGAATGAGGTGAAACCTGAGGGTGCCCCAAGGATTGAGGACCTTTGAATCTGAAAGCTGCCAGAGCCACATTGAAGTTCTTAGAGGGCCTGTTTTCATGGTCTGTCTTACTTTACAGAGCCTGGGACAGATTCCCAAGACTCTAAATTGCCAAAACCAGGAAGTCAGGGTACTAGAATTTCATACTAGGCAAGTTTCCCAGTCTCTCACTCCAACATTTCTGCATCTGGGCAGACTAGGGGAAAATTCTTCCATTATAATACCACATGTACAGGATCCTTGGCAGCGATGTGCATGGAGGCACATCTTTCTTTTCTTCCCTCCTGTTGATATGGGCTCTCCTTTATAGACTCCTCAAGTGTCAGAGCTCAAAAGATTTTAGAAGCCATGTAGACCAATTCTTTTGACAGAAAAGGAAATGCAGAACCGGAGAGAAATGACTGGCACAAAGAAACACAGCTGGTTAATGAAACCACTTCTTCTGACAACCAGTGCAGGGCTTTTTCCATAATACCACACCCTTTATAACAAATAACATTTGTGTATCAGGGGCTCCTGCCCATTCCCCCTTCTGTTTCCCATTTTACTCACTTCCATGCACAGGGCCATAAACTGCACCTTGTAGAAGGTAAGATGACTTTCTGAAAGGTTTCTGTTATTTGGTGTACTGACAAAAACAGTGTTAGGTTAGAAAGAAAGAAGCCAATGTGAAGTGCAGGTCACCCAGGGTGGAAGGGCAAATTCTATGACTCTCAGGCCTCAAAGCTGTCCATGAACCAGTAGCATGGGCCTCACCTGGGAGTCTCACCCCAGAACTGCACTTTCCCCAGATCCCTAGATGATCCAAATACACATTAAAGTCTGGGTAGAACTACTTTTAGGTAAGGCTCTGCAAAAGTCTTCCTCCTCCTCTTCCTGCCCAAATGCTTAACCTCCCACCTCCCTCCTGCTCCTCCACCCGTCTTTGTCCTCAGTTCTAAATGCTACCTTGCTCTGCCTTTTCTTGAAATTTAAAGCCCCAATGGGGTGGGGGTGTGTTATATTTTAAAAGGGGACTTGTTTTTTTAGAAAAATAAAATATAGGAATTCGAAAGAAATTTTGCAGCTCCAATGCCATGTTGTTAATGTAGAAATACAAACATCTACTATGTTTATATTGGCTTGCTTGTAAAATCATCATCTTTGGTTATATTTAGGAACTTGATGGCTTGGAAAGTATACTGAAAAACTCTGAGAACAAAAATATTTTTCCCCTTAACTCTCTGGAAAATAAAAATCTCTTTTAAAAAATCTTCAAACATCTTTTCTCTACTTTCTTATCCCCATCCACCATTACGCATTTCCTCCTCTTACCTTTCATCCAGTTCAGTTTTCCTCATTTCATTTACATTTTTTAAAATGGAATTTTTCTTATTACATGTATATTCCTTATAGAAAAAATAGGATATAAAGAAGCAAAAGAAAACACAACCAGACCCACAACTACTATAAACGTTTTATAAAAAATTATCTCAAACTTTTTTGTGTATGCATTGGTTAACAAAAATGGGATAATTCAGAACATAATTAGTATCTAGTTCCATTTCTTCCTTCCTCTCCTTTTTTTCTTTTATTTTCTTTCTGTCTAGGCTTCACGCCCAACACGTGTGGAACCCAGCACGGGGCTTGAACTCATGACCCTGAGATCGAGACCTGAGCTGGGATCAGAAGTCAGATCCTTAACTGACTGAGACACCCAGGTGCCCCAGTATCTAGTTTCTTTTACATAAAACTATAAATCACTAACTTCTTTACATCTGTGAACATAAAAATGAACATTTTTATTAAATTCTGCCATATGGATTGTACCATGACTGATTTAATAATATTTCCATTGCTGGATATTTAGGTAGTCCAAACTTCTCACTATTAAAAATAGTACTGCATATCCTTACTGATTTTCTTACCTTAAAAAATTCTTTCATTAAATCATAAATGTGCTATTACACTTGTGACAAATATTTAAATACAGAAAACATTTTTGGGCCATCATTCCCAGTCCTGATTCCCATCCCACCTTCCCAGAGGTAATCATTGTTACCAGTTTTGTATATATTCTCCCAGACCATTTTTTATGCATTTAGTACATATATATGTAGCTATAAAAAATAAATTACTATTCCAAGTTGTTGGTTCATTCGTGGTTATTTTTCACACCAATGGTATAAGACCTATCATTCTTCAAATCGCCTTTCTCACTTAAACAATCAATTTTGGAGTGCTTTCTGTATTAATGCTTATAGATCTACTTCGCTCATTTAAGCTGTTGTATGGTATTTTGTGTCATGAATAGAACGTAGTTTATTTAGCATGTGTTGTATCAATTGACTTTTAGGGTATTCCACTTTTTGTCTCTTATAGAGAATACATTTATATGAGCTTCTTTGTGTACATGTGTGAGTGTGTCTTTAGGGGAGATTCAGAGAAGGGGCATTGTTGAATCTTAGGATCACTGACTTCTTTCTACGTATGAATGAGAGGATCTTTTGAAGATCCTGGAGGAAAAAGTATAGTTCATTTAAAAAATTTTTTATTTTTTATTTTTGAGAGAGTGCACAAGTGGGGAAGAGGAGCAGAGAAAGAAAGAATCCCAAGCAGGCTTCATGCTCAGTGCAGAACCAGACACGCGGCTGGATTCCACAACCCAGGGATCATAACCAGAGCTGAAATCAAGAGTTGGATGCTCAACCAACCAACTGAGCCACCCAGATGCCTCAAAATATAGTTCTTAAAAGCCTGAAAAGTTATTTTTTTGCCCCAGCTTTATTCTTGGTTTCCAATATTATCTTGAGGTTTCTAGCTAGAGTGGATGGAGGCAACTGAACAAGAGAAAGGACATACCAGGCTTTGGGGGAAAAACAGTAAGTAGGTTTGGCTGAGTTTAAGATGCTGCCTTACATGAGGGAAGAATGCCTATGGTGCGGGGCAGATGGGGTGTCCTCCCCTACTTCTCTTGTTCCAGCTGCTCCACTCCCACCACAGCTCAGTGAATCCAACTGTCAACCCAACTTTTTTTGTTGTTTATTTATTTATTTTGAGGGCAGAGGAGAAAGGGGCAGGCATAGAGGGAGAGAGAGAGAATCCCAAGCAGGCTCCATGCTGTCAGTGCAGGACCTGATGTGTGGCTTGATCTTACGAACCATGAGATCATGACCTGAGCCAAAATCAAGAGTCCAACATTTAACTGACTGAGCCACCCAGGTGCCCCATCAATTCAACTTTTGATGGGTGCACATGGGGTAGAAAGCATAGCATTAGGTGCTATAAGGATTTCAATAGGTGACATGGTCTCTACCCTTGTGAAGGGGAACAGACATCCATTCATCAGGAGATGTATCAACACTTACAAGCCATGCTGTACTACCAAGTAAAACTTAGGGCTAAGAAAACAGCCACCATTACTGCTGAGTGAACATCAAGTCCTCTGCACCTTTCACCTGGATTAATTGCCCCTAGGTTTTCACTTGGTCTTCTCACCTACAATCTCTCCTTTTCAACCTATCCAGTTGACTGCTGATAAATCTGAAAAAGCCACTTTTTGGTATCTTGGATCTTGTTCATTTCCCACTCCTCTTATTGTGCCCAGTAAGCTTCCCCTCATCCTTTAAGATTCAGCTTAATAATGTTAAGGTGGTAATTATTTGTACTATATAAGTGTGTCAAATCAACACATGGTACATTTTAAGCTCACACAATGTTATATGTCAATTATGTATCAATAAAGCTGGAGAAAAAAGACTCAGCTCAAACTTTTCGTTCAACATGTATTACTACTCCACATGTATTAAGCACATGCTATGTGCTTATCACCTCTACTAAAAATTTCCCCTGACTCTAGGCTCTTGAGAATAACTCCTTCCTTGCTTATTCTCTTGTAGTAGATCCTACTTTATTGTCACTACTTTTTACATATGCATGTATATATTTTCTTCCACTTCTCTTTATTTCATTAAAATTTTTAAAATTTGGGAGCCTGGGTGGCTCAGTTGGTTAAGCGTCCAACTCTTGACTTCAACTTAGGTCACGATCTCATGGTTCGTGACTTTGAGCTGCTTATTGGGCTGTACACTGTCAGTGTGGAGCCTGCTTGGGATTCTGTCTCCCTCTCTCTCTGGCCCTCCCCTGCTGGTTCTCTATCTCCCTCTCTCTCTCAAAATAAATAAAAAAATAAACTTAAAAAAATAAGAAATAAAAATTTTAAAAAATTGGAGCGTAGTTGACATACAACGTTACACTAGTTTCAGGTGTACAACATAATGATTACTTATTTATTTGTCTCGCCTACCTCTATCCCAAACTGTGAGTTCTTAAAGTGCAGGGTCTCTATCTTATCCATCTCTGTACCCCCAGTACCCAATATGATGCTGGGCACATGCTTGATGCTTAATAAATGTTTAACAAAAACAATAAATAAATGAGCTTCCCAGAAATGTGTACACTGTTTCTCAACGCACTTTTAAGATTTGGAGGTTAACTTTTCTTAGAAAGAGAAGAAACCATGTTAGGTGGCAAGAGCAGAGATAGTCTTTGAGGTGACTTGTCCTAGATCCTGAAAGTAGTAAAGGGAAGAGCTGGTACTTGCCCAGGTCTAAGTCTTTTCATTTTGTATTTCAAACACGCAGTCTACATCACTGTTGCAATATAAGGGGTACTAAAGAAGTGTTTATTTAAAAGAAGAAAGGAGGGGTGCCTGAGTGGCTTGGTCATTTAAGCTTCCAACTTCGGCTCAGGTCACGATCTCACCGTTTATGTGTTCGGGTCCCACATTGGGCTCTGTGCTGACAGCTCAGAGCCTGGAGCCTACTTCGGATTCTGTGTCTCCCTCTCTCTCGGCCGCTCTCCTGCTCACACTCTGTCTGTCTCTGTCTCTCAAAGACAAATAAACATTAAAAAAAATTTTTTTAATGAAGAAAAATAAAAAAAGAAAGGAAAGATTTTAAAAAGATCCCGACTTCCCCTAGTTTGGAACTGAACTTAAAAAATTTTTTTTTTAATTTTAGAGAAATAGTGCAAGTGGAGTAGAGGGGCAGAAGGTGAGAGAGAGAGAAAGAGAGAGAAAGAGAGAGAGAGAGAGAGAGAGAGAGAGAGAGAATCTTAAGCAGGCCCCACACTCAGTGCAGAACTGGATGTGAGGCTAGATCCCACGACCCTGGGATCATGACCTTAGCTGAAATTAAGAATCCAACACTCAACCGACTGAGTCACCCAGGCACCCCAGAAATGGACTTTTTAAAGCTCAAATTTAATGTTGCCTCTTGTCTAAAGCCCTTTGATCATTTCTCATTGCTCTTAGGTTAAAGTTCAAAATTTTAATTTGTCATGCGAGGCTCCACATGGCCTGGAGTTTGCCTATTTCTCCAGCACCCTTTTGCATCATTCTTCCTGGGGCTCCTTACACTCCAGCTACAGAAGTCATTTCTTTGATTCTCAAGGTCACCAAGCTTCTTCATCGGTAATCAGCTCCTTATGCCTGGAACACCCTTTGTACCCACCCCCCACCCCCACTGCCTCACTAACTGCCACTCGTCCTTCAGGTCTCAGCTTAACTGTCACTGCCCAGGGAGACCTTCCCTCAGCCGCACAGCAGGGTGGCTCACTCTATAGTATACTTGCATGCTGTTCTATCTCTCCCCTTTATAACACTAATGATCATTGTAACTTGACCGTTAAGTGTGTAATCATTGAATGTTTGTTTTTCACTCCCTGCCTCCTAACTCCAGATTAGAAGGCCCATGAGAACAGGATCTGCATCTGTTCTGTTCACTACTTTATTGAAATGGCTTTACCTACACTACTTCATCTAGTTTCACAATCTTGTGAGGCAGACATTCTCATCTCCTAGTTGACAGAGGAGAAAACTGAAAACTCAGAGGGATGTGTGGTAGAGTCAATATTTGAGCACAGTTCCATCTATATTACTGAAGGGTTAAAAGAGCTAATTCATTTATTGGGGATTTGGAGTCTCAAGACCAGAACTTAGTAAGGTAATCATTCTGGGCATGTCTTCTCACCTTCTGTATAATAGAGATAATATTACTTACCTTACCTTCCTCATAATTTTCCATATGATCAAATAAAATAATACATATGACTTGCCTGGTAGCCATAATACAGTCTACAAATGTAAGTGAAATAAGTAGTATTTTTCATCAGACTCAAGTCTGTAACGGCTGGTGCTTATCTGGTCTGCCCACTCTGGGCATCAGTTTCTTCAGTAAAATTGTCAGTTTGAAGACACTGAGTCCAGATGTCCCTGTATTTTATTTTGAGAAGGTTGGTAGCCTGGGATTATGTTGACAGCTAAAAGATTGAGGATGACAGCATTCATCTTACAGAATGAGAACTATACATTTAGCTTTAAACAAAGCAATAAATAAAATGCAGTGTGTCTAGTAGTTAGCCTCTATTATTGGTCACCAAGAACAGATTCAATGGTTAGGCAAGTGCAGTTAATGATTAGCACGAATGGTTGAGAGTTTAGACTTTGGAGTCATAGAGACTTGAGTTCAATTCTTTCAGCTCTATACTTACCAACAAAGAGGACTTAGCAAGTTACTTAACTCCTCCAAGCTTCATTTCTACATCTTTAAAGTGAACCTACCCTTAGACCGTTGTAAGCATTAACACAAATAATGTAAGTAAGCACCCGGGACACAGGAAGCACTCTATAAATGTGGAGAGTTGTTATTGCCATGTCAGTCTTTCTTTCCTGGCTTGCTGATCCCTGTACCCTATTTGTTCCATGTTGCTCCCATTCCAACTGGAATGATGACTTTCAGGTGTCAGAGTCTTAAATATCAATGCCAAGAACTCTGTTTCTCAATCTGCAACTGTTCCAAGTGAGGCCAACCCTGGATAAAGGGGAGAGCTTTCCTCCCATGTGTTCTGCACAATGAGTCCCACCAGTTTCTTATAAGTGTGGGGAAACTTCTTTATTTGTGCAGAGCAGCAAATTCTTCCATCCATGTCTCTGCTCAACTACTTTTGAGGGTCACACTAAGGATGAGAGGGTTTTATCCTCTCAAGTGGCTTCAGACAGCTGAAGGATGTGCAGTTTGGAGCTGCAATAAAAAACGCAGTTTTATTGTTTAGTCACTATGGCTACTATCACACAGGCTCAATAAGATGCTTTGATTCATTATTAATTTCAAAATGAAAGCCTTTCTGTAATTTTTGTTTTTACCTTGAGCAATTTGATTTGATTTGATTTGATTTGATGCTACTTACTGGGTATTTTATTATTATTAGTCCCACTACAATACCCTTTGCATTGATGAAAATATTTTCCCTCTCTTATAAATACATTGTGACATAAATCTAGGTCAGTTTCATCCTAGAGCCATAAATCAACAGTGTAGTTTAAAATATTAAGTAAAATGCATGAAAAATTGAGACATAATAGAATTACTCCCATCTAAACACAAATTGATTATCAACAAACTTACAAAAGGTGAAGTAAATCCAATAATAAGCAACTTGTTGACTATCAAATGATTTTTGGAATTATAAAACATTTAAGATTTCTCAAAAAATTTTTTCATAATAATATTTTAATCTAATGATCAATCTGTTTTTAATTTTAAAATAATAAAGCTTCCCCATATCAAAAATAATTTTAATATATAAACTCCATATCATTTGACATGTAATTACTTTGAATAATACATTAAAACTAAAATAAATGTAGCACCTACACTAATTAAACTTATTTTATTTTTTTAATTTATTTTTTAATTTTATTTTTTAATTTTAATTTTACACCCAAATTAATTAGAGTATAGTGCAACAGTGATTTCAGGATTAGATTCCTTAATGCCCCTTACCCATTTAGCCCATCCCCCCTCCCACAACCCCTCCAATAACCCTCTGTTTGTTCTCCATATTTATGAGTCTCTTATGCTTTGTCCCCCTCCCTGTTTTTATATTATTTTTGTTTCCCTTCCCTTATGTTCATCTCTTTTGTCTTTTAAAGTCCTCATATGAGTGAAGTCATATGATTTTTGCCTTTCTCTGACTAATTTCACTTAGCATAATACCCTCCAGTTCCATCCATGTAGTTGCAAATGGCAAGATTTTATTCTTTTTGATTGCCGAGTAATACTCCATTGTGTATATATATATATATATATATATATATATATATATGTGTATATATATATATATGTACATATATATATATACCACATATACCATGTATATGTACATATATATACCACATATACCATGTATATGTACATATATATATACCACATCTTCTTTATCCATTCACCCATCAATGGACATTTGGGCTCTTTCCATACTTGGGCTATTGTGGATAGTGCTGTTATAAACATGGGGGTGCATGTGTCTCTTCGAAACAGCACACCTATATCCCATGGATAAATGCCTAGTAGTGCAATTGCTGGGTCTTAGGGTAGTTCTATTTTTAGTTTTTTGAGGAACCTCCATACTGTTTTCCAGAGTGGCTGCACCAGCTTGCATTCCCAAGCCTTTCTGTAATTTTGAAGTAGGAGTCAGGAGTTCTAGTGATAGCATTGTGTGTGTTTTCACTTAAAATGTACTTATTGAGAGCTACTATGCTGTGGTCTCTGGAGAGGAACACAAAGATTAATGACTTCTCTTTCCCTTGCAGGAACTGAAATGCTATGCAGGGGATAGAAAAGGACACAAACAATGGGAGGGAGTGAACAAGTAGGCAAGGAAGGACGCTCTGAGCATGGCACCCTCTACTCTGGATTGGGATTCGTGTGTTTGGGGTGGTGGGTTAAGGGAGTAAAAGGAAATGAGCACTCTACTGGGCCTAGCACTTGTACTTATTAATTAAATTAGCCTGAGCAAGCCACCTACCCTCTCTGAACCAGTTTTTCACATGAAAAAAGAGGAGATTCTTACCTCAAAAGATTGCTGTAAGGATTAACCGAGATAAAGTACATGCCAAGCAGGATGCTAGGCTAATTGTAGATAACAAGTATTAGTCACTATAAATATTAGTATGATTAATACACCAAAACATAAATAGTACTAAAAAAAATCTTGTCAGCATATAGGGTCAGTGGAGGAGGCTTAATGAAAAAGATTTTAACTCTTATTTCAGCAGTATGGTGTTGACGTGGAGCACTTCTTAGATATGCAAATGTGAGATATTTGCTAAATATTTGCCACTCTTCTGACACAGATGATGACATCCTGTGGTCACTCCCCTCCCCTGGTGAGATATTATGTGGTGGTTTCATGTTCACCCCACCCAAGATGGTGGATTATCTGATGGTAACAGAGAAACAGGAAGATCAGTGGTTTTAAATATGCAGCGACTATATGTTCTACGATAAATAACTCTTCCATTTCTATCAGCTGCTTGACCAAAGGCTGAAAAAATTATGATATAAAATAAGGAACTGAAGACACAGCTTTTGGAAAAGCTGAAAGCCTCTTTGATGTTGGAAGCACACCCTGTCATGCATAGCGTACTGGGCAAGAAGATGGCTGAAGACGACTTTACAGACAGGATAATCACTCCAGCAGACAGATGGAAGGGGGAAGGGGGTCTGGCTTTGTACCTGTAAGTGCAGCTGCACCTTCCTTGATGAAGCTGTTCTGCACTCTAGAATCTCTCATTCGGTTTGCTCAAGTAATCCAGATTTGAATAAACAGTCACTGTGTGGAAGCCAACTCAGATCATTTATTATAAAACTCCTTGATTTATAGGAAATATGTGGTTTCTAGGAGGAGAAAATGAGACAATCTGAGATATAATGGTTATTATTCATAAGAAATGAATGGTCTTTGCTCTCTTTCTAAAAGCATTATTCTCATAAGGAAATTATAACACCCAAAGGTTTTATTGGCATTAATGTGGTTATATCTATGTTCATTATGATGATAATCATAACAGTGTTACCATTTTTGAGCTTCTAGCTTAGGTCAGTGGAAGGGAGAACTCAAACCGCCTTCTAGGAGAGTTTGAGCTTGGCTTCAGGTTAAACCATATGGCCTTTGGAGAGCTGCTCATATTCAGTCTCTAGGCTGTAAGCTCCATAAAGGTAAAGGTCTTCCCTATCATCTTCAGGACTGTATTATACTCAGAGTCTAGCAGAGCGTACAGTACATGATGGGTGTTACATCAATATTTGTTGAAATATTTAACATTCATTATCACTTTTAATACAACAATCCTGACAGCTCAATAGTATTGCTCTGGTTTGTGAATAAAAAAGTTGGCCTGCTTGTTTCAAATCTATCTGCAGAATTATGGATGAGATGCGGTATTGCAGGGTTGGAAGAAATTTGCTTTATGGTCACATGATCTCTGAGCTTAACATGGGAGAATCAAGGCGAATAATATTGTTTATGTAAGATGCTTTTCATGCTTTCACAGAATGCGAAGAAGTAGCTCTGTTGGCCATCTGACCAGAGAAGTTTGAAACCGTATTTATGGGGAAATGGAGATGTTTGGTCTGGAGAAGAGAATACCTTGGGGACATAGTAATCATACTTTCATACCCAAGGCCGACTCAGAGCAGAAGAGACTGTCTTGAGTGTGTAGGCTCAAATGCCAGAATGCACTGCAAACTTTAGGGAAACCAATATTGGTTTGATACAGGGAAGAACATTGTAACTCCTTGTGCTGTTTAGAAATAGATCACCTTGTGCTGGGAGAACTGGACAGCAACATGCAGAAGGTTGAAACTAGACCACTTTCTCACACCATTCACAAAAATAAACTCAAAATGGATAAAGGACCTGAATGCGAGACAGGAAACCATCAAAACCTTAGAGGAGAAAGCAGGAAAAGACCTCTCTGACCTCAGCCGTAGCAATCTCTTACTCGACACATCCCCAAAGGCAAGGGAATTAAAAGCAAAAGTGAATTACTGGGACCTTATGAAGATAAAAAGCTTCTGCACAGCAAAGGAAACAACCAACAAAACTAAAAGGCAACCAACGGAATAGGAAAAGATATTTGCAAATGACATATCGGACAAAGGGCTAGTATCCAAAATCTATAAAGAGCTCACCAAACTCCACACCCGAAAAACAAATAACCGAGTGAAGAAATGGGCAGAAAACAAGAATAGACACTTCTCTAAAGAAGACATCCGGATGGCCAACAGGCACATGAAAAGATGTTCAGCGTCGCTCCTCATCAGGGAAATACAAATCAAAACCACACTCAGATATCACCTCACGCCAGTCAGAGTGGCCAAAATGAACAAATCAGGAGACTATAGATGCTGGAGAGGATGTGGAGAAACGGGAACCCTCTTGCACTGTTGGTGGGAATGCAAATTGGTGCAGCCACTCTGGAAAGCAGTGTGGAGGTTCCTCACAAAATTAAAAATAGACCTACCCTATGACCCAGCAATTGCACTGCTAGGAATTTATCCAAGGGATACAGGAGTACTGATGCATAGGGGCACTTGTACCCCAATGTTCATAGCAGCACTCTCAACAATAGCCAAATTATGGAAAGAGCCTAAATGTCCATCAACTGATGAATGGATAAAGAAATTGTGGTTTATATACACAATGGAATACTACGTGGCAATGAGAAAAAATGAAATATGGCTTTTTGTAGCAACGTGGATGGAACTGAAGAGTGTGATGCTAAGTGAAATAAGCCATACAGAGAAAGACAGATACCATATGGTTTCACTCTTAGGTGGATCCTGAGAAACTTAACAGGAACCCATGGGGGAGGGGAAGAAAAAAAAAAAAAAGAGGTTAGAGTGGGAGAGAGCCAAAGCATAAGAGACTGTTAAAAACTGAGAACAAACTGAGGGTTGATGGGGGGTGGGAGGGAGGAGAGGGTGGGTGATGGGTATTGAGGAGGGCACCTTTTGGGATGAGCACTGGGTGTTGTATGGAAACCAATTTGACAATAAATTTCATATATTAAAAAAAAAAAAGAAATAGATCACCTTGGAGGTAGTGAATCCCATTGTTGGCAAATGACCACATGATCATTTGACAATGATATTGTAAAAGGGATTTAAGCATTGGCTAAGGGGAGAAAGACACTAGGCTAAATGAATATCTCCTTCTTATCTCCTAGAATATTATGATTCTATAATCATGTATTTGAAATTTGTAAAGATGATATCCAGGTAAGAATATATTTTAAAGAAAATTAGGTAATAGCTTAGGTCAGATTCCATTAGCCTATAAGGTCCCCTAAAGCAGGATATTTGTCTATGTGATACAGCATTGTGTTCCGTGCACCCAGCACCATGTCTGGCACATAGTATACCTTTAGTAACCTGTGTTAAATGAATCAGTTGGAATCCTGGGCACACTGGGGAACCTATCATGCTCTGAGCACTGACTTCACAAGAAGTTATGGAGTGTGCTAGGAATGAAAGCTGAACCAGATCACCTTTCCTGTTCCCCTTTCCCATATGGAAATGCTAGAGGGAAGCATTTCCATTTATTGGTGTGGTTTTTTTTTTTTAATGTTTATTTTTTTGAGAGAGAGAGAGCGAGCATAAGCAGGGGAGGGACAGATAGAAACAGAGACATAGAATCTGAAGCAGGCTCCAGGTTCCGAGCTGTCAGCACAGAGCCCGACACAGGGCTCGAACCCACAAACCATGAGATCATGACCTGAGCCAAAGTTGGAGGCTTAACCGACTGAGCCACCCAGGCGTCCTTCCACTTTGTGTTTTAAATGTTGCACTCACATAGAATCTTTTCCTTGGGAGAAGTGCTTCAATGTGTGTATTTTCTGTTGGCCTCACTAGCTCACAAGCTATTTGTGAGTAGACCATGCAGAAGCCAACTTGTAGAATCCTGGAATGAGAGGGCTGGCAGGGCTCTAAGAAATGCCCTACTCTATCTGCAGTTGAGAATGTACAGGAGTGATGTGGACATAAATTAGGCTGAAAACCACAATCCAACATGGGAAGTCACCCCTGGAGGTGACACTGGAGAAACCCCAGAGGGAGACAATGATTTAATCGGTCTAGCACCAATCAAGATCTCAATACAATACAGTTGACCCTTGGGGGTCTGGGTGGCTTAGTCAGTAAAGCGTCTGGCTCTTGATTTCAGCTCAGGTCATGATCTCACAATTTGTGGGTTCAAGGCCCACACCCAGCTGTGCCCTGACAAGTGCAGAGCCTGCTTGGAATCTCTCTCTCTCTCTCTCTCTCTCTCTCTCTCCTTTTCTCTGTCTCTTCCCTGCTCACAGCATGCACAAGTGCACGCGCTCTCTCTCTCTCTCATAATAAATAAATAAACCTAATAACAAAACAAAACAATACAGTTGGCCCTTAAACAACAACAGGTTTGAGCTGTGTGAGTTCACTTACAAGCAGTTTTTTTTTTTCAATTAATAGAGTACTATAGTACTATAAATGTATTTTCTCTTCTTTGTGATTTTAATAACATTTTTGTTTCTCTAGTTCACTTTATTGTGAGAGTACAGTTATAATACCATAGTATAAAAAATGATTGTTATCCTATCAACAAGGCTTCTAGGCTACTAGTAATTTTTAAGTCAAAAGTTATATGCAGATTTTCAATTGTGTGGGAGGTTGGCTCTAACCCTTTCATTGTTGAAAGGTCAACTATATAGTGAACAAATAGTTTCCAGCAGCAGTGCTTAACTTGGGACCAGAAAGCCTGGATTCTCCTCTGAATCTGCTGTCACTGCCTGTGTGATCTTT
Organism: Prionailurus viverrinus; assembly: GCF_022837055.1. Lineage (NCBI taxonomy): Eukaryota > Metazoa > Chordata > Mammalia > Carnivora > Felidae > Prionailurus > Prionailurus viverrinus. Next base: position 46,734,450 of record NC_062570.1, read on the forward strand.
ACATGTTCCTTATCCTCTCTAGATGTCATCTGGGGCTATCAAGCATTCAAACAACTATCCTATCTAGGGGATACCAGTTATAGAGGCAGGAGGGCATGGTTGTCTTAACTAGCAGCAGAAATGGAGAAAAGCAAATGACTTCAAGGGCCACTTAAAGCAGTAATTGGACATGGGGTGTGAAATGGGGGTGAGGGTGGTGAAGGACAACTTGTAGATTTCTAACCTAGGCAGCTGGGTGGATGGCAGTGATGTTTGCTGAAATAGGAACCAGCAAGCAGGAGTGGCTTTTGAGAGGAAGCTGATGAACCATACCTTGTACTCCCGGAAAAGGCCACACACTCAGAAAGATCCTGGCCCTTAGGCTCTTCCCCTACCTCCTTGTGTGAGAATAAGCCCACTGCATGAGAGCGTGGGCAGACCAGGTAGCTTCAAATGTGACAGAGTCCCCTGGTTATGCTTCCTGATGCAAGAATGTTTCAGGAGCTGGTGTAATTCAGCTTTAAAAAGATGAATATCTTTTCTTATTGCTAAGGCAGCTCCAGAAGGCAAATATGGAGATCTGGGACCCACAAACCTAAAATTACAAAGAAAAGAAGAGAACCAGGGGATACTTCAACATTAGAAGCTGGTTTTCTGCCAGAACTTTGCTTTATTTAATACCCTCACCCACACTCTCCTTGGTTTCCAAAGACCAAATGCGAGGCTTGACTCCTACATCTTGTCATTGTCTCTAGGCCTTGGTACTGAATGAATGAAACCAGTAGAATTAAAAAAAAAAAAAAAATGGAGCTCCCTAAGGCCTGGCAGGGGCTAGGAGCATCCAGCAGACTGAGAGACTGAGGGAATGGCAGGATGGAGATCGATGTGTAATGAAGAGAACAGAGCAACCATGGCACTGAACTACCACTGATCTCAGCCTTGCTGCAGGTCTGGGTTCACTGAGATGACCCCCTTAAAGCCATGATGGAGTATAGAGAATAACTGACATCTCATAGCATCTTATGAATATTGCTGTGTGGAGAGGACCCGTTTTTATAGATAGCAGAAAGGGACATGAAGGAGACAAAGGTGGGGAGAGCAAATGTGAAAATGTGAGAAATTGCATCTGTCATTTTTAAAAAAGAGTAAGTTTAGGGGCATCTGGGTGGTTCAGCCGGTTGAGCATCTGACTTTGGCCTCTGTGAGTTCAAGCCCTGTGTCGGGATCTTTGCTGACAGCTCAGAGCCTGGAGCCTGCCTTGGTTTCTGTGTGTGTGTGTGTGTGTGTGTGTCTCTCTCTCTGCCCCTCAACTGCTCTCTCGCTCTCTCTCTCTCTCTCTCTCTCTGAAAAAGAAATAAATGTTGAAAAAAAATTTTTTAAAGATTAAGTTTTGGGGCACCAGCGTGGCTCTGTCGGTTGAATGGCTGACTCTTGGTTTTGACTCAGGTCATGATCCCAGGGTCGTGAGTTCAAGCCCCGCATCAGGCTTTGTGTGGAGCATGAGCCTGCTTGGGAATTCTCTCTCTCTCTTTCTTAAACAAACAAACAAACAAATAAATAAAATAATATGTTTTTGTTTCTAATTACAAAAGCAAAATTTTATGGTAGAAAATTTAAGAAATAGAGAAAAGCAAAATAAAATATTCAGCTGTAATGCTACTAACCACTCTTGCCATTTGATAAATATTTACTGAATGCTGACTAGCTGAGGCACAATTCAAGGACCACAACAACTTCAAGACTTAAGTAATGTTATTACTCCCTTTTAATCAATGAAAGCAAGAAATGAGGTTCAGAGAGGCTGAGATTTGCCTGAAGACATACAGTTGGCAAATGGTAGAGCCCAGAATTGAACCCGGCTCTGTACCCTCGTTATCTCACAATACTTTGTCTTGATCCATGGATAATACCAGAAGTGATGCCACTTTCTCAAGTAATCCCAATTTTCAGATGGGAAATCCTCCACAGCAAAAAGATACTGTACAAAGATGTTTAACAAATATGTCTTGCCTTTCCTCAGCTGCCACTAAGGTCCTGGGTCTCTCTGGGGAAGCTAAGTGTGTGTTGGGGTAAGGCCTTCACTTCATCCGGTGACTAGCACTGTGCCCAGCAGCACTCGCTCAGTGCTCACAGGCCCATAGCCTCCTTCTCACAGCTCGCCAGCATCTCCTCAGCCCTCAACCTGTACCATGATGCAGTGACAGTCACAGAGGATAACAACGCCCTCACTGAAGCAGCAGTTGTAGATGCTGAACCTTTCTGGCCAGGCTTGTTTGCAAAGGCAGGCCCTGGCCAGTGTCAACATCGGGAGCCCCATCTGCAGTGTAGGGGCTGGTGGACCTGCCCCAGCAGCTGGCACTGCACCAGCGGGAGGTCCCACCCCCTCCACCACCGCTGCCCCAGCTGGCGAGAAGGAGGTGGAAGCAAAGAAAGAAGAATCGGAAGAGTGTGATGATGACATGGGCTTTGGTTTTTTGACTAACCTCTTCTGTAACCTGTCCAGTGAAAAGCTGAACTCTTAAAAAAAAATGTATCTTGTCTTTTAAGTCTTGTCACACTTCCTGCAATTTTGTAAACTCATCCATTGCAAAAGTGATGTTTTGATTCTTTGTCCTTTGTGACAACCAGAACAGAAAGAGACTCTCCTTCCATTACTTGGCTGGAGGCTTCCTTCTGCTTCTGCCCAAAGCAGGCTGTGGTTAGCACTCACTGTTTAACCTCTTCCTCCTGCAAGTCATTTTTTGAAGTAGAGCCTTTTTCTTTTCTTTTCTTTTCTTTTCTTTTCTTTTCTTTTCTTTTCTCTTCTTTTTTTCTTTTTTTTTTTTGAGAACACTTTGACACCATGGACATTCTGTAATCCTAAATTATCAAGCCAATCACTTAAAAAGAAAATGAACAAATGTGTGTGACAACCCTACCCCATTTTTAGGCTTCATCATCTCCCACCACATCTCCGACTCCAGCTCTAGCCTTGAATCGCTGATGAGACTCAGTTCATCCTGTCATTAGGATCAGTTTCTACTGCACAGAGTACTTGATGATTTTTTAAAAGTTGAAAGTTTAATGCTTTATTCTTCATAGAAATGAATTAAGCGTGAATGTCAAAATAGCACTAGCATCAAAATGACCTTAACAAAATGTCATATACCCAGTACCCAATTCTGACTACCCAGCTTTGCCCCTAGCCAGTCACTTGCTGTCAGCTTTAGACACTTCCTGTGCATCCCCCACTATTAACTGGCCCTGCCTCTTCCAGAGGACTCTCTAGTGGTTCTTAATCTAGGGTTGTCATTCAGATTGAGAGCTTTGGAACCAAACTGCCTCAGTTCAGATTCCTCCATTACCACTCTCTGTGTGACCTTGGAAAGTTATTTAACTTCCCTGTGATTCACTTTCCTTGTTTGTTAAGTGGGGAAAATGATACCTATTTTATAAGGTTGTTGTGACATCAAATACTTGAAATGCTAATGCTTGCAAAGGTCTTCTAACATGGGTTGGCATATTGTAAGCATGTAGTTAATGTTACTTATTAAGACAAGTGGAGTTGTCTGTCCATCGTGTCACCCCAAGGGCCAGTAGTCAAGATTTATTTCTTAAAAATAACTTAAAATTTTAGTGATTTTCCTGTAGTATCTATTGGCATTGCTGAGTAATTTTTAAAAAAATTGCACACGCATAGTAGTTTGCCTACAATTATATATTCAATAGACTTTTATGGGCTTGCCTAGAAACCTTAATAATCACTTACAACACTGTGCAAACACACATATATATATATATATATATATATATATATATATATATACACACACACACACACATCTACCTATCTATTTACATGTATTCACATCTTTTTTTTGCAGTAGATTTTTGGGCAATACTTTTTATGTAATATATCTGGTTTATTTTATAAATTTATTTTTCCTGTTATTGATTTTTCGTTTCCAAAGGTTGGCTGGTAAAGCACTGTCAAGACTCAGTGTGGTCCTGAATAGCATGCCCAAGATTTTGTATTTTATTTCCTATATGATGAGGAGTCGCCCATGACTTCAGAGGAAGACAGTGTCACAGTCTAACATGATTTAGGGAGTAGAGCAAAGGCTGGTCTGATTAGATCTTGGAGTCAAGGAGGTCAGTTAAGAAGCTGTTAGAACAACCCAGATTGAGAGTGTCAAGGTGCCAGATGAGAGGAGATACATGTGAGAATACTTTGGGGTAGTATTAACAGGACTCAAGAATGACGTGGTGAGAGGGGGCCCCTGGGTGGCTCAGTCAGTTGAGTGTCTCACTTCAGCTCAGGTCATGATCTCACGGCTTGTGAGTTCAAGCCCCGCGTCGGGCTCTGTGCTGACAGCTGGAGTCTGGAGCCTGCTTCCGATACTGTCTCCCTCTCTCTCTGCCCCTAACCCACTCGCATTCTGTCTCTGTCTCAAAAATAAACATTAAAAAATACAAAATAAAAAGAATGAAGTGGTGAGAAAAATGGAGGACAAAGTTCTAAGGAGTTATATTTTGGGTGAATGGGAGAATGGTGAAACCATTAAGACAGGCTTCTCTATTGCTTTCTAAATACAGAAGGGATGCAAAAATTTCCAGGAGATGGAGATAAACTGTGAAAAGTCAGGATACAGGATACAACACAAGCCTCTTCCTCAACTCAATAAACAAACGAACAAATAAGTCTATGCACACCCAGTAATTTTGACATTTGAATATAAAACTAAACAAAAATGGAAGGACAGAAGAAGAAGGAGAGGAGAAGGAGGAGGAGGAGGAGGAGAGAAGAATAAGGTGAAGAAGAAGAAAAAGGGGAGGGGGAAAGGAAGGAGAGAAGGAGGAGAAAAGGAAGAACATTATAGGGTTGGTAATGGTTTTCACTGATGATCCATTTGATAGTGATAAGCATATTAAATGTTATATTTCAAGGAGTGTTGGGAAGATGCTAAGTTTGTAACAACACACTCCTTCATCTCTGCAGATGTGGAAGATTCCCTCTCCCAAGAGAAGAGCCAGAAACTTGTTTGGAAAGACCCAAACAAGGCCACAAGCACCCCAGCTACATCCTTTCCAAGATGCTAATGCTTTCTACTTTCATCCAAGACTCCCAAGCCTGTGTGTTCAGCGAGCAAAGAACGAGATGGAGGGGCTGCCCTGGTCTGAGACTACATGGGCAGCCAACCTTGCAGAAGGGAGCGGCTGAGGCCTCCAGCCCAGAAATGGTGTGCTCTACACAAGACTACATTCTCTTCCCACCTCCTTCCCAAATACTCCCCTGGCATAGGGAGTTTCTGACAACGAGAATGAAGTTTTCTTATGCTGTGTCTATGAGTTTTGTCACCATATTTTCTAAGTCAGAACTCTAGATGTATTACAAATACAGTCATACTAATGGCAACTAAAGGACAGGAGTATTTTTTTAAGATTTTATTTTTTAAGTAATCTCCACCCAACATGGGGTTCGAATTCACAATCCTGAGATCAAGAGTTGGATGCTTTTCACAGTGAGCCAGTCAGCTGCCCCAAAGACAGGGTATTTTAAAGACATTGAAAAATCTAGTGTATGTGGTTGAAACACATCAACTGAAAGACTGGTTATACAAATATTTATTTGATACCTATTAGGTTCCAGACATGGTTCTAGGTGCTGGCGATAGAATGGTGAACAAAATACACAACATGTTATATAATGGGAAGGGGGAAGCCACTGGGCAGTGTGTTGGGATTTAGGATCTGGTTCATTAAGTTAAAGATATGATCCAAAAAGAACATGACTGGGTATGTAATTATACTGCAGATCTTTAACTTCTATTTGAATCCCCAAAAATTCAAATTGATTTTAACTTTTAACTCTGCCTGACTAATCAGTGATATAGTCTCTGTAACCCCTAGTGGGAAATCATGTCTCCCTTCTCTGACTCCCCTGCACTTCCTTTGGTGGTCTGAAAAGTACTGGATCGTTCTCTCCTATGTTTTAATTGTTTACATATATGTCTTGTCACCCTTTGTAGACTCCTTCAAAGCAGATTGCTTTTGCTTATCTCTCCAGGTCCCTTGCCTGACACTGCCCTTAATTTCCTCCCCTCTCCTCCCCCATTTACCACACATTGATGTTCCTTCCATGAAGAACTTTTTGCTAGTCTCTCTGTGTGCCGAGTTCTTTCTAGACCATTCCTTCTGATGGAACACCCTTTCCTTTCTTTGCTTTGCAGAACTATAACTCTTTTTGGAAGAATCAGCTCAGAAGTTACTTCCTCAGTTAAGCCATTCTTGACTTCTCTGGGTCATGCCCTCTGGCCCTTGGAGGGCTCTAAGCATATCTCTGTTAGCTCACTTATCATCCTGTTTTATTTTTCACTGTTTGTTTACAGGTCTATAAGTCCTGGGGCAAAGTCCTCATTTCATTCATCTAGATCTCTGGGGCCTTGCACCTTTGCCTGAAAGAGGCCTTCAGTGAAAGTTGCTGAATAACTTACCTTCTGAATTGACAGGGAGACAGCTACCTGACTCTAAGGCCCTCCTTTATACCCACCTCTCCCACATTCATTTGTCCTTGCTAGACATTTCCTCCAGAGCTAGCTGGAAGGCACTGAGACTTATATCAGAACACAAATGTTATGTAGTAGATAGAGCACTGGATAAAGAACGTAGAGACCTATATTCTAGTTCCAACTCACTCTGCAATTAGTCTTGTGACCTCTGCAAATCATATCAACTCCCTAGGTCTAGGTTTTTTCATTCATAAAGTAGAAGTTGAACTCAATCCAGAATTGTACCTAAAATTTTTTTCCCTCCAGTGATAATTTCAGTCAAATGGTAGTGGCCTTCCAGAGAACTTTGTTGAAAATTGTGAAGTTCAGGTGGAAAAAAAAAAAAAGACACTCAGCTGGAAAGAAAATGGTGACTGTTTGGACCATTTAGCACAGAAGTGAGAAGTTCTTATTTGCTACAAGTGAACTGAAGAGGTCTTTGAATTCCTTTTAGCTCAAACACTCCACATGTCATGATCCATGTAAAATTATGTATAAAGTCAGTTCAATTTTGCTCAGACACTTGTCAAGGATCTATTGCATGTTATGTACTGTGTACTGCAAGATAAAAAGAAGAATAAATAATGCATGGTCCTTGTCTGTAAGGGATTCTGGGTGATAAGTAGAGGTAGGTAATAAGTATTATCTTCATTAAGCAACTAAGAACTGAGAGTCCACCAATGAGTGGAGGAATTGGGTCTCAGACTAATATGATTCTAAGTGCTTTACACTTTTTCACTATACCTCTCTATCCTTCATTTAAAAGAGAAAAGGAAAGGAGATACTGAACTAAAAGCTTGAGTATTTCCCATGCCTGGTATATCATAGCAGAGGTCTGAGATAGAATGGACAGTGTTAGCAACCTGGTGGAAGAAGTAGAAAAGGCAACAGAAAAATCCAGAAAACAAATTTCATCTGGTGCATGAGGGTTGGTCTTGGCTGCTGCACAGGAAGACTTCATTGGGTCATATTTGCTGTAAGCATGTTTCCTCATGTCCTATGTGCCTGGATTCTAAGATTTTCTGTCCCCTTAATAGTGATGGGGTTGGGGAGACACAATTACCTTTCTGGGAGGAAACAGTGCAGGATAACTACTCAAATCAAATCCCACTGATAACATATCAGGCCACAGCCTTGTGCCATGGCGGTGTCCACTAAACACCACCTGAGAACATGGCCCTGTGTACTTAAGAGGTTTTGAGGAGAACTTTTATATCCATTTGGTTTGAAAATGCCACTATTTTCCAAGTACTAAATTTTTCTAAGTAGTGAGATTTTTCTAAGTGATGGCAGATGGCTGTTTTCTAGGCCATGTGGATGCATCTTGATGGAGGGGGAAAGGGGGGGCCATAAATCCAGAGTGTGTTCTCTCTGAGACTTATCCACATGTTCAGATTCTTAATAGTGACCAGGCCCTGGGAAATTTGTTCATGTTGCTACACTCACATAAGACAGGCAGCCATGAAGAAAAGTTGCTGATTTATAATGAATTTTCACATGGTAGGCAATGCACACAGCACTAGCATCAAATGCTCCAGTAAAGTTAGCTAGTAAGGGTACCCCCTTCACAGTACTAAAAGACCTGAGAAACCAGCCAATATTCTGAAAGTCACTAAGGGAGAACCCGAAGTTATAAAACAGAAGATTCAATGAACTGAGCATAATATTTATTTTTGGCTGCAGTAACCTTAAAGCTAGACGGGAGCTAGACGGGACCAATGTCATGTTAGCCAACTCTTTCATTTCACAAAAGGGGAAACTAAGGCCCAGAAATGGGAACTGACTTGCCCAAGCCCACATCATTTATTCACTTTTCTTTTCATCCTACAAACATGTACAGAGTGCCAACCAAAAGTAGAGTTTCATTCTAAGCACAGTGGAGCCTTTCATAAGCTTAAAAGTCTAGTTTAGGAGGTGGATATGAATAGAACCAGTCTCATACAGTGTGATTAGTGCTCTTAGACAGGGGCTGGCAAAGATTTTCTGTTAAAGGCTAAACAGTAAATATTTTTAAGCTGTGCAGGCCATATAATCTCTGTTGCAACTACCAAACCCCATTGTTGCAGCACAAAAGCAACTATAAACAAGATGTAAATGATAAACGGTCTGTGTTCCAGTAAAATTTTATTGCCACTGAAATTTAAATTTAATATTAGATTCACATGGCATGAAATATTACTCTTCTCTTGATTTTTTTCAACCATTTAAAGATGTAAAAATTATTCTTAACTCATGAGCCTACAAAAATGGCAGCAGGCTGGAGTTAGCCTGTGAGCCGTGGTTTGCTGACCCTTATCTTAGATGAACAGAAGTTCCAAATGATTTTTTCACCATCCCTGAAAGTATGATCTAGTTGGTGATCAGATTCTTTCTACATGACTAAGACGGGGGAAAAAAGAGTAGATACTTGTCAGTGCCACTTGAAAAGGCAGGATCATAGAGGTGGGTGCTAGTCACAAAGAACAGTAAAAGGATGACAAGAGTTCATCCCCATCCTGCCTCTGTTCCCAATTAAAGTCTGAATGCCTTCATAATCTTTTTTTTTTCCCTTGCCATTTGCAACTACATGGATGGAACTGGAGGGTATTATGCTAAGTGAAATTAGTCAGAGAAAGACAAAAATCATATGAATGCCTTCATAATCTTGAGACAACTTTAATTCATTCACCTTTCACATTACAGAGACTCTTAGTTTTGGGTGGTTTAAAGATGTAGAAGAGCTGCAGAAGAGCTGGCCTTTTCTAGGGTTTCCACATAACCATGTTTAGAGGGCATCAAATGGCTATATGAAACTCAGTCCTTGCAGGGGTCAGGTGATGTTTCAACAGCATTAGGGTGCCCTGCATGTAGCCTTGTGGGAAGATTGACAACCTGCCCCTAACAGATGTAAGCACACAGGCAGCATCTTCTCAATCTTTGAATGCCTTGCCCTTCAGAGCAGAGTTTGGCATTTCAGAATTACTAGGTTTTGTCATGGCAGTTTCCCTGATGAAAAGGGAAAGTGCGCTTTCCCTTTTTGGGAGAATTTTCTGGGTCTCAGTTTCCTCGCCTGTAAAAAAAAAATCATAATAATATCACCTACATCAAAGGTTTTTATGAGATCACGTATGTGATAACACCCTGTAAACGGACTAACACTACATGAACCACCACTTGCTTCCATCCCTACCATCTCCATACTCAGTAAGTCCACTTTATTTTTGGGGGCCTCACTTTCTTTATCTCAAAAACCAGAAGGGTGAATTCAATGCTTCTGAGTTTCCTTCCAATTCTACCACTCTGGCCCTGTGCCTTATTAGGAAAGGAGTTTTTCATTATTAGGTGAGCAGTCCTACATTTATGATTGAGGGTAAAGGGCAGGAACAAAGAAGTCAGATATGGAAAAACAACAAAAAAGAGAAAATTAGAAGGGAGCCTTGGCCCCATACAGGGAGTAATACTAAGTGTCCTCCTCATTTGGTGGCCAGGATAGAATGTCTGTTTCCTTAAAAAGCAAAAGGTCATGTTCACTGGCATAGTCTTGCTTTGCTCTACATGTGGAATGCTGAGGTTGGGAATCTCATCAATCTTTCTTTTCCTTACTTATCAGAGTCAATCAATACTTGGAGATGTTAATGAGATTGTCTATCTAGCAATTTTTTAACAAGGGGCTCACTGCCCAATTAATTTAATGTGGAATATACACATTGCTATGTCATGCTTTTTTTTTTTTTTTTTCCCCTGCTGGTAGTGATGTCTTCCACAAAGCAGACTATGTCCCATAACACCAGGGTCCTGCACAGATTTTTCCCTTCTTTGTCTCATTTTCCACTTTCACAAAGGAGTATGTAAGTCCACTGACCAGTAGATGAAAGGGTGTCTTTCCCTCTGAGGAAAGTGACCTTGTTTTTAATAAGCCAGTGTGGGATGGGAGTGGGCATAGGGCTGGGCTGGCAAATGAGGGGCAGGTGAGGCAAGTGGGGAGATTACAGAAACCTGTTTCTCTCCTTCCTCCACACTCCCGGCTTGAGGTGTTTAAGGAGGGGCAATGAAGATCCAAACCCATGACCTATCCTGTGGCTCTAAAGGTTGTCTTCTACATAGGCAGATGGATTTTGGTAGGGCTTTCTGCTCTACTAGACATCTGTGGTGTCCATGAAATGATTCTAGGCCTCTAACAACAGGCAAATTGGAAGCCCTATGAATTCTTTTGTGACCTATATATCATAGGCCCACAGAGATAAAATAACTTACAAAAGAATATATGGTAGATCAGAGTTTCCCACAACTGTATAAGAACCTAAGAAACACTTTTCAAGATATTTGGATATTCAACACATGTTATCAAAAACCAGAAATATCCCAACTAAGTATCTTTTGCTAACCTTAATTATCTCTGAATTAACAATTTATCGTCCTATGCATATACCCCAAGATTCCCCATCCCTGTGCTTTTATTCAAACTATTTTCTCTACTTTAAAGATCATTCCCTTAGCAATAAGCACAACTGGTCCAAATCCTATGTGGTTCAAGTCCCATTTCAAGTACTGATTTCTTTATAAAGACTTCTCTTTTTCATTTGGTTCTTGTTATAGTTATTTTTTTATGACTTTATGTTTTGCCCCTCCCCCCATTAGGGTATCCATTCCTTAAGGCCTCAAAGGCCTTCATATTTCCTCATGTTAAAGATGATTCCTGGTTCAGGTCTGTTAACAAAGAAGTCATTAAAAGAAAAAAAATCTGTTGATCATTTGTTTAACCAGAACACAATATCCAATATCTACACATCTACAAATGGAATGCTTACACTATTTAGAAGTCTGACCACGATAAAATTGTTAACAAAGAATTCAATTCAAAATAAACAACAAACTTCTAGAAGATTTCCTGAGTTCAACACATTCCAACTAAGTTTTGCACCTTCTGCATATTTATTCAAACATCTGAATAATAAGCCTGAGGCATGGCAAGGTCTTCAGTCATCAAGAAAGATCCAATTATATTCAGAGTGTTCCAAAGGAGGAGCACAGACTAATATTTTGAAAAGGCTTTCAACAAGACTGATTGAACTAAAATGTTTTCCTGAATAAATATTACTTATAGAAAAAATGCATGCCCCATCTCCATCCTGGTTTATGAACTCTTTGCCGTAATTCCTTATCTCCCCACATCATTAAGAAGGAGGGAGATGTGAAATGTGCTACAGACTGAATGTTTGTATCTTCCTCAAATTGATATACTGAAAACCTAATCCCCAACGTGATACTATTAGGAAGCAGGGCATAATTTGGGAAATGATTAGGTAATGAGGGCAGAGCCCTCATGAATGGGATTAGTGCCCTTATAAGAAAAGGCCAAGAACCAGTTAGCCCTTTTACTGCCATCTGAAAACCAGGAAGTTGGTTCTCACCACACACCAGATCTGCCAGAGCCTTGGTTTTGGACTTCTCAACCTCCAAAACTATGAGAAATGAATTTCTGTTAGCAGCCTGATTGGACTAAGAATGTTTTGTACCTGCTATGACCGTGATGCTTTATAGACACAATCTCAATCTAATCAGCAACCCTATAAGGCAGGTATTATACACAGTTTTCTTACAATGACAAAACGAGGCTGAGAAGGGGTTAAGTATCTCCTCCAAGGTCACAAGAGCTAAAAGTAGACCTACATCCAAACCTAGGTCCAATTGGTTTCAAAGCTTATGCTTATGCACTGTACAATGCTGCCTTCTGGTAGTATTTTCATAGCAATACAAATAGATAAGAAAAATTAGTTCACATAAAAAAAATTTTTTAATGGAAACTCAGTGTGGTGTCATAAAACAAAACATTGGGCCAGGTGATAGAACACTGTATGACTTCAGCCAAGACACTCCATCTCAAAATCATAAAAGCAGACTGTAAATGCCTCAAAACGCATCTTGAAAATCACTTACCGCTTCTCAGTCTTCTCCCTTTGCAGAAGAGGAATTTGAGGCCTAGTCACAAACTTGCCTACAGTCACACAAGAGTACAATTTAGGTTTATCAAAGCAATCTAGGAGTCCTTCCACACTGTGTTTTGTCTCTCCTCCCTAGGCCTTGGTTTCCTCATTTTTAAAGCAAACCTCCAAGACTGTGTTCTCTTAGTTTAGGGTGTTATAGACTGACTGGGTGGCTTAAACAACGAACATTTATTTCTCACTGTCCTGGAGACTAGAAGTCCAAGATCAAGGCCCGATCTACTGTCCGGTGAGGGAACTCTTCCTGTTTGCAAATGACTGTTTTCTTCTTGTATCCTCACACAGCTGAAAGAGAGAGAGAGAGAGATCATCTCTCTTTTTACTTTGCTTCTTGTTTTTTTTTTTTTCTTTTTTTAATTTGAATATAGTTGACACATAATGTTACATTAGTTTCAGGTATACAACATAGTGATTTAACAAGTTTATACATTATGCTATGCTCACTGCAAGTGTAGCTACCATCTGTCACCATACAAAGGAATTATAATACCATTGACTACATTCCCTATGCTGTACCTTTTATTGCCATGAGTTGCTCATTCCATAACTGGAAGCCTGTATCTCCCACTCCTTTTCATCCATTTTGTTCATTCCCCCACCCTGCTCCCCTCTGATGACCATCAGTTTGTTCTTGTGTTTCTTCTTGTAAGGGTACTAATCTCATTCACAAGGGGTCCATGCTCAAGATTTAATTGACTCCCAGTTACTGCCCCACCTCACAAAGATCAAGGATTTCACATATGAATTTTACAGGGACACAAACATTCAGTCCATAACATGTGGGTCTACTTAGACTGTGCTATACAAATGTAGAGGATTTTATTATGATTTCATAGTGCATACCTATAAAGCAAGAAGTCTCAAAGGTACTATGAAAGACCAGACAGCCTCTGGCCTATGGGTGGGTGGGGCAGAGAAAGAAGAGAGAGAAGAGGAGGGAAAAAGGGGTCCTAGAGAGAAACCTGTCCTTAGGGCTGCCTTAGATCCCAATAATATGCATGAGTGAGTTTCTGTTGTTTATAACAAAAACAAACAAACAAAAAAAAACAACTAACTAGAAAATAGAGAAAAATCTTTATCTAAATTAACTCTTTCCAGAGCATCAAAAGATACTCTGGTATAGTGTATACAGGTAGAAACACCCAAATGCTAGCATTCTGAAAAAAGTTACATAATTCACCAAAAAAAGAGCATTTAATCCTGGGCCTCTCCTCAGACCTTCAATCTCACTCTTCCACCAAAATAACTATTATTAATGTAACAAGGCAAAAATGGCCAGCATGTGAGGTTTGGCTCAGTAAAGCAATGATGCAACAGCCTTCCTTCCTCCTTACTGCATTTGGCTCATGTGTTTCCCGCAGGTACATTTTTTGGCCTAGATCATCAGGGGAGTGTTTTGCTTAGCAACTGATAGGCTTTCATTGAAATACCTCTCCACTTAGAGGGAAAAGACTTGCCTATGTCACCTTAGAAGTTAATATATTGGCAGCTAAAGGGTATGAACAATGTTTCCCAAAATATTTTCCTTGGGACCCTATCCCTGTGAGATGCCATGTGACAAAAGTTTCCAAGATCAAGTAGTTTGAGAAATGCTGACTTCTGTTATCACTTCTTAAAGAGTCATTAATGTACACGAACGTGTTAAAAGTCTTCTTTGCGGCTCTTCCTCTATACCAGATTTCTCAATTCAAAGTGCCTCAGGGCTTGGCTTTGGGCCTTAGAATCCCTACATTCTCCCTAGGTGATCTCTCCAGTTCCATGACTTTAAATACCATCTCTATGCCAGTGATTTCCCAATTTGTATCACAAACCTTTCTCCTAAGCTCCAGACTCATAGATATGTAAGATATGTCTACTTGATAGTGCTTCTTATATGTGTAATTGGTATCTTGAACTTAATGTGGATAAAACAATCTCTTGATTTCCTTCACCCCTGTAAGCCTTTGCTTCCCTAGTCTCTCCCTGCTCTGTCAATAATACCACCATGTAGTTAACTGCCCAAGCCCCAAAACTAGAAGTCATCACTGTCTTCTCTCTGGTCTCCAATTTCCCACATTAACCCATCAGGAAGTGCTGTTGTCTCCACTCCTGAAAAACATGCTGAAGCCATCCACATCTATCTGCTCTGCCAACCCCATCATCGTCTCCCAGGTGAACTACTGTGAGAGGCTCCTAATTGGTCTCCACTTGTAATCTTGGCCTTTAAATTCCATTCGCTATGCAACAGCCAAGGAGATTTCTTTTTCAAATTGTATTATGACAGTGTGCTAAGGCTTAAGACCCTTCATCTTGCTTTCCATAGCACCAATGATCAAATCTTCCTTCTTACCATGGCCTGTAAGATCATACCTTCTCACATGCATACAGTTTCCCATACAGTTTCTCAGTTCCAGCCACAGAGGCTCTTTTTCTTCCTCCAATATGCCGAACTTTCTCTTGCCTTGAGTCTTGTGGACTCATTGTTCCCTCTGCCTGCTGGGTTTCCCCACTTCCAGCTCTTCCCTATAATATCACCCCCTAATGTCTTCAGAGTCCTTACCATTATTTGAAAATCTTATTTGCTTGCCTGTTCATTCACTTTTCTTGGTGAACCCTACCTAGAAGGTGAATTCTATGAAGGCAGGGCCAGGATTTTATACGTTCTGCTCATTCTTCATTAGTATTTTCTCAGTGCCTGGATCAGTGCCTGGCACATAATAGGTGCTCATGAAGAATTGGCTGACTGTGACATGTAGAAAAATGAACCTGGACCACTTTCTTACACCAAACACAAAAATAACCTCAAAATGGATGAAAGACCTCAATGTAAGACAGGAAGCCATCAAAATCCTTGAGGAGAAAGCAGGCAAAAACCTCTTTGACCTTGGCCGCAGCAACTTCTTACTCAACATGTCTCCAGAGGCAAGAGAAACAAAAACAAAAATGAATACTGGGACCTCATCAAAATAAAAAGCTTCTGCACAGAAAAAAAAAAAAACAAACCCAAAAAACAAAAACAAAAACAAAAACAAAAAACAATCCACAAAACTAAAAGGCAACCAACAGAATGGGAGAAGATATTTGCAAACGACATATCAGATAAAGGGTTAGTATCCAAAATCTATAAAGAAGTTATCAAACTCAACACCCAAAAAACAAATAAACTAGTGAAGAAATGGGCACAAGACATGAATAGACACTTCTCCAAACAAGATATCCACTCTGGATATCTGGATATCCAGCCACTCTGGAAAACAGTATGGAGGTTCCTCAAAAAATTAAAAATAGAACTACCCTATGGTCCAGCAATTGCACTACTAGGCATTTATCCAACGGATACAGGTATTCTATTTCGAAGGGGCACATGCACCCCCATGTTCATAGCAGCACTATCAACAATAGCCAAAGTATGGAAAGAGCCCAATGTCCATTGATGGATGAATGGATAAAAAAGATGTGCTATATCTATACAATGGAGTATTACTCAGCAATAAAAAAGAATGAAATCTTGCCATTTGCAACTATGTGGATGGAACTGGAGGGTATTATGCTAAGTGAAATTAGTCAGTCAGAGAAAGACAAATATCATGTGACTTCACTTATATGAGGACTTTAAGATATAAAACAGATGAACATAAGGGAAGGGAAGCAAAAATAATATAAAAACAGGGAGGGGGGCAAAAACATAAAAGACTTAAATATGGAGAACAAACAGAGGATACTAGAGGAATTGTGGGAGGCAGGGTGGGCTAAATGGGTAAGGGGCATTAAGGAATCTACTCCTGAAATCATTGTTGCACTATATGCTAACTAACTTGAATGTAAATTTAAAAAATAAAAAAAGACACACACACACACACACACACAAAGAATTGGCTGACTGCATGAAATGATTTGAGAAATTATGTATTGGAGAAAACTGAAACTTAGTTTAACCCAACATTCTTCAAATTTATTTGAGCTCAGAATGCTATCTGCTATTGTCAAGAATATTCATTATTCCAGGAACTATTTCCTAGAATGTACATTTCCTAGAATGTACTTTTTTTAAAATGCTTATTTAATATCAATATTGAGAAGAGTTAATGTTTGAGCCCCTGTGAATCTTCAACATTAAAACTTGAAAATCTCTTGTAAGCAGGCATTTTGGCAGGTCCTTGGGAGTCCAGGATATTTTATTAGGAGAATGATAGTTTAAAATTTTTTTTATACATTTATTTATTTTTGAGAGACAGAGAGAGATAGAGCACAAGTGGGGGAGGGGCAAAGAGAGAAGGAGACACAGAATCCGAAGCAGGCTCCAGGCTCTGAGCTGTCAGCACTGAGCCCGATGCGGGGCTCGAACTCACAAACTGTGAGATCATGACCTGAGCTGAAGTCGGATGCTCAACCGACTGAGCCACCCAGGCGCCCCAGGAGAATCATAGTTTTAAAAGTAAGTTACTGGGTATTTTTTTCTTTGAGATACGGGTTAAGAAAACCAAGCAAGCAGCTCAAGATTATAGGGTTCAGGGATAGATGAAGTGTTGAAGGTAGGAGAGAAGGAGTCCAGACAGGATACAGCAAAATAAGGGATGTGGTTGACTAAGGGGTAAGTGAGATTGAGGCCCAGTAAAACTTTCCTACTTCTAATAGAATTTTTAGAAACAGAAACCTGCAGTTGGAAACTTGGCTATTTTTATATGGTGTATGTTTTATGTAATTATTTGTTTTCTGCTTCCCTCATGTTTAGTAAAGCTGTTCTTGAAAATACCAGCCTGTCTTAGTTATGCCAAGGGAAAACATTTTTGTCCACATTGAAAATTTTAAAGGGGAACCACACAGCTTTGGGTGAGGCATGACCAGGTGATGTGGTGACATAGAGAATCTGGAAAACAGAAACCCAAAGTAAAGATGAAAGTCAAGCACAGAGTCAGGGGAAGTAGTGTGGCCCTTTCTAACCTAGAAACACTCTTTGAAGAGTCTGATTTGGTTGAGCTCTCATTTGTTTAAACTTTGGAGGATATGTGCTGAGTCCTAATTAAACAAGGCTAATTTTTTTTACAAAGCCACACACATGCAATATTAAGCTATAGAAGAAATTGTATAGTTGCATAAAAAGCCTTAGATGGAATTAGATGAGGAGAACTTGAGAAGTCCTCAGTGATTTGGGATGTATGCAAAGAATATATGAGAAGTTCTGTGCATATAGCAGAGTGCTCTGAGTTTGGACTTCAGTATTTCTCAGTCTCACTAAGATTGAGAGCTGGAGTTTGTCTTTGGGGCAGGCTCTTGGAGAGCTCAATGGGGGAACATTTTTTAGTCATAAAGATGAATGAAACCCAGGGGAATAGCCTATATATAAAGGCTTAAGATTGGAGGAGTTGGGTACTGTGCTGAGTAAGATAAATGGCTGGTTCTATAGCAGAGAGATTGCAATCCTGAAGGGATACTTACAGTATTTGTGGTTGTTCTTTATTAGGTAGGACCTGGTCTTAGGGACTGTATTAGTTAGGGTTCTCCAGAGAAACAGAACAAATAATGTTCATGTTGGGGGGGGGGTAGGGGGAGGAGGGATGTACATTCTGTAGAGCCAGTGTCCCAGTTTGAGTCTCACACTGGAAGCTGCTGTAGAACTAGGAAGAGCTGATGTCCCAGTTTGCAGGTTGTCAGGTAGGAGAATTCTTTCTTATTTGGTGAAGGGTTAGCCTTGTGTTCTAGTCAGGCTCTCAATGATTGGGTGAGGCCCACTCACATTATGGGGAGCAATACGCTTTATCTACTGATTTAAATGTTTATATCATCCAAAAATACCTCCACAGAAACACTCAGAATGTTTAATCAAATATATGAGTACCCTGTGGCCCAGTCAAGTTGACACATAAAATTAACCATCACAGGGAGTAAGAGTGCACAATCAGATTTCCATCCAGTATGGTGAACTGGCCACAGAAATATGGTAGCAGTTTGGACAGAAGGATAGAGAGAATCAGACTCTGTACCAGGCATAGTCAATAGCTTCTATGACAATGACACTTAAGATGTAGCTTAAGTTTTTATTTTCTACGCTGTATTTCCCATGTGTTATCTTTAAACCTTAGTGTTATGGGATGAATTGTGTCCTAAAACAGATATGTAGGAGTCCTAACGTCTAGTACCTCAGTGTGTCACCTTATTTGGAGATAGGATCTTTATAGAGGCAACCAAGTTACAATGGTAACATCGTTACATCATTAGGGTGAGCCCAAATCCAACATGATTGGTGTCCTTATAAGAGAGGCAATTTGGACACAGAGACATGCATAAAAAGAAGACAATGCTAAGAGACACAGGAAGAACACAGCCATCTATAAGTCAAGGATCTGCAACAGATCCTCCTCTCACTGCTCTCAGAAGGAATGACCCTGTCAACACCTTGATTTCAGATTTTTAGTTTCCAGAACTTTGAGACAATAAACTCTTGGTGGTTAAGCCACTCAGGTTGTGGTCCTTTGTTATGCCAGCCCTAGGAAACCAACACACTTAAAAAAGTCTACTGCAGATAATATCTTGTGTTAACAATACTTGGAAGAATGGAGACAGGAGTTGATGTACATGTAAAGAATAAAGCTCCAGGGATGGGGCAGCAGCATGGAGAAGTTATGAGATGGCACAGGCAATTAGGGAAGAAGCCTGGAGTGGCGAGCAGTGAGCAGAGTCTCAAATGAGGTGTTTAGGATGATATACTTTGCATATGAAATAATATGGTAAGTAAGGGTAGCTATCGTTATAACTGTTCACAATAGCATCACCAAAAAAATCTACTGACTATCTACTGGAAAAACTACTAATATGACTAGTTCATACTGATCATTCCTGTGTTTGATCAGCTGAGAAGCTTTAATGGAGTTTATATTAACTTTAAAATGTTAAAAGTTAAAAGGTTTGAATTAGCATTGACAGTGTTGAAAAGTAAAGGGTATATATTAACTGTGACAACGTTAAAAATTAAAGGGATAATCTTTGATGACATCTGCAATGACTGAGGCACAGACATCTTGAGAGAGGACATATGGGAGCTGCAGTGACGACAGCATCATGCACTGCAAATGTGTCTCCTTGTCTGAACTACCAGACAACCATTCGGCACATTGTTTCCTGCAGTATACCTTCCACTGAAATGTTGCCTTGATATAGATCAGGAGCACCATAAGTCAAATTAGTGGAAAAAGGAAGGATGAATGAAGGAAGTTAGGGAAGGCAGGAAGGCAGGAAGGCAGGAAGGCAGAAAGGGAGGAAGGGAGGAAGGAAGAGAGGTGAGAAATATAGGACTTTTTCCTATCCCACAGCCTAGTTCCTACCCATTTGAAACAATCAGATTTGGTTTCAGATAATGCTAGGTATTTGTCTAAAGCATATCTTTGAGATATTTGACAAACGTTGTGATTAAGTTTTAATGTGGGATAAAAAATGTAATTTAATAGTAATCTGCAAAAACTAATGCTTCTTCAGTGTACTCATTTCATGGTTTACTTCTAAAATCTTTGAAGCAGCATCTAATTTCAGAAAATAATGAAGATTCTTTGTTGATCTAGAACTAGGTAGAAGGGAAAGAAATCCAATGACAGTATCTTGACATTTTTAATACAGAGTAATACTAATATTCTAACAGCTATTCCTTTATTCTAAGGATTTCCATTTTAAAGGTTTGCTGTTATTAATTTTCCTTGGCTAGATCCTTATTAATTACAATTTTTTAGGACCACATGCATTACTTGAATTCTATTAAATATCTTATGATTTCCCACATATCTTAGTTTGGAATCTGTCTCTTTTAATAGACAGAAATTACCTTCTCCCAGAAGAGTGATACAGTAACAATGTCCAAACAGTCTAAATGAATGTCATTGTCCTTCTTCCTTATTGATGAATAACTGCTAATGCTTTTAGTCCCAAGTATAGCTAAGAAAGAAATTGATAATGCATAACTGAGTATAGCTTTCCTGGGGCATGGAAGGAAGGGGCAGTGGTGTGGATTGAGTGTCCTTTTACTTTAAAGATTTGTTAATATATGTGCAGGAAAAACAGTTGATATATTTTCTTAAGGAAATGTTTGAAAGATTTTTCCTGGCCTCGGATGGCCCATACATACGATATACTGTCTTTTTGTCTCTAAATATTCTGCAAAAGCCTCCGATATCCACTTTACCTGTGAAGTCATGGAGCAGAAGGTCTAAACCAGTTCTGATATAATGTTTCTTCCAGGAAAATCCCAGGACTTTTGGAGGTGCTTGTTTCTGGTTCTATTTCAAAATATGAAGTATTGGGTAGACTTTATACAAGTGGACATGATTACGCAGCCCTGTTCCACATCATTAGTGAGAGTAAATGCCTCCGCCAAAATTCTGCCAACACTGTTTCTAGCCAGACATCCATTAGTAAACATTGTAGTCTTAAAATATTGGTCCACTTCTGTGGCTTGTCTGCATAATGGAAACTAGGTCCAGATTTTTGAAAGTATCAACATGAATAAGCATAGAAATGTACTCTCCAAGAGTTGTAGTTAGAAATCTGAGGCATCCAGAGTAGAATTTTGGTAAAGACCTGTTTAATTTCTTATTTTTTAATTTAAAATATTCTTTTCTTTTTTTATAAAATGTTTTAATGTTTATTTATTTTTGAGAGGGAGAGAGACAGGGGAGGGGCAGAAAGAGGGAGAACACAGAATCCAAAGCAGGCTCCAGGCTCTGAGCTGTCAGCACTGAGACCGGCATGGGGCTTGAACCCATGAACCACAACATCATGACCTGAGTAGAAGTAGGATGCTTAACTGACTGAGCCACCCTGGTGCCCCTATATTTAAAATATTCTTAATTGAAAATAGAAAATTATTTCTTGTTTTGTGATAATGCCAGTTAAGGAGGGAATTCCTTAGCTCTAACTTCGTCTTGCTCAATATTGCCACTTTACTCTCTTTATAGAGATCAGCATAATTTGAAATACCTTTCTTCATCCTAAGTAGTTGATCATTCCAAAGTAGGTATTCCTAACAAATTTAGAAGCCTTAGTTGAAACGTACATTATAAATATAGTATTTAACACATTCTTTACAAAAATTTTTTAAAGTTTTTTTTTTGAGAGAATGCAAGTGGGGGAGGGGCAGAGAGAGGGAGACAGAGGATCTGAAGCAGGTTCTGCACTGACAGCAGCAAGCCTGATGTGGGGCTTGAACTCATGAACCATGAGATCATGACCTGAGCAAAGTTGGACACTCAACCAACTGAGCCACCCAGGTGCCCCTAACACATTCTTAAAAATGACCATCCTTTCAGTTAGCATACACATCACGGTTTTAAAAACATGTCACCCTATGTTCTCTCTTTTGATCCTTGGTGACCCTGTGAGGTGGAAAGGGAATGCAATGTCTGCCTTGTACAAGTGAGAAAACAAGCTCAGAGAAATAAAGAACTCAGCCAAGATGACACACAGTCCTCAGGCTGCTTTCAAGGTTAGCCTGAAGGTCTGTGATAGCATTTTCCTAGTATTCCTTGTTGAAGAAGGAAAAACTGCCAGTTAGGTGGAAGGGTTACAAATTACAAACTCTGTAACCTGCATGCAAGTCCTTTGGTTTCATCTGGTTCTAGGTTCCCCATGATTGCTAGAACCCAGTAGTGATCACTTCCTTTATAACATGTGTATAATGAAAGGTGTTTAACCTTAAAAGATTTACTTACCACCTGCAAGTAGTAAGAAATCACAGTCTTATCAGAAAGCCAATGTGATAAGTTTTGAGGCTATTTCATAAATCTTAACATGGTTACAAAAATAAACTACACTGACTTCTCAAATGAGGAACAATAAATACACAGGGATGGTAAATTGCAAAGGTCACCTTAGAAGCAATGACATACTTGGTAGGCATTTGTAAATAATTAAGATCTTGAACTTTCTGAGTCTCCTTCCCTGGAAGAAACCTGTGAACCTCCACATGTTCTTTTTTACAATCATTACAACACCCCCACTGAGAGCTGCCTAGACAGGAATTATCATTCCCTATTACCTATGGAAAAGCCAAGGGTACAGAGATCAGTGGACTGATTAGGTCACATAGTGAATCATCAGGAGAGAATAACCCCAGGGCTTATTTCTTGATGATTTAAATGACTGCTTGAGATAATCAAAGGGAAATATTTGGAGAATGAGGACATTTACGACATGCTTATCAAATATGCAGGTGACAAGGACTCAGTGTTATTCCTCACTCTGCTTCTAACTAGTTATGAAATTTGGACAAGTTACTTAACCAGACCAGGCCTCAGTATCATACTAGAGAAAGGAAAACAGTTGCACTAGATTAGGAGTTTTCAACTTCATTCTTCTTAAAGGAAAGTCTTAATGATTTAAACATTCATTCAAAGTACATTGTAATGTTATAAAATTAACTGATAAAAACTGAGGAGCAGACAATCCTACTTCCTGCTTGGTTTTTCCCACTTCCTACAGGATTCCTTGGATACAGTCTAAAAACCACAGTATTAGGCAATCTGAAAGCTACTTTCTGTTCTAAAATTCAATGTGGGGCGCCTGGGTGGCTCAGTTGGTTAAGTGTCTGACTTCAACTCAGGTCATGATCTCGCATTTGTGGGTTTGAGACCCACGTCTGGCTCTGTGTTGACAGCTCTGAGCCTGGAGCCTGCTTTGGATTCTATGTCTCCCTTTCTCTCTGCCTGTCCCCTCACCTCAAAAATAAATAAACATTAAAAAAAATTAAAAAGTAAATAAAATTCAATGTTTTTATGATTGGAAGCAAATGGCTTTCTAATTTGCTACCTGCTCCCATCCTTTACATCATCTTGTGATATAGAAAAACCCAGACTTGAAGTCAGAGGAGCTGGGTGTGGATCCCTGCTCCACTCACCAATTATCTATGTCACTTGAATCAAGTTGCTTCACCTCTCTAAGCCTCTGTTTCCTCATCTATGAAGTAAAAATAGTAACCTTTTATAAGTAACAGTGTTTTGTAAATAGTAAAAGATTGAATAAATGTATAGTGCTGTTACTATTTTTTTTAGCTATTTTATTCTTTTTAATGTTTATTTATTTGCTTTTGAGTGACAGAGAGAGCGCGCGCGCGCACACACACACACACACACACACACACACACACACACACGAGCACAAATGGGGGAGGGGCAGAGAAAGAAGAAGACACAGAATCTGAAGCAGGCTCCAGGCTCTGAGCTGTCAGCACAGAGCCCAAGGCAGGGCTCAAAGCCACAAACTGCGGGATCATGACCTGAGCCTAGACTGGAACCTTACCAACTGAGCCACCCAGGAGCCCCTAGTGTTGTTACTATTATCATCTGTGCACAATATCCTTCCATGGGGACATGGTTTTATCTTTAGAATGATGCAGAGTACCAACATGGGTTGAGCTGCTCTTTAGCAAGCTTGCCTGAGAGCAGGGGTGGTGTCTATCATATTTGGGCTTCATCTTCTCTGTGAGCCGAAAGCCAAGTCAATAAAGAGGGTGTGAGACATCAACATAGCAAATGATTCAACCAAGGAGGCACCATCCTTAAGTCTAAAGGGAAGAACTGTCCCCATAATTTGACCTTGATTAACAGTGATCTTGGCTATATTCTCCCTCTGCACAAAGCCATAACCCGTTAATAATTGCCGTCATTCAGTGAGTGCTTACTACGTGCTAAACACTGTTTTTGACACAAATTATCTCCCTTAATCTTCACAAGAACCCTCTGTAAAGATGTTATCCCTATTTTATAGTGAGAGATAACCTACAAAATAGGAGATTCCTATAGGATTCCTATAGGAATAATATCCTATTTTGTAGCTTAGAAAGGCTAATTTACTCAGGTTCATATAAATGGCAAGTGGCAGAGCCTGAACTGTGAATTCAAAACTCTGAAATGCTCACCTCTGCATCTCCCAGTTGGAAGAAAAGTTTTTTCTCACTCTGCACAGGGCCAAAAGCCTCTATTCCTCTTTATCTTTGCAGTGCCTTAGTCAGTACCATCTCTTCATTTTTACTATTGTTTTCATTCCTCCATTCAAAAGTGCTCCATTCATCTTCATAAAACTCAAAGGTGAAAAGCACCGATTAGTCATTGATGTCTCCCCTTGTCTCCTGCTTGTCCTTTCTAGTATGTTTTCTGCCTGGGAGTTAGGGAATGGAGCCACATCCCTTTCCTTGGGGAGTTGATCCCATAACTAATTCATTTCTGTCAGGAAGATTTTCCTCTTAAGCTCATCCTCTTCAATTCTGCATTCTACCCAATTCTTTCTCTCTGTGGGTTGCACACTTCAGCTCTTCAGATCACATTGTCTAAGCCTCCCCAGGTTCTCAGCAGTGATTTTGCTGAACTGCCTCTTTCCATCACACTATGGCCAGAGTATCTTTCTTATTAGCACCTGGAAGATGCTTTCCCCAGTGGACGGTGGGAGAGGTGAGCTTCAAGGGATGTTGGGAAAGAAAGGGAGGAGGAAGAGGCGTGAGCATGAAACTTGAAACCTGCTTAGTCAGCAAACCTTGGATTCAGTTCAGCTTGGACATTTAGGTGCCCCCTCCGCTGGCAGCAGAGGCATTTACTGTCCAGCGAGGCATGATTCTGTTAGGATGCTGTGCCAGGCTCTAAACTTGGGCTAGGAATCACAGAAATAAATGGAGTGCATCATCAGAAGAAGACTGAGAGGTACAGTGGACAGCATGTTAACTTTGGGATTTGAAAAATCTAGTTTAAGTTATTGCTCTACTTTTTACATAGCTATGGGGAAATAATACCCACCTAAATTGTTTCTATAAAGACTATAGACAATGACCTGGCACACAGTAGGCATTCAATCAATGAGAACTCTTATTTTTCAAAGCCCTAATTCTAAACAACTTGTCATAGCCACATCCTCATAACTTTGTGTCTTGTTTGGAGTGTGTAGGCAATTATCCTTACCTCTTATTCTTCCATTTTTACTGTGCTGCAAATCAGTTTAGAGCATCCTCATATTCAGGTTTCAACTCCAGCATCAGCAATTCCACACAGTTCACCACTGCCTAAAAAGCAGAACTCAGGTATTAGCTGTCAGATTCAAAACAACATAAAGTTTGCTTTTCAATTTTCACATTGATGTGAACCTTACCATTGACATGTGAAATAGATTTGGATACTAATCTATTTGCCATCTTTGTTAGCAGCTTTGCATGTATTTTGACAATTTCTCACTTATATTAAGGAACCATTCCACGTGCATGGGTATTGGCAGTAGTATCTTTTTTTAAATGTTTATTTATTTTTGAGGGGGAGGAGGGGCAGAGAGAGGGGGGGGGTACAGAGGATCTGAAGCAGGTTCTGTGCTGACAGCAGAGATCCCGATGTGGGGCTCAAACTCACGAACCATGAGATCATGACCTGGACCCAAGTTGAACCCTTAACTGATTGAACTACCCAGGTGTCCCTTGGCAATAGTATCTTAATATGCAAACAGAATATTTCACTAAACACTCTTTTCAAATGAATGCACATGACCGTTCTCAGCCAAAGGAAACAACTTCTTAGGCAACTGAAATCTACTCATTTAACAAATATTTATTGAGAATCTGCAATGTATAAATGACCTTGTAGGTGCTGGGATACACTGGTTAACATGGCAGATGTGGGTCATTGAAATAATTCCTCTCTCATAGATCTTACATTCCAGTGAGAAACACACAATAAATAAGAAAACATAAATAAAGAAAATTAATGTGAGAAAATGATGACTGCAATGAAGAAAGCAAAACAAAGTGATATAATAGTGATTAAAGAGGCTATTTTGTTTATTTATACATTTTTACCTTAATTTACAAAGCAAAGTAATAGATGCACATAGTGAAAAAAAAAAAAACAAATTATCTCCTCCAAATCTAATGAATAGGGAGAAGAAAGGTGGGAAGGCTTTTCTGAGGAGCTAATAACTGAGCTGAGACATGAATTAGGAGGAGACAGCTAATAAGAAGACCTGTGAAGAGCATATCAGGAAAAGGAATCCAAGTGCAAAGGAGCTTTGTCCATGGAAAAGAGGAAATGACAATGTAGTTGGGGTAAATTGAACAAAGGGGTGAGAGATAGGAGATGAGATTGTAGATGTAGGCAGAGGCCAGACCATATAGGATTTTATGGGGTGTGGCAAGACCATTGATTATGTTCAAGTTACAGTGGGAGGCTATGGACAAAGTTGGATTAAGCCAGGAAGAGATATGGACTGATTTGTTTAAAAAAAAAGTTTTTTTTAACATTTATTTATTTTTGAGAGAGGGAGAGAGAGACAGAGTGTGAGCGGATGAGGGGCAGAGAGGGAGACACAGAATCTGAAGCAGACGCTAGGCTCCAGGCTCTGAGCTGTCAGTACCGAGTCCAACGCGGGGCTCAAACTCACAAACCGGGAGATCATGATGTGAGACAAAGTTGGAAGCTTAACCGACTGAGCCACCCAGGCACCCCTGGACTGATTTGTTTTTCTAAAAGATGATTCCATCTTCTGGCTAGAGGACGGAGTATAGAGGGAACAGCAGTGAAAATGGGAGGCTTTTATAGTAGTTCAGATGAGTGATGACTGTGGCTTAGAGCAGGATAATAGTAGTAATGATGGGGAAATTCAAGATTTCCTTCAGAATAATTTGTTTAGAATTTCCAGAATTTGTTGATAAATTGGATTTGGGGAGTGAGGTAAAGCAGAAACTAGAATAAGTCCTAGGTTTGGACTTGAATTTTTGGGCATATGATGGTGCCATTTACTGAGATAGGAAAGATTGGAGGTTGAACGTGTTTTGGGGAATTGGTTTTGATTTGGGAAAGTTAAGTATGGTAGACTTATGAGATAGTCAAATGGAAATGTCTAAAAGGACAACTTCTTTGGCTATTACCAGATGCTTCCATTGTCCTCTCTCACAACACACAGCCATCTTGTTGGCTAGGTTAGAGATCTTTAAGAAAGAGGCCAGACACCCATACCAATCCCAGATACCTCTGTCATCAACTTGCAATTTTCCCTAGGAGTTAATGCAGCGGCTTAGGGGACCATCAGGGGGTATTCCTTGGACACCTATACTACATTCTAATATGTGTCTGAATAGCTGTGGTTGGTAAAGGAAGTAGTTTCCCAGAACAGAGTTATATTTGGCCAAAAAAACATTTCCAACTACATTTTCCACTTGGCATACAGATAGAATAGGGCATGGCATGAAAAAATAATACAATCTGGTTTGAAAATGTTTCTTATGCATTGACACACTAAAGAGAAAAGGGTTTACTTTTCTTCTCCCTCAGATTCTGGTTGGAATTTATAGTTTATAGTTCTTAAATTTATAGTTCTTAAAATTGGAAAGATCTCAAAGAACAATGGAGTTAGCTCCTGATCTCAGGCATGCAAGGTATCAAGGCAGTCAATTCCTAGAAGAATCACTACTACTTACTTTATTATTATCACTACTAAATTCAGTGGTGATTTACTAATCATTACTTTAAAAAAGTTTTTTTTAATGTTTGTTTATTTTTGAGACAGAGACAGACAGATCATGCACACAGGAGGGGCAGGAAGAGAGGGAGACACAGAATTTGAAGCAGGCTCCAGGCTCCTAGCTGTCAGCACAGAGCCCAACTCGGGGCTCAAACCCACAAACTGCAAGATCGTGACCTGAGCCAAAGTCAGACGCCAAACAGACTGAGCCACCCAGGCGCCCCTACTTTTTTTTTTAATTTAGGTTCCAGTTGGTTAAAATAGTGTAGTAATAATTTCAGGAATAGAATTTAGTGATTCGTCACTTACATAGAACACCCAGTGCTCATCCCAACAAGTGCCCTCCTTAGTGCCCATTTGCCCATTTATCCCATCCCCCCACCCAACACCCCACAAGCAACCATCAATTTGTTCTCTGTATTTAAGAGTCTCGTATGGTTTGTCTCCCTCTCTGTTTTTATCTTATTTATACTTCCCTTCCCCTATGTTCATCTGTTTTGTTTCTTAAATTCCACATATGAATGAAATCATATGATATTTGTCTTTCTCTGACATATTTCGCTTAACATAATACACTCTAGTTCCATCCACGTTGTTGCAAATGGTAAGATTTCATTCTTTTTGATAGTCGATCATTACTCTATTTTTGTAAGAGAGCTTACTGCCTTTGAGAAATAGGCCTTTTCTTCAACAACTTTATACATTTAGGTCTTCAAAACCTATTTTCAGCTAAGAAATTAAGTGTAAATAAAATAAATTCAATATGGACAAAACATAAAAATAATTCATAATCACTAGGATGCTTCCTTATATGCAAAATGTTCTTTGAAACTAAAAAACCATCCTTCCAGGCACCTCCCCACACTCCCACCCACCCTTCCTGGCTTTTGCCCTAGTGGCTAAACATCTCCACTGGGATATCATTTTGCTCTTCTAACACAAAGTTCTTAATTTCTGACTTGTCCCATCTATATAAGAAGGATAGGGCTTAATATGGTTTGATGTTGCTTTATAGCAGGCCCTCTGAGCTTATCAGATTCTTTTACAATGGCCATCTCATTATACAGACTCATTCCCATAAATGTCTTCTTACTGGTTGATGGGTCTGTTACTTTTTTGAAAGCTCCTCTGAGCTAAGTTCATTACTACACTGAGTTCTCCCTTAAACTATAGCTGCCCCCCTCCCAAGTCTATTTTCAAGGTCATCTCCCCTAACTTAAAGCAGAAATACTGTGACACATTGAGACAAAGAAACCAAGGAAGTAGAATTTTTGAAAGCCTAGGAAGTAGCCACATCTTATAACAAAACTGAAAGGTAATCACCATTGTCTACATTCAGACCACTACCACAAACCAAAAATGGGAGGGGCATTAATTTCAATAACAGTTTGCTGACAGAGTCTACCATTTCTTGTCATGCTATTTGTCCCATTTCTACATCAAAGGCCCAAAGGTTTTGTTTGCTGGGCCTTTCAAGGTAACATTAGAGTGTATTCTGTACAAAAACTAGCTCACCTCAGCTTGTGTTCTCTGAAAAAGTTAGCTCAACTCAGGTCAATTATTTCTTGCACTTGTACAAGATAACCTGATTCTTAAGTAGGCTTGCTTATGGAGAGAGACTTTGGAGAATCTTCCTTCTCAGCAGCACTAATGTAAAATAAAGGTTGGAGGTATAGACTGTACATAACTTTTGCCTTAGGTCCTTCAGTCAGGATTAAGAGTTGCACCCACAAGAAAAGAATGGTCTCCTTATAGTTTAACTTGCCAACTTCAGAGAAATAATATACCAGATTCCCTTACATACCATGACCTATTTACTTCTTCCTCTACTTCCTCAACCAAAAGGAACTCTACACTTCCTAACAAAATAACATCTATCTTAACACTAATATAGAAATCAACTATATTTTTAAATTTATTTTATGACCATTTACTCCCTTTGGTCTTCCCCTGGGACATGATTCTTTTTAACAATTTTACATTTCAACTGGAGAATGTAATTTTATTTTTTTTAATTATTTTTATTTTTATGTTTATTTATTTATTTATTTACTTTAGTTTGAGAGAGAGAGAGAGAGAGAGGAAGGGGGGAGAGGGGCAGAGGGAGAGGAGAGAATCTTAAGCAGGCTCCATTGCTCAGTGTGGAGCCCGCTGCATGGCTCAATCCCATGACCCTGGGATCATGACCTGAGCCAAAACCAAGTTGGATGCTCAACAGATTGAGCCACCCAGGCACCGAGAATATAATTTTTAATAATTGGAAACAATTTATAACAATTTTAAACAATTCCTAACAATTTTACGTTTCAACTAGAGAACTTAAGGTGGATTTAACTTTTTAACTTAGTGTGCATATTCAATAATCTCTTGAAAAGCTTAAGGACACTTACTGGAATTCTGTTTTCTTTTTCCCTCTCCTCCTTTTTTGTCTTTTCTAAGATGCAAGATTTGGCAATGTGCAGACAAAAATACATACTGATTTGGCATAGGTTTGGGAGCCAGATAGACCTGGCTTTGTGAATTTGGTCTAATTATTCAATTTTTCTTTTGATCTAGTTATTCAGCATTTCAAAATTTGATCAGAGAAATGGATATCTTATGGAATGCCATGAAGATCAAAAGAGATATGGATCAGCCCAGTGCCTGATGGATTGATTATACAAGTAAGGTTTGATTGATTATAAAGTTTGTATGTTCCAAGTTCCTATGGGGTCTTGGAGTTGGATACTAGTTCACAGAAATGACTGTTTCTCAATTTTCCATGATAATAAGAATTTCTTATGGTATTGGTTAAAAATATAATTTCCCCGGTCTCATTCCAGACTCAATGAATCAGAAACTCCAAGTCTTGGGAGTCAAGGAATTGTATTTTTTACAAACATTCCTTGTGATTCATATTATCAGAAAAGTTATAGGAACACTGATACAGACTTTCAGTGTCATGTTCTATAATTACAAGCAAAATTTGACATAAAATAACATTATTTTAATAATTTGATTTTTTTAATGTGTGGAGCTTATGTTCTTAGTTAAATTACACAGTTTAATATTTTAACTGAAATTTACATCAAATATTTAAATTTCTAGTCCATGTGTCTTTTTCTCTGTAGTTTCCACAAAACAGTCAAACTTCATTCTCATTAGTGAACAAAGATGATACTGCTTTTGGCTTTAACTAATTTTAAGCACTTTGGTAATGTACAGCAGTACATAAATATTTATAATACTATTAAGTGATAATAATAATAATAATAATAATAATAATAATAATAATGGTCTACACCCACAAGACTTGACTTGTGAATTAGCCAACTAGCTGCATTTTAATATGCTTTTAGAAAATCTAAGCTTCATAGAGGCAAAGCTTGAAATATTATGCATAAAAACAGCATATTCTTTCTCGCTTGAACTCAGATTATTTTTATTCTTTCTTTCTTTTTTTAGATGGGCCTCTAGCTAAATGCACATTTTAGGTTATGTTTTGCAACGTATTTTTAAGTATTTGGCATCCAGATACACATTTAATATTTCATTCAAAGATGATATTGTGGATGGTGATTATTACCTCACT
This sequence comes from Prionailurus viverrinus, assembly GCF_022837055.1. Lineage (NCBI taxonomy): Eukaryota > Metazoa > Chordata > Mammalia > Carnivora > Felidae > Prionailurus > Prionailurus viverrinus. Next base: position 46,765,955 of record NC_062570.1, read on the forward strand.
GTGTTGTATGTGGCAGGGACCCAGAGGAGTGAGAAAATGAGGAGGAAAGGGTGGGAGAAAGGTTGGATAAATCAGTGTAACAGCAGCAGTTCTTTCCAAATGAATGACTATTCAACAAGGAATATTTACTGAGCTCCTACTAGGAGCCAGCTACCATCCTAATTCCTGAACACAGCTACTAACTGCTCTGTTGGCTCCTTGTTCTCGGTTTTGCCTCTGAGCCCTGTGATCAGCTAGAGACATGGCAATTGTTGGTGACCAGTTGACACTTTCTTAACAAGAAAAGACTCAGGCTGTTCTTGGTTACCCTAGGCCACAGCTACCACACAGTGGTTGACACTCTATTTCAGAATTGCCTGTAAGTCTTCTATTTTAGGTCTATGCCTACCTAATATGAATACAAAACAAAAAAATGCTCATGGTTTGTCTTGCTCTCATCCACTGCTTAGTTTGAGATGACACTAACTAGAATCTAGATTATGCCATTATGTATTTGTTTATAAGTTGCTTTCACATGATTCTTTTGTTGTTTCCTATTAAATTTATCTTTTTTCTTTAGCTAGTGCCTTCCTACAATTGTTTTCCTATAACATAGTTCTTATGATAAAACTATATATGTGGAAGATCCTCAGATATTGTTCGCAATGAGTAAATACAGACAAACATATTATTTCATTAGCTGTACTAGAGGAGCTTGCTGGTGACCATTTATCTTCATTTAATGTACAGTAAGTGATAATGATGAAAATTAATTTTTTTAATGTTTATTTTTGAGAGAGAGAGACAGAGTACAGGTGGGCAAGGGGCAGAGAAAGAGGGAGACACAGAATCTGAAGCAGGCTCCAGGCTCTGTGCTGTTAGCACTCTGTTAGCACAGAGCCTGACACAGGGCTCGAACCCACAAACCGTGAGATCAGGACCTGAGTTGGAGTCAGACACTTAACCAACTGAGCCACTCAGGCACCCCAAAAATTTCTATAATTTAAGAAAATCTGACATGCAGTGTTTTTGGAAAGTCTGAAACGATTAGCCATATGAAAGTCTAAACATGGTCACTAACAATGATCAATTATACTCTCGATAATTTGGATTAGGACATTATTTTCCTCATTCCAGGAAAATTAGAAAATACAGAAAGTATACGTAAGAGTTTGAAGTAAACAATTTCAGTTACATTTATTTTTATTGTATATCTTTTATATCAAGTACATCTATGCTATATAACTGTCATGAACTTGTTTATATTGTCTTTGGAATTATTCTTTCTTTTCCATTGTTCACATTTTGATATGTAGTCTTCCAAACTTGCTTTTTATGCATCTATTTTTTCCATAAAAATATGTGTATACTTACTTTTTATTGTAATAAGCATTATATACCTTTTTATAAAGATGCTCATTTTTGATTGGATGGCTGATGAGGGCAAGGGGTGGAAATGGGGGCAACATCCACAGATAGACAACACTTAATTAGAAACTTGGAATTATTCTCCAGTTTCATAAATAAGATGTCTTTGCTTTCTGCTCTGATTTAAATCTATTTCAGGGGATAGATCATATCATTTACATCAGTGTTGGTCAGACTTCAGAATACTTCATAATTATCTGAAAGCTTTTTTAAAAAATGTATACCCTCTCCTCCCCCCCCCCCCCCAGCCTCACCCTCAGAGATTCTGATTTAACATGTAACCAGGCATTTGTCAGTTTTAACCAGCATTTAATGCAACTTCTCATTTTCATCTTAATTTCCCTTTAGAGGAATCTCCCTTTGGAAGATTAGTCTGAAGAAGTGTCACCTGGGCTTGGTGACACTCCATCATTTGGTGACTCTACTTCAGAAATTTCAGTCTGTAGCAGTAAAACAACACCAAAGTTAGAACTGGAAATCATTACAGTGTCAGCATGATGACTACATTGTTCCTGTGGTGTTATTTTTGTTGTGGTTCCTCTAAAGCTTCCTCGGTTCCAATCTCTGGTCAATTATGTGAATCCCTGATATCCTTTCAGTCAGTTCCTTCTTTGTCTAAGGTAGCAAGAATTTGTTTTTGTTGCTTGCAATGGGGAACTAAACCAATAAAGAAAATCTATACTACTGGGGTCTAGGAACTCACATTTTTAGCAAATTCTCCAGGTAATTCTGATGGAGGTAGGTCCTCAAACTACACTTTGAGAAACATTGTTCTATTTTTTTAGTATTCCACATAGCTCTTCGTATCATGGTATTCATGTAGAACGTAGTCAATAAATGCATCCTAGATGAACAAATGGATAAATGGATGGATAGATGATGGATTCTTTGTAAAGATGCCTGTCCTCAGATCTACTAGTGCTAAACTTTGGACAAATAAATGTAGGTTGATTGGTGTTGTTCCCTGAAGTTTTCTTGTTAGGTATATGTGCTGATTTTACTTTGATGTAGTTGAAAACCACAAAGCAGTTTAGAGAAGACAATGAGCAGGAATGCAGAAAAAATTCAACCTAAAATCTTACTAGTAATGAAGAAATGAGATTTTATAAAGTATGCCCATAGTTTTTTTGTTTGTTTTTTTTCTTTCTGGATGGTGGCATAGATCTTTAAAATCTTGTGTATTTTTTCATTATTTTAAATACTAAATAAAAATAATAAGCATATGAAGACAGGAAGACAGCTAATTGAAATCTCTTTTTCTTGCTTAAATAGGTTGAAAAGTATGTCAGTAGGTAATGGAATTTTTCATGAATTTGACCTTGATGGCAACTTCCTCAAAGTTGGAGCAAAGGCCATGCTATGTATGCTTAGTTTGTAGGACTTTTCCATTCATGATTTCCTCAGTCTTCTAGGAAGTCCTTACTAGTATTAGTGAAAGATTTTTGTAAGCATTTTCTTTCATACAAGGATAGAACCCTCTTATTACTCTTAGGTCCTCAAGAAATGTGAATAAGTACTTGTGCACCCCAAAGACCTAGGCTTAGTTTACATTAATATATCTTTGGATCAATTTGGCTATAGTTCCTCACTACTAATTTCTCATGGGTTTTGTTTTGTTTTGTTTTGTTTTGTTTTGTTTTGTTTTGTTTTGAGAGACAGTGTAAGTTGGTGGTAAAAACACTGGCCTAAGAACTTGGACACAGAGTTTCGAGTCCTGGTGCTGCAATAATCTGACTGCAATTATGGATTTATTTGTCTGACTTCTCCCACTACTTGGACAGAGATCATGTTTTATTTGTCTTCCTATCAATACCACCTGGCACATGGTTAGTGCTTAGCTAATGTTTACTTAATGAAGCTTGAATGAATTCCTAAACTTGGGCAGCTCACAGCCTTTTTGGATTTCAGACCCATCATTTATAAAATAGGTTGGTTGTTCTCTAACATGATTTCCAGATCAGACTTTCTGTGATTCTATGATCTGTGTACACTGAAGCCAACCTCCATACACAGTCTCACTTGTCTGGGGGCATTGAGAAATGGCATTGCATTACTTACTTTGTTATAAGTGGCTTCTTAATCTCTGAGTCACTCTTACTGAAAATGGTTTCAAAGAGACTGCAGTGTTGCTGTATATTTAGTGGAGAACAAACTGGAGAAGTGCCCATTCAATATTTACTTTTATAGTTTCGGCAGAGTGCTCTGATCCATGAAGACTGTTGAGATATTTCACACAGCGTCCATCTCAACTAGTTTGGTACTTACATGATTAGACTGACATGGCTACATTTCAACAAATTTGTTGGTCAGCTAACAAGAGTTCAAATGTCACATCTATCCATCCATAACATACTACAGCTTTTCTCTACTCCTTTACAGTAGAGTGAATTTTGCTTGAAGAATCATAGAAACATCAGGGCTGGAATCATAACATCAACATTATAGAAAGTCAGAGTAGGAGGATCTAAGGTTTGTTGTAAGGGACCTTAGGAGCTGGTTGAGTGGGGTATAGTGTGTATCTTTGTGGGGGAGGTCTAATTAGGCAGGACTCTGAGTTCTCTTCATCCCAGCTTCAACCATCTCAACTAAGAGCAACCCTACTTTTGTTCATTATGCTGATCTTCCGAATAAAAATGTTCTGCTGCTAAATAAAATTCTGACCTGTCAGTCTAGTCCAACTCATCATTTTTAGATAAAGGGGCTCAGGTGGATAAAGGATTTGCTCTTGAGAGAGGCCACTAGAAGATGTAGACCGGCTCTTAATTTTCAAAACAGATTTCAGGAAAAGAAATATCATAAGTAGAAGGTATAGGTGGCAAAATCTGAAGGAAGAGAATGCTTAATTTTTGTAGTTTACAAAGCACTAATACATACATGTCATTTGATTTTCACAACACACTTGTGAGGCAAGTATTACAGGTATTATTAACCCTAACTTACAGATGAGGAAACTGACACTGGGGAAGGTCAAGTGGCATGCACAGGGCCATAAGTGTGAGAGCCTGGCCTAGAGCTCAAGTCTTCTGATCTTGAACTCAATACTTTTTGTATTACACCACACTGCAGACTGAAGAAAGACACATGACAAATAAATGTGTCAACATATCTTAGAGACAAGAATCAGTAGTGGGTAGAGGACTCACACATTCTGGTGCCTGAGGATATGATTTGGCAATTGTGTGCATTTCCCTAAAGTCATCCTATGCTGTCTTTGCTCATAGTCTGAATCATGCACATTGTTCCCATTGGCGGAACATTTGAGCATACTTTTCCATGTGCTATTTTAGCAACATCAATTTGCTAATTATGAAGACAAAATTATCTTATTAGATCATAAGGAAACCTGCCTTTTGGTTTTGTCAAGCTTTTGTTACTGCTGGCTAAAAATCTTTTGGTATTCCTTGTAAGAATTTACTTAGCCAAATGTTTAATGTGCACCCAGGTAAGTTTTCTTTTGTGTTAAAGCCCAATTTTATCTTCAATTTCTTTTTTCTTCCCATCTTCTATTCTTTATCTCACAATAATTATTCACTATTGAGAATGCATACCTTTTCAAGGGTAAAAAGAAAACTTTAAAAGAAATGAATTTAAGCCTTATAATATAGGACTCGATATATAACCATACGTTGAAACATTTGAGAGATTAGATTATAAAAATGAAGGAAGATTTGAAAGAAAAACTAGTCTTTCTGGGAAAACAGCTGTGCAGTACTTTTCTTTTTTTTTTTTTTTTTTTTTTTTTTTTTTTTTTTAAATTTTTTTTTTTCAACGTTTTTAATTTATTTTTGGGACAGAGCGAGACAGAGCATGAACGGGGAAGGGGCAGAGAGAGAGGGAGACACAGAATCGGAAACAGGCTCCAGGCTCTGAGCCATCAGCCCAGAGCCCGACGCGGGGCTCGAACTCACGGACCGCGAGATCGTGACCTGGCTGAAGTCGGACGCTTAACCGACTGCGCCACCCAGGCGCCCCTGTGCAGTACTTTTCAATGTGACATATAAAGCAGGTTGAAGTTTGAGGTTAAAAGTCACATTTGGCTAGTTTACATTTCTTGGTACTCTAGGAAAAGGTTCTAGAGCCCTAAAGGTATATAATTAATGAACTGTGTAAAGTGCAGGAGAATCATTTAAATCAATTTCATAGAACAAAATCCAGTGTATTTAATTAGGCCAGCTTGGAAAATATAAGCATGTTATTTGAGAAATTGCTACTACATTCATATGCTAGGATAAATTAATAAGTTCCGTCTTCTTATAGAATTGTTTAGGTGTCTGGCTTCTATGGGCCAGATGGAAATGGGATAATATTTGGTATCAGGAGTAGAAAAAGATGATCATGGAGATAAAGTCACATCCTTCTTTTTACTTTGCCCATGATAAAACAACATATGAGGACTTTAATACAGCCTCTTTGTTGGGATTAGGTAGAGAGGTGAAAAAGACAGAAAGCTGCAAATAACAGTGGCTTAAATGAGATATAAATTCATTTCTCTCTTACATAAGTGAAGTCTGGAAGTAAACAGTCCAGGGTTGGTAGGGCATATTTATAATCATCAAGGACACAGACTCTCTTTTACCCTGTTGCTCTGCTACCCTCAGTATGTAGCTTGTACCTAGTGGCCCAAAATTATTGCTGGAGTTTCAGTCATCACATTTTTTTTTTTCAGCCCAACTGAAGAAAATAGACATGAAGAAGGCTACATGATCTCCCTTTGAACTCCTCTTATCTCCCAATCTGGACTAAAGCATAAATAAATAGCTGATGCTTCTGGTCTAGTAGAAGAGAGACAAACTTGAAGGAATTCATTTTTTTCCCTTACAATTTGCTAGGCAATGTATTTTAAGATGTTACTCAGTACTAGATGTGGTTGCTCCTTGTGGAACACCAAAAGAACTGAAACTCAGGATAAAAATCCATAGCATCATCATTGTATCCCTAAATATACAAACCTAAGTTTAAATGTTATTGAAAATGGTGGGTGGGCCAAACAACCATATTCCAGACTGGTATGAACCCTGTGTGGCCCATGAGAATTTTCTGGAAAACAATAAAAAGCCCCATGCAGTTCAAATCTAAATAAGGAAAACATCTTCAAATATTCTGTAACTTATTTTCTAGCAAGGATCAGGGAAGTAATAGTGCCATCCAGATAAATCTGAATAAACTGAGTCCTCATTTCAAAAAGATTCATGGAAGAATCAAAGTCAAGCTCCATATGCCATGGTTAAAAATGTCAAAACAAGATCTAAGGGTACAGAGATGACTAAACTTTAAAAAAATATTAATCATGTAAAATTTTGTTATATGAAGTAGAGGGAGCACTGTAGTTGTCTCAATGAATCTATTTTACGCTGTCGATTAACAAAATATGATGTTAACTTCCTTAGCCTGTTTTTGGCCCCAGATTAATCATTACAGGTTTGACAAGCATTTATTGAGTGTCTACAGTGTTCCAGGCATTGTGCTAAGAGCTAAATAAAACAATCTGTGTCCTCAAAGAGCTCAAAGTTTGGTGGTGGCAAGTTATTTATAATTTCCATTCCTACCAATAACATTACCACTGTATGATCTTAGAATTTAGAATTTGCGATTAAGAGACATGGTTTGGTCCACTAAGAACAAACTGAAAAGAGCTTAGGTTTAGTACTCAGAAAACATCCATTTGAAGTTTAGCACCGTTGCTTATTATTTGTGTCCTTGAACAGATTACTGAACCTTTCTTAATTTCTTCCTTGAAAACTGAAAATAATGTTTATCTCTGAGGACTGTTCTGAGGATTAAATGATACAATGTAAATGTTGTGCTTGGCCACAAAAGGCATCCAAAAGCTGGTTGTTGTTGTTGTTATTTTTTTAAAATTAATTATTGTACTTTTTCCAAGAGTGAATTGGTTCTACACAATGATTTGGAGGGTGCACATAGTTGATATATGTCTTTGTCTAGCTTACATATGCTAGCCTACATATGCTAGCCTATGTAGCACACATTTAAGAGTAATATGAGTAATTTTATATTGCAAAATATCTTTTATATTTACTTTACATTTAAAAAAATTATTTATTTATTTTGTGAGAGCAAAAGAGAAAGAGCATGAGTTGGGGAGGGGGAGAGAGGGAGACAGAGAATCCAAAGCAGGCTCCAGGCTGTCAAGCCCGATGCAGGGCTCTATCTCATGAACTGTGAGATCATGACCTGAGCTTAAATCAAGCTTAAATCAAGAGTTGGATGCTCAATCAACTGAGCTACCCAGGCGCCCCATTTTACATTTTTTGATGGAAAATATATTCACTACATTTTCTCTCACATATATTTACTCACTTTAGTCAGTGAGATGAGTATTTTTTAAACATTGCAACTCTCCTTCAAAGTAGTATCATTATTATCATCCCTATTTTACAGATGACGAAATTGAAGTATAGAAAGGTTAACTAACTTGTCCAAGGTTAGACAACTAAGTAGCAAAGTTGGGATGTGAACCCAATCACTATGTCTCCAGAGTCTGTGTTCTCACTATTATACCGTATCACTACAAATAGCTTAATTCTTTAACCCATGAACCCTACTGGGACTAGAAAGAACTTTCTGACCTTCAGTGATTGACTTTTGGCACAGTGATACAATCAACCCTGCCACCCAAGCAAGGTGGCCCCGCTTTAGGCTCTGTGTTTTAGAAGGCCCCACATATCACAAACACAAAAAATAAATCTGTTTAATGGGTACCTCTGGCACTTGTGATTTGGTGCTCAGCATTGGCACATGTGTCCTTAAACATCCACTTTCATGCTTAACAGCATTCAGCCCCCTGGGAAACGCTTCTTTACCTCTCTTGTCCTATTTCTTGAGTGAAAAGGCAACTGTGTCTAAATGCTGTGAGGTCTTGTGGATTGTACTGCCACCAAATTTGGAGATGAACACCAGTGATGTGGGTGGGTTTGAATAAGAGGAGTACCTAGAGAGGAGAAAGGACTAACTTTTCATTTCCTTCCTCTCAGCATGAGTGCAAAAGATTTTTGCACAGTGCAGTATCATTTTCCATTTCACCCAGTATCTATTTTGAAAAAAAGTTTTTAAGTTTATTTATTTATTTTGAGAGAGAGAGAGCAGCAGCAGGGGAGTGAGAGAGAGAGAGAATCCCAAGCAGGCTCTGCAGTGCCAGTGCTGAGCCCAATGTGGGGCTCAAACCCACAAACCGTGAGATGATGACCTGAGCCAAAATCAAGAGTTGGATGCTTAACCACTACACCACCCAGGTGCCCCTCTTGCTTTTCTTTACATTTTGTGTTTCCAGAAGTACCCATGAATTAGTATATTATTTGTAATAATTAAACATGACTGCTGAGGAACATTTGCAATATAAAACAATTCATATTACTCTTGAATGTGTGAATATGTAAGCTAGACATAACATGCATGAAGCATGATATCAATTCTTCCCACTGACTACCAGATGGTCAATGCAAGAATAAAGAATAGTTTTCTTTTTAATAATATATTTAAATAGATGCAGGTAAATTTTAAGTTTTCTCTATGATTTTGATTTAAAATTTTGATATTAAATAATTATAATTTATTTTTTCCTTTTCAATTTTGAGATATAACTTTGAATTCTTTAGAGAAGTCATTTTTTAAACATGTAAAATAATTATAATTTTATTCCAGTTTGAGAAATAACTGACATAATATTGTGTAAGTTTAAGATATACAATGTAATGATTTGATGTATGTATATACAGTGAAATGATTATCACAATAAGTTTAACATCCATACCTCACACTGTTACAAATTTATTTTTCTTGTGGTGAGAACTTTTAAGATCTACTCTCTTAGCAACTTTCAAATATACAATACAGTACTATTAACTATAGTCACCATGCTCTACATTATATCCCCAGAACTTATATATCTTATAACTGGAAGTCTGTACTTTAGACCATCTTCACCCAAAAATAATTGTAATTTTTCAGTCTTTATATTTACTTTTTTTGATGGAAAATATACTCACAATTTGAATACTTCGAATGTAATTACATTTGGTTTTTAATCTTTTAGAGCATTAAGAATGAGATCACGTTGAGGCCAAAATAGAAATGGAAAATATAAAAGTGAAATTCTGGAAAGAAAAAAAAAATCTATCAAAGTAGAAGGATAGGATATACTTCTCCAAAAGTTTAAGAGCTTGATATATAACTTTTAAATATGTAGGCACATGATACCGGGCTCTGTGTATGGTCTGGTTCTACCTCCACAATGTTAGCAGTGGGACTTTCAGGCAGAGTTTATACACAGTTACCCAAGCAAGGTCTTTTTGGCCTAACTGGTATTTTACCCTGTCTAAAATAACACAATTAGATCCGTAGCCTCACAAATAGACTCAAAATTAAGAAACTGGGAAAACAAATTAATACCAAGAATTGAACACATTTTAAAAATATAACTAACTTGCAGAAGACTGCATGATGGATTCAGATGTTTTAAATTTTTTTTTTAATGTTTATTTATTTGTTTTTGAGAGACAGACAGAGAGAGAGAGAGAAAGAGCATGAGCAGGGGAGGAGCAGAGAGAGAAGGAGACACAGAATCCAAAGCAGGGTCCAGGCTCTGAGCTGTCAGCACAGAGCCACAGAACCTGACGCAGGGCTCGAAACCATGAGCGGTGAGATCATGACCTGACCAAAGTTGGATGCTCAACCGACTGAGCCACCCAGGTGCCCCAATGGATTCAGATGTTTTAAGAACTACATGATTTCTGTGAAGAAAATAGTCCAAATGGAAAATGTACTATGTTCTAAAATAATGAATGATTTTTGAGAAAAAAATGATTTTCAAGGAGGAAAAACATGTTAAGTAGGTTTTTCTTGAAGAAGTGTGTCTATTAATTTGGTCAATCAATAAATGTGCAGTGATATGCACATAATGTGCTCCAACGTGGTTAGACAACATTGAAGGGAGGGTGTTTACAATCTAAATGATGTATACTGGAACAATTAGAGAACAGATTATAAAAACTGTGAACTGTGAGATACAGGCAACTATTATGGAGCATCAAAGTAGAGAAGGATTGATGTGATCTTGAATCATTTGGCAGGGAGAGCTTCTTCGAGTGGCACTGGAGTGAGGCCCATAATGTAATACCTGGAATGTGTCTGCCTCATGACCCTGAGAATGAGGATCTTCTTTGTTTGTTTGTTTGTTTATTTATTTATTATTTTAGGGAAGGGGCAGGGGCAGAGAGAGAGGGAGACAGAGGATTCGAAGTAGGCTCCACACTGACAGCAGACAGCTCCACGTGGGGCTTGAACTCACAAATCTTGAGATCATGACCTGAGCCAAAGTTGGATGCTTAACTGATGGACACACCCAGGCACCACGAGAGTGAGGGTCTTCTTAAATTTTGTGCCCCTGGTGCCTCCCTAGTCCTGGTGACCTTATACTAGTCCTGGTCCTGACAAAGAACATTCATTTCTTTTTCCTGAAGTCACTAGGGAGAATGAGTAAGGAAGCAAAGACAGGCCAGAGGTGCTACTCTAGTAGATGTCTCTGCACACAGAGGCTAAGGGAAGAGATCCTCCCCCCAGGAAAGATCATAGAAGTAAAGTCTCCTGCAAGACCATACAGCCAGTGGAGGCTGGATCCCAGGACTCCTGATTCCTGTTCATAAAAAAGATGATACGATGCAGCTTTGAGTAATCAAACCCGTCCACTAGAGCACTCAATTAACCAGGTCTTTTATTACCACTATTATCATCTTTTATTTTTTATTTATTTTTCATATTTATTTTTGAGAGAGAAAGAGAGAGAAAGAGGGAGAGAGAGAAGGGGGGCGGGGAACAGTGCCAGCAGGAGAGAGGCAGAGATAAGGAGACACAGAATCTGAAGCAAACTCCAGGTTCTGAGCTGTCAGTGTAGAGCCCGAGGTGGGGCTCCAACCCATGAACCAAGAGATCTGATCTGAGCTGAAGTTGGATGCTTAACCAACTGAGCCACCTAGGTGCCCCATTATTATTACCATCTTATCATTAGTTTGCCTTCATGACTCTTTTAGGTAAGACTTAAGTAAATTATATATTCAAACTATATATAAACTCTTATAGTGTGTAGTAGGATGAATGGTGACCCCCGCCACCACCCCCCCCCCCCTCAAGGAGACATGTCCATATCCTGGAACCCGTGAATATGACCTTATTTGGAAAAAAGCTCTTTGCAGATGTAATTGTATTAAAGATCTGGACATGAGATCATCCTCAACTATCTGAGTAGGTTCTAAACCCAGGATAAGTGTCCTTGTTAGAGACACATAAAGGAGAGACACATGGAAAAGAGAAGGTCACCTGAAAATGGAGGCAGAGAATGGAGTTATGCAGTCACAAGCCAAGGAACACCTGGAGCCACCGGAAGCTGAAAGACATAGGGAGGATTCTCCTTTCAGAGCCTTTGGAGGGAGTACAGCCCTGCCAACACTTTGATTTCAGACTTCTGGCCTCCAGAACTGTGAGAGAATAAACTCTTGTTTTAAGCCACCAGATTTGTGCTAATCTGTTAGAGCAGCCCTAGGAAAACTAACACATAGGGCATATATATTTTTTAAAAGTCCAATATAGTTATGTATTATCCCAAATTTTAGAGGCTTTAAAACAACATCTCATGCAGTTTCTGTGGGTCAGGAATTTGGGAACAGATTAGCTGAGTAGTTCTGGCTCAGGGTCTCTCCTGAGGTTGCAGTCAAGATGTTGGTCAGGGCTTCTGAAGGCCTGGCTGTGGTGCCACAGGATCTGCGTCCAAGATGGCCCACTCACAAGGCTGGCAAGTTAATGCAGGCTGCTGGCAAAAGGCCTAAGTTCTTTGCCATGTGGACCTCTCCGTTGGACTGTTTGAGTGCTCTCATAACACGGTGTCTGACTTCTGCCAGTGTGAGAGAGCCAAGAGAGAGTAGCCTGAGAAGTCACACACCATCATTTCCCCAATATTGTACTGGTTACACAGGTCATTCCTATTCATTGTGAGAGGGGACTACACAATGGCACAAAAACCAAAAGATGAGGATGAGTGAAGTTCCTCTCGGAGGCTAGCTAGCACAGGCAACAAATTTTTCAGGGTATACAGGGAGTCAAAATATTTGCTATACAGTCACCTGAACTACTGTATTGGAGCCATAACCCTAAGTATATAAAATGCTCTTTGCAGTTATGAACTTGAATTATTACAAGTTATTCAAATATTCAGTTCACCTTCATATTTTAGTTTGAAATACATGAATTTTGCTGTTTTTGTGGGTAAATATCCAACAGCAGCGATTTTATGTTTCCAATCTACTACTTATAAAGGTCGAACTATGAAGTAAAATACTTTAGATCAATTTTATTTTTAATTTTTTAAAATGTTTATTAGTCTTTGAGAGACAGAGCGTGAGCAGGGGAGGGGCAAAGAGGGAGGGAAACACAGAATCTGAAGAAGGCTTCAGGCCCTGAGCTGTCAGCACAGAGCCCAATGCGGGGCCTGAACCCACGAACCACGAGATCATGGCATGAGCTGAAGTTGGATGCCCTACCGACTGAGTCACACAAGTGCCCCTACCTTAGATCAATTTTTAAGAAATTATAAATATAAAGGCACTTTTCTTTTACATCATTAGTTAATCATAAGTTCAATAAACAAGAATAAACTATTCTTCAGGCACTCTGATAAATTTGAAATGCTTCAATAGCTTTGACGTTCCCATAAAGTTTTTGAGAACCAAAGGATCTATGAGGGCAATGCATCAGTGTGATTTTATGGAAGTAATTTAACATCCTTGGGAACAATTTTCCTCATCCATACATGAAAGAATTTGATTAGATGATATCTAAGCAGACTTAATGTGCAAAAAATAATTTTTTAAGTGTTTGTTTATTTTTGAGAGAGAGAGAAACAGAGGGTGAATGGGGGAGGGGCAGAGAGAGAGGGAGACAAAGAATCCGAAGCAGGCTCCAGGCTCTGAGCTGTCAGCACAGAGCCCCACGCAGGGCTCAAACCCATGGACTGCAAGATCATGACGCGAGCTGAAGTCAGACGCTTAACACACTGAGCCACCCAGGCGCCCCTGTGCAAATATTTTTAACACGTCTTTATATGTTATCTGTGAGCTGTGAGCAGTTTCTTTCTGAAACTCACGGTAATAATTGCATATTTAATTGAGTTGTGGAAAAATATCTTTAACCAGATATATTTATTCACTGGCATATCATATTTATAGTTAAACTCAAGATCCATAATGTTGTTGAATAGTCCAGAGAGTCTTTCTTCTCCTTTGTTCTCTAGAAAGCATAGACTGCCCTTCAGTAAATCAATTTTCTTAATTTGACTTCTATATTTGACAACATTTTTTGGGTTCACATTTTTCTTGTGCCAAGTACTGCATTTTTCATTTCCCACAGAATCAGGACAAACTGTACATCCCCTGCTGTGTCCAGGGCAGATCTGGCTAAATGTCAACTATGTTAATTGGTATAGAGAAAACAGCAGCCCTATTTTTATCTGATTAAAAATCCCCACAAACATTCTCCTCTAAAGTAAAGCTATGTCAGTACAAAGTGATTTAATTATAATATAAAGTTTGGCAGATGTGTCCCTCCTGCCTTCATTTTGCTGTAGCATGCAGAAATGCAACCGTTTCCTGGAATCTTTCAGTATCTAAAATTTTAATCCTACTTTTGGAGATTTAGAATTTGGTACTCAGAAACTTTCTCTGGACTGCCTACTGGAATAAAATATCTTTCCTTTAAAATGATATTTTTTAAACAGAAGAAGATTTATAGACCAATCTATAGAACCTTATTTAAAAGGTAGTTTGAAATATTTTAATTTTGAAAAGTCTCCATGTTAACAATTGTCCCAGGATGAGCAGATTATGTAATATAATTGCTTTAGTTAATTGGGGTGTGGGAGGTGTGGGTGGAAAAGAATAAAAGGTAATGAACTTTGATAAATTTATATGAGTAATAACAAGGTACCTGTGAAAATTTAGTTTTATCAGAGAGTGACTATATCTTCAGTGCTCCTTTAAAATTATATGCTGCCTCTTTGGGGCACGTGGGTGGCTCAGTCAGTTAAGCATCTGACTTCGGCTCAGGTCATGATCTCACAGTTCGTGAGTTCAAGCCCCACATTGGGCTCTGTGCTGACAGCTCAGAACCTGGAGCCTGCTTCAGATTCTGTGTCTCCCTCTCTCTCTCTACCCGCCCCCCCCCAAGCTCTGTCTCTCTCTCTCTCTCTCTCTCTCTCTCTCTCTCTCTCAAAAATAAAGCAGAAACATTTAAAAAATAAAAAAATAAATAAAATTGTATGCTGCCTCTTTAATGTTGGAATTCCCCAGGATTCTGTTTCACTCCTGGGAGCTAACTCCCAATTTAACTTCATATACTCCAAGATTTGCCAACTACTTGTACACTCATATCATTTGGATCTGTATCTCTAGCTTACCGAAGCCATATTATATTCTTTGGTACACTAGACAGCTCCATTTTGGTGTCTCATGGGCACCCAAAATCAGTATGTCCAGTCTTCTGATTTCTTGTCCCTTATCACCACTCCAACATAAGAACAAGTAGAAAGCTATGCAAACTGAAAGTCAACTCTTCTTAGTTGTCAAAGAAGTGAGGTCACAGGGCAAATCACTGTTCTTCCCTATACTGGAGAAATAGGTGAACACTGAGAATCACAGCTTAAAATGGCAGAATGTACAAGCAGAAACCACCACCAGAACTGTCCCAGGGTGGGGAAACCTAAACTGTGATTGACAAATTGCTGGAGGCTCAGTGCAGACAAGGTATGGGGGATGTTCTCACACTTTTGTTAGCTCTACCTATGGGAACTCTACCAAGCCCTCTCAGTAAATACCAGAGAAAATTCCCCTAGTGTTTCCAGCAGGAGGAGGGGAAAGGAACCATTTCAATATATGCCAGAGTATTCTGTTCTTTTTTTTTTCAACGTTTATTTATTTTTGGGACAGAGAGAGACAGAGCATGAACGGGGGAGGGGCAGAGAGAGAGGGAGACACCGAATCGGAAATAGGCTCCAGGCTCTGAGCCATCAGCCCAGAGCCTGACGCGGGGCTCGAACTCCCGGACCGTGAGATCGTGACCTGGCTGAAGTTGGACGCTTAACCGACTGCGCCACCCAGGCACCCCCAGAGTATTCTGTTCTTAACATGGCCTACCCTCAATAGAAACTATTTTGCCTGAGTCTATTCTGCTGAAGTTTTATCAGAGGCTAAAGTATCTGGTGGGAGAAAAATAGACAACTCCAGACCCCTCTGTCTACCCTGTCCTGCCTAAGCAAGAAAAAAAACTAAGAAGCAACCTACTGAATGGGAAATGATATTTGTGAATGATAAATCTGATAAGGGATTAAAATCTAATAGATAAAGAACTTATACAACTCAATTCGAAAAACAAAAAACCAAAAAGACAAACAAGCTGGTTAAAAGATGGGCAGAGGACCTGAGTACTGAGTAGACACTTTTCCAAAGAAGACCAACAGACACATGAAAAGATGCTTGGCATCACTAATCATCATGAAAATGCAAATCAAAACCACAAGATATCACCTTGCACCAGTTAGAATGGCTAGTATCAAAAAGACAAGAATAACACGTGTTAGTGAGGATGTAGAGAAAAAGGAATACTCATACACTGTTGGTGGGAATGTAAACTGGTGCAGCCACTGGGAAAAACAGTATGGAGGTTCCTCAAAAAATTAAAAATATAAATACCACATGATCCAGTAATTTCACTACTAGGTATTTACCCAAAGAAAATGAAAACATTAACTTGAAAACATAAATGCACTCCTATGTTTATTGCAGCATCATTTACAATAGCCAAAATGTGGAAGCAACTCAAGTGTACATCAATAGATGAATAAAGAAGATGTGGTACACATATATATATGTGTATATATACATATACATATATATACATATATACATACGTAAATATAATACATACATATGTATATATGCATATATACACATATATACGTATATATACATACATAAATATATACATATTTATATACATATGTATGTAAATATATACATACATGTGGTATGTATACATACCACATATATGTATATGTATATATACCACATATGTATGTATATATATGTATATATATATATTTACACATTTACACATTTATACATCTATATCTATATACATATATATGTACACAATAGAATATTACTCAGGCATAAAAAAGAATGAGATTGTGCCATTTGTGATGACATAGATAGACCTAGAAGGTATATTGCCAAGTGAAATAAGTCAGAGAAAGACAAATGCTGTATGATTTGACTTATATGTGGAATCTAAAAAATAAAACAAATGAACAAATAAACAAAAGAAGAAAGAGACCCATATATACAGAGAATAAACTGGTGGTTGCCTGAGGGCAGGAGTGTGGGGGGATGTGCAAAATGGATGAAGGGGAATCAGAAGTATTGGATTTCCAATAATGGAATGTGTAAGTCATGGGGATAAAAGGTGCTGCATAGGGAATACAGTGAATGGTGATGTAATAATACTATATGGTGACAAATAGTAGCTGTATTTGTGGTGAGCATAGCATGATATATAGAGTTGTAGCATCACTATGTTGTACACATAGTACATAGTAACTAATGTAAAATTATGTATCAACTACACTTCAATAAAAAACAAAAACAAAAACTGAGAAGCACTGGTAAAGTTCACAGTCCATGGCCACAGGCTCACCCAAAGACTGAGACCTAAACATAGCACTATTGAAACCCTATAGATGATAAAAATCTGGATTTGTTAAAGTTGCTGGTAAGGGGAAGAATCACAGTAACCTAGTCTCAATAATGTCTCAAAAGGGAGTAGTTAGGGAAAGATACAGGAATTTGAGAGGGGACTGCTATTAATCATAGGGTGCCTTTATAGTAGATATTATTAGCTTCGGCAGGGACTGATTAGAATTTGTAAACTGAGTGAATTACTAGAACATTTGAGTCTGCTCAGAGTTACAGTTAAATCAGTTTGTGGTCTTGTAACATAGGAGTCTACACAAATTGGTGTTAAAACAGGAGCTAGAATTGTTTGTGTGGCATATCAATAACATAGTTGATTTAGTTTTTGCTTCATTTCTCAGTCCCCATTCTCTTAGTCATTCTTTAGCCTAAGTTAGAAGAAAGGCCCTTATTTTTCAGAGAACGTGATCAGATCTGCACTGCTATTTAATAATTTGTAGTTATGTATTGAGTTTTTCATGGTAGTCATATTAGCCTCTGTAAATATCACGCCTTCTTGTTCTTTTTGTTGGATGATCATTTGTAAATCATCAAATGTAGCAGTAGCTGTGCAGCAGCATTTAAGACTCTGAAGATCATACATCTGGTAACTGCAATGCAGACAGACACTAAGACAAAAATGATTAGAGTTTGCAAAGCATTTCAAAGCTATATTCCTAGATTTTAAAAATTGGACAAGTACAGAACTGTTATATCCCTATATTGTTACACCTGAAACTAATATAACACTGCACATTAACTATACTCAAAATAAATTTAAAAAAATTGGACATGTGACATAATCTTCCTTATACAATCAAGTTTCTTTTTTCCTTTAATTTGGGTAGGTTTTGTTCAACCTTACCAGTGAATGAAGAATTAATCCTGTATCTGGTAGTTTTCAAGGATACAGGTCTTGGGAATAATATGTATTTACTAAAAAAAAAAAAAAAAAAAAAAAAAAAAAAGAAAAAGAAAAAGAAAAAAAAAAAAGGTATCCATAATAATTTAGGACCTTAATCCAAAAGAGGGGGAATAGCCAAGAGGATAAAGATGAAAAGCCAAGGGGATATGCATATGAAGAACATGGCAATCAGTGGGGTCTAGTTCCAGAGGTCTTGGTGGGAAACACCCTACTTCAGGCAGTCATCAGCTTGTTCCAAGGATCTAAGGCTAGCTGTCCATTTTCATGGGTTATCTACCTCTAGATATTATTTAAGAGTCCTCAATACACCCCTCATGATCTGGTCATATCTCTGAGATAACCTCCTAATTCTCTTTTCCCTTCTTCACTCTTTCTTTGGCTACACTGGCTGTGTTGTTCTGCAAACAAGTTAATCTTGTTCTTGTCTGAGAGCCATTGTACTTATTGTTCCTTTTCTGCAAAATGATTCTCCCCAATATTTGCATTTCTGACTCCCACAATCCACTTAAGTCACATGCCACCTCCTTAGAAAGGCTTTCCCTTCATCTAATCTAAAGTTCTCTGTCATTCTTGATTCTTTTACCCTGCTTAATTTTTCTTCATATTTATCTGTTAGTTACATGCCCCTCTTGAATGTACGCACCATTCAAGAAGCCAAAGACTTTTCTCTTTGGTTCACTGATGTGTTTTCATGACTTAGCATGCTATCTGGCATATATAGGTGTTCAACAACTACCTGCTGATCTTATGAGTAAATAAAAAGCTCACACGTAATATGTTTCAGTCATATAAAACTATTTGCTGCTTCTTTTGCATATGCGGTTTTCCTCTGTCTACAATAACTTCTTCCTGATTCCCTCACAATTCATTTTTTAAAAGTTATTTAAAGTAACCTCTACACCCAACGTGGGGCTCGAACTCATGACCCTGAGAGCAAGAGTTGAATGCTCCTCCGACTAAGCCACTCAGGTGTCCCATGGTTCCCTCACAATTCCTAATTATCCTTCAAGACTCAGCATATGTGTCACTGCCCCTGAGAAACCTTGCTGATCCCTCCAGGAAGAACTAGGTGTCCTTTTTCTCTATTCTTATAGCACTCTATGCATATCTCTATCACATTACTTAATACATTCGTTAATATTTTGTCTGATTGATCTCTGTATCCTGGAAATCTAGCAGAATGCTTTGCCCATAGTGAATTCTGAATAAAGGTTTGTTGTATGATTTTATTTATTGAGTGACAACTGTGTGTCAAACATTGTATTAGTTTTTTATGTACATTATTTTAATCCTGGTAAGAAATCCACAACACGTGTACTATTATCCTTGTTTTATATATGAGGAAACTGAATAACTTGTTGAGTTTTGAACCTAAGTGTGTCTGACTGCATTACTCCAGTACTTCCCCCATTGAGTCAAATGAATTAATTAAATCTCCTTCATGTTATTGATACATATCAGCCAAAATTCGATAGCCTAATTTTAACATTAACATTAGGGGCGCCTGGGTGGCTCAGTCAGCTAAGTGATCTTGATTTCGGCTCAAGTCATGATCTTGCAGTTTGTGAGTTTGAGCAACACGATGTGCTCCATGCTGACGGTGCGGAGCCTGCTTGGGATTCTCTCTCTCCTTCTCTCTGCCCTTCCCCCACTCTCTTTCTCTTTCTCTCTAAATAAGTATATAACATTAACATTAAAACTATTCTTATTTTAACTCAGTGTTGCATGTTCTAGTATATTTGTACTTGATTTAGCCTCTTTAGATTACAGAAAATGGGCCTCAGATATCTTAACAGCTCAGGTATCATATTTTTATTCTGTTTCATAATTAGTTATTGGTGATGATTCATGGTCAAGGGGTGGTAAATCTTCCTTTCAAAGGGAAGAATGGTACTTAAAAACTAATCTACATGTCATTTTTCAACAGGCATATAGGATCCAAATACACTGTAAGATATACTGAAATTATAAAATTAATATACTCAAAAGAAAAAAAAAGTGTGGTAGGAATGAGTTAAAGAAAGTAAGAGGGGGACCTGGGTGGCTCAATTGGTTAAGTGTCCGACTCTGGCCTAGGTTATGATCTCGCCCTTCCTGAGTTCGAGCCCTGCATCAGGCTGTGCTGAGAGCTTAGAGCCTGGAGCTTGTTTCAGATTCTGTGTCTCCCTCTCTCTCTCTGCCCCTCCCCCATTATCTTTCTCTCTCTCTCGAAAATAAATAAACATTAAAAAAAAAGTAAGAGAGCCTTATATATATGAGAGAACCTGGAGGTCACCCTGATATTACTGTCATTTCAGCATGCTAGGTGAAGCAGTGTGTACTAAAGGCCATATGAAACTTATGAAATTTTTAGAAATACATGAAATAGTATAATGAGAAACTTAAGCAGTGACAGCTCAAACTCTAAAGTCAGACAGACCTGAGATCTACTCCTAGTTTCCCCATCTAATAGCTAAGCAAATTTAAGCAAGTTACTTAATTTTTCCATTGTCTCAATCTCTTCATCAGTGAAATGGAGAGAAAAGTATATTAGGCAGGGTAGCGAATTACTGTAAAACACAGCATCATAATTTCACAGCCATAATTTAATAAAACAAGTAAAATCCAACACAGGTGCTCCTCACCATACTGTTCTCCTGGAGGACATTTCTGCAAGGATTAATTTGGGGGCCCCAGGCTTTTCATGTTTTGTGGTTTTGGCATCCTCTGAAAAATTTTTTTAAGTTTATTTATTTATTTTGAAAGAGAGAGAGAGAGAGTACAAGCAAGGGATGGGCAGAGAGAGAGTAGAAAGAGACAATCCCAAACAGGCTCCATGCTGTCAGTGCAGAGCCCGACATGGGGCTTGATCTCACAAACTGTGAGATCATGACTTGAGGTGAAATCAAGAGCTGGACACTTAACCAACTGAAACATGCAGGTGCCCCTCCTGTAAATTCTTTGAAGTTTTCATTTCCTGATAAACACAGAAAGAAAGAGAACATGGAGCATGTGTAGGATGTGCTAGAGATTTTGTGGACCAAACCTTAAATGGCTTTCATCTTTTCTGTTCACATTCTACTGGACAGAAATCAGTCACATGACCCCAAATAATTACAAAGGAGTCTGGGAAATACAATGTGTGTGCTCAGGAGAAAAGGAAACAGACTTTGGTGAAGACACCTGCCACTTAAGGTCATGAAGTTGTTTTAGGGTTCAACTGGATAATGTGCTTAGCACATGGTAAGTAACCAACAAAGTTACATTACCATTATTATCACAAGTATGTATTGTGAGAGCCTGAATAAGGGTCACACAGTTGGAAGTGGAGTACTTGCATGGAAGTTTTAGCAAGAGAACTCACATACACTCAAAGACAATTCCTTACCTTTTAAAGATTATGATCTTTAATTCATTTGGCAGCATCAGGAAGTATAAACATAGAAAGGTGAGGAAGAAAGGGGTTGCCAAGCTGTTCATATTGGCTTAATTTACAGAATATCAAAAGATTATAGTTTATATTATAAATCTAAATTATAGACTCTAATGTCCAAGAAGAGTGGGAATAGAGTAAAGTGGTAGACTCTTTGCCTTTGAGAATGAGCTTAAGTGAAGTAATAAGAGGTAAAAATTCTGGTTAATTAATCCTCTCTCTCTCGGGGCGCCTGGGTGGCTCAGTCAGTTAAGCGTCAGACTTCGGCTCAGGTCATGATCTCGCGGTCCGTGAGTTCGAGCCCCGCATCGGGCTCTGTGCTGACTGCTCAGAGCCTGGAGCCTGTTTCAGATTCTATGTCTCCCTCTCTCCCTGACCCTCCCCCATTCATGCTCTGTCTCTCTCTGTCTCAAAAATAAATAAACATTAAAAAAAAAATTAATCCTCTCTTCCAAATTCTTTTTCATTCTTACTGTCTTAATTTGAAGTTTAGACATCCTTAAGATTCAAGTTTTCTTCACTTGCTTTATTTTCTCCTCTATTGCCACTGAAAATATGTAAGACTCTAGGAACAGAGACCATGTTGGTCTCATACATTATTATGTTTTAATACCTAGCAATACCTAACATAGAGTATGCAGGCAAGAAGAATTTGTTGAATAAATTTAATCTTTATGGGCAGTTGCTTCAAGTCTTGGTGAACAGGTCTAGATAAAGAAACTGAAAAATGAGGGGCGCCTGGGTGGCGCAGTCGGTTAAGCGTCCGACTTCAGAGGTCACGATCTCGCGGTCCGTGAGTTCGAGCCCCGCGTCCGGCTCTGGGCTGATGGCTCAGAGCCTGGAGCCTGCTTCTGATTCTGTGTCTCCCTCTCTCTCTCTGCCCCTCCCCCGTTCATGCTCTGTCTCTCTCTGTCCCAAAAATAAATAAATGTTGAAAAAAAAAGAAACTGAAAAATGAGTTTTTAAATCTTGCTTCTGCTACTTCATTATCTGAGGGATTCTGGAATTCTTAATTTTTTTTTTTTAAAGCAATAGAGAAAAATTATATAAGCACTTAACTTCTAAAACTTGTTCCCCCCCTCCCGTTATTAAACAGTACAATCCTTTTTAGTGTTATAGTAATGAGAAATGAAAAATTTATAAGTGTTACAAACACATAGAAGGCATACTTCTTAACTTGAGAACCTAGGAAATATCATGTACTATTCAAATTTTTCCTTACTTCTGTTTTTGTTTTTGTTCATTTGTAATTAAAGCACATAGGCCTTCAAGTTGATGATCAAAGTTAAGAGCTTATTAGTTCCCAAAGGACTGATGAACTCACTGTTACAACAGTATTCAGCACCTAGAACAGTGCCTGACCCATAGTGGGTGTTCAATACATTTATTTTCGTAAATGAATTAATAAGTTACTGAAATAAGGATGGTCCTCCAGGTGGATACTTATGGAATGGACATGCTGTAAGTGTGAAAAAGTAGGCAGGTTTTATCAAATGAGAAGTTTGGAGTGGTGTTTCCAAATGGGTGACTTCAAAGTGTTTTCATTCATTCGTTCATTCAACCAGCATTCTACTGTGTGTCTATTTTGCAACAGCCATAACATAAGCAAGAAGATATCTCTGTGCCTCATGCTAGCACAATAAAACAATTACAAAAATAATTAGTATGAGACTGTATAAGATAACTACACGAGTAACAGCAGGAAACCACTGACTACTTAAAAGGGTGCGAAGGAGCATGGCATACCCAGGTACAGCCAGTCATGTGATACTGGCTGGAGTGCATGTGAGAAATGGGGAAGGATGAGGTTCAACAAACTATAGTTAGGTAGGGGCTAGATCATGATGGGCTTTATATGCCAACTTGAGAATCCTAGATTTTATCCTCTAGAGTAGTGCTTGGGGGTGCTATTAAAGGGTTTTAATGCAAAGAAAAGATGAATACATTTTAGGTTTGGAAAGATCTGGATTGGAGAGTTGAGGTATGAGAGACAGAAATCAGCTAAGAAGTTATTAGAACAGTCTACATGGGGAAGTGGTAATAAATCATAAAGGCTAGAACTAAGGCAATAGAAGTGATGTTGGAGAACAAATGGGTTTGAAGGATACAACTAGATTAGGCTAGATAAGAGAAATAAGAGAAGCAGAGCTAAGAATGAGTCATAGTTTTCTGACCTGGATTTCTAGGCAGGTGGTAAGACCATTCCTGAAAATAAACAAAGAAGAAGATCCATATGGATTACAGATGTGGAATGGGCAAGGGCAAGAGAAGTCATTTTTGGCCATAGTAAGTTTGAAGCATCTGTGGTACTTCAAATAAAGATATTTCTTGACCAGACCAAGGAAAGTAGAACACACAGAAAACTTATAAGTTATAAGAAAACTTATATAAGACAGGGCAGGCAGGTCGGTAATTCCTAACCTCAGAATACTTTCCCATCATCTTCTAAATTTCTTTATATCTTTCAGTTCACCATTGTACATAAACTTCTATAATGATGACTATTTACTTACAAATTTGTAAAAATGTGTCCTTGAAAAAAAAATAATAGTGTTATTTCTAACAGAAGCTAGTTTATTAGTAAGGTGAACATGATCACAATTTGAATAAAGGTGGTTTGTAACAACCTCTTTGGTAAAAGTAACAGTGAAATATTATCCTATAATGTCATTCACAGTAGTGCAAAACATACAAATTTCCTGTTGTGTACTTAGGAATAATTTCTGGACTTTTCTTAAGGTTGAAATATTTAGCTATTGACACTTAAATGCCATGCCTCATGTTTACTTACTTCAGCAGGGGGTTCACTAGTACAGAGCCTCAGGTCAACTGGTAATTCACTGGGTGGAACCATAGAAGAGTAGCAAGGATGGCAGACATGTCTTGAGAATGGGGTAACTGTACTGCACAATGGGCATGGGGCAACAAACTGGGCACCAAACCGCAGAAGGACTGCAGATGCACTGAAGGAAATTTGGGGCTGGCTTGACAAAGATGAAGCCTGCTGGTTTAAGACTATATGTTCTTGGCAAAGCATGGTGCTGCAGATTTTCACCAGCCATAGTGGAAAAAAGGGGGGAAAGGGAATGGGACGAGACCACAAAACCTGTGATATGATACATAAAATGTTAACTATTTGCTTTGCATCTTCTGAGAGTCACCAGATTGAAGCACAAATTTTGGATTTGGCTGGCAGATGGTGTACACAGACTTTTGGAGTATGGTAGCATTTCATTTGAACTAGCAAGATTATGTAGGACTATCACAGTAACTTAACATTCACAGATTTAAAAATTTATCCCTAAACCTGAGTTAAATGTGGGGCTCTTTGTTTTGTTTTGTTGAGAGCGAGCGAGCACACGAGCACAGGGAAGGGGCAGAGAAAGATGCGAGCGAATCTTAAGCAGACTCTACTACCAGCAGAGTGCCCACCAGGGGTCCATCTCACAACCCTGAGATCAAGACCCGAGCCAAAATCAAGAGTCAGAGACTTAACTAACTGAGCCATCCAGGTGCCCACCCCCCGCCAATTACATTTTTAAGGCTTTCTTAAAGATACAGATCTCAAAGAACAGATTCACAGGATACAGTAATTCCTCTAAAATGTTCACAGGTCAGTGTCCAGGTCTCCTTTCCCTGAAAATCTGATTTACCAAAGAGAAAAAAGGCCAAAGGGAAGAAAGACTAAACCAGGGGAAATGGCAGGTAATGATGTCTCAATTCCTTCAATGGGACTTCTCCATTTACCAGCCCTCTCACTTCCTTCTATGGTCTGGACCTTTAATCACCACAGGAGTCAGCCTTGTAGGGTCAAGCTAATCTCTGTTGACATCATCCTACTACTTCCCTTTTCAAATTCCAGTGAAGCTATGTGTTTCCTGTCCTATTTGACACCCTACGAAAAGAACACGGGCTGGTTAGTATCTAAATTTAGTCCGGCAGCAACGCGTCTGACTTTTAACAGGAGAGAGATAAACAAAAACAGGTGACATCTGCAAGCCTTTCAAGAAAATGAGAAAAAAACCCAACCCTTCTAGGGTAAGCAAGAAGGGAGAGCTTCAACAGTTCCACAGTAGGGAGAGGCCTGCCTGCAGGCTCCGAAAATGGGCCAACTGAAGCGTTTTCCTTTTCCTTAAAACCAGGAGGACGGCTTTGGGGTAGTTCCTCAACTCAATTCTGACTCAGCTCGTAAAGTCCGGGCAGCGGGAGTCTTGACAGCCCCTTCCCCACGCAGAGCGGTGAAGGCAGCCGCACCTCCTCTTTGTCAAGATGTTGGTTTCAACCACAGGCACCAAGAGACCCTTGGGGTGGGAGAGGGGAGAGGCGGACGCCACTCCCTGGCGCGCCCCCGGAGCGCCAGACTTGCGATCCCTTTCCCGCCCTTCCCCCGCCCCACCTACCCTCTGTGACCCCCGCGTCCCGCCTCGGGCGACCTGTTGGCAAGAAGCGTCACGTGACGCGGCCGGCAGCGCACTGCCCCCAGGCGGGCCTCCTGTTGCGCCCGCCGGGCGGGTTCCATCACGTAACGCGCGGGCGCCGCCCCGCTCTTCCCTCGCGGAGCGAGGGAGGGCGGGCGTCGAAAAGGAAAGGGAAGGGAAAAGGGGCGGGAGAAGAAGAAGGAGGGGCGGCGCCCAAGTCACGTGACCCGGGACAGCCCGGAAAGCTCCGAGGAGGAGCCTGGCGCCGCCATTTTCCTGCAGCTGCCTGTCCCTCTTGCCCAGCCCGGCTCCAGCTGACCAGGGAAGGGGTGGGCTGAGCTGAGGCGGGGGCAGGGGAGTGCCCGACCCTGTGCCTGACCCCGCGGGTGACACGAGCCGGTTCTTTCCGGGCTAGGTGGCAGCGCGCGGCCCTCAGCCCCGCCCCAGGCCGGCAGGCGGAGAAGGAGCCGGTGGGGGTAGGGGGTGCGGTGGGGGGTGGGGGTCCTCCGGCGCTTGGGGGTCCCAGTCCCCGCCGGCTGCCGAGCGGGAAGGGTGGCGGAGGAGCCGCAGAGATGTCCGGCCAGAGCTTGACGGACCGAATCACCGCCGCCCAGCACAGTGTCACCGGCTCCGCCGTATCCAAGACAGTATGCAAGGCCACGACCCACGAGATCATGGGGCCCAAGAAAAAGCACCTGGACTGTGAGTGAAGCCGACCGCGGCCCATGTCCCCGCGACCGGCGTTCTTCTCTTCTCTTTTCTTACCCCCTTCAGCCGTCTTTTCCTTCCTTTGCGTTTTGTCTGGCACGTCGGGTCCTGTGCTGGTCCGAGGTGTGTTTTCGCTTCCATCACACCTGCCTTCACGGCTTCCGTTCCCTGTCTAAAAATCCCTGATAAGCCACTCCCCCCCACCCCCATCCCGGGTTCCTAGGGGACCCTCGCTTCCAACCCGGTGCGCCACGATAGACCAACTTGCCTCTCCACCTAGCTTCTTACCTCCCTGCCGCCTGTGTCTGCTGCAGCCTCCTGCTCTTTCATCCCCCCCCGTCCCGTGCTGCCTAGTCGCCCTCTCCTGAGCGTCTCTCCGCTTGCTCCCGGTCTCACCGCCCCATTGTTTCCCCATTAGCCTTTGAGTTCCGTAAACGCCCGGTTCCGTGGACTTACATCCCTATTTCTCTGCAATCCTGAAGGCTACCTCCGTTGAAGTGATTTCCACTTCCTTTGCTCCACTAGGTTCTTCTGTCCCTTTCCTTCCCGGGTTTCTCTTCCAGCTTTCCTCTCCCGTTTTGATTACGTTTCTTTGCTTCTGTAGCTTCAGTTAGGTTCCTTCGTCTCATTTTATATTAGATATATCATACTCAATACCCGACTTTTATCCCAAATTACTTTCTTCGTGAGAGTGAAAATAAAGGGATTCCGTTTGGTGTAGGGAACGCTCTGTGGGAAGTTGGGGTTTTTAATTGGCTTTGGTGGAATTTAATCATTCTATTTTCATGCTTCTTGGATAAGTTGTGATTGTCAGGCCCCCATCCTCCGTGTTTCTCTAATGGGGATTTGGAAAAGGATTGGGTGATACTGGTATCATTTCCTGGAGCTGTTAACCCTGGCGATTTGTATTTAGAAGGTTGAGTGTAAAGTGTACGTTATTGGAGTAAAACATAGATTAATAACTAAAACTACAATTTACATACATGTCTTTAAAATGCTAAAAAGGTGATTGATAATACTTGAGTTTCAATTTACTTTTAATTTATTCTGGTTATTTGGGGAGACTAGCTTCTCTTATACGGCATAATATTACTCCATTCACTAACTTACAATTACCAGAGCTAACTCCTCCCAACTTTTTACAAACCTGGAAGTCACGTATAATACCTCATTTTTCTTTCCTTTACCTCGAGGTACAGATAGCTCAGTGGATTACTCAAGCTTTGACTCAATGGAGTGACCGAAAACTTTTCAGGAAAATACACGGAAATAGGCACAGTAATAAGTTCCTTTTTAAAATGGTAACTGGACACATTAGCTTGACTGGCTTTTATTCTACATGAAAGTTACTTTGCTTTACTGTTTGAAGCAAGAGTGAGCATGTCCTGAAAGGGAATTCACTGACAGGAGTCCTGTTTGGATTTCTCATTTGGACTTTGGCCCTAAGGTCTGCAATTTTTAAAAAGAAATGTACAAAATGTGAATTCTTCCAAGATACTTTGCTCATGAAGTGCTATTAGAACAAGTTATTTCTACAAACCCATTATTCATTGTGACTTGTTCCTTCACTGTGGAAAAGTAAAAGAAAAAAAAAATACTGCTTGGTTCTTTAATGTGCTGATTGAACAGGCTGCTTTTTAACAATCAGTCCTTGCCTGTTTAGAAAATGCAGAATATATTTAAATGGTGACACTTACAAATGGAAAGTTGTTTAAAATGTATAGTGGACCCTTACGCGATTTTTTTGATTATGCGATATTTGGAGTGGACAGTTTTGCTGTTTACTTCCCTTCAAGTGACTAATTGGCTTGCTGTCCCAGTCTTAATGGTTTGTCCTAACATTGTGTTAATTCTTGTTAATTGTTTTTTATTTTTCTTTTTGGTGATGGGTAGGTGAAGAAACTACTTGTTACTGTATGAACTATTTTTCTCTTTCCTCGCTTCAAAATGATAAATTATAACAAAAAGATGTATAGCTTTTAAAAGTCTTTATGAAGGTTTTTGCCTATTTCAAATGTAGGATTAGTTATTTTAACATGTTACCAAGAAGGGCAGAAAATAGGCTAAATGGGTTTAGGAGGGTGATACTTGTTTGTGGTTTTATTAGTGCTGTTCTTTTTCTCTTGTGATAGCTACTGCAGATGCTAACTGGGATTAGGTTTGGAGGATAAACTCTCATTTGTAGTTCTCTACTACTGCTGTGTTTATAATAAGCTCCCACTTTAGAACTTGAATATATGTGGTATTGTGTGATTTTTTTTTTTTTTTTAATCCACATAAATAAGGAGCCACTACTCTAGTTCTGTTCTGCGGGCTTTTGAAATACTATTTTCCCTATATTGTTTTAAATGCGCTTGTAACCAGTTTTCAGCAATGACATAGATTTATATTAAGTAAAGTTTGGCCAATGAATGGTTTTTCTAAACACCTTCCTTCTCCACACACTTTAACATTTTCCAGAATATTAAAAAGGCTTTCACAGACATTTCTGTGGCTTGACACCATGAACTTCAGGCTTTAATGTAGAGATAATTTTTCTTCTTCCAGGAATTTTTCTTTCTAGTGAGTGCTTAGTTCTGTTGCACCTTTTAATATCTTGAAGGACTATTGCCTACTTAGTCCAACTCAGTGAAAGCAATTTCATCTTTTAAATATTAGTATTTAACAAAAATATGCTTAGGACTGTTTTTTTCCTATAGGCCTTTAGACTGTGGAGGTGGTTTCTGTGTACTTCTCCAAGGTCTTTCCATATTAGGAAGTAATTATTATAATCTACGAATTACGGCTTAATTCATACTACATTATATACTTGTTTAAGAAAGATCTTTTGCTTTGCTTATAGGTGGCTGTAGATAATGGTATTAACTAGGGTCCTTAGTGTGAAGAGTTGTCCAGCTTGAAATAATATGTAAAAATAAACATGATTTGCATTTAGTTTCCGGTCTCTAATGGTCATAATCAAGGCACAAGAATAGCAAACCTTAAATTGGAAGGTGTTCCAATTTGCCAGGCACTTATTAACCATTATCTAATTTAATCCTCTTTCATGGCTATGGGAGAGGCAAGCCACGTGCTTAGAAAGTAGTTTCTACCTCCATTAAAACATCCATAATGATTGAAGTGTAAATAAAACACAATATTTAAATTTATAAATTCTTAATTTAAAAAACATTCTTATCTAACTTCACAACCGTTGGCCTTTGTTTTTTGATGTGAATACTTAATTTTCTTTTTTCTATACTTGTTTAATTTATTGTCTTTGGGCATTTACATTGCAACATGTTGCATTGAAACATAATATTTATGTTAATGGCTATAATGGCTTCACTTTTTCATCCATATTTTTTCCCAGTTAAAATTTCCAGGGACACTTCATTCCAACCATCATCTGCCTTAGATTCTTCTTGTTTGTTTGTTTTATTTATTTTGAGAGAGAAGGGGAGGGGCAGAGAGAGAGAGAGAAGGAAAGAGAGAATCCCAAGCAGGCTCCATGCTGTCAGCACAGAGCCCGACATGGCGCTTGATCCCACAAACTGAACTGTGAGATCATAACCTGAGCCGAAACCAAGAGTCAGACACTTAACCCACCAAGCCACCCAGGCATCTCTGCCTTAGATTCTTGACAACAAATTGAGGTCTTGTTCTTATTAAGCATCCATTATAAGTGTGTCTCTATAGTAGATATAGTGTGGGTATTTGTGTGTTGTGTGCTGGATCCATATCCTGCCTAAATTTAGTTGTGGAAACAACTTTAAGAGGAAGAATTTGTGAATGTATTGAATATGTAGAAGGTGGAATTTGTATTTGGATTAGTGGTTTGTATAACTATTGAAAATGTATGTACAATATCAAAAAGTACCTGAAATAATTACCTTTTAAAGCAAATGTATTGATTTTCAGTGTCTTGATTAATGGCATGGATTGGGTGCTTAGTTTGCATATTGTTAAGACGGTATCTGGTAACTGGGATCTGATTTACAAGAAGATGCATGTGAGGAAGATACTAAGTGGGTAATCTGCCCCACGATGTGTCTTGTTTAGAAATAAAGTAACTGAGGATGGATCTTGTTTTAAAGAGGTAGTTATTTTGTAGTTGACCTATGGGCTTACTATTCTTTCCCTTAAGAATTAATCATATGATTTATATTTTCACTTTTCATTATTTGACCTATTCTGTTCCTTACTATTTAGTCTTTAATACTTCTGAAAAAAGAAAATGGTAATGGAGTCAAATATGTCACATGGCCTGAGATTATGTAGAACTACACAGATGTAATTTTCCCTCCTTGTTACACGTAGTTATGTTTCTAAATTGTATATGTTTTAAAAGGGAAACTCAGAAGAGAATTTGGTATCTAACCATTTTGCTAGCTGCCTTATGCATAATTAGCAAATTTATTCTCAAATACCTTTGAAAAGTAATTAGGCAGCACTAGTGGACTTGTTATTTTTAAAAATACCTAATATTAGACTCTAGGCATGTATTTTTTATCCTTATAACAAGGTTTTTTATGTTTACTGTGTTTTTTATCAATTTGAATAGTTTTTAAAGGTGTTTTTGAGTTTAATGTAGAGCGGCAGGTGAGAAGTAAAACTTGGTAAGAGGTGACTAGGCTTTCTTTTTCCTCATTTGATTTGTGAAGCATTTATATAAAATATTTAATTAGCTATTTTAAAAGTACATTAATAGTTAAAATAATCTATTTTAATTAATTACTAGAATTGCTTTAATTTAAATAAAATTATTTTGACCCTGTCATTTAGAATATTTAATGTAAAAGTTTACCATGATGCATAGACAAGTATTTTCTTTATATCCAAAATGCTTATGTTCGTGATTTCCCTTTTAAAAATCAAAGAAGTAAGAAAAATAAACTTAAAGGCTTCTTGGCAAGAGGCTAGAGTCTTACCAAGAAGAAATAGGGTTAGATTTTCAAAGTACATACAGCCTTAGTATTTGCTCTTCCTGTTCTTTTAGTGGCTGAAGTGGCATTTCCGTTACTTTGTGTTCTGTCTCAGTATGTTCCCCGTTAAACTGCTTTATACATTTCTCTAGAGAATTGCAATTTTTGGGTTTGACCTTTTAGAATTTTGTATGTTCATTGTGTGTATGGCTCTTTTAATGGAGAAACGTTTCCGGGTAGTCAGATTTTACTAACGATACTCCTTTATAAGGGAATGCTGATGAACCTAAACCTTTGTATTAAAATTTATGTTCAGACTTGTAATTTGCCAGGTTATCAGAAGTATAGTATTAAGAATTTTTCAAGTTATACTAGAATGTAGTGGCAGTACAGCAAATCATATTCTTTATGCATTGATTCAATTTATATTTAATACTTATTTGTCTTTATTTTGTGCTGGGCACTCACTGCACTAAACACTTACGTTTATTAACTTTATTCCTTTTAACAACTTTGTGAGAGAGGTTTTATTATTATCCCCATTTTACTGAAGAAGAAACGAAGGCACCGAGAAGTTCAGTAATTTGCTCAAGGTCACAGCCAGGAAGAGGAAAACTGGGATTTGCACCCAGGTAGTCTAGCATCAGGTTTGTGTTTTCTTAAATTTTTTTTTTGTTTCAACGTTTATTTATTTTTGGGACAGAGAGAGACAGAGCATGAACAGGGGAGGGGCAGAGAGAGAGGGAGACAAGATTGGAAACAGGCTCCAGGCTCTGAGCCATCAGCCCAGAGCCCGACGCGGGGCTCGAACTCCGGGACCGTGAGATCGTGACCTGGCTGAAGTCGGACGCTTAACCGACTGCGCCACCCAGGCGCCCCCAGGTTTGTGTTTTCATGTCAGTGTGACTTTTTACATAATGCTTTACTGTTCCAGGGAATGAATAAACAATATTCATTTATTCATGGCAGTGGCTCTTAAAGTGTATTCCTGGCACTTCTGGGAGTTTCCAAGACCCTTTCAGCTTATTTGTGAGGTCAAAACTATGTTCATATATTAGGACATTATTTGTCTTTTTAATTTTTGTACTTTCATGAGTGTACAATAGAGTTTTCCAGGGTCTATGTGATGCATGATAGTGCAGCAGATTGAATGTAGTAGCAGATACGACAGTCCAACAACTTTCTATTAAACCAGATAGTAAAAAGTTTTGCAAAAAGGTAAAACAATACCAATGTTGTAAATTTTGGTTTGGGGAAATATAGCTATTTTTCGTGAAAACTGTTAGCATTGGATGAGATTTATTATTTTAAAAAGAATATTTTAAAAATTCTTAATTTTAATTCTTAATACAGTAAATATCAATTGAGAAAACCCACACAGACAAAATCTCATTGAGGTCTGTCCTCAGTTTCTAAGATTGTAAAGGTTCTGAGATTAGAAAATGTAACCCTAAAGAAGAAGGTATATTAGAGGGGAAAAAAGGCTACTTAGAAAGTAGATATATGAGGTCCTTTAAACTCTGAATAATTTGGTAGGTGACAGTGACCCATCATTTGGAGGACTTTGAGAAGAGACGTGGCATAATCCTTTAGGTCATACTGTTAAGTAGATTGGAAGGAAAGTGAAATGTGACTTGGAAAGGAGACTGCTGGGGGCAAAAAAGAATCTAACAGTAATAATACCTAATTATTTTCCTGAAAGGCCTTAATAAAGTTCATCATTAATTGGGACTCCTGGTCCATTTTTTCCTCATTGTTTTTTTACATCTAAGCTATCCCTTTCAGCCAAGCACTTTATTACTATTTTTTTTAATTTTTTTGATGTTTGTTTATTTTTGAGAGAGTGTGTGCAAGCAGGAGAGGGACAGAGAGAGAGCAGGAGCCACAGAATCCGAAGCAGGCTCCAGGCTCTGAGCTGTCAGCACAGAGCCCGACGACGGGCTTGAACCCACAGACCCTGAGATCATGACCTGAGCTGACGTTGGACACTTATCCGACTGAGGCGCCCCTCAGCCAAGCACGTTAGTCACCAATTATGCCAAAAGTTCTAACTCCCAAACTATTAGCAGTTATTCTTTGGACATACCATTCTTTGGACGTAAAACATCTTCTTTGTCAAAACAGATACCTTCTTCCTTTTAAATCTTCTCAAAACTAACTTGCTTTCCTTAACACAGTTAAAGTAGCCTCTTTACTAAAGACGTTATTGAATAATACCTTGTTAAACTGTGGTTAGTATCATGCTTTTATATATATTTTGGGTTCACATGTGTTTGTAGAACAGGAACTATACTTTTCTGTATTGTTTTATATCTCTTCTCAAAGTACCTAATCAGTGACCCTGTGGGTGCTCAGTAAATTTCAGGTGATTACACATAATCTGCCTTCCCAGCTCAGACTATTCCATGAACAACTTAGGGACACAGTCACTATAGAGATCTATTCCAGTAAACATTTAATAATTTTATGGTGATTTTCTTAGTTGCAATGAATGGTAATTACCCGGTTTCAAAATTAAATATTGAAGTCATTTGGTAGCATCAATAAAAAAACATAACAAAATTGCTCTCTGTTTCATGGAACCTATGAGACATTAAGAGGGTTAATTTTGTTAAAATAGTAGGTGATGTTTTTAAAATATTTTCATAGCCAAAAAAATTGGGGTTTGCAGTTGCTCAGTTTGAAAACTATACTGAGGCATATTTTTGAGGATATGTTCTTGAAAGTAGAAATTAACTTTAAGAATTAAACAGGGGACCAGAAATAAATTTGAAATGTTTGTCAATAGAGTTGTTTCCTTACACAATTCCAGGAGGTGCTGATCACATTGTAGTCTCTGTGCAGGGGGTCTCCAGAGTACTACCTGTATGGCAAACTTATTTTAGATGTAAGGAAGGATAAAGTACACTTAATGTCGAAATGCAAAGGAAAACAAGTGACTGTTTTAGAATGAAGCTTTATGAGATATAAGGCAAGCACTGGAGAGTAGTAGTGATGGTCATGATAGTAGGACCACTGAATCTAGGCCATAAGTTGATTCTAGGGACTAATGGGGATTACTGAAAGTTTTCTCTGAACATTTGGAATTCCAGCAGTAATTTTCAAAATGGTACTGATATTTGTAGTCATAAACTTACTACCTGAAAGCATTCTAGGGGCTCTAATTTTACTTAAGGGACACTTCTTCCAAGTAGTGGTTGAAGCAGCATTGCTTTAGAAATGTTTTCTTTCACTAAAGATTGCAGGTATACTTTAGAAGTGATTTCATATTTTTACTTAGTGTACATGTGTCTACTGATTATATACCTCTTCATGTGACTATAAGCTCTTTATAAGAGGGGTGTGTGTGTGTGTGATATTAGAAATTTTATGTGCTGTGATATAGCCAGTTGTCTTGTGGATGCTTAATACGAATGTACCATATTTTAAATACATCTAATGTTTGAAAATCTTACTGTAATTCAAGTATATACCAAAAACTAAGTAGAAGGATGGTTTTCCCCCCATCACACCGTTAACACAGGATTGGCACACAGGATTGGCAGGATTTTTGATGTACTTGAAACACTTTGCAGAAATTTGATTCATGCAGGGTATGGAATAATTAGGAATATTATTTAATCCAAATCTAATGTGAAAAAGGAGATTATGAGGCAAGGTGAGTTCTTCAATTTTGAAATTGAGAGGTAATTCACACAACATAAAATTCACCATTTTAAAGTATACAATTCAGTGTGTTTTTTGTCTATTTACAATGTTGTGTGTAACCATCACCACTGTCTAATTCCAGAATGTTTTCTGTCACCCCCAAAAGAAGTCATATATCTGTTAGCATATCACTTCCAGTTTCCCCTCCTTCATTCTCTGGCAATCATTAAGCTACTTTCTGTCTATGGATTTTCCTATTCTGGACATTTCATGTAAATGGAATCACACATAACGTGGCCTTTTATGTCTGACATCTTTTACTTAGCTTAATGTTTTCATGGTTTATTTATGTTGTAGCATATAAGAGTGCTTCATTCTATCCATAACTTAATAATATTCCCTTGTGCCACAAAATGCGGCGTATCCATTGATGGACATTTGAGTCAGTTCCCTCTTGAAACCCATTAAGAAGAATACTGCTATGAACATACCTTGTACAGGAATGTTCATAGTAGTTCTCTTGGGTATATCCCTAGGAGAAGAATTGCTGGTCATGTGGTAGTTTTTTTAACTTTTTGAGACACGACCAGTCTTTTCCACGGCTGCTGCACCATTTTACATTCCCAGCAGCAATGTATGAATGGTATCTTGTGATTTTGGTTTACATTTCTCTAATGACTAATGATGTCGAGCATCTTTCATGTGCTTATTGACCTTTGTATGTCTTTGAAAAAAGTGTCCATTCAGATCCTTTGCCCATTTTTAAATTTGACCCTTAATATATTTCAGTACTAGACGAGTTCTTTACATTTTCCTGATGCTTGATCCTCATATGATTTGCAAATATTTTTTTCCCCATCCTATGGCTTGTCTTTCCGCTGTTCTTGATAGTGTCCTTTGATGTGATGCAGAAATATTTTTAATTTTGGAGTTGCAATTTTTTTCTTTGATTGTGCTTTTGATATAATAGCTAAGAAACCATTGGCTAATCCAGCGTTATTCAGATTTATGCCTAACCTACTACTAAAGAGCTTTATAGTTTTTAGCTCACTCTTTTAGGTTTGATCAGATTTTAATTTTTGTATGTAGTGTGAGGTGGCAAGGTGGTAGTAAGGAAAATTAAGGGTATTTTTTTCCCTTCTTCTGAAGTTGTCATGGGATATAACTCTACTGTGCTCCTGTATAATATAAATACAGAGATTTATGAGGGAGAAAAAAGATCTCCTTGATGGCAGTTTCTAGTACTGAGTTACATAGTTTGTTGACTGATAGATAGAAATATTTGAACCAAACATCCTTTCAACTGGATGGACTGCTTACTCTAATCCAATGCACATTTTTTTTTTTTTTTTTTTTTAGGGTCCCAGTGTAGTCTTTAATTTTTTTTAAAGTTTATTTATTTTGAGGGGGTGGGCAGAGAGAAAAGGAGAGAGAGAATCCCAAGCAGGCTCTGCACTGTCAGTGCAAAGCCCCATGTGGGGCTGGAACTCATGAATTGTGAGATCATGAGCTGAGCAGAGATCAAGAATCTGACACTTAACTGACTGAGCTATCCAGGCACCCCCAATGTAGTCTTCTTTTAAATGTGTGAAGAGATAATACTTAGTTGTCTGAGTATCGATAGGTGGTTACTTTTGTCCACACAGAGTAGTGTGTATATTGCCATAGTATCTTGTACTTCTCCATAAACACTATGTAGTGGAGTATTTTAAAAGGAACACGAGATCTAATGGTGAAAATGTGTAAACAAATAATTGTAATACATTGAGATAATTGCACTATGTAGTAATTCTTTATAGCTTCTATAATTATAATTTCTTAAATGAAGAGCCCTTGTGTAGTCTTTATTGTGCTACAAATAGCATGTAACAAATATGCAGTAAAAAGATGCCGAGTGAATAAAGAAGGAATGAAATTGTCATTGAGGGTTTCTGATGTGTATTCAAACAGCATTTTTTTTTTTTTTTAATAAAGAGGATAGTTGCTGTAGAAGTTGTCTTTGAGTAGTGGTTGTTGCAACTTCTTCCATTTCTGTGATCAAGTAAATTATTGGTTGAAAATGTGAGAAATTATGGAAGTTGGGAAATAAGTTTCCAGAATTAGATGTAAAATTAGAGCAGTTTAATAAAGTAAAGTATTATTCACTTCAGGACCTACCTATTATTGGTATATTTAACTTCAAACAGATGGGTTTAAACTTGTCATATCTTGGGTTTACTACTTCTGCTTTCCTTTTCTTCCTGTTATCATCATCATCATCATCATCATCATTATTTCCTTTTCTTTGGTTGTTAAAAGTAAATTCCAAGGCAGTCCTTTATTTTACATTCTGTGTTATCCATGATAATCCGCATCTTATTGCAGAATGTTGTAAGGCCTTGTTTGCGAAATAAGCATTGTGTGCTTTGTTATAAAACATTGGCAAAACATTTAAAGTGCAAATAGATACCCAGAAATGAAGCATATGACTTTAGTAGGCTGTATTGAATGAGTCAAGCATTGACCTTGATTGGTTTCTTCCTACTACCCACTTCCGTTATGCCCTTTCTCTTCTGGTTTTATGACTCTGGTGAATTGCCTGTGAAAATCCAAATTAATTTTCGTTTGAAAGTGACATGTAGGTAAATCTTAATTTATTTGTGAACTTAATGATCCAGAATTAATCTTTTTTTTTTTAATTTTTTTTTTTTCAACGTTTATTTTTGGGACAGAAAGAGACAGAGCATGAACGGGGGAGGGGCAGAGAGAGAGAGGGAGACACAGAATCGGAAATAGGCTCCAGGCTCTGAGCCATCAGCCCAGAGCCTGACGCGGGGCTCGAACTCCCGGACCGCGGGATCGTGACCTGGCTGAAGTCGGACGCTTAACCGACTGCGCCACCCAGGCGCCCCCAGAGTTAATCATTTTGTGTAACTTTTTTCTGGGAGAATATCTGAGAACAAAAAATTTTAAGAGCAAATATATATAATTTTTAAAAAATTTTGCATTATTGGATTAAAATTCCTTAGGGAACTATTAAAATCTTTTGCTTGCTGTAAGAGCAAGAATATGGGGCAAAAGTCCTGAGATGGAGTTCTGTTTAACATGTAGCAAGCAGTACCAACAGAAACACTAGTCTGAAGCAGTAAGTGGGGTACTGAGGGAAAGTGATCAAGATCTAGAAAAGAATGTAAAGATGAAACTTGATCATCCTTACTTTAAAAGGAACACGAAATCCAATGGTGAAAATGTGTAAACAAATAATTGTAATACATTGAGATAATTGCATAATACTTTTTACATAAAGCTTCAAAGTAGGGGCTGGAGTAATTAATTTTGAAGGTTAGTGACAGCTTCATAGAGGAGCCTAATGGGTTTTAAGGACGAATAGCGATTTGCCAGATGGACAAAGTTTTGTCTAAGTAATTTAGCATGTGCAGTGACAACAGAGGTGAGAAAGAGCATTATGATGTGTTTGGGGAAATTTTTGAGTAGTTCTTTGTGGTGGAATGCGAAGTTTTCATAAGAGTAAGAGGGAGATGAGGCTGGAGAGGGAACCATTAAAGGTCTTATTGGGGCAGGAGTTACTTTGATAGATCTGGTCTTCTGTAGCCCTTTTCTCCAAATCCTCCTTTTAGAGTTCCCTTTCTTCCTGCTTATTAGCTGCTCTCCTAGCTTTAGATGCCAGTGCTATGGAACTGGGGAAGTGTTCTTTCCTTTCCTAGGTAATTTGTGGTAGGGTTATTGAAAGGGATAGGGAAGGAAGGAATGTACAATCCTGTTGCCATTTGTGCAGGGGGTTAGATGACTTTGGCATATGAAATTGGACTTCTGAATATTGCTATACGTGGTGGTTTGGGTTGCTAGATAAAATCAGGTACACCAATCTTCATGGCTTTTGAATTTTTTTGAGTTCCAAATTATGAATGAACTTAAACACAACAATCATCATATGATGATGACCACTATGAATAGAAAAGGTTTGATAAACCAGTTAGTCACAAGATTCTTGGAGGCATGTTTGATTTATGTGGTTTAATTGCTGACATCTGTTTATCTGCAAATGATATATTAATTTTCAGTCATTCATAGGTTTTCTAAAGCTGGATCTGTACCAAACAAGACTTTATTAGCTAGTTTTGTAGAAATTAATATGGTCATTAGCATTTGCATCGTGAGTGTCTACTGTGTATCTGAGTTACTGTGTTTGAGATTATTGAGAAATCCAAAAGTGAAATTGCTGATCACATCCTCAGTCTAGTAGGGAAGGTGATATATACAGATAGCTGTATTAACAGGTAATGTGAGATAAAATTCATGTCAATGTTGTTGAAAATCATAGGAGAGAAAGATACTGCTTTTGATAAGGGAGAGAACTGGACCCTAAATGAGAAGTAGTCAGGAACAGTAGGTATTTGAGATGGGGAAAACAACATGAGCAAACATTTGAAGATAGGAAGGCTGGAAGTGTGTTTGGGGAACAAAGGAGTCTGTTTAATTGTAGAGGGTGAATGGGGTGCTGTGGAGCCAGAAAGAGATTGGTTTGGGAGTAAGGAGAAATACAGTTGGAGCATTTGAGGAGTATGGTTTTTATCATAAAAAAAAAAAAAAAATTGTGAGTATGTGCAGTATGGTTTTTAATCATAAAACCTTTAGATATATCTCACCTCCAGGTAGCTTCTGGTTACTGTAGAGCTGATTTTCAAAATTGTATTATATCTTTATTTTCTGTCACTAGTGCTAAAATACAGAAGACAAGGAGTTTGGCTGATCTTGAAGTTGGAAATGGGATTTTGCTGCTTTATGCTTTTTATGTTACTTTAATTATTACAGACTGCATTAATAGTGGCAGTATCTAAGGTTTCTGGATTTCTGAGTCCATAGATTGCTCAAGAATTAATGAAAAAGTCTTCCAAACAGAAATGATACATACCTAATTTTGATCTGGACATAGAGATTTTATAAAAGTTTAAGGTGACTTTTCAGTCTTTGGTGTTTCACAAAATCTGATCAAATCAATTTAATTAGGACATAACTTGCATTATAGGCATAATAGCTAATAAGATTTAAAGAATCCTTTCTGTCTTGCACCATAACACAATCCTTACATAAATTGAGACTCTACTAGGAAAAGGAAATAGAGAATAAATTTTACCATTAAAATTCAGTGAACAACCTTGAAGGGAAGTCAGGCGATTTGAAGAACTTCTTAGCTCACAGAGGACTTTTAGGGAATGGGATATTGTTAGGAGAAAATCTTTCTTTGAGAAATATAATTTCATAAATACGTAAGATTACATTTGGAAACAGCACTTCCTTTGCTTCTTAAATTATTAATGTGCTTCAAGAGGAATAATCCCTGAACTGAAATATGGGAGGAGGTGGGGGGTCTGCCCCAGCTCCATTTGA
The DNA here is from genome assembly GCF_022837055.1 of Prionailurus viverrinus. NCBI lineage: Eukaryota > Metazoa > Chordata > Mammalia > Carnivora > Felidae > Prionailurus > Prionailurus viverrinus. The sequence continues at coordinate 46,806,550 of NC_062570.1, forward strand.
CCTTAGGAAAATCCCTTACTTACTTTTCTTATTTTCTAAATTGTCTCCCTGCTCAGCTGTTCTGTGATGTTATATATTTGTGTCCCTCTAGCTTTTGGGTTCTTGGCTTAGTGCTTTGAAAACTAAGACTATGGACAGTTTCTATATGAGCTTTTGCTTCAATCTCCATTGGAGTGCCCCGCCTACCATCATATCATCATTATTTGAAAAACAGTTTGAACTCGTATATCTTACTGTCATTGGGATGAAGGGGCAGCACTGTTTTTTGTGACTTCGTTTTAGGAGGAAATTGCCAACAAAAATGAGAATTTTCTTCTAGCGTTCTTTAAAATGGGAATAATATAAAGGATACTTGATAATAAGAGACTGCCTACTAGCCTTTCAATCTGTGTCTCGTGCTTGCTTTTCCACATTTTTTCACTTCAGTCAGTCAGGTTGACTATAGGATGTTTATCTTTTTTTCAGATTTGCCCCTTTGGGCAAGCATGCTTGGGTTGGATGTCCTGGTTTGGTGAAGGATGACTGGACACTTCTATTTCCCACTACACCCTGCCAAATGAGGCATACTTGGGTAGCATTTGTAATCAAATTGTTCCCCTGTCCTACTGTAGAGGCCCGTTTTTTCGTTTTCTTTCTTAACTCTCTGTGCATGTTTATCTCCTGAAAACAGGGACTCAGCTTTATTTATCCTGGTATCCCTAGTACCCAGAATGTAATGCCTGGTGTAATTGTGTAATAGTACCTTAGTAAATATTAAATAAATCTTTCATGGAGATAATGGACTTAGTGTCCTGAGCTAATGTACTATTAACAGTTTTTTGTTTTTTAAATGTGAAATACTTCTTGGATAGAATTCATCTTTATATTGAAAATATCCAGATATGTATGGTCTTGGTCTTGAGCTAGTTGGATCATTTGATCAGGTCATAGTGTTTGTTCCAGGATTATGAATTGATACCTAAAAAAGGTTAGGGTGGTGATGCCTTAACTATTGCCCTAGACTGAATGATCTACACTGGGTAATTATCTTCATTTGGTGGCTGTTGATCATAATAGGAGATCAGTTATGGGTATATAATGGAGCATCACTAATCCATCACCATGTGCTCTTACATATAGTAACACCATCTTAAAATTATTTGGTTACATGATGAGTTTGTGAATTATTTCTCAAACTGTATTTTTATTCCTTAACTTTAGAACCATTGGATTCTTCTAAGCATTATTGTTTCAAAGATTCTTAATTTATTTGCTTGTTGAAAGGACTTTGTTTCTGACGTATGTGTATACTGTATACATATTGTGGATGAGGGTTGGCTATGTCTACTTATTAATACAAAAATTCTAGAATAGGCCAACGTTGCATTGGTTTTTCTGACTAGCTGCTTCCTCATTTTTGGTCTCAACCTTTTCACTTCCATTACTTGTATATGTAGTTAGTTTTGAGCTGACTTTCAAATACAGTGTGGTGCTTTCTCTTTGGCCATTTTTTTTTTTTTAACCTTTCTGTGACTTGAAATTAAATAAGCAATTTACTGGTGTAGTTTAGAATACTCTTTAGTTGTATTCAATTCATAATTATATCTAGGAAACTTGTTTTAATAGTTGCTGATACCTTTTCTAACTGCCAAGTTTGTCTGCAGATAGCATCTTTGGAAAGAGGGGCAGGATTTTGGAAAATTGTAGCATTTATATTAGGTGAGTAGCAAACAAAACCGATTTCACTAATTTCAGTTATTAGCTTTATTTCAGGGGAGCTGTCATGGGGGAATTGGTCTGGTTTCAATTTTATAAGGCCAGTGTGAAGATTTGTTGGTAAATACAAAATTGAGTATATTGCTCTGCAATTTTTTTTTAACTGCATATTCATGAGGGTTATAAGATAGCTGCATTTAATCTTTTGGTATGAAACTGGAGGAAAGATCTGGTGTGTTCTTTATATGATCACTTTGTCTTGTATTTTCAGATGTGGAAGATGTAACCACATCATCCTTAGGCCAATTTATACTTCGAGAAGTAAAACCAGCTGTTAAATGATGGGAAATTATGGTTTAGCGTGCAGTATTCCCCCCTTTTTCTTTTCTCAACATTAGCTTTTGTAACCTTATTTCACAACTACTTACTTGTGTATTAGTTACCAGGTTTGGAATTTGTGTTAGGTATCCAGTACAAACTTTCAGACTTGGTACATTATGAACACTTACCTATTTTTGTTCATATTCTTGGAAAATATTGTTTTGAATTGGTGACCTAGAGTGGACCAAGGCATTATTTTTAGGTAATTTCTCTAGCACATCCCAGAATCATCCCACAACACACCTGAGTGGCAATAAAGATCAATCATAAAAAAATTAGTTACAGAGTTGTAACTGACAGCTAAGTTAGAAAGCTATTTAGGAAGCAGCTCAGGAGGCTGAGACATTCCTTGATAAACTGCTGGAAGGTGCTGTGCAGGGTGAAAAGCATTTCTTCTTAACAGGAGATGGAAACCTTTTAAGCTGCTTCCTATTTTGGGGCTTGTAGACTTAACCCAGAATTGCTTTTTTCTTTGAGCTTCTCCATCAGAGTTATGTTTTCTTAACTTAGTGACTAACCTGTAGCTTTTTTTTTTTTTAAATATAGTTTTTCTCTTTTGCTATTTCTTAGAGTTGGTAATGATTACATCTCTGGGCCAGAGGACTTGGAAAACTGCGTTATGTGTTCTTCATGTTAAGTCATGTTAGTCCTCCTCACCTGAAATCTGGTGAATTGACTTTGTTTTATAACATTCTCAGCTTTTTAAAGGTTGTTTGTAAATTAAAGCTTACAGTTTCTGAGGCACTTGGAGATGGAGATGTCCCAAACTCTTGAAACCTGTTCCTTGTGAACTTGGTTTGAATGATATGATGCCTTCCTTATATCTTGTCATCTTCAGTTGAAAAGAATGAAGCCAGAATGAAGATGATGACAATGAGCAGAAAATACTGTACCAAACAAGAAGTGGTTACTGTCTGTACTGTGAATTAGATTTATGAGAGATAAAAAGAGAGATGTATGAATTTTAGAAGAGAAGGTGATGACAAGACTACTTGGATTGAAGAGAGAGAATTGAGAGAAAATATGTGTGTATCTTTATCCCTCTAGTGGAAAGATTACTGTTTTAAAGAATCTAGTTCCAACACAGCCACTGTATTGTGTTACTTAGATAGGCAAGTATTTAAATCTTTACCATGGAGATAACAGCATCCCTTGCATCATCACAAGGCTATTGTAATAGAAAACTAAGGATATGAAGAAACTTTGTAAAGCATAGAAAGATCTGCATATGTAAAGATTTTGCCATGTATGCATGTAACTATGGTTACATTTTCCAGTTGAGGAAGTTTAGTTTTATAAACCTTCTAAAGAAGGTTGTGCAGAAGTCATTGATTTGGAAGTAGTTTCACAATACTGTATTGGAAAAATGATGAGGGAAAACTCATCAGTAAAATAGGATACTAAGTAAAACTAACAATATTTGTAATATTTAAAGCTTATTAAATACTCTAAATATGTTCCTATACTTTTGTGAAGGGCAATTTTATTCCTATTAATACAGAGAAATTGAAAGTGAGTGGCTAATTAACTTGCCTGAAGTCATAATGATAATGATCTGGAATTTGATTCTACATCCTTTGCTCATTCTGATGACACTTCATCCTGTTACAGTATAGTTCTAGCACATGGAAATGGATGGCACCATGTAAAGAAATGGGAGAGCCTAGAACAGAGCTTTAGAGATAGTGAGATGAGCACCTTCATCATCACTGTTTGAAGCAGAGATTGGAAATGAATAGTACTTAGGATAGATTATCAAATGAATGTAAGTCAGAAAAGAGCTCTAATAGGAAGAAACAAACTTTAAAAGAATAGAAAGAACTAAAAATAGACACCCCTTTTTTTCCATCTGTCAATCTGATTCATTCTGGAAGGTATCTAATATAGCAGTGAAACAAAAAGGTAGTTAATGTTCTCCAATATTTGTCAAGTTTAGAAAGAGATCATACTTAAAAAGCAGTAGTATTCAAAGTGGTAGCCTTTTAGTTGGGTAGAAGAAGGCTTATTTGAGGGGCTTTTGTCATCATAGCAAAAGGGAAATTGGTGAAAGGTTGATATTATAGGAAAGGGAGAAAGGTGGTTAAATTTTTCTTTGCTACTTTAGACCATTTAAGATTTATATTGCCTTTTCATAACCAAGAGAAAGATAAATTATCTCAGAAATTTAAGGGACTATTTAGATGTCTGTCTACAGATGGAATATAGATTTTGAAAATATATGTGATATTGTCTATCTACCTAAATATAGATAGCTACTTGTATGAAAGAATCAACTGAGACTATTCTTAGCCTTTTATTATTAGTATTGTTATCATTGGTACATAGGAGCAGAAGAACTAAATAAAAAACCACTGTGTTATGTACAATATATGTTGTGTTAAATTTTTTGTTTCTAAATTTTCTAGCAGCAGAAGTCTGTTTATGGGAATGTGTTGTATTGAGAAATACTTAAAGCCTATATTTAGGGGAAATAAATCCATAATTAACTGTGCAGTGTGCAGAATAAGTTGTGATCTTGTCAACTTATTTTTTAATGTTTATTTTTGAGAGAGAGCATGCGCACACGCACACACACACTTGCGAGCGTGTGGGGGAGGGGCAGAGAGAGAGAGAGAGAGAGAGAGAGAGAGAGAGGGAGGGAGGGAGGGAGGGAGAGAATCCCAAGCAGGCTCCATGCTGTCAGTGGAGGCATTCTCTCTCTCTGTCTCTCTCTCTGCCCCTCCCCCACTCTCACTGGTGCGCTTTCTCTGTGTCTCTAAATGAACAAAGTTTAAAAAAAAAAAATTCTTTTTAGATCACCAAACACTTTATGGCTGAACTTGGACTTTTACATTTATTTATTTTTGACAGAGACAGAGACAGAGTGTGAGCGGGGGAGGGGCAGAGAGTGAGAGAGAGGGAGACACATGCATCCGAAGCAGGCTCCAGGCTCTGAGCTGTCAGCACAGAGCCCAACACAGGGCTCAAGACCACAAACCGTGAGATCATGACCTGAGCCAAAGTCAGATGCTCAACTGACTGAGCCACCCAGGTGCCCCTGAACTTGAACTTTTAGATTCAAACTGGTGGGAGTTTTTTTCCTTTAATCAGCATTATTGAGGCATAATTTATATGGAATTTTTATGTTAAAAAAAGTAACATCTTCAATTTTGATTTTGCTAGCTTATAAAACAAATTTTTATCTCAAAAGGTATGACTTTTAAGAAGGGGATTTGTCAGAGGATGAATTGTCTTGAAGGGGATTTGTCAGAGGATGAATTGTCTTTTATGCTGAGAAATAGGCAAACATGGGCCATAATGGAATTTTAGAAGAACAGTTGTATAGTTACGAAACGTGTGAGGGTGGAGATATTTTTTGTTGAAACACTCCTAGTGATTATTCCTTTTTGTAGAAACTTAAAGGCTTAAGTTTAAGGCTTATTAGGAAAAATACTTCTACTTCATTTATGGAGATTTATAATATTAGTAACTCATATTTTTCACTTACAGAGCATTATTTTGAAACTTAAAGCTGTGTAGATAGCTTATTATTTGGTGCTTAACTATTTTCTGGCTGTATATGTCATTACTGTTTACAGCGGCTTGAAAAAAGATTTTTTAGAAAAGGCCTTCATTTGTTAATGGTTTAGAAGGGTCTTTTGATACCTGCTTGCCACAAATGCGGAATTTAATGAACTGTAGTAAAAGGCTGGTGTAATTTTGACACAAGGTCACTTTGATTTAATGGTGAAGTGTGTGAATAAATAAACGAGATTCCCAGTCCCTACTTAATCTACATGAAACTGGAGGCTTTGTAGAATCAACAAGAGAAGGTTTCTGTTCAGTGAGACTTTGGTTTGGCAAGGGTGGTTTGGCAAGGGTGGAGCAGACATGTGTGATACAGAATGAATAGGATACCTTCATACTTCCCCACTCTCTGGGAGATGTAATTGATCATGGTAGTCATTTCCATAGAGGCAACTGGTGACACATGAGCATTGTTACTGTGATTTTCAAATCTGTTTATCCAAAGACTCCTGATTATCATGTATAATTAGCAACCTACCCAAACACGTGTCCTATACTCCTTAAGTGCTAAGAAATCCTTAGCCATGTATTACCATCTGACATATATTTGCTCATTTGTTTATTGATTGTGTCTCCCCACTAGTGTATAAGCTTCCTGAGGGCAGCAACTTTGTCAACTATTGCAAATTTCTAGCTCCTAAGACTATTTGGCATATGATGAATATTGTAGAATATATGGAATTTCTACTTGCTCATACTAAGGTTTGCAAGGCTGTGGGAAGATGGAATATATTGTTCCATCTATTGTTCTAATTGCATCCAGGACATGAACATGTTGTGTTTTCTGGATGAGGTGCACAGTCCCAGAGAGTCTAACTGCAATTTATTATTCACTATGACTAGGCATAATTTAAATTGTTTAGAAAAGCCATGAAAATCTTTGGGCTTCCTACCTAACTTACTTACTTTTAAGACATAGGCTGGGCTGTTATAGTATAATCTAGGTATGACTTTTTGCCTGTTATTTTCCACCCCTCCCCCCCGCAACCAGTATTATGAATGGAGAAATAGACTTTTGTTTCACCTATAAATCTATAAATATTTATACCATCATGTCACACATTGTGGAAGACACTGGAAAACAAAATATTCCTGAATTTATTTTAACAGAGTAAAGGATGAATATTGATTGCTTAAAACAAAAAAGGACACTCAGGTTATAGTTGAGATGATACTTTTTTTATGCATCAAATATTTTCAGATATAGAGGTGAAATTTTCTAGTATCTCCAATTCCCCAGACAACCTTAGACTGGTTTTCAGAGAAGAAATTTGAGAATGCTTTGCAGAGAGGTTTTTGCTCAAGTTAGGAGATAATTTTCTCAGGGTGAAACAAATAGAACCAGAGATTGATGTTAGGAAAATGCCCATGGGTTGAGGGTGAGAGGACAAAACAAATAGAATCGAAGCTTGTTTGTGTTTTAAGAAGGCTGGAGAAGGACAATATAGCACTTCAGAAAGAAAATACAAATACCCTAGGAGTACATGGTGGTAGTGTATTAATTCCTTAGCTACATGTAGACTTTTATTAGGTCACTTATAACTAGGGTGACATATAATTTATATTCCAAACTGGGTCACTTTTGAGAGTGAAAGGATGTGCTATTTGAATGGGACACTGAGACAATAGGTGTAAAACAGAACTGTTTCAGGAAAACCAGGACACTTGATCACCTCCTACTAATAACATACTTTTCTCCATACTTAGTCCCAGTTCCTTGGACCACAGATAATTTTTTTTCCTACATAGTACTCTGATCTGCATTTGAGGAACTTGTCAAGCTTTGATTCCTTTTTCTTGGTTTTGTTGGAATGAAGGAATTCTGTTCATTTTTTCCTGCTCCCCTGGACTGTTCTTCTGGTTTACAGCCTTGATGGAGGTAAGTGCAGTACTCGCAATGAGTTGTTACTTGACCTTTTATTTTGCTTAGGAAATCATTTTTTGTGTTTCTGATCCAGTATTAGATTATTTTTAAGAATCCTGGTTATGTCTTCTTAAGTGGGCTGATGAAGTATTAAGTTCTTAAAATGTAATGCAAAAAGACAGAATCTGTAATTTTTGTATTTACTCTTAAATTACTTGATACTTACATGTTTCCTTTCCTGCAGGTAGGATGATGATTCTGAAACTTCAGATCTTCAAAGAAGGGAAGGAAAACACCTTTGTTTATATTGTGGAAGTGGTGTTTTTATATGTTGGATCACTGTAATGCTTTCATTTTGTTTTCCTATAAATAAATATTTTTTATTCTTATATCAAGCCACGTGTTTTATTCTGTTAGGTAACTTTATCATCTTACATTTTTCTGGTAAATTAAAAATTAACAAGTAATAGTTGCCTTTGGAGGTAGTACTTACTCACATATGATTTTCCTCACCCCTAAGATCCTTATTTGGAATCTGGGATGGGACTAGGTTGTCAAGGTTTGGAAATCACCACTTTGGAGTACTAGAATGGAATCCTAAACAGTCTCAAAATTGAGATAAACCTGAACCCACCTGTGTTCTTCCTAGAGTGTTACTGTTTCTCTGTACAGTCTGCCATCTAGTGGTAGGAATGCAGAATACACCAGAACACCCAGGAGAAGCTGTAGGTTTTCAGATTTTTTTTTAATATTAAGAATGCTTATATAGGAGCTAAAACATTTTGATAATGGGGGAAAAAAGAATGACCTTTTTCGCTGGAAAATATAAATCATTGGTAGTGAATTCTGAGAGTATTCAAAGAGTATGTGTTTTTCTATAGAGCATTTTTATGACTTAAACTTTCTTCAGCTCTCATAAGATTTATGTATTTATAAAAGATTTGTGGGTGAAGAGGCAAATGCATAAATAAAGATAGATGATTTTAAGAGACATAGGTTGGACTGATTTGAAAAAGACACTTGTATATTGATTACAATTTTAGAGCTGTTACGTAATGATTCCATTATCTAAAACACTTTATTTTGCACTTTTAAAATTAAAGTATAGACAGTTCAGCAAACTTGGCTTGTTTTCACTGTCACTTAAGAGGCTAAGTTTCAGCCAGATACTAATGTAGAGTATCTTAGGGTTGACTTTGTTTACCTAGGTTCATCTGAATTCTTAGGTATTCCCTTCTTAGTTGTATTTCTTTCCTCTCCTACAGATATAGAGGAGGTCAGTCTTTTGTTTTTTGTTGTTTTTTAAAGTGTTCTGAAAACACAACACTTGACATGTGATATATCCCACATATGCTGCAGACTTAGAAATACTTTCTAAATATGTCAAATTTTTTATTCCTCTATTTACAAAAATTGGATTTTTTTGGGTGGCTTCCATAAGCACCTGAAATTAGCACTGATAGAGGTCTTTTAGAGTTAATGCGCCTTTAAAAAAACTTTGTTTAAAATAAATAGGGATAGCCAGATAATGAATTTGTAATGGCATGGTTGTAGTAATTTTTCTGTTGAATAGTTTTAAGGGAAGAAAACCTCGTTTTACATGGTGATTAAAAAAATCAGTTAAAAGGAAAGAAACACTTACCATGGAATAAACAGGTTAAATGTAACATGTACTATCACCAAATTGTAGAGTTATCTTTATTTTTCTTAGTTTTCATATTTGTGAATCTTTTGTTAATTTTGCAGAGAACACAATGACAGAAATAGCATATCTAGTTGTGCTCACAGATTAGTTTTTCCTGCAGCTGCTGTATGTTTTTGTTTTGTTTTGGTTTTTAGTAAAGTGGGCCTTTGCCTTCCTTACTTGGTGGGTTTTGGAGATAACTTAAGGGCCTTCTACCATGGTCAGAGCTTGAACTATTGTTCCATATTGGCCTACTTAATGGAACAGTGGCTACCAGATTTGAGCTGTCTTGCCATGCAACTCTTGTGCGTGTATCACCTCTTCCTCACATGCTTGAGGAAGTAAATGAACACGTGTGGCTGTCCTTTCTGCCATTGATCATGGTATGTCCCAGAGGGTCTGGAATGTCCTTGTGCATTGATTTAGCTCCTTTAGCTTCATAGTACTTGTTATCAAAGCCATTTGGATATCTTTATTTACTTTTAATACTCTGAAACTCACCCTTCCCTCCTCTTTTCAAATTAACTCAGTCCTTGTTACTTGTACTAAACATTCTGTAGTACGTGAGTCTATCCCCAGTTTTCACCTTCACATCCAATTAATAAGTTGGTACAGGATTGGTATTTGATGTGTGACATGAGAGGTGCTTATTGAGATTTGTAAAATTAAATAATAGTGATATAGTTCTTTACATATTGATTTTGATTACTGTTCATATATAACTTAGTTGCTGAATAAGTTTGAAAGTGTTCAGTTGTTTTTGCATCAACCTATTTAGGCATATCAGTATATATCAGAAAATATTATATACTTACAATTTTAAAAATGAAATCTTACTGTGTATTGTTCTTTAACATGGCTTTGATTTAATGAACTATCAGCATTTTTCCCTTGTCAGCTTTTTTTGCCCTGTGTTTGTTGGCCTCATAGTATTTCATTGTCAGACCACTGTCATGTAATGAACTATTGCCTCCATTATTGAACATGTCCTCTTACATTGTAACTTAGTTCCTTTAACTTCATAGCACTTTTATCAAAGCCATTCGGATATCTTTATTCCTTATTAATACTTTGAAATGCACCCTTCTCTCCTCTTTTCAAATTAACTCAATCTTTGCTACTTGTACTGAATTCTATAGTATGTAAGTCTTTCCCCAGTTTTTTATCTTCACATCAAATTAATAAGTTGGTTAGATTTTTTTTTTCTTAAGGCATAAGTTAATCTATGAAGACCCTATTTCTGAATTAGTTCTAATGGGAATTATGCAAAAGTGTAGCATTGTGTTTCACACAGAGTACCCGCAAACTATAAAGATAAAATGGTAAGTTACATCTTAATTTGTTATCCCTTACACAAAAAATTGAGTGGAATAAGGTATAAAACCATGCATTCCAATTCTCAGACATTTGACATTTATGACAAGGGCAGATGTGCCTCTGTGTATAATTCTTTGGGCTTAAGTCTGATTTCAACTAGCATGTTTTAGAAATACTTTCAACTTCTTGCTAAATGAGAATAATGTTGCTGGTATTTTTAAAAAGCACAGGTTCAGAAATTTGTCTGCTACTGTTTCTTGGCTATTTTTGTTACTGTTTCTTGGTGAATATTTGTTCCTACCTATTTGTACTCCTACCCAGGAAAGATGTCGAAGATCTGATCAATGAAGCAACATTTGATGATTTACTGAATTTGCCTTCCAGATTCAGTGTATCTCCAATTTTCCAGATGACTGAAGAAATTGGTCATGTTATTGAAATTGATTCTGAAGGCAGTTGCAAAAAGTATCATAAGCCCACAGCGAACATCCTATCCAACAGTAAAAAGCTCAAAGTCTTTCCTCTAAAATCAAGAAAGAACAAGACAAGAATGTCCACTCTTTGCCACTTCTATTCAACATAGTACTGGAAATCCTACCCAGAGCAACTAGGCAGGAATAAGAAATTAAAGGCAATCCACTTTGGAAAGGAAAAAGTTAAACTGTCACTGTTTGCAGATAACATGATATTATATAGAAAACCCTCAAGACTTCATCAAAAAAACTGTTAGAACTAATAAACAAATTCAGTAAAGTGTTAGGATAAAAAATACACAAAATTTTGTTGCATTTCTGTGTACTAATAATGAACTAGGGAAATAAAACAATCCCATTTACAATTGAATCAAAAAAGAAGAAAAATACCTAGGAATAAACTTAAAGGAAGTGAAAGGCCTGTATTGAAAACTACAGGGCTTAATGAAAGGAATTGAGGAAAACACATATGTGAAGATACTCTGCGTTCATGGATTGGAAGAATTAATATTGTTAAAATATCCCTAGTACCCAAAGCAATCTACAGATTCAGTGCAATTCCTATCAAAATTCCAATGCCATTTTTTCAAAGAAATAGAATAATTCTTAAATTTGTATGAAACTACACAAAAACAACCACCACACACAAATAGCCAAAGTAGTCTTGAGAAAGAAGAACAAAGCTGCAGGCATCACACACCCTCCCTGATTTTAAACTATATTACAAAGCTATAGTAATTAAAGCAGTATGGTATTGGGGTGCATGGGTGGCTCTATCAGTTAAGGGTCTAACTCTTGATTTCAGCTCAGGTCATGATCTCACAGTTTGTGGGATCGAGCCCTGCTTTGGGCTCTATGCTAACAGTGCAGAGCCTGCTTGGGATTCTCTCTCTCCCTCTCTCTGCCCCTTCCCCACTCTCTTTCTCTCAAAATAAATAAACATTTAAAAAATAAAAATGTTTGAAACAGTTAAAACAGTATGGTATTGTCATAAAAGTAGGCATATAGATCGATGGAACAGAATAGAGAGCCTACAAATAAATGCATGCATATATGATCAATTAACTTATGACAAAGGAGCCAAGAATATACATTAGGGAAAGAATAGTTTCTTCATCAAATGGTGCTGGGAAACCTGGACTGCTACATGCAAAAGAAAGAAACTTGACCACTGTCTTAACCATACACAAATTAAATAAAAAGTGGATTAAAGACCTGAATGTAAGACCTGGAATCACAAAACTCCTAGAAGAAAAGAGGTGGTAAACTCCCTGACATAGGTTTTGGGGATGACTTTTTGAATCTGACACACAAAGCAGAAGCGACAAAAGCAAAAATAGGTGGGACTGCGTAATACTAAAAAGCTTTTGCACTACAAAGGAAACAGTCAACAAAACCAAAAGGCAATGTACTGAATGGGAGAAGATATTTGCAAGTCATATCTGATAAGGGGCTAATAGGTAAATAACACATACAAGTCAAAACCAAAAACCAAACAATTCAATTAAAAAGTGACTGAAGATCTGAATAGACATTTTTTTCAAAGAAAACATACAGATAGCCAACAGGAATGTAAAGAGATGCTAAACATCATTAATCATCAGGGAAATACAAATCAAAACCACAGTGAGTTATTACCTCACTCCTGGGAAAGTGGCCTTTATCAAAAAGATAAATACCAAGTGTTGGCAAGGATGTAGAGAAGAGGGAGTTCTTGTGCACAGTTAGTGGGACTGTAAATTGGTGTACCTACTGTGGAAAACATGGAGGTTCATCAAATTGAAAATAGAACTATATGATCCAGCATTTCCACTTTGGTGTATTTATCTGAAGAAAATGGAAACACTAACTTGAAAAGATACATGTACCCTCATGTTCATTGCAGTATTATGTATGATAGCCAAGATATGGAAACATCCTAAGTGTCCATTGATGGATGAATGTATAAGGAAATTGTGGTATATGCACAGTGGAATATTATTCAGCCATGAAAAGAATGATATCTTGCCATTTGTAGCATCATGGATGGACCTCCAAGGCATTATGCTAAGTGAAATAAATCAGACAGAAAGACACATACTATGTTCTCTCTCTTATTTGAGGAATCTAATAAAAGTTCATAGATACAGGAAACAGATTGGTGGTTGCAAGAGGTGGGGAATGAGGGTGGGAGAAATGGGTGAAGGGGGGTTAACAGGAAAATGTAATTGATATAAAACACATAGAAATTTTGAATTGTTTAAACTACAGATGTTTATTAATGTATGTGACATAGGTATATTATATGTTATATAGTAGTACTTAATTACCAGTATTTGTTGAGCATTTCCTTTGTAGTTCCAGTAGCATTAACTAATCCTCAAAATTTACGAGGTAGATACACATACACACCAAAAAAACCAGTAGGTTTCAGAGTGATCATTTTGAAAGAGATAGTAGCATTTGGCTGAGTGATTATGATACATTGTAGGTTTTTTTGTTTGTTTTTTACTATTATTTTTGGCCAAGTTTATTTATTAAAAAATCTACTTGGGTATCAGCATAGTTTTGATATAGCTTAGTGAATGCCTGTACAGTTGGGAACTTGAGACTCTATACATTCTGCTGATGGTGTTTTCCTGAGTTGTGAAAGTGAACCCTAAGTGGCTTAAGTTTCTAAAGTTAGTGAACTTTGCCTTGGGAGATGTGTATAGGCTAGTGGCCTGCACTAGGAATATGGCTGTAACATTAATGAAGCCATTTGGTAATTGGTTACTACTAAGTTTTTGATATTTTGCTGAACATTTTCCCCTGAATACAAAAATACTGTTCTGCATTTCACTACTTTTTTACTATTTTTGTTTTAAATTGATTAGAAGTTTAGTACTTGCACTAGATTGGCTATTTGGATATTCACTTGGTATATATATTTCTAAACACCTTATCTCTTACAAAATTTAATTCTGATCCTAAATTTGTTACTGCTTTGTAGTGAGCTCGTGTGACCTAACCTTTGGGCAAGTCTTGCCTGTGTTGATACAATTAATGTCTACCTGCCACAGACATTGGAAGGGCATATTAAATAGTAAAAGGGAGAGTATTTTGTTTGTATAGTAGGAATTGGTTTTTTCCACTGTCTCTGGAAAAATGCTCTTCATTTCCTTCGTAGGCCTATTTTCTTCTTGACCTTAAATACTAGAAATCCTCTTGAAAATTCTCTTTTGTACCTAAAGCATAGATCCTGTATCCCATGTAGTAATTTTTTTGAGTGTGAGGTTTACGAATTATTTATAATGTAAAATTCAAGAAGGTATTTAGTTTTTATATTCTTAAGGGAAAAAACTAAAAGAAAATATAAGATGTGTTTCTATTTTGGAACCCTTTCGATTGGTAAGGGAAATTTAATACCAAGTTTGTGGTTTCTAAGAACTGAAGTCTTCTGAATTGAGAATAGGGAAAGCAGTAGCTGTGGGAAAACATTTTTTTCCTGAGTTGTTAGAGCTCAGACTTGGAAGCATTTTCAGGTTATTGTTGTAGTAGAAACATTGTGCGGAGGAAAAATTACTGCCTGGAGAACTGCTTAAAATACTATGGGGGAAGTATAGTGTGTAGAGTTGGTGTAATGATTCAGTATTTTTTCTCAGCAGTATTTATATAACTTTAGTTTTGCATTTGCTCTACTCTGGGTTCCTAATCTCTACATGAATGCTTATTTCTTTTTCCCATTTAATGCGAAGTGCTATATTTTAGTTTCTGGAGTTATCCTTCAGTTTTTATGTGGTCATTTCTAAAGTGTAGAAATTTCTAAAGTATTGTTTTCATAAGCAAATAATAACCTTTATTTGTTAGATACTCTTAAATTTGAAATTTGAAAATTTCCACATGTAATGGGCTCAGGTTCTTTATTCTTTTGGGAATAGCAGATTGTGCAGATAGTCTGAAGTTGTTGGTTTTAGTCTATGTAAAAAATACCATTTTGGATGCCTTTAAAAAAAAGTCATGCTAAGGCTGTGTATGCTTGTAATAATACGCTTATTAAAATGAATCAAAAAGTATGAGTGACCACTATACATGAGGCACTATTCTGGACCTTAGGGGATACAGCAAAGAACAAAACAGAGCCCTGCCCACATGGAACTTAGATTTTTTTTTTTTAAGAGCTCTAAGATTTTATTTATTTATTTTAATGTTTATATTTTTTTGAGAAAGAGAGAGAGAATGGAGGAGAGGCAGAGAGAGGAAGAGAGGCAGAGAGAGGAAGAGAGAGAATCCCAAGCTGACAGCGCAGAGCCCAATGTGGGGCTTGTGAACTCACGAACTGTGAGATCATGACCTGGGCTGAGATCAAGAGTCAGACGCTTAGCTGACTGAGCCACCCAGGCGCCCCTGGAACTTAGATTTTGATTGAGAGAGAAAAACATTAAATACAGTAAGATGAATTAGGTGGTAAGTGTTCTGGAGACAAAACAAGAGTTAAGGGGGTGGATAGTGATGGTTTGGAGGTAGAAGAGTGCCCTGAGGCTTTGTAATTTTGTATAATTATTCAGAAGAGTTATCTGATAAGGTGACATTTGAGCAAAGATCTATAGGAATAAAATGTGGGAGCAAGAAGTATAGATATCTGGGAGAAGCATATTCTAGGTAGAAAGAACAGCAGGTCCTGAGCACCTGTGGTAAGAGTATTTGGCCTTTGGGACGCACTGCAAAGGAGACGTCAGTGTAACTGAAGCAAAGTGATACAGAGGAGAGAGCTGGTCACAGAGGGATTACATAGCACTGGTAAAATGTATAAATTCTAATATATGTAAAATCCTCTAGTTGTTGAAACTAAAATCTACTTTTTGCTTCATTTAAGATCAGACTCTAAAAAAAAAAAAAAAAGTTTATTTTGAGGGAGGGAGAGGGGCAGAGAGAGAGAGAGAATCCCAAGCAGGCTTTGCAGTGTCATTGTGGTACCCAATATGGGGCTCAAATTCATGAATTGTGAGATCACGACCTGAGCTAAAGTCGGACACTCAACTGAATAAGTCACCCAGGTGCCCCAGATCAGGCTCTTTCTGACTAATGTAGCATTTTACTTACCTCTGTGATGAAGAGTATGGAAATTGCTAACAAAAATGTTTGGAGCCTCCTTTTAAGATCTTTCAAACTAGTTAGAAGAAAATCATTTGTAAGTAGATAATTATAGTATGGAATAATTCTGTAGTGTAGGATTATGTGTCAGCTTTAGTGACTGGCGAATACTTTAGAATGTGAAAGGGAACACTTGACTCATTTCGAAGAATGAGTAAGAATGAAAAGATTCAGGTGTGAAACAGCAAGGTACATCAGAGAAAACTGGAGAGTGGTTCTGTTTTGGAAGCCAAAAGTCAAGAAGGGAGGATATTGACAAGGACAGAATGTGTGCCGTCCTGTATGTAGTAGGGACCTCACTGAGGTTAGGCAGTGACAGTGTTGTGTTGTAGATCATTCTTTGGTCAGTTTAGAGACTGTTTAGGGGTGTGAGGTGAGTGAGACCCCAAATCAGAAGTGAAGCAGCCAGTCAGTCCAACATTTCTCAGTGGGGACAATTTTGGGTGGAGCAGTTTTATTTATTTAAAAAAAAATTTTTTTTAAGTAGGCTCTGTGCCCAACTTGGGGCCTGGGCTCATGACACTGAGATCAAGAGTCATGTGCTCTATCTATTGAGCCAGCCAGGTACCCCGATGGGTAGAGTAGTTTTAAATTATGAAGTGCTGATTGTGCATTGCAGGATGGTTAGTTTCCCACATCATTGATATTAAATGCCAGTAAAAACTCTGTGTGTTAATCCCCTTCCCCGATTTCTGAATACTTTCAGGAGAGGTGGTACCTCCTGGTTAGGAAATAAATAGGACTTGAATTCTGGCTTTGACAATGACATGTAATGGAGAGGAACAAGTACAATGGCTGGAGATTTAGGAGACTTAGTTATTGATGGGCTGTACGGAGTGTATATAAACACATAGGAGCACTTTTGGGGTAGTATTGTGACAAATTTTGTGACAAGTTCAGTTTTGAAAGCTAAAAAAGATTCTGAGGTGTATAAAATGATACCATCATGGGGAAGTAAACATGTTTAAGAATTGAATAGCTTATCAAGATAGTTTCTGGAAGGATATAGAAAAATATAGATATATCTGGGGTGCCTGGGTGGTTCAGTTGGTTAAGTGGCCAACTTTAGTTCAGATCATGATCTTACTGTTCGTGGGTTTGAGCCCCACATCGGGCTCTGTGCTGACAGCTCAGAGCCTGGAGCCTGCTTCAGATTCTGTGTCTCCCTCTCTCTGCCCCTCCCACTCATGTTCTGTCTCTCTCTCTCTCAAAAATAAAACATTAAAAAAGAAAAAATACAGATATATCAAGATAAATGGAGGAAAAAAATTAAGATAACTCCTTATAATTGGGTTCAGACCTTGATCAATGAGCTTCAAGTTCTAAAGGATTCAAAAGGACCAAGACAGATATATATGCCTTGCCCTCATTATTTTTTGACAGGCAGAGAAAGCTTAACTTTGGGAATAAGGTGTACGTGATATATTTAGTGCTGTAGGACAGGTATGAAGTACTGTTCAAGAACATTCAGAGAAGGCAGAGATCAAATTGTGTTTTTTTACTATCAGAAACTGAACCATACACACCAAATTGTGAAAGTACTATTTAATTTTTGTTGCAAGTATGAATTGTGAAAGCCTTGTGTCATTCTTCTGTTCCATGGGCGCTCTGTTTGACTGTTTTGTGCTTTGTTCTTTAAGCTTTGTTGGCTAGGGTGACTGCTTATCTAAAATTCATTTGTTATCAAATGTTACTTTGTATAATAATTGGACCTATAAGAAGAAATGTTTTTCAAAGATTGTAAGCAGATAGAATGGTCATAGTTACATTACTGTTTCTTGCTAGTGATCAAGGCCAAGTTAGGTCACTTGAATTTTTATTTAATCATTATGTGCTGAAGATTAAAAATGGACAAACTACTTATGAGTCATGAATAACTTTAGTTTCTTTCCCTTTACCACAGTTATAGCTGAGATATTTATACATTTTTTATATGCTACTTTACAAGTGAAACAACTCATTTCTTCCTTTCTATTCTCTAAATTGGATCGTATTTTATATTTTCTTCACTGAATTTGCCAATAATATCCCTTAAGTTGATTGGAGGTAAAACTCTGAGGTTATTAAGAGCTGCCTTCCCCCACCACCCCACCCCCCCCCCCCCGCCCCCAGTTTCAGGGCTGAAACAATTGTATATTAAACCATTTTATAGTTATGCTCTCCCACTTGAAATATAAAATTGGAACTTAGATTGTTTTAGCTGTTTTCAGAGTAATAGCAAATAGAATTCTTGGATCATTTCTTCTTGGACATGTATGCAACAAGAAACTTCACTTCATTTCCAGTTTTGTTAGAGTTAGCTAGTTGATATCAGCTGATAACTGAGCTAATGGTAAAACTGAAGGGTGAGAAGAATGAAAATTTTATATAAACCGAGATCCTACCCACTCACAGACCACATATCTGCTCTATCTTCCTTATAGTACAAAGACAGCATTCTAGGGAGAATATTAATAAAGGTCATTTGACCTTCAGTTTGTTCATGCTTCTGTATGTCTGTTTGTTTGTTTGTGTTTTTTGAATGGTAGGGATGAATAATACTAACATTGTAGTTCTGAGGTTTTATGAGTAATAAGAGAACTGAAAGTTCTACAGGGCCTTAAAATAGTTCTTTTTGAGATCAATAAAATAGTTGAGGGTGAATTACTCTGAGGAAATTTGATTTACTTAATGGTATTGATCCTTTATATGATCCTAATCAATATCCTTCTAATCAATATTATTCTTCCTAATCCTTTGTCATTAATATTATCCTTCCTAATTCTTCTCAGGTGGATTATAGTGGTCTCAATTATTCTCCTAAGAGATTTTTAATATCTTCTCCAAACTATCTATTGTTGCTCCACTGTTAGATTTTTCCCCTGTTAGTGTGCACATCCGACATTAATAATAAATTAAAGCTGCAGAGTAAGTCTTTTTTTTTTTTTAATTGCAGACTTAATTCAGTGCACAAATGAGATGAATGTGAACATCCCACAGTTGGCAGACAGTTTATTTGAAAGAACTACTAATAGTAGTTGGGTCGTGGTCTTCAAATCTCTCATTACAACTCATCATTTGATGGTGTATGGAAATGAGGTAAGCCAAATTTTTGATTAACAAGCATACTGGTGTGATGACTGATTATTCAGCTTGCTTCTCTCATGGAAACTTCAGGAATGGCTTTAGCAACCAATTGTAGCTTCTACAATTTGAGGAAGGATAATGGGTCAAAGCCCAGAGCATTTTGAATAATGGGATCAAGAAATAGGGATTAATGTCTAGAGGTAGATTCCGTAAGCAGCACTAGGTCTTGCAGGCCTTGTGCATAGACTGTATGTTTGTCTATATCTATTTGCTTTATTATGGCCAGATTTCTCCCTGATTTTATATAGTTGTCTTTGGAACCACTTTGTCTAGTTCAAAGCTGTTACATTGAGCACTAAGATGGCATTTGCTGAGAGGGACTGATTAAAGAGTGCCCTTTTTTATTTATAAATATAATTTATTGTCAGATTGGCTTCCATTCAACCCCCAGTGCTCATCCCAAGTGCCCTCCTTAGGTGCCCATCACCCATTTTCCCCTCTCCCCCATCCACCCTCAGTTTGTTCCTCTGTGTTTAAGAGTCTAAAGAGTGCCTTCTTAAGCAGAGAGGTGTCTGAAGCCTTCACTGAGGTCTTCATTGCACTAAAGGGTAACAAAAAGATGCATAAGCTTTTGTATTTTAATGTTTGGAGAGAATCATCTTGTTTTCCATGATAGGCTAGTGGCTGATTATTTTATTGTGTTACAAGAATACTTGAATGCAACTAGATAAATCTATGCTTAGTGTGCACCTTAGAAAAATGCAGCGCACCAATTGTTGAGAGATGGGGAGAGACTTCAGGTGTTGGTATTAGACTTTTGAGCATAATGACTTTCTGACATCCATCACGTTACTCATTTGGGGCTTTCAGTGCTAAGGCTTTTCTGTCATCTTGGGAAGATATCAATAGAGAATCATTAAATTAGTTTAGAATTAAAGCCAGAGTTTACCTTCAACTTCATCATTGCAACAGATCTTACTATATGCACATTTTGGTGTTCTCTTCTGGTCCTTGTTTTTAATAGCTATAACCATAATTTACATAAACTATTATATTTAGCTTTTTTATATCATGTCACACCATAAGCATTTCCATGTTCTGTGGGTTTTTTTTGTATTTATTATCTTTAGTGACAATTTAATGGATCATATATTCCATAATTTTCTTAACTTTCCCTTTCCTAGAAATTTAGCTTTCTGATTATTCACTGTTACAGCAGCATCACATTGGATGACTTTATTTTTAGTGTTTAAGTTTTAAAAGTTATTCCCAGAAGTTACCTGAAATATGATGTCTCAGTCAACAGACATGACTCAGTTTTCTGATTTATTGTAACCAGTGTATGGAGTCAATAGGAATGTTTATATATACTAACTTTAGCGTAACTTGAAGCATTTTTTATCTTAACTACAATAACAGTTTTCTGCTTTTATTGGGATTGTGTTTACTTAAGATCATGATTATTTACTGTGAAGAATTTCAGGCTTATATAGCATTTTTCACCTTTTTTAAAGAAAATGTAGTTTATCCTTTAAAAAGAAAAAGCCACGAGTATAACCAATTAGAATGCCAGATAAAGAGGAAGACTATTAGTCGTGGCTTTCCGGGACTATGAATAAGGTGATAATACTAGACACAAAACTTTGATAAAAGTAAGGAAACAGAAAGTTGACAGCCATTCCTTACAGTTGACTGATAAGAGGAGAAAAATAGTATTTCATTGTGGTTTTTAGATAAACTCATGTTTATTTCCCTTAAGCAGCTAAGACAAATTCGATACTCTTCTTATTGGCAGGTTTAGTAGTCTGTGAGAGAATATGCATAGGATTTTACTCTGTTGTGGTGATGAGAATACCATAGGGCAAGGAGGAGAGTGATCTGTCCTGCCCCTGCTAGGGAACATTTGTTGCAAATGATGGGGTTGCTATTGGCATCTGTAGGTAGAGAGGCCAGGAATGCTTTTAAACATTACAATGCACAGGATGGGTTTCCCACAACAATGAATTATCACAGCTTATGGAAATCATGGGGTCTAATACTGTCTTAGGATATTTTTTTTTTTAATTTTTTTTTTTTTCAACGTTTATTTATTTTTGGGACAGAGAGAGACAGAGCATGAACGGGGGAGGGGCAGAGAGAGAGGGAGACACAGAATCGGAAACAGGCTCCAGGCTCCGAGCCATCCGCCCAGAGCCTGACGTGGGGCTCGAACTCACGGACCGCGAGATCATGACCTGGCTGAAGTCGGACGCTTAACGGACTGCGCCACCCAGGCGCCCCGATCTTAGGATATTTTAACACCTTTTTGAAACCAGTTGTTTTAGGATAAGTGATGAAACATCAGTATTTGATTTATAAATTGTTTTTCAAAATCCTGGCTTGGTAGTTTGGGGTGAACGCAGATGAAACAAGATTGAGTTAGAGGAGTGCTGGTGTATATCCTAATTGATAGTAACCCTCTGCATGTATTAAAAAAAAAAATGAAATCTTAAGGGGAAGTGAAATTGAAAGGAATTAGCTCTATTTTAGAGGTTGTATGTAAAGGGAAATTAAGGTTGTGTTCTGTGGTAAGAACTTTGGAGAGAATTTTGACAGTATTTTGAGAAGATGAACTTTTGCATACATGCTGACCCAAAAATTCAAGCCTAAGTTTATATCATGAGAAACTTTTGTATGTTTGCACATGGAGACCAAGTACAAAGATGTCCATGAAACATGGTTAATAATAGTGACATTGGAAAGAACTGGATAAGAAATGGATACATAATGATATACTGGCCTTTGAAATGCTAGAACGTCATTTAAAATGAATTAACTGGTTCTACGTATATTAATTAAATACTTTTTCTTGGGAAAAAGTTGTTAAAAAGCACTTTGGAAAAGAATACAGTATGATTTTTCTGTAAATTTAAAATAGAAAAAATTATGTACAGTTTATAGGATATATATATAGAAAAATTATAAAAATGTGTGTGGGAATGATACAAACCTACTTTAGAATATTATTGCCTTTGAAGAGGGAAGGAAATGAGATTGAAGGTGTGTGTCTTCAATAGAGTTTTTAATGTTTTGTTTCTCTAAGAAAATCTGAAGTAAATATGGCAGTGTGTTTAATCTGGACAGTGGGTAAGGGAGGATATCTGTAATACTGTTTTCTTGTATGATTATAATTTTGTTTTTAAAAAGGTCATAAAAATTTGGGTCACTAGGTAGCTGTATAAAGTAAAGATTCCACTTGAGTGTGACTAGCTGTAGCCCTAATATGCTGCAGTAAAGCCAAAATTACTGGTTCTAGGTTAAAAGTTCCTACTTCCTTTTAGACGCTGATACTGAAGCCATGGGTATTAGGCTTTAATCAATTCCTGTATGCTAGTGAAAAATATGGATTATGTTTCTAGGTTTAGTAACTAGTTAACCGGACTGAGGATGAGAAATTTAAGCTAGATAAGCTTAATGGAATGTATTAAACACAACCACCGCCCACATTCTCAAATTAGACTTTGTTAGATGGCATTATCTTAATTTGACATAATTGTTTGTTTGTTTTCCAGCGTTTTATTCAGTATTTGGCTTCAAGAAACACATTGTTTAACTTAAGCAATTTTTTGGATAAAAGTGGATTGCAAGGTAAAGACAACTTACTCATTATAGAAAATCAACCCTGTATGATGATTACGGTAGAGTTGAACTCTGTCTTTTAGAACATGTGTTGTGGAGGAACTTCATATTTTAGTAAAAGGTGTAGGGAAGAAAAAACTGTTTTAATGTGAAGATTAAGATTGATTTCAGTGTTTGACACTTAGAACTCTAGGAAATAAAATGGGGTAGAGCTTTCAGAGCATGGACTCTGGAATTAAACTGCCTTGTTTCAGTACCATCTCTACCACTTACCAGCTGCATGAACTTGAGCAAGTTACTTCACCTCTCTGCATCTGTAAAGTCAGGAATAATGATAGCACCTACCCTGTAGGGTTGTCATGAGGCTTAACCTAGTTAATAATTATAAAGTGCTTACAGTAGTGTCTGGCACACAGGAATCACCATCCATGTAAGTATGAGCTTTCATTGTTATTGTTACCATTTTATGCTTTATTCCAAGAAATTTAGTTGCGAATATCATACATTTTAGTAGCAAAAGTAAGTATGGTGTATTGTTCAGATGAATTGCTCATTGATACTCAGACCTGTTATTTATTTTGCTTTTAATTCAGTAACTTAAGATTGCTACATTGGTACTCCATGCACATTCTGTCTTACTGGGATCTGTCATACTTAGTTCCTGAACTAGGCCTTTAACATTGTACAATGCCAGCTCTAGGAATAACATCACAAAGAACATACTAACTGATTTGGGAATATTCAATAGTAGGGCTTAATCTGGGAAATGTTTTTGGAGAAGGGAGATTTTTCTGCTGGGCTTTGAAAGCTAGATGAGAACATGGGTTGGCTTAAGCAAAAGTACACATGAAAGAGCATGGGATATTTAAGATTTATAGAGCAAATCAATATGAATAGAATGTATGGATGATATATTGGAGAAAAGGTAGTGGCAGATAGCCCTCTAGAGCTGTTTGGGGCCAAAATCAGACACAGAAAATTTTGATAGAGTTGGGATTTTATAATGCAGTGAGAAACCATCATGTTTTTGAGTAGAGGGAGAAGGGGAGAAGGACTGTGTGAAAGTGCCATACCTAAGTACAAGTTTGATTACAGTGATAAAGTCTTGAAGACATTGAGACTGTTCTCGTCATTTTTTTGGTCATCTAGTAGAACGTTTTCGTCATCTAGTAGAAAGTTAATGACCTGAATTGTGGCTTTTGTGGAGGTAACATCAGTGGAATTTAGTGGCTAACATTGTTTGGGTTGGGAGCTGTCCGCTTCAATACTTCTTCACTTTTGGAAGATGAAAGTATTAATTAGAATGAATCAAATACCCTATCTTCCAGAGATTTGGGAAGGCCAGTAATCTGTATATAGAACTGTTATAAGATTGATTTTATTTTGACAAAGATGTAGTGCTCCAAGTAGTTAAAAAAAAATTAATTAAGCAGTGGAATCACTTTTTCAAATAAAACCTTAAATAGCAACCAGAAATATATAACAGATAAAACTGGAGCTGATCTGTTTTCCGGGATGTGGAAGAAACGCTACTTACTTATCTTTTTATTTCTGTTTATTTCAACTTTAAGAGTCTGTGGAAAATAATTTGCAAACCACTACTCTAAAACAGAGTATATGCATATATGCAAATAGAGTTTTTGGTGTCTTATTAGCTACTGATTTTCCACTTAAGATGGAAATTAAGCATTTCTGGTAATATTTTAGGATTTTTATTCCTTTTATATAGAGAACATTTTTTAGGACTTTTGCTTGAAGCTCATTCTGAAGAGGTTATAAAGATAAAACTGAAACAGTAATTTAAAGTATGTAATTCAGTGGTTTTGACAGTTTTGGTTCCTCATATAATTTGCTGGGTGGAGTCTGGTATATTTCATTATATTTTATAATATAGATACTGGGTATATATATAAATACAAATAAGCTTCTAGTCTAGTGCATTAGACATTATGTACATCAAATAGCTAGGAACTGTACATGAAGTAAGAATAAGGTGGAAACACAGAGTTCAGGGAAAGTGTCAGAGACTGAAGGATGGTAGGTATTTCTCCCAGCAGGAGGATGGAATAAAGTTGATGAGAGGGAACAATATAAACTAAAGAGCTGAGGAATGTGAGTATGTAACACCTTATAAAATACAGTAGTACTTATGAGCATACATGAGGGTGATAATGTTTTTTTCTATTTTGTTCATTTTTCTCCAGTAGCACTTAGTAGGGCTCAAGAAATATGTGCTGAATAAATGAATTGGTAATGATGTTAAACTCAGTTATTTGACATTTTTGTTGTTATTGTTTTGGTATTGTCTTTTTAAAGTAGTAGAGATCATCAAATAAAGTGAAATTTGTTGGTGAAGATGAGCTAAAATAAGATGGACCTGGTTCGTAATTAGCAGCAAAAATTTGTAGACTTACCTAAGCCAGGCAGTAACTAAAATAAAAGTTGTTATTTTAATAGCATTGATTAGGTTTTATGTTGCTGAAGTTTTCAAATCTCATGATTATGATGAAAGAAAATCTTCAAGTTTTACTGAAAACATCATATAGTTCTTTCTTATTATGCCTTAAACTTAGGTATTGCCATTTCTCTCATCATACTATATAGTAATTTTTGTACTTTTTATAAGGTTGGCACACATAAGTTTGGGTTTTCCAAATAATATATAACTGAAGATTTCTTAAGTATGAAAATTATAAAATTGCTTACTGATTTGAAGAGAGGGGCTTATGGTTCCATAGGATGTTCAGTTTGAGTTATGAAGTTATCAAGAAGTATTTAAGAGAACATGGTTTTCCAATTCCTATAGGAATGTTGATCAGAAGTATAATAAAAATATTATTTTAGTGAAATTTTAAAGGGGAAGGTTTTTCAAAGCCACCTATGACATACCTGACTTAAAACATGTGAAGTGTTAGAGTTTTTAATGTGATGCTATTCATTATTAGTCACTTAATTTACATCACTAGATTGAGTTGGGATAGCAAGATATTATGGCCTTTGGATGAAATGAGTTGGTTTCTAAGCAAAGTGGGATTTTAATAATTTGTGAAAATATTTTCTATTTTTTTTCTTACAGGATATGACATGTCTACATTTATTAGGCGGTATAGTAGATATCTTAATGAAAAAGCAGTTTCATACAGACAAGTTGCATTTGATTTCACAAAAGTGAAAAGAGGGTGAGTTAAGCTTTCCCTTTTTTTGATACCTAATGGATTCAAGTATTTTAAAATGTGAACCATAGATATTAATAGATTATGAATTATGATTTCAGGCCAGTTTAAAATAAGAATTTTATTTTTTATTTGAAGTATATCATATGCTTTGTGCTAGGATTTTTAAAAGCTCTTTCAAATTTTGTAATAGCTTTATTGAGATACAATTCACAAAACATAAAATTCACCCTTTTAAAGTGTATAATTAAGTGGGTTTTCATATATTTACAAAGTTGTGTGCTGCATAAGTATCCCAGAATATTTTATCATTCCTATGAGAAACCCCATACCCATTAGCAATCACTTCCCATTTCCCCCTTTCTCCAGACCCTGACGACTACAAATCTACTTTCTGATTCTATGGATTTGCTTATTCTGGATATTTTAGATAAATGAAGTCATATGTTATATGGCCTTTTGAGTTTGGCTTTTCTCACCTAGCAAAATATATTCAAGTTGTACCATCCTTGTTCTAATGTGGATCACTACCTGATATAGCCTGGTATACAGATTTTTCTTAGGATATATGAGAAGACCTTGGATAAAGCCACTAAAGACATTCTTGAGGGGCACTGGTAACCCTTGTAGGTCTGAAAGACTGCCCTAAGGGGAATCTGGCTTCTGCAGAAATATTTTTGTGAATGCCTTTCTGAATTTCCCTGCTTCCATCTAAACAATTAATGTTTTCTTTAAATTGTTCTTTTAAGGGGCCACCTGGGTGGCTCAGTTGGTTGAGTATGCAACTCCTGATTTCACTGGAGGTCATGATCCCAGGGGGGGGGTCATTGGATTGAGCCCCATATCAGGCTCCATGCCAAGCACCTGTCCCCCACTTGCACATGCTCTCTCTCTAAAAGAATGAATGAATGAATGAATGAATGAATGAATGAATGAATGAGTAGGTCTCTTGAAATGTTAAATTACTAGACTGCAATGGAAAATTTAATACAAAAATAGAAGTAACCCCTTAGTTAATTTAACATTTTAAAAATTGAACCTAAATGTTCTGTGTCACTATTACAAATTAATCAGGAGGTGATTAGTTTGGAACTTACCAAAACTAAATTCCACAGATTTTGTTTCATATATTTAAATACTCTGTCATTTGTGAGATGATAATAGAGGAGTTCATCTTAGAAGTCTGGTTCTTAATTCCAGTATTCTGTCCAGTGAACCATTTTCCAGTTGGGCTTATATTAACACTTCAGTGTAAAGTGTGTTCAGTAAAGCTAATCTTTGAAGGACTAGTTTTGTGATTGAGGGGAGTTGTTGCATTTCCTTCTTTCTTTTTTTTTTTAAGTTTATTTTGAAAGAGAGAGCAGGGGAGGAGCAGAGAGAGAGGGAGAGAGAAAATCCCAAGCAGGCTCTGTGCTGTCAGCATGGAGCCCAGCATGGGGCTTGAACCCTTGAACTTTGAGATCACAACCTGAGCCAAATCAAGAGTGGGACACTTAGCCAACTGAGCCACTAGGTGCCCCTGCATTTCTGTATTTAACAGAGCTGAGAACACCCCTTGATAATGCACAATATATTTAATATTGACTTAGAGGAGATTACTCTTAGAGCATAGGGAAAGTGAATCAAGGAGCCATAACTGAGTGAACCAAGAAGCACAAAATTGATATACATACACAGATACGTGTATGTGTGTATATATATGTGTGTGTGTGTGTGTGTGTGTGTGTGTGTATACACACATATATATCATTGTATTAAAGAAACAATATAGGACATAGGATGTAAGTTGAGAATGTGGCAGCACTTAAAATTTATTATATCATGGCTAGAACCTCAGTGAACTGTTTCAGTTTTGGAGAGGAGTTTTGTAGTAAATAGTAAAGTTGTATTTATTAGGGTAATAATTTTTTATGTTTACAAAACTAATACACTTTAAAAACTGAGGCAGCATAGCAACCTATGTTGTAACTTGTAGGAAATTTGTAAGAAATGTTAACATTTTAGTATATGTAACCTGCTTTCTGTGTGTAAATAGAAATAAATATATGTAGGAAGACCCATAGAAAATCACATGACAATTGAATTACATTATTTGAAGACTGCTTTCCTTCTCTGTTGTGTATTTTAGATATTTTCAGTCTGTACTCAGATCTCATTCTTTTGGATGGCTATGGGATTCTCTTCTAGATGTACATTTGATTTACTCTCAGTTTTTATCTTATAAAAGCAGTACATCTTTCTGACCATCCTTTTATATATTTGTATATATATTTTTTAAATTTATTTTGAGAGAAAGAATGCATGCATATGGTGGAGAGGCAGAGAGAGTGTGGGAGAGAGAGAATCCCAAGCAGGCTTCACACTGTCAGCATGGACCCCAGTGCGGGGCTTAAATGCACGAACTTTGAGATCATGACCTGAGCCAAAATCAAGAGTTGGATGCTGAACTGACTGAGCCACCCAGGCTCCCCAGAGGAAACCTTATTTCTGCTGTTAGATTTTACATAGCACTGTCACTTCCACAAGGTCAACATAGCATTACTCACATTTGTATCTTCAGGACTTTGCACAGTCTAAACTACTATATTAGGTGATTAACAGTTTTTGAAAAAAGAACTAATTCAGTTTGTAAATAGTTTATTAAATGGCTTTATGAAAAATGAATCTAATAAGTTGCCTATGGATTTATCTTTCCAGTTGATTGTTAAACATCAGTCCCTATATTTTCTTTTTGTTTAACATTCCATTTTTTCATAGTATTAAGTTGAATTATCTTGAAATCTAAATTGGTTTGGTTCAAAGTATCAAGATATTGTTATGTAACAAGCAAAACATGGAATAATCCAGTTATTTTCTGTAAATAAGGACATGGATAGTCAGCCTTTAATCTATTGCTTTTATATTTGAGAAGCAAGTGTCTGAATTGAATTAAAATGTATGTAAGAAGTCATAAAACTCGTGTTCTTCATGGAATATGAATTGTAATGTATTTGGTGCAAATCATATTGAAGCATTTGGGTTTGTGAATTGAGTTTTGAAGTCTGATAAAAGTATTTGGTAACTGTTAAGATTTATCTTAATTGAGAAATTTGAAGTTCTTTGGAAAGAAATGTTGTGGAGGCTAGTGACAGAGGGGAATCAAAATTGTCCCCATGGCTTCTGGTGTAAGTCACTGGGGCACCTTTCACTGGGAAGATTTTGGATTGGGGTAGGGTTGGGCATAATGGCAAAAAATTAAAGATTTAGTTTTGGAATTACCAGTTTTGTCATGCCTGTGATTTATACAAGGTGAGATATCAAGTAGACAATTGGACATACTAACTTGGAACTTAAAAGTTTTGGTTTAGGAGTATAAGTACATTATTGGCATCTTGGTGGTTTCTGTCTTGAAAATAACAGATCACCTTGGGGGTAAGTACAGAATGAGAAGAGAGAGCCCAGGAATACTTGAGATATATATACAATATTTATTTTAGAGGATGAACAGAGGATGAGGAGCCAAGAAAAGAAACTGAAAAAGTGATAGTGAAGAAAATACTGTGAGAAGTCTAGTCAGATAAGGTTAGACAAGTACCCATTGGAGAAGCAACATAGAATTTCTACATGACCTAAACTAGAGCTGTTTAACTGGAGTGGTAGGGGAGGGGCTGATATTGAGATGAACTGAATAATGAATGAAAAGTGAGCATGGAACTCTTTTTGAGAAGTGTATTTGACTTTGTGAGATAAACGGTAGGTGAATGGGCATATGGGTTTAGTGGAGTGTGTATGTTTAAAGAATGGTGATAATAGAGACTTTGCCGGCATGTTCATGGGAATGGTCTAGTTTAAAAGAAGAGGTTAATGAGCTGCACTGTCCAATATGGTAGCTATTTGCCAATGTGGCTAGTTAAATTTAAATTGATTAAAGTGAAATAAAATACAAAATTCGTTTCTTCAATTGGATCAGCCATATTTTGGATACTCAATAGCTGCATGTGGGCTAGTGGCTACCATATTGAATGGTGCATATATTGAATATTTACACCATTGCAGATAGTTGGACAGTGCTGTGTTAGAGAAAAAGAAGACAGCCAAAGGACTGTGACAGAGTGGGATCCAGAGGACCTCTGTGAATGGTATTTATATTTCATAGAAAGAGAGATTTCCTCCATTGAATTGGACCAGACCAGATAGATGTAGTTTTGTTGGCAAGTTGACTAGACAACCTCTTTTTGTCATCTTCTGTTTTTGAATGAAATATTTGGGAGTTATGAGCTGAGAGTTTGTGTGTGGGTGTGGGGAGGCAGGGAAGAAAGGGTGGGAGAATCAGATTTCAAAGTACTTGGAGGAATTTACTAAGAAGGCTAAGAGGATTGCTGGCAGTGCCGAGTGCCCATTTGAGGTTGATGATAATGAAATTTAGAGTTTTACCAGTTTGCTCTGTTGTGTGGTTTTCTTTACCAGCACTTAGCTGCTTAGCCAGGATTATGAATTTACCAAGTGACTGCAAGGGAAGAAGAGAGGTATAAGAGAGTTGAGTGTGTTTGGAAGGTAATTATCACAATAATGATCTGTGGAATTCTAAGCTAGATGAAGGAAGTAAAAATGTGAAGGATAGTGGTAGAAGTTGAAACATTCAAGTTTATGATGAAGTCAAATAGTTTTGCCTTGGTGGTACTTGACCAAGGCAGCTGGGAGGTTATTGTCATAGGATAAGATGTATAAATTTTATCTTTTTTCATATTGGTGGTGGGGTAGGGGTAATGTGGTTTCTGGGGACAGTGAGGTCATGATCTGACCATAGGAATAGGATCTTTAGTCAAGGAACTTTGAGATTAAAATTTTGCATTGGTTGTCCATGTAGATGTTGAAATCAACCAAGAAAAATTGAGCCAGTATTCAGGTCTTCTGTGGTAAAGAGGAAATGACCAGCAGGTCAAAAATAACTTCAGCAAGGAGAGGAGGGAGACTAAAAGGAGACTGATCAAATTAGAGTGAGGTGTATGAGAACGAAAAAATGGTTGTGAAGAGGAAGTGGTGTCCTTATGCCAAACTGCGCTAGCTGGTACCAACCAGTGGAGTATAGTACTTGGAGGGGAAACAGGCATCCATGGGTTAACACTTCTTATTGGAGAGAATTGTTGGACTAAGGCTGATAATGGTTGCCTACCTAAGGCAGTCCAGTGTTTGTTCTTTAAACGTGACTTTGTCTTGGCAAAGCACTATTGTTGATTTTCTTTTTTTTTTTTTTAAATTTTTTTTTTCAACATTTATTTATTTTTGGGACAGAGAGAGACAGAGCATGAACGGGGGAGGGTCAGAGAGAGAGGGAGACACAGAATCGGAAACAGGCTCCAGGCTCCGAGCCATCAGCCCAGAGCCCGACGCGGGGCTCGAACTCCCGGACCGCGAGATCGTGACCTGGCTGAAGTCGGACGCTTAACCGACTGCGCCACCCAGGCGCCCCTATTGTTGATTTTCATAGCTTAATTGTTTTTCTGGTATCTGGGGTTATGATTGAAGGGGTAGTGGCTCAGAGTAGAGTGGCTATTTATAAGTAAGTAGGTCATTTGTAAATTAGGGAAAGCCTACACACTTTTAAGAAGTGATGGTTACTCTCACAAAGGGTTATTAACAGCACTCTTTTAGAGTCTATTACATCTGGATTTACATAATGACCCTGCCACCCAGTAGTTCTCTGACTTTAGACAGTCATATAATCTCACTGATCATAGAACTTGATCATCTACAAAATGGGAGAAGTCTATCTATATGATTTTTGTAAGGATTTGAAAAACATACATCAAGCCCTTAGTATGGAGCCTGATGGTCACTGTGTACTTTAGCCCCAGGTACCTCTTATCTAGTGTTTTTGGTACCACTGTTGTAAAATTCTTTATATTGGTACTGTTAATATTTCTTGTATCTATTTTTAGAAATACCTAAAGCAAAATTTATTTATTATTATTTTTTAAATTTTAAAAAATGTTTTATTTTATTTTTGAGAGAGAGAGAGAGAGAAAGAGAGAGTGGGCAGGGGAGGGGCAGAAAGAGAGGGAGACACAGAATCTGAAGCAGGTTCCATGCTCTGAGCTGTTAGCACAGAGCCGGAGACAGGGGCTAGAACCCACGAGCCGTGAGATCATGACCTGAGTCGAAGTCAGGTGATCAACCGACTGAGCTACACAGGCGCCCCAAAGCAATAATATTTAAAGAAATCTATATTGGGACTTTTAACAGAATACTTTATTAAAAAACATTCCTCTTAAGTATCACATATTTTAATGGCTGGATTAAAAATGATTTGGTAAAATTGGACTTTATTTTGTAATAAAACAATTTTAGTTATAATATTCTGACTTACAAGTCTTGCTGTTTGACTCATGAATAAAATACCTTAAATAAAGCAGTGCTTACCAAGACTTGAGTTTAGTTGCTGGCTCATCGTGTCCTGTTTAGTGATTTGAGGCAAATGATTTCTTTTTTTCCAATTAAAAAAATTGTAGAACTGCCCTTTACATATGAGTAGTGTGAGGATCAGATGGTTTCCTCATGTGAAAAATATGCAATAAACCTGACTCTAATGTATGCTTTTATGTCTCATATTTTTACACCTTTTTTTTTTTTTTTTTTTAAGCTCCTCGATGTTGGACATAACAGTGTTTCCTGTTTTTGTTTTTCCTGTATGTCTTTTGCTGGAGGTTTCAGGTTCAATAATGACTTAAAAACATGTGTTGCTTCATAGCAACTTGTTCTTTCTTTAAATAGGGAACCAGATGAGAGCTTAAAATATAGATTTAATAACAAATTCAGTTTGTTCTTTTTTTTCTAAAATAGGGCTGATGGTGTGATGAGAACAATGAACACAGAAAAACTGCTTAAAACTGTACCAATTATTCAAAATCAGATGGATGCCCTTCTTGATTTTAATGTAAGTTGAATACACAAATGATTTTATAAAAATTTAAGATTTAAAAATATGTATTATTAGAATTGGTCAGAGTGTTTATTCTCAAGTTTCCATCGACTCTAGTTTTTTCATACTAATATCCTGTTTGGCTAAGGATTTTCTATAAATGTGGTCCCAAATCAGATTACTTGGTATTTATATGATTTTTAAAGATTTACTCTAATTTCTTTGGTAGTGTTTCTCTAGCTCTAGAATTATAGGGTATACCAAGCTAAAGAAAGTGAGGGAGAGATGAAGCGATTGATCTGAAAATGTATTTTGATAAAGGTTTTTAGATTTTAAAAATGTGTAAAGATTTTCTTTATGAATAAACCACTTAATATTTCACTTTTGTCTACATCGTAGAAATCAGAGTATGACAGTTAACAAATACAGTGAAGTTCAAATACACTTACAACAGCTTGTTATATATATAGTTGTTGTCAAAGAGCAATGTGTTCCTTGGAATTTTTGTTTCAATGATCATTTTTTAAACTAGGTTGCCAGCTTTGTCGTTTGTTAATATGTTATTGTTAATATGTTAACATGTAACTTGTTAACATATCATTAATATGTTAAGTGTTAGCATTTTCAAGTTTGTTCTTTTTGGAGGCATCTATCTTTAGATATTTTATTTTAGAGCTTATAAGTGCAAGTTAGTGAATGAAACTGACAATTTCATGATGAAATAGATTTTTTTCTTTTATTTCTGCTATTAATTGGTAGTCTTTAACTTCTGAGGGCAGGGACCAGGTCTGCTTTTTCTCTACTGTGTCTCCATTGTCAAGGCATATGTGGCACATAGAGTGTATGTTCAGGAAACATTCAATGAATGAATTCTGTAGATGCTTCTATCTAGGACAGATTGTATCAAACTATGGCCTGCTGCCTGATTTTGTATGGCTTGTGAGCTAAGAATGATTTTTATATTTTTTTTTATGGTTGGAACAATAAAAAAATATTTTTGACAGGTGAAAATTACTTGGAATTTCAATTCAGTTTCTACAACAGTATTGTTAGACTACAGCAGGGCTCACTGGTATTGTCTATGGATGCTTTTTTGATGTAATAACCAGATTTGAGTTGTTGTGATGGAGACTATCAGGCCTGCAGAGTCTAAAGTACTCAGATTCAGGCCCTTTACAAAAAACAGTTGTGGATCCCTAGTGTGGAGGACGTAGGGGATTAATGTAACTATTATGCTTCATTTTGGTTTTTATTAGAGGATTCAACCATGAAAGTTTTTTCACTTAGTATTTTGTGAATGCTTTATAAAATTATGTGTTTTCATGGTCTGTGTTGTCCTTCACTGTATGTAACAATCTTCCTATTGACAGAGATTTAGAGTTTTTCTGATTTTTTTCAATACAGAAAATGAATGGGAAAAAAACATGAGGGATACACTAAATACTGTGTGTGTTAATGTGTGTATCTACATACTTATAAACCTGATTCCGTAAGTTTAATGCCTAGAAAAAGAATTTGGTGGATCAAAGGACATAAACTTAAAATTTTTTTTTTTTTTTTTTTTTTTTAATTTACATCCAAATTAGTTAGCAGATAGTGCAACAATGATTTCAGGAGTAGATTCCTTAATGCCCCTTACCCATTTAGACCATCCCCCCTCCCACAACCCCTTCAGTAACCCTCAGTTTGTTCTCCATATTTATGAGTCTCTTCTGTTTTGTCCCCCTCCCTTTTTTTTACATTATTTTTGTTTCCCTTCCCTTATGTTCATCTTTTTTTGTCTTCAAGTCCTCATATGAGTGAAGTCAGATGATTTTTATCTTTCTCTGACTAATTTCACTTAGAATAATACCTTCCAGTTCCATCCAGGTAGTTGCAAATGGCAAGATTTCATTCTTTTTGATTGCCAGTAATACTCCATTGTATATATATACCACATCTTCTTTATCCATTCATCCATCGATGGACATTTGGGCTCTTTCCATACTTTGGCTATTGTCGATAGTGCTGCTGTAAACATGGGGGTGCATGTGTCCCTTCGAAACAGCACACCTGTATCCCGTGGATAAATGCCTAGTAGTGCAATTGCTGGGTCATAGGGGAGTTCTACTTTTAGTTTTTTGAGGAACCTCCATGCTGTTTTCCAGAGTGGCTGCACCAGCTTGTATTCCCATAAACATTAAAATTTTTAATAAATATTGCTAACTTACATTACAGAAGGCTTAAACCTAGTCACTTGTCAACAGGTACCTCTTTTTCTTCATCCTTGTTGGCATTGAATAATAGCTTGGTTTTGATTATTTTGGTATCTACCAATCTGGTGCTCAAGAAAGGATAGTTTAGTGATTTAATTGATTATTATATTTTAATTTACTTGATGATTGAAGGTCTTCTCACATGTTACTAACTGTATATTGTGAATTGTCTGTCATTTGCTTTATTATTAGGATTCTCTACAGTGGAAGTCAGCCTTATTAGATATTTTGCATGTATTGACCAGTGTGTTGTTTACCATTTAACTTTGTGCTTATGTTTTTCTATACCTAAAAATGAATTTTCATGTAGTAGTTATTTGTGTAATCTAAAAAAGAACTTAAAGTTCATTGGTTTATCTTCTTGATTTCATTTCTTGAGATAAAACTAAAGGTTTTCCTGTATTCTTGATAGATAAATAGGTGCTGGCTTTTTGTTACAGCATATTTAGTAATAATACTATTGATTCTTTATGTGTAAGGTACTGTGCTAAGCTCCTTACGATCAGTGTATCATTTAATTCTCCCAGTTAACCATATGAAATAGAAATATCATAACCATTTTGAAGGTAAGTTTGTTTATAATAGTGGAAAAAGGTATATTTAAAAAAAAAATACATTTCTTGTACCTAGCTTAGCTTTGTGCCTTGGTGATTGCCTAGGAATTTTGAAAGAGGGGATTTTTTTCTTTATGACTTACTTCTGAATTACATTGAATGTTACAGAATTCTTGTTTGTGGCTTTTACATAAATCTGAGCTCTTAGACACATTTATGCACTATTTGGATATAACTCTGAAAGAAATAAATGTATTTTTCTCTAATACACCTAAATATTTGAATTTACTGTATTTTAATTTGAAGGAAGTCACTGTCATTTAAAAGATTAAGATTAGTTCATCTTTTTTTTCTAATTTTTCCCTAGGTTAATAGCAATGAACTTACAAATGGGGTAATAAATGCTGCCTTCATGCTCCTGTTCAAAGATGCCATTAGACTGTTTGCAGCATACAATGAAGGAATTATTAATCTGTTGGGTAAATATTGTTGTAGCTTAATACATTTTATTTTTTTTATCTTGTGTCATATGGATAAATATTGTTGTCTGAGTTGTTACTTAGAGCTGCCTAACCACTCCTTGGGCTATTCATTGATTGTAACAATTTATTTGGAGAAAAGATTTTTATTTCTAGTTACGCGTGCTAAGAGATTAAATACTTATTTTTACAACTAGAATGTTCAGCTGGATGAACTTGTTTTGTAGATATATCTTTATGTTTTTTTTATGTCAGTTTTATTATTTTTAGAGATATATAGATCCCTTTAAAATTAAGTTAAAGTTATTTTCTCTCCTAGAAGAATCTTACTTCCTCACAATTTACTGGTTCACAATTTTGTAATTATAAAATTGATAGATTTTTTCTAGGCCTAATTTTAAAATTGATAATTATTTTAAATGGATTAAAAATTTATTTTTTAGGATGCCTTTTACTTTTGAGGCATTTTAGGAATGTGTGTATTCCTAGTTATTTAATTTTGCCTAGAAATGATCTTTTTTTCCTGTGAGATTTGGATGGAGTAGATGAGTAATAGTCTGTAAAGAATGCCTAAGTATCGGTCTCAGATGTCCAGTGTGTTCACTCCAATGTGCTTGTTTTCCCTCCCCTCCTCACTTAAAAAAATTATTTAAATTTGCTGTTTATAGGCTTATTCACAAACTTATTTAGGGATGCTTTACTCTGTGAAGATAGGGAAATTGGGATTATTTTTTTCACAAAAAAATGGAAGGTTTCTACATAATTTTGGGAGTCAGTCACCCTACAATTACTTATAAATTAAGCTCTTTATTGCTGTTCATATAATAAGTTTAAATAAGCTTTCCAGGTGACATTTGGACATGGTAAAGTTGCCATCTTTATTAATATGTTAATATATTATTAGTAAGAATATTTGGAAGAAGAATATTTGGAAGTAGTATATGTTAATACATTATTAGTAAGAATATTTGAAAGTATGAATATGTGGAATGGAAAAAAGTATAATGTGTTAATAAAAATTATAGAAATATTATAGAACAAACTAGTAATATGAGTGAAGTCAAATGATTTTTCTGTTTTCAATATAGCATCTCTGTATTAATTCAATTTAAATATCTCAGCTAATTTAACACTGACATTTTTCCTGTAGGGTGAGTTTGTTCTCTGAGACACCTATATGATCTCTTTGGAGCTATTACTTGTTTTCACTTTTGAATTTTCTCTTTTGATGTGAATAAAAAGTATTTTTACATTTACCTTTGGCAGAAAAATATTTTGATATGAAAAAGAACCAATGCAAAGAAGGTCTGGACATCTATAAGAAGTTCCTGACTAGGATGACAAGAATCTCAGAGTTTCTCAAAGTTGCAGAGGTAAACTGTCCTTAAGTTAACTAGGTCTCTTAACTTGCTTTTTTTGTCTTTAAGTATAGGTTTTAGAGAAATAAGTCATTATCCAAATGAAAGTCACATCTTAAATATAATAAATAAAGTATATATTCAGTCATATCCATATACTATATTGAATTCTTTGTTATGAATGTGATATGGTATTGACTAAGATATATCTTACATACTTAATTCAATATTGAATATTGAAACGTAATCCATTTTTAAATTATTTCTCGCTAAAATAAGGAAGGTGGCACACAGTGGTGCAATAGAATTTTGTGTTTGGCATTAGCCATATATTTTAGCATATTTATCTTATTATATGGTAGAGAATTTTCAGTGTGAGTACAAGTCTTTTTCTTCCACTGAGATTTGCAGCTAGAATCACATGGTCCACAATGTTTCATTACCCCACAGAAGTGAATTTAGTGTATTTATTGTTTGTCATTGATTATGAACACCATGAATGTAGGTTGTAGAACAGTCTAATTTTATAAATCTGTTTAAATAATTTTCTGAAATGGTCATAGAAGGCACTATCTTGCTTGCACAGAGGCAACTCTCAAAGTGTTTTTGTTTTCCCTTCCTGTACCTTAGGATAATTCTGGAAGATGACTATCATTTATCAATTATATCAAAGTAGTTAATCTGGAACTTGCAAGTTGGTGATTTTAGCTCTATTACCATAGTGATATTTCATTCTCTAGCAGATGAAATAAAACAGCATCATAAGACCTTTTGAAAAAAAGAGCTTTATGTTAGCTATCTTATGAAATCTACTGAAGTTTATATTGGATTTAAAGTATCCCTCAAGAGATCAATGTATTTTTTCCATTTCTTTAGGGTTAGTCATATACTAAAACAAGAAAAAGGTAGTGTTTACACTGTGTTTTCAGTAAATTCT
Organism: Prionailurus viverrinus; assembly: GCF_022837055.1. Classification (NCBI taxonomy): domain Eukaryota; kingdom Metazoa; phylum Chordata; class Mammalia; order Carnivora; family Felidae; genus Prionailurus; species Prionailurus viverrinus. Next base: position 46,844,981 of record NC_062570.1, read on the forward strand.
TTAAATGTTTTAGTTTGCTGACTTTTCCCTTTGGCCTCTTATGTTCTTTGCATTTGATAGTTATAGTTACTGACTTAAGTTTTAAGCCTTTATTTACCTTCAGTTATTCTGGTCTGAGATGAAATAGACCATTTACTCTGTGTGATCTGAGGAATAAAATATTCTTTCATGAAGCTGTCTTTGTCTTTGGGTTGCAATTCATTATGAGACCTTAGTCCTTTGAGTAAAGGTACAAGTAACCTTTTCAAATGTGTTTGGAGGGGACTCATGTATCAGTTAGTGATAAGCTATTAAGATCTTAGTATGGATTATTGTGTCAAATTTTCTGATACCATTCTGGGAGTTGCCCTCGAACTGTGGAAAGGAAGAGAGGATGATTAGAAAATGAAACATAACCACAGGAAGGGAAAAAAGTTTTTTAATTTGGTCACAAGAAAAGTATGAATAGTTTTTATCATTTTTGCTGGAAATTGCCTAATGCCCGAACATTAAGAAAGTGTATTAGAATTGGTTTGTGTAGATAGTTATATCCTGGTTGGAAGATCACTTGGCATTTGCATGAACATGGGTTTTAAAAACTGTTATCTGTGGTGATTGCCAGGAAAAGCATACTTTATGTAGAAAGACAAAGTCCTTATCCTCAAATTTGTTCCTTAACTTCTTTTTTATGCCCCAGGAAACTTGTTCATGGTCAGCTTTTCTCTTTCTTGCTGTAGTCTTTTTGTCATATGACACATAAAAGTGATGGAATTTTTTAGATTGTGACAAGGTAGCTTAAGTATTAGGTGCTCAGAAGATGTGGATACTCTTATTGGATTTCCAACTCAGGTTCTTCTCCTTTCACAACTTTTAGAACCATGTAAATAACATCCAAGCCTATGGAAATAGTGAATGATCCCTCTGGAGATTAAATAGTCTTCTGATTTTAAAGAAGTCAATCTAGAATATTGTTCGTGGTACTAGCCATAATGTCATTTTCTAAATTTTTATTTTTTATTATAATTTTCTTAAGTACAATGCTGCTTCTTTTTACAGCAAGTTGGAATTGACAGAGGTGATATACCAGACCTTTCACAGGTAAGTGTATGGTTATAATATCATTTCACTGTCTGCTATATGTATTGCTAGGTGTGAATGGTACAAAGATGAATAATATGCAGTTACTACTGTCAAGGGATTGGTGTGATTTTTCTTGGCAGATTCGAACATATATTGCTGACTTCTAACATTATGATCTCCTCATTTGTTATGTTGGTGGAGCTAGCCATTACTATACCATTCCTTTAGTTTATTTCCTTTAATGTGTACAGTTCAAATGCCTTTTTTTTTTTTTTAACTTTTAAAAAATGTTTATTTTTGAGAGAGAGACAGAGCGGGAGAGGGGCAAAGAGAGGGGGAGACACAGAATCTGAAGCAGGCTCCAGGCTACAAGCTGTCAGCACAGAGCCAGACGCGGGGCTTGAACCACAAGCCATAACATCATGACCCGAGCCAAAGTCGGATGCTTAACTGACTGAGCCACCCAGGCACCCAATCAAATGCCCAGTTTTAATTAAGGATTCTTTAGCATAGTACTTAATATCTAGACTTTCAAGTCATATATACCAAAGACCCTTTGTTGGCTCCTGCTGTGAATCATACAAGTGATCTTGGGCCAGTTATTTAATTTTCACTGTCTCAGGTTGTTTATTTGTAAAATGAAGATAATACTAGTGTCTTTGGGAGTCTTAGCAGACATTTTGTTGGGATTGGGAAGTGGTATACATGTGTTCTCAGTTCAACATAGAAGTTAATATTATAATCTAATATTTTTGGCTTTAATTGGTTTTCTACTGTATCTTTCTTATACTAACGTTTTGCATGTAGAGGGAAAACACTGAATGAAGGAAATTGTTGAAGTCATAATTGGTAGAGAGATTTAGATGCCTACAATCCAGTAACTCTTTATCTCAAATCCTAAAGAATATTTGGGGCAAGTAAATGCTCCTGATGCATTTGTTTCACTTAAAGATAGGGAACAATTCCTTTTCAACTGACTGAAAAGGTTTCCTTTTGAAAGTAACTAGCTTTTCATATTGAGATTTGATATATAGTCTTTAAAGGCCAGTCTTTCTTTTTATTTTTTTTTTTTATTTTTTTTATTTTTTTTTTTTTTATTTTTTTTTTTTTTTATTTTTTTTTAACATTTTTATTTATTTTTGGGACAGAGAGAGACAGAGCATGAACGGGGGAGGGGCAGAGAGAGAGGGAGACACAGAATCAGAAACAGGCTCCAGGCTCCGAGCCATCAGCCCAGAGCCTGACGCGGGGCTCGAACTCACGGACCGCGAGATCGTGACCTGGCTGAAGTCGGACGCTTAACCGACTGCGCCACCCAGGCGCCCCCAGTCTTTCTTTTTAAAACAAAATTGAGTGAAGTATCCATTTCAGTGAAGCTTGATAACTAAACATTTGTGTTACCAGCATACCATTCAGTATTTAAATCATTTCTATCACTGCAATTCTCGTGGCCCCTTCTGGTCCTTCCCTAGTCCCCAACACAAATTACTGATGTGATTTCTAATAGCATAATTTTATTAGATCTTAAATGTGATATAAATGGAATCACACAAGTATTTATTCTTATATCTGGCTTCTTTTGCTCATCATAGTGTTTTGAGCTTTGTCCTTATTATTGAATGTATTACTCATATTCATTCTTCTTTATTGCTGAATAGTATTCCGTTGTGTGACTTTTACCACAGTTTTGTTTGTCCATTTTCCAAATGATGGACTTCTGGATTATTTGTAATTTTTTACTGTTGTAAATTAAGCTACTTAAAACATTCTTCAACAAATCTTTTCTTGTAGAGATAGGTTTTTATGTCCCTTGGATAAATAATTAGGAATGGAATTGGGTAGTTAAGCTAGATGTATATTTAACTTCATAAAAAAAAAAATCAGATCATTTTTTAAGATGGATGAACTTTGACCAGCATCATATGAGAGTTCCAGTTGCTTCATATCTTCACCAACATATGATGTTGCTAATCTATTTAATGTTAGCCATTCTAGTGGTTAAGAAATTTTATCTCATCGTGATTTTAATTTGCATTTTATTGATGCTGGTCTGTAGTTTCATTTATCAATAACTATTCAAAAATAATCTTTGCACACTTTGATTTACTCAAGTACTTACTAAAATACCAGAAACATTCCCAACGATATGTCTAGCTTTTAAGAGTATGTTTTTATTTAAAATTCAAATAAGTTAATATATTTAATGAAAGTACTTGCAAGAACTCTTTAATGTTTCGTGTTTACATAGTCTCAATTTTTTTTTTTTTTCAACGTTTATTTATTTTTGGGACAGAGAGAGACAGAGCATGAACGGGGGAGGGGCAGAGAGAGAGGGAGACACAGAGTCGGAAACAGGCTCCAGGCTCTGAGCCATCAGCCCAGAGCCCGACGCGGGGCTCGAACTCACAGACCGCGAGATCGTGACCTGGCTGAAGTCGGACGCTTAACCGACTGCGCCACCCAGGCGCCCCAGTCTCAATTTTTTTTTGATTAGGTTTATTAATACCCCTTACTAGGTCATGCTTATGTAATAAAAATAAGAGCATAATAAAAACAAAACTCCACTGTTATTCATGAGGAATATACCTGTTTATTTTTTTTCCTCTCATGTTAGGTGATACTTAATTTATTTTGACCAATGGTCTCTTTATCCTGAAAATCTTAATATTTGTACAATTTTAGGCCCCCAGCAGTCTACTTGATGCTTTGGAACAACATTTAGCTTCCTTGGAAGGAAAGAAAATCAAAGATTCTACAGCTGCAAGCAGGTATATTACTGTTCCTAGGGCAAAGAGCAGGTTTTTATGTTTCTGAGAGAGTTGATGAATCTACCTTTTAAATGTCAAGGCATTTAACTTTGCCTTATCTTGATTTAATCATATATTAGAATGAACTTAATGATATCTACCTGGTAGGGCTGCTACCAAGGATTAGATGGGTTAATACATGTAAATTCTTGGAATAGTTCCTGATCTTCAATAGAAGTCAGCATCTCTCTGTCTCTCTCTCTCTTTTTAAATGTTTATTTATTTATTTTGAGAGAGAGAGAGCAAGAGAGCATGCAAGGGAGGTGCAGAGAGAGGGAGACAGAATCCCAAGCAGACTTCACGTTGTCAGCGCAGACACAGGGCTCAATCTCAAAAGTCATGAGATCATGACCTGAGCTGAAACCAAGAGTCAGATTCTTAACTAATTGAGCTACCCAGTTGCCCCTTGATGTCAGCATCTCTTAAGATGATAACACAGAGTACTTGGTTTACAGCTGTATTCACAGTGTCAGTATTTCTCTTAAAAGTGATAATTCATTTATTCATGTGGTGTCTTGTACTTATAAGATGCCTGTCTACAAATTTGATTAACCTTCACTGTGGCCCAGTGAAGTGTGCGGTAGTAATTCTGGGACTCAAACCTAGGATATCTGATAGCAAATATCATTATCTTTCTCTGATGCCAATTCATGGGGTTGATATTTGACATATTTTAATCAGTCTGTTGGGCTTTGAGTGGATTTCCAAGACTAAAACCAGTTAACCTAGCAAACTGAAAATAGCACGGTTCATCTCATATTGACTTTGTAACATGAGTTTTATGTTGGGTAGTGTGACTTGAGTAATTCTCATGTTTCTTTATGAAGATTTCCTTTTAATGACATGAAAAAAATTCTGTAAAATGTAATGAGAACCTTTTCTTTAGATTTTTTTGTTTCAGAACTTTATTTGTGGTAGCAGAATTTAAGTAATTTTTAAAGGAAAATGTTACTGGATTTTAGTACTTTTTCACTCCAAATTTGTTCTTTCAATTTTCTAGTAGGTTTTTAGAAGCATAAGCCAAATTACGTGGCACTTATATAAGAAATGAATAAAAAATATGGCCAAGTAGTTGAGGTACATTGATTTAACTTCATACTTTTGTTATCATAAAATTTGCTGGGTTTCTTGCATTTCTATCACAACTATATTACTCTTCCCTTGTCTTCTGAGTTGTATTTTATAAAAATTGATTTTACATAAATTATTAGTAGTTCTGCCACTTGTATGCTTGGAATATAAATTAATGATGATTGGTGTGTGATAAAAGGAAAATGAGTGAAGGTCATGAGTAGTAGTTCTTCAGGTTAGAACTCTTCCTAGATGTGTTCATATTGCCTAGAATTGACATTCGGGAATATATGTTGTTGGGGTTTATGGTATGCTGTAAGGGGAAGGAGGTGGCTTGCTATGGTGATGCATTGTGCGTGTGTACTATGTTTGGAAAGGAACTTCTAGCTTGGCAAGAGGGTAGCAGATAGAAAGGAGGTGCCAGATGGACTGACGAAATTGATCTGTCTTTGAAGGAACCTGTGGTCCTCCGGGAATGACATCTTTGGGTGGTATTATAATGGAAACCTCTCTAGACACACATTATTTATTACTGGTACTAATGTTTTAGTGTTCCTGTAGTTGTACTGCCAAAACCTACGCTGTAAATTAGTGGAGTAATTTCCTGCGAGAAATTCAATATATTTTACCCATCAGGGTTTTCCTGGGAGTATGTGAACTTTTTTCTAATTGCATTAGTTCCCTTCCTTGGGGCTTGGAAGAAGCAGTGTCCCATACCTTTATTGTGAACTCTTTCCAAAGTCTAACAATTTAAAAAGCAGGGAATATTTGTATAAATTAGCTAATTGCTAATAATCCTGTGGGTCACTAGGTAGAATATTTTATCTGAAGTACTGATTTTTACTCCAAAAGGTAAATTCATAATTGTAATACCAATCCATGGCAGTGTTGCCAGACCATTTTATAACCAGGTTGCAGAAAGCCAAATTACCTTTGTCCAATTTCCTAGGGCAACAACACTTTCCAACGCAGTCTCTTCCCTGGCAAGCACTGGCCTGTCTCTAACCAAAGTGGATGAAAGGGAAAAGCAGGCAGCATTAGAGGAAGAACAGGCTCGTTTAAAAGCTTTAAAGGTAGGTGTTTGCATTCTCTTTATTTGGAAAAACAGGTACAGGTGTTCATAAAGGAATTGGAACCTCTAAATAGACTAACTTAATGATAGTTATCCAAATGGGGTGAAACTCAATAATCTGATTTTTCATCCTGCCATTGACTGACTGATGAAACCAAGAACACCTTTTTGCTATCAGAACACAATTAGATAATGCTTTTTTTTCCAGTGGCCATAAAACAAATCCGGGTTTTGGATTCCTTATGCTAGTTCCCTTTCTTAACAGGAACAGCGCCTAAAAGAACTTGCAAAGAAACCTCATACCTCTTTAACAACTGCAGCCTCTCCTGTGTCCACCTCTGCAGGGGGTATAATGACTGCACCAGCCATTGACATATTTTCTACCCCTAGTTCTTCTAACAGGTAGGTGGAGAAGGTAAAGATTACCTTTGAATACTTAGATCTAAAGGCTTCTAATAGAAAGAGCTTTTCACATTTAGTTTAATTTATGATTTTATATTCAGAAGTTCACACAGTGGTGTTAATAAGTGGTGATAATGGTATAATTAAATATAAAATGTTAAGAGTATATACCTTGCATATTTAGGAAATGGAAAATGGCTAAGTTACAAATTTATACTAATTGGAATGTAGTGGGTAATCTATGGGGCAGATGTTTCATTTTTATATATGGATATGTACATAATAGGGGTATGGTAATATATTTCACAGTATCCTTTCATTGGATATTAAATGTCTTTCATGTCTATTTATTGCCTTATGTTAAACTCCGTACTCTGGAACACTGTAAGAGTTTAGTTGTCAGATTTCTGTGGTATTGAGGCCTACCAGGCCAACATCAATAATCTTGTTGCAGTGTCAATAATTGAAGCTATTTAATAATGGAAATAATAATATTTCCAGGAAAATTCAAATAATTGGTTTATTTTAAATTTGTCCTATCTTTTACCTCAGAGTGGTTTAAAGTAGAAGTTTGGAAGTCAGATTCTGGTTTGAATCCTGGCTGTTATTTCTTAATCTTTTTTTTTTTTTTTTTTTTTTAAAACCTGTTTCCACGTAAGGTATTGTATGGTATAGGTCAGTGGTTCTCATTCTTTAGTAAGCAGCAGAATCACCTGGAGAGATTCTAAAGCCACAGCTTTCTGAACCTCACCCCCAGAGTTTCTGATACAGTAGATATAAAGTGAGGCCCAAGATTTTCTGTTTCCAACAGATTGCCATGTGGCTAGCATAAGATTTAGCACAGTCTTATACTAAAGCACACAATCTTAAACAATATCTTTGATTTTGTTGTTGTTGCTGTTTATTTTATTATTAACTCATCCTTAGAAGGTCTTCCCTCCCACCTGAGACCTGTCATCATTCAATGTAACTTACTTAGTTGCTGCCTGTTCCCTAAAGTCTTAATAGATGTTTGTTGAATTTAGTGTTTTTCTTTCACCTTTATAATTATTGTTTTCTCATTTGTTTTGTTTGTTGTTTGGCATGCTGCCTTTTTAAATCCCCATTAAAATAACTTTGAACCCATGAAGCGTCCCCACTTGAGGACCTTAGAAAGAACTCTGTCTTAGGGGAAATAAATGGAAAAGAAGCTGAATGTTTAAGAATGAAAAAAATTATTAGATAAAGAACTAATTTGGCTATTTTTTACTTCACTTAATACACTCTTAGTTTTTACCTTTTTAATTCTAATTGAAGGCAGATCTTAACAGCCTATAACAGAATGCATATTGCCTTATTCTGTTTTTCTCCCCCAAAGCACTAAATGCATTTATATTTTTATTTATCTGTAAAACTGTTTTTTACATCGAAGAGACATTTTGTTCTTGAGTAAGTATAAGTTAAAAATGATGTATGTTGTTTTGTCCACAATGCTTCAATTCATGGAAACTCTGTGATCTTTTTTTTAATGTTTATTTTTGAGAGAGCACAAGTTGGGGAGGGGCAGAGAGCGAGGGAGACAGAGAATCCCAAGCAGGCTCTGTGCCATCAGTGCAGAGCCTGACCTGGGCTCGAACCCATAAACCATGAGATTGTGACCTGAGCCAAATTCAGGAGTTGGCTTCTTAACTGACTGAGCCACCCAGGCACTCCTCTGGTATCTTTTTTTAGTTGTTATTCCTTAATCACATAAAAGTCATACATATCATGTAAATAATGCCCCCTGTAGTTGTGTAATGGGGTGGCTCTGTTATAAGTTTATATCATATATGCATGTATAATTTTTTCCTGTATTATTGATATGTTTGGATATTGAAGCAGGGCAAGTGAGATTAACAGGTAATTTGCTTTGTTAGAGGGGTTAGTATTACAAATGTAATGGAAGTTCTTTGAAGATTAAAAGTAAGAAAACAAATTTCCTTAAAAAAATTAAAATTGCCATAATGTTTCATATTTCAGAATCATGTTGTTTAGGTACATTTCCGTAAGGAAATCAGTATTTTCCCAGGAGAGTCACTGATACATTCCAAAAGGGGTATAGTATAATTATTTGAATCCTATATAAATTTAAGATATGGTACTTGAATATTTTTTCCAGACTTCCGTAGAAATATGCTACTATAAATATAGATATGCTGTTGTATATATTAAAGGTATGCAACTCTTACCTTGCTGAAACTGTTCCTCTTCTTGAGGTTTACATTACTGGGGCCTTTTCTTACTTTTAATGTTTTTATTTACTGGGACAGGAGAAGGGAGTGGCCGATACAGCAAGGTTTACCTAATAAATAAATAATCTTTTCAAAATATTTTCTAGCACATCAAAGCTACCAAATGATCTGCTTGATTTACAACAGCCAACTTTTCACCCATCTGTACTTCCTATGCCATCTACTTCTCAGGTAGCAAGTACATGGGGAGGTAAGCATTAATGAATTCTACTTTATTTGTTATGTAAGCCTTTCCCATCTGCATTCTGTAGTGTTTCACTCATTTGTGTACTTTCTGGTTACATTTGATACGTGTGAACTTTAAAAATATTTAAAATGGCAGTGAGGTAATTTTGTTCCTTGAAGACATTCATGTATTTGTAAATGTAATTTTAGAATTTCTGTTCAATTAAATTATGAAATGAGGTTTTAATGAAGGTGAAAAGGAAGGACCCAATGTATATTGAAGTATGAAATCATTCTTTCAATGTTGAATATCTATTCCATAATCAGAAAATGCATAAGGGTTATTGTGCTTTTGGTATAGAAAATAAAATGACTAATGGGGGAAGAAAACTCATGCTATGTAAATATATGATAGATTCTAATAAAACGGGTACAGTGTTACTACTCAATAAACTGTGTTCTGACTGGGAATGTTATGACAAACTTTATGCTACTTGTATTTACAGCTTTTAATTTAGATCATTAAGATTTTGGTATTCAAAGAATTTTCCCATAATAGCAATAGGAATGTTTGCTGCCCTGGAGTAGTTCTTTGATCTTAAGGTGACTGTATCATGATCATTGACCTGGCATCTTTGAAGGATTGAGCCTAGTCCCTGTCAGTTTTTAAGCAGGTTTGCTTAGACATATAATATGTTTTCAAGTGATTCCATTTGCTTGGTTTTGGTGCTTTTGTTTGCATATATGTATTATTTTACAGACACTCAAAAATTATTTGGGACAGAAAGGGGAGATATTCTGAGAGGATGCTGTCTGCAGAACTATAGAGAATGGCAAGCTACCTTAAAATTTTCATTGCTCATGTAAAATCTGAATTGATCAGTTTACCTCTTATAGCAAGATAAATTAATTGTTGTGAGTTTTTATGTTAACATGAACTAGACTTTTCATCTATATTTTGATGATTGGAGTCTTAAAAACTTTTTTGTTTCATTATTTTTTATAGTTAATTCTTAAGGCTCTATTTAGTTTAATAGAACATAATCTCTGTGAAGGCAGGGCTTTTTAAATATTTTGTTCAGTGCTGTATTATCAATGCCTAGATGCTTTGATTTTTAATGTTTTTTGAATGAGTGGATGTTTTCTTTCTTTTCTGGACAGCTTATTTCTGGTTCAGGATATGGCAGGAAACAGGAATAGTGAAACACTAGAACACTAGATTTCTACACTAATTTTGTGAGCCATGACTTGATTAAAAAACTAACTTAGAAGATTAGTTTAATTTAGCTAAATCTTACGATTAAGAAGCAATTTCTAAAAATGGTAAGCTAGTTTAAAGTCAATAAATACTTTAGAACTATTTATCTGAAAGTAATTCCTTAATATCCCAATGATAAGTCCTAATTTTAGGATTTTTAATCGGCAAAATTACACACATATTTTCTGCTTACTGTGAATTGTTTTAGAAAAGTTTAATAGAATTGACATGGCCAATAAACAATTTTAACTTGCTTCACCCTCCCCCGCTTTTATAAAAAACAATGTAGTTGTTTTTTCCGAAGTTAAGGCTGAACGTTGTTTTTCAAAATAGGTGAGAAATTTTACAGTAGGCTTATTGAGAACTGATAGGACATTTCAAAGAAACTGAACTGTGAAGTTGTTTTGTTTGGATAGTTAATTCTAATAATGAAAAGTTAAAGTTTCTGCTTGGGATTATTGAACTCTTATATGAAGGTGGGTAGACGATTATTGTGGGAGAATAATTTCAAGTAATTTCAGCCTCTAAGAATTGTTTTATGTCCTGCCAGAAGAAATTATTTCATAGCAGTTTTGAAAACAGTATGTTGGAATACATGTAGTCAAGTTTTAGTTTTCTGTTTTAGGTTATTTTACTCTTTGTATTATTTCCATAAAAATTTCCTTCATATTTTAACATTAGGCTTTCTGTGTACAAATGAGACTGTTAAAAGTATTAAAAATACAAATCAAGTACAGTGGGAACAGAGGCCGTAGCAATTGACTGTTATTTTTCCAAATATTACATGTGAGGAAAGGACAGTGATTTTTACTATGAGCCTCTCAATTTAAGAATTATATCTTGTCTTGACTTTCATATAAAGATACTTGGTTTCTGAGCTGGTGATAATTTTAGAGTTTTGATTTCTGCATAATTGGATAGCTGAAGAGTGTTTTAAGTGAAGACTTTCAATACTTTTTAATTCAGTGTATTTTTTATATCGAGGACATTCGGATTAAGATTTTTTACTGTATTTTTAAAATTAAAGTTAGACTAAGATAAATAAATCTTAAACTGTATATAAAATGTTTTGATCATAACAGTAGAGTGTTAAAGATTTTTTTTTGAAATTAACCATTTACCGGGGCGCCTGGGTGGCGCAGTCGGTTGAGCGTCCGACTTCGGCCAGGTCACGATCTCGCGGTCCGTGAGTTCGAGCCCCGCATCAGGCTCTGGGCTGACGGCTCAGAGCCTGGAGCCTGCTTCCGATTCTGTGTCTCCCTCTCTCTCTGCCCCTCCCCCGTTCATGCTCTGTCTCTCTCTGTCCCAAAAATAAATAAATGTTGAAATTAACCATTTACCTAAACATTTGAAATAATGTGACATTTTACATCATGCTGCTTTTATACCATGTGGCAAAACAAAGATAGGATCTTATTCTATGTTTCTCTTGCTTTCATTTGCTAAAAATGGTTTTAAACAACAAATTTGGTATTTTTAAAACAGAATTGGTATTAACTTAGTTCTTATCCCAAGCACCACAGATAAGTTAGGAATGTAGAGTTACAGGGAAGTTCGGTTTGCATGTTTATATAAAAGGCATTTAAGATTCCACCTAAAAATGAACATGAGAGAACACAAGCTCTTCTGTTCCCCTCATTGCATTTATTAATGAGCCTTTGATTTTTCAAGAAATGGTTTGGAGTCTCAACAAGCACTTGGTGTTGAATACTAATAGGTGAGAATATTTAAGTTTATATCACCTTTAAAATTTAGTGTCACAGCATATCTAAAAATATACAATATTGTCAGTTCAATGCACTGATGTATATTTTAAGCAAGATTTCAAAGTTTAATTCAGGCAAAAAAGAATTATCCTTTCTGAAGTTTAATTTGCTTTACTCACAGCTGGCACAAAACACACAACACTATATGAAAAACTCATTTGTCTTTGTGTAAGTGTAGGTATCCAGTATTTAGGACCTCAACACTATTTTGATCCTCAACTTTTTGGATTAGTTTTGAATGTTGTAACAAAATTAAACCATCAAATGAATAATGATAAAAACTATTCTTAAAAGTTTAGGGGATTTATAGTAGTTGCCAGTCTGGTAAATAAAGTTTAAGTTGGGATAGCTGAAACATTATTATTTTTTTTATCTTAATGAACTTGTTTTTATTATTAAAAAAAATTTTTTTTGATGTTTATTTATTCTTGAGACAGACAGAGCATGAACAGGGGAGGGGCAGAGAGAGAGGGAGACACAGAATCTGACACAGGCTCCAGCCTTTCAGGTGTCAGCATAGAGCCCAACGTGAGGCTTGAACCCAAGAACTGTGAGATCATGACCTGAGCTGAAGTCGGATGCTTAACCGACTGAGCCACCCAGGCGCCCTGTTTTTATTATTGATAGTATAGTGTTCACTAACAGATTAACATCATCTAGATTACCTCGTGTTTTGTCAAGTAGATTAAGAACTGTTTTTTTCTTATTGTCTGATTGACCTAAATACGGCATTCTTACATGGTTCTGTATATTCTTCTCTAGGATGTTTCATATAGTAGAAGATGATTGATAATAAGTACTTAGGTAAAACTTAAGCATTCATTAGAGTAGCAGATAAGTAACAACTTTTCCCAAACATGTCTTTTCTCATAAACCAATAGATTGGTAATAGAAAAATGTGTTTTTTTGAAAGACTTCTCTCATAGCCAAAGGCATGGAAAACTAGAGAGATGTTTTGAGTCTAACAATGTATGATATACTTCAAAAACTCCATACCACTATTCAGTATTTTAAAATAGTACTTTCAGCAAATTGATCAACTGTAAACATAATGCATCTCCTTTCTTACTCAGGAAGGAGTTAGATTGGTTATCATTACATTTTTATTTTGGTATAGAAAACCCATTTCTTGTATCTGTTTTCTACTTCTTAATTCTCAGTTACTTTTTTGGATTCTTCTATCCGTTGTTCCATTTATTCAGGAGTGGAGGGGTGGGAAAGATGTTAAATATGATCATATGAGTTTGAACACTACATCAATGAATTTTGATACATTTGTAGGACTTTATTTTGGGGTGTGAATTGATGTTCTGTAAAAATAATTAATTCCTAGAAAATAATTATACAAAAAATACAAAAAAATAATACAAAAATTAAAGTTTCATAAAAAGATTCTGTATAAGCCACTGATCTCAATATTTTCTTGGTATTCTTTTTTAACCAGTTGTAGGATTTGAATTTATTGACTTTAGGGAAAGTATGCTTATAGTGAATGAGCTGGTCCTTAAGCCCTTTGCTGTCTTACTCTGTCAGTCTTAGGGTAAAATATAGTGCTTACTACATTGTTAAGTGAGGATCACAAACTAGACAAGGATAGGCAAGAACAGACTGCTGGTTAAAAGTACAGGAAGTACAGGTTAAAAGTATTTCTGCTGCTTTTTATTTTTTCTCTCCTCGTTTACTTAAGGTAGGATGAGTAGCTTTCAATCATTAGAATGATGATTATCTTGAATGAGGTATAGGTAAAGTAATTATCTGATTCTAAAAATAACTTTACGGTAGGATTTGGTAATAATATATATTTTGTACTATTCTAATGGAACAATACTTTTGTTATTTTTCAGCAAATCATTTATTTATTTATTTTTTAAGTTTATTTATTTTGAGAGAGAGTGCAGATGGGGGAGGTGTGGAGAGAGGGAGACAGTGAATCCCAAGGAGACTCTGCACTGTCAGTGCAGAGCTCCACGCAGGCCTCCATCCTAGAAACCGTGAGATCATGACCTGAGCCAAAATCAAGAGTCAGACGTTTAACAACCGACTGAGCCACCCAGGCGTCCCTTCAGCAAATTGTTTAAAGGCTTAATGATTTGGCTTTAGAATCCTTAACTGGACCTTCAGAGCAGTTCCCAGTTTACTAAATGGCCACCACTCATGCCTCTGTTCTTCATTTTTCTAAAATTCCTTTCCTTTTTCTAAATCATTAGACCTTTTCATCTGTATTTTTTAATTTCTTACCTCTGAACCTATACACGAGTTACCTTCACCTGTTAGAAATACCCCTTGACCCCTGATTCTCTTTGTTTTTGAAATTTTACTCAATACCACACACATATTGATTGTTTATGTCTGTTATTTGAGTAAACATAGCTGTGCCATGAAAACCAATGCATTCCCACCTAGGGCAGGGAACATGGTCCAGGGTGGGTGGCTCTTTTATAGATGCATTTTGTTTCTTTCTCTTTTTTTAACTACCTGACTATTTGCTTCCTGATGTTGGAAAGCAGATCTATCCTTAGTATGCTACCAATGTTAATTGGATACATAAATGTTTTCTTCTGAGGATTCATTTTAAAATAATTAAATGTAATTCTTCCATCTTGATGTTGATGATTAGGTATTTTGCACTGAGATTAATAAACAATAATATAGCTACTACTTTTCACTTTGCATCTTTTGACTAATTGCAATACTAATTAATTTACTTCCTTTCTTCATTTTGCTGTAATGCACTTGGACTGCACAGATCCTTTCTCTGCTACTGTAGATGCTGTTGATGATGCCATTCCAAGCTTAAATCCTTTCCTCACAAAAAGTAGTGGTGATGTTCACCTTCCCATTTCTTCAGATGTATCCACTTTTACTACTAGGACACCTACTCATGAAATGTTTGTTGGTAAAGTACAATTTAACCTTTCTTTCCAATTAATGTTTATACTGCCTAAGTATTTTTTACGTATTCATCAATTATTTTTAAGGCACTGCAATAATTTTGGATTTTAATATCAAATTTTAAAATAAAATAAATAGCATTAATGTAGTGAGATTTTTAAATTAACACTAGTATCCCTAATTTTATTTAATCCAAGTTTTTAGGAAAGAAAATTTCCTTTGAAGTTGTGCTTTTTTTAGTGTTTTGTTATCTATCATATTAGTGTGATGCTCAAGCTGTCTAACATCATTTGCCACATTTTATTAATTCGAAGAGTTGGTTATAGGGTAACATCTCTTAAAAGTTACCAACATGTTTATGCATGCTTCTGTTTTTCCCCCTCTGTGTTTGAGAGAGAGGGTAGTTAATCACTCTTAGTAGCTCTTTTTTTTTTTTTTAATACTGTGAATAGTACTATTTTAGATTGTCTCAAATAAATACATACTGTATGTCTCATTCTTTTGTGTTTTTTTAAGTTTATTTATTTAGAGAGAGAGCACATGGGCGCATATGAGCAGGAGAGGGGCAGAGAGAGAGAGAGAGAGAGAGAATCACAAGACAGCTCTGCACTGTCATCGCCATACAGGGCCCCAGCTCACAAACCCTGATATCATGACCTGAGCTGAAATCTAGAGTCAGTTTAATTGAGTCAGCCACCCAGGCGCCCTGTCCCATTCTTAAGGGTTTCACTTCATTGTTAGCTTGGAGTTAAGTGACAAGTAGAAAATAAAAAACAACTTGACTAAATTGCATTTAATTGTGGTATAAAAATCCATAAAATGGTAGAATTTCATTCTAGAGTTAATACAGGAAAATGTAAGTTTTTGAATATACACTAACCTGAAATTAATGTTTTTGAACCTCCAAAAAGATGATAAACGCTCCTTAAAAGTTGGTGAAACTGCTTTTATTCAATTCAGAGAAACAGCTTAAAGTGATGTAAATTTAAATCTTTGTTTAAATCAGCATGCAGAAAGTTATCTGTGTACCCTAAAGAGATCATGTGGCCATATTCTGAACATTCTGTTCTATATAGCTAATGGGGCAGAAGGGAGGTGACGAGAAAACAATAGTTGGAGATTTGAGAGAGTTCCAAGGCAGGTGCCCTAGTTATATATAACTAGTCTTATAGCTCCAAATTATAATAATTAATTACAGTAATTCCTGTATGTCATTGTAATTCATTACAAATTAAATAAAAAGTGGTTGAAACGCAATTTCACATTCTGTTACTCTTCACAAAATTTGTGAAATATAGTACCTTATTTGCCTGGTAATAAAGGGTTACTAGAGTTATCCTTTGAATCAGGTTTTCTAATAAGTTTGTATTTTCTTTATGCTTACTGAATGTGAACTAGTATATATTTAGTAAATACGGTTTCTTGTGTCTTTTTAAGTCAGTTGCTTTAATTTGGGGTATGAAAGGTATCTTTGCTTTGGGGCTATCATTTCCATCGTTTAAGTCAGAGCAGTGCATATGTTTCAGGCTGTCAATCTTCTATTCACCAAAGAGGGGTAGAATGGAGGTCAGTAAACTTAAGTGCTAAAGGCCATTGCTATTTCACATTGAAATAGAAGAGTAAAAATATATAAAAGCTATCCAAGGAAAGTCTGTAACAAAAGGAATATACTAGAAATGTCATTTTCCAAATGTTTCTTAAGTTGGAGCCCATGGGTTTGGGCAAGAGGAAGACCAGAAAGCACAGAAAGTAAAGTTTGATGGCCATGTGCGCCAAGGTGAGTTGGTGCATTTGAAGATAAAATGATAGAATCGGTGGTTTAGGGCTTACAAAGACCTCGAGAGAATGTTTGGTCAAGTTTCAACTCTCATATTGGTAAGATAATTACTGTCATTTTCTGGATGGATCGCCTGAGTCCCCAGAAAAGTTAATACACTAAGACAACCCAGCTAGTAGGAGCAAAAGCTCGAAGCAGGAGACCTTTAGCTTTGCTCTACATTGCCCTTTCCCTTATGGATGTGCGGACTAAAGTATCAAGTATACTTTAAAAAACAAACAAACAAATCTGCCAAGATTTTTTCATAAGCAAAAAATAAGTACTTACCTTTTTGTAAAAATGACTACAGAATGGCAAAATAAAAACCACACGTGTGGTTTAGACTGTTAGGCATTAGTATAGAACAAGGATCAGCACACTTTTTCTTAAAGGGTCAGATTGTAAATATTTTCGGCTCACGAACCACATAGTCTCTGTTGTAGCTACCAGCTTTGGCTTTATAGCATGAAAGTAGCCATAGACAGTACGTAAACATGTTGTTTGGTTGTGTTCCAATAAATTTTTTTTACAAAGACCTGCACCTATAGTTTGCTGATTAATGCCTATCCTAAGAAGAGGCTTTTTAATAAGAAGGCTTTTAATCCATATTAAAAGTTCCTGAGAAGTACGTTTGTATAATAAAAATTCTAAGTTTTCTTAGAGTATTAAGAGCATGAAAGGACCACCCAAAATATGTCATTCCCAGAGATATATTGTCTAATTAGCCACTAGCTACATGTCATTTAAGCTCTAATTAATTGAAATTAAATGTTAAAGTTAAAATTTTACTTCCTTAGCTGTATTAGCCACATTTCTGTTGTTCAGTGGCACATGTGACTGGTGGCTCCCATATTGGACAGAGCAGATTTATAAAACATTTCTGTTATTAGAAAGTTCTGTAGGATAGTACTGCTCTAGAACAGTGGTCAGTAAACTTTTTGTGTAAAGGGGCAGATAGTAAATAATTTCAGGCTTTACAAGATACATAAAATCACTGTTGTATATTCTTCTTTTGTTTTCTTTCATTTTTAAAAACAACCCTTTAGAAATGTAAAAACCATTTTTAGCTCACACAGCCATATAAAAATAGGCCACTGGCTGTAATTTGCCAGCTTCTGCTTTATAGGATTAAGAATGACCCAGAAAAATCACAGAATAGCTACCTAGACACCCTCTAACCCTTCCAGAGGAGGATATTAATCTGGTGATGTGATGCTCACTGTACTATCTAGTCCTTATTAAAGCAATTATAAGTCCAGAAGAGTGGATTGTCCATGTCTGTGACCTTGTTCAGGCCTACTTACTCATCATTAAAAGAAGACAGCAGAAGACATGTTAATATTGACAAAAGCCAACTGCTTCTTATTTCTCTAAGGAAATGCAGTGTTGGTTATTTCAAAATTTTGTTGTGGATATATTTTAAATATAACACTCATAATGGAGACAGGCGCTTTTTTTTTTTTTTAAAGTAGGTTGTAATTTAAAGAACACTAAGAGCTTGGACTCTCCTGTTTTTGTTTTTGTTTTGTTTTGTTTGTTTTTAATTACTCCATTCTACTCTTAACTGTTCCTCCTCATTTCTCTGTCTGTCTCTTTTTTTTTTTTTTTTCCTGTTCTTTTTTCCCCCATGTATGCCTTGTCAGATTCTTTTTGTGGCACTCAGGCTTATCCTGATTCTACCCTTATGTGCCACGAGTCTTCTGCTGTAGCTGGTTTATTTGGAGGTAGGTAATGGTATCTCTTAAGATCATCTGTTTATGCAGGAGGGAGTTTCTTTTGTTATTTGCCTTAAAATGAGGTTTGTTTTTTTAATTTTGTAAGAAAAAAATACTTTTGAATAACACCTTTTTTGCCTAATTTTGTTTTCCTTGATTAAACACAGGATTGTTTTGTGAATGGATACTTTGTCATCTTCCTACTTTAGCCCATACTCAAAAGGTTCACATTTTCAGAGGAATTTATAACATTTTAATATTACAAGCTTATGGAATTTAAAGCCCTTTGTATAGATGTTAGTGATAGAACAAACACTAAGTAATTTCGACTCGATCAGTTGTGGCACAGGTGTAGGGAGGGTCTGTTGGAAACAAGTGTGCTTTTCTAGCACTATGCAAGACAGTAGAAATGGGAAACAGTTTCCAGAGAGGCATGGCCAACTTGATACTCATTTCTGTCTTTGCAGACATATTCTAGGCCAGTGCAGTAGTGATGAAACCTCAAAATCCAGCTGATTTTTTTTTTTTTTGGCATTGATTACCTTAGGTCAGTTGGTATTAAAAAGTATGTTTAACACAACTAAACAACTGGCAGAGTTGGACATGATTAAAGGATTTAAAAATGGAATTTATGAGGCGCCTGGGTGGCTCAGTCGGTTTAGCATCTAACTCTTGATCTCGGCTCAGGTCTTGATCTAAGGGTCCTGAGTTTGAACCCTGCGTTCGGCTCCATGCTGGGTGTAGAGCCTACTTAAAAAAATTAAATAAATAAAAATGAAATTTATGAGGACATTTGATGGAAAGTATGTGTTTAGAATCCAGTGAATTTACGTTTGAGTTCCTTTTTGAATTCCAGTTTACTTCCTTACCTGTATGATTTGAAACAAGTATTTAACATTTCTAAGCCAATGAAAAATAGGATAATAATGGGTGATAGGATTGTCATGAAGTTTACGTATATGACAATATAACATCTGGCACTATGCCTGGTACATAGAGTTATCATTGAAACTATTAAAACCATCTTGTGTATGCAGCTCCCTTAATATTTGTAATGGACTTTTTACCCAAATTATTATTTAATTATCAGATACAGTCTTAACACTTCTTTCATTGCTTTCAGGTTTTAAAATTACCATGGGTTCTTCACTTTTTAAGCCCAGCATTTGCTATGAAAAGCTCAAGAAGGTCATACAATTTTAATAGTCCTGATGAATAAATATTATAGCTGTAATAATAAAATTTTCTAACTAGTTTATATAATATGAAATATTTGGGATAAACTGAAAACACCTAAAAGATTTTGGAATCAGGCAATTTGGGGTTTAAGTCTTGGTTTTGCCACTTATTAAATCATTGATCTTGAGTAAATTGTTTAATCTCCTTGTTTCCTCATCCGTAAAAATGAGAATAATAATAACTATTTATGGGGTTGTTGTGAGATTTAAATAATAATACTGTTTATAAAGCTTTTGGATAGTGTTTAATAGGGTTTAATAAATAGAAGTTACTTTCACAAAAAGTATGAGGTCTAATTTATTTTGGAACTACCACCAAAATCTGTTAACAAAACAGTAAATTTTTCTGGAAGGTGTTTGGAATGCCTTTTTGTCCCCAAAGCTTGTTCATCCTGTACTTTCAGTTAATTTATTATTGTTCTTCTGAGATTTGCCATGTAGGGCAGTGGTTTCTAAATGTTAAACTATGAATTAGTGCCGGTCAGTGGCAGAGTTTTTCACTGGGCCTTGGTGAAATGAAAGAGTAGGCAGTTCAATATCATGATTGTTTCATACAGTTAACCTTAACTCAGAGAGCCTGTTTATCTTTTTTTTGTCCCTAAATTTTCCTTTTGAAATGGTGATCCTAGTTTTTTTTATCTTTAAGTAACTTTTAAAAATTACATCCTAACAGTCTCCCCAAAAGTGACTTGGGATAAAAGGCCATTAAGTTGATAATGTTCATTGAAATGATAATGCAGAACTCTTACCTTCAACATGTTTTATATACATTCCTTACTTAAAAGATTATTACTGTGAAATACGTTGCTGTCTTCCCTGGTAGCCTGTCAGCTATTACAATTTATTAAAAATAGTCATTTTACTTTTCACTTATGTATACCTAGAGACTTTAAATTTGAAGTACTAGCTCTGGATTACTTAATATCCTTTCAAACCTTTTCTACTTTTAGGTAATAATAGTATTGTAATTACACAGATTGATGCCCTTAGGGACCTCAGGAAATGGTTCCTCTCTTTACACATAGTAATGAATGGATTAATATAAAGGATAGGCTTATCTCTGATAATCACCAAAATCTACAAAGCTAAGACAAAATAACAGGAAAAAATAGGAATTTGATATGCTATCCTAGTTATAAATTATTATTCCATGTATTTTCTAAAGTTTGGAAATAAAGCCAAGATACTGTTTCCACAGTGATTTAAAGAACAGTATGTATACTTCTCACAGATGGGCACATAAGTAAATATGGTAAATTTTTGTCTTTCTTGAGTAGATAAAATCAGTTCTTAGTTGTAAGGAGTTATGAGAAGAAGCAGTGAGCCCATGGTAAAATTCTTAAACAGCTTGTACGCTTTAAAATGCTGTTAAATTGGTAAGTCTAGAAATCTGGGAACCTTTTGATTAATGGCCAGATTTAAATACTAAATTATTTTGTATTTTGATTGTATTTGTGTTCTCATTATATGACCAGTGTCTTTAAGAGTAGTTTAAATGTTAAGTAATTATGAAATAAGTACATTTTTAAAAATTTGAGCCCTATGGAATACTTATGCTAGCAATAAAATGCTACTTTTAAAGTAGTAGTATTGATGTGTATCAGCTCTGTGAGTCATTGATAAGTCATTGTTCTAGTTTATTTGTCTTTGAGGACTTTCATGGACTTTTTACCAAGTCTTATCCTACTTTTTACAGTTTTCTTAAAAATCAGTCTTTTTAGTACAATATCATTGTACTTTATATCCTGATGTTATACATTTTAAGAATTCAAAGTGAGATTCTGACAGACGGAAAGTCCTTTAGCAGAAAGTTGAGGGAGGGAAGAGAGGCCGTGTTGAGGACTAAATAGGTTAACCTTTCCCTAATGATATATTTGATAATATTCTAATACTAATTTATATATATACACACACATATATATGTGTGTGTGTATATATATATGTACATATATGTGTGTGGTGGTGTATATATATATGTTATATATATACACCCCACACACACACATTTTGACTTTATAGAATTTAGAATTGAAGAGAACTTAGGAGCCATTTATGATAGCCTTCCACAAAGTAAAAGAATTCCTTCTTTGTAATCCTTGCTAGATGCTAGACTGTTTTCTGCTTGGAATATACTCCCCAAATCATGTGGCAGCCCAACTATTTTTAGATGATTTTAATTCTTCTTTTCAAACCCTAGAAATTCAGAACCTCACCTCACAAAAATACAACCTTTCACAATTTTTTGAAAATCTTCATTTGTTACCTGAGGATAGCTGGTTTCAGAGATATGAGCTGGGTGTTATCTTAGTACCACCAGCATCAGTGTAACAGACAGGCAAGAAGGTTTCCTGTTTATGTTCTGGTATTTCAGATTTGCATTAGGTAAATTAACATGTTTAATTGTATAGTTGGCCACTTCCCTCTTGAAGTAGCAACTTGAAGTTAGAAGGTGGTCAGGAGTTGAACATGGTCTCTTTTATTGTTTTTGATACTCAGAAAGCACCTGGACACAAGAGGGATGTAAGGATTAGTGAGTTGTAACTTTCAGAATCTTTTTACCTCTCAAATGAACTTAAACTGTATTACATTTGATTAACCATTGAAGGAAGGAAGGTGAGTAGGTAGAGGGAGGGGAAGACTCCTGGGTATACTAAGTAGATTCATATATTTTTTAAGCACCATAGAAGGCTTAGCTCATTACCAAATGATCACTTAACGTTGTGGGGTTTTTTTTGTTTTTTTTGCTTCATGCAAAATCCTGGAATTTTAGATGTGTTTAGTTTTTTAAAGATCATCAGCATACAAAATTAAGGTAAAAAGATAAGCAAAGGTTTTTTTGTAATGAAACAAAATAGTGGTTCAACTTCAGTTGTTCTTTTGTTAGTTTTCTTTGTCAGTAGGATGATTTTGTTACGGAAAATGTCATCACCACAAAAAAATGTAATGTTAAGAAACATTTTGCTTGAAGGGTTGGCCTTGTTTTTTGTTGATGGAATTTATTGCTTTTTCCATTCAATTGTCATCATTATTAAGAGCTGTAAATGTAGATTTAGTGAAGAATTGAACTTTTTCCATTTTGGTTTTTCTTAGGATTCACTCCATCTCCAGTTGCACAGCCACATCCTTCAGCTGGCCTTAATGTTGACTTTGAATCTGTGTTTGGAAATAAATCTACCAACGTTATTGTAGATTCTGGGGGTAAGAAACATTTGTTTTTTAAGTAATTTATTTACTTAGAGAGTGCACGTGTCAGTGGGAGAGGGGCAAAGAGAGAGGGAGAGAATCCCAAGCAGGCTCCTCATTGTCAGCATGGATCCTGATGCAAGGCTTGAACTCATGAACCATGAGATCATGACGGGAACTGAAATCAGGAGTCTGATGCTTATCTGACTGAGCCACGCAGACACCCCAGAAAAAATTGTTTTACTAACATAACTATAATGTTCTCATATAGACTCTGTGTAAGGACAGATAATAATACTCCTCTGAACAGGTGTAAATAGATTAAATTGGGGTAGCCAATGAAGTTGTTTCTCTTTTTCAACCACTAGTTGAGAACTTCAAGAGATTTTTAACTGTTACTCTTTTCTTAGTGGCAGTTTGACACTGGGAAGATTTTCTCTCCCAGACCTAAATGAATCTTGCTCAGATTAGACTGTTAAGTTGCTAGTGACTATATGTAGAGTGTTGTGCTTTGTAATCATTACAATTTTTACCTTTACTGAAATGAAATTGGCTTTTTTGATAACAAGGAAAAGAAAACCTGTGGTACCTTGACAGGTTGAGATAGTCCATGTATAAACAGCTAGAATGGATCAGATCTGTGGGGGCTTTTTGTTATTTTAAGGATGATTCTTTTTATAGTATGCTTGTCCATTTGTCTTAAAAGAACTTCTGTAAATTTGTAGGGCCAGGTTTCCATTTGTTTTCATATATTATCTTGTTATTTTGAAGTTTGTAAAGATTAATAAGAGTTTCCATAAAAATGACTATTCTTACTACATGATGACCTTTGATTTTGGTTAGTAATTAAGTTCATACCATTTAAAGAAACATTGAGGTGTTTTTAATTTTATATATAATTAGTTGTATGTATAAATAGGAAGCAGGCTTATAAAGAATATGTATGAACTAAGATTTTTTTCTACGTACTAGTAGTTTTATAATTATATTTTTTGATGCATTTTGATGCATTTTCCTTTTGAGTTTGTCTTTCTGAGATGAAGGATAAAGGAAGTAGAGATCAACTGTTCATAGTTTGTAAACCACCATTTTTGGTGACTTTCTTTTTCAAATTCTCTGTTATTTCTAGGTCATGCTGTGTGTGTGTGTGTGTGTGTGTGTGTGTGTGTGTGTGTGTGTGTGTGTGTTTGCTTTATTTTGAGAGAGAGAGAGAACGAGAACCAGCAAGCATGGGAGGGGCAGAGAGAGAGGGAGAGAGAATCCGAAGCAGGCTCTGTGCTGATAGAGCAGAGAATCTCACTACAGGGCTTGAACTCCTGAATTATGAAATCATAACCTGAGCTGAAATCAAGTCTGATGCTTAATGGACTGAGCCACCCGGGCGCCCCCTAGATCCTGCTATTATTGTGTTCTTTAGTGGGTTTGTTTGGATTTGCTTTACCTTCCCTTCTCGCTTTGGTAGAGAACCTTAAGGAATTTTATTTTATTTACATTTCTAAGCAATGTTCTTGTTTACTAGATGTTTTCATCCAATTGGGGCATTAGCGGTTTCTTCAGTATAATTTAGGTTAGCTGGTTTTAGATAGAAGAAAGGTGATGATCAAGCAGTTCATTTTCACCTGCTTGTAACATACTGGTTTACAGATACCTTACATTCTCCACGCTGAAGAATGTAAAGAGGTCTAGGAGATATTTCTTAGAAGAAAAACTTTTCAAAGTTACAGGGATGTATTTTTATCTATATTTCTTCAGGTGTATGTGAGTCTTCAGAAAATTTTCCCAGCGAGGGGGAGAATTACATTCTATTCCCTCCTCTTTCACAACTTTGGAATAAAAATTGTTTACCTGAATCCTTCTTTCTTCATCTCTCTTTTTTTATTATTATTTATTATGTTTATTATTTGCATTTGAGAGAGAGAGAGAGAACAAGCAGAGGAGGAGCAGAGAGAGAGAGACACACACACAGAACCCGAAGCAGACTTCAGGCTCTGAGCTGTCAGCACAGAGCCTGATGTGGAGCTTGAACCCACGAACTGTGAGATCATGACCTGAGCTGAATTCGGATACTTAACTGACTGAGCCACCCAGGCGCCTCTTTCTTCATCCTTATAACCTTAATACAATTTTGTCATGAAGTAAGACATGATTTCTATCAAAGCAAATTTGCCTTTTCAGTCAGTTCATGAATCAGAAATGATGCATTTCTCCCTTTTTCATTTAAGGACATTTATTAATGTCCAGTGTTCTGGTGGACTTTTCCAACAAACAAACGAGTAGAAAAGGCAAAGATCTCCTTTAGAAAGCTGTAGCACCATAAAGTCCCTTACATATCCTATTTCGTCTGTTTGTAACTTTAAGGCTTTGATGAACTAGGTGGACTTCTCAAACCAACAGTGGCTTCTCAGAACCAGAGTCTTCCTGTTGCCAAAGTTCCACCTAACAAGTTAGTATCTGATGACTTGGATTCATCCTTAGCAAACCTTGTGGGCAGTAAGTATTCTTTGGATTCTTTTAATCTACTTTAAAATAAGCTGTATTAAAAATGAGTCTGGTTTTTAAATGCTTTCTTTTTCTCCTGTCATAGATCTTGGCATTGGAAATGGAACCACTAAGAAGTGAGTGTTTGTGTTATTTTCTCATGTACCATTTAAAAGTTGATTTGGCTTTCATCTCCAAAGTATGTGTAGAGATGCCAAACCTACATCTTTTTGTTCAATCTCAATGTATAGGAAAGAACGTTTATAATTACAGACATTTAATGTTCTCACTTATGTTTATTTAAAGTGATGTAAATTGGAGTCAGCCAGGTGAAAAGAAGCTAACTGGAGGATCTAATTGGCAACCAAAGGTTGCACCGACAACTGCTTGGAATGCTGCAACAATGGTGAGTTGAAAAAGCTCACAGTAACGAGAATAATTTAGGTGAATGTGTGACATGAAAATGTTTTTAAAGTGATAACTATAAGTGGAAAGATTGTTTATTCAGTTTTAGAAATATAAGAAACTTGTTTTTGTTTTGTTTTTAAAGGAATCTGTTTGACTATCTTTTCCAAGTACATTTTAGTAGCTAACATATATTTAAAGGTTCCTCTGTTGCAGGCATCATTCAATAAATAATATGTGGCTTTGTTTTGTATAATCCTCAAATTAACCTTATGTGGTAGTAACTATTACTGTCCCCAGTGTTCAGATGAGGAAATGGAGACACGGTGTTGTTACATAATATGCCTAGGCTCCTAGAGTTCTTAAGTGATTGGGTGAATTTTTAGAACCCAGGCAGTCTAACCTCAGAGCAGTTAATGATTAATGCTTTTAAACATTACCCTCTACTGCTGGTCTCAAATCTATTATTTATTTATCTAGAATATAAAATCTTTAGTATTTTTTTGATCTCACCATTGGTAAAGAAACTATACATTGCTTGTTTTTTTTTAATATTGTCAAATAGTTCACACAGTTGGTTTTCCTTATTTGCTGTAATTATATTCTTAAAATCCCCTGAACACTGACCATTGCTAGGTTCACACGCACATACATACCTATTTCCTCTAGTAATGGTTTAGCAATCATTGATTTTGTGTTGTGTTACTTTAACAACATGAGTGCAGAAAATAAGGAGAATCAACACATACACAACCTTTACAAATATTATAATTTTAAATCCTAATCAAACTCATTCTAGTAGATGCTATTTTTTTAAAATTTATTTTACAAAAAAGAAAATGCAGTTCATAAGTGTTAAGTGACTTACTTACTTGAGGCTGCTGCACTGACAAGTGCCAGATTTGAGACTCGAGCCGTAGCCAGAGCCAGAGCTGCTTGCAGTACCCTGCCCTGTTCCCCACCCTCGGAGGCAGAACCTTACCTTGGTCACTTTAGGTGGGAACAAAGGCGTTGGGCAACAGATTTTTCACTACTCTATGCATGTCTGTCAGTGACCTCAAAAACACCACAAATGTTGCTTTGGGGATCACAAATAAATGTTAGCAAGTAGGCAGGTTTGTAAATACAGAATCCGTGAAAAATGAGGGTTAATTGTATATGCTAAGTAGTTACCATCTAGTACTGAAGAAGTCCTACTAATTTTTTTGAGAGAGAAAGGAGGGCACAAGTGAGCAAGAGGCGGGGGAAGGAGCAGGGCTCACCCAAGGCAGGGGCTCATGTGTTTTTTGGTTTTTGGTTGTTTTTTATCCCGAAGCAGTGGCTCAAATTCACCCAAGGCTGGGCTTGAGGTCATGAACTGTGAGATCATGACCTGAGCCGAATACAGATGATTAACGACTGAACCACCCAGGCACCCCACATATTTTTAATCACTATAAAGTATGGTTGTACCAGAGTTAGCTTTGTGGCTGGCCCCCCATCCTTGGTCAGCTGCTGTTTTCATCAGTGCGATAAGTTTTCCTGCATCAGAGAAAACCAATTTTTTCTCATAGAAAATTTTTCTCATAGAAAAATTTAAAACATGCTTTCTTATAACTGTGAATAGAAGCATTTTGATTACACATTGTAGCCTTCCTGATGTTGTTAGTGACCACCATTACCCCTGTTACAGCCACTTGTTACTAAATCCCTTCTAGAGCACTGCCCTGTTTCTCCTGGGGTTGATCATAGGTTAAAATTACTAGGGCTGAGCTAAAAATAGTGTGCTGATACAATTTGTGACATTATCCAAAAAGTTTTGTTAGCTCTAGTCTTTTTTTTTTTTATAATTTTTTTAAACATTTATTCATTTTTAAAAGGCAGACAGAGCACAAATGGGGGAGGGGCAGAGAGAGAGGGAGACACAGAAACAGAAGCAGGCTCCAGGCTCTGAGCTATCAGCACAGAGCCTGATGCGGGGCTCGAACTCATGGACCGCGAGATCATGACCTGAGCCGAAGTCGGCCACTTAACCAACTGAGCCACCCAGGCGCCCCAGCTCTAGTCTTCTTAATTGGAAAATTAATTGGAAAATAACAATGAAATTTAGCTACCTTTTTTAAGGCAACAATTTTTCAGTTTTTTATTGAGAGGGTTCACTGCCATTACTACTAATAAATCTTTGCATTTAAGTAGCTTGTTAAGTTTTTACACATACATATACACTCACTATCTTGAATCTGTTAATAGTACATTCTTGGGGAAGTTTGAATTGATACCATTCCAATTATAAGAATAAAGTTGTTCAATTTTTTTTTAAGTACAAAGTACTTTAAGTACAAAGCTTTTGTAAAGCAGATTTTAGCTGAAATCCATTCCATCCAATCCATCTTCTTAATTGGAAAATAACGAGGAAATTTAGCTACCTTTTTAAGGCAACAGTTTTTCATTGATAAGGTTCACTGCCATTACTACTAATATATCCTTGCAGTTAAGTAGCTTGTTAGGTTTTTACACATACGTATACACTCACTATCTTGAATCTGTTAACAGTACATTCTTGGGAAGTTTGAATAGGTATCATCCCAATTATAGGAATAAAGTTATGCAGTTTTTTTTGTTTTTTTTTATTAAGTACAAAGCCTCTAGAAAGCAGATTTTAGTTTAAAGCCATTCCTTCTGACTCTGAATCCAGTGTTTATCCACACTATGACATACCTCACTGACCAGGGGATGACAAGAGGTTAGTTTAGTGGATTTTGTAGCCTCAGGTGTGAATTGTACATTGATAATACATGAGACCTGATATAAATCCAAATGCTGATAGGAAAATACAATGAATATTTTGTTATAAAATTAGTATTAGACTATATGAAATATTAGAAGTTTGTAGACAGCACTTGACTTAAGATTGACTACCAGAATGGAATAGGCATTTAGCCATTTGGAATTTGTATGTAAGTTGATGGTATTTATGGTATTGTGTCAATGTGTGTCATCTCTTAAGAATTTTGTTAAAATGTTAAAATTTGTATGTATGTATTTCATAGAGTTTCCTTTTAATGACTAACATATAGGGCTGGTGATGTGATTCACAACTTAGATAAACTGCTGCTTATGACATGTCTTTACATTTCTAACCTTTTTATTAATCCATAAACACTGTCAAGGTTTTTGAACATTTTTTAATTTAAAAATTCATTAGTATTTTATTAATAGATATGGGTTTAATTACTTTTAATTACTGCTTGCTTTTTTTCTATGGTAGACATGCAACCCTGTTCATGGGATGCAATGAATTTTGCATTTATGTTTTATGATACTTGTAATAGTAAACTATTAGGTATGTAAGGGGATTATGCTGGAGACTAAATTTTCCTAGTAACCTTGATAGTGTTTTAGTTTAGGTGTTCTTCCATTAGATTTTGGAAATACAAGAGATTTTAGGTAGTTAGTGAATGTACATGTGAACTAAAATGCTCTGTGTATTTTCTGTTGTGTAAGTACTTGTTCTAATCCAGTGTTATTGCATTATGTAATTGTTCTTCCTGGGAAAAACAGAATGGCATGCATTTTCCACAATACGTAAGTGACCAAAAACTAGCCTTTTTGCAATAAATTGGCATGCTATTAACCACTGCTGTAGCCGAATCTCATAACCTTCTAGCTATTACTTGTTTTCACATTCAGATTTTCAATGTGCCAAAAATTCTTTCTAGCATCTACTGATTTCATGGATGTGTTGCAGAATTGATTCTGATGGTGGCATGGGAAATACAGATTTTTTTTTCTTGCTTAATATTCTGCCATTTGCTGCCAGATGGCTGGGTGTCTGTGTGTGTATCTGTGCTGCCACTATGCACTTGATGATTTCTGAATGAAGGGAAATGTTGATTGTGGTAATGTTGACAATAACAATTGCATGAAATCTTACAGGCTTCTGCTGTACTTGGCAGTTTGTCTACTGCTCTTGCAGCTCTCGGTTTTTAAGTAGGGAGAGACCAATAAGTCCTACATGCTTACTCAAATACTCAACTTTTAACTGTTCACTTTAGTTATGCTTCATTTAACTTCTCCATGCATATGTTCAAATTGCCATAAAATTTCAGTTATTTTTTATGTTTCAGCAGTGTTATTGGTCTTTCTCCTGTATTCAGTTTCAGTTTTCATTATAAGATACACACAGGGAATGTTGTTAAGACAGCAAATATATCTAAAATGATTTCTGTGCTCAGATTGTATATTTACAGAGCATGAGTTAAAGTAGGAGGAGAAAGGGAACTTAAACATCCTAGGGCTAGGTGGCTTTTTTAAGCATTAAAGCGTAAACAGATTTAAAAATGTATTGCTCCTCCAAATTGGTGCTTTGCAGAAGATAGTTTAAGTAATTTATAGAGTAGATTAGAAGGAATGCTAATGTACGTACTCCATGTTAAGAACTGTGTGCGTCATAGAAATAGTCCTATTCAGTAGTGTTTTGAAATCTTTGGGGCTCTTTGAAAAGAGTAAATGAGGTCTTTAGAAACTAATTTTTTGGAAGATCAGGTTATTATTTGATTGGGGATCTTTAAAAATTATTTTTTCTTGCTCAAAAAATGAAGTACCTAAGAAAACATTCAGTAATACAACTTTTTCTAGGTAAACATTTTTTATGCTACTGATAGTGATGGACTTTAACTTTTAGAATTTTGAATATTTTTTAAAATCTGAAGATTTTTAAAGCTGTAAAAAGCTCATAGAAATTTTAGATCACTGTTGTATCTAAGTTTACATGGTATTTTTTTCTTTCTAATAATTCTGCTTTTCTGCTAATTTCAAGATACTCTTTTTCATTGAGCATTAATTGACACAAGTTATTAATGATCACAAGTGTCACATTTAATCACAGCTGTCTTAGCAATTCTTTTTAGTGGAACCACAAGCTATTAATTCCATGTACTCAGTTGACACACATAAGTTATATACATCCTTGTTTATTTTTTCTCCACCATGTCAGGCACCCCCTGTAATGGCCTATCCTGCTACTACACCAACAGGCATGATAGGATATGGAATCGTAAGTATCTTTCTAGACACATTTTGAAAATAGATTAATTCATGTTTAACATGCCTTTATACAAACTTAACTAAAAAAAGCACTTAGTGCCACACATACTCTTAGTGCTTAACACAGAATCTTACAGCATTGGTTTCATAAATATTTCTAGAATAGTCATTATACAGCTGATATTGTTTATGAATTTTCCCAGTATTACTTAGGTTATTTTTTCCCTCATAACTTTGCTAAGCATTTTCTACTTCATTACAAACTCATATAAACATTAATTTTAACTCCAACCGTTTATGTGACCTTACGTTGATACCATTGAAGTCTTATAAAAACCTTAATACTGTAGGGGAAGGGCAGGAATTACATTTGTTGAATTGTATCGGGGCAAATTCAGTCCAGTAAAGGCCAGAGAAACTTTCCTTTGACAGTGATTGCTACCATACAGAAATAGTCCTTTAAACCTTTAAGCTGCCTGCAATCCACATTGTACAGTGCCTTTACTCTCCTAGCTTTCTTAATATATACACTCACTTAGATAAGAAATGGAGGTAGTGGCTTCAACACCCCCACCCCACCCCCGTACATGTTTGAGGTACTGTTACCAGTAGGAGACAGCACCACCTTCCTTGGTATTGTTACTGCGGCCTCTGTGCTACTTCTTTATTTACATCTTCTGGAAGTAGCTTGTTTCCCACATATGAAGAAGTTTCACAGCTCTTGGATGGGTGGTTACTATAGAAGAAAGGAGTGTGCACAAAATCTCGCAGGTTAAAGTGAAGCTCTTGCTATAAATAGGAATTTAGTTCAAAGGTTAAATAGAACTTATGGAAAGATAAGACTTCAGAGTATGGCATTTTAACCAAAATAACGTAGTGGTCTGTGTATGTTCTGTTTGGTCACTTACTTATGCTGATTTTATACCATGGAGTGGTAATTTTTAAAGAAAGAGATGGTTGGTTGTGATTCTGTTTTCAGTTATAGAATGAACTAAACTCTTCATGTGTTATTTAAACCTCTTCTTGGTTTAAACCTCTTCTTGGTTCTCCCTAACAGTAGCAGAAATAAAGTTAAAGAGCCATAAAGAGTATACCTCTTCAAAGAAACAACTATATTCACTTGTGATTACTTGCATAATGATGTAAGAACTTGATCTAATATACAAAGGCAGTTTACTTTGAAATAGCTTCACTATTTTACAGTTTTTTAAGTTTTCCTGTGTCTAAAACTCACAAATTTGGAAATTTTGGATTGGTTTGAATTGCTTTGTCATACTGTAGTAAGATTTATGTTTTTCTTAAATTTAAGCTTTTTTTTTTTTTAAAAACAAACTTTAGAAGTGAGTGCATTAAAGACTTAAAAAAAAGCTCTTAAGAATTTGTAGCTGTATTTACAAGAATTTTTCCTTTGAGTTAAAGCAAAAGTACTAGTATTTTTCATTATTGACATCCTTCTTGTGTACTACTTAAGGAAGATGTCCGTCAACATCATTTAACTTAATATTTTTCTATTTTTTTAGCCTCCTCAAATGGGAAGTGTACCTGTAATGACACAACCAACCTTAATATATAGCCAGCCTGTCATGAGACCACCAAACCCCTTTGGTCCTGTATCAGGAGCACAGGTATTAATGTGCCATATGTAACTTTTAATGTGCTTGATGTAGAAAGAATATAATACTAAGAATTCCTCTTATACAACTTGAGAAACAAGCTATTAGTGTTTTTTCCCCATTGATGGTGGATGTTGTCTTGTTTGCCTCTTTATCATCTAAGAGCTTTTAAGAATATTATTTGGAAGGAAAGCACAAGCAGATTACAAACATTAAGGATGAAAAATTCTTGATAACTTGTAGTTGGTCAATCCAGAGGGTGGTTTTTCTGAGATTAAGGAACCTACTTTCTGTTCATGATTCTGGCTTGCTCTCCTTTGTGATCCCTAGAAACTGAGCTCTAGTGCCTTGGTTTGAATGGTGCTACACGAAAGATGTTGCCCTTGAGATGTTTGTACCACAAGACAAGTCTACAAAAAGATGTGAATGTTATTTTTTTTATTAGATAACTTCCTGCCACTGAGGATTGTATTTAAACACAAACTGGTGGGGGTGGGGGGGGGGGTGGGGAGGAAGGCAAACAAAGAAACAAACAAACAAAAACTTGAAATGCCATGCTGACCTAATTTCTTTGAAGGAGAGACTTTTCAGATGTTTCATAGACCCTCTCCCAGGTCCTGAAATTTCACCCCAAATACTCAGTTTGTTTTTCATCCCATTTTTGTTAGCATTAGAGGAATCTGGATTTTTTGTTTTGTTTTGTTTTTTGAAAGTTTCTCCTCATTATGGGTAGGAGAGATATGAAATTTGTTAGTCCCTTCTTTCTGGCATACCAGGGGATGAGACACTCAGGAAGTGATAGAATTTTTTTTCTATCACAAGGGGATCGATCCTTTTGTTTTTCAGCCCTTTTGAAGAATTTAACTCATTTCATAAATTAGCATCTTAGGGAACACCAGTAACTTCGGATGGGTAGTGAATTTCGTTCTGATTAAAAGGTAAAATCCATGTTCTTTGCAATTCATATATTTACCCTCTTGCCTCTTTTTTCCATGTTAAAGTGATCTTCCTGTTTGTTTATCAGAGTATTTACCATGAAGGTTGCTGGGAGTAAGGGTACTTGATGCATCCATAACTTTTTTATAAGTCACTTATTTCATATGTATTTGTTTTTATAAGATGGATTATGGATATGTATACCTTTCTTTCCCGTCTTTTACCAGTAGTAGGCCTAAGTACTGACTTAACTTGCTAAAGAAAGAAATATATTAGATTTTGATAATCTTTTAAAATGTTGATGATTTCCCTAACTATTGGTGTAGATGCTTTCTTGAGATTATGTCTTCCTCATGTCATTTTGTTTTTCTGTTTTTTCTTTTTCAGTTTTTTTCTTTGTTATCTATACTTTTAACTTCAGATATGTATCATTTATTTAATTAAAAAAATTTTTTTAATGTTTATTTACTTTTGAGAGAGCGAGCACACAGGGAGGAAGGACAGAGAGAGAGGGGCAGACATAGAATCTGAAGCAGGTTCCGAGCTGTCAGCACAGAGCCCGACGCAGGGCTTGAACTCATGAACTGTGAGATCATGACCCGAGCCGAAGTTGTTGGATGCTTAACCAACTGAGCTGCCCAGGGGCCCCAGTATTATTTATTTTTAAAAATTACTTTTATTTTTTTGCTGATTGGACTAAGTGATTAGCACCTGAAATGTACTTAAGAGAAAAAGCTATAGTCCAGAGCTATACATTTACCAGGAACTACTGACTACAGTAATTTTTTCCCTGATGTGTGACTAAGCCCTGTATCCCCAGTCTGGGTCTTATCTTGCAGGCTCCTGTCTCGGAAACATAATACATCATAACCTTAAGCTTGGATAACGCCAGACTGTTTGCAGGCACTTACTGTTTCACCCTCTTCTCAACATAATACCTAAGGTGGATGGGCCGACCATCCTATTTTTCCGATAGAGAAAGCTGAGACTTGGAAATGTTCTTCAGCCAAGTAAATGGTGAAATGCAACTATCCCCAGGAATCCCTCATTTCTGGTGCAGTGCTCATTTGTATCAGTCTGCCTCTGTACTAATGGGACGGAGTCCATGTGGCTACTGTACTAGCATGTAGCACTGAACCACTCTGCCAATCTTTTGAGTTTCCTGCTGGATTATAAACTACATTTACACATTTCAGGATATAACTACTATAAATGTCAAGAACATCTATAGTTGTAGGGAATGCTTTCAACCTTACTGAAACATTTTGTATGAATTTTGCTTTTTTAAAAAAATATATGGTTAAAAAAATCATAGTAAAAATCTACCTTTATAAAAAGTGCTGACTCCCTAGCATCTGCTCTTAATCCAGGTTTTATATACTGTTGCCTTCTAAAATCCACATAACACCAAAATATGCAAACATGAAACATCAAAAAACATGCTAGAATTTTCATGTCATGAAGAGAGACAGTGGCAGAACTACCTTTTCCTAATCAAATTATGTCAAAAGAGAAAAGAAATGAGAACATTAGAGCAATAATGCTCTATTATTGCTGATAATAATTAAATGATTTCTTCCAGTTAAGAAATCAAATTTGATGTGAGTACTTAACTTTGAATATTATAGATTAAAGAAAGCACATAAAGGAAGCAAATGGATAACCAGGAAAAAAAAATCAGGTGGCAATGAAGTGACTCAAAAAAGCTTCAGTCAGTTTGAATCAGTTGAACCGCAGAATCCTAAATCTTTTAATGTTACTTTTAATCCCTTTTCTCCCTTTGTTCTCCAGGTGTCTCATCACAAAGCCCTACTAATTGTTCCTCTGCTGTCATTAGATCCACCCTTCTTGTCTTCTGCAGGGACCCTTAATCTCAGGTTTCTTTTGCAGTAGTTTCCCTGTGTATCTTGCCTTGTAATTTAATCTATTTTATAAATACTCCAGTAATCTGATATGGCAGTATTTTTAGCGTCTTATCTCCATATTTAAAAATATGGAAGTGAATCTAAATATAACAACATGTGAACATCCCTTAGCTTTCCTTCTGGCTTAACAGCTGCCTCACAAAGTCTCCATATTTGTAACAGTAATAGTCAGTAAACAGAATATTCAGGTTCTTCAATTCCCATGCCTTTATAGTTCTCCGTAAGTATCCAGTTTTCTGCTGCTACTTATTATCTTTGCCACAAGGCCTTTATCTGTCATAAAGTAGATTTATTCTTTATTTATTCTTTAAGTTTTTATTTTAATTCTAGTTAGTTAACACATAGTGTTGTATTAGTTTCAGGTATATAGTGTAGTGACTCAACAATTCCATACATGTCCCAGTGTTCATTCTTCACTAATTCTTTAGTCATCTCTCATGCCCTTTCAGTACTCCTGAGATCTAAAGTTCTTTTCCTTATCCTGTATTATTTTTCTTTATAGAACTTACCACTATCTAACATCTGTTCATCTGTCCCATCTGTCTGTCCATCATCCATCCGTCCGTCCATCCATCCATCCATCCATCCATCCATCCATCCATCCAGTGTAACAAGAGACTCCTGTAGTAGATTGTAAGCCTCCTAGAGGCAGGCTTCTATGTGGCTTGTTTACTTCTGTGTCCCTGGTTCTTAGAATAGTACCTGACTCGTAATAGTTTTGAACATTGTCAAACAAGTGAATCTGGTTGAAAAACTTTCCTTTTCTATTGTGTAACTTACTTGTTCCTCATTGACCTCTCTTTTTACTTACTTATGACCACTGTAATAATTTAGAGCAATGTTTAAGATTGGTTTAATTTGTTAGCTAATGGTTATTGTAACCTAAAATATTTGACAACTGTCACCTAAGGAATGAAGATACTTTTAATTTCGTGATTGATTTTTTTTAAGTTTATTTATTTATTATTTCTGAGAGAGTGAGCGAGAGCACGCTCAAGCAAGCACACAAGTAGGGAAGGGGCAGAGAGAGAGGGAGACAGAATCTGAAACAGGCTCCAGACTCTGCACTGTCAGCATAGAGCCCGACACAGTGCTCAAACTCATGAGCCACGAGCCGCTGTGGCTCCCCTATGATTGACTATTTTTAATAATTAAAACAATTAAACTATTTATGTTTGAAGTAGGTGAGTTTTTTTCATGTTTTAGTTTTTAATTGTTCTTAGGTAGTCCCTTGAATTAATTTTGTCCATTCAAATGCTAGCTGTAACCAGATAGTTACATTTTTAAATTTTTTTAACGTTTATTCATTTTCGAGAGATGGAGCACGAGTGGGGGAGGGGCAGAGAGAAAGAGAGAGAGAGAGAGAGAGAGAGAGAGAGAGAGAGAGAGAGAGAATCTGAAGCAGGCTCCAGACTCTGAGCTGTCAGCACAGAGCCTGACGTGGGGCTCGAACTCAAACAGATTGTGACGTGAGCCGAATTGAACCCTTAAATGACTGTGCCATCCAGGTGCCCCCCCAGAATAATTTTTCTTAATGAATTACTTTTCAGTTCTCTCATTATTTCCTCTGCCCCTTTTTTCAGTTGGATTCCTACTTACTTGAAGACCAACACCATCTTTGTACGTGGTAAATGAAATGGTAATTTAAATGTAAAATGAAATCCCATTAAAATAGAACCTTTTAATCAAATCCCAGTACTACACCTAGTGCCAAAAATCTTTCCCTGCTCCTTGAAGTGCCTTTTTGAGTCCTGTTACTCACCCAGAACGTTACTTGTATCTTCTGGTCTTGTGATTATTCTAAATAAAGTTAATATTTTTGAGAGTATCTCAGCCCTCCTAGATATGTTCATCTTATTACATTTAGTGAGCCATTCCAAACAATGTGTTCTGTGTCCTACATTATATCTAGGTTATAAGTGCTGCATTAGTGCCTGTTAGCTAATACTTTCCGGATGGCTGTTAGCTCAGACTAGACTATTCTGTTCTTTAGTATATTGTCTTTAATAGACTACACTGTAGTATTCACTATAGTAGTGAAATTATGACTTTCTATACACTTACCCTGTTCTCATCTCATTTTTTTGTGCAGGCTTATTCTGTATTTTTTAGATAGTTTTCTGTAACTGTTAGTTGTTTAAAAAGATGGGGATTATGTTCTGTTTCACGCCCAACACTGTAGCTTAAAAAAATACATATGTGTTCTACATTAGTGCATCTTCCTAGATGTTTGACTACATGGAAAATACCAGCTCCCTGTGGTTAGTGATTTTTTTTTTTTTCTCTTCTGTGCTTCCTCTCAGTTTTATTCACTATTTAATGGCTTGTTACAAGTGTGCCTTTTTGTTAACTAGAGTAGAATGGGACTCTTACACCTTCTCTTAATGGTGTTTTATGTAAATCTTACTGATACTTACTGGTGTATACATGGAAATGTCCATTGCTGACCAGTAGTTTGTTAAACTTATCCTGCATTGCAATATGCAGCTATTCTATTAGAAGCATGGAGGCAGTTAATGTAGTTAGTTTCAGTTTTCTTTTGAAAGTCATTATGATGTGAAATAACACTCTTTTATTG
Source organism: Prionailurus viverrinus (assembly GCF_022837055.1). NCBI lineage: Eukaryota > Metazoa > Chordata > Mammalia > Carnivora > Felidae > Prionailurus > Prionailurus viverrinus. The sequence goes on from NC_062570.1 coordinate 46,882,655, forward strand.
AATATCAGGCAGTTTAGATGTTGTTGAAGATCCTAAGGGTGGGGGGTGGGGGGGGGGTGGGAGTGAATGTTGTGTTAGTTATGTTCTTATCACTTCCTTGTATGAGAAACTCACTCTGATTCCATACCAATCTATTTTCCCAAAAGCAATATGAAAAACAGAATGTTACACTTGGGTATTTAATTTTTAAAATAGCTTTTAAGAGTTTTATTGGTTTTGATTGGTATTGTTATATTTTTGTTTGTTTTTTAAATGGAGGCTTGCCAGTTTTGTTTATGGAGGATATGGCTAAAGATGCAAAATGGATGCTGTGTTTTGTTTGTAATGGCCAGTTTGGCCAATTTTAAATAAGTCTGACATCAGTTAAGTGTCTGAAAGGAAACAAAGGCTTGTTGTGAGTGCCTTTTACCCTTCTAAATAGGAACACTGTTAGGTATAGGAATAATTCAAGTTTTACAAAAAGTTGCCTTTTTAATGACTTTCTTGTGTGTCAGAATTAGTGACTCTTTTTGTTATTGGGGCTTAGTTTCTTTCTCTTTTTTTCTTTCTTTCTTTTTTTTTTTTTTTTTTAAACTTTCCTGGTGCATTAATTGTGGGTGTTGGCAGTGCCTCTTCTGTCAGCTGATCTGTCCAGCTGGATTTCTGTGAAAAAGGCCTTTTGCCTTGTCAGCAGTGTGTTATGCTCATTTATTCTTGCCTGGTAGACTGTAAGGAAATTTATTTTGGGAATTGGGATTTAGCACCATAGGTGAGAGTGGTTCTGTAGTCCCCAGAGCACACGTGAATCAGTCAAAAATTTGAGGAGTCCCATCTGCTGACAATTGAAGATATTAAGACAACCTGTAGAGTAAGACCTTCTTACTGGGTTTTTGCTGAGGACTTTCTTTGTAAAAAGTAGAGATCTAATTTCTTGTCTTGAAACCAGAACATATTCTTAAAATCTTGAATGACTGTAAAGTTCTACAAAATCTTCATGATGAACATCAGTGACCATATACAGCACTGTATAGATGAAAACACAACAGTTTATTGACTGTTTAACATTTACTAGAGAAGTCCCTTTTAAAAAATTATTTCTCTACTCTCACTATAATTTTTTCCTGTATGTTAAATATAGCCATAAGTTCTAGCTAAGTTGAAATTAATTGGGATAGCAGATTTTAGAGAGGAAACGAAGCACCTGCCTTGGTGTCAGCAGATCTGCATTTGAGTCTACTGTTAAGTGTCCTTAGACTGCCTGTAACAAGGTGGACCACAGACTTGATGGCTTAAAACAGAAGTGTATTCTCACAGTTCAGGAGGCTAGAAATCTGAAAACAGGGTGTCAGCAGGGCCATGCTCCTTCCAAATCCTCCAGAGTAAGATCCTTCCTTTCTTCTTTTCAGAGGGAAAGATGTAGCCCCAGTCACTTTTTGGTTGGCACTTCAGTCTCTGCCTCTGTCACATGGCGTCCTCCTGTGTCTGTCTGCATGTGGCATTTCCCTCTTACAAAGACACCAGTCATTGTATTAGGGCCCATTTTAACAACTTCATCTTAACTTGATGACATCTGCAGAGACACTGTTTCCCTAAGGTCACATTCAGAGATAGGTCCTGGGGTTTAGGTCTTCATGTTTTTGTGGGAGGACACAATTCAATAGTGTCACCTTCTCACTAACAGTATTTCAGGGCAAGTTGCCTAAGTAACTTGCATGGACCTCAGTTTCCTTATCTGTAAAATGGTAATTTTACCTTGTGTACTTTATGTTTGCCACAAGAATCAAATAAAAATATTTGAAATTGACTTAGGGATGTGGAGGTTTGTTGTTTTTCTTTGTTGATTATTATAAGGAACTTTTTTGTTTTTAGAAGGAAATTTTATAAGGTTGCTTCATATTCAGTGCTTGTCTCTGTTTCCATATTCTAATTCTAATACAGTTTATATTTCTTTCCATGCATTACAAGTAATCTTGATTGTAAATAATTCATACTTCATTACTTTGAAACCTTAATTACGACTCACTATTGTCTGACAACATCAGATGTAAATACGCAGGCATAGGCCACAGTGGTGAGATGGGGAAGTCGGGCTGAGCACAGCGTGCTTTAGGGCATTGATCGTCCACATGTGCATTGTACTGTGGACATCGTTAAGAACCAAGATACATCATTCTTCAGGACTGTATCAGAAGCACCTTAATTGGCTCACCATTTATGGAAGATAGTGTTACCCAGAAGTATAAAACTTTAGTTTATAATAATTGAAATATTTGTTTGGACCAAATAAAAAAACTACTGTGTTTTGGGGGAGGGGCAAACTTTTTTGTGGAAATTCAATATATATTGAATTCAATATACATTCAATATATAAACTTTTAGTGGAAACTCAGTATATAAATCAGGCAAAAGCAAGCTCATATATGGAAGACAGTTTGGAAAAACTTTTTTAGCCAAGCTGAAGTGCTGCATTTCCAATAAATGGCAAATAAGTAGTACATTGTAGGCACATTTCATTATTTTGTCTTCTGGCACCAGTTGACATAAACCTTAGCTTTTCATTCTCTTTGGTTTTTGAGGAGTAAGAAGTTGAAATCTAGTAGGAATCGGCAGTGAGCACTTATTTCAACTAAGTTGAGCCAGTGTTCTGTGATGCCCACCCATTAAGTAGGATTTTAAAAGGACTTCTCTTACTCTAGGAAGCACTTATGATATACAGAATATGTTTATTTTTAGGTCAGTTAATATTTTCTCCCAGAGTTTAGGAAATCTTGTAATCTATTTCCCTTTCTCCAGTTTGGTTTTCTTTAACTATTGGTCAATGTAGGTTGCCCTAATTCTAATGAGATGACGTTAGATGCCATTTTGGAATAACGTATTGCTTCCGTATTAACAGTTGTAAATTATTATAGACTCTAGCAGTAGTCTGATGCCCTCAAGATGAGTAGTGCTTTGAGGGTGACAGGAGTAATGGTGGCATAACTTTGTGATATTACTGATGGGCAGAAACCCAAGATGGGGTTATGTTGAGCACAAACCCAAGAAGCAGTTATCAGAGGTACTAGAGTAAACCTACAGAGCAGGCCCTCTACCTTCCACAGTAAAGAAATCCTTTTAGCCACACTTCACAGGGACAAAGGAGGAATAGCTTTATCTTTAATATAAAATACCGGAATGCAACACTGTATACTTATGTTCCTATGCAACTGGATTCAATTGCACCACTAGTGTCCTGGCCATGCTCTGTTCATATTCATATGTTCACATTATCCAAAAACAACTTCCTGTCCTGATGTTCTGTAACTCTGTGTTCAGTTTTATAACTGGTATTTCTGCCTCTGAGTGTTTTGATTGTACAGCATTATCGGGAAAATATTTTTTTTAAGCATGTAACCCTTAGTGTATGTATATTTATAAATTATATATTCCTACAGCAATATACAAAAATAGAAGTGTTAAATAGGTAAAAATTAAGAGAGAAGTTCTAGGTTTTATTTCTAATGTCCTACTTTGTAGATCATTTTTATTTTTATACACAGCATGTTTTATCACCAAAAAGCATTTTAATTTAACATGTTATAGAATGCTTACTATGTGTAAATGGTTGCTAGTTTCTGAACAAGAATCAGGTAAAGTATATTTTCTCCATCTAAGGTGAGTATAATATGGACAAACAAGTGACTGGTTGATGGCACAATAAGAACGATTAGAAGAGAAACACAGAGTGTTGAGAACACAGTGGAAGAATATGAGCAACATAGATTCAGAGTTGGGCTCTTATTTAAGAATAGAAGAGCATTTGATTGTAGGTGTAATTAGCATTTGAGCTACTAATATATGCCAGGCAACATACTGGTTGCTTTATGTATGTTTTAATTCTCAAGATGGTCTTAAAGGGAGACACGCATATCAGGTCTAGATAGTCTAAACATTTCATAAAAAAGCCAGGATTAGATTCAATGCCATCTTTCTTCGAAACTCTGTCATCCCGGACAAAGGAAGTAATACCCATTTTTCTCTTAAGATGTTGACTTCACTTCTCCACCAAAGACAAAGTGAATCTCTACAGCATTGCTATTTGCTACCCAGGCTTTGGGGTGACTGCAGAATTCATATGGAAAGAAAAGATGTGGCAAAGTTGCTTCTTCTCTAAGAATTTTAAGCAGAGCCAATGATACGTTAGAAGTTTATCCTTCAATATCAATTCTTCACTCTCTCCAAAGCTTTCACTTGGACTAGTCTCTCTCTGAGACTGCTGTTATTTTCTTGTTCTAACCTGAAATTTTCTTTCTTTGCTGTTGGACAGGAGTCTAATGAAGGAGTAACCATTTTTGTTTTATGACATTTGGTGTAGCAGTAGAATTCTTTGTTTAAAAAAAACCTTTTAAGTGTGTTTGCCATTTATTAAAGATAACTTATGTTTTCTGTACTCTGTCTTTATTATACGAAACATACCTACAACCAAAAAAATCTTTGCTCTATAGATAAAAGCAAAAGTTTTTGATAACATTAGAATTTTTGTTTTCATGTCAACATTATTTTTTAAAGGTTGACTAGGGTGGAGGGAAGGGGTAGAAGAATTTCAGCTAAGAGTTACCATCATCAGTTACTTGTAAATCTTAGTGCTTCTGTTTATGTACTGCCCTTTGACTGCTTCTCAATATTTTATTTTCCTATAAAATGAGAAAGGAAGAGTAAGTAATATGTCTGTATTAGACTCACGGTAAATGACTACTTTCTTTAAAGGGCATATTCCTTTGTGGTATAGGTCAGTTTAATTTGAACAAACTGTGATAGGTATGCTAATTTTTTTATAGGTCTGTGGGAATTGGTATAGAGAATATTACTTGAAATAAATGGGTAATTGGCTATGTTTTGTCTTTTTGTGATGGCATATTTGTAATAGGACTTAATTGGAATGGTCACCTACAGTTTGTTTTTTGCTGACTTTTAAAAGTTGGTGATTTTATGGGGCGCCTGGGTGGCGCAGTCGGTTAAGCGTCCGACTTCAGCCAGGTCACGATCTCGCGGTCCGTGAGTTCGAGCCCCGCGTCAGGCTCTGGGCTGATGGCTCAGAGCCTGGAGCCTGTTTCCGATTCTGTGTCTCCCTCTCTCTCTGCCCCTCCCCCGTTCATGCTCTGTCTCTCTCTGTCCCAAAAATAAATAAACGTTGAAAAAAAAAATTTTTTTTTAAAAATAAAAGTTGGTGATTTTACAGTTAATGAAGATAGTTGGATTTTTTTCTTTTTCTTAAATTAGTTGTATTTTAGTACTGGAGCCCTACATAAGCTCTGATTTACTCACTTAAGTAAAGGAGGGTCAGCTCTTTTACTTGCAGGTGCTCCCACCAGATCCTGTTGCCCTGTCTTGCTCTTTTGTTCTTCCTCCTTTCCTTGAGCAGTAATTGGGCTATTACAGTATATTTCCTTTACTTTTTTATCCTTATTTACTACTCAGAACTGGCTACTTCTCACCAGTGCATCGTGTGTCTGTGCTTTGGTACAGGTGCCAGGAAGAGGTGGGTACAGGTGGTCCAGGGATGCTTCGTGGCCCCTCCCTTAGCACTCTCCAGTCAGCCAAACCAATTTGGGCCATCATTTCATATGCTTGGGATGAGCCTTGATGATTTGAAACTTACTACAGGGGTATTAGATCTTGTTTTCTCACGTTTTAATTTAGCTACATATTTATAAATGTAAGATAAATGTGTGTAGATTTTACCAATTTAGGAAACTAGTAGTAGTATTAGAAACTGGCACTTTCCCCCTCCAAAGATATTGATCTTCTTTAACATTATTTGTAAGCCTGTGGGACTTGAGAAGAATAGAAGGGGCATTTTCCTCTGGGACTGGCAGGTTTTCAGACTGCCTGCTGTCCTCATAAAACATGTGATTTAAGAAGACATTTTACTGTGGGCTCTCATAGGAGACTTCAGATTTTGGATGCAATCTATCCACAATAAGCAGGGATTTTTGTTGTTTTTGTTTCTAACTTCAAGTGAAAGAATCTGTTTTGGAGAGAAACCCAGTTAATCTTAGACTCTATCCAGCTCAGTGACTGATGATCACTTTGCATACAATCATTCTTGTTTCTGAATGGTCATCCGTGCTTGCTCTGAAGTGGGGAGTAGGAGGGGCGCCTGGGTGGCGCAGTCGCTCATCTCAGGCTCGTGAGTTCGAGCCCCACGTTGGGCTCTGTTAACAACTCAGAGCTTGGAGCCTGCTTCAGATTCTGTCTCCCTCTCTCTCTCTCTCTGCCCCTCCCCAGCTCATGCTCTGTCTCTGTCTCTCTCAAAAATAAACATTAAAAATAATAACAAAATTGAAGTGGGGAGAAGGAGACGTCTTTTCAATTAAGCTGCACCTTAATCTGTCTCTACCTGGATGTTATTTGAATCCCCAAACCCAGAGAGCTGCTCCATCCTCCCGTCTGTAGCTGCTTGTGTAATTCCATCATCTTTCCATTGTCTCTTTCCATTGTCTTAGAACGTTTATTTCTGAGAACAAAGTATGGATCAGGAAAATGACTCAACCACTAAAATAACTGAGGATGATTTCTCAACTTTTAAATTGACTTTGGCATCTACAATAACAAATTGCATGTACTTGTAATGTAATATTTGCTGTAAGTCATTGGCTATCCATTTTCTATAGTGCTTTTCTTAAAAAAAAAATTAAAGGTAGAAATGAGATCACCTTCAACTAGCAAAGACAGATTATGAGGCTTGAAATCTGTTATAGAATTTGAATGTTGGAAGTATGAATTGAAACCATTCCCACTTGATCATCTTTGATTTAGTACTCAATTGAACATCCCTAAAAGGATGACTCATTTCATAATAGCCCCGTGCTTGCATGCCTTTGCATTCTTTTGCAGGGGGAGAGAAAAAAAAAAAAAATTAAAGTTTACTCCAAACTAGGGGCACCTAGGTGGTTTAGTCGGTTTAATGTCAACTTTGGCTCAGATCATGATCTCACGGTTCTTGGGTTCCAGCCCCATGATAGCTCAGAGCCTGGAGTCTGCTTCAGATTCTGTGTCTCCCTCTCTCTCTGCCCCTCAACCGCTCATGCTCTCTCTCTGTCTCAAAAATAAATAAACATTAAAAAAAAAAACAAACATAAAAAAGTTTACTCCAAACTAAAATGGCTCGGGTTTGGTTTGAAATACTCAAAGTAGGTTTGGTGACATAGGAAAATGAACATCTTTGTTCTTCAGGAACTGTCTTTCTTTGAAGGAATACTAAAGATATGTTATTGAGTTTAATAAACGATTTGCCTCAAATTAAATGATAGCAGCTAATTCCAAGAATCAAACAAATGTAATAAAGTAGAAAACAGAATCAAAGATCTGAAGTAGTCCCTATATTCAAGGTATTATGTGGGCAGTTAGACTAGGTGACCTCAAAGATCACTTTCACCTCTTAGTATATGCATCAGCTACAGCATATCCAGAGAAACAGGCAGGAGACAACTCCATGTGAAAAAAGTGTGACCTTCCACCTCTTAGGAGGAAGGAAGGAAAGACTATTGCAGCTAGATGCGTTTGGTTTGGACTGAGGTTGGACTTTGCACAGCTTTTGACAGATAGCCTGGATACACGAAGCCATCTTCCCTCAATTAAAAAGGAAAAAATCACAAGCACTTCTTCTCTCCCCTGCACCCCCAATAGAAGTCTTAACTCTGGGTCAGCTTTTATCGACCTTTTTGAATAAGATACTTTATTCCTCTGGAATTTCAGAAACAATTTGTTTTCTGAAAAACACATGCCATTTGGATACCCTTTAAGTTGACATGTGATTGAAACTTTTGTTTTAATAATTCCATTTTCTCTAAAGGCTGCCTTTATATTTATTAAAGATGACAAAACAAAAACCACTTCTTCTTTCATTACATTTTCTGCTTTCATGTTCTGTCATTCAGAGATCTTTTTTTCTTTCCCTCTCTCTGTCTTCTTTTCCCCCAGCTGTCGGCAGCATCCAGCCCCTCCAGTCACAGTCCTCACAGAGCTTCAGGAAAGGACCCTTTTGCAGAGCTCTCTTTGGAGGATTTCTTATAAATCACTTTAGGTATTATTGCTGCTTGTTGGGGGAGATGGGGACTTATATACTTTAAAAATTTATCAAGTGTTAAACACAATTCACTCTTCTCCTTTGTTTCTTTAAAGGACTCTAGGTTCTCTCTTTTCCTCCTCCTTCTCTGTTCTTTAGGTGAAAAATAAAAATAGATCAAAATAGGACATAAGGACAAACAACTTTTGGAAAATACCTTTAACATAATTAGAAGGTGTGAAATCAAAGAACCATCTTTCATGTTTACATGTGAGCATCCACTGCCCACAGCAGATGGATGAGATCAAATACCACCCTTAAAAACTGGGTATTTTCATCAGTCTTAAAAGATTTGCATAGAAAACATAATTTTACACACTGGATTAGAGCTTGATTAGGAGCATCTCTAGTTTTAATATAATGTCCTTGAATGTTAGTTGTGAAGAATTCATTTTAACAGTTTCTTAAAGTGTTATGTTTATGTGTGCCTTTTCATTTAAAAATAGTAACATTTCCCCAAAACAGACTTTTGTTTTATTTTTAAATTAAGGGCAAGGGAACACTTCTGTCTTTTTGATAGAAGGATTCTGTGTTTGATTCACACTGCCTCTTTTTGTTGGAAGACAGTGTAATTTGTTCTTCTTGATGCTCTAACCCCCAGTGTGTAGGTATATAGCTTCTAGATCTTTGAGAGTTTGTATTCTTCTGATTTGACAAGTTTATTAGCACATCTACTTCAGTAATGTCTTTGGAGGAACAGTTTAAGGGAATTCATGAGTGAAGTATCTGAGCAAATAGTGATGCCCTATTGAAATCTTTTCCTGTATAGATCTTTGAGATTTTGATTTATGTTAGTAAAGAAATGATTTAGTAAGCATATTACAGTTCCCTCAATTATCTCTAATTTTATGACATCATTTGTAAATAATAATTCACACTTTGCTTTTCTAAATGAGATTTTTCACATAGAATATTTGTGTTTATGGAGAGATGTTCTGAACTTGTTATTGAAAAGTTGCTCGTTCATATTCTTTCTTCCCCATCTCTTGGTTTTTAATAATTAGAAAGATCTATTTGAAGTCCCTATAGTTAGTCTTTACATATTGAGTTTTGACACATGATAAGCTGATAATACTGACTTAGTTTGGTGATCAGTGTTGTGATAAACATGCTATAAACATTTCTGGGCCAGTTGAATGGTAAAAGCCACAAAGCATTTTTATTTGTGAGAAGACTTCCTAGAATGCAGTGAATCAACTTACACTCTTTTTTTTTTTCCAGATACAGTTTATGTAACTAGATGGAAGAGAATGGAATTATTCCAAAAAGACAAGTGCTCAAGCAGCAAATACTTCGAGCAAAATCCAAACTGCTGTCTCTTAAACTCTCTTCTTCCATTAGAATGCTACAGTAACCCAGTGAAGGCCCATGAAGGAAATTGGGACTAGTATATAGGAGAACGTATCAATACAGTTTATAAAGCCAAGAATTGCCATGATTTCAGACTAAGATCTTTTTGGTGACTAACCCTTCAGTTCTTTCAACTCTTATTAATACCCATAATCAGTAACCTACCAAGAAAAAAGCCCTTATTTGGAAAGTGTGAAATTTGTATTTGGAAAAGCTGCCTGGAGAGAAGAGCTGTGTCCTTTCCTGTAATGCAACAGGACTCTTTTTGGGGGGATCAAAATCATAATTCTTAATTATGCAGTATCTTTCTTTTCTCCAGTCCTCACAGACACAGAAACAGTAACTAAAATTAACTTTTCTTTTAAAAAATTATATATTCAGTTTGCAGTAGACATTCCTTAAGTATTTGTATTTATTTATGATTATCAATTTACGTAACATTAATATTGTATCAGACCTCCTTATGAAAATGAGTATGGATGTAAACAGTATGTTTGATTTTTATCCATAAGAATGAATCTGATTCTGAATGCTTTTCAGCTGACATACAGAGCACTAAATATTTTAAGGCAAGTCCATAGGTCTGAATCGCTTCAGAATTCTCAGTCTCTATGGGATTTAGGGAAGCATTATAAATGCATTAATCCTTATAGTCAATTCTGTGCCTAGGATTTTGCAAGGGAACAGTTCACTGACTAGGAAAAGCACTACATTTTAAATTCAGCATTAGTGCATTGGGAAGGAACTTTACTGCTTTGTGCTTGGCATGTCATTATTTTCCATTTGACATTAGGGCCTTTCCAAAATGAATGTGAGGAATTGCTTTCACTTCAAGACTTTCCTTCTTTTCAGTAAAACTCTAGGAGGTGTTATGGGGGGAGGGAAGGGGACAAAATCCTTGAAACCTTTTATTTGGCTCATGCCATGTTATGATCATGTACCTTTTAAATAAGGGGAAATAGTATCTTTAAAGTTAATGTCTAGCCAAGAGTTTAGTTAACGAAGAATTAAACTGCACTGTTGATCGGTGCTTTGTGTAAATACATCTTAACGTTTCGGTTGAGAGGGGCCTTAAGAAGGACAGTTCATTGTAGGAAAGCAATTCTGTACATGAGTTTAAGCATACTTGTTGCATTGTCTCTGCAGATTCTATTTTTGTTTACAATATTAAAATGTATGTTAGCAAAAATGGGTGGATTTTCAAATAAAATGCAGCTTCCACAAAATTTTTGTTATGGTATTCTGGTCTGAGGTGCATTTTTTTCCTTTTTCCTTATCATCAGTATCATTTTTTGCTAATAAAAATATACCCAGGTGATTATATTTGCTGATTTAATAAAATGTAAATTTTATTTGTTTTAACTTAATTTCCTTAAGGATTTTTCTTTGTACTTTTTTGTCACTTTTTAGACTCATTGATAATCTAAACTACTTACTAAAATTGTTTATGTCTTTTGATCAGATGCCTTCAGTCAGGTAAGTTTAAGGGAGAAAATGCTTGATGTTTGGCATATTAATGCATGTGTTTATTGTGCCAAGGAAACCTCTGACTGTATCGTGTTTCATATTGAAGAGTAAGTAGGATTCAGAGTACATGAGAAAGGGATTAAAGGCTTTGTGTTGATAATTATCTGCATAGTATTTGCCATGGTTGGAAAAAATTCATCTGTAGCCAATATACTTTGTTAACTTTACTAGTTTTTAAGTTTCACTATCATTAAACCATTTTCATATAAACTGGGAAATTGTACTTTTGTAGTTAACTTCCTTAACATTCTCACAGATTTTGATTTGTCTTATGTTGAGTGGATGTTCATATTTCAGGCCTATGGCTTGTCCTTTTATAATTACAGCAGCAGTAGTGTTTTGTATGTTTATGAAGGTGCTTTGTAAATATTTTCATCCTATTGCTGAAAAAACTTCTGGGCTTGTTGGGTAGGTATTATCCATATTTTACCCATTTTACAAATTGAAATCAGGAATTAGAAAAGGAACTTGATCAGGTTGATAAGCTAATAGAGGAGTCTGGTCTTTAGTTTCATGGTCACTTGTCCTTTTTATGACCTGCTGTTGTTAATTCAGGTGTATAAACTAAACAAAGATTTGTATCCCTGTGCAGTGTAGACCGATGACTACTCTTAATTTCCACACGGACTTCCTCTCTGAAGCACATTTCCTGCTTCCTGCTCTGATGCCCAGACATTATTGACTAGGAAATATACAAAATATATGATCATATTAGCTTTAATCACAGTGTAACAAGTGAGGTAACTTAGCTGTTGAACGCATAACTATATTATTAGGTTATAAGCCTGTACATGCCCAAACCATCTTAGTTCCCAAATACCAAGTTGGTGGAGGCTGCAGAGAGAAGTTAGATTATTAGCTATGGAGGGCAGCTATACTCGTCCCAAATCACTTTCAAAATTAGTCTTTTGCTTTTGGCTTAACATCTCGTTATTATCATTCAGCATTTCTTAATTTAATTTTTTTTTTTTTTTTACTTTTTAATTTATTTAGGGGTGCCTGCTGCATGACTTAGTTGGTTAAGCATCCAACTCTTGGTTTCGACTCAGGTCATGATCTCATGGTTTTGTGAGTTTGAGCTCCACATTGGGTGCCGTGCTGACAGTGCAGAACCTGCTTGGGATGCTCTGTTTCCCTCTGTCTCTGCCCTTCCCCAACTCCTGCTGTTTCTGTCTCTCTCAAAATGGATAAATAAACTTTAAAAAAATCTTAAAAAAAAATAAAGTTTATTAGTTTGAGAGAGAGCAAGAGTATGAACAGGGGAGGGGCAGAGAGAGAAGGGAGAGAGAGAATCCCAAGCAGGCTCCACACTGTCAGTGCAGAGCCCAATGTAGGGCTAGATCTGACGACCCACAAGATCATGACCTGAACCGAGATCAGGTGGCTTAACTGAGCCACCCAGACTCATTTTTTTAAAGCTGTCTTTTTCTTAACCAGTGACTGTGAGAGTCCATATTTAGGAAAAGACCTATGTTACACTAGGAATTTTTTACTTCTCCACAAACCAACAAAACATGACCCCTGAAAAATGGGCTTTTATGGGATAAGTTTCTCCTTCAACTGAATAATTTATTCATCATCATCACCAAACATGTTTCCAAAGTCTGAGGTTCAGAGTACTGATGTACTTAGTACTCAGGATGAGTGTGGCTCCATGTGTTCAGCAGTGGCTGGGTCACAGACTGCATGGAGAGGTCACAGCACACAGCCAGATGAACTTACTCTTGGAGAAAAGATGGCTTCACAGCTTCCATCAGTGGCCTCCCCAAGTAGCTTAGTTCTTTGTTCAGCCATACTTGTTACCTTCCATGGATCTGACTAGCTTGGAATTCTGCTGTCTGGGCTCTGAATGGAGAGCTGCAGTATCGTCATCTATTTTGGTGTGCCACCAATTAGAAATGTTTTCTAAGTCTTTAGCTAGTATTTCTAGTCTAATTTTCATGTAAGCATTTAGTGAATGCCCCATTTGTTATTGAAGCATACAAGTTGAGTTCTTAAGCCATATATGACATTACATTGTCAAAAGTTGTGTAAAGTTCTTTCTGTGGTATGGGGGAGGGAGCAGGTACAACTCTCTTGAGGCAGGATAGTAGGTTACACTGATGGTAGGCAGACAGGAGAAAAAAGGGAAGGGAAAGTTTTATAGAAGCTTTGTTTTCCAATAGGTTCTTATTTAAAATAGCTCTTCCAGGGGCGCCTGGGTGGCACAGTCGGTTAAGCGTCCGACTTCAGCCAGGTCACGATCTCGCGGTCCGTGAGTTCGAGCCCCGCGTCAAGCTCTGGGCTGATGGCTCAGAGCCTGGAGCCTGTTTCTGATTCTGTGTCTCCCTCTCTCTCTGCCCCTCCCCCGTTCATGCTCTGTCTCTCTCTGTCCCAAAAATAAAAATAAACGTTGAAAAAATTAAAAATAAAAAAAAATAAATAGCTCTTTCAGGGGCGCCTGGGTGGCTTCTCGTTTAAGTGTCCGACTTCGGCTCAGGTCATGATATCACTGTTCACAAGTTCAAGCTCTGCATCAGGCTCTGTGCTGACAGCTCCGAGCCTGGAGCCTGCTTCACATTCTGTGTCTCCCTCTCTCTCTGTCCCTCCTCTGCTCACACTTTGTCTCTCAAAAATAATAAAAACATTAAAAAATTTTTTTGAATAGCTCTTCCATGGGGCACCTGGCTGGCCCAGTGGTAAACCAAGTGACTCTTAATCTCAGGGTCATGAGTTCAAGTCCCACATTGGACTTGGAGCCTACTTAAAAACACACAAAAACCATAGAATAGTTATCTGCTACAAAACGTAATTTTTTTGTGTGCACGTGCATGCACGAGTGGGGCAGGGGCAGAAGGGGAGATGGAGGTTTTTTTTTTTTTTCAGCTACAAATATATATTTTACAATCCTTTTATTTTTATGGAAGTATAGTTAGCATACAGTGTTATAGTAGTTTCAGGTGCACAACATAATGATTCAACAAACGAATACATTACTCAGTGCTCATCACATTTAATGTATTTTTCCAAATTTTTTAAATTTACATCCAAGTTAGCATATAGTGCAACAATAATTTCAGGAGTAGATTCCTTAATGCCCCTTACCCATTTAGCCCATCACCCTTCCAGCAACCCTCTGTCTGTTTTCTATATTTAAGAGTCTCTTAGGTTTTGTCCCCCTTCCTGTTTTTATATTCTTTTTGCTTCCCTTCCCTTATGTTCATCTGTTTTCTGTCTTAAATTCCTCATGAGTGAAGTCATGATATTTGTCTTTCTCTAATTTCACTTAGCATAATACTTTCTAGTTCCATCCATGTAGCTGCCAATGGCAAGATTTCATTCTTTCACTGCCGAGTAATACTCCATTGTATATATATATATACCACATCTTTTTTTTTTTTTATGAAATTTATTGACAAATCGGTTTCCATACAACACCCAGTGCTCATCCCAAAAGGTGCCCTCCTCAATACCCATCACCCACCCTCTCCTCCCTCCCACCCCCCATCAACCCTCAGTTTGTTCTCAGTTTTTAACAGTCTCTTATGCTTTGGCTCTCTCCCATTCTAACCTCTTTTTTTTTTTTTTTCCTTCCCCTCCCCCATGGGTTTCTGTTAAGTTTCTCAGGATCCACATAAGAGTGAAACCATATGGTATCTGTCTTTCTCTGTATGGCTTATTTCACTTAGCATCACACTCTCCAGTTCCATCCACGTTGCTACAAAAGGCCATATTTCATTTTTTCTCAATATACCACATCTTCTTTATCCATTCATCTGTCGATGGACATTTGGGCTCTTTCCATACTTTGGCTATTGTTGATAGTGCTGCTATAAACATTAGGGTGCATGTGCCCCTTCGAAACAGCACACCTGTATCCCTTGGATAAATACCTAGTAGTGCCATTGCTAGGTTGTAGGATAGTTCTATTTTTAATTTTTTTGAGGAACCTCCATAATGGTTTTCCAGAGTGGCTGCACTGTCATAGACTCTGGGTCTAAAGTTCTCTCTTGTCTGGCAAGAGAGTAGGACTCAGGATGAAAAGCGGGAGATGGCTAAATGTCCAGGAAAAGACAAGAGCCCCGAATAAGGGTCCTTGCCTGTTTTTACTAGGATCAGAAGGCTTACAAACATGGCGGTGGATGTGCACAAAGAGACAATAAATCTGTGAACATTAACTTGTGGACGTGAGGGAAAGGGGGTCTTCAAGATATTTGGGGTTAGGGGTTTGGGTTAATAGCAAAATCCTGACGCCGGGCAGTCTGGCGGAAGGTTGTTTGCAGCGGACGGACGTGAGGCAGCACCTTTGTTTATCTTAGCTAGCCTAAGGGATGAGACTGGGGAAATCACCTCAGGGTGGACAAGGCACCTTTTCTTTTGTTAACCATCTCTCTTCTGGGCTGCTTCACCTGCAGCACAGAGGTCTATAGACCTATTTACCTGTTTACCTAACTTAGTCCTTTCTTCCTGTGAAAGCAGCTTTCTGCTATAGTACTAAATTGGGGGTGCTTCCACTCTGAATATCTAATCTTGTTTATTTCCTATACCTATGTTCTATATTGGTGCCTGGGCACCTCCCTATTTTGGGGCCTTTGCCTCTCCCTCTCTATTCTGGGGGCTTAAGCCCCCTTTCTCTATCCTTACCTAATCTTGTTTACCCAAACTCACCTGTGAGCAACCTATGGCTTTGTACTTCTTTATGCCTTGTTAATCCATTGGTGTAAGCCCGGGGGATTCCTAAGCTTATCCTCCACAGCTCCTCCACAGTTGGCATTCCCACCAGCAGTGCATAAGAGATCTTCCTGGGAGAGAGATTCTTAAGCAGCCTCCACATTCAGCATGGAGCCCGAGGCAGGGCTCAATCCCATGACCCTGGCGATCATGACCTGAGCCGAAATCAGGAATCCAATGCTCAACCAACAGACTAAGCCACCCAGGCTTCCCCCAAAAATGATTTTAAGGTTGGTTTTGAAATAAAAATAGCCATGTGAGAATCGCCTGGGGAGCTAACCTTAGCTCAGTCTGAGCCTTCCACACTCAGGCACCCTGCCTGTCTCCCTTGAGACTGGGTACTTGTCAGCTGTCTTATACCCCCATTTAAACAAGCACAGGGTTATCACGCCCTTGCCCCTCGACTGGGACTGTAGGGAAGAAAGTATCAACAAAGTAGATCATCCCCACTCCCCACCTGCACCTGGACTCCATGCTGTCTGCACTAATGCAGAACTTCCAGTTGATTTCCTTGGCCTTTCTGGAACACTTTACATGGAAGCATCAGGCACACCACACGGCACTGCCAGCTAACTTAGGGGTCATGTTAAAAGGCACAAAATGAAATCTATTTCTCTGTTCACTTTTGTCCTGAAGTAGGGTAGGAACTGAAAAGCTTTTCGCTTCCATGTAATTGCTTGAAGGAGGCTCCAAGGGCCTGGAAAAGGCAGGCAGAGGCACTGTGGTAGAAGGGGGGGAAAAACAGAGATGACACGAAGCCCAATAAAGATGGCTGTGCCCATTGTTTGGTGTTCATAACACCTGTTGCTCGGAGCTGATCTTTTACAACCATTACACTCATATGTGGACCTTAATAATTTGTGATAGAGTTTATGTCACATCGTGGCTCCGAAGTAGAAATGAAAGAATGACGGTTCACTTAATCTTACAAAGGTTAAGCTGGTGTCATTCTGGCCTAAAAGCAACAATACAATAGGATAATAGGAAATTATAGAAAATATAAGTCTCTGTTCCCTACTCCTGGCACAGAGTTCCTAAAACTCTTACAATTTAAGTGTTAGTCCTAGGAGCATCTCTTGTTTTAATTGGCCTTCCTGGTTCCTGACACAAAATTACTAAATCTCTTGGAATTTCCTGGGTGCCAGGGGTGTCTTGCTCTAATGAGGCAACTCTTGGCTCCTGGATGCCTTCAGAGAATGAAGGCTGGTCACTAGAAAAACCAAGCCAGTCATTAGAAGCCTCCATAAAAATCCCAGTATTAAGGGATCTGGAATAAAGAGAAGGTGGACTTTTAACAAGCTGTTTTTATCAGCACCATATATCTGGGGAAGGGGGATTTGAGATTATCAAAGAAACAACTGTGTAAGTGTGGAATAAGGGCAAGTTCAGGGATAAATCCCAGAGATTATCTCCATTATTAAGGGATATATAGTAAAGGATTAATGGAGGCCAGGAAAAGAACAGAGCTGAAGATTAACTATTTTCAAAAAGACAGGAAATCATAACATGCTGGTGAAGATGTGGAGGAGGGAACTCTGTGTGCTGTTGGTGGGAATGTAAACTAGTACAGCCACAACGGAAAACAGGATGGGGTTTCTTCAAGAAATTAAAAATAGAACTAGGATCCAGCAATCCCACTTCTGGGTATATATCTGCAGGGAACAAAATCATGATCTTGAAGTGATACCTTACTCTCATGTTCACTGAAGTATTATTCACTATAGCCAAGGTATGGAGATAACCTAAGTGTCCATCAGCAGATGAATTGATTTAAAAAATTGTAAGATATATATACATATACATACACACACACACTGGAATATTGACTACTTATTCTTAAAAATGAGGGAAATTATTGTCATTTATGACAACCTGGATGAACCTGGAGGGATTATGCCAAGTGAAATAAGCCAGACAAAAACTAACACTGCCTGGTCTCACTTACATGTGGATTCTGAAAAAAGAAAAAAAAAAGTCAAAATAATAGAAACAGAAAATTGGAGGGTGGGGGAAATAGGGAGAGAGGTTGGTAAAAAGGTGCAAAGTTTAAATTATAAAAAGAATAAGGTGTGAGGATCTAATGTATAACATGGTGATATAGTTGATAACACTGTGTCATATAATAGAGATTTGCTGAGAGAATGAACTTAAATGCTCACCCCCACCACCCCCCAAAAAGGTAAGTATGTGAGGTGTTGGATGTGTATATAACTCTATGGGAGGAATCCCTTCACAAAGAATATATATATTAAATCATCACATCATGTACTTTAAATATTTTAAAATGTTGTCAATTATATCTCAAAGATGAAAACAATGTAGCATTATGAGATAGGTTGCAAAATCAATGGGAGGAAGGGAAATGCTGAGTGGTTATCAGACTGGAGATGAGATGGGGTAAGTGATGAAAGAAAAGCAAATGGATAGCCTGGAATATGAACATATACAGAAGACAATTTGCATAATATTAGTCTTTGAAGAGCATTCTTCCCTTCAGAGAGTATTTCTGTCATTGAGTGAAGCACCTGCTGCTTGATGAGACAGTTGCTCCATAGATGGTAAGTGTGGACTCTGCAGCCATGCTGGGGGTTAAACTCCTAGTTTGAGCAATTTATATAACTGCCCATGCCTCGATTTCTCCATCTGTAAAATGGCATAATAATGCCTACCCCATATGACTGCTGTTTGTAATTAATGAATTAAAAATGGAGGCATTTAGGACATCTTTGCATGTAATAAAGTTTCAGTACACTTCTTGAAATACAGAATAGCTTGTGGTCAAGAGCCTAGATCCTGGAGGCAAAACATCTGTGTTCAGATCCTGACTCTGTCCCTTACTAGCTGGGGGACTTTGGGAAATTTATTAAATTTCCCTCTGCCTATTTCTTCATCTGTAAAGTGAGAATAATTCTGGACCCACTACATAAGATTATAAGAAGGATCAATTAGGTTAATATATAATATACATAACATATGTAAAGTGCATATAATATATATATATGTGCATATATATGTAAATATATGTAATATATGTAAAGTGCAATAATAAGAGCATTT
Organism: Prionailurus viverrinus; assembly: GCF_022837055.1. Classification (NCBI taxonomy): domain Eukaryota; kingdom Metazoa; phylum Chordata; class Mammalia; order Carnivora; family Felidae; genus Prionailurus; species Prionailurus viverrinus. Next base: position 46,901,382 of record NC_062570.1, read on the forward strand.
AGGTGTTTGCCATTGTTAGTTATTACTAAAGAGCCTTTTTAAATGTCACTCTTTGGACTTGTTCACCCTGCCCTGTTTGCATTGTGCTGATGTTAGCCCAGTGCTCTGCTGGAGGCCTCATGACGTGATTCCAAAGAAAAACCCTGAACCTCTAACTCCACACGTCCTCACATAAGCAGGAGTCCTTGATTCTGAAGCAGTGGCAGTAATTCCTGAGTCTGGTGTGACAGAACACATTTTTGAAAATAGCCCCCACACATCTAAGTATACTTAGGTCAGCAGCTTTAGATGCCTCAGATAAAGCAGAATACTTTCTAAAGTCATTTGAGCTCCCCTCCTTTTTTTTATTTTTAACAGAGAATAAATACTTACCCAAGTCTTATTTAGTGGAAGAGACTATGTTTTACTATTGGAAACATTGACTTCTTGTTTGGTAAATATTCATGCTAGTCTCTGTATTAGTATTAGATTTGGCTTGTGTGTAACAAAATTCATACGATGATTCAAAGAAGACAAGTTTATTTTCTCCCATAAAAGTCTGAGCTGGCATGGCAGCTTTGCTCATCAGATTGATAGGTGCCTACTTGCTGTTCCATAGTCCTTAAGGAGCTCCTTCCATCTCATAATTCTCTGTGGCTGAGCAGTATAACACCACCCCAAGCAGCAGGATAGAGAAAGTAGGGAGAAAGAGAGAAGAATTGTGCACAATTTCTCACATTCCATTGGCCAGAACTTTGTCATGTGGCTGCAAGGGAGGCTGGGAAATAATCTTTAATTTAGGTGACCATGTATTCAGCCAACATAGCTAAATCAATGCATTATTATAGCGTAAGGGGGACAAAGGAGTACTAGAAGCTACTATCACGATCGTTTCATTTTCATTAAAAGAATTGCTAATTTCTTTTTTTTTTTTTTAATTTGTTTTTCAACGTTTATTTATTTTGGGGACAGAGAGAGACAGAGCATGAACGGGGGAGGGGCAGAGAGAGAGGGAGACACAGAATCGGAAACAGGCTCCAGGCTCTGAGCCATCAGCCCAGAGCCTGACGCGGGGCTCGAACTCACGGACCGCGAGATCGTGACCTGGCTGAATTGGGACGCTTAACTGACTGCGCCACCCAGGCGCCCCAAGAATTGCTAATTTCTTGAGCCTTTTTCTGATCAGTGACTTTAAATCCCTCCCATGTCACATATTGTAAGTTTAGATCTGAGATATACTAATATATATATATATATATATATATATATATATATATATATATGTATATAGTTTTACAATTGAGTTATTTCAAAGAAATTAAATAGAAAAAGTGTCAAATGCTTAAAAATTAAAAAGAAGTGAATCCAAACTGCTCATGCTCAGTGTGTGTTACAAGACATGTTGAAAATGTGTGCCTTCACACCAAATTTCAGGCACAGCAGGATTCCATATTGACAGTTTTACATAAATAGCACCAAAGTCACAGAAGTCACTTTTTGAAGTGGCTAGAAGAAACTGATGCAAAAGTGAAACATAACAAAGAACAAAGAACATCAAAGATCCAAAGTGCCAGAACCTCAAATGAGGCCAGAGCACTTGGATTTGGAGTGAGGGCTTTAAGGTAAAAATGCTTTGTTGGCCTCAGTTAGTCATACAGAAGGGAATCCAGCATAGTTAATTTTCATTCCTCTTAGGAGGGAAATGTTGCAAGGCCTAGCATATTTTTATAGCTGAGACTATACAAAAAGATGGCCCTAACCCAAGAAGGCAGGAGGTCAGTGAGTTGAGCACCCAGCTTAAGGAAGGAAATGCTGACAAAACATTTTACTAAGAATCTGTGAGGATATCCGAATCTGCGGTCCCTTTCAAACTCATTCACTCTGCTGGAAATCTGAAAACATTTCTTTATGCTTCTTTAAAAGCATCTTGAAGGTTTTTAACACTCAGATCCTAGAACAGAATGACTTAAAACATAACCAACCAAGTCACAGTCCAAAAAAGCAGCCTTTCAGGGAACTTGAGCCTCATAAAGTGTCAGGAATAGGAAATGGAAATACTTAACCGAGTTAAAGTCACTAATATTTAGAAAGCCTCTGTTGCTTTGAAAGCACATTTCCTTGCAGCTAGTGCAAAAGCCAGTTTTACTCCAAGAAAAATACAGAGAAACTGTTGTGTTGAGCTCTAGTAAAACAAGGAAGGATCAAGCGGGCCTTTAACAAACAGCCCTTTATTGCCCCAAAAATCCCCTGGCCTCCTTGTTCCCTGAATGGCTCTAGTGTCTGGCTAGAAGATTCAAAAAGAAACAAAAATGTTAACCGCTGGCCCACAGTGCCATGCCCTGCCTCCCCCACACTCATGAAAATTTTGGAAATGGGTTTACTACTGGTCCCTACTGCCAGGTGTTGATTGGCAGAGGCTGGGTGTGGCCTCTTGGAGCCCTCACACCAGGTGGCAGCTGAGTCCCTGTCCCCAGCCACCCAGGACAGAATGAACCCCTTCATACAGCTACCATCAGAGACAGGTCAGCGCTTCACAGCATCCGGTGGATGGGACCCAGGCACTCTCTATGCCTTTGTAGTGAATGCTCTGCAAAGACTTCTTGGGCCTTAGTGCCAGTGATTACCGTTAAGTGCCAGTCATTATTTCAACTGCCATATCCTGTATGTCTAGTATGTGCAGGTTACATGTACTCTTTCTAATCCTTAAAATAATCCTGCCATAGGAGAATTAGGTCCATGTAATGAAGTTGCAGAAACCAGGCTTAAAATAAGTTAAGTGACTGCCCAAGATTCAAGGTAGCTGGCCTGACTCCACAAAATGTTTTCTCCCACACTCTACCTCATCTCTACACCTCCTTAATTTCTCCAGATTTATCTAATCCCTAGCTCCAAAAAAGCAATTTCCCAGCCTGAAGCTAAAGCTGCTGACCACCAGTCTCTATCCTTCTGCCCCTCAAATCTTGAATAGCAACATATAAAACTCACATGCTTGGTTATTCTGAAAACTGAAACCACATAAAAAGCATAAGATCCTCCTAAACTCATCTTAAATTTCTTTTCCAAAGTTATTATTAATGGTGCTAAAAATAGAATATTATAAGTTAAATACAACCACCCACCACATCTAGAGTATCTTGTCCTGTCTTCTCTCACCTCTCTTGCTTGAGCGAAAGCAGTTCTCAGCACCCATTAGCATCTTGAAGAAAGGGGCAATTTCATTTTGCCTCCCGAATGCCTTACACACAGTGCGTGGCTGGAGGGCCTTGTTTGATAAACACTTCATTGAATGAGGGACACTTGTAGGAAGTTCGCTGTAGTAGGCAACGTTTTTGAGATTTGCTCTGGAATGTCGTCATCTAAGAAAGTTATCACACCTATACTGTTTTACAGTTTGAGTTGTTAAAAAAAAAAAACCTGCAGATTTTTTTTTTTTTTAGAGATAGTGCTATTTTGCAAATTCTAAACACAAGAAATGATACTAACAGAAGGAAAGAACATTCTTCCCTTTCCTTTTCCAAAGGATGCCTTTTCTACTCTGACATCTTCTTGGCAGCAAACAAGACTTTTAGCCATTTGATATTTTCTTACGATTCAAATTCACATTGTAAAGTAAAAATTGCCACAACTAATAAATTAATGCTGGAGTCCTACCATGTTATGCCTGGCTTGTTTTCATAATCTCATGGTCTGAACTTTCCAAGAGTGATAGAAAAACAATGTCAATTTCTGCTGACCTACTGAAACCAACGAGCTGTCACATAGCCTTTCTTTGTCAGTTTACTGGAAGCTCTTTGATTTGTCCCAGGAGAAAGGCAGTAAGTTTTCCTCCTCTATCAGAGAAAAGTAAAGATAAGTCTTATCTATAAAAAATTTACCCTTCTTTCTTAAAAAGAAAATTGGCAAATCCACTCCATATTGTTACTAACTTTTCCAAGGGCATTTCTGTTTCTGTTGACCTTTGAAAGACCATCCTAACAAAGTATTCTGCCTTCCAGTCAGGAAACACTTGCTTCCGTTCACACTGCAAGACATAAGCATGGCCTTTCCATTCTGTTACTTTATGGAACTGATTGGAAGATGGGTATTTTAGGGATATTTGGGGAGGGAGGGGTAACTTTTAAAAAAATATTGTCAAGTTAGCTAACATAGAGTGTATACAGTGTGCTCTTGGTTTTAGGGGTAGATTCCCATGATTCATCGCTTACATATAACACCCAGTGCTCATCCCAAGTGCCCTCCTCAATTCCCATCAGAGAGATAACTTTAAAGTATTATATCAGTCAAGTACACAAATCTTAAGTGTCCTGCTTAATGTTTGTAAAGTGAACCATCCATGTTAACTGCCACTCGCTCAGATCAGGATTACCAGAAAACTCCTTCCTATACCATCCTAGGCATTCCCTATCACAAAAGTAGCCACAATCCTGACTTCTGTCATTAAGGTTAGTGTGCTTGTCCTGTTTTGCATAAATGGAATCATAACATATGTTCTGTTTTGTGTCTGCCTTCTTTTACTCACTTTTATGTGTATAGGATTGATCTATGTGGCTACATTTGGTAGTTGTTTATTCCTTTTCATTGCTGTATACTATTCCACCTTGTGCCTGTATATAGGTTGATATATATTGATACACATGTATCAGTCACTATTTACACATTCTGCTGATAGTCATTAGGGTTGTTTCTAATTTTTGGTTACTATCAGTAAAGCTGCTGGTAATATTCTTATCCATGTCTTCTGGTAAACAGAAGCACTCATTTCTTTTTTTTTTTTTAATTTCTTAAAAATGTTTTTGTTTCAGAGAGAGAGAGAGAGAGAGAGAGAGAGCGCACTTGAGCAGAGGAGAGGGGCAGAGGGAGAGAGAGAGAAAGAATCTTAAGCAAGCCTCCATGCTCAGCGTGGAAACTGACACTGGCTCCTTCCCATGACCTTGGTCATAACCTGAGCTGAAGTCAGATTATCAACAGACTAAGTCACCCAGGTGCCCCATAAGCACTCATTTCTATTCCATATTAAGCCAAGAGTGGAAGTGGTGGATCATGACATATATATATGTTCGGCTTTAATAAAATACTGCCAAACATATTCCAAAGTGCTTGTGCCAATTTATGATCCCATCAACAATTATATGATAGTTCAAGTGCTCTGTATCCTTGTCAATGTTTGCTATTTTTAACTTTTAATTTTTGCCATTCTAGTGGGTATATAGTTGTATCTAACCGTTTTGATTTGCTTTTTCCTGATGACTAATAATACCAATCTTCTTTTTATGTTCATTAGTCATTAGGCTATACTCTTTTGTTAAATACCAATTTAAATCTTTTGCCCATTTTTTCCTAAAATGTTGTCTTTTTTCCAACTGATTTGTAAAAGTTCTTTATATATTTTAGACATTTCTTTGTTAGATATATGTATAGAAAATATATTTTCCCAGTATGTGGCTTGCCTTTTGACTCTTCATGGTATCTTTTCATGAAAACAGATCTTAATTTTCATGAAATTCAATTTGTCAATATATGATTGGTGATTTTTATGTCCCTTTTTCCTCCGAAAGAGGTAGGTAACATAGGAAGCAGTAGGCTTGGGGAAGGGGACTTTTGGAACACTGCCAAATCCACATTTACCCACCTACCAGGTATAGATTTTAATTCAAGCATAGGCTTAATTATTGGATCTGTTGGGTGTATAAAGGGGAAAATGAAGATACTCTATTTCCTACTTGAATTGTTTTACCTTCCATATTTAGGTCTCTTATTCACTTTGAATTGATTTTTGGGTATGGTATGATGTAGGTGTCAAGGTTCATTTTTTTCCCCATATAGATATACAGTTGCCTGAGCATTTTTTTATTGAAAAGAACTCCTTTCTGCCCAAATTATAATGGCATGTTTGTCAGAATGTAAGTGATTTTGTGGGTTGGTTTCTGGACTCTTTATTCTGTTCCATTGTACTTTTTCTTTATCCTTGGCCCAATACCACACTGTCTTAATTAGTGAAATGTTAAAAGTCTTACAATTTGGGGCACCTGGGTGGCTCAGTCCATTGAGCATCTGACTCTTGATTTCAGCTCAGGTCATGCATGATCTCATGGTTCGTGAGTTTGAGCCCTGTGTCAGCCTTGGTGCTGCCAGCAGGGAGCCTGCTTGGGATTTTCTTCCTCTCTCCCTGCCCCTCCCCTGCCTGCACTTTCTCTTTCTCACTCTCTCTCTCAAAATAAATAAATAAACTTAAAAAAAAAAACTCTTGCAATTTGATAATAAGTTCTCCAATTTTGTTGTTTTTCTTAAAGATTGTTTTGGCTATCTTAGGTCTATTGCCTATGCTACAGATTTCCATAATAATGTTAGAAACTAGTAATTTCTAAGAAAAAAAATCAGCTGGAATTTTTATTGAGATTTCACTGAGACTACAGGTATAGGAAGAACTCACATCTTAACTCTGTTAAGAATCTTCCAATTGAATCTTTTGAATCTCCCAATGCATTATGATTATATATGTCTCTATACCCCATTTATGTAAGTCTTGAATTTCTCTCAACAATGTTGCACAGTTTCAGCATAGAATTTTGCTCATGTTTCATTAGACATATTTATTTTGATGTTTTTGATGTCATTATAAATGATTTGACTTTTTCCCAATTGTTTGCTGCTGGTTTAAAGAAATATAATGGATCTTTATTGACCTTGTACCCTGTGACTTTGCTAAATTCACTTATAAATTCTACTAATTTGTAGATTACTTTGGATTATCTACTTACAGAAACCTGATATCTATAAGTAAGATATTTTTCTTCTTCCTTTCTAATCTCTATGCTTTTAATTTCTTTTTCTTGCCTTTATTGAACTGGTTCCAACCTCCACTTGTGTTAAACACTGCTGAATAGAAGGGTGAGAGTGAACATCTGTGTCTTGTTCCTGACCTCAGTGGGAAAATATGTAATATTTCACTATTAAAATTAGCTATAGTGTTTTTTAGATATTCCTGGTTTGCTGAGAATTTTATCATACTATTATGATTTTTTTCACAGTATTGAATTTTATCAAATGCTGCACCTATTGAGATGATCATGTGAATTACCTCCTATGCTCCATTCATTATATCCTTGATTTTTATTTTATTTTTTTGTTCTTTATACCCTTGATTTAAAAATTTTAAGACATAAATTCACAAATTCACAACTGTACAAAATGATATGGGGTGCTGGGTGGCTCAGTTAGTTGAGCGTCTGACACTTGATTTTTGCTCAGGTCATGATCTCATGGTTTGTGGGGTTGGGCCCCACATCAGGCTCTGCACTAACAGCACAGAGCCTTCTTGGGATTCTCTCTCTCTTCCTCTCTCTCTGCCTCTTCCCTGCTCACTCTCTCTCTAAATAAATAAATAAATAAATAATTAAAACTTAAAAAAAATAATATGAATAGATCATGTGTACTCTTTACCCAGTTTCCTTCAATAGCATTTTTCAAAAGTATAGTACAATATCAGAAGCAGGATATTGACATTGATATAATCCACTGGTTCTATTTGTGTTTACACTCTAATTTCTGAATGTTAAACCAACCTTGCATTCTTTAATCATGAAATATGTATTACTAGATGCAATAAGCTGATATTTTGTCAGGGATTTCACATCTATATTCATGAGAGAGAGTGGTCTGTAATTCTCTTTTCTTGTAATGTCTTGCCAGATTTTGGTGTTAGAATTATATTGGCCTCATAGAATGATTTGGATGTGTTTCTTTTTTCTCTGTTCTCTGAAAGAGTTTGTGTATGTTTGCTATTAAATTGTTTTGAAATATTTGGAAAAATTCACCAGTAAAGCAAGCCATCTAGGTTTGCAATTTTCCTCTTGGGAAAATTTTAAGTACAGATTAGATATTTTTTTTATAGATCGAGGGCTATTCAGAATTTTTATTTCTTCCTGTTTTTCAGAAATGTTTTTTAAGAAACCATTTCCATTTCATTGAAGTTGTCAATTTTATTGGGAAAAGTTTTTTTCCCTTAATTTCCTCTCATGATATTTTTCATAGTGTCAGTAACATTGTAGCAATGTTTCCTTTTTCATTTGTTTCTTGTTTTCTTTTCTGATTAGTCTTACTAGGGGTTTTCAATTTCAATGAGCCCTTCAAAAAACCAGCGTTTGGCTTTGCTGATTTTCTCTTTCTCTATCTTTGGCCTTATATTTAAAACATGTTCCTTGTAAAAGCCTTATAAGTAAAGGTAGCTTTAAAATGGAGTGTTGATGTCAACTTCAGCCGTGGTCACAGTCCTTGGCTTGCAGCATCCGTAAGAGGGAAGTGGTAATGGTCTTGAACAGGGACTCAAAAGTTTAGACTGAGTTTAGAGCTGAGAGGAGAGGGATCTCACTGTTGGTGGAATTTTTTTTTAAAGTTTATTTATTTTGAATAAATAAGTATGCATGAGTGGGGGACAGGCAGAGAGAGAGAGAGGGAAAGAGAGAATCCCAAGCAGGCTCCTTAAGATCATGACCTCAGCTGAGATCAAGTGTTAGACATTTAACCAGCTGAGCCACCCAGGTGCTCCGTGGTGGAATATTTTTATACAATAATTATCACCCTCAAGTTTATTTGTTTCCAAAGTGTTTTGTATTGATTATAAATAGTGTTAGATGAAAGAAGAATAGTCTTGAATTGTGGACTGGCACCCTCAGAAAGAAAGATTTGTAGTCAGTGCTATGCAAACCTCTAAATTTGTCTTAGAAAATTTCTAATTGAAATATTTCATATTGGAATGATAGATTAATCAGCAGATTTTTAAGTGGTAAGGAAACTTGGGAACCATCTAGGGCCCATTATCATGCTTCTGAATACTTGGATATGGAAATATAAAGTGTACTTTCATTTTTGTCACTCATGCCATGCAGATAAATGAACAACTGAATACTTAGAACTTGGATTTTAAATATCATTATGACCTTTAAAAATAACAACTGGTTTAATAATGGACCAAAGTGTAAATAAAATGGGCAAGTGATATACTTCAGTTCCCAATGAAAATTTGTAAGGAAAAGTTGTTATTTTTACTTTGTAGCTTTTAGTCTTAGAGAAAAGACTTCATCATTTTGTATGTGATATAGCTTTCTGGGCTCTTGACATCTTCATAGAATTTGACTGGAATTTCCGTCTCTTGAAAATGAATGGGCATCTTCTTGCTCTCCACACTCATGAGCTTCACTTGGAGGGGACCCAAGTTGACATAATCCTATGATAAACAGATATAGAAGAGAATATGAGAGGTTATTCAACAAGTTACCAGTCGTTTGTTTGTTTGTTTGTTTGCTTGTTTGTTTTGAGAGAGAGATAGAGAAAGCAAGGTGGGGAGGGGTAGAGGGAGAGCGAAATCCCAAGCATGCTCCATGCTTGCAGGACAGATTGATACGGGGCTCAAAGTCAGGAACTGTGAGGTCATGACTTGAGCCGAAACCAAGAGGCAGGCACTTTACCGACTGAATCACCCAAGTGCCCCAACAAATTACCAGTCTTAATAGTTTGGTTTCCTTGGGGCATCTGGGTGGCTCAGTAGTTGAGTGTCTGACTTCAGTTTAGGTCATGATCTCGTGGTTTGTGAGTTTGAGCCCTGCATTGGGCTTTGCGCTGATAGCTCAGAGTCTGCTTGGGATTCTCTGTCTCGCTCTCTCTCTGTCCCTCCCCCACTTGCTTTCTCTCTCAAAAATAAATAAACATTAAAAAAAATAGGTTTCCTTTATTATAGTTGGCCTTTATCTGACATTTCATTGTCCTTTTAACTGACTGAATAACAAGTGAAATATGAGAACCACTGTAAACAAAAAACCACTAAATACACTTATATACCCAGTGAGGAATGTAAGGCAAGACCTCCCAAAGGGCAGGCAGCAAGGCTGACAGGCTTGTTTTTCAGGGAGTTGGATGAGGGGCACCAATTAGAATGGGGAGATATATTCTCTCAAGGTCTTTAATTGGTAAAAGAAAATGTTAGCTGTATATATGTAGCCCTCTGCTGGCCAGGATATAAACACAGCAGAGTTTTCTATATTATTCAAGAACAATGGGAAGGATTGGCAAAGGTTACTTTGACTATAAAAATTCTAATATTGAGAAAATTCTCCATGAATTTTCACTTTTCACAGGACCAATGTCCACTGTATAAGAAAGCTTACCATATTCTGCCAAACTAACTGTAATTTAAGATACCAACAAACAGAAATCTAATTTACTGATGGCTCAGTCTATTGAGCATCTGACTCTTGATTTCTATTCAGGTCATGATCTCACAGTTTGTGGGTTTGAGCCCCATACTGGGTTCCGTGCTGACAGCATGGAGCCTGCTTAGGATTCTCTGTCTCTTTCTCTCTCTGTCCCTCCCCTGCTTGCACATGCTCTCCCTCTCTCAAAATAAATAAATAAACATTAAAAAAAATGTCACTTGTTGTTAGCAGGACTGAGTTGTAGTTAGCTAAAATGGTTTTTGTTTGATTTTTTTTTTTCAGTATCTTCTGCTTTCATACATCATTTTATCCTACCAGATTTTAAGTTCTAGGAGAACTCTTATTTTGATCTTTTTAAGTTTATTTATTTATTTGGAGGAAGAAAGAGACAGAGAGAGAGACAGAGATCAGGGATCATGACCTGAGCTGAAATCAAGAATTACATGCTTAACCAATTGAGCCACCCAAGTGCCCCCTAAGTTCTAGGATGACTTTTAAAGTTATTAGTAGTACCAAGAAGGAAGATAGCAAGGGATAGATGTGGGAGTAATTGGAATATACCAAAAAGGTTTTAAAATTAAAAAGCTTTGATACTACAGGTTTCACCTAATATGGTATATATGGTGGTTTGTACTTTCCAGTGATGGCCACAGTAATAGGTATCCTGTCCCACATGATTTCTTTCTTTTTTTTTTTTTTATGGTCTATTTTCTCTATCCATTTGCTTTCAGTTTATACAGGTCTTTATATTTAAGTGTATTTTTGTGGACAACATAGAGTTGCGTTGTGTTTTTTGATCCACTATGACAATCTCTGTCTTTTATTTATTTATTTATTTATTTATTTATTTTTTCAATATATGAAGTTTATTGTCAAATTGGTTTCCATACAACACCCAGTGCTCATCCCAAAAGGTGCCCTCCTCAATACCCATCTGTAGAAACATGGATGGAACTGGAGAGTGTTATGCTAAGTGAAATAAGCCATACAGAGAAAGACAGATACCATGTTTTCACTCTTAGGTGGATCCTGAGAAACTTAACAGAAACCCATGGGGGAGGGGAAGGAAAAAAAAAGAGGTTACAGTGGAAGAGAGCCACATGATTTCTTTATATATATATATAAAGGAGAGAGAGGGAGAGAAGGAGGGTCAGAGAGAGGAAGACAGAATCCAAAACAGGCTCTGCATGGTCAGCGCAAAACCTGATGTGGGGCTTGGTCCCATGAATTGTGAGATCATGACCTGAGCCAAAGTTAGAAGCTCAACCAACTGAGCCACCCAGGAACCCCCCACATGCTTTTCTTAGAATATGATGCTCCTTCCTCTTTTCAGATGCAGGAGCTACATTCCCTCCCCTTGGGTGGAGCTTTGTAACTACATCAACCAATAGAATATGATGGAAGTGATGGTGTGTGATTTCCAAGGCTAAGTCATACAAAATATTGTGGCTCTTACCTTGGTCTCTGGTATTGCTTGTCCTGGGAGAAGCCTGACACCATAACCAAGAGACAATAAAGGCACCCCACGAGAGGCCCGTGTAATGAAGAACTGAGGGTCCCAGCTTGGCCAGCATCAACTTGCCAGCCATGTGAGTGAGCCACCTTGGAAGTGGATCTCCTCCTACTCTAGCCAAGCCTTCAGGTGACTGTAGCCCCAGCTGACATATGACTGCAACTCCTCAGGGCCCAAGTGAGAAGTGTCCAGTGGAGCCCTTCTCAAATTCCTAACCAACAGAAGTTATGAAAGAAGTTATAAGCCACAGAAGTTACAAGCCACTAAGTTTGGAGATGATTTGTTATATGGCATTAGGTAACTTACATTGTATACTAGGAATGGAACTCTATTAGTGAATATACGCAGCAAATTGCACATGGGTAGGAGTGAACATTGTGTCTAATGAGAGATGTGAATGGTGGGCCAATTTTACTAATAATTGCAAACAGAAATTTTCAATATCCGTATTATAGGTTAATTTTCTCCATTAATTAAAAAAAAGCATTCTCTTAGTAGTCAGAATTTTTTTTGCATGAATCTTACCTTGAAATCCTGATCATCCTCATACAGTAAGTATTTCATATCGGAGGCCCCAAACCCTGTGCATGAGTCGCTTTCCTCATCTGTCTTCAGGTCCTTGCTGTACCTGGTCCCATCCTCACGAGTGACACATAAAGCACAGCTCTCAGCTGAGGAGCTCATCATGTTTCCACTTTTTACTTCTACAGATTGCAATTTTGACTCTTCTGGGATAAATACAAAGAGATTGGTTATTTTGGGACAGATAAAAATGAAAATGCAATATACACTTTGTCACATTTTTAATTTGAAAGATCTTTGAGGAATGTAGAGTCTATATATTAATGTGAGAGTGAGCCCCATTTTTAGAACCTCCAAGTTTATTCCATTCTCTTAGCTGACAGGTTTTGGTAATCATATGGTAACTCGTGTGTGTTGTTATTTTGGTTGGTTGGCTAAATTAGAACCCAGAAATACACCAGTATAGACAGCACTCCATCCCTCTCCACCAGTATTTATGTAATACTGAATTACATACACCACGTGAAACGTGATGACTTGAATTTGAAAACAGGACTAGAGAAAGGAGGTGGGTTAGGACAAGTGCTGCAAGGAGAAGAGAAATATGGAGAAACTGGCACATACCTATTCCCTGAATAGCTCTTGGGTACAAGGTACCTGTCATAGATGCTCAATAAGTAGTTGTTATTTAAAAAAAAAAAAAAAAACCTGTCACCATTACGACAAAATAATACCTTTAAATGTTTCTGGCAACTCCAAAGCCACTTCAGGTGTCACTGTCTGTCCAGCAGCTTGAGTAAGATACAGTCGCCTAAAAAGAACAAATGAGAAAAGCAGTCTGTCAACAAACATTGTACCATCTGGTCACTGGTGTCTGTGTCTCTGCTAGGTTCTGGAGACACACAGATGAAAATTGAGACAGTTTCTCCCCTGGAGAAGCATGAGGCCCAAGGGGGTGGCAGATGGACTGGGTGACATTCTGTACCCTGATGGGTGATGCGGGTAGTGTGAGAAGTGCTATGGCATAGAGAGAAGGTGCACCTGGTTGAGCTTTTAGGAGGTAAGGGAAGGTTTCCAGGAGGAGATGGGACCTGAGTGGAGTCTTGAAGAACCAGGGGCTATTTTCCAGGGAAGAGTTTGGGGTGAGGAAGGGCACTGTGTGATAAGGGAGTGACACACTTAATGTTCTGGAAATGAAAGTGAGCTTGGCACCAGTTAGGGTGCTGTTGTAGTAGTCCAGGTGAGCAACAGCCGTGGCCTGAATGAGTGGTTTTAAGATGGAGAGGGAAAGAGAAGGACAACAAGCAGCAAGAATCCCAGATGACATCGAGGTGCTGTCTGTCGCCAAGTGCCATGTTGCAGCTCCAAGCCTGGGGAGCTGTATGTCTGCTATTGAAGCTCTCTGGGCATGTGTTTAATCCTGTTCTCTGCTTTGCAGTGCCCACTGAACTTGCAACCAGAAAATACGATGTCTGGAAAGCTCCATGTAACTTTTCCATGAAGTTTTCCCGAAGACAGCATGAATTGCACTCTTGTCGATAGTCAAACCACCCCTCATGCTTAGCAGCTCAGCAGTCAGGGTGAAGCCCCCGGATTATAGGTTGTCAATTATTTAAAGAACATGAGTAAAGCGTTCTTCAAAATGCTTAAGTTTCAAGCAAATAATGTAACTAAATACAATATTTATGTTTATAAAACTTCTTTTTTTAAAAAAAGTTTACTTATTTTTAATGTTTATTTTTGAGAGATAGAGACAGAGCACAAGTTGGGGAGGGGCAGAGAGAGAAAGAGGGAGAAAGAATCTGAAACATACTCCAGCTTGTCAGCACAGAGTACTATGCAGGGCTCAAACTCGGGAATGGCAAGATCATGACCTAGGCTGAAGTCTGACGTTCAACCGACTGAGCCACCCAGGTGCCCCTAAAATTTTTTTTACTTATTTTTTAGAGAGAGCACACACGTGAAAGTGTGTGAATGGGGGACGGGAAGGGGGGGATGCGGATAGCCTGATGCAGGGCCCGAACTCACTAACCGTGAGATCATGACCTGAGCAGAAGTCAGTCGCTTAACCGACAGAGCCACCCAGGTGCCCAAGTGGTTTTACCCTTTTGAATAATTATGATCTTACTAAATGTCATAAACTTCATAAATCTGGATTCTGTCTCAATCATTAATTTATTGTCATTTTTATACCATCATAGGGCAACACTTGATGATATAGAAAATATTTAAAGAATGCTATTATATAGGTATTGGTCCACTTAGTCTAGTTCTGTGGCACTGGAGTCCCTGGGAAGTCACCTCTGGTGGACATTTACCTCCTCTCATGTGTTAAACAAATACTGTGATGTTCTTTGTGAGTTGTGAAAGGAAAATGTCTGGGGAGCATTGGATGGGAAAGGTAGTAACTCTATTAGCTAGAATACCCCATTTTTCAGCCAAATAGGAAAACAACTTTTCCTATTTCCTCTGGGCACAGTTTGTGTCTACTTCTCACCCCCTTCTAGTATTATATAGGACTGAGTTCTCAACAAATAGGTGAAAATGGAAGTTGCCATAAAATATGCAATATGTGTTATATTTCTTTGACTTGAAAATGGGTTACAGTAAAAGCTGCTGAATATGCTTGGAGTTACCCTTCTGGAAAAGTAGTGTAACAGAAATGAAGGGTTTACACATTTCTGTTCCTTTATGCAGATCTTTCTAAAATGTCCTAAACACTTGCCTCAGACAATTTACAATCTAGCAAGGAAGCAGACATTAAATAAGTAATCGTGAGTGTGATAAATGCTGGTTATGAAGGAAAACCATCCTTGGAAGCATATACCAGGGTACCTAACCCAGTTCTTATAAATGTCTCCCATGCTGTTTCTTTTTGCTTGGTCAGATTTTGAATTCATCTCTCCCAACTCTAAGGCAAGACAAAACACTCATATCTCTCACTGAAGAAAATCAACCCACAAGGCACTGATGAACGTTGCCAGTTCTACTGAAGACTTTTGTGGGGTTAGGGGTTAAACTGGATAGGGTTAAGTTGCACAGGACACAGCAAACAACTTAATGAGAATCTCCATTAAAAGTTTCTCCTCTCCCTGCCTGTCACTGCCAAGTTCTCTCTGGCCAGTGAAGGAATTCCTCTTTTTTTTTTTTTTTTTCAACGTTTATTTATTTTTGTGACAGAGAGAGACAGAGCATGAACGGGGGAGGGGCAGAGAGAGAGGGAGACACAGAATCGGAAACAGGCTCCAGGCTCTGAGCCATCAGCCCAGAGCCTGACGCGGGGCTCGAACTCCCGGACCGCGAGATCATGACCTGGCTGAAGTCGGACGCTTAACCGACTGCACCACCCAGGCGCCCCAGGAATTCCTCTTTGTTGTAACTAGTAATTCACATCCATGGCAGCACCAAATCAGATATGCCAGACTGAGCTGATCAAAGCAGCAAGTGGAGTCATCTGTTTGGAGGGTAGCTCCTTCCTAAGGGAAAGACGACAGTGGATGGCAGGTACAGCAGTGCTTGTTAAGCCACAGAGCCAGCACTGGCTGCGGAGATTAGACCTGACTGCTAAGAAGGCAGCAGCAGCAGGCGGGACAGGAGAGTGGAGCTGGAGACCTGATCAGACAGAAGACAGCTGGCAAGTGGGTGTGCCTATTATGGGGCACAGTGAGGCCCTTCCCCAGAGGACCCCTCAAGAGCATCAGCTCAAGAGACTGGGAATTCAAGCGTCCAGGAAACAGCCAATTCATTCGGCCTGACTGTCTGCCTCATCTGCATTGGTGTCTACCTCTGCAGGGCATCACACGGACATTGTGGAAGGGAGCAGAGGGCCCCTTTTTCTACCCTGCCCCGCCCAGCTTTCAGCCTGCAGCACAACTGCCCTATCTCCCAGTTTCTCCAATCTTGTATCCTGATGCCCATCACTTAGCCCAGCAAACAAAACCCTCCACAACTTACCTGTATCCACACATCAGGAAGTTTGCAAACAAAAAATACCTGATTATGTCACAAATGGTATTTTTCCATGCCACACAAGCCACAGGAACCATTTGGGTAGAAATTTTTTCATGGTCCTTCCACCACGTTGAATTTCTCTGCTTTAATGCCTAGACCTAGACATTTGTTTCCCATCGAACACGTATACACCCTACATTTGTGTGATTCTTTCCCTTCTCATGCTACTATTTAGATTATTTCTTGTTTCTGACTACCTGCCCAAATTATAATCACCACTTTGAGTTTTAATCCATATTCCAGGGCCCTAGTTTTCCTCAAGGCTGGTGTATTAAGAATTCTTTTGTGAGGCAAGAAAAAGAACCTAAAATACGCATTTGGTTTCTCTTGTGCAGGAATATTTTCTCTGCCTACAAGATAGTTTGACTCTTCCACTAACTACTAAAGGAAACAATTGTACAGTCCACAAGGTAACTACAAGCCCAGAAGACCTCCAGGAAGTTATCACAAAGTTGATCACTTCCTCGTTGTGCTAACTCCACACCTCATACTTCTACTTCACAGGTATGCTTTGATTTTTATGCCTCTCTTCCCTGCTGACGTGGAGGCTTTTGAAGGTCAGCAGTTGTGATATTCATGTTAAGTGTTTGCTATTATGACTACAGTGCATTGCTAGAAAAAGCAAGCCACAGTTTCTGTACCAATGGTCGATTATAATATTACACCTTCATCATGGCTGTTTTGTGAGTTCTTTTCTTTTCAACAATTGTCATCTTGCTGGAGTATCAAATATTAAATCATCTTTTAAAAATAATAACTTTTGGGGGTGCCTGGGTGGTTCAGTTTGTTAAATGTATGGCTTTGGCTCAGCTCATGATCTCATGGTTCATGGGTTCAAGACCCACAGCAGGCTCTATGCTGACAGCTCAGAGCCTGGAGCCTGCTTCAGGTTCTGTGTCTCCCTCTCTCTCTCTCTGCCCCTCCCCTGCTTGCACTCTGTCTCTCTCTCAAAAATAAAATAAACATTAAAAAATAAATAAAAATAACAACTTTTTTACAGATACAAACACTGACAAACTACTTTCTAGATATGCTAATGACTTTCACCTGGGTATTTTGAGATCCACAAGTCTACAGTTGAATAGTTGATCAATAAGCACCAAGTTTTCTTCTTCCAGTTTATGAATAGTATTTTCTAATTCTTCAATTTCCCTCCGGTGATTTGCAATCTGTTTTCAGAAGAAGAGAATGAATGTTGGTACTTGTTGACTTACTTCTATCTAGTCTTCTATAAGAAATTCAACTCTTAAAAATCCATTTGCCTAAGGGGAAGATCTATCCTGTATTATTGATTACTGGGTTTGTTTTGTCCTTCCTCTCTAAGAAGGAACAGGTGGGTCTCTTTTCTAGATTATGTGCAGTACTTTTTTGGCAAGGCAGTTATTGGTGAATGGTAGGAGTTGTCCTTTCCTACCCTTCAAAAACATCACTGGACTTATCTATGAGCTGGAGGTATAGATAAACAAAAATAACTAACTTATCCATGTAAGTGGGGGAAGATGGTGATAAAAACAGAAAGCAGTGTGATCAAACCATAATGGAAGCTGTCCAGGTACAGGGGGAGGTTCACCCTATGTCTAGTGTAGGGGATAAAGGGGAATTAATAGAGGAGATGACATCTAATCTGGATCTTGAAGGCCAAGTAGGGATTCTCTAGGCAACAAAAGAGGGTACATTCTAGGCAGAAGGAACCACATGTTAGGCACAATCATTTTGGTGTAGATAGCTACAAAGTGGAAGTGGGGAGAAGTAGGAGAGAAATTGGACAATTAGGGAAGAGCCAAATAATGCTAACAGGTCTAGTTTTTCTTTTTTTTTTAATATAATTTATTGTCAAGTTGGCTAACATACAGTGTATACAGTGTACTCTTGATTTGGGGGGGTAGATTCCTGTGATTCATTGCTTACATACAATACCCAGTGCTCATCCCAACAAGTGCCCTCCTCAATCCCTATCACCCATTTCCCCTCTCCCCTGCACCTCCTGCATCAACCCTCAGTTTGTTCTCTGTATTTAAGAGTCTCTTATGGTTTGCCTTCCTCCCTCTCTGTTTGTAACTATTTTTTCCCCTTCCCTTCCCCCATGGTCTTCTGTTAAGTTTCTCAAGTTCCACATATGAGTGAAAACATATGATATCTGTCTTTCTCTGACTGACTTATTTCACTTAGCATAATAAAGCACTAGTTTTTATTTTGCAGGTGATGGAAGGTCATTGACAGACATAGCAGGTTTGACGTTTAGTAAAGAAATGTGGCTAACTTAAATATGAACATGCTGCTTCTATTGACAGAATCCCCATCAGTCTGTAAGAAGTGTATTTTGATAACTTTTGTCTAAAGAAAGCTTGATAGTGGGAAAAATACACAGAATGTTACTAGACAGAACTCCCAACTCACCTTTTTCCCTGCCTCATATAGTATGAGCTATACAGGTACTGCCCTGAGAGATGCTCACAGAAAGAGGTCAGGACGATAGCAAAATTAGAAGCAACAGTACAAAAGAGAAAGCAATAGACTGGTAAGAATAATAGAAAATAAACTGGAAAAAGTATTTCGGAAGAATATGATGAAACAAAAAAGGTTCAGGGGTTTAGATTCAGTATTTCTTGTTAGGAGTTGCCAAGAATACTTAGATAGCTAACATTTTTGATTTGTAATTAAATATATTTATTGTATTTTTGATTTGGGAAGCATTCCGTATATTACCACATTCCTATCTCTATCACATAAGTCATGTATTACATGCTTGAATTCCTACTATGGGCAAGATTCCTACTATGTGCGAGACAGAGGGACACAAAAGTGAATAAGGCATAGCACCTTCCTTCAAAGAAGTTTACAATGCAGTGAACAAATACACAAATATTTGTAACATAAAACAACACTGGTACCATAGAAAAGGCTCAAATAGGGGCGCCTGGCTGGCTCAGTTGGTAAGGCTTGCAACTCTTGATCTCGTGAGTTCGAGCCCCACGTTGGGTGTGGAGATTACTTAAAGATAAAATCTTAAAAAAAAAAAAAAGCTCGAAGATGGCGGCTTAGGAGGACGCTGGGCTCACCGCACGTCCTGCTGATCACTTAGATTCCATCTACATCTGCCTAAATAACCCAGAAAACCGCCAGAGGATTAGCAGAACGGAGTCGCCGGAGCCAAACGCAGACGAGAGGCCCACGGAAGAGGGTAGGAAGGGCGCGAGGCGGTGCGCGCTCCACGGACTGGCGGGAGGGGGCCGGGGCGGAGAGGCGGCTCGCCGGCCAAGCACAGCCACCGAGTCTGGCTTGCAAAAGCGGAGGGGCCTGACGGACTGTGTTCCCACAACAAGCGCGACTTAGCGTCTGGGAGGTCATAAGTTAACAGCTCTGCTCGGAAAGCGGGAAGGCTGGAGGACAAAGGGAGGGAGAGCTGCTGAGCCCCCTGACAACAGAGCTCAGTTTGGTGGGGAACAAAGGCGCTCGCCAGCGCCATCTCCCCCGCCCATCCCCCAGCCGAAATCCCAAAGAGAACCTGTTCCTGCCGGGGAACTTGCTCCCTCCGCGCAAACACCCAACTCTGCGCTTCGGCGGAGCCAAACCTCCGGCAGCGGATCTGACTCCCTCCCGCTGCCACAGGGCCCCTCCTGAAGTGGATCACCTAAGGAGAAGCGATCTAAGCCTGCCCCTCCTGCCCCCGAGCACCTTGCCTACCCACCCCAGCTAATACGCCAGATCCCCAGCATCACAAGCCTGGCACGGTGCAAGTAGCCCAGACGAGCCACACCACCCCACAGTGAATCCCGCCCCTAGGAGAGGGGAAGAGAAGGCACACACCAGTCTGACCGTGGCCCCAGCGGTGGGCTGGGGACAGACATCAGGTCTGACTGCGGCCCCGCCCACCAACTCCAGTTATACACTACAGCACAGGGGAAGTGCCCTGCAGGTCCGCACCACTCCAGGGACTATCCAAAATGACCAAGCGGAAGAACTCCCCTCAGAAGAATCTCCAGGAAATAACAACAGCTAATGAGCTGATCAAAAAGGATTTAAATAATATAACAGAAAGTGAATTTAGAATAATAGTCATAAAATTAATCGCTGGGCTTGAAAACAGTATACAGGACAGCAGAGAATCTCTTGCTACAGAGATCAAGGGACTAAGGAACAGTCACGAGGAGCTGAAAAACGCTTTAAACGAAATGCATAACAAAATGGAAACCACCACAGCTCGGCTTGAAGAGGCAGAGGAGAGAATAGGTGAACTAGAAGATAAAGTTATGGAAAAAGAGGAAGCTGAGAAAAAGAGAGATAAAAAAATCCAGGAGTATGAGGGGAAAATTAGAGAATTAAGTGATACACTAAAAAGAAATAATATACGCATAATTGGTATCCCAGAGGAGGAAGAGAGAGGGAAAGGTGCTGAAGGGGTACTTGAAGAAATCATAGCTGAGAACTTCCCTGAACTGGGGAAGGAAAAAGGCATTGAAATCCAAGAGGCACAGAGAACTCCCTTCAGACGTAACTTGAATCGATCTTCTGCACGACATATCATAGTGAAACTGGCAAAATACAAGGATAAAGAGAAAATTCTGAAAGCAGCAAGGGGTAAACGTGCCCTCACATATAAAGGGAGACCTATAAGACTCGTGACTGATCTCTCTTTTGAAACTTGGCAGGCCAGAAAGAATTGGCACGAGATTTTCAGGGTGCTAGACAGAAAAAATATGCAGCCGAGAATCCTTTATCCAGCAAGTCTGTCATTTAGAATAGAAGGAGAGATAAAGGTCTTCCCAAACAAACAAAAACTGAAGGAATTTGTCACCACTAAACCAGCCCTACAAGAGATCCTAAGGGGGACCCTGTGAGACAAAGTCCCAGAGACATCACTACAAGCATAAAACATACAGACATCACAATGACTCTAAACCCGTATCTTTCTATAATAACACTGAATGTAAATGGATTAAATGCGCCAACCAAAAGACATAGGGTATCAGAATGGATAAAAAAACAAGACCCATCTATTTGCTGTCTACAAGAGACTCATTTTAGACCTGAGGACACCTTTAGATTGAGAGTGAGGGGATGGAGAACTATTTATCATGCGACTGGAAGCCAAAAGAAAGCTGGAGTAGCCATACTTATATCAGACAAACTAGACTTTAAATTAAAGGCTGTAACAAGAGATGAAGAAGGACATTATATAATAGTTACAGGGTCTATCCATCAGGAAGAGCTAACAATTATAAATGTCTATGCACCGAATACCGGAGCCCCCAAATATATAAAACAATTACTCATAAACATAAGCAACCTTATTGATAAGAATGTGGTAATTGCAGGGGACTTTAATACACCACTTACAGAAATGGATAGATCATCTAGACACACGGTCAATAAAGACACAAGGGCCCTGAATGAGACATTGGATCAGATGGACTTGACAGATATATTTAGAACTCTGCATCCCAAAGCAACAGAATATACTTTCTTCTCGAGTGCACATGGAACATTCTCCAAGATAGATCATATACTGGGTCACAAAACAGCCCTTCATAAGTTTACAAGAATTGAAATTATACCATGCTTACTTTCAGACCACAATGCTATGAAGCTTGAAATCAACCACAGAAAAAAGTCTGGAAAACCTCCAAAAGCATGGAGGTTAAAGAACACCCTACTAACGAATGAGTGGGTCAACCAGGCAATTAGAGAAGAAATTAAAAAATATATGGAAACAAATGAAAATGAAAATACAACAATCCAAACGCTTTGGGACGCAGCAAAGGCAGTCCTGAGAGGAAAATACATTGCAATCCAGGCCTATCTCAAGAAACAAGAAAAATCCCAAATACAAAATCTAACAGCACACCTAAAGGAACTAGAAGCAGAACAGCAAAGGCAGCCTAAGCCCAGCAGAAGAAGAGAAATAATAAAGATCAGGGCAGAAATAAACAATATAGAAACTAAAAAAACTGTAGAGCAGATCAACGAAACCAAGAGCTGGTTTTTTGAAAAAATAAACAAAATTGACAAACCTCTAGCCAGGCTTCTCAAAAAGAAAAGGGAGATGACCCAAATAGATAAAATCATGAATGAAAATGGAATTATTACAACCAATCCCTCAGAGATACAAACAATTATCAGGGAATACTATGAAAAATTATATGCCAACAAACTGGACAACCTGGAAGAAATGGACAAATTCCTGAACAACCACACTCTTCCAAAACTCAATCAGGAGGAAATAGAAAGCTTGAACAGACCCATAACCAGCGAAGAAATTGAATCGGTTATCAAAAATCTCCCAACAAATAAGAGTCCAGGACCAGATGGCTTCCCAGGGGAGTTCTACCAGACGTTTAAAGCAGAGATAATACCTATCCTTCTCAAGCTATTCCAAGAAATAGAAAGGGAAGGAAAACTTCCAGACTCATTCTATGAAGCCAGTATTACTTTGATTCCTAAACCAGACAGAGACCCAGTAAAAAAAGAGAACTACAGGCCAATATCCCTGATGAATATGGATGCAAAAATTCTCAATAAGGTACTAGCAAATCGAATTCAACGGCATATAAAAAGAATTATTCACCATGATCAAGTGGGATTCATTCCTGGGATGCAGGGCTGGTTCAACATTCGCAAATCAATCAACGTGATACATCACATTAACAAAAAAAAAGAGAAGAACCATATGATCCTGTCAATCGATGCAGAAAAGACCTTCGACAAAATCCAGCACCCTTTCTTAATAAAAACCCTTGAGAAAGTCGGGATAGAAGGAACATACTTAAAGATCATAAAAGCCATTTATGAAAAGCCCACAGCTAACATCATCCTCAACGGGGAAAAACTGAGAGCTTTTTCCCTGAGATCAGGAACACGACAAGGATGCCCACTCTCACCGCTGCTGTTTAACATAGTGCTGGAAGTTCTAGCATCAGCAATCAGACAACAAAAGGAAATCAAAGGCATCAAAATTGGCAAAGATGAAGTCAAGCTTTCGCTTTTTGCAGATGACATGATATTATACATGGAAAATCCGATAGACTCCACCAAAAGTCTGCTAGAACTGATACAGGAATTCAGCAAAGTTGCAGGATACAAAATCAATGTACAGAAATCAGTTGCATTCTTATACACTAACAATGAAGCAACAGAAAGACAAATAAAGAAACTGATCCCATTCACAATTGCACCAAGAAGCATAAAATACCTAGGAATAAATCTAACCAAAGATGTAAAGGATCTGTATGCTGAAAATTATAGAAAGCTTATGAAGGAAATTGAAGAAGATTTAAAGAAATGGAAAGACATTCCCTGCTCATGGATTGGAAAAATAAATATTGTCAAAATGTCAATACTACCCAAAGCTATCTACACATTCAATGCAATCCCAATCAAAATTGCACCAGCATTCTTCTCGAAACTAGAACAAGCAATCCTAAAATTCATATGGAACCACAAAAGGCCCCGAATAGCCAAAGGAATTTTGAAGAAGAAGACCAAAGCAGGAGGCATCACAATCCCAGACTTTAGCCTCTACTACAAAGCTGTCATCATCAAGACAGCATGGTATTGGCACCAAAACAGACACATCGACCAATGGAATAGAATAGAAACCCCAGAACTAGACCCACAAACGTATGGCCAACTCATCTTTGACAAAGCAGGAAAGAACATCCAATGGAAAAAAGACAGCCTCTTTAACAAATGGTGCTGGGAGAACAGGACAGCAACATGCAGAAGGTTGAAACTAGACCACTTTCTCACACCATTCACAAAAATAAACTCAAAATGGATAAAGGACCTAAATGTGAGACAGGAAACCATCAAAACCTTAGAGGAGAAAGCAGGAAAAGACCTCTCTGACCTCAGCCGTAGCAATCTCTTACTGGACACATCCCCAAAGGCAAGGGAATTAAAAGCAAAAGTGAATTACTGGGACCTCATGAAGATAAAAAGCTTCTGCACAGCCAAGGAAACAACCAACAAAACTAAAAGGCAACCAACGGAATGGGAAAAGATATTCGCAAATGACATATCGGACAAAGGGCTAGTATCCAAAATCTATAAAGAGCTCACCAAACTCCACACCCGAAAAACAAATAACCCAGTGAAGAAATGGGCAGAAAACATGAATAGACACTTCTCTAAAGAAGACATCCGGATGGCCAACAGGCACATGAAAAGATGTTCAGCGTCGCTCCTTATCAGGGAAATACAAATCAAAACCACACTCAGGTATCACCTCACGCCAGTCAGAGTGGCCAAAATGAACAAATCCGGAGACTATAGATGCTGGAGAGGATGTGGAGAAACGGGAACCCTCTTGCACTGTTGGTGGGAATGCAAATTGGTGCAGCCGCTCTGGAAAGCAGTGTGGAGGTTCCTCAGAAAATTAAAAATAGACCTACCCTATGACCCAGCAATAGCACTGCTAGGAATTTATCCAAGGGATACAGGAGCGCTGATGCATAGGGCCACGTGTACCCCAATGTTCATAGCAGCACTCTCAACAATAGCCAAAGTATGGAAAGAGCCTAAATGTCCATCAACTGATGAATGGATAAAGAAATTGTGGTTTATATACACAATGGAATATTACGTGGCAATGAGAAAAAATGAAATATGGCCTTTCGTAGCAACGTGGATGGAACTGGAGAGTGTGATGCTAAGTGAAATAAGCCATACAGAGAAAGACAGATACCATATGGTTTCACTCTTATGTGGATCCTGAGAAACTTCACAGGAACCCATGGGGGAGGGGAAGGAAAAAAAAAAAAAAAGAGGTTAGAATGGGAGAGAGCCAAAGCATAAGAGACTTAAAAACTGAGAACAAACTGAGGGTTGATGGGGGGTGGGAGGGAGGAGAGGGTGGGTGATGGGTATTGAGGAGGGCACCTTTTGGGATGAGCACTGGGTGTTGTATGGAAACCAATTTGTCAATAAATTTCATAAAAAAAAAAAAAAGAAAAAAAAAATAAAAAAAAAAAAAAAAAAAAAAAAAGCTCAAATATTGCTGGTGGCTTGGAGTTCAAAAGAAAAGCATATATTTTTTACCTGCCTTAAACAATTTAGCAAAACCGTTTGAGTCCATAATACTAAATTAGAAAGCAAGGGGCTGGTGCTTTAGGATCTCATGTGTTGGGAGATAAACAGTTCAATTACAGGCTTGAATGCCTTAAAGAAAAGTTAATAATTTTCAAATGTCAAAGGATGAGAAAGAAATTATATTTAGAGGTTGTAAACAGAAGGAATTGATAGAACATTTGGAAATGTTTGACCCAAGGACTTGGCATGCTTGGGAGGCAGCACACACAGTTTTTGGTCTTCTTCCAAAGCTTGGAATGAGGGCCCCTTGGGGTCCGACCTCTCAAGCTAAGGATGTCTTGTGGCATCACGTACCCCTTTGGACTACTAACTAAGGTTCTCAGCAATTAATGTCTCCTTTCCAGCCTTTCGAAATGTTAGGGAGATGAAAAGTACCTTTAGATTTCTAGGTATGAAACTGAAAATGAAGAAGTAGAAGACTGCTTTTCCTTCCTCATCTTCCCCATCCTCAAATATCCAAGAAATTGAGAAAGAATTTAGTTAAAACTATTATAATTCAGAGACCTAGGATCCTGAATTAAATGCCTGTTCTTGAAATTTTCCCCTGCAAGGTCCCAGTTAGCTTTATGCCTCCTCACCCTTGAAACTCTGATTACTAACCTCTTTGAATCCCTTTCTTTGCCTAGTTTTATTTGCTTTCTATTTGTTGAGTTAGTCTAAGTCATTTGTAAATTTCAGTTTTTCTTCATTTCCTTAATATGCATACTAAATAAAACCAGATAATGGAAGTCATGCAGGGGACATTTCATATCCTTACCACAGATCTAACTGTTTGGTTATTGTTGAAAGATGGTTAAATGGAGAAATATTTTCAGGAGTTCCATTATTAAATATCCCTTGTTACTCATTCTAAACCTTCCTCAAAGAAATTAATTGACATACATTATTCCATTTCCAGGCAATTTTCAATTCTTATGATAATACTTATAACCAGAGATGGTTTTAATTAATTTTGGGAGTAAATTTAATAATGCTAAAATAAATATTTATTGAAATAAGGAGAAATTAAATCTACTAAATTTCCTTAAAATGATTTGTCCTTTATTACTAAGCTCTTTTGTTCATGATTTAATTCGATTTGACATTTTTTATGTCTTTTATTTCTACTGAATTCTGAGAAGAAAACAAAACAAAATGTAATTTGTGGCTTTAGTAGGAAGGCTCAAAACACCAAAACAGCCTTTCTTATCAGTCAAATATAAATGTTTGCCATCATTTTCTCTGAACCTAATATCTATGACATCTTATAGGATTTAAGGTTTGAATTGTGAAATTATTATAATTAGGATTATACTATTGTATTCAATAAAAGTATCAAAACTAAACTCTTCCCTAATACTCTTTAACTGTTAAGCTCACCTTGAGTTTTTAAATTTTTCAATTTAACTTATTTTGTTATTATATTATTATTATTGTTATTATTATTGTTTTTTTTAAGTAGGCTTCACACCCAGCATGGACCCCAAAGCAGGGCTTGATCTCATGACCCTGAGATCAAGACCTGAGCTGAGGTCAAGAGTCTGACCCTGAGCTGATTAAGCCCTTCACCGTGAGTTTTTAAAATCAATATTCATTTTTCAAAACTGGGGATTCCTCTTGATTCATTTTGGAAGTAGTATGGACTCCTATTGACCATGACTTTATGAAGGCAACTTAAAGATAATTGTCAATATTATAGAAAGCACATTAATTTTTAAATTCCTTGTTTCCTAGACTAACCAATACTGTTCAGCCAAATAGGAGGCAGGGAAAAAAGAAAAGAAGGTGACAGTGACAGTTTTACTTCAAGTATCTGAGCAGATGGTGAAAAAGGAAATGCAAGAAGTGAAAATTTAAGGAGAAATTTAATGGGTTCTGCTTTAGGTGTGTTGAGTACCTTTGGGACATCCATGTGGAAATATTTGGTAGGCAAATAAAAATATAGGTATAGAGCTAAGATATAATGCTGAAGAAATCACATGTTAGTGATTTGAGAATGACATACATATAACTTGCCAACAAGAGCTGTGTGTAGTTGAAGTGAATTCTTTCAAAAGATACTGAGTTTTCTTTCATAGATGGTATCTAAGCACAGTTTGGGTGACTCCTTGTTTGAATGTAAAGGCAATTTCAAAGTAGTGAGTTTTGCACATTTTCTGTAGCACCCTTGTAACATCTAGACCAAAGATTATCTACCTGTTATATCCAATAACATGCTCTCACATCTTCACCCAAGATCTAAGCCATGTACTTGATTCATTGCCCCAATGAGTATATCTATACTCATAGACATTCTTTCATTCAATAACTATTTAGTGAACATAGATTATGTATTAGTTTTCATGGACATGTAGTTGAAAAGGCATAGCCTGCTCTGTGAAATGAGGAGATAGATGCATAAACAGACAATTTCAACATATTTTAGCAAGAGTTACAATGAAACAAGAGAGCACTGAGGAAAAAGTACTCAAGACTTTCTGGGGGAAATACAAAATTATTCAGAAAGAAATTAGTCATCAAGGTCTGTGTCTAAAGAAAGAGTCGGAGTTTTCCAGGCAGAGGAGGGTGAGAAGGTAAGGAGATAAGGCAGAGGGACTAGTATGTACAATGTAAGGAAAACAGGACAGTGCCTCATAACAAAGAAGGTCTATAAGTCCTCACATGATCACATTCAGCAAGAGCAATATTGTAGCACTGGTATAGGGAGACAAGTAGATAGTTGAGTCTAAGGCAGCATGCTGGGTCCACTGGTTTCTGCATGCTTTCCAGAAGACAGTCTAAGGACCAAGCTAGGATAGGATATAGAGACTGCAGTGGGCAGGGGCATCTTGATCATTGGCAAATGGCTGTAATTGTGGGTTTGGTGTTGGCTGCAAAACAATGTCCAAAAGGCTAGAGCAGTCCATTCAGAAGTCACTAGTGCAGGGAGGAGACAGATGCATGTCCTCTACAGATGAAAGGCAGAGGGAGCAAAGGTCCAAAGGAAATCCCATAGATCTGAACCCTCTTTAATAATACGCCCCACAAGAGGGCATGTAACCCCACCTTCTTATACAACAGGGTCCATCTTCGAGAAGTGCAGGGGGAAGTAAGGAAATTCAAACAACTGAACCTTTATGCAAAGGAGACCACGTCATCCCAAAGGGGCAATTAAAAACAGCAGAGAATGAGGTTAGAATGATCCTTTAGCCTTCCTCCCACCACCCAGAAGGAAGTAGCATCTTGAGAAAGACCAGATCAATTTAGGGCATGAGAAACTTCAAACATTTGAGTATATTGCATTAATTATGATGTCAAAAAATGACTTCTGATTATTAATGAAATTGTTGATGGTACTCATTGAGTAACAGCTTATAATAAGATTAGGATTCCACTTGAATTTTATTTTACCTCAGCTAGCCACAAATCTGTGTTTTTCCCATGCCTTTAGCTCATAAATGAAAGTCATTTTCAGTTCAAAAAAACGAGAAAGAAGAAATTGCTTTTAAAATTCCACTCACCTCTCTTTTTAGCCAGTCATTCTCCCGGATCTCTCGGTAGCTGCCTTTGTCAATGAACCTTATGGCATTCTAAAAGAAAGTTTCTGTATTAAGGAAGAATTGTAACATGGTGGTTCAACATCAACTTAGCTGATCATTCATTTTAACTTATGTTTTGCAACATACCTTTGGAAACATACCTAAGAACTTTTGCTTCAGTTGTTCTTTATTCTCCTATTGTATTATTTTTGCTGATTTGCACTGCCTAATACAGGTGATTTAGAGAACTCGATAGCAGTTATCCATTCAATTTGGCTTCTACTGTGAATGAACCTGATTGCCATGGTGAAATCAATCATTAAGTAATCTGCTCCTATGGGACGCCTAGGTGGCTCAGTCAGCTGGGCATCCGGCTTTGGCTCAGGTCATGATCTTGAGGTTTGTGGGTTCAAGCCCTGCATCCGGCTCTGTGCTGACAGCTCAGAGCCTGGAACCTGCTTCGGATTCCGTGTCTCCCTCTCTCTCTGCCCCTCCTCCATTCTCACTGTCTCTCTCTCTCTCTCTCTCAAAAATAAATGTTAAAAAAAAAGAAGTGATCTGCTCCATAATTAAGGTGGCTGAACTGCAGTGATCAACTATTCTTCAAGTTTATGGTCACAGTCATAATCCAACATATAGCAAAAAGCATGAATAGATTCTATTACTCCCTTTTTAATTTGAGATATTTCTGTATGTCAGTAATAACAATATACATATTTACAAACTTAATAGCAAATAGTTTCAGGGTAGCAGGCTGTAGCTAGACAGTGTCCTGGAGAAAGTTATTTTAGATGAAGAAAACAGAAAAAGTATTACTTTGTCAGTGGGTTCACAAAATGTAAATTCATTTTCAATTACTTGTATATTTATAGTTTCGCTCGAACTTTATAGTGGATGAAAGATTGTATTTATCTGTGAGGTACTTTTATATGGATACCATGTTATAAATTCCATATTCAGTGACTGAAGGGCACAACCTAAAGAAGAGAAATTAGGAAAACTCCTATAGATCATAAGCATTCACAGGAATAATTTAAAACTATGTTAAGAATAAATTTATCTAAGTCTTTAGTGTTGGAAGATTTGCAATAATTTTTTTATTTAAATCACACTAATTAAACTAAGAGTGGACCTGTATTCCCCAGGAACTAGGAACTTTTATACTCCAGCTACAACTGATAATTCTAAGGTTTCCTGGAACACAGAATTTCATTTGAACAAAAGCAGGACATAGCTCATAACTGAAGTTAGATGGTTAATGGCTTCATTTACCAAAATGGAGCAGAGGTTTTCAACTTTGGCCATATGATAGAATCTCCTGGACAGTTTGAAAAATCCAGAAGCCAATGCAACATTGTAGGTCAATTACATGAGCATCTCTGTGCACAGGACCCAGGCACTGACTGAGTTAACCAATTTCTCAGGTGACTCCAACATTGCAGCTGAGGTTGTACAACAGTGGATTATCAGAAGTTAAATGTATGCTAAAACAGCCAGATAAAAATGGGGAAATTTCATTCAGGTGTGTGAATTATGTAGAGAAAAGAAAATGTATAGTGTAACGATTAAGAGCAGTGATCTGAAGAAGACACCTTAAATTGAATCTCTCGATTCTGCCACTTGCTCTGGGAAAGTCACAAAATTTCTCTGTGCTTCAGCCTTCTCATTAGCAAGTCCCTGCCTTATAGGATTATTGAGAGACATAAATATAAAAGGCTCAGAACAGTATCTGGAACAGTCTTCATTATATATTGAATATGTATATTTGAAAGATATTTGATTTAAAGATGCATTTTTAATCATCTTAACTATGTTCAGATCATTTTAATGTTGATTTCACCATTTAGTCATATTCTGTCACAAAGGGGCTGAATTTTATGGGCAGTAAACTATTGGCAAGTTCTCCATAGTCGCGCATAAATCTGTAAAAATCATGCAATGGGATGGTAACTGAAAGAACAACTAAACTAACACGTAAACAACAAACCAAAGCAACTGAAATTCAATGAGGAACTTTAGAGAAGACCAGTGCTTATAATTCTGAAGAAGAGATATTCTTGATGAAGAGACAATTCCAGTGGGGACCTCACTAACTGAGAAGGTAGTCTGGGGCAGGGGAAGAACAGTGAAAAGAAAAGATTCAGATATTTTGTGAAAAACAAAAGGATTAGAAAAACATATAATATTGGAAATCATATCTCAAACATTTTTTTATGTCCCAAATCTTTAAACCTCTAGCAATGTGGAGTACTTTCTTAGGTTTGGATATATATGAAAGTACTTTTTAGACAAATCATATTTCATTCTATAACACATCCAAAACTTTTATTTGATAATTTGTTGTAGTCATTATTATTACTTAAAAATAACTGAGTAACAATTTACTGAGCTCTTTTTTATTTTTTTATTTTTTATGAGTCACTATGCTACTTAAATCATCTCATTTAGGGGCACCCGGCTGGCTCAATCTGGGTGGCTCAGTTAGTTGAGCATCTGACTTGATTTTGGCTCAGGTCAATGATCCCAGGATAGTAGAATCGAGTGCTGTGCCAGGCTCCATGCCTGGCTCTACACTAAGCATGGAGCCTGCTTTAGATTCTCTCTCTTTCTCTCTCCCTCTCTCTCTCTCTCTCTCTCTCTCTCTCTCTCTCTCAGTGCCTGGGTGGCTCAGTCAGTTAAGCATCCAACTTTGGCTCAGATCATGATCCACATGGGGCTCCCGGCTATCAGTGCAGAGTCCACTTCAGATTCTCTGTCCCCTCCCCAACCCCTCCCTCACTCACTCACTCACGTGCATGGGCATGCTTTCTCTCAAAAAATGAACAAATATATATAAAAAAAGATTCCTCCCCCCGCTGCCTTCCCCCAACTCTAAAATTTAAAAAAAAAATCTCATTTAATCCTCATACTATTCTTTAAAGGTAAATATCATTGCCAATCTTTATATATATATATATATATATATATATATATATATATATAAATTAGGAAACTGAAGCCCAGAAAAATCAAGTAACAAATTTAGTTTACATTCCCAGTAAGTGGTACAGCTGTGATTTAAACTAAACTAACTTTAGTACTCAAGATCTTAATCATTGTTATATACCATGGGAAAAAAATAGGGGAAGAACTTTTGTTTTTAAGAAAATTGAAATATACCTGCGTGGCCCATTCCTTCTTTTGATCCAGTTGCAACAAAGTTTCTCTGATTATTCTCTTTCTAGCATCTTCCAGAGTGACTTTATAGTGTTCTTTAAAAAGAAAATTAGAAGTCTCAACAAGATTAATCCTAGGAAAGGGGTGCTTGGGTGGCTCTGTTGGTTAAGTGTCCAACTTTGGCTCAGGTCATGACCTTGCTGTCCGTGAGTTAGAGCCCCATGTCAGGCTCTGTGCTGACAGCTCAGAGCCTGTGGCCTGCTTCAGATTCTGCGTCTCCCTTTCTGTCTGACCCTCCCCCACTGCGCTCTGTCTATCTCATTCTCTCTCTCTCAAAAAATGAATAAATATTTAAAAAATTAAAAAAAGACTAATCCTAGGTAAAACTATGGTGTTCATAAATGTTATCTTCCATGATCTTCCCCCCTCCTTTCTACATATTTTTCCCCCCTGAATTTTCAGGGTACATTTTTACTGAAGCATCTAGTACCTTCAATTAGAAGAAATGCTCCAATAATTTACTAACACCTTAATGTGAATTGGTTTAAGATGATATCTCTTCCAAGAATATTTGTATTTTCAAAGAATTGTCTCTCCAAAGGGAGAATTCCCAATACTTTAGTATGTGTGCAGCCATCTACCTTTCATATCACACACTTCTGACTGCATAATGGAAACATAAAGAAGCTCTGATTATCTGCACAAGAAACATCCTGTACTTCTGACTTCATCTAACTAAATTTCCAGTATTCTAGGCATGTGTCTCCGTGGGCAGGAAAGACAGAGCCAGAAGAGGAGAGAGGTGTGGAGGGGCTGTGGAAGTCAGCCCCTGGTTCTGAGTTGGGCTCAGAGCAAGAAAGGAGGAGAGATATGAAGAAATGCAGGATTCTTTATTCTTTCCAAAGGTTCTTGTGTCATAGTCAGAAAGGAGAGAGCAAAGGATCATAAAATCTTAGGCTTTGAAAGATGCTTAGCGATCATATCAACACTTCTGTTTAAGGAAAGTGAAGTAGTGACATTAAGGTCTCTGTAGAGAGTGGAGAGGAAGAAAGGTGCATAATGAGTCCAGTTTGTTAATCTTCTATTCAACAAACCAGCAGCAATGTGTTCTGATGTGCAGGACACTACTTAAGGCTCTGGGAACACTGCTGAATAAGAAACAAATCACCTGCCCTTATGACAGGTACATTCCAGTACGGAAGCCTGACCGTAAGTAACCAACCAAATAAATAATATTTTGGGTGGTGATATGTGTGATGAAGCAGAACTAAAATTCTCCATTTCAGAGAAAGTTTTGAGGAGGTAAAGACTGAATGAGGTGAGGTAGTCAGCAATGTGCAACAGGAGGGAACCACACTACACAAATCTGAGAATAATCAAAGTTAGTTGTACCTGATGATAGCATCTATGTTATAAGTTGCTATTAGTTGTATTTTATTTATAACATCTGAAGGATAAGTATTTGCTAGATTTCTGTACTGGTCCACAGAAACCCATTTAACTCATTCTGTAACTAAACAATACTTTCGTAGGAGTGGTGCTGTGGAACCTAACTGCCATTTAGGACACTGTGTCAAAGGGAACATTTTCTCCCCAGAGCAAGTCCGTCAAAGCAGAACTCTCAGGGGTCTTAGGCTACAGGGAAGGAGATCTGCAGATCTGGTCTTTTAGTAGGTTGGAGCTGAGGTTCTGGAAAGGGGACCAGAGTAAAAATTCCTCTTCCATACCTTTCTTCTCCTGCAGTCTCTGGGACACAACAGATAATGAAGAATATGTTGAAGAAAATTAAATGTGCAAGTCTTTGGCGGGCAGTAATCTGAGGCTTCACCACCAGGTAGGGCAGCAGCAAATGATGGCCTTCAGTTGTGACTGTGGTGGGAAGGGGAGGGTGAGAAGGGGGAGCTCTCCCAGGTTGCCCAGTGGCCAGAAAGGGGGCAGGTCAGTTTCTGCCTCTAACAGAATTGGGACAGGAGTGTCTGACTGAGGCAGCAGTTAACAAACACAAGAGTTGCGTTTTGGGGACTAGTCTAACTTGACATCTGGAGAATAAGAAAATGAAACTCTTTGTTATTCCAACGCACATGTACTCATCTATATAGCCTGTATTTTTCTTACTCATCCGGGGTAATCACTTGAGTATTTTAATCATTCCAATCTCATCTCTGATAGAAATTGTTTTCAATTCAGTACCTAGTCCACTAGACTAAGGCTGGATATTTATTTGAAATTTCTACCCAACAAAACACAACAAGCAATCTAAAAGTTGCTATGGATCAGGAGTTTAGTTATAGTGGATTTTTCATTCTTAGCATCTGAAAGAAACTGTAAAACTGGGAGCTTGATAACATTAAATATTAATTCTTTGCTATAAATCATAAAAAACAGATGATCAGATATGCTCTGACTGAAGTTATACCTCTTTCTATTGCCATATTAACACTAAAACAGCAACAAAAATATCCAGCTCTGTTCCAAGTTCCATATAGAATTCAGTGGACTTTTTATCTTCTTAAAAGCAGAGTAACAAGCACAAGGGAGCATGTAAAAGTCTCATTGCTCTCTTTTGTGATTCACAAGATGTTTTGAGAAATAGCTATTAACCACACATTTGCAAATACAGCCAAAGAAGCTATGAGTATATAAATGTCCCCTCATAAAAGTTTGAGCATGGGCGACTATGGCTTTGTGCCTTTAAACTCTGGACTGCTCAGATTCCTGTCTCTGTGGCCACTTCTCAGAAGCCGATCTCAAAGCCCCCCCTGGCTGAAGCTGGCTTTGCATTGTTCTACCTTCCCTGTTGTATCTGCTCTGAGTTGGTTTGCTCCTCCACAGCTCTCTGGGGGTCTGTTGTCCACTTTTCACATGTGTCGGTGTCACACAACTTCACCCTACTGACCACCCCCCCTCCTGTGGTGGTGGCCTCTCTTGTACGCTCTCTTGAAGATCACCAGGGGACTCCCATTTTACAGATGAAGAAATTAATGTTCAAAGAAGTAATGCTACTTTTTTGTAAATGTATTTGAACCCAAATCTTTTAACTCACTATTAGCGTACAAAGAAATTTTAGAGATTCCTGTCCTGTATGTCTGGTGAAGGCCAAAGGTAAAAATGCTCTGTGGCTCTGATATCTAATGACTCTTAATAACCCCACACTTTCTGTATTGCTGGGCTTCATCCTTTTATTGAGAGTCAGAGCCTTGTCCTGGATACATTAGTGACCATGTTTCCTATACCCACTATCCCAACATTTCCAAGCTAAAGTTCAGGGAAGAAGCTCTAGGTGCTTCCTCCCGCTTCCTTCTAGAGCTCAGGGACATACTGAATAAGGCAGTGTTGGATAGCTGACCACAGAATGGTTTGTGCTGGGGCTGACTCATTACCCACGAGGAGGCATGGACAAAGGTCTTTGCTCATCTCTGATTAGGTAGGTGATCACTCCAGCTCTTCAGAATCTCAGGGGTCTTAGGCTATAGGGAAGGAGATGGAGAAAACTGCAAGAACTGGTCTTTGGGAAGCAAGAAGAGAATGGGGACAGGACAGAGCAAAGCAAAGCAGAGGAACATCTGAAGGAGACAGTCCGTGAGAGATAAATGTAGAGAGGAGCCATCCCTATAGCCACCACTTATCTGATAGGCTTCTGTTTCCATCTTCAAACTTTGTATTCCTCATTATAAGTGTTATATTCAACAAACATGACCATGGGACATCAAGCAACCTCAGTTTTTTCTCTTCCCTTTAAAATTCATACTGTGAAGCTAGTAATTCTCTCAACAAGATATGTGGCAAATTTCTGATTTTTCTGCTTCCTTTGTGATGATAAGAGGTTCTCAATTGGTAATTAATATATCCAGTCTTTTGTAATAAACAAAACTTTAAATTTTATTCAAAACTCTGGCTATTTCCTTCCAGCTTAGATGCACAACTATATCCTCTGATTTGAGCTTCCTCTTCCCTTAGGGATGAAGGGAAGCATGGAAAGGGACAAGAAAGCTCTCACTTGACAGACACTGTCTCAAGTTAATGTTGCACTTTCTGGTCCTAGCTGATGCTTAAGGTTGATGTCTTTTTCATGGAGGTGTTCTTATAGGTTCTTCAGAGGACCACCTTCCCCATTGCTAGTTATTTCATCTGAGTTCCCTTGATGCGGGGGATGTACTGTCCTTAATGGCTGGCTAACAACTTTTCCTTTGGCCTCTGGCTCTCAATATATTCCTCCCTCCCTTACATTGCTGGCCTCTAATTCCTCTGTTGGAACATCATCACCAAGATCTAACTGGACAGCATACTAGCCCTCCCTCATAGCATATTCACAAGAAAAACTCTTTCATGCTTTGCCATAACAAATTCTTGAAAGTGTAGCCTCTTGCAGACTGAATATTTGTGTACCTCAAAATTCATATGTTGAAACCTAACCCTCAGTGTGATGGCATTTGGAGATGGGGTCTTTGGGAAGTCATTAGGTCAAGAGGGTGGAACCCTCGTGAGTGGGATTAGTGCCCTTACAAAAGAGACTCCAGAGAGCTCTCTTGCCCCTTCCACCAAAGATGGCTGCCTATGGACCAGGCAGTGGATTTTCTCCAGACACCAAATTTGCTGACACCTTGGTCTTGAACTTTCCAGCCTCCAGGACTGTGAGAAATACATTTCTGTTGTTTATAAGACACACATTCAATGCACTTTGTTACAGCAGCCTGAATGGACTAAGACACAGCCCTAGCTCAGGACAGCAGCCTCCTCATATTTGCTCTGCTGTCAGAATGATTAGTTAGTCCCTTATTCCTTAGATTTCTCAGGGGTGGGTCATAAACTAGACCTCCATGTCTCCCAAACTTCAGGAGACACATACTGAATAATCAGAGGAATTCCCTTGAAGACCCTCCATCTTGATTTGAGATGAAGGAGAAATTACCTTTCACCTGCCCCTTTGGGGGCAATGTAGGACGTAAAGCACACCAAGATCTCTTTCTAAACACTGTCCCCTAATTTCCAACAATCTTTGTTTGACCTATCCAACTCCTTTTATAGACTGGAATTCAGTGGTTGAAGGTATGAAACCAGTTTTCTGCCTTATTTGCATGGTGGTATCTCAGTTTACTCTGATGTGGTGTCTGTTATATTGCCACTCCAGTTTAACTGAGACTAAAGAATTTTATTTTAATATCCTCCTTCAGTAACTCCCCCCGCCCCATCCCTAAAATACCTGTTCCTTGCTAGTAAACCCAGTCTAACTAACGCAAAGTCCATGATCATGGTTGTGGGAGAAAAATTCCAGAAAAATCGTGGAAGAAGAGAGGCAGTGGGGGAGAAAAAGGGCACTATAATAGTAAGGCTCCGGAAAAATAGATGCAAGTGTTCTGCTCATATTCATTGTCCAGTTAATGGCCCCAATATTTTAATAGCCCCCAGGCAGAGTTGCTGCTGCTAACTGCGTGGTTGGGAGAAATGCCTAAATTCAGTGACAAGTAAAACAAGCCCACAACAACTACTTCCCATGACACCTAAAGTTGGCTACAGACCAAGGTTCAACCAGGAAGTTATTCAATGTATAAATGTCATTACCATCATCCCAAAGTTGGATTCAACAGCATGACAATTTTCAACCGAAAGAAATCATCCAAATTTCTGATGAACATAATAAGTTTATCTGAGAAGATGACTCTTCCTAATTTAAAAATATAAAATAAAGAAATGTTGGGGAAAAAACTTAAAAAATTTTAAACATGTCAGAACAATAACTATTTTAAAAGTATGATACTGGTACACAAATACATAGATCAATGGAACAGAATAGAAACATAAAGAGAGACCCAAATACACATGGGAAATTAAAGTATGATAAAATCAGCATTTCAAATCAGTAAGGTTAAAATGAGTTATCTGAGAAGTGATGTTAGGACAACTGGAAAAACATCTGGCAAAACATAAAGTTGGTTTCCCACCTCATAGACACACACAAAAAACCCAAAGATTTAAATATTAAAATGAAGCCATAAATATGGCTAATAGAAGAAATATTAGACTATTTATAATCACAGATATCTTAAAATAAAAACCGAACTTGGGCACTCCAAAACTACAAAATGTCTTCATAATATACCCCACAAACAGAAAACTAGTGACAAATAAGGAAGATATTTGTACTTTATATCACAGTTAAAGAGCTAATTTCCTTAAAAGGTAAAGAGCTCCATCACACAGTAGAAAAATGGGCAAGGGATACAAACAGATGATTCACAGAAAAGGAAATTCAATACATATCCTGACCTTATGAAAGATACTCACTATCACTTATAATAAGAGAAGTGGAAATTAAAACCACAAGAAGATACCATTTTCTACTTTTAAGACTGACAAAGAACAAAAAAAGCTAACATCCCTGCTGTTGAAGATGCGGGAACATAGGCATCTTCATCCATATGGGGGAAATAAACTTGGTACAAGATCTACAGAGAGCCATCCCTATCAAAATAAAAAATAAATCAATAAACGGGCTCTTTGGGCCAGCCATTCCTCCCTAGAGATACCCAAAAATGAAATTATATAAATATAAGAATATTCTTTGCAGCATTATTTGTAATAGTAAAATATAGGAAATAGCCTAAATGCTTGTGAGTAGGGGACTGGTAAAAAAAAAAATTGTAACAGAACAAAACAAAGTAGCCACTGGAAGAATGAAGACATCCTAATATGTACTGATCTATAAGAATGTTCATATATTGTATTTGTAGCATGCTTTGTATATTTTGATATAAAATATTTCTGATGGAGGCTATATGAGAAATTGGTAATTGTGGTTTTATCTACAGAGAGTATCTGAGTGACTGGGGGATGTACAGGGGTAGGAAGGTGTCCCTTTTATGTTCTACTTTTCTTCTGAGGAGGAGAACCTTTTGAAAGATTAGAACTCCAAGTCCAGTCTGATTTGGGCCAAATTTACACTACCATTGTGGTGCAGAAGCCCTGAGCTGAGAACTTTACAGAAAAATTGGTCTAGATGTGGAACATCCCAAGAGGGCCCCAGACGTGGGGATGGAAATTATGCCACAGGAACACCTCCCCAACATAGGGCACCATCACCAGCTGGGTTCAGAATTGTCATCCAGCCACAGTGGTCTTTTGGGTCATCAGATTACTCCATTTATTCTATCCCATGACTTTTCTGTCTCTGGGCCTCTGATTTTTTGTTTTTGTTTTTTTAAGCCACTATGCTAGCCACAGGGACAGACATGTAGCCTCATGGTTCCCAGATTTAGTCCTGGTAAGTTTCATCTCGCCTGATGCCATCCTTCTCCATACCTTCTCATTTTTGTTCTTCCCATTTCCCATCTCATGTTTGTTCTTCAGTTCTTTCTGACCATAACCTAGCATTTACTTGGGCATTTCTCTACAATGATTCTGGTTTTATAGCTTGGTTAAGCTGTTTTAAGCTTGTCTCGGGTAAATTTCTTTTCTAATGTAACCCTGTCCCAGGACCCCCCTGCCTCCACCCCGATAGAATTGCCCCAGACCTACGTGTGGGAGCATACAGACACCATCCACTGAACGAAGCTTCTTTCTCTAAGACATCTGGTCTCAGGGATTCTCCACTGCCCCGGCACCCACCCCTCCATCCTTCTCATGGTTTCACTGGTAGTCCTGGGAGAGTTTCTCCTTCTCTTTCCACCTTCAGCCTTAGATTCATAGCTACTTGTGCTGATAGCAGAGATTAAAGAATGATTCAGGGAGTGTGCGTTTTTTTCCTTCTACCACAGGGCTGCTCTCCGAAGATTTTCTACTGAATTTAAACTAGCTTTGTCTCAACTGACCTGACATTTTCTCTGTATTCTCTTTAACTGTATTGATGTCATTTTGTAAGGAGATAATGAGTTTGGCATGTTGTTCACTCCCTGCGTTCTTGTACTCTTCCCAGTATTCCTTCTCACTGAGTTTCTCAAGAAATAGTTTCTCAGCATTATTTATTTGCATGTGCATATCTGTTGAAAGAAAATAAAGATATCGTGTCATTTCTTTTGTTCTTGCAACCATTATATGTTGCAATCAGATTTTATGAAGTTAAGGTCTGATACTACAATGCTGTTAATTCATAAATACAAGCTTTTAACTCCAATTAAAGGAAATCTAAACTATTCGAACTGTTGCTTATCCCTCATAATTCATAATCTAAGTAAAATTAAACTTCCAATTATAAAGTAGATGTGTGGTTTTAGGCCGTGACTGACAGCTATAATAGACAACCTATATGCCTAGGAACCCATAAGCTTAAATTATTCCCATGATACCTTGATAAGAGTCCTTTTTTGTACAAGATTATGTTGCATATGCTTTTTATTAATAAATTGTGATTTTTCTGACCATTATGCCTCTGGGCAAAGTGACCTCAACTTGTATCCTTGTGCTGTCCTTGGCAACCATTTTTGTAAGTAAGTTGGCTGATTCCATTATCTAAAGTTCATTGTTTGGGCTTCCCTTGTGTGAAATGATACCATATCATACCAAATGATACCATGTCTTCTCCTGCCCCCACTTACTAAGGCCTTCAGAGTGAAAGATAAATTCACTAGGACAGTATGTGCAATTGAGCTATCTCAACTGTATAAACTTCTAGTTCACCCTGATGCACTTGCTAAACGTGATATGTTACTCAATCTTTAGGCGGGGTCTCATGCTTCTAAATATTTTGGAAATGGAAGCATGAAAAGAAAAAGGTACGGTGAAGTGAATGGCTATTTGTTTCAGTGCCACACACCATCTGGTTTGAGAGCTCCCTGAAGGCAAGACCACATCTTATTCATGTGTGTAAATCCAGCACTTGGCACAGAGTCTGGCAATTAGTTGGTGCTCAATACATGTTTATGGAATGACTGACACACTCCATTCAGGCCAGAGGGATGTTCTTCAGTACAGAGGGCCAGAAGGACTCCAGACATGTCTTTTTCCAAATATGTAAATAAGATATTTTTAAATCCCTTAATAAATGGCACTTGTTGCCATTAACAATTAATACTGTTATAACCTATCCAATGATCTGTCCTCTTATTTGGTTAGATTGCTGCTATCTCCAGCACTCTCAACAATAGCCAAATTATGGAAAGAGCCTAAATGTCCATCAACTGATGAATGGATAAAGAAATTGTGGTTTATATACACAATGGAGTACTACGTGGCAATGAGAAAGAATGAAATATGGCCTTTTGTAGCAACATGGATGGAACTGGAGAGTGTTATGCTAAGTGAAATAAGCCATACAGAGAAAGACAGATACCATATGTGTTCACTCCTATGTGGATCCTGAGAAACTTAACAGAAACCCATGGGGGAGGGGAAGGAAGAAAAAAAAAAAAGAGGTTAGAGTGGGAGAGAGCCAAAGCATAAGAGACTCTTAAAAACTGAGAACAAACTGAGGGTTGATGGGGGGTGGGAGGGAGGGGAGAGTGGGTGATGGGTATTGAGGAGGGCACCTTTTGGGATGAGCACTGGGTGTTGTATGGAAACCAATTTGACAATAAACTTCATATATTGAAAAAAAAAAAAAAAAAGATTGCTGCTATCTCAGCCCTGGGCCACATTCAGCCTTTGAGGGGAAGGCTGGTTAATGTCACTGAAGATTCTGGAAAAGAGGTGGATGTAGCGGCTATTGTTATACATTCCCAGAACCTATCTCCCTTCCCTTCTCCTACCCCTTGTCAAATCAGTAGGCCAATTACAGTGGTCCCTTCTCTTGGACATTTCTCTTGGACAAATGTCTCTTGGTCCCTTCTCTTGGACAAATCTCTTGGATTTGTCCAGGGGTGAGCATGTGTCTCAAGCAAGGCACATGCTCAGAGTCCTTCTACTGAAACTGGTGGAAAACATGTCTCTTTTGTCTCCATTTTGAGGTTAAAAGGATGTAAGGTGAGGAGTGTCTATTGTCAGAGTTCCAGCCTCCTGGGGACAATAGCCTCAGTTAAAGGAGCCATCTTTCAGGGGGAAGACAGCGAGAGGAGAAGGATAAGAGGTAGAGGAGGAGGACAATGGGGGAAGAAAGAGGGAGAAGCAGAGGAGATAGATTAAAAAAACAAACAAACTGAACTCTAACAGCATGTGAGGCTCTGGTGGGTCCAGGTCAGTAGCAATCTGCCTTTTCTGTTTGATTTTATGAAAAAATTAACATCCTCCTTAAGCTTAGGCTATAGTTTGGGTTAAATTTTTATCTTTGAGACTAAAGAGTCCTAAGTTGGAAAAAAAAAAGGGGGGGGGTTACCTCAGTCCTTCTCAAACCTTCCTATGCATAGGGATCCTCTAGGGTCTGTCACAATGCAGATTCTAACTCTGTAGGTCTGGCTGGGTCTGAGATTCTGCCACCCCAAACTGGCTTGCCTGTAAGCGACTACCTGGTACCTGACAGAACTGCATCAGAAAGCCTTTTCAGAGCCACCTGCCTTCTCACTTTCCTCTCTCTCCTTTGGCACCTGTGGGCTCTTTTCTTTCTTGGATCACCTCCCATGCCCAGCACTCCTCCTCTGTGCCTGGTCACCCAGCTCGGCGCCAGTCTCGTATGACACACACGTTCCATCACTCAGCCCAAACCATAAACAGGCACACCTCTGCTAGCTGGGCTCATTTCCCTGAGAAGGCAGTTTCATGAGTGCATTTGAGTATCCTTTGTGGTCTCACTCCCACCTCAAGGGACTTATTAAAGTACTCCTTCCAAGCATAAGCAGAACTCTCCTGGAAAGGAGCCCTGAGAAATACAGTATCTACCACCTCATGACATCATCATTGCCCATAAGAAGATGGGTCAGAACAGGCTTATGGGAACAGTTGTGGAAACCCCTAAAAATGAAGTTTTCTGATTGCCGTTTTTTTGTGTTGTTAACTATTTCATTCAAAACCAAAAATAATTACAGATGGTGTGCTTGCTCTTTGTCAAGTGCTTGGGTAAGTGGGCTCTCTGAAATACTTGGGACACATTCAGGGAAGCAAGTCCTTGTTTTGCCTCCCAGCTTCTAGTACTGCTTCCTGAGAACACTCAATGTCTTTTCCCAAGTTTTCCAGCTTCCTAGCTAAGATGATACTTATAGAGGTCCTGGCAAAAGTGGTTCTGGAAATCTTAGAAGCAAGTTGAGGATAAAGGA
This sequence comes from Prionailurus viverrinus, assembly GCF_022837055.1. Classification (NCBI taxonomy): domain Eukaryota; kingdom Metazoa; phylum Chordata; class Mammalia; order Carnivora; family Felidae; genus Prionailurus; species Prionailurus viverrinus. Next base: position 46,944,469 of record NC_062570.1, read on the forward strand.
ATGAAAAACATTTTTTTTTTTTGAGAGAGTGTGAGTGCACAAGTTGGGGAGGAGCAGAGGAGAGAATTCTAAGCAGGTGCCATGCTTGGTGTGGAGCCTGACTCAGGGTTCAGTCTCATGACTGTGAGATCACAACCTGAGCTGAAATCGAGTCAATTGCTCCACCCACTGAGCCACGCAGATGCCCTGAAAATCTCTTCTTAATGCATGTGTCAAAGCTATGTACGACTTCCCCACAGGGCCACGGTATTTCCTAAGCCCATGACAAGAGGGTCCTGGGCCTCCTGGGAAATCCTGGGTCTTTCATCTTCTACACCTAGCATCATTTCTATCCATGTCCGCCAACCTTCCCCCTGGTCAACTCTAATCCCTCTCTTCACCTAAATGGGAGTGTTTGCTCCTTTAGCAATACTGGTGTGGGGGGAAGCTTTATGGTAATATTCACCTTGTTCCCAAGTCTGAACTGAAGTTGAAGTCAAAGAAACTGCCAAACAAGAGAATTTCCCCAAGAAAGAACAAATCCCCACTGTGAGGACTTCAGGGTGGTAGCTAACAGGATGTTATCTAGTGTCAAGACCCAGGTGGTTTTCTTCTTTGTTTTTGATCAGTGCCCTTCCTCCTCCTCCTCACTTGGCTTCAGTAGCTCTGCCCACTTGTTATTTCCCTCGCCTGTCCATTTACCCACACATGTGTGTGCTTGTGGTGTTAATGATCTCATCTGAAACATGTTTGTGGCATTTTGAACATATTAGGAGACAAAAGCATTAACACATTCAAGAAATAATTTGATGCAGCTTTATAATTTTCCAAGTTCCTAAGTCACCTTTTAAGTTTTCTTCCTGGTCTCTTTCAAACTTCCATTTTTCCTTCATTGCTTCTTCAACATCTTCTCTTGTTACAACTGGTAATTCCTCCAACTTCTCTTCACTCAGCTCCTTCAGTAGGTTCCGTATGTGCCAAGTCTGTTCATCCTTCAAGCGTCTGTTCTGTCATGACAATCAACAGTAGGTAACAGCATCTGCTCAAGTATTTACATTGATTTGCCTCAAAACAGAGTCACACTGAGGCTTGCAAAATGAGAAAAAAAACATTTAATGAAGTAAGTTTATACAATATCTCTAAAAGCTTATGGAATATGGAAGACTCAAAATTAAACCCATCAACATAGTAACTATTGGATAGAAAGTTACATTTAAAAAAATTGTGTTATTAATTTCCTAGTCTATCACTCTATTATAGGATCAGTGAACATTAAAGTTAGACCTTGGAGGCCAATTTCTTCAATGTCCCACTAATACCATTCTTCTCCAGCGATTGTCATTCATTTAGTCAGTATTTATGGAGCATCTACCATGTGCCAGGAGGTCTTCTAGACACTAGGAGTACATCAGTGAACACTATACACAAAATACAGTGGCACCTTCTCCTGGCCACTGGATTTGTCCAGGTTGAGCATGTTGTCTCAAGCAAGCATATGCTCAGAGTCCTTCCCTGGAAATACTTTCACTGAAACTGATGGAAACATGTTTTTTGGTCTCCATTTTGAGGTTAAAAGATGTAAGGTGAGGTGTCCATGGTCAGAGTTCCGGCTTCATGGGGACAACAGACTCAGAAAAAGGACGCTTTGGTTGCAAAGGTAATAATTTAACTGCAACTAGCCTAAGCATAAAGAGGATTTTAATTTTTTCTTATGACCACACAGCCAAGGCAGGATGCCACATCTGGACCACAGCCTTACATGCTGTCAGATCTCAGTTTTAAAAACTTTTTATAAATCTGCTCTCCCCCTCCTCTCTCAAGCTCTCTCCTTCTCTGCTCTCCTATTCCCCCCCTTATCCCTCTTTTCTCTCTTCCTCTTGAAAGTTGACTCCTTTGTAAAATGGTACAGCTACTCTGCTAAAAAGGATGCCAATTTCTTATAAAACTAAACATTTGCCTATTATACAACTCAGCAACTAGGCTCTTAGGCATTTATCTCAGAGAAATGAAAGCTTATATTCACATTAATACAATGCTTACAAAACTGTATTTATCATAGCCAAATACTGGAAACAACTCACATGTCTTTCAAAAGGTAAATGGTTGAATAAATTGTGATATATTTATATCATGAAATAAAAATGAATAAAAGGAACCAACTAATTATACATGCAGCAAACTGAATCTCCAGAGAATTCTGCTGAATGAAAAGAGCCAATCTCCAAAGATTACTTACTATATGATTCCATTTATATAACATTCTTAAAATAACAAAATTATAAATATGGAGAACAGGTTAATGGTTGCCAGGAGCTAATGAAGGGGCAGAATTGGGAATGAGTGAGTAGCTATATTAGGATAATATGAGAGACACCTGTGTTAGTGGAAATGTCCTATGCCTTGACTGTATCAATGTCAATATTGTTAATGTTAATATCCTACTTGTGATATTGTACTATAGTTCTGTAATATGTTATAGGAAACCAGGTATGGGTATACAGGATCTCTCTGTATTATTTTTTTATAACTGCATGCTAATCTGTAATTATTTCAAAAAAGTTTAATTTAAAAAATGAAGATCAATCAATATTAGCAACTGATAAACAATTTATTGCTCTTTAATCAGTTCTCAAATAACTCCATTTTCTTAAATGAAATTGATTCATGTTTTGCTTTTCTTATAAATAAATTGAATTACTTTGGCTCGACATGAGTTATCTGAAAATGAAATATTTGTAGAAACTTGAATAATAGCAATGGAAATATCCCTTGCCAAACTATTGCACTCCTAATACTTTTTCTAAATATGGACTTTTCCACTTATTTTTGTAGAAATGGAAAATTCCTTTATCAAGTATAGTCCGAATACTAAATAAATCTTTATCTGATTTTATTTATGTTAGGTAATTATAGTAAGGCAATAATTGCCTCAAAATCAATTCCAGCTGAAAAATAGGCAAAAAATACCCAAAGACAGTGATCATTTAAAAACCACTACATATAATTCATAAAAGAATAGTGTGTAATGAATCAACAAATTTTCCTTTTACTTTCCATACTTAGCACAATACTTGCCAAAGTGAATCCAGTCCTCTTAGATCAAATTTTTAACACAATGACTATCCTTTTAAAACATATGATATTTTCATTTATAAATTAAAATAGTATCATATGTCCTAAAGCTGTATTCAAAAATTACATAAACATGACTAAATCATATTTGGCATTATATATACATTTAATAGCATCTGTATTAAACTTACCAAATCCCATAGTGAATTACAAGTGGATGGGACATGTGTCTGATAACATGTTACAAAATTCACTATATCTGAAAAATTATTTTGAGTGATATATGAAATACAATTTAGTTAGCTATATTCACCAACGTGTTTAAAAAAAGACATTTATCCTACAAAGCAAACCATTATCACACCATAAAAATAGAATAAAGGAGATTAAATAAATAAACTACAAAGAAAGAACTGATTTTGTTTTGTTATAAGGCCATCTCATGGGCTCTGACTTTTTAACTTTTTAAGATTTGCAGGAACAAGAAGTTGCCAGAATAGTACACAGAGCTTTGCCTTACTACACCCTGCTTTCCCCAATGATGACATCTTATATAACCACAGCACCTGAAAATGGAGAAGTTGACATTTGCACAATGGTATTAAGTAAATTAGAGAATTTAATTTGGATTTCACCAGTTTTTACATATGCTCATTTCAGTTGTTTTTAGTGGATAAGTATTAAGAAAATTTGCCACATATACATATGAGAATTATCACCAGACAGATGGCATTTGAAGCCATAGTGTTAAGTAAGGCCTTTAGATTTAAAGAGAAGAGTGGAGATCAGAACCCTGGAAAATACCTAATTAAGGGATGGCTCCGGGAAAAGAGCAATGAATGAAAAACAAGAAATGGTTGAAGAATATGGGGGAATATTAAAGGATGTGCTGGCAGCCAAAGGAAGAGAGAGTTTCAAGATGACAGGGCTGATGATGAAGGCACGAGAAATAAAGACTAAAAAGAGGCCATTGGACCCGACTAATTGGTCATTAATAACTTGTGTCCTAGCAGGTTTGGTGGAATAGCACGAGTGAAAGGATGAAATGGAGGTAAGGGAGTGGACACAGTGAACTATGAAATGTCTAATGACATGAGTGGAGCATACAAACAGAGAGAAAGAAAGATAATCAATGAAGTGACAGTCCAAACAAAATTCACACAAAGGAGGACATGATGGGGAGGAAGGATTTCTGAGTTTGACCTAATGGAAGAGAAAAAGTAGGTCTTGTTAATGAGTCATATTTAATTTAGCAAGTAAATATCTGTGACCTCAAAAATGTTTCCTTCACTGGTGTTAGTGTGAATCAACTCAACAAATATTTATCGAACACCGACTCATGCTGGGCCCTTCCGGAGAAACAAAGGCAAGTAAGATTTGATTGCTGCTCCCTAAAGAGCTTTCAATTTAATAATGGAGATACATTTGTATGGAGCATTCCAGCTGAGTTTAGGGGAACAGAAAGGAGCTGGCAAGAGAAGAGCATTCTGGAGGATGAAACAGCCTGAAGAAAGGTACAATAACGAGCAAGACTGGGTTTTCCAAGATTTCAAAGAAGCAGTGGTGAGCAAAGGGTGGAACAACTGGAGACAAGGTTGGAGAGGTGAGCAGAGGTCAGATCTTGTAGGGCCTCAAAGACTTTAGTAGGGAGCATGGATTTAATTTTCTGTACCATAGAAAGCCACTGTAGGGTTTTAAGCATTGAAAGGTTTACGGTATTCAAAGGGTTGCACTGTGGAAAATGTACTGAATAGAAGAAGGATGGGTAAGAGTTGGTGGCAGCCTCAACTGTGGCAGTAGCGGCATAAATGGAAAGAAAGAGATACATAGCTGGAACTAGTCTGCCTCTCCATGTTCGTCGCTGCTGGGTCCACATGACCCCAGAAGAAGACATAGGCCTATCCCATAGTCATGAAAATAAGAATTTTGTTTCTGGCTTCAAATGAGGGGCTATGGGAAAGTGATCCCTCAGTCCTGATCTGTTGTCATTTCCACAACCAAATGGAAGTCCCAGTGCTGACCACTGGGTGGTGTGCATTGGTCTTTGACGGCAGTTCACTCATCTAATGTGCTGTGGAGCTCATCATGTGGAACCTGCATCCAAGCACCTAGACCAAACGTCCCCTTTCCATTTTCACCCACAGACCTGAGTTTCTGATCAACAGACTTTAGTAACTGATCGTTGAGAATCACGACAATGTCAGGGCCACAGTTATATCACCACCATGTCTAGTCCCCAAAATATTGCTGAATGAATGACCAAATTAGCCCTATTTGGAAGACAGGAATCCCATGTTATAGGAGGGAAACTGGGGTTCACATCAGTTTTGGCCAAAATGCGACCAGCCTTAAGTTGTACAGTCAGGATGCAATCTCAGGTCTCTGACCCCAGACTCCATTAAAACTTGTAGATATAGTCATTTTAGACAAAAGCCAAATATAACAGTTAACTGTGGAAGCTTTAGAGTCCATATAAATGTTTTAGTAGAGAACAGTCTCAGCATTTCCTTATCCCCTTAAGGGAAAAAAATTGTGTTAATTATCAGTTAGTCATATACAGCATGACTTTGATATTCATTTCAATCTGATTTTATAAATACAACATATCATCTTAAACATCAGTCATTTTAACAACTGAGATTATACTTTTCAAATAATATTTACATATGCACACTCTGAAAATCTAAGAGCAAAAAGATATAGAAATTAAAAACAGAGACCCAATGTTTTATCATTTGGCTAAATAAGAAATTAAATGATAAATGTGGTTTCAGAGCCTTAAAATTTTTAACACAAGACTCAATGTCATCATGTCTAAATAACACAGCTCAAGCTGACTTCCTTCAACACTGTAATTAATATAATAGGAACAGCAGTACCCTTTTGCCTTACATGTACAAAAAACTTAGATTGTAAATTAATCAATTCCAAGCACTAAAGAAGATACTTTCCTAGAGTACATGTCATCATAATTCACAATTTTTAAAGCATTTGTGTAAATGTTTAATAACTAGATATAAGCTTTAAATGTTATACTTACTCTTTCATGACACTTTTGGTTCTTTTCTCTAAGTCTCTTTATTTGAGCCATAAACCGTTCTACTGCATTTTCCTTTATTTGACAGCTGATAATAAACAAAGATAAGATGTTTTACAATTATTTATCTTGGAAAATTAATGGGGCAAATTTAAAATTTTAAACTAAATTATTTGAATTGAAATAAAGTATTAGATACATTATAAAAACCCATTTAGGGATCAGAAAACTTTTTAAGTGATTTGTGTGTGTGTGTGTGTTTCTGAGTATATTTTCCTCACTAAAATATATATTCGAGAGATAACTTCAAGTTTTTTTTTCTTAAATCAATCCCCATTTGTACTTCATAATTTTTATACTGTCTAACTATCTATAAATAATTCAGCTTAAAGGGAACCTAAAGAAGGGCATACAGAAAACATGCTTTCTAGAAATCTAAATATTTCAAACAAAAATGACAAAACAAAGGCTTTATAAGTGCAGGCACATCTTCTTGAAAGAGAAAGATATACTAGGCATATCTTTGGTTCAAGTTCCTTAGCACGCCATCTCTTCTATAAATAATAAAAACTTTCCTGACACAAACACATTTCTTTAAGACTCAACAAGTATTTGTTGAGCATCTGTCAGATACAAAGGAGAGACAGAAAGGTGCAGGAAGACTTTGATGTGGGCTATGTGATAAATATTTGAAGTGCTGAGTATATCTCTACTACCCAGTACATCTTGTAACTTTAAATCTGAGACCAAAGTAACACAATGGAAACAACTTCATGTAAATACCTTGCCTCAATTAAAACAAAACAAAACAAAACAAAACAAAACAAAACAAAACAAATATATAGCACCTCTGTGGTGTAGTGAACAGAGACGCTGTTAAAGATTGAACAACTCTTGTTTTCAATCTTGTCCCTGTCCCTTCTTACCTACATGATCTCAGGCAAGTCACTTCTCTGAGCATCAATTTCCAAGCTATCAGTGGTGACAACAATACCTAGCCCTAATCGTATAAGGATTAAAATAAGAAATTGTATGTGAATGTTTCTAGCATAGAGTAAGTGCTTAGTAAATTTCGTTGAAGTGAATCTTATATCCTCAGCCCTTCCTCCAAAATACCATTTATATTTATGATATTGCATATTTGGTAGAGAGAAAAATAAGGCTCCTTCTTTCCCAATAATGAGAAAATGCAACATAAAAACAAAACAAGCAATCCATTTTAGTGGCAAAAGTACTCTGTTTGGATACTATGAAACTTGGATTTCAGGCCTGCTTCTCCACTAACTGCCCAAGGACTCTTCACCTAGTTAGGCCTTGCCTTACTCTTCTGTAGGTAAAAGAATTGAAGGGGATGAGCTCTCTAGTTTTTCAGTTCAAAAATTATACAATTTAAATTGACCATTGTTCCCTTTCATGCATTCACAAATAACAAGATTTAATGAGCTGCTGCTTTGTGCCCAGTATTGTTTATGGCATTATGGAGATAGTGTTGAACAAGACCTCTGTGATTCTTGCCCTCAAGGAGCTTACATTTTATTAGACAATAAAGAAGTAAACACACAATCATATTATTTACCCATTGTTATGGGGGAAATAACAGGCTAAATGGAAGGGTGGTTTCCACACAATAATAATAAATAAGTCTATAGGTAGGTATAAACCATCTTTTTACTTCCCACCTAAAGCTTAGGTATGCAAAAATTTTGAAGGAGTGCCTTCTCTACCTCCCATTTTAAGGAGAAAAATAAAAAATATTATGAGAATTATTTGAAAAAAGGCTATGCGAATGTTCACACATTAGGCAATTTCTGCAATTACAAATATGGCAACCTAACTCTCAGTGTGGGTGAAGCAGGCAAATGAATCTCAAATATGTAGTCTCCATTGGTTGAGAGAGTCTTTGGATGGTCTAGTTAATAGACTTACTAATGGCTTCAGCTGAGAGCCTTCCCTGCTGATGACTGAGTATACAAAGATGGGTCCAGAGACTACATCCTGCCCCAACCCCAGCTGCTGCATGGCACAAACTTACATTAAAAAAAATGATTTCATATTCATTTTAAATTCAAATTTAATTGCGCATCCGGTAATTTTATTTGCTATATCTGGCAACCTTACACTTCAGCCAACCACCCCTCTGCTCAGAGCAGTTAGGGGCAAATGACCTAGGGCTCTGTCTTTTGTTCCTTCTGCAGTGAGCTGTTCAGAAAGATCTAAATGGCACCGGCAGGCCTGGGGGAGATTCTGAGATGCCCAAAAGATTTTGGTGGCTTCACTGGCTCAATTGTGGCTCACATGGTAGTCATAGGTCTAAGCTGAGTCTTTCCTTGGAATTTACTTCAACCTCCTTAGGTCTCATGAAGATGAAACTGAACTTCAGAACTCAACACTCTTAGCCACTGTGGGAATTCAAGCTTCACTCTTCTCTATATACTTTTTCCTTTTTATAACTTTCTCAGAGGCCATAGTAGCCCACATGTCACACTAAATGCTGAAGCAAGTTGGACGGTAAACTAATGAGATAATAGATATTAAAGCCGTTTGGAAAGGATACACATTATTCTGAAGCACAGTGATATGAAATGGTTAGTAATACAAGGTGTCACCTTCCCCCTTACCTCGCTGTATTATTAAAGTGTTATTAATGTGCCAACTTTCTCCCTCCATGCAATTTCATTGAAAATTCTCAGAAGGAAAATAGATAAATCTGGATTTAAAAATTTTATACTTTTATCTATTTTTTAACCTATAATAATATCTGTACCTATTTCTAGATCTATTCACACATTGTAGAAAACTGGGGGAAAAACAAGTACAAAGGAAAAAATAAAAACCACCATTACCTAGAAATGGTGTCACTTTATAGATTTGGCATTGACAGTTTCAGCTCTTCACAATCATAGAGGTTCATGACCTTATTTTCTTGGGATAGATTTAAAAAAGTGTTCAGTTGTTCGGAAGTCATTGATTACCTACTATGTGCTCCGAGCTCTTTGTTCTAAAATGAGATTGTGTAAGAGAGAAGGAACATACTTCCAGGGGACCCTTGGACAATCCTTTCTCAGATGGTGAGGTGGGTGTTTTGGCCAATTTGTCATGTGACAAAAGTTCTGTCACCTGGGAACACCTGGAATGAGTCAAGTGTCACTAGCAGAGTATGGTACAGTCAGGCCTCGACTGTTTCAGTCCATGAGATTGTTTATTTAGTCTTAACAAAGCAGAGAACAAAAGCATGAGATGTTCAGTTTATATCTTGTGCTAGATCATGAGAATTTTTAAATGTTTGTCTTTTTGTAAACCTCTGTTAAAGACTGGCCTCTGATTGACCTACAAGAGAAACGGTTGTATTTGGATGTCATCATTGTAAACCATGGCAGCAAATTAGAGAGCAGGTTGTATTCCTAGAGCCTTTTTGTGCACCTCTCCGAAGATGAGGTGAGGGAAGTTTTCAGTTATGTTGACAAATGAGTGTGGGTAGTTTCTGGTTATAACTTAATGTTATCTCAAGTAAAAAATAAAAGGGAACTTTGTCACAAGTCCCTTCTTGGGTATCTGACCCTTTCAGTCAACTGCCCTCTAAAAAGAACAGACAGATAGATTTGGAGTTCTTAAGAAGGAGGTAGATTTTATCTGAATGTTGTTAAAAACAAATCTCTTGAAGCCCAGTGTTACAGGCTAGTCACCAGCATTCCAGGCTCCCCACTTTCAGTCTTGTTCCTCTCCAATAAATAGTTTCTCATACTGACTCCCAAATATTCCACTGGACTCGGTTTATCTGACCCTTGCATACATCATCAGTTCAGTCTTACCCTTTCTCCCTCACTCTGCCTTCTCTCAGTTCCTGGGCTGTGAAACCTCTCCCTCACTCCAGCATTTTTTTCCATAAGCTTTTCTCTCTTTTACTTTATCTCTCCATAATACCTATTCCTCTTCCAGAGATCAGCTCCAACGTCACTTCCTCAACAAGCTTTTCCTGACACCTCTGACCATAGTTTAAACCTTTAGTTAAACTGTTACACAGGACCCTACACTTTTCTTTCATAGTGTCTTAATTGCAGCTATGCAATTTTGTAAAAAAAGCTTGAATTAGTTGTCTAATGTCTGTCTCCCATGTCTCATCAGGGCAGGAACCAGGTTGTCTCTTTGTTGTTGTCCTTTAGCACTTGCCTTGGACTTGGTAAATATTCAAGTACTTGTTCAGTAAATGCATGAATGAAGTACATGCTTTTTTAAAAATTTTAATTCCAGGGGCGCCTGGGTGGCTCAGTCGGTTAAGCGTCCGACTTCAGCTCAGGTCACGATCTCACGGTCCGTTGAGTTCGAGCCCCGCGTCGGGCTCTGGGCTGATGATGGCTCAGAGCCTGGAGCCTGCTTCCGATTCTGTGTCTCCCTCTCTCTCTGACCCTCCCCGTTCATGCTCTGCCTCTCTCTGTCTCAAAAATAAATAAACGTTAAAAAAAATTTTTTTAATTCCAGTATAGTTAACATACAATGTTATATTAGTTTCACATGTACAATATATCAATTCAACAATTCTGTACATTACTCAGTGCTCATCATGTTAAGTGTACTCTTAATCCCCATCACCTATTTCACCCATACCCCTACCAACCCCCTCTGGTAACCATCAATTTGTTCTCTATAGTTAAGAGTGTTTTTGGCTTGTCTCTCTCTCTTTTTTCTTTTTGTTCATTTGTTTTGTTTCTTAAATTCCACATATAAGTGAAATCATATGTTATTTGTCTTTCTTTAACATTTCACTTAGCATTGTACTCTGTAGATCCATCCATGTTGTTGCAAATGGCAAGATTTTATTCTTTTTTATGGCTGAATAATATTCCATTGCATATGTTGAATAATAATGCTGAATATTCCATTGTATATATTGTGTGTGTATATATATATATATATATATACACACACACACACACACACACATACACACACACGTATACTCTGTGTATATATATATGTGTGTGTATATATATATACACACACACATACACACACACACACATATACTCTTGATCTATGTATCTATTTTTGTGCCAGTACCATACTATTTTGATTCCTACAGCTTTGTAGTATATCTTGAAATCTGGGATTGTGATACCTCCAGTTTTGTTCTTCCTTTTCAAGATTTATTTGGCTATTCAGGGTTGTTTGTGGTTCCATGCAAATTTAAGGATTATCTGTTCTAGTTCTGTGAAAAATGCTGTTGATATTTTGATAGGGATTGCATTAAATGTGTGGATTGCTTTAGGTATATGGACATTTTAACAATATCTGTTCTTCTGATCCATGAGCACGGAATATCTTTCCATTTGTTAGTGTCATCTTTAATTTCTTTCATCAGTGTTTTATAGTTTTCAGAGTATAGGTCTTTTACCTCCTTCAGTTTATTCCTAGCTATTTTATTCTTTTTGGTGCAGTTGTAATGGGATTTTTTTGCTAAGTTTTTCTTCTGCAACTTCATTATTAGTGTATAGAAATGCAATCAACTTCTGTATACTTATTTTGTAACTTGTGACCTTACTGAATAAATCAATCAGTTCTAGTAGTTTTTTGGTGGGGTCTTTAGGGTTTTCTATGTATAGTATCATCTGCAAATAGAGTTTTACTTCTTCCTTCATTACCATTGTGGATACCTTTTATTTGTTTTTCTTAGCTGACTGCTGTGGCTAGGACGATGTTGAATAAAAGTGGGAAGAGCGTACATCCTTGTCTTGTTCCTGACCTTGTTCCTGACCTTCCTGAAAAAGCTCTCAGTTTTTTGCCACTGACTATGATGTTAGCTGTGTGGCTTTCATATATGGCCTTTATTATGTTGAGGTATGTTCCTTCTAAACCTACCTTGTTGAGGGTTATGAAGTACATTCTTGTGTGTAAAAGAATGAAATGAATTCATTCACTCCTTAAGAATTACACATTAAAACACCTACCCTGTGTCAAAAGCTGAGGTTCAAAATCTCTCCAGGAGTTTACTATCTATGAAAACATAAATATAGAATAGGTATTACCTTTAGTTTTATCTTCAGCTCCTGGGAGTGAGACATTAAGAAATATTGTTATTAAAAATAATTCTATCTTTTGGATTTGATCTGTAGCCACTGGAGATGACACTATTCTCTGTTGTATTTTAAGAGGTAAGCCAGCCAGCTGTTATATACAAAGTGTACACAGTATGTGGGAGAGTGACCAATAATACAATGGAGGGAGAGAGAGATCCAAAACCACATTAATGAATGCAGTTTCACAGCTACTACTTGGAATATATTATAGTCAAAGTTTCAAAACTTAAAAAAAAGTCTGCACATAGCACAAGAGTTCAATTATGCTTCCAATCTACCTCTAGTTTGGCTCTCTTGACAACTTTTGAGTGCATTACTGTCCATTTGGAGTTATATGAATGTTAACAATGATTTCCATTTACATGTGGGGATGTTTGGATTTCATAATCTAAGCTTACTGATAGTCTAGAAGTGCTTCACTGGTAGGCAATTGGACTTCTTTGGGTGGCTCATTTTGAATATCCTTTTTATTTGCTTTCGCTGTGTTGTCCATTGTGTTGCTTCATTAGTAAGAGGTATGCCTGTTTAGAAAAGAAGTAGGAAAAGCAAATAAATTCTTTCTTTGCCCCTTACTTGTGTTTACTCAAGATAAGGACCGGCCAGCACTTAATTTAAAACTGCTTTTCCATTCAGGCTAGGAAATCTATCAGACCTATCATCCCCCACAGTGCGAGGACATCAGTGAATCAATGGATTCTTGAGTCTAGTAAGTTCCATGTTTGGACCAGGTACAGCATTTCCCCATTCCAAAACATTTTCTTTTCTTTTTTTAAAGTTTATTTTGCCAGAGATTTGAGCGCACAGGCTCACATGTGCAGTGGGGGAGGGGGAAGGGGAGGGGGAGAGGGAAGGGGAAGGGGAGGGGTAAAAAGAATCCCAAGCAGGCTCCCTGGTGTCAGTGTGGAGCCTGCAGTGGGGCTTCATCCCAGGAACTGAACTGTGAGATCGTGATGTGAATCGAAATCAAGAGTCAGCTGCTCAACCAACGGAGCCACCCAGGTGCCCTTTCCTACCCAAACTTTCTAAGACACTCCCCCCCTTATGTTATCCATCTACATCTCTTGTCCCTATCAAGCTTTTCTAAGAACAAGGACTATACTTTTCCAGTCATTTTATTTCTCCACAGTGTTACTGCATATAATAACAGCTCAAGAAATGTCTGTTAATTTTTTTTAATTAAGACAAAACAAAAAAGCACAATTTTCTGTGAGCTAGAATCCAAAGAAACTAGAATCCAAAAGAATTAGGTATGGCTAGGGTTGTTAGAGCAAATAAAAGCACATATTCAAATGTTTTTTTAAATGGCTAAAAGGTTTACAAATGCAAAGTAATAATAATAATGTAATATTTAGCAGTCACTGCTCATCAGCTATCGATTGCTTTTTATCTAATAATAAAAAATTATCAAAAATAATAGATTTTAAGAGTGAAAAATCAGGTCCACTGTTCACAGATTTTTATAGTGAACAGGAATACTTGATGGATTTTGTATAGGTACTAAAGTACTTCTTTTCATATTATAATCTTAACAGATTTTTATCTTCTAATTTCCATTAATTAAAAAAAATAAGTGCCTAAGCTTCAATCAAAGTAGTAGTAGTTGGGTATGGTAGAAAGAATTTAACCTTTGTAATTATTTATTTAGATGGCTGGGAAGTCCATGAGAGTGGGCATGATGTAATTCTTGTGCATTACTGTATTCCCCACCTAGCACAAGTAGATGCACAGTAAGTCCTTGTCAAAGGAAAAACTGGATGGATAAATCAGGCAGACATGTTTTAATCCTATATCCACCACCTATTATCTATGTGACCTTAGGTAGGTGACTTAATCTTTCTGAGCTTCAGTTTCATCATCTATAAGAGCAAAAATCATACTCTAAAAGCTGTTGTAAGGATTAAATAAGCCATTATTTAAAGCACCTAGCATAGTGGGTGACATACAGAAAGAGCTTAGTTAAGTATTATGCCCTTTTAGTTAAAGCTCCAGATCAGGCTTTTTCAAACTCCGGGTGACTAAAGCAGAGGATGTCTACCCAATGCCAAGTATAATGATGTGTGGAAAAACTAATCCATGCGGTTTGCTATTGTCAATCTTCATCATTGACTTGGGTCACTGACTCGGCAATCTATATAGGTCACTGAGATCCACAGTGGAAAATGTCTCTGAAATGAAACACTTCTTCCTAGACATACTGTTTTCACACGTAGACCTCCAGTGAGGCTCAGTCTTTGTGTCTGAGACTTTTCTTTTCCAGCCGGTGTGCTCATCTCTACATTCTAACAGATTTGAGTATATGTGAATGCAAACATACTATATAATACTTTCCAACTGAAAAGCACACAGCTGTCAACAAAAAGATTTAACACATTAACACAGAGTAATATATTAAGTGGTATCTTCTCAGATATTAAAGTATTGAGAATAATTTCATAAACTACACAATAAAATGTGTCATTCTCCCGTCACAGTTCACAGAAACTTGTAAGTTGAGTAAAAATTGCTTTTGTTTTGTTTTAGATGCAGAGTTGAATTTTTATATTATTTTCTATTTTAGAATTAGAAATTTTAACTTGACTATTGCACAAACAGATAACATGCTGACAAGTGTATCATTTTGCAACAATAACTTACTACTTAACAGTGATTGTTTTACTATAAATATTTTATTAAAAGTTAAAACAAATGTTAACATTGATCTGTAATTTTCCTTCTGAGTCATATGGAGGAGATCAAGTGTTAGAGTTTCCATCTATAATACCCATCTGGTGCTGGAGGAAAAATGACCTCATCTTGCTCATTACCTCAGTTACCTGGCTCTTAAGTTTTCAGCTCTCTGACTAAAGTATTATTAGTTACCTAACTGCAACTCATGGCAAAGCACTTTAACAAACTATGAGTGAAAATGTGGATCCATTAGCACAAATTATTTATCCATAAACTATTTTAAGATTCATTGTTTTACATACTTTCCAGAAAATCAGTAAGCAGAGGATTGGCCTCTTAATAGATGCATTTTTGCAATGAGCTAATGACATTACTTCAGAATGTCCTTCTATATTTGATAATGTCCTACAAACAATGGGGATTTTCATATACATTTACAAGGATTTATGGTTCCTGTCCACCTAGAGGACTTGTATCTCAGCAAAGGGTGAGGACCCTAGAAAAATATTCACACAGTAATGTAGGTTATCTTCCAGGAGGTTTTATGAAGAATAATTCTTGACAGATGGACACCTAATCTGTGTGTCAGTAACTGCAAACATCTATCTGGTGCCTGCTCTGTGCATGGCACGTTACCTGGTCCTTAATTATAACATATGGAAGAGGCAAGATCTCTACTCAGATGGATAGGAAGAAAGAAGCATACCCTAGTAGGACTTTAAGAAAAATAATGAACAACTTTAAAAGGCTAGCAAGATTGTGCAGGCAATGAAGGCTCTGGAGATCTTTGCTCACAGTATGACCTTTTGTACTATCTGTTTGTCCTTTCCCAATGCTCTTTGGGCATTCCATAACATATGCCATGGAGCGATGGCAGGCGAGGAGGCTAGGTTTGAAAGACTCAGGTCTCCAGCCTTTTCAGAGCCCACTCCATAATCACTTTCTGTCAGAAAATTTTTCAAAACATATTCCCCAAATGCTTCTCAGTGGAAAGGAAGAAGACTGTTTAGAAAAAATGGACATAGAATAGCCATCTTATTCAAATGTACTGTTATCCCATAATGCTTTACTTGACTCTGCAAAATTACCCCCCCCAAAAAACCAAAGAGTGCATTCTCAGGATCCTGGCTCAATACTGAGAAAGCTCCTAATGACTTTTTTCATGACTTTGTGGAGCCATGAATATCCAGAAGCCTCCTAATGACTCTTTCCAAATTTTGTGGAGGCTGAGAGGGATGGCAGCTCTGCCCTAATAGCTTTTTTGACATTTGAAATGGATTCTGATGTTTGTTATGTAGATTAAAATGGAAGATATTTACTTAACAGCATTAGTAACAGTAAAAGTTCTGAATAAGATTTCATCAGAGATTGAGGGCATGATTTAGTGAAAAGATCTCTATATAGGTGTGGGAAGTCTCGAAGTCTATCTAGTACTGGCTCTGCCATTAACTAGCTGTAAATGTGTATGTCTAATAAATGATAATAATGTAGTAGTATCCCATTATAGTGTTAATTGCAATATATATTTGAAAGTATTCATGGTGTTATATGCTCATTTTCAACAAAATATAATTCCTTTAATACTGAATAACAACTAACCGCTTCAACAAACCATCTTTGGGTTTTCAAAAATATATGTTGGAACATATATTTGGAATATATATTCTCAAAATATATTTTCAAAATATATGTTGGAACATACCTTGTTGGACACAAAGTAGATGCTCAATAAATGTCTAATTTGAATGACCTGCAAATAATGTCTACTCACTTTCTTTATCCATGGCCCTATTTATTTTCTCATAATGTTGTATATACCCTGAATTTAGAAAGTAAATCACTTTTAAATTCAAATTCTCACTTATGCTAGAACATATTGTTAATACAATATTTAAATGTTTTAGAAATGCTTTTCAGTGTAGGGGTGCCTGGCTGGCTAAGCCGGTTGAGCATTTGACTCTGGATTTCAGTTTGGGTCATGATCTCATAGTTTGTGAGATTGAGCCCCACATCGCTTGGGATTCTCTTTCCTTCTCTCTCTGCCTCTCTCCCACTTGTGCTTTCTGTCTCTCTCAAAATAAATCAACAAATAAACATTTAAAAAAAGAAATGCTCTTCAGTGTATGTTAAAAAGCACTGAATTCATTTAAAGCCTTTTAGTAGTGAGAATATCACCTAAAAGTTAGCTTAAAACAAATTCAGTCCTTTTTTTGTATAGATTATGTATATACAGCCCAAAACAGCTTTAAAATGTAAAACACAGCCAGTTTGGAGATATGTTAAACAACCAAATATTCAAATCAAGATATTTAAAAATATCTGGATAAATAACACTTTCAACTTTCACATGCCTAATTGGTGATGTACATTACATTACCATGTATTTTTTTCACCAATACAAATCCTTTGGTCAGTGGGACATTTCTGAACTGCAGTTCCCAAATTACACTTAGCTTCTGAATTGGTCTATCTTCTGATCCAGATTTGCTAATAACAAATAGTTTGAGAAGCATTATATTATACTAATTTCTCTAGCAACCAGAACTACTACATTTTTTCCCCCAACTCCTGCTGTCCTTCAAGCTTAGAAATGTCAAAATAAAAGAGACATAATTATGAAAAGAATGTTGTGAGGATGATGGAAATACATGTAGTATTTTCAAACTCTGATGGTGGAGGAGAACCAAAGGGCTTCCATTTTCAGAGAGCAGTGGTGAATACAAAGAGATCTACTGGGGCCAGGTCTTGGGGTGGCAGTAAGGAAATCCATAAGCAATTATCACACACACAGTGATAAACACCCAGGTTTATTGTTTTCCTTCTCTGCCTTAACAGAAATATATATATATATATATATATATATATATATATATATACTTTTTTTTTTTTCCTTCAATGGGACATCTCCCACTACCCAACCATCTCCTCAACTCTCTCTTGCCCAGCAGAGAATTAATCATGGAGTAAGAAGGGGAGTGAAGAACAAAGTACTGTACAAATCTAACATTAATAAAAGAAAGAAACCTAATGTCCTGTTCAGAAGGATGTTGCAGCATCCACGGAAAGGAGCTAAAGCCAATCTATGGACTGTGGAGGAGAGTGGGGGCGGGGGGAAGGCCATCAGCAACACTTAGAGCACTCAGGTAGTACCCTCGTGGGAGGGCTCCATGCAGGCTCTGAGAAGGTTGCAGGGAGGTGTGAGTCCTCACTCAAAACGCATTCACAAGACCAGGAATTCGGTGAGAAGAGCACTAAGCAAAGCAAGACTTGAGTCTAGTTCTGGCTCCTCCACTAGTGAGTTTTATAACCTTGAGTGTCTAATCCCCTCTGACCCTGAGTTCTCTTCCATCTTTCCTACCTCCTGTCCGGGTTATCAATGAGGCTCAAATGCTTTGGGAATACTGTCAAGCGATAAAGCTCCACACAAAGGGAAGGATTAGTTTACTGAACACCTATGTGCTAGAGGCTGTGAGGGCACCATTAAGGTCACAAACCTGAATCACATTCAGATCCTGCCCTCAGGAACAGATCTCGAAGGGCGGGCAAATCAGCAAGTCACCGGGGGTTCTACTGCAAGGCGAAGAGAGGTTAATATTTGGATCAGTTCAAAAAATCTCCCTCACTGTCTCCGTCCTGAAGAGGGGCGGGCCTATGAGAACCCCTCCTGGCGGTTTCCCACGGTCCAGGAGCAGGGTTTGGTGGAGGACGCCAGGAGGGAGCGACCCCAGGCCCGCTTGGGCGTAGAGCAAGCCCCAGGCCTGGTGGGGGTGGGACGGAGATGTAAAGTCTTAAGTGCCAAACTGGAAGGAGTCAGGGGTCGAGCGAGGAGTCCAGCCAGTCTCCCTACCTTCCCTCGACCGCTTCCAGGCGCGGATGCACTGCAGTGGGCCCGCAGGTAGCACTCGCGTCCTGCCCGCGGACCAGGCCCACCCACTCCTCTGCTGTAGCCTAGCCCTCCGTTTCCTAGGCGATGGGCTAGCGAGGGCTTCCCCCCCACCCCCCCGACTCCGCCACGCGCCGCCGCGACCCGCGGGCCGGGCGCGCCACCTGGTGGCCGCACGGGGAGGAGTCCAGGCGAAGGGCACGCACGGACGCCTTTGCAGCCGAGATCGCGTCCTCCCGCCTTCTCCCCGCGTGATTTTGACCGCCACGACTCCCCCTGTTGATTCCATGAAACACACAACTCCCTCCTTGCCTCCCTGGAGTGGCAAACCGGTAAGTGGTGAGTTGTGTGGAGACGTGACAGCCGGCTCTGCTCTGTGACCGTGAGCGGGTCACTTGGGTCTGTGTGTCTGTTTCTTCCGCTGTAAACTGAGTCACAGACCGCTCTGGGTTTCCTAGCAGCTCACGGGTTGGGGAAAGGAGTGTATGCGCGTGGAGGGCTTCTGCCGCACTCTGCCCTTCAGCGACCAAGGCTTGTCTTCTCTCTGCTCTTGTTTTGGGTAAAAGTTCCTTCGGGTTTGGCTCCAGACAGAATTGCAACCCCCTGGATTAAGTGCTTATATGATAATGTCCAGCTCTGAAAGATCCTGAAAGATCTGAAAGATCCTGCCTCTTTTGCTTGTCGCTTTACTTTTTTTGCTCCTAAACCTCGAGAAACCAACGCAGGTTCGTCTTTGCCCCTCCTGATACTTTTTGCAGCTCTGTCCTCATTTGAGAAAAGAATATCACCACACACCTACATCCTTTAAGGTTCCCCTTTCCTCTTCTGCATTTTTCCTCATCCTCAGCCTCAAGACAACAATTTCTTACGCCCTGGCACCACCTACTTAGGCCACTAACCTCTGACTCAGTTATCCCTCTGTCCTGGGGAGACGGAAGTGAGGCGCTCCCTGGAACCTCCACTCTTAATTAGTCAGCCTGTTTGGCATTCTTGAATTCGATTTTTAAAAACTAGTTTATCATATGTTTTCTAACTAGTGCTGTGTTATATTAATAACAAATTCAGAACTTCTTAAAAGAAGGGAATTGAAGCAGTTAATACGCATATTAGCTTTTGGCTGAGAGAGTTTTTCTCATCAGTAAAAAGTCATCCAAAAAATAACCAGTTTGAGACAATTTATGTGTTTTACCTCATTTGGACCTTCCTTTATTTCCATCAGTGTTGTGTATTTGTTAAATGCCAGCAGGTTGCTGGGATCTACAAATCTGACAAAGGTTTTTAAGTACTTGATCTTAACTAGAATACCAACAGGTGGGATTATCGGGTAAAAATATTAAATAGAGTGCTGTTGCAGGAGAAAAAAAAAGCTACCACCAAAATTTTTGAAGCGTGGGGATTATTTTTGTTAAATGGAAAAACAATTTTGTGATTATTCAGTACGTTGAACTCATTCCCAAATCATTTGCTATAAATCTTAGACCTGCCTCTTCCATGAGAGCCTGGATCCAGGGTCAGAAATGTACTCTTATCCGTTCATTTATCTCCTGGGCAGTTTTTGTTATGGTATTTGCCAGTTAGTGGTCAAACAGTGAAGCCAGATAATCATTTGCCAAGTTTCCTCATTTGACTTTGGTTTTCTGTTAGCTCTGCCATGTTGAGTGATGTAGAAATACAGGTAGGAGAGTTTCTGTGGTAGAAAGAGCCAGATATGTTGTCTGATTTGGCAAAATGCCAGAGAACCTGTTTGGTGTGCACAGTTGCTAAACATTTTATACTTTTTCAAAATTTTCACCCACTTTTACTGAGGATCGCTACCTCTGCAAACAGACTCTACAGCAATCAACTAAATGCATTCATATTAAATCCCACAATAATTTTTAGACGCCTGAGCTAGTGATTAACATATTGACTTTGTAAACCAGTTAAAACTTTTAGTAAATCAGAAAGTTTACTGAAAATAAGGTTACTTTTCAGAAACAGAAAAACCCTGATAACTTCTTATTCAAAAACTTTGTTCCTGACAAATATGAGATAAATAGGTGTTTTGACAAAAAAAAAAAAAAGTCGGGGTGCCTGGGTGGCTCAGTCGGTTAAGCCTCTGACTCTTGGTTTCTGTTCAGGTCATGATGTCACGGTTTCGTGAGTTTGAGCCTCACGTTAGGTTCGGTGCTGAGAGTGTGCAGCCTGTTTGGGGTTCTCTCTTTCTCTCAGTCTCTGCCCCTCCCCCACTCACGCTGTCTCTGTCTCAATAATAAATAAATAAACTTCAAAAAAAGTCATGAAGTAAAATATTCTCTTGAGAGGAAAGGCTTACATTACCTTTATGCAGACACTGTAACAAACCCATAGAGGGGATTGTGTTGTGATGCAACATCCATTGGCATGTTTCAATATTGTAAAATGGGATTGTTTCCCATCTAATTTATATGGGTCCTAACTTTTTCTTTTAGGCCAGAGACATAGCTCTGCAATCTCTCCTCATCTCTTCATTTCTTCACACCGAGTTTAAGTTGAATGACCAGAACTCTGGCAAAAAGAGGTCACATCTCTTTTTTTCCCCACATACCTCCTCCTCCTTACTAATTTTTTATGATCTCTTCGTTCTCTCTGAGGGAGAGGAGCCCAGAATGGTAAGCAGGAGCCAGCATGCCATCTCCCAGGAGCCTGAGCCAGGTAATATGGACCATGCCTAAGGGCTTTGGTGTCTGATGTCATGAGACCAGTTCAGCTACAGTGAGTTGCTATGCTTTTGGCAGTTTTAAAATATGACTACATAGGTAAATGTACAGATCAATAGAATGTGACAAAAATATCCAGAAATAGATACACAAAAATATATATACATATATTTACATATATTTGACTATATATTTTATTTTATCTATATACATACACACACATATAGGTAGTTGCTTCAGACAGAAGTGGCAAGCTAAATAAACGAGGCAAGGATAGTATTTTCAACAAAGGCTACTGTAACTATTGCATATGTTTGGGAAAAAAATGAGTCTTGACCTGACTATGCACCTTGAAAAAATTAACGCAAAGTGAATCATAGATCTGAACATAAAAGCTAAAACTATAAAACTTCTTGAGTAAAACATAGGAGAAAAATCTTTGTGATCTTGAGTAGGCAAAGATTTCTTTTATAGGACACCAAGAGCATGAATTAAAAAAAAAAAGAAAATAATAATTTGGACTTCATCAAAATTAAAAACTTCTGCTCTTTAGTCAGTTTGAAGAAGATGAAAAGGCAAGCCACAGTCTGGAGGAAAATATTTCTTTACAAAAATGTTTTAATGTTTACTTTTGAGAGAGAGAGAGAGAGAGAGAGACAGAGTGCGAGGGGGGGAGGGGCAGAGAGAGAGGGAGACACAGAATCTGAAGCAGGCTCCAGGCCCTGAGCTGTTAGCACAGAACCCAACGCAGAACTTGAACTCAAGAACCATGAGATCATGACCTGAGCCGAAGTCGGACGCCCAGCTGACTGAGCCACCCAGGTGCCCTGAGGAGGAGAGTAGTTTAATACATAGACCTGACAAAAGGCTGGTATCCGTAATTTATAAACAACTTCTAAAGCTCAATAGTGAGAAAATAACCAGTTACAAATGCCAAAGGATTTGAATAGACACTCCACAAAAGAAGATATATCAGTGATCAATTAGTACATGAAAATATGCTCAACATCATTAGTCATCAGGGAAATGCAAATTAAAACCCCAATGAGATACTGCTACACACCCATTAGAATCGCTAAACTTAAAAAGACTGACAATCCCATGTGTTAGCAAGGGTGGGGAGCAACTAGAACTTTCATATATTCTTGCTGGGAAAATAAGATGGCACAACCATTTTGGAAAGCAATTGAGTGGTCTTTTATAAAGTTAAAACATCTATCTCCAGTATGACCCAGCAACCCCACTCCTAGATATTTATTCAAGAGAAATGAAAATGAATGTTCATAACAGCTTTATCATAATAATCTAAATCTGGAAACAACCCAGATGTCCATCCACAGGTAACTGCTAAAACAAAACATTTATAGACATACAACAGAAACTACTTAGCAATAAAAAATAAATGAACTATTGATTCATGCAACAAACAACATGATGGGTCTCAAAAGAATTTAGCTAAGTGAAAAAGCTAAGTAAAAAACCATATATATATGGTGTCACACAAAATTCTAGAAGAGGCTGAAAGCAGATTAGTGGTTGCCTGGCACTAGGAGGGAAGGGTGAAGGGATTGACTGCAAGGAGGCAGAAGGGAACTTTGGGATGAAGGAAATGTTCTGTAGCTTGATGGTGATGGTAGTTACAGGGTAATACATAGTCATGTGTTAAAACTTGCCAAATTGCATATTTAAATTGGTGCATTTTATTGCATATAAATTATACCTTAATAATTAATTTATTTTTAAAAGAATAGCTGTAAATTCTTTGATATTCCTCCCATCAAGAGGTGGAGTCACTTCTTGAATCTAGGTGGTCTTATGACTGCTTCAACCAAGAGAATATAGTAGAAATGACTGTATGTTATTTCCAGGGCTAGGTCATAAAAAGTACAGCTTCTTCTGGGTTCTTTCGGGATACTTGTTCTGAGGGAAGCCAACTGCCATGTAAAGTTCATCTACTTGGAGACAGCCATTCTGGAGAGGCCAAGTGTAGGCTCTGTGGTAATCTATTCCAACGGAGACTACTTTCTAGCCCAAAAAGTGCCCAAGATGTGAGTGAAGCTGTCTTGGATCCTCCCAATCGGCCAATCCACCAGCTGAGTAATGCTGAGTTGTGCCATAGTTGATGCCACAAGGAGCAAGAGGTCGCCAGTTGCTATCCTGCAGAATCTGGGATACGATTGTTTAAAGCTTCTAAGTTTTGATAGTGTATTAGTTATCCATTACCATATAACAAATTACTCCAAAATTTAATGGTTCAGGACAACAGCAATCACTTATTATCTCACAGTGCCTATGGATCAGGAGTTTGGGAGCAAGTTGATTGGGAAGTTCTAAGTTAGGGTATCTCATGAGGTCAGATGTTGGGCAGATTCTGTCCCTGCCTGAAGAAGCTTTCAGTCTAGGGGGAGTGAGGAGTAGACAAGTTAATAGGCAATCACAACACATTCGGCTGATCTGTGGAATAGGGGTAAAAGCCCCTGAAAAGGGAAAACCTAACCCGGTCTTGAGGGTCAGGAAAATATTCCCAATGAGGTCTAAACAGAGACTTGGCAATGAGCAGGCATTAGTCAGTTTGGAGGGTTGGATGTGAAGGGGGCTGGAACAGAGGGATGGCCATGGGCAAAGGCCTAGAGGTAAAGATGAAAATGATGTGTTTTTTGGAGCTGAGAGAAATTTACAAATGCTTAGAGAATAGGTTCCCAGAGAAAGGAGAGGAGCTAGCCAGTAGTCACAGGTCCTCTGAACCATCTTTCATGGTGACAAAAGTTCACTCTGGCTACAGTGTGGAGGGGTTGGGAGAGGTCAAGAAGGGGACATGGTCCAGGATGAACTCCACTGATCATACTTCTTTCTTCTGCCTAAGGGCCTCTCACTTAGGTCTAGTTTCTTGTCCAAGACACCGCCTCTGCCTTTTGCAACATTGCAATGATTGGCAAAAAGAATGACCTCATCTCTCTGGCTCAATCTTGCCCAATCTCTGGAACCTTCTATGACTCAGGTGAGATGCTCACCCCCACACCAGGAAGTAGTCTATGAAACTTTGCCTCCAACAAACATATTAAAAGAATTAGAACATAGGGAGCGACACTACCTCACATCTGGAGAATGAGGCAGTATGGATTCTGACTTCCATCTTTTAAGAACTGTGTTTGTATAATTGTTTTTAGTTGATTTTTTTTTTTTTACTGTGGTAAGAAACACAACATAAGATCTACTCTCTCACAAAATTTTAAGTGTATATTGTTGTTAACCATAGGTGCTGTATTTAGTTGCAGATCTCTCCAATTTATGCATCTGACATAACTGAAACTTTATACCTTTTGAACCGCAATTACCCATTTTCCCTCTCCAAAGCCCTTGGCAACCACCAATCTACTCTCTGCTTCTATGAGTTTGACTATTTTAGATCCCTCATATAAGTGTATTCATGCAGTATTTATCCTTCTGTGTCTGACTTATTTCACTTAGCATGATGTCCTAAAGGCTATTGTTGCAAGTGGCAGGATTTTTTTCTTTTTCTAAAGCTAAATAATATTCCATTGTATGAATATACCATGTTTTCTTTTTTTTAATTTAATTTAATTTTTTTAATATTTATTATCATTTAAAAAAAATTTTTTTAATGTTTATTTATTTTTGAGACAGAGAGAGACAGAGCATGAATGGGGGAGGGTCAGAGAGAGGGAGACACAGAATGTGAAACAGGCTCCAGGCTCTGAGCTGTCAGCACAGAGCCCGACGCGGGGCTCGAACTCACGGACCGCGAGATCATGACCTGAGCCGAAGTCGGGCGCTTAACTGACTGAGCCACCCAGGCACCCCTATACCATGTTTTCTTTCTCTATTCATCCATCAAGGGACATTTAGGTTGTTTCAATATTTTGGTTATTATGGATGATGCTGCAGTGAACATGGGAATGTAGATAACCTCTTTGACATCCTGATTTCAATTCTTTTGGTTAAATATTCCAAAATGGGATTGCTAGATCATGTGGTAGTTCTATTTTTAATCTTTTGAAGAACCTCCATACTGTTTTCCAAAATTTGAACATGCAATTCAATAGCTTCTCTGTCTGTTAGAAACAATGATTTAGAATAGACTGTGGGGGCACCTGGGTGGCTCAGTCAGTTAAGTGTCTCACTTTTTATTTTGGCTCATATCATGATCACATCAGGCTCTGCACTGACATCATGGAGCCTGCTTGGGATCCTCTCTCTCTCTCGCTCTTGCTCTCACTCTCTTTCTCTCTTTCTCTCTCTGCCCCTATCTCTGTGCCTCTCTCACACTCTCTCAAAATACATAAACAAACATTAAAAAAAAAGAGAGAGAGAATAGACTGTGAGAAAATGTGCCATATAAAAATATCACCAGAAAAAGAGTTTGATACAGATAGTATGTGTTAAAAACCTAAATAATAGTTTTTTTAAAGTTCTCAAAACTTTTGACTTAACAGACTGGATCATACCAGGAATAGAAAATATATAACATTGGATAATATCAGTATTAATCTTTCCAAATAAATGTATAAGTTTAATGCAGATCTATAAAAAAAATGTTTGCACTACTGTGTATCAGTATTAGCAAATCCAAGATGGTGTGCTATATTTTTAAATAAAAAGGGGCACCTGGGTGGCTCAGTTGGTTGAGCATCTGACTTTGGCTCAGATCATGATCTTGCAGTTCATGAGTTCGAGCCCCATGTTGGGCTCTGTGCTGACAGCTCAGAGCCTGGAGCCTGCTTCAGATTCTGTGTCCCCCTCTCTCTCTGCCCCACTCCTGCTTGTGGTCTGTCTCTCTCTGTATTTCAAAAATGAATGAACATTAAAAAAAATTAAAAAAAATAATGAGGTTTTGGGTTACTCTCTATGTTACATATGGTGTTGAGGAAATACTAAATATTTTACCTTTTATTCATCACACTGGCTGAGAACATCATTGCAAAAGACCACATTATATGTTTCCATTTAAATGATATGTCCAGAGAAAGCAAATCTGCGGAGACAGAAATTGAGAGACTTCAGTTGGGGCTTTACCACAGTAGGGTCACCAGCAGGGGGACCACTTGGAAAGAGAGTTGTTCAAATGAGGGATGAGGAGCTGAACAGAGGGCTGCAGAGAGAATAACCTTTGGTCCCTGGAATCGAAAGACTCTACTACTGAATGCACCTGACTTTGGGAATTGCACATTGTGAAGTCTGGTGAGACTAAGAGTCATAGGATACAGAACCATGTTTTGTTGATTCTTATTTTAAACATGAAATTTGGACTAGGACAGTCTAGAGTTTTTCTGAAGCTGCTGACCAGCTGTGAACTTGGATAAATGACCTCCTTTCTGTACTTTAATTTCCTCGTCTGTAAATGGAGATAATATTTCATACCTCTCAGGGCTGTTCTGAAGATTAAACACCTAGTGCAATTCTTGGCCTATAGTAGGTTCTCAATGGATATTAGTTCTCCCTCATACTCCTTCTGAAATGTTATTTTAGAGAGAATTCCAGAAAACAGGAAAACGTGGAGCTCTTCTGGGTCACATTTCCCATGTGGTTGGAGAGGGCTTGCTCCACGCAATTTGCAGCTATATCTGGTGGGACCCAAATATGCATCTCTAACCCAGCTCCAAACCTGTGTACCCAGCTGCCTGCTCAGCATCAATTAGATGTCTCACAGGCACATCATGCCCCAAACACATTATCTCTTACCCCTCCAACTTGCTGATCCTCAAAGCTATGATCCATATTGAGTAAATAGCATCAGCATTCACCTAGCTGTTCAAGCCTGAAGACTTGACTCTTTCCTTTTCCTCAAATCCCAAATGAAACGAGTCTTCAAGTTCTGACAGTCTATCTAGTGATTTGGTACATTGAACCTATTCATTAATTTTCATCCAAAAATATTTGTTGAGCAGTTACTATGGACTAGGCATCATGTCAGGCTCTGTCTTCACTGCTTCCTCCCTAGTACTGATCACAGTCTTCTTCTGACTTGACTGAAGAAATAGCTTCCCTGTTAGTTGCCCTGAATCAGCTTCTTACCTCTTTGAATCTTTTCTCCACATGCTACCAGAGATTCGTTCCTTTGGCTTAAGAGTTTAAATGGCTTCCCACCTGGCACAGCCGGTAAGACTTTCTAAGATCCAGGCCCACTAGGCATAAGTCTAGTTCTCTGATATATGCTCCAGTCATTGGTGGGGTTCCCCCCCAAAACAAATCCCAAGACTAGGATTTGAGTGCAAGTGGTTTATGTGGGGGATAATCTCAGGAAGCTGTGGTAGGAAGATAGAGGAATGAGGAAGGAAGAAAAAGAAGGCTATTCAGAGTGCCTTAATGAATGGATTCATGGGAGGTGGGTGACTGGGGCTCAGTCTCACTGGGAAACTCTGGGAGACAGTATACGCCATAGCCTGAATTGTGTTCCCCCAAATCCATATGTTGAAGCCTTCATCCTCAATATGCCTATATTTGGAGATAGGGACAATAAGGAGATAATTAAAAATTAAGGAGGGCCTATAATGAGATCATAAGGGTGGGGCCTTGATGCAGTAGCATTAGCATATTTCTAAGAAGTAACACTAGGGAGCTCCCCTGAGGTCTTTCTTTCTCTTGGTGAGAGAGCACACAAAGAAGAGGTCACGTGAACACACAGTGATAAAGTGGTCATCCACAAGCCAGGAAGAGAGGTTTCACCAGAAACCACCCATGCTGGCACCCTGATCTCAGCCATCCAGCCTCCAGAACTGTGAGAAAATACATTTCCGTTGTCTAAGCCACGCAGTCTATGGCATTTTGTTATGGCAGCCCAGGCTTAGATAGTATAGAACACCCAGAGGGTGAGGGAGCTGTGTAGTTAACTCTCAAGTCTTATTCACCATGGGTTGAGGACTGCTCCTGAGGGCACTGATTCCTTGCAACTGATGGCCTGCACGATACTAGGGCCAAGCATGCTCCTGCCTGCTGTGGGCCAGAGAAGCCTTACTCAGCTTGAGAGTCTCTTGCAGGAAGAAGCCTTTGGCTTGCCTGGTGAGTGCTGAGGGGATGTGAGCAGGGCAGTAGTGGCCTCCACACCCCCCAGTTTACTTTCCATCCGTAGCTCTGCTTATCCTTATAATGACTCATTCAGCCAATGTGTTAGCTCTGTAAGACTATAGACAATATCTCTCTGCTTCACAAATGTATTGCCAATGCCTAGCACAGAGCCTGACAAGTAATAGTTGCTCAAGAGATATTTAATGAATGTTTGGATAAATAAATAAATGATGATCCTTTTCAGAAAGTAACCCAGGGGGCACCTGGGTGGCTCAGTCAGTTAAGTGTCCGGCTCTTGGTTTTGGCTCGGGTCATGATCTCATGGTTCGTGAGTTCAAGCCCCGTGTCGGGCTCTGCACTGGCAGTGTGGAGCCTACTTGGGATTCTTTCTCCTTCTCTTTCTTCCCCTCCCCTGCTCACTGTCTCTCTCAAAAAAAATAAACTTAAAAAAAAATCTTAAAAAAAAAAAACCAGAAAGTAAGTAAGTCATGTCATGCTCTGTATCTGACAAATAAATTATACATGGAGCATAAAACCTCTAAGTTATTGTGACACCTAAATCTCTATATTCACATAAATTACTGAACTCTCTTTACAGTAGCTGATTAAAAGCTTTACTATGCTTAAGGTGTAAATTTTTATCCTTTTGCAACAAATCCTAACACCTTTTTTCTAGACCCAGGCCATTCCACATGTTGTGCTGGGTTTGGAAAGGATAAAACACACACAGCCCACCCTGCACAACAACAACCGGGCTCAGCCACATGACTCTCTGGAAATGGCTCCCAGCTGCCCACAGTTTGAACATAAATAAGGTGGAGCACACGAAGTTGAAGGCAGCATTACGGAACTCAGACCTACTCCTGTGAGCACTGGGAAGTGTGGAAGGTGCCCTGCCATAAAAGCAAGACTTCAGAAAGATTAATGAACAGTGATGCCTAGGTGGGAGTGGAATGGGGAGAGACTGGAGGCTGGGACACAAGATAGGAACAAAGAGCACTGAGACAACATGGCTGAACAGAAACTTGTGAACTGTGTGACACTTTCTTATGGGGCCAGTAGCCTGGTTGGAGACAGAGGAATCACAGCAGTGAATGAATCAAAGTATATACAGTATGCAAATACAGTTTAGATTTTAATCGAACTCCCTTACAAGGCCTCTTCTGTTAATCTTTGAAGTTATTTCCTAAGACACCAAAGGGGTATTTGTTAAAAAAAAAAAGTTATAAGTCATCACAAAGGTTCCCTGTAAATAATCAAGAATGCAAGTTTTCACAACTGTGTAACTTGAAAAGGGAGGTGAAATGGCACTGATTTTTGTGTGTCCATGGAATGATGCCTGAATGTTGCGTGCATACAGCACATGACTTTCTCTGAAACTAAGAAATTGTTTCCCTTAAAACTTTGCTTAAGTTTAAGCAAATATTTAAATATTCCTTTTCACATGTTCTGCATCTTGACTGTGGTGGTGATTACATGATGATATTCATGTATCAAAACTTCTCAAGCTCTATATTTAAAATTGATGACTTTGGGGACACCTGGGTGGGTCAGTCAGTTAAGTGTCTGACTTCAGCTCAGGTGATGATCTCGCAGTTTGTGGGTTCAAGCCTCATGTAGGGCTCTGTGCTGACAGCTCAGAGCCTGGAGCTTGCTTCAGATTCTGAGTTCCCTCTCTCTCTGCCCCTCCCCTGCGCTCTCTCTCTCTCTCTCTCTCTCTCTCTCTCTCAAAAATAAGCATTAAATAAATTAAAAGTAAATAAAGTTAGTGACTTTGTATGTAACTTATGCCTCAATAAAGCTGGTTTTTAAGAATTGAATAAAGGTCAAATCTATCCAGAGATGAATCCAGACAAATAAGAATACATATGTATGATTGTACTTACATAAAACTCTCGAAAATGCAAATGAATCTATTGTGATGGAAAGAAGATCAGTGATTGTTTCATTGAGGATGGGGTTTTATATACCTCATAGTGCTATCTATACATACATATATGGCGCTATGAGGTTGAGAGACTTCCAGTTAAACATAGTTGAGTTTGTCTCCTCCTACTGAAACATGACTAAATAGGAAGAGGTGGGGCAGGGTAGAGTTGGAGGGAGTGTAAATCCACAAAGACTGATAAAATTAGAAAGGAGATGTGAGCAAATTTTGAAAGGTGGAAAATGAGTGGAGGAGCAAAATGTAACTGAGAGCAGAGGAGGCTACTATTGAGAGCCCATAGAGGAGGATGCAGAACTTGAGGTGGTACCAGGTACACCAAAGGTGAGTGAGGTGCAGGGATTGGTTTAAGTTTTTATGCAGATATTAAAGCCAAAGCGTCTTCCCTATCCCTTGAAGTCAGGGAAACTGCCCTCCACAGGTGATAGGAAGTATGTTCTCTGGAGACAATGAGCCAGAGAGACCCAGACAGACTCAGGGACACAAGACATATAGGGGTGTGGTGGGGTTGGGTTGATGGCAGGAGACTGAAACATGCTGATTCTGGGAAAATTCAAGTAATAAACAGAGGTACCCTCAGCCTTCTTTCTCAGATCTACTCCCACAAAGACCCTTCTTCCAAAGAGCCATCAGGCATATGTCCCCCCAGGCAGGAAACTGGAGGCTGTTTCTCTAAAGAGAAAACACCTCCACATACTGACATTTGAAGGATCCAGCGTAGGAAAGCACTAAAGGAAATTCTAGCTGGCAGCTGTGCTGTAGGCCTAGAAAGCAATTAGCCCAGATGGAGTAGGAAAACTTGAGAGTTTGAGGGGGATATTGCCAGGGGGAAAAAAAAAGTGGAACAAAAAGATTATTTGATATATTTTAGTGTCTGGAAATTAATAACAATACGTGTTTGACAGGTCCAATCAAGCATTTGAATAGATTCATAGGAAACTGTGCAACTCAAAATAACCAGGTGATTGTTAACTCCTGGAAAAAAAAAGTTGTTCAAGAAAGGAAACATAATTGTAGTAATTACCTTCTTCATCAGTGTATAATATTTGCATGCTTTTTTGTTATATAAGTAGTCAACTGATGATCTATCCCAAAATTTGGATGATGGGGGAGGGAGTAAGTGAGGTCAGAAGTTTTAAGAGAACTAAATTCTTATTGACTAGAACAAGAAATTAGTTTATGTTAAAAGTGTTATCTCAAATTAGTTAGAAAGAAAGTTCTATTTAATAAACAGTGCTGGAATTTTCAAATGCAGTCTATTAAAAACAACATTTGACTCGTGTTAATATAAAATACAGATTAAAGTGAATTAATAAACATTAAAAAATAAAGATTCTTCAAATAACCTTGAAGCACAAAAAGCCCTTCTAAGCAAGAGACAAACTGCAAAAGCCTTAAAGGCAAAAGATACACAGATTTGACCTCCAAAGAATAAAAAATTCCGGAATGAGTGACAAGTATCACCACAAATTCAGTTAAAACAGAAACAATAAACCTGGAGGAAAATACATGCAACATATTTAAGAGATAAAGGGTTAATGCTGTCTATCTACACATAAAATTTTAAGTTGTTCTGTGTTGTTCTTTTTCAAATATATTTGATCAGTTTTAAAATATCTTGCTTCTTAATTGTACTTTTGATATTGTTATTTCTTTAAATGTATCAAACAAACTTATTTTATATTCTCAATCTGATAATTCTAATAATATCTGCAGTCTTTGCAGTTCTAATTCTGGTATACTTTATTGTTTATGCTAACACTTGCTCATGGCAGCTTGTTTCATGGTGTTTTGATTGTGAGTTCATGTCCATGGAAACCTTACTATGTGTGAACTTTCTGAAAGTTGGTTTTTGTCCCTGGAAGTTTGCTTTTACTAACCTAAATGCCTGAGAGCATTAACTAACCAAGAACCACTCTGAACAATATTTAGGTGTTATGAGGTTTTCTTGTGTTACATAGGCATGTAGATTCTGGTTCCAACCCCGCCCGAGGGTTGAGCTTGCAGTTTGCAATTCTCAAGGAAGACATTTTTCCTCCTGTACTGCCTGCTATCAGGTAAGTGGCTTTCCCTTAAATAGTCTTGCAAATCTGATTATGTCACCTCGCCTACTTAAAAAATTATAGATCCACTTATTTGTTGGGTCTTAGCTTAAGGATTACTTCCTTATGAATGCCTCCTCTGACTGCCTGCCCCCAAACTAGATCAGGTCCCCTTTCATGCTCTTACAGCACCTTGTACTTCTCCCACAGGCATTAATAGCAATTGTAATCAATTATTTGTGCAACTGTATTTCATTGAAATAGTAAATTTCTTCATCACTGAAGAAATTTCGTATCAATCACTTTCACTGCTATATCTTCAACATTAACTTAGGGTCCAGGGCATATTTGTTCAATAAATAAGAAATAAGGGACACCCGAGTGGCTCAGTCAGTTAAACATCTGAGTCTAAATTTCAGCTTAGGTCATTATCTCACAGTCATGGAATTGAGTCCTGCATCAGGCTCCATGCTGTCAGGGTAGAGTCTGCTTGGGATTCTCTCTCTCCCTCTCTCTGCTACTCCCCTGCTCATGCTTGTGCTCTCACTCTCAAAATAAATAAACTTTATAAAAAGCAAATTAACATTTTTGGGAATATTATATAATGGAGGGAATCTAGTTCCAAGCTCTGTCATGTCGTACCCCTTAAATGTCTCTAAGTCTCAGTTGCTCACTTGTAAAATAGCATTAGTAACATTTACCTCATGGAATTGTTGTGAGGGTTACAAATGATATATTTAAAGAGCTACAAAATAGCCCCTGGCAATGACAGATCCTTAATGAGTGGTAGCTTTTATTATTATTTGCCAGCTATGTCTAAGTTCTTGGGAATTGGGCCAACCAGTTTTTTGAGCATACTCATATATAGCCATTTGAAATAGGGAGTAATTTAAAGAGCTTTTAGCCCACAAGGAATCACTGCATCAATATGATAATTAATGCATTATTCCAGAAATTGGATTTTAAAATAATATAGACTTAAACTTGAGAATATTGCTTTAAAAAATAAGTGCACATGGTGGTTTCCTGGGTGCATATATATGTCAAAATTTATTAAGTTGTACACTTTAAATATGTACAGTTCATTATATGTCAGTTATCCCACAATAAGACTATTTTTTCAAAAAAGAAAAAAATTAAGCCATCAATAACAAGTGGAATGAAATACATGTAATAGCTCTATTATTTAGGATGAAGTTTGATTCATTTAATTGTTTTTTTAACCAAAGGATCTGTATCTATTCTTTGGCTTCAATTTGAGGACAATTTAATTGCTTCTCACATAGTTCTTTTTTTTCTTTTTTCATTGAGATTTGCACTACAGTTTGACAAACGTCAATGCCTTCACTGCTGAAACTCCACTCCTCAAATGTAAATATTAGCTGAAAGTTAATCTTGCTTTCACAGTACAAAAGGAAACTTCTCTCCATTTCAGAATTGATAGTTTTAAAAATATTTATATTTATAGTGATGCCCTGAAAAATATGCATAATGTTTATTTATTTTTGAGAGACAGAGTGTGAGTCGGGGAGGGGCAGAGAGACAGAGGGAGACACAGAATCTGAAGCAGGCTTCAGGCTCTGAGCTGTCAGTACAGAGCCTGATGTGGGGCTCGAACTTGGGAATAGCGAAATCATGACCTAGGTCGAAGTCGGACACTTAACCAACTGAACCACTCAGGTGCCCCAATGCCAATTTTTTTTCAAGCTGGCATCCTTCACAAATATGACTGATGAACTTGGGCCTCTTTTTGAAGAGTGACTACTTAAGTGTACAGTCAGTGAATCATATTCACACATTCAACAGTCTCTATTTCTGCTGCTGTTAGGGCAGCAACAATTGTTGTTTCACTTATTTAACACCCATCTTGTGCACCCTAAGTTGGTGTTAATGGTGTTATTGGAAGACCTGTGGATAAAACCCCAAGGCAGAGATATGAAAGGTGAGCAAGAACAGGTGTGAGTCAGCTGGGAGGTGATGCTTCTGTGAATTTGGTGAACAACTTATGAGATAGAGTGTCTTGGTTTGTTTTTTCCCAAAAGCAGACCCTGAAACAAGAACGTGGAATGCAGGTAGTTTATTTAGGAAGTGATCTCAGGAAGCACAAGTGAGGGAGTGGAGAAGGTGGATAGAAAGGGAGAAATGCCAACAAAGGGTGATGAATAAGTGAGTTACTGCTGTGTGAAACTGGGGCACAATCTTACTGGGGACCCTCTGAGGAGTCATTTGAACAAGCTTCAAAATTATTCCATCGAGGGGCACCTGGGTGGCTCAGACAGTTAAGCATCAGATTCTTGATTTCAGCTCAGGTCATGATCTCATGGTTCATGAGAGTGAGCCCCATGTCGGGCTCTGCACTGATGGTGGGAGCTTGCTTGGGTTTCTCTCTCTCCCTCTTTCTGCCTACACCCCTCCCCCGCCTCTCAAAATAAATAAACTTAAAAAAATGATCCCACCAAGTGATAGGGAACCTGGAGTGTTTATCTGCAGATTCATGTCTTCATTGTTTGAAGGGTGCCCTGGAAAATGGGGACATTAATTACACACACACCCACACACACACACACACACACACACACGGAGTAAGCAAGCTCTTGTTGGCTAAAGAAAGTCCTCAGAGACACCAACGATATGCCATCCATTGAGATAGAAAGCTGGCTGTGTGCATGGAAACTGCCCACTGTAGATGCCAGTGAACTCAGAGGTTGGATGAGGGAGTATGAGCTGGGACTTCAATGTTATCTGCTACATGGAGGGTTTGGGATCTTGATGTGATAGCATATCAACACTAGGTGTTGAGGATGTATACCGACATGGTTAAAGCCATGGGTTTATAAATTCTGAAGGAGAAATTTTCCTTTACTGCTTTTCCAGAGTGAAATAAAATTGAGGAAATGCACAATTTGCTGGTCAATTCAATAGACTTTTCAGTTGTTTTGTACTCTGTAGACTGGTGGTCCAGCAGCATTAGTGTCATCTGGAATCTGTTGAGAATGCAAATTCCCAGGCTCCACCCAACCCTATTAAATCAGAACCTCTAGACACGGGACCCAGAAATCTGTGATAAGCCCTGTAGGTGATCCTGATACACACTCAGGTTGGGGAACTTCAGATGGAGACAAAACACTATACTGAGAGACTTAACTCTTATCCCAATCACGGGGTCATCGACTGGGTGTGGTTTCCAATCTAAGTTGGATGTGAAAATGGACAAATTATGTGATCTTTATGGGTCTTTTCCAATATGTAAAATGACAAGTTTGGACTAGTATACTGGAGTTTCAATTTTTTTTTTTTTTTTTTTTTTTTTTTTTTTTAGCAGTGGAATACTTTCTTCCAAAGAAATTTTACTTGAAACATCAGTATATGAGACATGAAAACAGAGATCCTTGATTGGGATATTAGCTCAGGATCCGGTCTTCTCATGTTCCCTATGGTGGCTTCCTAAGCATCACTAGGGACCTTTGGGGTTCTAAGAGGTATAGTTTGAGAACCACAGCAACTTGAAGACCCTTCCCGGGCCCTCTATAATATGATCTAAGACATCAGGCTGACTTAACCACAGTTACCTGATGATGATAGCTCTGAGATAGAGCTGTGATCACAGACCTTGTATTCAAAGCCTGGCTGGTTGCCTACCATCAGGGTGACCATGAGCAAGTCACGTAGCACCCATGGCATCCTCATTTATGATATGAAGTTAACTCTAATTCTTGTTATATGTGCCATTCAGGGCCGTTGACAGGATCAAATGAAATCACGTATATGAATATACTTTATAAGTTGCTAAGTCCTGTCTAATTGGAAGGGATTTTTGTGGGAGAAATTATCCTTCCAGGTAGTTTTCCTTTGTAACTGGTGCCAAAGATAAGTAGAAACAGAGAGTGTAGATAGTGA
Source organism: Prionailurus viverrinus (assembly GCF_022837055.1). Lineage (NCBI taxonomy): Eukaryota > Metazoa > Chordata > Mammalia > Carnivora > Felidae > Prionailurus > Prionailurus viverrinus. Next base: position 46,980,763 of record NC_062570.1, read on the forward strand.
AATAGTCTGTAGTTTCTCCTTTATCTTCCAGGGATGCAAATGTAATTTTCCTTTTTAATTAAAACCTGTTTACCAGGAAGTGTCACTTTAAATAAAATGAAGCTTAAGCAGAGACTTGACTTAACCTGTTGACTTACTCTACGAAGCTTGTAAAAATAATGTTTGGGGTAATACTATCTAAAAAGATAATTAGTTTTTTTTAACAATTTACTGCCCACATACTAATGGGGTGAGCCAATTTTGGAATATGTTGACTTAGCATTTGTAGCTCCTTGCATGTTTAGAACAATTTTAGTGCAACATTACTTCAGATTTATTTGTTTGTTTGTTTATTTATTTATTTATTTATTGTCAGATGGGTGTTTCAGGAGAGATTCATGCATCCACCACAGAAATGCCTGAGATATACCAGGTAGCATGTTTTGTGTCTATATTCTGTCATTGGTGAAGTCTTCAATAATTTCTTGTGGAATTTTTGCAAGATTATCTACTAGTAATGTCAAATATAGTTACTGGGGTTACAAGGTAGTCATATTTAAGACCTCTTGTGTTCTAAACTCTCAGGGTAGCAGGTCAGGATGATCTCTGAAAACTGTCATTATAAGAAACAGATATCTGCCAATAACTCTGTATGACCACTTTGAAGGCCGCTGTCACATGGACCTACCAACATCTTCTAAGTGTGTCTCACTTTGCATTTCCTTCACATTTTCCCCATTACTTGGATCTTCACCTCACATTGTTGTACACCAGACAGAACTCCCTTAGAAGGAATCAACGTGGACTGGACAAGGATTTTTTCACAATCACCCCATATTTGGGTGGAGGGGCAGTCAGCAATCTCACACCTTTGAGCTGGCAACTGTGCCTCAGTTGCAAATAGGCCTTTGAACAGAGCAAATAGGCCTTTGTTGAGATCCAGAGGTTACTGAGGAGTCCAGCAGGCAGGAGTGGGGTGGGAGGACACGGAGGCATGGAGAGGAGCAGAGTGTTTCAAGCAGAGAGAATAGCATGTAGAAAGGCCCAGAAGAGGAGAGCATGGCATGTTCTGAGGACTGAAGAAAGTCCACAATGGCCAAACTGTAGGGAGTCACTTGGGTAGTGAGATGAGCCTGTGCCAGGTCAAGGAAGATCTTGTCTGCATGGGCCTCATCTTCCTCATTCATCAGTAGGACTGGTATAGAGAAATGCTTCTCAAACTGCCTTTGGGAAACAAGGGGGTTCTACCTAGGAGCCTCAGAGGGCCTTGGAGTGTAGGGGGTGGAAGGGAATGGCTCTGGTCCTCAGTTTCTCTTCAGTAAGAGTAGATTCACTAATATCCAGTTCAAGTGTTGAGTGTCCAACAGTGTTAGGAAATAGAGTTCCATGATTTAAAAATGATTGAAAACTACCAAGTCCCCTCCAGCTCTGGCACCTGTGCTGTGCCCCCTGAGAGAATGCTATATGGGTTCCTAGGGGTGTGGACATATTGCCTCTAGAGGAGTGGCCCATTCTTTACTGAAAATATAGGATTATGGTGTGGGCAAAAGTTCTGGGACTTCCTGTTCATTTTTTTTTACAGAACTTTCAAAAACAGTCCCTGAAATTTCCACTTTCCCAGCTTGACTGATGTCTCTTTATGTCAGCAGGACAGAGGAACCTTCCAGCAAGCCTTTTATCTGGCTTCACAAGGAGCAAGTGCGTTGTAATGCTGAGTCCCCCTCAGACTACACCCACACAGCTATAAAGACACATCTACCTACACGGGAAAGAATGTGAGCCTGAGAATGAGGACCAACCTCTCCTAAAATGAGACTCACTTCCTGTCTTACTCATAAGTGGCACCGTAAGTACTGGTTGAATCGTCTGCTTTCTTTTTCTTCCAAACTCTTATTCTCTAGACTTTGGTGCTCCAGAGCAGCATAACTCATTTTAGCTTGTCATTCACCCTCACCTGAGTCCCCTGGACTTGGCTTCTTGCCTCCTTGACCTGTAGATATTGCCTTTGAGTCCAGGCTGAGGCTCTGAAACTCATCGTTTGCTCACACATCTATGGAATCAGTATGCTATCCCTGCCGGGCCAGATTGGGGTCCCAGCTCCTCTGATGCAGAGCAGCCTGGCCATCTGCTCATACCCTGAGAGACCATGGTCACAATTTAAGGAATCAGTTTGGATATTCCCTGAGAGCTCCTGCCATTCCTGTCCCATCCCAGATAGAGCCACCAGAAGCCATCCACCAGGAGACTCAGGCCTCCTCATTCAGTCAATCGTGACTGAGCAGTGCTTCTCGAAGTTTAACATGCAGACAGATCACCTGGGGATCAGGTTATATTCTGATATTTGGGTCTGGGGTGGGGTGGGATCCTGCATCTCTTAAGAAGTTCCCAAATCATGTTAATGGTTCATGAACTTCACTTTGAGTAGTAACATGAGACTATGTAGACTACCAACTTCAACTTCACCTGGAGATAGGGTCTGTAATGCAGTTTTTTCCCCATTTATTAGCAAACATGTATTAAACGCTTTCTCTGTCTTCATGGTCATTGCTGCACTGATAAGGTCCCTTCTTTGCTTTCAAGGAGCTGACAAACTAATAGTTTAGAAGCCTATATGTTTGAGGGGCACTTGGGTGACTCAGTCAGTTGAGCGTCTGACTTTGGCTCAGGTCCTCACAGTTTGTGGGTTTGAGCCCCGTGTTGGGCCCTGTACTGACAGCTCAGAGCCTGGAGCCTTCTTTGGATTTTGTGTCTCGCTCTCTCTCTGCTCTTCCCCCGCTCATGCTCTGTCTCTCTCTTCTTCAAAAATAAATAAAACATTAAAAAAAAATTTTTTAAGCCTATATATTTGGGACCTATATACTTTATAAAGCTTAATTCTCACAACATCCCTATTGGATTAGTATTATTTCTGTATTCTACATGAGGAAACTGAGCCTTAAAGAAGTTAAGAAGCTTGTCAAAGTTGTGCTGATGGGAAATGACAGCCCGGATTCCAGCTCACATCTCTGGCTCTGAGCCTTCATACTTTCTGGGATATCTCAAGCATCTCTTCCTTAATGCTCTTATGTTGCCAGAATCCATACAGTTGGGCCTCTGCTTCAGTTTCCTTGCCTAACACTTTAGTTTCTGGCATTCTGGCTTACTTAAGCTGAGCCCTGCTCCAACCCCTTCCCGCCCCTCCCTCCTTCCCCCTCCAGTTTGGCTAGTGATCCTGTATCCAGCTCTTTCCAGTCCCTCCTTACCTGTCCATCTCCTAGTTGGGATTCTGCTACAGATAGTCCAGTTGCCTGGAAACAAAACATCATTCCATGTTGCAAAATAGCTTCTAGGAACTCTATAAGTTACCCCTTTCCTCTATAACTCACCCCTCATGATTCTTTGAAGTTTCACACCAGGCATCAGGCACTTCCTAAAGTAAATAAGCTACATAATAGGCACAGTGGAGAAAGAAGGAAGTGGCACTAATTTATGCAAACTTCATTCTCCGACCTCTTAAGCCCAGGGCGATATTCCTAATGGGCCAGGCATCCTTTCCCTAGGGATGGATGTGGCAGCTAGTAGAGCTCATGATTTGACTCATCCCAAACACAGTCTCTGCCAGGCTCTGCTGAGGCTCTGGGGACAGCATAAAGAGTGGGGTAGAGTCTGGGGAGTTGTCTGCATAGGATGGATGTTACATAGATCACAGAAGTCCTGGCCTGTCGTCATAGCTTTGATTTCTCCTAGGGTTCCCCACTCCCTCCCCACCTGCCCTTCTTAGGGCCAACTTTAAGCAAGGAGCTTACTTCTTATTGGCTCATTTACTCCCATGTAATTACCCAGTGCAGGGGGAAGGGAAGTATTTGCTATTGCTTCAACTGTCTCATCTTACTTAGAGTGGCAGAATTTAGCAAGAATTAGGAATTGAAATGTGTCATTGACAGTTTTCACTGACCAAAGCAACATTTTCACTGTTACTCAATGTAATCCATTCTACCCCAAGACACTATGACTTTAGGTGAAAAATCTCTACCAGAATTTTGTAAACCATTCCATGCTCAGACTGACACTTTTGATGATCATAAACCAGACTTTAGGCAATCTTCTGTAGGCACTATATCATTTTAAGTGACATCTGTTACTTGTTTAAGTATTCCTTCCCTCCACCCGCATACCCAGCAGATGGCAATTCCTGCCCGACCCAAGCTCAAGTTTGTCATGGACCTTCTGACCCTCTGACTGCGTGTAGCTGGGTCCTCTTCCCAACACTGTGAGACAACTTTAACCACACCTCAGGCACCATCTCTGTAAGTCATCCAAACTCCATCTGCCCTTGCCCCCAGTCATACAAAATGTAAACATGTTCACGGTCAACAGTGTGGTGGCTTGCGGTTTCCTTTAATTCAAAGTTCAAATCCCCCTCAGGGTTTACCATGGTTTCTGTGCAAGTCCCAGAGTCCTTTTTTGTTTACTCTGAGTATTCAGATGGCAGACAGAGAGCTTCAGCCTAACTAACCACAGCATCCTGTAGTCAGCATGAAGAGTTTACATGCATCTTGAAAACTTTTGAGTGTTATTTGATCTAGTGCCCTAAGAAGTAATCCAAAGTAAAATCTCAAACCTTTGCATCAATATTTTCCTTTGGGGACTCCAAAAGAAATTTTGTGATCAAATGCCATCATTTTTTACCTATGATGTTGACTGTGTAATTATTGGCAATGTTCAGGCATTCTTTGTTGCAAATTCTTTTGAAACCACTGGCAAATGCTTAGTAGCATTGATAATATTGACCAAAGATTAGTTTGGAAATTTAATAAAAAGAAAAAATAAAATTTTAATGTTCTAAAACCTGACTTAAGTGTATTTTTACCTTCTCTAAAATCTGCATGCCATTTCTTGTCAGAAAATTTTAAATGATCTTAGATTAGGATATGTCTGATTAAAAAATATACATGCTGACAGCTTATAGCCTATTTTCTTATTGGTGAATACCAGCAGACAACATGTGCTTGGAATTCTACTTAAGGTTACTGCCACAATTTGGAGTATACTCTAGGACACTAAATATTTTCTGATCATTTAGCAGTTATTCAGTCATTCGACTAACATATATCTAGTGCTTACTATGTGCCAAAAATTGTTCTGGATTTTAGGCCTTCAAATGTTGAAGAGGAGGGGTGCCTGGGTGGCTCAGTCAGTTAGGTATCTGCCTCTTGATTTTGGCTCAAGTCGTGATCTCACAGTCGTGAGACTGAGCTCTGAATAGGCTCCTCACTGGGCTTTGAGCCTGCTAGGGATTCTTTCTCTCTTTCTCTGCCCCTCCCCTACTTGTGCTCAGGCATGTGTGTGTGCACAAGCACATGCACACTCTCTCTTTCTCTCTCTCTCAAACTAAATAAACTTTAAAAAGTGATGAAGAAGATAGACAACATTTCCACCTGCATGGAGCTTAAATGTTTGTTAATTGAATAAGTAAAGGAATGAATGTGGGTGGAACGAGGGAGGATGCTGGGGTTAGACTGGATGGTGATCAGAGCACCCAGCCAGCAATCCCTGATAGTTCTCGAGGGCTTAGAGCCAGAAGGAAGTCAGTTGCAGGTCTGGACCAGCTTAGTGACCCTGCCCAATCTCGCTGTACTTACAGATCCTGTAAGAAGACCTGCCCTACATTCAAGTGCTTGGGAAGTTAGAGCCTCTTTCACCTCTGTCCTCCCTTCTCCACCCACTTGCTCCTTAATGTTGGCTCTGGTTATAGCCTTCTTCCCTTTTGGCTGGTTGCCCCTCTCTGCCTGGTTCCTTTGGATTGATGCTTTGGGGCCTGGGTGTTGGTTCTGCTCCTTGCCATCCTTCCTACTTTCTCTCCCTAGATTCCTTCTTACCTCTACATCCCAAGCTATGGGCCAGCTCTACCTCAATCTGAGCCTAGCTCTAGTTTCTAGGTTGGAGCCTTAGACACCCACTGACCAACTGACAAGTTGGATCTCAGGGATTGGGGCATAGCAGCAGCAATTTTCACATAGGGGTATTGCTCAGAACCAGGCAGGCCAACGAGGTTGGGGGTGCAGAATTTATCTAGTTTGGATCAGGACCACAATTGGGAAGAAGAGACTGGCAGGAGAAGGTGAAGAAGTCAGGGATTCAGGGTGGGCTCTCTGTGTAACTAAAGTGCAAAGCAAAGAGTTTAGGTAAGTTCCAGTCTTACAGAAAGGCAAGCATGTCCCTAATAAAGGGTTAAGGACAAGCCTAATTTGGTGGACACATGGGTGCACACCAAACCCGGGCTATCTTAATGCTAATTCCAGACTCTGTAACTGGGGGGGAGGGATGTGGGGGGGGGGGGCTCAAAAGGAAACCATTGATCTGGCAGTCTGATTAGGGCTGAGACTCATAGAGAATACAAGTTCAAAGAGCAGACTTTGAGAGGAGACAGAAGAGGGTGTGAATCTCAACTCTGCTATTTACTAACCGTGACGTTGGGCAAATCACTTCACCTCCAGTCCCTGGTTTCCTTACTTGTAAAATGAGAATGGTAACACCTACCTCACATGGATGTGGTGAGGATTAAATGATGAATTTGGGGTGACAGTGAGACTTGTTCAAAAAGAAGACGAGTCTTTGAACAGTGGGCTCTCTCCATGAGGCCCAAGTGGGGAGGGGGCAATGGTCAGCAGCCCAGTGCCGGCATGCCTGGCTCTGGTGCCTATTGTGATCTAGCACAGTCATTCGGGTCTGGCAACTGGAAAGCAGTAACACTCAGTGGGTGTGCTCTCCCACCAGGTCTGGTGGAGTGGGTGGGCGTTGGTTCATTTGTCTCTGCCACATGCTCATGTGTATATAGTACTATTGTATTTGCCATGGCTGTTCCAGGAGCTCATAGCCTCTGAGTACTAAGTCAGTATGTCTCCTTCCTTCTCAAACAGTGGTGACCAAAAATTGGAAATAAATAAATAAATAAATAAATGTATGATATATATATATATATATCATTATATCTATATCTCTATATCTATATCTATATCTATATCTAAAATCCCCTGATGCTGAGTCCATTCCAAATATCAGTTTGGACTTAACCTTTCATTCTTCTGCTCAGAGATATTTCATTGCTCCTTATTTTTTAACTGCATCATTTGCTAAATTTTCTAAGGTTTTTATAATCTGATTTCAAGTTATTAGTCACTCAGCTCCCTTGGTTCCTAACACCTCCTGCTCTGTCCCACCCAGGCCTGTGCCTCTCAGTCAGTTTCTCCTTCCCTTTGGGTGTTTCACCTCTAGATGCTCCTGTTCTTCTTCCCCTCTTAAAAATCCTACTTTTTCTTCAACCTGGCTCAGGTATCACCTTACCCTTGAAGGCCTTTTGACTCTTGGAATGCTTATAGATCTCCATATCCCTGAACTCCTGTGATACTCAATAGTTTAGAATTTATCAAATTTCACAAAATCTATGAAGCCATCAACTGAAGATGCACCATTATTTTATGTACCGTTAGAAAAACCTTCTAATAAAACTGGCACCCACAGAATGTAAGACACATCCTTATTTCAGGAAGATTAAACTGTAAAAAAGTTTGTCTTAGGATCAATGAAATACGGTAATTATTTGGTGCTACATATTATTCATAATTACGATGGACATTACCACTGTCTTATTTTTCTGATTCTTCCACTAGAATGTATACTTCATGAGGACAGATTTCATGCCTGGCTCATTTCACTGTTATATCCATAACCATCTAGCACACTATCTGGTCCTCAAGAAATGATTGAATAAATAGACTCCTAAAATGAATGGAAAGTTCCTCAAAGGCGGGATTATGTATTACACACTTCTGTGTAGCTATTTTTAAAATTGACATGTAATATACATAAAGTGTACTAATCGTAAATGTAGAGACTAAAGTTTTTAAAATATATCTGTATATCTACACTATAATCCCTGAAATGAATATATAAAGCATTTTCCTATAGTCCTTTCCCCAGTGCTGAGGAAGTAGGAGATATATGTCAATATTTATCTATACTCATTGATTCATTAAATGGTCTCCAGCTATCCTTGTATATGGTTCAGTGTCAGTTCACTCCTGTTTTCCCTGGTTCAATGGTTCTCAAATTCTAGCCTTCATCAGAATTACCTACAAGGCTTGTAGAAACAGATTACTGGGCTCCACCCCCAGATTTTCTGATTTAGAAGGTCTATGGTAGAGTTTGAGAATATGCTTTTTGAACAAGGTAATGTTGATATGGCTCTAGAGGTGAGGAAGAGGGGGTCTTCCTAAGGGTATGAAATATCTCCCATTGTCTGACTATTAAATGTTTGGTTAGGCGTTCTTCACCTTTTCTTTGTAACAGGTGGCCTGGGCAGCATGGTGAAGACCCTGTACTCCTCAGAAAAATATTTCTTTTTTTTTTTTTTTTACAGTTTTGATATTTTATATTTTAAACCCGTTTTGAACTCATGTAAATATGACATTTGAGTCTCTATGTCAGAGACATTGGAGAGCCTAATATGTAATATAAAATACTTTTCCTACATTTTTTTCTTTTTTTTTTTTAATATATGAAATTTATTGTCAAATTGGTTTCCATACAACACCCAGTGCTCATCCCAAAAGGTGCCCTCCTCAATACCCATCACCCACCCTCCCCTCCCTCCCACCCCCCATCAACCCTCAGTTTGTTCTCAGTTTTTAACAGTCTCTTATGCTTTGGCTCTCTCCCACTCTAACCTCTTTTTTTTTTTTTTTCCTTCCCTTCCCCCATGGGTTTGTTAAGTTTCTTAGGATCCACATAAGAGTGAAACCATATGGTATCTGTCTTTCTCTGTATGGCTTATTTCACTTAGCATCACACTCTCCGGTTCCATCCACGTTGCTACAAAAGGCCATATTTCATTCTTTCTCATTGCCATGTAGTATTCCATTGTGTATATAAACCACAATTTCTTTATCCATTCATCAGTTGATAGACATTTAGGCTCTTTCCATAATTTGGCTATTGTTGAGAGTGCTGCTATAAACATTGGGGTACAAGTGCCCCTATGCATCAGTACTCCTGTATCCCTTGGATAAATTCCTAGCAGTGCTATTGCTGGGTCATAGGGTAGGTCTATTTTTAATCTCAGAAAATATTTCTAAATTGAATACAATAAAATACCTAGGACTCCAAAGAAAACTAATTATATTAAAATGGATTGTTCAAATTATTTTAAAAAATATTGTAAAAATTGTAATATTTACAGTATTTACAACAAGTCATCTGTATTGTGATATGAAACATTTGGGGTTTCCATTGGTGGTAAACTCACTCACCTACCGATAACACTACTGTGGTTGTTGCTTACATTTATAATTGAAAGAGATGATAAATTGCAGATAGAAATTAGTGAAAATAAGGAGCCTAGGTTAAGAATCCTTGCCCTGGTGTAGTCTGAAATGAGATGCTCTACCTTTGGCACTGGGTGAAGTTTCAAAGATTTTAGGTCTGTGTCATTCAAGTCTGTTACTGATTAAATGCCTCCTATGTGGAGCTGTGATAGATGCTCAACATTCAGAAAGGGCTAAGATGCTTTCTCTTCCCTTATTCACAAGTATTCGATTTCGGTGACGGAAAATTGAAATATAAACTGGTAATTAAAGTGGAGTATGATAGGGGCATCTGGGTGGCTCACTCAGTTAAGTGTCTGGCTCTTGATTTTGGTCATGATGTCATGGTTCATGAGTTCCAGCCCAGCATGGCACTCCATGCTGACAGTGCAGAGCCTGCTTTGGATTCGTTCTCTTTCCTTCTTTCTCTGCCCCTCCCCTGTTTGCTCACTGTCTCTCTCAAAGTAAATAAATAAACTTAAAAAAAAGTGGAGCGTGACATATTCAGAAAGGGAAGTATGCACAAAGCACATAAGTAAAGAATGGAATGATATATGCATGCATACGAGAAACAGGAGTAAGATCTCTGTTAGTTAGAACTCAGTTGGATGGAAGTGGTGGTGGTAGACTATCACACTGGTGGTCCTCAATGAAAACATGCTTCCAGGATCCTCAGGCTCCCCCATGTTGACTCTGGACTTAGCCACAAAACTTGCTTTGGGCAAAGGATGGTTAGCCAGCTTGATGCAAATATTTACACATTGGGGCTTGCCTCTTGTAATGCTTGGGCTTCAGCTGCCATGTAAGAAGTTTGGGCTTAGATTACTGAATGAGGAGAGGCCATGTGGAGGGCAGCCCTGGAGAATGAGCTGCCACCTTCGATGTTCCAGCCTCAGCTGAGCACTCAGCTGAATGCAGCAGCATAAGAAACTGTCATCAGTGAGTGAGTAGCAGCAGAACCACCCAACCCAGAGAATCATGAAAAATAAGAAATTGTTGTTTTAACCACTGTTTTAGAGTTGTTTGCTACATACCAATAGATAACGGAAATTATTGTTTTTATTTCTTGACAATTTTTTCTCTTCTGTTTGGTTTTTAAAGATGCAGAGGGCAGGGGCACCTGGGTGGCTCAGTTGGTTAAGCATCCAACTTTGGCTCAGGTCGTGATCTCACTGTCCGTGAGTGGGAGCCCTATGTCGGGCTCTGTGCTGACAGCTCAGAGCCTGGAGCCTGATTCAGATTCTCTGTCTCCCTCTCTCTCTGCTCCTCCCCCACTCATGTTCTTTCTCTGTCTCTCAAAACTAAATAAATATTAAAAAAAAATAATAAAAAAGATGCAGATGGTAAAATGCCCTGTAAAATAAGCTAATGCAGAGATTCTTCTGCAAGTAAATAAGCACAATTTCCAGAGAAGCTTCTGTTTCATACATTCAGGTCTTTTAAGATCTATGGCTAGAAAACTGATATAATTATGACTCTAGTAAATTGAAATGCTGATCTGCAGGGAATGATTACTTTAAAAATCATAAACTCCTAAAACCTGAAATTTTGGGCTGGAAGAGATCTTGCAATATATGCAGTCTAATCTCATAACTTTATTTTTTAAGATTATTTACCATTTTTTAGTAATCTCTACACCCAATGTGGGACTTGAACTCATGACCCTGAGATCAAGAGTCACATGCTTTTCTGACTGAGCCAGAGGTGCCCCTTACCTCTTAATTTTAGAGGTAAGGACACCAAGTCCTGAGAGGTTAAAGCCACAGAGCATTTTGTTAGTTGGGTCCAGAAGGGAAGCCAAATATTCTGACTTCTACTACAATGTCTTTTTTTTTTTTTTTTTAATTTTTTTTTTCAACGTTTATTTATTTTTGGGACAGAGAGAGACAGAGCATGAACGGGGGATGGGCAGAGAGAGAGGGAGACACAGAATCGGAAACAGGCTCCAGGCTCTGAGCCATCAGCCCAGAGCCTGACGCGGGGCTCGAACTCACAGACCACGAGATCATGACCTGGCTGAAGTCGGACGCTTAACCGACTGCGCCACCCAGGCGCTCCTACGATGTCTTTTAATAAATAAGAAATAGCAATTTGTAGATTATCATTTCTATAATTTTATTTTTGCAATTGGCAAAGTGGATAGTTTTATCCTTTTTAATTTTGTAGATGAGTTAGATCTAAAAAGACCTGCTCATTTCACATAACTCATAAAAGCAGGACTAGATCTTGGGTTTTATGTCCCCTGGGCCAGGGCTTTTTCATTATATCATGCTGCCTGAGATGTTCACTATTAAAAACCAGGAAATAAACTAATATCTTTTTGAAAGGGCATCAACAGCAGACATTATCTGGTTCATCTCTGAATTTCTCATAGCCGTATATCATGTACATAATGTGTCATTCAATAAATATTTGTAATATGAAATGAATACATGAATGAATAACTGAATAAACAAGGGATAGAACAAGATTGTGTTTTATTTTTACCAGACATTCCATTCTTTTTTTTTTAATTGTTTTTTTAATGTTTATTTATTTTTGAGACAGAGACAGACAGAGCATGAACAGGGGAGGGTCAGAGAGAGAGGGAGACACAGAATCTGAAACAGGCCCCAGGCTCTGAGCAGTCAGCACAGAGCCCGACGCGGGGCTCGAACTCACGGACCGTGAGATCATGACCTGAGCTGAAGCCAGACGCTCAACCGACTGAGCCACCCAGGCGCCCCCAGACATTCCATTCTTGAAGTGTATGATTAATCAAGATTCCTCTGTACTTGAAAAGGAATAGGGGATAAAAATGCCAGGCAGTAGTAATGACAACATTTTGTAATTATTGTGCTTTGAAAGCAAAGTAATGAACAGAAAGGCAAGCTCTATCAATATGTGTCTCCTATTCTGTATGTAATAACTCAAAAGTAATATGCCCCTTCTTTCAAGGGTGAAAGTGAGGTAGAGAAAGTGACCCAGGCAACCTTGAACAGACTTATCCAGTAGAATAATGAGAGCTACATATTTAATTTAAAATTTTCTAGTAGCTGCACTGAAAAAAGTAAAAAGAAACAGATGAAACTAATTAAAACATTTTTAAAATTAAAAAAATTTTTTTAATGTTTATTTTTGAGAAAGAGAGAGAGACAGAGCATGAGCAGAGGAGGGGCAGAGAGAGAGAGAGAGAGAGAGAGAGAGAGAGAGAATCAGAATCCAAAGCAGGCTCCAGGCTCTGAGCTGTCAGTACAGAGCCCGACGCAGGGCTCAAACTCACAGACTGTGAGATCATGACCTGAGCTGAAGTCGGTCACTCAACTGACTGAACCACCCAGGCTCCCCTAATTAAAACATTTTTAAAAAATGTTTATTTATTTTTGAGACAAAGAGAGTGTAAGCTGTGGAGGGGCCAAGAGGGAGGGAGACAGAGAATCTGAAGCAGGCTCTGAGCTGTCAGCACAAAGCCCAACGTAAGGCTTGAACCCTGGAAGGAGATCATGACCTGAGCCAAAGTTGGATAATCAACCACCCAGGTACCCCTAGATAAAACTAATTTTGATAATATACTGTACTTAATTCAGTATGTCCAAAATATTATCTTTCAACATGTAATCAATACAAAAATTGTTGATGAGGTATTTTACTTTTTTTTTTAAGTGGGTGTTTTACACTCAGAGTACATCTCAATCCAGACTAGCCACATTTCTCTTAAGCATTTTTTTCAATACTTTTTTTTTTTTTTTTTTTTTTTTTTGAGAAAACGAGACAGCGTGCATGCATGTGCTGGGGAAGGGCATAGGGAGAGGGAGAGAGAGAGAATCTTAAGCAGGCTCCATGCCTAGTGCAGAGCCCGATGTGGGGCTCAATCTCATGATGGTGAGATTGTGACCTGGGCCCAAACCAAGAGTCAGATGCTTTACTGACTGAGCTACCTGGGCAGGCACCCCTAGACTAGCCACATTTCTAGTATTCAATAGCCACATATGGCTAGTGGCTACCATTTTGGACAGCACAGGTCTAGTCACATAGGACACAATAAGAGAAGGCAACAGTAATTACAGCACAGAGGAAGTAGAATTTGAAGGAATACTTGAGGAAATTTTCCTGCTTTAGTCCAACTGCATAACCCAGATCACTGCAACTTGAAGGGAGATTCTACTACCTCCTGGGAAGTCAGCTCCAGAGTTTTGTCAGCCCTTTGGGAAGATGTTTGGTTGTATGGCCCTGGGCAAGTAACCTAACCTTCATATAACTCAGTTTCTCATCTGTTACCCATAGCTGCTCTCACAATTACATGAAATAATAGGAAAAAGCATGTAGTCAATACTGGCAGGTAGGAGGCACTTGGTTAATAGGAGCTCTAGTACTCTACTAGGATTTACCTTATCACCCCCTATCTCAACCCCATTTTGGATTTTTAAAAAAACTTTTTTAATGTTTGTTTATTTTTGAGAAAGAGACAGAGTGTGAGCAGGGAATGGGCAGAGGTAGAGCAAGACACAGAATCTGAAGCAGGCTCCAGGCTCTGGGCTGTCAGCACAGAGCCCGACGTGGGACCCGAACCCACAAACCGTGAGATCATGACCTGAGCAGAAGTCAGACACTTAACCGACTGAGCCACCCAGGCGCCCCAACCCATTTTGGATTTTTTTACAAAAGGTTGGTATGACTCCCTACAGATCAGTATCTTTTCTGCCACAGCAAAGGTGTGAAGGTGAAGTAAATTTCAAAAAGACAAAACAAAAAAGGTCATGAATTACATTATAAGTAGCCTTCTACTACAGGGAATCTCATATTAATAAAACTAGGTGGTCTACTCTTTAAAAAAATTTTTTTTAACATTTATTTATTTTTGAGAGACAGAGACAGAGCATGGGTGGGGGAGGGGCAGAGAGAGAGGGAGACACTGAATCTGAAGCAGGCTCCAGGCTCTGAGCTATCAGCACAGAGCCCAGTGCGGGCCCGAACTCACGACCTGTGAGATCATGACCCAAGCTGAAGTCGGACGCTTAGCCGTCTGAGCCACCCAGGTGCCCCTCTTCTATGTTTTATTGTTATAAAATATTCATAACAAAATTTGCTTAATTTTTAAAATAAATATTTATTCATTTCTAAATATGCAGTTCTGTGTCATTAAGTAGCTGTTCTGCAGCCATCACCATCATCCATCTCCAGGACTTTTTCAACATCCCACAGTGAAACTCTGTACCCAGTAACTACCCATTAACTCCAGCACCCCCTCCCCCAGTTCCTGCTAAACACTCTTCTGTCTCTTTGTATTGGACCATTCTAGGAATCTCATATAAACAGAGGTCTTATGTTTTTTTGAAGTAACATTTGTTCTTTTTTTAAACATTAAAATAAGAAAATTTGTCCTAAAATACTGACTGAGTAAACCTAGAGGTTTTTTTAAAAAGAATATTAGTGTTGAGGGGCGCCTGAGTGGCTCAGTCGGTTGAGTATCCGACTTTGGCTCAGGTCATGATCTTACGGTTCGGGTTTGAACCCCGCGTCAGACTCTGGGCTGACAGCTCAGAGCCTGGAGCCTGCTTCGGATTCTGTGTCTCCATCTCTCTCTGCCCTTCCTCCACTCATGCTCTGTCTCTCTCTGCCTTTCAAAAATAAAGAAACCTAATAAAAAAAATTAAAAAAAAAGAATATTAGTGTCGGAATGCATGTTGATAAACACAGATGAAAGCCACTGAAGAAATAAATTATAATTATTACATATCTGAGGGAGATGGTCACTACCAAGGTTCTTCTTTACTTTATAAAAGGAAGTCTGTGCGAGAGTATAGACACATGAATATAAATTAAGACATGTCTGTGTGAGATTACTGCCCATAAAGGTCATAAATAATGATGCCCAATTTTCATGAATATCAGAACTCTCGCTGGTATAGTAGATCCTTGACTTTGTCACTAGTTTGCCATTTGGCCTGGGTTTAGGGCCTGGTCCTCTCAAGCCCTTCCTATCTTCATCTGTAAAATGCAGATACTAATAATAGTTGCCCTTCCTACATCATAGGGTTGATGTGAAGATCAAACAAGATAATTAAAGTGGAAGAGCTTTGAAAAATACAAAGCCCAGTAGAAAGGCAAGGCATTATTAAAGACTGTGGAGAGATTGCTAATACGATTTGATTCAAGGCCAGAGTTTTGTACTTCCAAAAGATAAAAAGATATTCAGTTTTTGCAAATTATTTAGAAAACCAAATTCCTACTTTGGTGACCCAGCACCATGACTCAATTGTGTTCTAAATGCTGTACATTTGATACCTACTGCTATACATCATCTAACCACATCACCATACTAGATGTAATTGTACAGCATTTCAGCAATATCTTCAATTTTTGGTGGGTAAGAAGTTATAAATCCACATAGCTTAAAGGCAAAGTCATGTCTGCACAGGAAGTTTTGTTTTTGTTTTTTTTTTAACTTTTCCATGGTGGCAACAGTGCTGCTCTCTGTAATGTATCTACTCTGCGAGACCTGCCTGCAATGCGATTTAATAAGCATTTATTGAGTACCTATAGTGTGCAAGGCATTTGAAGTAGAGATGGTGTGAGGGAATGATGGAGGTAGTGAGAAAAAACGCAAAGAGAAAAGGGGTGTCCCTTGATTGGGTAGGCTTTAAAACAGGTGTGGAGTTGCAAGTCCTGTGACAACTAACTATGAAGACAATGAAATCAATGCCAAGAAAAGGCTTGAGGAATATGCCATGGGCGTTCCAGAGGTCCAAAGGATTAATTCATTCAACCTAAGAAGGAAGAATCTCGGGACATTTGTCCCAGGCCCTAATGCATGAGAAGGATTCCTTGGTTCTGAGATAGATGGGACATATTTCAAGCATAAAGGATTCACACCTACTATCCCACAAATAAATATTCACCTACTAACTAGCTGGTAAAACTAAACAACTTGGCCATGTGTCTGTGACCCTACAAAGTCATGGCTGGGTGGTATTAGAGGCTAAATCCCAGATTCTCATTTGAAAGCACCAGCCTTATGGCATTCCACCATTCCGGGAGGACAGCTCAGAGACCATACACACCCTGGCAAACAACACTCCATTTCATTGCAGCTCCATAGAGTTGCAAAAATTGACCAGAAGGGGGTTCCAGATTTCAACAACCCATTCCCAACTAGAAAACTCTTCCAGGCCAGGGTTCCACCTGTAGGTTTCTAAGCTGACGTCTACTCCTGTTCCAGTTTTCACAGATCCAGAATCAACTTTTCCACTTAGATTTTTTTTTCCTGGGATTACATTTTCCCCTTCCAATGCATTACTGTTAGATGACATTTCCCTTTCCCAAATGTATAAGACCTTTCTTCTTACCACAGTTTTTGAAATCTTACCTTGGGCCATGCAGTGTGCTATGTATTTTGCAGCATCTCCCTTACATGGGACAGGTAATATGACCACAGTTGACCCTTGAACAACTCAGGGATTAGAGGTACCTATCCTCACCACCCCTCCTTCACACAGTCAAAAATCTATAACTTTTGATTCCCCTCAAACTGAACTAATAGCCTACTCAGAGCCTTACCAATAACATAAATGGTCAATTAACACACATTTTGTATATGTAGTATATACTGTATTCATACAGTAAAGTAAGCCAAAAAAAAAAAAAAAAGAAAATATTGAGAAAATTGTAAGGAAGAGAAAATACATTTACAGTACTGTATTGTATTTATATTAAAAAAATTCACATATAAGTGAACCCATGCAGTTCAAACCCATATTATGAAAGGGTCAATTGTATTTCTCTTGTAGAAGAGGAACAGAGATCTAAAGAAGTTAAGTGACTTGTCCAAAGTCAACTGGATAGTTCAACAGTCAGTTGTAGAGTCCAGTGGTAGAGCTGGGACACACACCAGTCTGTACTCCAACCCTGCATTATCCCTATACCCTTGTTTTTCCCCTTAATATCAACAGAGAATATTTGTGAAATTTGTCACTTACATGAAAACTATTTTGAAGAATGGCAAAATCTTATAGGTTATGAGGAACAAGCCTCTGCTGACTTGATATAATCATGTTAACTAAGATTTATTCAATACTTCCTCTGTGCAAGCCACTATGCTTATACACACACATTTTCTCATTGTAAGCTTCAAGTAGTCTTAGTGAGGAGCATTATTATCATCTCTTTTACAAATGAGCAAAGTGAGGCACAGAATGGTTATGTAACTGGCTGAAGGTCCTGTTAGAAAGTGGTGGGGCCAGTATTTGAACTTTGGCCACATAACATCAGGGCTCTAGCTTTTAACCTCAGAGAATCCTTAGACCTTTCCTAGCAGGTGTTGCTATTTTTTTCCTCTGGGAGGAGTGACACCGGGAATAGTGAGCATTGAGTTTCTTCAAAGCTTTGTACCAAGCATGCAGGCCACTCACAGGTGAGGAAGATCCAGTGCCTACCTTCCAGGTTGAAGAGGGACAGGAAGGGGATTATGAAGGCACACACAAACACTGGAAGCAAGACACCAGACAAATGAGATCAGACCACTCCGCTGCTTAAAATCATTCACCAGCAGCCCTCACCAACAGGACACAGTCTGCTTCCCTCAGCAAGGCAGGCCTGGCTGCTCTTCCCGCCTCTACCTCTTTAGTTTCATCTCTGTCTCACTGTCAATATACCCTGTGCAACATATGACAGGCATCTGCATGTCTGCCTGCTTCTCTGCAGCCACTGTTCTCTTCCCCTTCTGTCTGACCTAAGTTATAGCCCTCCTTCAAGACTTGGTCACATCTGTATTTAAACTTGTATTGCCCTCTTCTCCCAGTGTTCGTGACTCTGTAACACTTTGCACATCTATTCTAGCTGTTATGACACTAAACTGAAATTATTTGCATGTTTGTCTCTTCAAGGGCAAGAGGAGTGGTTTTTCCTCTTTTGCATCCCCTAGTGCCCACCCACCGTAGGGACACATGGGACTCAAAGCTTGGGTGAAAGCCAGAATATACAAATTAACACAGCACAAGGATTCCTGGGCCAGGTTAGCAGCCCAGCACCCAGCACTGAATGAGGTCCGTGGGGATCAGCATTTGCAAGTTGGAGAGAAGGTATTTGAAAGAACCAAAGGCAGACCTGGGCCACCCTCAGTTGGATGGACAGCACAAATGGGGGAGATGAGGAGAATGGAGAAGGCCTTAAGGTCTACCTCTTTCACAAGTTTGCCTGGGCTCTCCCTATCATTGGTAACCTTTTTTTAATTGGCCGTGATACCCTGCCTTCCAGCACCATCCAGGGCGCTGGAGGCGAGGGGAGCTCAGTCTGTACACATCACGCTCACAACTTATCCAGGTATTATTGGATACTTTTCAAGCATCACTTCACTTAATCCTCTCAACTGCCTGTGAGGTATTTTTATATAATTTACACGTTAGAAAACTGACGTCCGGAGCGGTTAAAGCATCTTGATCCCGTCCGCTCTCCCGGCGCGGTGGCTAACTCCTCTTTCTTGAGTGGACTGGTTCCTTGAGCGCCACGTTCTCCGGCTCCAGGGACACCTAACGCACAGTGGTCACAAAATAATTGCACTCCTTATTTGCACAGTGAAGAAGCTGCTTCGGGGCAAGGTGCATTGGAGGAGGTCTGGGCGGGAGGGCCAAGGGGAAGAGAAAAACCGGGAGGGGCGGAGGGAAGTCGGAGAAGGGCAGGGGAGCAGGCGGGTGAGGCGTGCCGGGGGCGGGGCGGGGAGCGGGCAGAACGCCATTGGTCGGCGCTCCCGGGAGCCGCCCCTGCGCGCCCGCCTGCCGCCCGCAGGGGGGAGCTTGCACCGGCCTCCGTGCGCTGACAGCCGCGGGGCGACACCTGGACTGCCCCGCGAGAGTGCGGGGGTAGAGCTGCAGGCGCGCCTTCGCGGGAGAGGAGGCTCCGAGCGCCGGGTCCCGAGGAAGGTAACGCGCAGCACCCGGGGATTCAGGGATTGCACGTCTGTGGACTCTAGGACGCGGGAGGCGGCGAGACGCTCTCCCTGCCCCGCGGCGACCAGAGCAGCGGGGTTTTTTTCTCTGCCCACTCGGGGTGTTATTTCGGGCAACTTTCGTTCCTTCTCTGGGTCTCTCTTTCCTCCTCTTAAATGAGGGAGTTGTTGGTGTTGACTGATGCTTTGTAGTCTTTGGAGTTCTAAAGCGTGAGCCGCGTTTTGGCGAGCGGCAAGCTCCCTTCAAATCCGCACCTACTTAAGAGCCAGCTCCGCTGCCCAGGGGGCCGAGTCTTCAGGAAGCCGACGTGCCGGGTAGGCGGGGGTTCTGCTGGGCTGTCGCGTTTCCTGGGGCTTTTGAGGACCGACCCTGGGCTTCGTTCGGGCTGGCTGTTAGCGGGATCTGGTTGCAGAGTTAACTACCTCCAGATTGCTCAGGTGAAGTAAGGGCGATAGGACCTATCTACAGGTGGGGTGTTGGGAAGGAGGGTTTGGGAGCCGATGAGGTTTACTTGCAAAACAAGCAGTTTGTTTTGGAATTATCTCCCTACGCCCAGACCTTGCCCCGTCTTGAGTTACAAATCACAGGAATGGGATTCATCATCTTTCAGAGAGGAAACCCACTGCTTCAGCGGCTAGGACATAGGGCTCCATCAGCTTGTACGAAGTGGGCCTCTTTCTCTGCACCCATCCTGCCTCCTCTTCCCTTTCCTCCTTCCTGCTTTTATAAATCCCCTTTGACTTTTCATTTAGCGCTGGTTTGTGACCAGCAGCCTCCAGAGCTTTGGGCGCTGGGTAGGGATGGAAGCCTGGATAAGGACAGACTATGGATCCGCTGGCAGCCTCCTGACCCTTAGAGCCTGGTAGGGACGTGCAGAGGAAGCCCAGTGGGCTTCAGACAGACAGACAGACGGACAGACACTGGAAGGTGGGATGGATTCAAACTGCTGTCCAGCTTCCTGGCGTCTTCTTGGCAGCCATTCCCAGTGAGGGAATAGGGGCCCTAGTTGGTTGGGCAGCCAGTTGGTTACAGCAGCCAAACAGAGGGATGGTTGAAAGGAGTTGAGGATTTTGATGTGTTTCTGTGGAAAGTCTCCAGGTACTCTCTCCCCTCCCTATAGTTCTTTTGTTCCTTAGTGTGGTGCCTGGGTGAAATCAGATGCCAGGACCTGTCAAGAATGGTGA
This sequence comes from Prionailurus viverrinus, assembly GCF_022837055.1. NCBI lineage: Eukaryota > Metazoa > Chordata > Mammalia > Carnivora > Felidae > Prionailurus > Prionailurus viverrinus. Next base: position 47,001,187 of record NC_062570.1, read on the forward strand.
GGAAGGAAGGAGGCATGGCAGTGGCCTTATTGATGTCTTTATTCGGCACTTAGGGGCCACTCTTCTTTGTGTATAATGTGTCTTTGGTTCTCACAAAGCCACATGAGGGATCCTGTACTGTCAGTTAACCCATTTTACCAATGAGACACTGAGGGTTAGAAAGATCACTTCCTTTAGTCGCATAGCTAGTAAGCAAAATAATTGGAATGCAAATCTAGTTTCTCTGATTCTAAAACCTGTGATCTTTCTACCTTTTTTGGTGAGTAAGGGCAAGTTGGCCTAGTAACAGCAAAAATGGTATTACTGAGTTCTCACATGTGCCAGACACTGTTCAAAGCATTTTAGAAGAGTTATAGGGGTGCCTGGGTGGCTCAGTCAGTTAAGCAGCTGACTTCAGCTCAGGTCATTATCTCACAGGTTTGTGGATTCCAGGTTGTGGGCTCTCCGCTGACAGCTCAGAGTTGGAGCCTGCTTCAGATTCTGTGTCTCCCTGTCTCTTTGCCCCTCCCCCGCTCATACTCTGTGTCTCAAAAAATGAATAAATGTTAAAAAAAAAAGAGTTATGCCACTTATGGTGCAGTTTTGGTCATTCTGCTGGGAATAAGTGACTGTCTTAGCCTTTCTCAAAGCAGCAGTGCTGTTCCAGGATGCCTGCCTGATCCCACCCAGCTGCTAGTGAGTGAATGGGGCAGGGACCCTGCTTGCTTTATCCTAGAGGTGGTTTGAGGTCTAATGAAAGATTGATTGTCCACGTCTGATCCGTTAGACCTGACCGTTGGCTTGTGAATGATCCCACTGTCCCCTAAGAGGCCTTTCTCAGGTTTTGCTCAATAAACATTTGTGGAATGAATGAATTAGTACCTTGTGCAGAGTGGTCTGCTGTCCTGCAGAAGTGGGGCAGCCTAGGGCTCACCATGCTCAGAACCCAGGATGCCAGGCCAGGCAGTTCTCTCCTCTGGGCTGTGCCCCTGTGGGCTTCTAGATTTGCCTGGTAATATGTTTTCTGCCACCTGCTTTATTTGAAATTTTAAAGGTTATAGATGAGGAAAAATTTGATGTTTTTTTTAACTAACAGGAGAAATCACTTAGTCTCTCTTAAAAAGGGAGGGAAATAAGATGGTGCTATTTGCCATAGGGCTTCCCAAACTTCTTCATAGAAGAATCTCCAATAACGAAACTGGCAAGTGCTCCTAGGGGTTGGGGTACGGTTCAGATTGACCCCAACAAGCTTGAAAATTGTTTTATGAAATTATGCGATTTTTAAATTTGATTTCATATGTTGAATTTGGTTTCAATATATAAAACAAATTTTTTCCTCAAAATATTTGTGTAAAATTGGTGTCTTGGTACATTATTTTATATTCTTGGGTGCTGAGAGTACCCAAATGGAGAAGTACCCAAATGGCAAGCATTCTGGTGTGGCAGCATAGGGTACCATTTCCATTTTTCATGCACTTGGTTTACAGTAATAGAGCTTCCCAACTCCTTGTGGAGATAGCCCCTTTCCTATTTATCAGAATGAAGAACATGTTTTAAAAATAAAAACAATCTTTATTGTTTGACCCCCCCACCAGCTTTATTAAGATATAATTGACATATAACATTGTATAAGTCCATGATGATTTCATATGTGTATACATTGCTACTACATTTTTGTAGTGAGAACATTTGAGATTTATTCTCTTAGCAACTTTCAAGTATATAATACTATAGTCACCATATTGTATATTAGATCTTCATCTTAGAATTGGAAGTTTGTACCCTTTGACCAAACTCTCCCCATTTCTCCCTCTCCCAAGTCTCTGACAACCACCATTCTATTCCCTGTTCTGTGAGTTCAGCTCTTTATCGATTATATGTAGAAGGAAGATCCTTATTGTTTGTTTTCCTATTACCAAAGGTAATATATATATGTATATATATTCATTGTAGAAAAAGAAAAACTACAGATTAGCATTAATAATAATAATACCTTTATACTCAGAAATAACTAATGCAAAACTTGGATTTTATAGCCTTCCAAATCTTCTTCTCTGTGTCTATATGAGCACATTAAAAATAAAAATAAAAAAAAGAACAAATGAAGGGGTGCCTGGCTGGCTCAGTTGGAAGAGCATGTGACTCTTGATCTTAGGATCATGAGTTCGAGCCCCATGTTGGGTGTAGAGATTACTACCAAAAATAAACCTAAAAAGAGAGGATAAAAAAAGCATAGTAAGCTGAAAACAAAAAATGAACAAATGTATTAATATAACCCTTACTTTTCACTCAATCATCCTTAGAGCTAGGAGTCATCTCAGATTGTTTTTGAAAGGATACAGAGAATTAATTTTGAATAATTAAAATCATCATAAAGTTTAATCCTGTTTGTGAAGTTCACCTTCCCATAATTCCCTGGTGTCAGTTCCCAGCAGAGGGAAGTGCCTACCTTTGGGGCTGCTGCTGCAGTCACAGGGTCCAGCTGTGCTTCTTATGAGATGACTCACGTGTCTTAAATGTAACAGAAAAGGTAGCTCCTCAGTGTTGTTGAAGTGAAAATGTGAGCAGAGAATTCTAAAGCTAAACTGCACACAGAGGAGCCTCAGATAAGATCATTGCTCCAGAATTGCATTTTTTAAATATTATTTATTTTTGAGAGAGAGAGAGAGAGACAGACAGAGAGAGAGAGGGAGGGAGGGAGGGAGAGAGAGCGAGCGCGCACAGGGGAGGAGCAGAGAGAGAGAGAGACTGAGAATCCCAAGTAGGCTTCTCACTGTCACTGCAGAGCCCAATGTGGGGCTCAAACTGTGAAGAGTCAGACACTGAAATGATGGAGCCACCCAGGTGCCCCTCCAGCATTGAATTTTATTACCTGTGTGACTTTGGGCAAGACAGGTAGCTTCTCTAAACTGGTTTTCCCTTCCTTAGATTGGGGATAATGACACCTGCTGTACCTTTGCCTACCAGAGTCACTAATGAGGACCAGGTGTCAGGTATTGTTACTTAAATTTGCATGCAGGTGTTTATGCTATTTTTAAAAGGAGGTTTAAATGTAGAAAGATCAAAAGAATTGTCAGTCTTTATAAAAAGCTGGAATCTAACTCTTGGGCTTAACATTAGCAGGACTTAATTACAAAGCAAATGCTCTATTGGATCCCCACTCTAAGTTTTCTTCAAAGAATAGAAGATTCCTTGATGGCTAACATCTCATTACTTTTCATCACAATTCTGAACTGAAGGAAAGGGCAGAAAATAGTCCCATTTCACAGAATAAAAGTGGGCTTGCCATTCAAGAGAGCTGTTCATTGGCAGAGAGAGTCAGAGAGTTCCAGGGCCATCTGTAGCTGCCTTAAGAGGGCAGAGGTGTACAAGGGAGAAGCAGAGAGAGTAACTGGAAAGGCAGTGTGTGGGGGGGAGGGGGGGGCGGTGCATGGCTGAATGCTAGAAGCCACTGCCTCAAGGGCTGCTCACAGGCATGCACTCAACTCAGTTCTGAAGAGAGGAATGGGCCCTGCATTGGGATTGGGAGGCAGGTGTCTTGGCTTCTATTCCTGCCCCAAAGACAAGCTGTGTAATCTTAGTCATATCCTCTTCTTGAGCTTTTTTTTTTTTTTTTTTTTAAAATAAAGTGAGGGAATAGGACCAGATGAGGTACCTTCAATTCTTAAAAATCTATGATTCTGTCTGTTTTTTCGTCTATGTCTGCCCAAATGGAACTTTGGTAGAGAATTACCACACAGATAAATCAGGTGTGGGAGAATGTTCCAGCTTTCGGTGCCCCTCATGATTCCTATGGGGCTTCCCAGCTGGATACCTTAATGCACAACACATGATCCGTACATCATTGAAAGAAGAATTATTTTTGCTTGTCTATGTGTTACTCTTAACTAGAACCTTTTTAGATTGTTGGGAGGGAGAACTACTTTTGGTAACTTTTGGGAAGGTGGGTTGATAGAAGTATAGTGAAAGTAGGTTACTTATGGTAAGTAGTAAGTACTAATGGTAAGTATGGTAAGTATGGAAAGTAGGTATTACTTATGGTAATAGGCTGTGTGTGTCACTATGTACTGGCTTTCGAAATTACTAAATACAGTATTTTTCCTTAGTGCCCATTGGGAACTTTGCCTGTGCTATGGCTTTTGCAGAATGTGGGAGAAGCACTCTTGAGTGGCTCGAACTCTAGAAGAGGGAGAGGCAGGGAGGAAGGGAAGGGGAGAAGGAAGGTGGGAGAGATAAGGAGGGAAAGGGAAGGGACAGGAGAGAGCAGAGAGTACCAGTTGTGGTTAGAATACAATGGAGATTAAAAGACCAATTTGGGAAAAGATGAAGTCCCCAAGGACTTGGACTTTTGGTTTAATTTTGCATCTACATTGCCCAACCCCCGACGGGAACTCAGTGAAGTATTTTTAATGAATTAATAAATGAAAAAATGAAGAATGAATGATTCTGTTGAAAGGAAATTTTTGCTGAAATGTAGTACAGTGACCTTCAGGTGGTTGCAGTGACGTGTTTATATATGTGAAATGTGTACTTACAACCTATGGAAACACTTTCCTGTGCATTATCCTGCATAATGATGATAGACATTTTTTTAAAAAGGCCAAAATGAAAACATTGCCTAATGCCATACTTTCTAGACTCTTCATAGGTACTGATAAAAAAAGGATTTGGTTGATTATTTCTAGATAAGTCTTTCTGTAAAAGCACCAAGAAATATTTTAGGAGTGGGGGTATAAGACCTGTAAATAGTCCACAAATTTGCATTCCAAGTCAGAGGGAGAAAGACAGGCATTGTGTAACTTCTGGGTGAATAAACATTTTTTTCCCCCTTGCAGAAGCACTGTTTCACCATAAGTCTTGACGGAACTGGTGCCATCAGCTTCTGATTAGACAGATGTGTTTTGTGCCACCATTACTCACGGCCACAGGCGCCTGGGCTCTCCTGCCACTTGCTGAGTCAGCTGATTAAAACATTGGTCTGTGAGGCTGAAGGCAAGGGCTGGATCCCAGGCCAAGCCAAGTGCCTCAACCACTCCCGCCCCTTCTGCCAGCAATCTACATTGGGAGGAAGACTGAATTATGGCATGTTAGATTCATTAGGGAATATTCTTTACCATTGCTTGTTTTAGATTAGTCATTGAGTTTTAGAAGTAAGGGGTCTGGGTTTTCAGTTTAATTCTTTCACTCTTTTTAAAGTGGATTCTAGTGTTGTTTCAGGTTTACCATCTTGGGGCATGTTCATGGTATGCATTCTGAGACTTTTGGTACCCCAAGTCAACTATCAGCATGGCATATCATATCTTCAGTGTGTCTAAAATGGGGATGATCATACCTGCCTCACAAGTTGCTCAGAGGATTAAATTAGGTCACATATCTAATAAAAAACAGCAAAAGCAGATTGAGATGCTGTTGCTGGCTGGTTAGCCAAAGACTCATCAGCCAAGGACTCACCACCTCATGCCTATCTGGTGCCATTTTTCATTTAACTACAGTTTCTATGTGACATGTATTTAAGATGCCTTATGAATTGTTGAAGCCATATGCATTCAGGCTGCAAATGCTATGGATCTCCTGCATTGATAATGCCCGGGGAAAGCAATTGGTTAGGTGGACTTCATCTTCGTTAGTTATTTCAAAAGTATTTTATCTGATCTGGTATGTTCTTTGTTGCTAATATAACATATTTGATTATATCTGGTTGCTTTTTTAAAACCCTATGAGGCAAATGAATGGTGATGATATCTGACCTTTATTGAGCAGTTACCATGTACCAGGCACTGTTCTAAACACTGTACCTACGCCCATTTATTTAATCCTCACAGTAGTCTATTTTGGGTACTATTATTTTTCCCATTTGATGATGATGAAATTAAGACACACAAGTTAAATAAGTTACCCAGATGACATAGCTGATGAAAGAAGGGACAGGGATTTGAACCCAGGCAGTCTGACTCTAGAGCCCATGCTTTTGGATCATCAGAGGATAGTCTTTCCAATCAAAACTAACCATTTTATTTGTCTATAAAGTACGAGAAAGTCACAGTCACACACTAAGCATATTCCACTCTATTATTCATGGAAGCAAGAAGCTAGAAACAGTTCTAGATACAGAATGAGGATACATAGCTTGGCAATTTTTTTCTTCTTTTTTTTGAGAGACAGAGCCCAAGTGGTGGAGAGGGGCAGAGAGAGAGAGAGAATATCAGAATCTCAAGCAGGTTCCACACTCAGCAGGGAGACCTATGCAGAGCTTGATACCACAACCCTGGGATCATGACCTGATCCGTAATCAAGAGTCAGAAGCTCAATTGACTGAGCCACCCAAGTGCCCCGCTTGGCAAACCTTCTGACCATACAAGATAATACTTGAAAATGAACTTGTTGCATGATATTCAGGAAATTTTATTGCCTAGAAATAGCAATAATTAAATTTAAGTATTACAGGAAATATCTGGGGGTGAGACTTAAAAAATGAGGAGTCAGCAACTTAATGCCTCATTTCAGTATCAATACAGTACTGTAATATAGTAACTGAAGTGTTGTGTCTTAGGAAGTAAAGTTGTAGCTCTGGTTACATTAGGTAAGTCACATCATTTATCATCTTTTGCTTAGAATGCCAAATTCTATCTTTCTTTTCCATTCCTTTTAGGGATGTTATGAATAATAACAAGAATATGGTGATAAAAAAGAATGCCTACTATCTATTGAGTACATATTATGTGTCAGTCCCTTGCTAGGTCATTGCTCCTCTAATTGGAAGGACAACTCTGAACTAGATGATAATTACCCATTTTACTGATGAGGAAATGGAAGCACAAAGAAGTTAAGTACATTGCCCAACGTCAACAACAGTGAATGGCAAAACAAACATTCGAACTCAGGTTGCTTACCTTGACTTAAAAGCCTGTGCTCTGTCCCCTAGCCAGTACTGCGTCTTTCTGGGGTTTCTCTAGAAGAATCATAGTATATCCACATTTACTGAATCCTTTGTTGAAACATATTGCTTGGCTTGAGGCTCATAACAGATTATTATATTTGAAACTGGGATTGTTCTAGAAAACCTGGAACATTTATGTTACCATAGAAATAGTAATGATGGCATGTGGATCTTGAGAAACTTAACAGAAGACCATGGGGGATGGGAAGGGGAAAAAAAAAGTTACAGACAGGGAGGGAGGCAAACCATAAGAGACCCTTAAATACAGAGAACAAACTGAGGGTTGATGGGAGGTGAGGGAGAGGGGAAAATGGGTGATGGGTATTGAGGAGGGCACTTGTTGGGATGAGCACTGGGTGTTGTATGGAAGCTAATTTGACAATAAATTATACTAAAAAAAAAGAAATAGTAATGATGGACTTGATATAAGCCTTACAGGAGAAAAATCTGGTTCTCCCAGCACACCACAGCCTAAGGAGTCAGGTACTTACTTGGTATCTAAGAAGCAGGATGACCTGGAACCAGAGTAGCTGAAATATGATCTATAGAGCTGGCAAGTAATTGTTTCTTTATGCTTAATTTCTGGAAGACCCCAATAATTTTTATTTTGGGGTGTCACTTGAGAAATTAGAAAGAATATATGAAGAATTTGAGTAAAACAAAGTTGGTCTTCATATTGTACATGTTGTAGAGGTTTATTAAAGAATTCTTTGTACCAGTTACCCTACTCACACCACTTAAATATGACATGTGTTTACTCTGATGGCATGCACACTCAAGTGTTTTTGAAATAACATCATACCACCTTTATGCAAATACAGTCACTGTGTTCTTGCTAGAATCCTGGGGATACTTTGCTATCTGATGGTTAGTAACAGATGGTTGTGAGGTGCAGTCATAGGTGGAAAGTCACAAGTCAGAATTTTGTGAAGCCCAGCGGCTGGCAAGGTGATAAGGGGGGGCTATAGTAAGGAAGGTGTTTCTGGATTGTGTCCATGGGCAGGTGTGGGTCTGGAAGCCCATGTTCCCTGTAGAGGAATAAACTTGGCTTTGGAGTCTGACAATATTGAGTTTATACCTTGGATCCATTTATTAATTGTGTAATTGAACAAGTAACCTCTGAATCTCAACTTTCTTTTCTGGAAAAAAATTGCATTCATCTTCCATCTCTCACAAAGTGGCTCCAAGGAATAAATAACATAATGAATAGATTAAAGTGCCTAACATTGTGTCTTGCAGAGTCACTGTTCAGTATCCGTTTCCTTGCCCCTCTCTTCTCTTCCTCCTTTCCTCTTGGATTCCTCTGTTGGTTCTTGAGAGTTCCCATTGTACAAGATTTGCCATTACTCAGCTCTACTCTTATCAAATCACTTAATTTCACTGATGCTTCAGTTTCCACCTATAGAAAACAGGAGTTGATCTCTGCCCCACTATTTTATGGGGTTTTAATCTAATCATTAAGTTGATAATTGGATTCTAAGTATTAAAAAAAGGACAAGAAAATGCCCATAATAGGGGCAACCATGGTAAAGAGTACTTACAATTCACTGTAAATGTTCTGGTGGAAATACATACAGCTTATTGTGAGACTGCGGAGCGCGCTGCCTGGGAAATTTGAAAGGTGAAAAATGAGGTGGAACCATAGCCCAGTAGGAGTTTGCTAGATTGAGAAGGGAATGGGATAGAGAGAACAGGTTCAAGGATTTTCATGTTCAGTGGCATAGAGGCAGGAAGGGCATGGGATACCAAAGGAGAGATCATGGTGTTGTCATATAGGGTAGATAAGTTGTGGCTAGAGGTGCTAATGTGGTGGGCTGAAGCCCAATGGTGAAACCAGGCTAAAAAGTTGCCCTTTACTGGGGTGCCTGGGTGGCTCAGTCAGTTGAGCATCTGACTTTGGCTCAGGTCATGATCTCACAGCTTGTGGTTTCAAGCCCCACACCAAAACTTGCCATTTACCTTGGAGGCTGCAAGGAACTAATGGAAGTTTCTCAATATTGTGAGCGAAATAGCTGGGCTTCTCTTTAGGACAAACAGCCTAAATTATGGAAGTTGTTAACGCTGCTCAAGTTATGGAAGATGGATTTGTTTGAAGACATACTTCTTAGGACTTACGGGTAACATAAAATAGTATATTTTGAAACTTTTTTGTAAAAAGTACTTGGAGAGATGGTGCTGCTATCAAATTCAAGACTTCTACATGAAGGTACATGTGTATAGGAAAATGGAGACTTCATATACTAATTTGTGGACTGGACCACGTGGAGCCATATTGTTCCAAAAGGATGAATATGCCCTGCTTTGGAGCTAAGCATATTTGCCATTTTTCAGTAAAGGACCAGGTATGCTTTTGGCAAATCATTGAGGCTTAGATCCAGAAAGATGTTAAGATGTTATACATATATATCTCCAGCACTGAGTTTAAGATCCTGAGAGTAGTTGACACTCAATGTGTGCAGAATTTGGGTGGTGATTTCTTGAATTTCTTGTGCTCAGCATGTGCTGCTGTGGTTAGCAGTCCCTGAATTTCCTCAGAGGAGGATCAGGGAGGCCTGAGCCACAAAACTATCATTTATGGGCAAATTGCAAGAAACTGGGTGACGTTTTTCCTTAAGTAGTCAGAGTCAAACACAAGTACACTCACATGTGTTTGTGTGTTTCTAGGTCTGTGTTTATGTTTTCCTGAGTGCTGTCTGCTTTATCCAGACCAGGGGGAAAACTAGATACATATCCAGAGTTCCTCAGGGAAAGCCTCCAGAGAGATTTGCCTTGGTTACTAGAGGTACCTAGATGTAAAGAAGACACTTGCTTTCTCACGTGAACTGGGTGGTGGCTGGGAACTGAAGGTGTGAGGAGATGTGGTTCCACTTACGAGATTCTGCTGGGGACAACTGAGCACCAGTGTTTGCTTGGCGTGTGAGGAAGTGAAGGTAGGATGGATGCTTTCTCCTTCTCTGATAGCCTTTCCCCAGGATCACTCTCTGAGTATTCGGGAACTGAAATCAAGTCTTGGGCTGACATGTGGTGTGCAGGGAGGATTATGTACACCTCAAACTCCTAAAGGCTTCTCATCTTTGAGGTTTAGAGTATGAGATCTTTGAACCTGTCTTTCTCTATGTGCCGAGCTCCAGTTCCTTCTCACTGGGTTAATCAAACCTGGGCTGAGTCCTTTGATAGATCTAGCTTTGGTCTCTTGAGACCAAAGGCAGAAGGGCTGATGAACTGTGGGTGGGAGTGGTCGGGTCTCTGAAGGGTGTATGTGTGTGTTTCACTATTTCGAGTTACAGTGACCAAATGTTTTAAGTTTAGTTTAATATTTAAATACACTCTGATTGGTTGATTTTTATTTTTCCTTTTTTTAAAACTGTTATTAAATAGTGAACATATGTTGATAAAAGGGGAAGCATGCTCTAGTGGGAAGAATATCAGATTTGGAGACAAGAGTTCATTCAATAAACACTTACTGAGTGTTTATTATGTGCCAGAAATTGTTTTAGGCTCAGAATTCAGTGGAGAAGGGGTGTCTGGTTGGCTTAGTTGGTTAAGCAGCTGAATCTTGATTTCTGGCTCAGGTCATGATTCCAGACTTGTGGGATCAAGCCCCATGTTGGGCTTGATGCATGGAGCCTGCTTAAGATTCTCTCTCCCTCTGCCCCTCCCTTGCTCTCTTTCTCTCTCTCTGTCTCTCTCTCAAATTAAAAAAAAGAATTCAGTGGGAAAAGCAGACCTCTGTGATCACTGTGCAGTATGATGTTAATAGTAAGATGTGAGCACAGGGGAAGGAAGTCGGGTGGTGAGGGGAAGGGGGATCAAGTGCCAAGGGCTTTCTGGAAGAGGGAGCTCTTGAGAAGAGACTGAGGGATGAATAGGGAAATTGCTCATCACACAATTTCATGTTCAAAGCAGGACTGGCAGGATCTGGGGCCAGAGAGAGGCAGGCAGTGGGCCAATCATGGAGAACTCTGTGTATCCTAGACTGGACTTTTTAAAGATCCTGCCTTGTGTCCTGTTCTGTGTGATAATTGGCCAAGTATTTCCTCTCTGGGCCTCAGTTTCCTTATTAGTAATAATGGAGATGATAATGATTACCTGGCTTTACCTCTTGGAATAATACTGAGACTCAAATAAGAGACTCAAATAAGAGAATTGAACACTTACACAGATTAGCTCACTTAACCCTTACTACAACTTTATTAGGTAGGTACTATTATTTTTTTTAAACCTAAACTTGAAATGGTTTATTATTTTTAAAAATATAATTTATTGTCAAATTGGCTAACATATGGTGTAAAGTGTGCTCTTGGTTTTTGGGGTAGATTCCCATGGTTCATTGCTTGCATACAACACTCAGTGCTCATCCTGACAAATGCCCTCCTCAATCCCCATCATCCATTTTCCCCTCTCCCCCACCTCCCCATCCAACCTCAGTTTGTTGTTTGTTCTCTGTATTTAAGAGTCTCTTATGGTTTGCCTCTCTCCCTCTCTGTTTGTAACTATTTTTTTCCCCTTCCCTCCCCCCATGGTTTTTTGTTAAGTTTACGTTTATCAAGTTCCACATATGAGTGAAAACATATGATGTCTGTCCTCTGAATAACTTATTTCACTCAGCAAAATACCTTCCAGTTCCATCCACATTGCTGCAGATGGCATGATTTCATTCTTTCTCATTGCCAAGTAGTATTCCACTGTGTATATAAGCCACATCTTCTTTATCCATTCTATTATTAAGGCCATTTCACAGATGAGAAAACACAGAGATTAAGTGATGTCTCAGATCGTAAAGCTAATAAGTGGTGGAGTTAGGATTTGAACTGAAGTAGTCTGTCTAAAGATAACTTCTCCGTGTGTGTGTATGTATGTGTTTATAGTGCTAACTCTGTGCCAAGCTCAAGAGCCAAGTTCTGTAGGCTGAAGGCAAAGGAATGCATAGCTGTGCACTTGCCATGTATAGTATTTGGCTTTTCCAAAATGCCTGTTACAGTGGGTCTGTGTGTCTGGGGAAAAAATATTGTGCTTGTTGGTGGACACCTGGCTGGTAAGCTTCTAAGAGTGGGAGGATCACTTTCCCTCAAGTGTCCTGCAAATAGTTAATTCTGGAGTGAATCGAACCATTTGCCTCTGACAGGTTCTTCTGTTCATACATCTGTTACCGAAAATGGGGACTCCACCATTTTCAAACCAGTGTTCCATTGGAAGGACCTTCGTTTCCTCTTTCATTCTGCCATTATCCACCATGGCTGGCTGAGGAAGCCGACTGTTTTGCACAATCATCACTATCCTTTTGGATTGTGAAGAACACCTTTGATTGTCCCTGAGCTTCTCCCCATTTCTGTCGCCTGAAAGAGAAGGAGCAGGCCGCCATTCCTAGCACCTCAGTCAGTGTCATTGTTGTCCAGACACCATGTTTCTACAACCATCTCTCCTTTTGGGAGACCCATTAAAGGATGGGTCCCCTCTTAATACTACTTTCTTTATCTTTTATACTACTCTCCCTAGCCTCTAGAACTTCATCTCACCTTTTTTTCCCCATAGTGACAAGAGGTCTTGGCTCACACAGTTTCCTGTGGATGGTTTTCTGTCCCACCCTGTCTTTGATTGGCAAAGGTCATAAGTGACATATCAATTACCAAGCCTATTCCCCTTTTCTCTGCACCACTCTGCCTCAACTCCTTGCAGTAGCTGACTAGGTTGACAGCTCCCTCTTTCCTAAAATTCTTTCCCTAGCTTTGTGACACCCTACTGTTTTGTTTCTCCAACCTGACTGGTCTTTCTCTTTTCACTTGACAAGTACAATGTCATCTGCTTTTTTCTCTCTGCTTTTTCACTGCATTCTTTCCCTTGCTGAGTTCAGCAATCAGTTGAGTCTCTAAGCTGGTAACTGCCATGTTTATAGTTCCAACCATGGCCTCTCTCCTGAGCACTTGTTCCTCATCTCCATCAGAGTTCTAGACATGTCTACTGAATTTTCTACCATGCTATCAGTTTTTACCTTTAACCTGCCTGCCTTCCTAGGCATTCTTGGTTTGGTGCATGAATCCCCCAATTAACTCTGTTTAAGAACTTTGAGTCTTGTTAGATTCATGCATTTCCTGAGTAGCATTGTTACTCCTTCCTTTCCAATGTTCTTCCCAAATGATACTTATATTTCACCTCCTCTGTTACTGCCAGCCTTCTTTGGCTCTTGTGAAGTTGACTGAGAAAGTCCTGGCCATTTGGCTTATAGTCACTCCTCTCCTTCATTCATGCTAAAGTAGCATGCTTTAAAAAGTAAACACACACACACATACACACACACACACACACACACGCTTCCCATCACCCACTGCATAAAGGACAGTCTCAGTCTGACATTTGAGACTTTCACTGATGTGATACTAGCCTCTGTTTTTAATTCTTCTATTACCTCCTTCTCTGAACCCTGTCTTCTATTCAAATCATATTCTCCTTTCCCTGTATCAGGCTCTGTGCTTTGTTCATGTAGCTTCCTGTGCCTGGAGTGATAGTTTTATTCCCCTCCTTGAGCTCTTCTTGGCCAGTCACTTACTCTCAAATCCTACCTGTCCTTAAAACTGCAGCTCTATGGCAATTCTCACAAGAATCTTCCTGGTTCATCAGAGCAGGAAGTTTCCTCCCCTTTCTCTACCTGGGCCAATTTATACCTATTTTATGTCCAGCATTGCATACCAACTTGTGTTATCTCTCTTTATGTACTCTTCTTATCTTCTGTATTGGTCTGAAAGTTCTTAAAGGGCAGGGACTAAGGGTCTTGTTATTTCCTTAATGCCACAGCACAGCAGGCTGACACAGTACAAATGTGCTGAATGAATATATTTTGAAGCACTGAATTATATTCACTGTGTTTTTTAAGAAATTATTTTTAATGTTTGTTTATTTTTGAGAGAGAGAGAGAGAGAGAGACAGTGAGTGGAGGAGGGGCAGAGAGAGAAAGAGAATCCAAAGCAGGCTTCATGCCATCAGAGCAAAGCCTGACATGGGGCTCGAATCCATTAACTGTGAGATCATGACCTGAGCCGAAGTTGGATGCTCAACTGACTGAGCCACCCAGGTGCCCTGACTAAGGTTTGTTTGTTTTCTTTTTTTTAGAATTTTAACACATTAATTGGCTCTGAAAATTTAGTGGTCAGTGGGCAGGTATTAATTAGATTTTTGGATATTTGTTCTGTTGTGTAAAGGAAAGAATTCATAAAGCAAGGCTGAGACTGCTTATCCCTAGAAAGGCCTGCTTGCAAGGCTGGTTCTTTACTGGTGTCTGGGAACTTGGATTTCAGAAGGATTGGCAGCACTCTAAATTGAGAGCAGCTCACGGTACCTAAATAGTTTGTGCAAATAGCACTGTGTATGCTGAGCACCTGCTTTCCTTCCAGGAGTCTGGAATTTGGTTCTATGCTAGGCAGGGAGTGTCTACCCGACCAGTCTCCAGTAAAAATCCTGGGCATCGAATCTCTAATGAACTTCCCTGGTTGGTAACATTTCACACATGTTGTCAGAACTTGTGTGTCTTGGGTAACTCTTCGGGAGAGGACTCTTTGAAGCTTATGCTTGGTTTTTCCCAGACTTCATTCCACCTACCTTTTTTCTTTGCTGGTTATGCCTTGTATCCTTTCAGAGTAATAAATCATAGCTGTGAGTATGACCACAGCCTTATGAGTCCTCCTAGTAAAATATCAAAACCTAGGGCTGGTCTTGGGGATCCCCCAACTCTATGAAATGCCACAAATGCAGAGCCAGTCCTCTTTTTTTTTAAACCAAGACTTCAGAGACATGAAAGACTCAGAGAGATTATTGGCTTTTACATAAGAGGAGGAGCCCAATTCTTAACACTATATGTACAGGGCCTTGTGAATGTATATGGTGCTCTGCAGAATAAAGCTGAAGTCTTCTTGATTGCCCACTATAAAATTTGGGTGAGAAAGAGCTATTGGGGAAGATTTGGTTGGATTTTTTTTTTATAGCATCTCATGTACTGTCAAGAGTTCTAAAAATATCGGTTATCAGGGCTAGGCTCTTAGAAAAATTAAGGACAATATTTGCCTGGGATCCATTGTCATTATTCTCCCATATCAAGAGTTGAGTTCCTTGGGCCATTTTTCCTGCCTGAAAATAAAAAGCGGACAGAGCATCCATCATGCTGAGTTTCCATTGTGTCAGACATCAGCTAGGTGTGTGGTATGAATCATTTCCTTTAATCCTCACAAAGACCCTCAAAGGCAGGAATTTTAAGCCATATAATATAGATAAGGAAATGAAACAGAGAAGTTAATATTTTCCCAGAGTCACAGAGCTGAGAAGTGGTACCCTGGAGTTTAAGCCCAGGTCTTACTCCCAAAGCAGTGCTTTTTGTTTTGTTTACCTCTGTCCTGCCTGAACACATATCAGCTCTTTCACAAGTGACTAAATCTTATCTGGACCTCCGTAAATGTTAAGTTTTGAGAAGTGTTAGTTAGCTTCCCGACTGGAAGTTTTAGAGAAGATTTCTTTGGTGAGGGTAGCTTTCGTGTGCATGCTCTGTATGTCAGTGCACCTTTCCCAGTCCTGGTGGGTCTCCATGCATGGCAGTTAGTGGCCTTTCTGATTCTTTTCACGTGCCTGCCCTGGGAAGGAGGGGATGGTCTGCTCTGTTGTTTTGCCAATTTCAAAGCAAGTTTGCCTGATGTTTCCCTTCTTAACAGATTTTGGGCCAAAACTTATCTGAGAACAGTTTGCTTTATTAAATCTGAAATAAGTGGAGGGTTGTTTTTCTTCTTCTTCTTCTTCTTCTTCTTCTTCTTCTTCTTCTTCTTCTTCTTCTTTTTATTTAATAAAACTATAGGGAGGAAAATAGAAATGGACAGTTGGGGTACTCTGTTGTATTCTTGTTAATTTCATCCTGGGAAATGCTTTCATATAACATTTCTTTCAGATGACCAGCACACTTCAGTAAGGAAACAAGGACTTGGGTTCCAGAGACTGCCATGGAAAGTGCTGACCATGAGCAAATAAATTCAGCACCTGGTACAATGCTCTGCATACACTAGGTACATGGTTGGTTAACATTTGCTGGATGAAAGCAATTGGACATAAGTATCTTAACTCTTTTGTTGCCCAAAGAACACAGTAACTTGGACCCTAGTTCCCTTTAGTGTGTTCTGGATGAGGAAGAGAATATTCAATTACTTTTAGATCAGGTGCTGAACCTGGGGCCAAGCCATCCATCATCTTTCAGAGAATGAAATGCAAATTGTTTCTTCTTGGATGGGTAAAATTTTATTTGGATTATGGAGAATAGATTGAGTGGTGGTGATAGTAATAACAACTAATACATAGGGTTTACTGTGCTAGACTAAGTGCTTTACACATGGAAAATCATCTAATCCTCACATCACATTTTTAAGTAGATGTTTTACCAATGAAGAAGCTGAAATACAGAGAGGCTAAGTCATTTGCCCAAGATCACATAGTAAGTGGTAATTCTGGAACTTAAATGTGGGTAAGAAACAGGCCACTTAACCTGTCCTTAGGGGTAATATAAAGAAATAGGAACCCAGGCATTTCCCGCATTTTTTAAATTTTGGTAAAATACACATAAAATTGATCATTGTAACCTTTCGTAAGTGTACAGTGGCATCACATTCACAGGGTTGTGCCACCATCACCATCATCCATTTCCAGACACCAGCTGTCCCCAGGTCACCAGCTAGACCCCAAGACCTGACCTTTACTGCCCACCTGTTTGTACTCACTAACCTTTGTCTTACATCCTCCCCCACCCCCTTGCCCCCAACCCCAAGCTCTTCTTTCCAGCTTACCTTTATCTCAGGCGAGTGGTCCTGGACACCACCCCTCAGGTGATGGCGACTGTCCTGACAAGACCTCTGCCCAGACCACACAGACCTTTTGAGTTTAACCCCTGACTCCTGAGGCGTGACCCCTAGAATGACAGGCAAATACCTGTACCTCATTATAATACTAAAATCTCTGCCCACAAAGGAGCCTCAGTCTCATTTATATAACATACAATATGTGTATAGGAAGGTTTTCCTTAAGGCACATGTACCATCATTTGCCTGCCTCTACATACAATGACAAGGCTTCCCTATCTAAATATTCATCCTAACCCATTCTTTCTCTCTCATTCTCTCTCTCTCTCTGAGTCACAGTTAGCTGCAAACCAAGTTTTTTTCTTTGTGTTAATACCTGACCTGGTGTGGTTTCTGTGACTTACCAAGGAGTGAACCCACCTTTGTTCAGTTACATTTTCACTGAAACTCTATATCCAGTAAATAATAATTTCCTATTCTCTCCTATCCCTAGCTCCTGGCAACCACTATTCTGCTTTCTAGCTCTATGATTTGACTAAGTATGTCATGTAAATGGAATCATAAAGTATTTCTCTTCTTGTGACTGACTTCTTTCACTTAGCATAATATCCTCAAGTTCATCTATGTTGTAGCATAGACCAACATTTTCTTCCTTTTTAAGGTTCAACAGTATTCAGTTATATGGATATACCACATTCCGCATGTTCATTCATCCATCAGTGGACACTTGGGTAGGTTTCATGTGTTAGCTATCGTGAATAATGTTATGAATGTGGGTACAAATATATCTTTGACACCCTCCTTTCAGTTCTTTTGGATATATACTTAGAAATGGGACTACTGGATCATGGGGTAATTCAGTTTTTAATTTTCTGAGGAATGGCTGTACTGTGCTTCTCAGCAGCTCTACCTTTTTAGTTTCCCACCAATGGTAAACAAGGATTTCAGTTTCTCTACATCCTTACCAACCAATACTTTGTTATTTCTTGGTGTTTTTTTTTTTTTTTTTTGATAGTAGCCAGTTAAATGGATGTAAGGTGGTGTCTTGTAGTTTTAATTTAAACTTTCTCAAGTGATTAATGATGTTGCGTATCTTTTCATGTGCTTATTGGCCATTTGTATGTCTTGTTTGGAGAAATGTCTTCTCAAGTTCTTTGCCCACTTTGAACTGGAGTTTGTTGTTTTTGAATTCTAGGAGTTATCTACATATCCTGGATATTGATTCCTTCTCAGATATATGGTTTTCAATATTTTCTCCCATTCTGTGGGTTGTCTTTTTACTCTGTTGATAGTGTCTTTTGATGTACAAAATTTTTATTTTTATGAAGTCCAATGTGTCTATTTTTTTCTTTTTTCTTTTGTTGCCTGTTCTTTTGTGTCATGGCCAAGAGATCATTGCCAAATCCAATGTTATGAAGCTTTTTTCTCTGAATTTTCTTCTAAGAGTTTTTTAGTTTTAGATCTTACATTTAGACCTTTGACTCATTTTGAGTTAATTTTTTATATGGTGTTAGGTAAGGGCCCAACTTCATTCTTTTGCATGTGGATATGTTGTTTTCCTAGGGCCAATTTTTGAAAAGACTGTCCTTTCCCCATGGAATGGTCTTGGCACTCTTGTCAAAAATCATTAGAGGGAAACTAGGCTTTTTTAAAGGCATTTTATCTCTTGGTATCTCTTGGTTTTATTTACTGAAAGGAAAGTACAGGTGAAGGGCTCCATTTTCCATGAGTTCCTGGAGCAGTTTCTGGAAATTCTGCTTTTCTTTTACTTCTATGTAAATCTTAAAAAATTGTTTACATTTTTATCAGAAAGAAATGAGAATTCATGTTTAAGTCTTGTACCCCCTGCCATAATATAATGATTTTTTTCTTTCCTCTAATATCAGGCAAATAGTAGAAATCAAGTCCATGTAATCAGAGAAGACTTCTTAAACTCAAGGTCCCTCAATAGGGAACCAGTTCAAGGAGATACATGATGCCTAGTTGGGAATTTGGATTCTTGTGAGTTTTGGGCTATGACAGTCTATTCTGTGACCTTGAGGAAGTAGGAGGTTTTACTGCTTGTTCTATTGCCCTTTAGAGTTTAAATCTGTACTTTTGAGTCATTGGACCATGGGGATTGAGGAATTGTGAGCCCTTTTCACTAATGAATTATATAGCATCGTCAATTAAAGATGGCAGAGCATTAAGTTCTCATTTTGACATGCTTCCAGTTGTGCTGGACTTGTTTTTTAGATGCCATAGTTATTTTTAATTAAATATTTTGCAGGGTTTATATTTGCATTGAGGGAGCATACTGACTAAAACAATGTGAAAATACAATTGTTGGCTTCCAGCGACAGATTCTCCAGCCTTTTTTTGGTACTAGGATTTTTCATTTGTGCAGAACTAAGTAATGTGACAGCTGTGAGGCCTTAACCATGGAAATGCCTATTTATTTGCCTGTTGGAACAATTTCCATGACAGAAAGTGTTGAGAACATTCCCTTTTTAAGGACAAGTTTATAAAACACTAGTTAGGGATAAATCAGTTTACATTTCAGGGATGTTACCAAAATTTGAGGTGGCTGAAACTTTTTTCCATGTCTATCTATTGGAGATTTTTAATTCAGTCTCAAAAGAAAATGGCTCATCTCTAAAACATAGACATTGATTAATAACAATTCTCACATTACCTCCTTCAAGTATTTATATTTTATAATGAAGAGGAGAGGTAATAAAACTCTGAAACTAAGAATCTGAGTGGTGGTGGGGTTGCAGTTTAGCAACAAACAATTGCTTTTATGATAACTTTTCTTGTGAAATCATTTTGACTCTTTGGTTTATTGTTTCTAAAAAATATTTAAAGAGGAAAAAAAAATTCCTCTGGAGACTTTAAGTTACTTAAAGTGATACATTTCAAAGTAGCGCCATTTAAAGATGGTCTGCACTAAATGGACTAGAAAGTTAAGCAGCAGGTTAAGAGAAATGAACAGCCCTGACTTGGAATAGAATACAGAAAGGCAAAGGTCAGCTGGCTGTCAGCTGCCTGCACCGCTCTGTGAGACAGTTGATTCTGAACTATTCCAGAAGAGTGGGTTTGAGGGCTATATTGGTAGTGCCCAGGGTCACCCCTAATTTGAAAACCACTCCCCACTAAAGGCTGGGTTGGTATCATGGTTTCCCTGGTAAGTTATATCTTTTTCAGTGATTTGAAGAGTTTAATCTACAGAACAATAGGCTTTCCCTGAAGCAGACTGTACCCCTCATCTGACCTTGTTCATCTGGCTTCCTTTTTGTCTTACTGGGTATACACCTAAGTATATCACATAATAGTAATCTGTCCTATAGACAGTTCACCGTTACATACTGTGTGAACAGTCGATCTTAGCTAGACTGTCAGCATGCCAATGTTATTAATCCCCTTCTTTTGCAGCTTTTGTATTCCTATAACAGGTGGTAGAACTCCCAGGGAATGAGGTTGAGAGTTATGGGTCTTTTTCAGTTGCAAGAAGTTGAGAAAGCAAACAGCTATTAGCTGCATGTATTCTCTTCCTTATGAGCTTTAAGTTCCGGCACATGACCCAACATGAGTTAGGTTCAGTATCTTGCTAGCCCCACTTCATTCAGAACTTTGATTTAGGCCAGAGGAGAGGAAGTGAAGTGGGCACTCATGAAAGTATTCAAGTATGTATTTGAAGACCTATTGTAGGCGTGGTGGAAAACAGCTGTTTTCTATGTCCACAGTGGACAGTTCAAAAGGAACAGATGGCAGATTAGATGGTAAAAACATAGATAAAGGGCTGGTCAACCTTTAGAATAGGAAAGATGTGTCAAGGTCATTTATCCTAGTCTTTATTCTACAGATGAGGAAACTGAGGCAGAGGAGCACAGCCAGGTATTGAATCAGTCCTCAGGCTTGCAGTGGGGGTTTCCTGTAACCCTTCACTCCCAATCCTCAGTCATTGCAAAGGTTGGGACTAGGTGCTTATTAAGTGCCCTATGCAGCAAAGCTGGATAGCCCTACCAACAGAACTCCTTCAGACCCACTCTTCTGGAATAGTTCAGAATCAGCTAGCTCACAGAGCCGTGGAGGCAGTTGACAGCCTTTCTGGAGTTTTTTGTTTGTTTGTTTGTTTTTGTCTTAATCAAAAGTGTGTGTTTCTGACTTCTTGAAGAGGGGCGAGTGAAGTCCAGAAAGGAGTGGAATATTTTTCTGGAAATCACTGTGAGCCAGAATATTTACTGAGAGTTCTTTGCCTTGGAAGATACACATTTGTTCCCATGTTCCATTTCTTCTTCCACACTATACCTCATCTCTTTATCCTAGTGATTTTTGGGTCCCTTGGTTTTCTTTTCCATGGTGGAATTGTGTTGGGGCAGGAGCTACCAACACCATAGGGCACACCTCAGTTCGCCTAAATAGACTAGCGAGGATCTTCAAGCTGTTCTTTCTCTCTAACATGTGGGACCCAGGGATCAGAGGAAGTTGCTGGGAGGCTGTCCTGGCAATGCAAGTGAATTTAGAAAGAAAGAGAAATCACACTATTAGACAGATAATAGTCACTTAATGAAGAATTGTCGGACGAATGAATTACTGTGCTTCTCCCCCTTCTTCCCTTGTAATTATAGAGCTGAAAGAAACTAAAGACACATTCAGTTCAACCTCTTCATTTTATGTGGTCAAGCAAGTGAAGACTACAAATGTTAAATGATTTGTCCAAAGTCCTGTTAGGGGCTGTGCTGGGGATAGGCATATGTCATTCTGTGTCTTCATATTACATTGGGTTGAACCGAGTGAAATTGCTATTTCCATGGTTCAAAACATTTGCTTATGGATAGTTTGTGAGGTGCAACCTAAATATGTTTGAAGGAGCAATCCTGTATACTTTTTAGTTCAATAATAGCAATAATAACCTTGGCCTTCTCTCTAAAACAAGCAAGCATATAATAGGTATCTTATTGTGGTGATCAAGAATAGTGGTTCTGAATCAGATGATTCTGGTTTGATATCCTTGGTCTTTGTAAGCTCAAGTTTCCTCATCTACAAAATAGGAAAAATGTCAGGTATATCATTTTTTATTCTAAAGGTTAAATGAGATGATTCTTTGAAGGGCTTAGTATCGTGTCTGGTACATAATAATTATGTAGGAAGGGTATTATTCATTGTATACATAAATAAAATAATAAAACTTATAAAGCTTTAAAACCTTATAATCCCTCTGAATGGCACAGTCATCTTTTCTGAAATCTGTGGGATATGCCATACTTCATTGTTTAAGATGGACATACTTTTATATACATATTTGTATATTCTTTGTATATTATGTTTCTGTTAGTTACAGAGAATATGCTTGGAATGATGTTCTATTTTTAAGATTTTTGTGTTGATAAAATATGCTATTGTCTCACACAAATCATTATGGTATTAATGGTATCTAATGCAGAATTAGATACGAGTTCCATAAAGGAAAATCACCTTTTCTGTCACAGTCATGCATGATTCTACTCAGCTTCTACCAGAGACCAGGTGTGTATAGTCAAGACTCAAAATGCTGTTGACTGACAAACTGAGTTAGTAAATTCTTTTAAAACCTGGACCCTGGAACCATATCCAGTGTTTGTCCATCTCTGCCTCATGTATCAGCAAATATCTCTACTGCCTGGTCATGGAGATACCCATGTGTGAAGTATTTCTCAGAGAACTCCTCATGACCCAGTGACACATCCATAGCAAATATGTTTTCAGACAGCTGCATACTTAGGGGAAAAGTTATCACCCTCAGTGTAAGAATGGACTAAGGCACTCCCAGCCCTGAGAAGGAAGCATTAGACTTACCCTAAAAACAAATACTTCTGTAGCAGAGAAGATAAACATAGGTCCTCCCATAGGGTCCTGCTTCCCTTCAGGACGACCAGCCTACCATTCTTGGGGTCAGTAGAAATTGTGGGTGTCTTTCCCTAGTGCCTATGCTGCCTTTGGGCAGGACCACTGCAAGGAACTATGGGGGAGGGGAGCCAGCCCAAAACAAGCCTTCTGTCATGATTTACCAGAAAAGGTACTTGGGATACACTATCCTAACAGCTACCTATATATACCCTGATCATCTTCCGCTCAAACTGGCCTCTTCCCATTTACTCCATCCTCTATCTCCATTTACTTTGTCCACATTACTTTTGCCATTGTAAATGGAAGCAAAGTCTGATCTTTAGAGGAAAGGTGCTACATGAAGGAAACACTGCTTATTTGTTTAAAAAGGCATAAATTTACTAAGAATTGGCCACCATTTTGAACTATGAAATTAACACCAGTGTCTGGAAGTATCTGTGGAAGGATATAAACATTTCTTGAGCTTCTACATAGGTGGCATTGAGCTAAGGTATTTATGTACACCATGTCTCATTTACAAAGCTGCATGCAAAAATATGTATTATTCTTCATTTTGCTAATGGGAAAACTGAGGTTCAGAGAAATTAACTACCACAAGATCATACAGCAAATGATCAGTGCAGCTGTCTGACTGAATCTCTGTATGTGCTTGCTGCTACTGTAGGCTCAGTTGCAGATGACCTTTAATTTTGCAGTAGGCCTGTAAGGCAGTGGGCACAGCTGTTGCTGACCTCTGAAGTTCAGAAAATTGGAGCAAAAGCATTGTGAATTTCTGGTTTATCCAGCCCTACTGTGGGCGGTAGAAAATGCATACATTCTTTTATTCACTTATTTATTTACTTTTTAAATTTTTCTTAATGTTTATTTATTTTTGAGAGACTGAGAGAGACAGAGCATGAGGAGGGGAGGGAGACACAGAATCCGAAGCAGGGTCCAGGCTCCCAGCCATCAGCACAGAGCCCGACGCAGGGCTTGAACTAACAAACTGTGAGATCAGGCCCGAGCTGAAGTTGGACACCCAACCGACTGAGCCACCCAGGTGCCCTGATTCACTTATTTGTTTATTAAGACCACTTTTATTCAGGGGTGCCTAGGCAGCTGAGTAGGTTAAGCATCCAACTTTTGATCTCAGCTCAGGTCTTGATATCAGGATTGTGAGTTCAAGCTCTGTGTTGGGCTCCATGCTGAGCATGGAGCCTACTTTAAAATAAATAAGTAAATTAATTAATTAATTGAAAACACTTTATTCAGTCTCTACTCTAGGCTCAGCACCGTGCTAGGCACTGAGAGAGTATTAAAAAAGTTTAAGAAATGGGCTCTATCTCAGGTGCTTTTACCCTAGGTGAAGAGAGAAGAGTCCTAAAATAGTTGTCCTTAATGTAAGAACAGGAATTTGATTGTATGATTAAATCAATTGGTGCATTGTGAGTTCATTTTCTTTTTTAAGTTTATTTTGAGAGAGAGGGAGGGAGGGAGGGAGCACGAGTTGGGGAGGGGCAAAGAGAGAGGGACAGAGAGAATCCTAAGCAGGCTCCATACTGTTAGTGCAGAGACAGATGTAGGTTTTGAACTCAAACTGTGAGATAATTACCTGAGCTG
This sequence comes from Prionailurus viverrinus, assembly GCF_022837055.1. Taxonomy (NCBI): domain Eukaryota; kingdom Metazoa; phylum Chordata; class Mammalia; order Carnivora; family Felidae; genus Prionailurus; species Prionailurus viverrinus. The sequence goes on from NC_062570.1 coordinate 47,025,388, forward strand.
AAATCAAGACTTGATGTTTAACTGACTGAGCCACCCAGGTGCCCTGGTACATTGTGAGTTTAGAAGTGGGAGAGATCTATGTAGGTGGTTAGGAAAGGTTTAATGTGTTAACTACACACACACACACACACACACACACACACACACACACACACAGAGTCTCAAATTAGTGGTGCTGATGGTGGCAGAGGAGAGATTGATTCAAGGTAATTTTTTAAAATTAAACTTTTTAGGGGTGCCTGGGTGGCTTGGTCCGTTAAGCGTCCGACTTCGGTTCAGGTCATGATCTCATGGTCCGTGAATTTGAGCCCAGCATTGGGCTCTGTGCTGACCGCTCAGAACCTGCAGCCTGTTTCAGATTCTGTGTCTCCCTCTCTTTCTGCCCCTCCCCTGTTCATGCTCTGTCTCTCTCTGTCTCAAAAATAAATAAACGTTAAAAAAGAAAAAAAATTTAAAAAAAATTAAACTTTTTAGTTTGAGATAATCATAGAATCTCATGCTATTATAAGAGATAATATAGAGAGGTCTGTGTACCCTTAACCCAGTTGCCCTCAATGGTAGCAACATCATGCATAACTATAGTACAGTAATCACCATCACGATATTGACGTCAATATCATGTGTGTTCGTGTGCCCGTATGTAATTAAATTCTATGCAATTTTATCACAGGTAGCCAACACTATCACCAAGAGACTTCTCAGTTCCATCCCCATAGGGATTGCTCCCATTTTTCTTTTATAACCGTATAACCTCCCCTATCCTCATCCCTAACCCCTGGCCACCACTAATCTGTTCGCCATTTCTAATATTTTTAACAATATTTTTTATGTTTTTTTATTTATTTTGAGAGAGAGAGCATGCAAGAAGGGCAGAGAGAGGAAAAGAGAGACAGAATCCCAAGCAGGCTTCACAGTGCCAAGGTGGAGTCCAATGCGGGGCTTGAACTCGCAAATCGTGAGATGGTGACCTAAGCTGAAAACAAGAGTTGGGTGCTTAACCAACTGAGCTGTCCAGGTGCTCCTGTTCTCCATTTCTATAATTTTGCCATTTCAAGAATAGATGGAACAATACAGTGTATAATCTTTGGGGATTGGCTTAATTTCCTTGAGATTCACCCAAGTTGTTGTATGTAGCTGTAATTTGTTCCTTTTAACCACTTAGTGGTATCCCATAATATGGATATACCACAGTTTAACTATTCACCTGTTTAAGGGCATCAGGATTATTTCTGATTTCTGGCTATTACAAACCAAGCTGATATGAACAGGATTTTTTTCTTGCTATTTATGTAGTATAGTTGGGTCCAATGGTAGGCCTTACTTGGGCCTGTTTTATTTCTTCATTTAGCACTTATTCAACAGCTATTTTTGAGCTAGGCATTGTACTACTTATATTCTACTAAGAAATAGATAAATGAAAATTACCTTTGGCTTTTGGACTTCAGTGGCCTACAGCTCTTAGTATATAATCTCTTTGGAGAAAAACTAGAAGTCTGGACCTCATTTAAGCCTCTGATAGACTTCACAAATTAAAATTTAAACATCATACTCTCTTTAATTCTCCTCAACCAATTCAGACTTTTTGTAACTTTTCATAATGATTAAAAATCTCATTTAAAATCTTAAAAATCATTCTTTTGTATTGTTTTGGAAACAGAAGAATGAAAGAAGTTTTTGCAAAAATAGTTTAAAGATCTGCTTTTCCTTTTATAAAAAGACAAGGGAGTCACCTGGGTGGTTCAGTCAGTTAAGCGTCCAACACTATTTTAAACCATTTTTTAAAAGTTTATTTATTTATTGTGTGTGTGTGTGTGTGTGTGTGAGAGAGAGAGAGAGAGAGAGAGCGCGCGCGAGCGTGAGCACACAGGGGAGGAGCAGAAAGAGAGAATCCCAAGCAGGCTCCATGCTGACAGGGCAGAGCCCTACTCTGGGCTTGAACTCACAAATTGTGAGATCATGATCTGAACCAAAATCAAGAGTCAGATGCTAAACAGACACCCCCAGCCAAGCACCCCCAGCTTCCAACTCTTGATTTGGGCTCAGGTCATGCCCAGGGTCACGGGATCAAGTCCTGTGTCACGCTCTGTGCTGAGCATGGAGCCTGCTGGAGATTCTCTCTCTCCCTCTGTCACTCTCCCCTGCTCACACACATTTTTACTCCTAGGAAGATATTCAACATTTGCCAGATAATGCCTAGGGAAGAAATGAAATCCCACTTTTCCTTCTGTTTTCCATCCTCAAAGAGGGTTTTTATTTCTAGTTGCTCTCAAATAGGCTGTGTTGTTTGTTTGAGCTCATACTGAAACTCTATTCTGTCGACTCTTACATTTAGTAAATGTATTTTGTTTTCTTTCATTTTGTTTAGAATTACAAAAACCTCTATCCTCAGGTGAAACTGAGTCCCACAGAGTAGACCTGTTTTATGTTTTGTCTTCCAGCTTTCAGGGGCACTTGTGCTTTCCACTGTGTCAGGGGACTAGACAGTGACTTTAGTGTGGCATGGGTGTGGGATTTCTCTTGGCCTAAATGGCCCTTTTCTCACCTCCCGCTTCTTCCCAACGTACCTTGACTTCTGACTGATTGGTTCAAATAAGTAGTAACAAGCAAATAAGAAGGTACTACGTTAAATACATGCAAATGTTGCATGTTGCAGCTGGCAGGAGGCTGTGGTGGGAATAACTTGTCATTCCCAGGGCTGATGGAAACTAGTTTATAAATCTAGGGATGGAAACATTGTCTTCCTTACCAGCTCTGTGGGATTGTAAAAAGAAATTAAAACTAAGAGTTAAGATGATGGGTTTTTTTTTTTTTGTATAATTCTTTTCTTTTTAAATGAATGTTGAAGTCTGATAATTTTGTAGGCTTCTGATATGCATACATTTAATAAAATTAACATGTAATAGAGTTAAGTCCCATGATGATATCATTTGTTTCACTTGTAGATAACAATGGCATTTGAACGCCATTATTTTGGAAGAATAATGTAATTATGGGCCCAGAATTAGAAGTGAAAATCATCGCAGGCTGATTAGTTTTTCTTCCACTTTTTTCCCTCTTCTCTTGTATGTAAGATGAAAAAAGAATTAGCAAGGCAGAGACTATCATATTTTTAGAGAAGATTCTTTCTTCACATTTCTTCATAAGTTGATTTACTTATTCCTTTTTTCAATACTTTCGTGAGGTTCACCACACTCTTTTTCCTCTTAGTGGCTTTGGCCTTCCTAATGGAAGAATAAGGCATAAGGAATCTCAAGTTCAGTGGTTAAGCAGCTCATAAAAGCCCAAGCTCTATTTTCAGACCATTGTGTTGCACCATCTATGCCATTAAACTTTTACAAAAGCTTAAACTCAATTTATCTGAGTCCACCAAATGCTTTTCTTGGGGAAATGTTTCTTTTCTCCTCTGGCTGGGTCAGAGTTCTCCCTGGGCTTAAGAAAGATGAATTTCAGTTACTCTGTGAGGGTTGGTTGTAGGACATTGTCTCAGGCCATACTAGGAAGTTTGCCCAGGGACACATGTCTCTTTTGGCTGAATAGCACCCATCAGGAGGCTGGAAGCTCCTGGGGCCTCATCAACTTGGGCTGTTTGTTCTGAAGAAATCTGTGGGCTGAATCTGCCAGATATTAGAAAATGGGCCAAGCCAGAGAGTCCGGGAGGGTCAGAGAAAAAGAAGTAGGAAGAGCCAGAGACTTAAAAAGCTAACATTGAGGCCATCTGGAGAATGACTCTGTGCTTTGTGACACCATTGTCCAAGAGAGGCAAGGTGGTGTGGAGGTCCAGAGTGTGGACCCTCAAGTTGAATGTCTTTGTAGAGTTCTGCACTGCCACTTATTAATTACTTCATTTCTGCTAAGCCTATTTCCTTAGCTATAAAATGCTTGTCATGTTGTTTTGAGAAATCACTGAGTTAATGATATAAAGCGCTTAGAACAGTGCTTAGCATGTGTAATAAGTGCTACGTAAAACTTTGATATTGCTGTGATTAATAATAAATAATTACTCCAAGTTTGCTGTTTACTGTCAGGAATGAGGGATACTTAATTTGGTTGTAAAATATCACACGATTTAGAGGAGCGTGAGCACTACTGAAGGAGGGGCTATGTTAACTTGGTCCAGCAAGGTTGGGATGGAATTATCCAGGCTTTGAGGTGAAATGAAAGTAGCACTCATGAATTACAGGGCCATTCCCTGTAGCCAAATGGACATGGTCCACTGTAACCAAATTTTGCTGTGGCCTGAATTTTTCTCTTTCACCAATATGAATATAAGTGTTTTATTGCTGGCAGGGGTCCTTAAGGAGAACAAAGCTCTTGAAGGTCAAGTGATTTGCCCAACATCACATAGCTAGGGAGAAACTGAACTGGGAGTAAAATTGACCTTGCTTGAGTCCCAGGATGTTTTTTTTTTTTTTTTTTTTTTTTTTTTTCCCCAACACAGGTTTTCCATGATCACAGCCCCTCTCTGCAGTGTGATGCGCCGCCTGGTGAATCTCTCTCACATGGCATGTTTTAGGGGGTTTTTACTGGTCAACCTTTGTTGATTAAAAATTCATGAGTGTTTATCTTCTTCTGAAATCAAAGTTATGGATAAAGTGTTTTACCTAAATATTTTCAGTTTTCTATTATAGCTTGACTATTTAAGATTTACCTCTGCTAGGACAAAAAAAAAAAAAAAAAAAAAAAAAGGAAAGAATAATGAGATTGCACAAATATTACCTGACCCATCTGTTTTTAATTTTTGAAATGAAAACTTCAAATTCTGTTATCTCAGTTTGTAATTGATATCTTTAGTATACACATATACACAAATATGACATAGTATTTAAGAAGATAGACAGGGTAAAGTTACTCCACTTCTCTGAGCCCAGTTCATCTTCTGTACAGTAGGAGTGATAATGGCACCTTCCTTACAGTGTGGGACTGAGGGTTTGGTGTGATGGTTCTGGAAGCCTTCCAGCATGATGAATCTGAATAGAAACAACAGCAATAGCAGTGACTTTGCATCTAATCCTGCTACCTCCTTCCAATAAACAGCTATATCTGAACCAAAACCAGCCTTATTAGGACATCTTTGAGGGGGGAGGGTGCCTGATTTTGCCCATTACTTGGGCACCAGAATTCTGGTTTTGTAGTCAGTTAGCAACCACCCTGCTTAGCATTCTCTATGTAACAGTAGAGTGAAAAGTTCTCAGGATTTCATAAATTGGTTGCAAATGACTGAGAACTAAGAATTTACATATATTACATATATCCCTGCATGTATATGTGTATACATCTATCTTCTGTACTTTAGACAGAGTGCATGAGTGTCTATCTTGTTCCGCTTCACTTAGTCATTGTTAGGCACTTCCTTAAGGACAAGTCTTCAAATCTCCATCAGTGGATGTCTATGGAAGGCTTTGTTGCCTTCTGATGAGCCCCTCAAGATGCCAGAAAAGCTGGAAAGATGCTGGAAAAGGTTCTGCTCTCTAACTTGGTAGCTCACTTTGGCCATTGTATTTATTCTGCAAATAGTACTGGGTTCTGATGTGATGGATGAGAAGATTTAAATTCCCTGTGGTGGAAAAAGTCACCTCCAGCTTTGAGTCTAGCTTCCAAACCCACTTCCTGGGTACTGTCATCAGATAGTCCCTGCTTTCACCTCATCCCTAATGCTTGTCAGTTACTTGGGGCTGGGGGTGAGACAAGATTGATAAATCTCATTATACCCTGTACCCTGTGAATTTCATCTCAGAACTCTTGATGAAATTGGTATTGTTTGAAATGTAACCTGATTAGGAAAAAAAAAAAATGGAACCAGAATTCTGGAGGCTGACTGAAGTCTCACTAGCAAGACCTGGAATTCTGCTAGAAGTAAACCTTAGAACTCCTGTCACCTGAATTCCCCACCTGCAGGTCTGTAGTTTAACTTGAATCTCACCCTTCATTGTGCCAAAGGCCTCCTCCTCTCTCTCAAGCACCTTCAGCCTGATTCCAAAGTCTCCCCAGTTCTGCTTTTTTGGCTTACATCTCCTTCTGCATGATGTACAGAGCCTGGGCCTGCTTTATTAAGCGCTTCTGTAATTTTGAGACTCTATCATCACCTTGAAATCTTTCCCAGACATTTTCTTTCTTCCCTTCCCACATAGGAATGGGTCCAGGTTGCTCATTAATTACATTCTTGAGCCTTGGGAGCAATGAATGCAGGGAAGGCAGGCTTGCTGTACAACCATGTGATTAGTCACACCCACAGAGAAGAATACTTGACTGAGAAGGCCAGTTAGCTCAGGTAGCTACAGTAAGGATCAAGAGTGCCAAGGTCAGGAATTTTCACCCTAGCTCAGTGGGTACAGATCACATATCCCTAACACCATGTGACCCTCTCCCTGATACCCACTGTGAGTGCCAAAGGAAAAGGCTCAGAGCCACACATTTCTGCTGCTGGGGAAAATACTCAGAGCACACACATGCTGATTACTGATGACAGCTAAAGAATGACCACTTCTTAAATGAAAGACAGTGTGCTTCTGTGTGTGTTTAAGTATAGACATCCTTAGGTTTTTCTGCACTCCACCCTCTAAAGTAGTACTGTGCTGTCTTCTGCATTGAATTCAGTGTGTGTAGGGTGTGAATTGTCTAAATCTTACTTCATGTTCAAAGGTCATCTCAAGTCTCACTTCTTCCCAGTCCTTGTTCTGATCTCTTCACCTCCCCACTTCTCACATAATTGATGCTGAAGTATGCCCCCTTTGTCTGTAGTCATTTTCACCTTTTGCAAATGTATTCTCTTCCAAGCTCTGTCACTTAGCAGCTATGTGACATTGGACAAACCACTTGACCTTGCTGAACCTCAGTTTTCACATCAATAAAAGGAGGATTATGATGATGCTTACTCCCACCTGCCCTCCCTCACTGCCAAGGTTGTTGTGAAGAGTGTGTGTGCCAGAGTATAGTGTAAACTCCCAATATGGTACAAATGGGAGCTGTTGTTATTGCTGTGAGCCAAAATCTTCTTGACAGCACAAACCAGGTCTTAACTACCTAACAGTTGTGTTGGTGGTACCTAGCCTAGTCCCAAGCAGGGGACACTTTCAGTGAGAAAGGAAGGAAAGAGGGAGGGACAGGAAGAAGGGATGGAGGACTTCTGTCAGTTTTTGTATCTTATTTTCCTAATTAACATCCCCTCCGTCAGTATAGCTCTATCTTATTTTTAAATGTTTAGTTTCTTTAAAAAATTTTTTTGTTAATGTTTGTTTATTTTTGAGAGAGTTAGAGCATGAGCAGGGGAGGAGCAGAGAGAGAGGGAGACACAGAATCAGAAGCAGGCTGCAGGTTCCAAGCTATCAGCACAGAGCCTGATGCGGGGCTTGAACTCATGAACTGCAAGATCATGACCTGAGCCAAAGTCAGACCCTTAACCAACTGAGCCACCCAGGTGGCCCAAAAATGTTTAGTTTTTAAAAGGCATTTGCACTGGGCAGCAGAATCACTTTTTTTCCTCCAGTCAGTTTCCTCTGCATCTCCTTCTCCTTCAGCTAGCTTGGTAGTGGTGTTGAAATTCCTTCTGGCTGTTTGCTTTTATGCCCATGAGGAAAAAAATTATACAATTGGAAGATACCTGAGTGATCAGAGAGCACATGCCCCATTTTACAGGTGAGGGCCATCAGAGAGGTGAGAGACACCAAAGGGTTTCAGTCATTTGTGGCAGAACAGGGACCAGAACCCTTGTCTTTGGCTGCTCCTCCAGGCAGGGCACAGGCTGACCTCAGCTAACAAAGTGTATCATCTTTTGTCTTTGGCTAATACTGTAAAGCTCTTTCCCTGATCAGTGCAAGAATTTGCATTGTTCATGAGGCTTTAGGAAAATAGATTTGCTGGTGCTGCCACATCACACTCCCTGCCTGCTCTCTATATGTGCTGCTAAATTGGGATCACATAAAGAATAAAAAGTCCCTTTGTAACTGGTTGCTTTACACAACAAGGTTAACAGCATTGTGTACTGCAGAGCTCAGTGCTTTGTGTGTACCGGGGTTTGAGGGAAACCTCAGCTCTTCTTTGCATCCTTGGGCTCCTTCTCAGGGCCCTTGCCCTTCCTTTCTTCACCTTTACCAGAGCTCTTCCTGTGTGTTGGACATAACTCAAACTTGGCAGACCTGGGTTCAAATCCCTGTGTGGCTTACAGGCAATATGGGTACAGGCAGATCCCTTAATCTCCATGAAATTCACTTTCCTTGTCTGGAAAACACAGATAAAGTCGCCTACTTTGCTGGTTTCCTTATGCTGTACATATCATGTGTATAAAGATGGAAGGAGGTATTGAAGGAAGATAAAATGTCTATTTCTTCTACTCTTCCATCAAGCCCAACTCATACCTTTTAATGGTATTAACTTAGTTTTTAAATCTTCTGTAATACAGGCACATATGCATGCCTTTTAATGTTATTAGTGGTTAGTAAGACATTTTACTTTTCTATACAAGATCACATTCTTTCTTGCTGCTTTTCATCTGATTTTCCAGGGTTTGGCTGAGAATTTTCAGAAAGATTAGTATATAATATATCCCTTTTGGAAATTTTCCTTCCTCTTGGTAAAAAAAAACAAAAACAAAAAAAAAAAAAACAAAAAAAACACCACCAAAACCAAAACCCACCAAGTTGCACATCATTTCTAAATTTGAATCTCCTTTAAAAAAATGTGGTTCAGCTGGTTAAAAGAGAGGTTTCTCAGGGAAAATGTAATGTATATTTTTAAGCTCTGCAAAGATTATGTTACAATTCCAAACAGCTGTATATATTTTTTCCTAATAAGGCAAAGGTTTGGTAATAGTTTATTTTCTTGCTTTTTGAATAGAGAAAACAATACTTTAAAAAACCCAGTTTCTGAAAATAAGATACAGAGAGGAGGAGAGAAACCATAAGAGACTCTTAAATATAGAGAACAAACTTAAGGTTTGGAGGGGTGTTGGGTGGGGGGATGGGCTAAATGGGTGATGGGCATTAAGGAGGGCATTTGTTGGGATGAGCACTGGGTGTTCTATGTAAGGGATGAAATACTAAATTCTACTCCTGAAATCATTATTAAATTATATGTTAACTATCTTGGATTTAAATAAAATAAAAATAGAATGTGATACAGTAAAAAGAAAAAAAACACAATTTCTGGTCTTTTGGAATAACACTGTAAAACCATGTGGTACTTTGGTGGAATTTGGTACAGAATCCACAAACATCGAATGGCTGGCACAGGGTTGGATAGTGGGAATATGGAGGAGATGGACATAGAATGTCTATTTTCCAGAGGCACTTAGTCTTGTAAGGGAGCTAGATAAGTAAACAGACAATTGCTATATCATGCAGAGTTCAGCAAGACCACAGAGGCCAAGACTCTAACCCAGCTTCTGAGGAAGGAGCTAGACTCACTTTCCCCGAGGAGCTGACACTGGACTCTGACTTGAAAGATGAGTAGGAGTTTATGAAGCTGGGAAAGAGCATTATTGTCTGAAGACATGGAAGCATCAGAGGTAAATTTAAGGAACATCAAGGCATGGGGTAGGGGAAAATGGAGAGGAAGTAGGGGGCAGATCTGTAGGGGCCCATGTAACACTGAAGGGGCCCAGGTCTTATGCCAGGAGAAGACCTTAGAGGTCAGTCTACCATTTGATTTCACAAAATAGGAAACTGGTGCCAAGGAAGGGGGAGTGTCTTACTCATGGCCACAGAGGTAGTTAGTGGCTGATAGTGTTCATCTTTAAACCTACTCATTGGTGCCTGGGGAGTAGGTCAGAGGGAGCCTTCGCAATGAAATTTCAACGTTGACCTTGTGAAGCAGATTCTCATAGGAACGTTTGGCCAAGGATTTATCATGGGGACTGCATGGTTTGGGCTAATGACCCCAGCATGCCTTTTTGCATATTATGTCCTTTAAAGGAAAGGCCATCACTAGCTAGAAATGCTCTTTGGCTATTTTTAGGCTGTGTGGTAGGGGGAATTAGTGGAATTCCTAAGGTCAGCTCCAGCTGTTTTTCTCCAAAAGACCAGCTGAATTTTTCATGAGATTTGCTCATTAGAGCTTTTACCCTTTTGTGAGGCATTGTACTGGGTCTGAGTCAGGCTGTTCTGGAAAATAAATAAAGGGACTAGAATTGGGGAAAACTAAACTGGGATTAAGACAGTTGCTGTCATTTTTAATGTTAAGTGCTGTCTTAGATGAGGTTGGTCATCTCACATGCATTGTCAATCACAGCTAAGGTCCTTTGGGATTACAGCAAGTACCTTGAAGGATCTTTGGATTTTGAAGATTTAGGGATGTCATATACGTAAAGAGTCTGGCATGATGTCTGGGCAGAGGTGGTGCTAATTACATGATAGTTACACTAAATAGCACCTTTCATTCAGTAATATCACCTCCAAACACTTCATAGATGTCAAGACAGATGTTCCTTAAGATTCCTGTGAGGGGAGCTTGCCTGTGGTTATTTGACATCTACAGTTACAATGCTACTGTCTGGGCAGGTGAAGTGTCTATATGAAAGTATTCTTCATTTCTTCTAGAATGTACTATGCATCTTTCCTCTTATCTAGTCTCCTGGGTATCTGGTAGAGTTCATGCTGTGTTAGACACTGAATGGATAAATATGATCGTATAGCATTTTGCAGTTGATAAAATGTCTTTCCATATATGGTATCATTGGCCCCCTGTAGTGATTCAGTGAGGGAGATGGGCAGTGGTTATTCTCAATTTTAGAGACAGGAAACTCAGACTCAGGTAAGTGCTATGTTCATGGTCACTGAGCTATTAAGCAGGTAACTAGATTTCAAATCAGATATTAAATGACTTTAAATCTCATGTTCTTTCCACTTCATGATGCTGCCAACTAGGCTGAGAAATAAAGGGCCAAGTTTCCCCTCCACAAAAGTGGTTTAAGGAATACCTTTAAAGGAACGTGATTCTGTTACATACCTAACTGAGGAATGAAGGAGCATCTCCAGCTTGAGTTACCTAAACGTGATGGAGTAAAAGTGAACACTGTCCCACTAGCTCTGGAACAACAGTTGTTTTCTGAGCTAGAATTCAAGGACATTAGAATAACAATATATAACTTATGCTAGTGAAAACAATGTTCATTGAGTATTGTTAGTTGGGGGGTGAATAGTGGTTTAGAGGCATTAACTAAAGAGAGTGGGTCTTGCAAAGTTGCCAAAGTTGCCGTATTAAAAGGCTAACACTGATGACCAGAAAGAGAACCAGTGTACTGGTTTCCTTTAAAATGGAGAAAAAATGAGGCCATCCTTAGTATCTATGGAACAGGAAGACTGCAGAGGTGCTCCTAACACTTTGTTGACTTACTCAGTATTTAAGTTTTTTCACTGCTACATGCAAGATACTATGTGGCTACGAAAATGAAGTGGACATACATCCTTCCATTAAAGAGTCTAGAAGTAGGGGGACACCTGGGTGGCTCAGTCGGTTGAATGTCCAACTTCAGCTCAGGTCATGATCTCGCAGTTTGTGAGTTTGAGCCCGACGTTGGGCTCTGTGCTGACAGCTTGGAGCCTGGAGACTGCTTCAGATTCTGTGTCTCCCTCTATCTCTGCTCCTCCCCTGTTCATGCTCTGTCTGTCTCTCTCTCTCAAAAATAAAAACATTAAAAAATTTTAAAAAGAATCTAGAAGTAGGAATTTGACATGTGTATAAATTACTATAATGTTGATGTAATTATTGCATACTTATTGCTCTGGGCACCTAAATATGAATTTTAATCTTCCTAATGACCCAGTGAGATAGATATGATGTCCATTTTACAGATGAGAAACCTGAGGTTCAGAGAAATTAAGTACCTTGCACAAGAGGGTCACATTGTACCTAGGTCTATCTGACTCTAGAGCCTATGCTCTTTCCAACTTCAGAGAGAGATGTACACGTAAGTGCCATGAGGGCTCAGTGAAAGAAGTACCTTATCACCAGCTTGTGGAAGGGGTATTTGTGAGGTGGAAGGGAGCTGCAGGAGCAGCTTCATGGAGGAGGTGTCTGTCATTGAGGGTGGGACTTGGATGAGGGGTAAGGTTTGCATGTGTGCAGATAGGAGGGAATGACATTCTGGGTGGAGAGAACAGCAGAAACAGAGGTCTGATGATGATGGTGTCATGGTGCTATTGAGAAGTGCTTTGGCTGGAATTCATGAGGTAGGAAAAGCTGCGTGTGAAATTAGGTTGATAGGGAGCTGGGAATGAGAAGGAATGTTGACTTACTCTGCCATCAGGGAAGAGCTGAGGAAAGTTTTTAAATCGAGGTATGGCATGCTTAGAGTGGGGCTCTGGACTATGAATCTAGCTAGATTGTGTATGATAGACGGAAGTGAGGGAGAACCAGGAAGGAGAGGAGCCATGTTCAAGAGACCATTACAGCCTTCTCAGTGAGTGGTAGAGAAGGAGAGAAAGGGTTGATCCAGAGGGAGATTGCGTAGGTTCAGTCACCTGTACCTGGCAGTTGGTTGGCTGGAGGGCCTGCGGAGGAAAGTGTCACCAGAGTATTGTTTATGATGATGAACACAGTCAACAGAGTCTCAGGCAACAAACTGGGGATTCAGAGATGAATAAGGACACCATCTGTCCTCACACTATGTGTCAGTTCTCTGTTACTGCTGTAACAAGTCACCACAAATTTAGTGGATTGAAACAACACAAATTTATTGTCTTATAGTCAATAAGACAGACTGGAGGTCAGAAGTCTGAAATGGATCTTCCAGGGCAAAAATCAAGGAGTTGGCAGAGTGGAGTTCCTGCTGGAGGCTCTAGAGGAGACTCTGTTTCCTTGCCTTTTCTGGCTCTCAGAGGCTGCTTTTTTGTTTCTTGGCTCATGGCCCCTTCCTCCACTCTCAAAGTATATCACTCCAACCTATCTTCATTCTCACAGCTGCTCTCTTTCCTTCTGACCATCCTGCTTCCTCCTCACAAGGACCTTGTAATTTCTCTGGGCCTACTTAGATAATTCAGGATAATCTCCCTACCATAAGATCCTTCACTTAAACACATCCATGAAGTCTCTTTTCCATGTACCGTATTCATAAGTTCCAGGAAGTAGGATGTGAACATCTTTGGAGGACCATGATTTTGCCAACCACAGAGAGTTAATAAATACATTCATGGAAGATAATTTGTCACAGTTTTTCTGCCCCACTCTTGTGACTTTTCTAGGCTTTTTCACTATGCTGCTGTCTTGATTTTTCCTTCTAATCTCTTTTTTTTCTTTCCTTTATTCAATAAATGAGGCACCTGTTGTGTGCCAGGCACCATGCTAGGTGCTGAGGCCCAAGGATGCCTAAGCGCCTCTTTGCCCACCATCAGAGGAAGCAGAATTAGATGAGGGATGTTGGTGTTGATCCAGAGACCAAGATATTAGACTCCTGACTTTTGATTTTTCAAAGCTGAAGTCCAGGCCTAAGATGAGAAGATGTAGAAGAATTTTTGGTAATTTGAAAATGAGATCCTCCCACCTTCTTTCTCTATTGCCAAACCCCCATACCAAATTTAGAAGATTTTTTTTTTATCTCCTCAAAGTCCAGGGGGGTATGGCTGGTGGAAACCAAGAATTTGACTCCTTAAAATGGGGTGGGAGGTTAGAAGATGGGCGACAGTCTAATGAGGAAAAGAGAAAAACAGCAGCGATAACACTCTGACCTCAAGGTAGCATGGAAAGGTGATTGAGTTGGTAAAATGTGGAGATTTATTGTCAACAGGTATTTATGGATCACTTACTGTGTCCCAGACCACTTAACTTACAGTCTAATGACATCCTCACAGTGACCCTGGAGGGTTCGTCTTGCTGCCCGCATGGTACGGGTTGAACAATATACAGAATCTTCAGGGAGCTTCCAAGGAATGAATAAAGATCAGTACCCTTCCAGTCATTTTTTGATGCACAAACCAGTGTTTTCCATTCCATCACAACACCCTAGTAAATGGATGTGGTAGGCATTATTCACCTGTATCAGTTTTAAAATGAGTGTCTCTGTAGAGATGGAAAGGAGCAAGGAAGACTTTGCACATAGTGGGACCTTTATGTATCTTTGATGGGATAATTAATGGCCTGAGCAGAGGGATTTGGACAGATTCTGGGACTGGGGTGAGGGAGATGAGGCCCCCAGGGCACAGAATCTATGGACACAAGGTTATGTAAGTACTGACACTGGATTTGTGGCACCCTGAGTGAAAATGAGGGTCTTCTTACATTTTGTGCCCTAGGTGCCTCACTGATAAGGAGGCCTCACTGTTGGGGGGCTTCAGGGGCAGAGTGTTGTGCTCACACAACCTTGCCTCCTTGAATTTTGTGCCCTGGGCATCTTGCTTGCCTCACCCCGAGGTCTTAGATTTGAGCAGGGGCCAGAGAGAAAAGAGGACCAGTTAGTTCAAGGGTCTCATCACTCGCTGCACATTACAATCACCTGGGCAGCCAGGGTCTGACCCCGGACAAGTTACATCAGTGTTACGGAGGTTGGAGGAGGAAGAGACCTGGACATGGCTAATATTTTTTTTTAAAGCTTTTCAGGTCGATGCTGATGTGCAGCCAGATTTGGAAACCCCTGAGTAGTATGGTTGGAAAGGGTCCCTCATTCCCAAGGAGGAATGTACATGATTGTACAAAAGTGGGGCTTTATGTAGTCTTTTTAAAGTCTAAGTTGGTGATTTGCTACAGTTCAGTTAACTTTAGGATCCTGGTTTAATTCCAGCTAGTTAATAAATCACCTGGTTGCTGCACTCCCTTCCTCTGAATTTGAAACCTAGAAAAGAATTAAATCTAGAACTCACCTGTAATGCCTGCTGTTGTCAATGTGCTGGCTTCAGGGGTGTTCTGAAATGTAGTTCAATCCACATAGTAGTTCATTTGCAAATTCTTATTTAGGTTGAAGATGCACATGTCCTGGAAGATAAAGAAGGCCTCTTCTGGGCGACCCAGCTCTCACAGTAGGGAGCTCTGTGTCCTTAGGCAGTTGTTCTAGGTGACCTTAGTCAGTTGCATCTCAGCTTCCTCATCTGCACAAAAAACTAGTTATGACTATGATTCTGCTATTACTCCCTTTGTTGGGCTTGCTTTTGTTACAGCTGGAAAAGAATTGATGTACATATGAACATGTTTAACTTTGACTAATCGCTTTGCTCTTTAACCAGTCACCATCTGTTTCTAATCCATCGGGAATCCTTCATAGCTGTGATTCCCAGTCCTGGCCAAACATCTGGCATCATGTGGAAACATTTTATAAAATGCAGATTCCTGGGCCCCAGCCCTGAAGATTTTGATTCAGTAGGTCTTGAGCAAAGTCTGGGAATCTGCTACTCAGCAGCCACGTTTAGATATAAGCAATGATGGGGCGCCTGGGTGGCTCAGTTGGTTGAGCGTCTGACTTCGGTTCAGGTCATGATCTTGTGGTGTGTGGGTTTGAGCCCCGTGTCGGGCTCTGTGCTGACAGCTCAGAGCCTGGGGCCTGCTTTGGATTCTGTGTCTCCCTCTCTCTCTGCCCTTCCCCTGCTCATGCTCTGTCTCTCTCTGTCAAAAATAAATAAACATTAAAAAAATTTTAGATATAAGCAATGATGAATTTAATTATAACGATAGAACTCCCAATTTAGTTGTGACTATAGAGCTTAAAGTTGACAGAGATTGTATTTCTTCCTTAATAAGTGCCCTGGTTAAGAGTTTTAAAGCATCCTGCTCTTCTGCTTTGTAGGAATTCTTGGACTTGTTCAACATCTGTCCTCCTTTCCAGAATATAAACTCTCTGAGGGCAGGGACTGAGTATACTATAGAACTTTTGGAACATACAGATTCCTCTTCCTAAACTCTTATCTGAGTCTGTGGTGGATACTGCCATTACAAAGGGAAAGGAAGTTTCTCTCTGGCATTTTGAACTTAGACAAGGGTCCTGGTGCTTTCCAAGCTGGGTAGTCAACAAAAACCCATGGTCTGTGCAATGTCAGGTGAACCTTGTTCTACTGTGTCTTAAAGCTCCTTGTTGATACATTGTCAATGGCAAATCATCCCTTTTGTCGATTGTCATCCTTTTTTTTTAATATTTCAGTTTTGGCCCAAGTATAAAATTTAAAATGAATTTCAGCTGCCCATTTCCCCAGCTCCTTTCTTTCTTCACTGTTTTCATCTTTTGGAATCCTGATATGCCAAGAAAATACAGATTAAAAGAGTGGTTCTGGCACATTTATCAAGACTGGAAAATGTGAAAAATTCAGTTTCAAATTTCCCTTCTTTGGCATTTCAGGCCCTCTGTGTGGTCTGACCCTGGGTCCTGTTTCCCCATTCGTACCCTATACTCTGGTTACCAGCCTTCTTTTTGAATCCCTTCATGGTTTCACAGCTCAGTACACTGGCCCAGAATTCCTGTTCCCATCTCTAATTCAGCCTTCAAGGTTCACCTCATGTTATTTGCTTCCTAAATCCCTGGGACCCCCATACTTGGTTTGTGCCTCCTTTATTCATTCTTCACATAGTACTTGCCTGAGGGTTAGTTGTGTGTGATATTGCCTTCCTCACATGGCCCAGGATCTTGTGCTCAATTGGGGCTGGATGAAAATATTTTGTTCCTGTGGGTACCGTAAGTCCAAACTTGACTAGGAATGGCACATTATCATTAGGTCTGAACGTGAGATTAAAGGGTAGGGGGGAATGTCACATATAAGAAGTCTTTCCTTCTATCTCCTTCATTCTTTTTTAAAAAAATTTTTTTAATGTTTATTTATTTTAGAAAGAGGACAGAGCATGAGTGGGGGGTGGGGGCAGAGAAAGAGGGAAACACAGGATCCAAAGCAGGCTCCAGGCTCTGAGCTGTCAGCATAGAGCCCGACGGCAGGCTCAAACTCATGAACCACAAGATTATAACCTGAGCCGAAGTCAGGTGCTTAACTGACTGAGCCACCCAGGCGCCCCTATCTCCTTCATTCTTAATTTGAGGTCACCACATTAGTCATGGGAAATATAAGCTGTCAGTCACATGAGCCTGGGACTGGAGGAGGAGAATGGAGTAGCAAAATGGCTTCTACCTTTGGAATAATCCTCACGAAAGTGAAAGTTTTGTGTCTTGAAGGTGCTTGTTAGTTTTAATTTTTCAGTTGTTCCTCTAAGAAAAAATAAACCTATGATTGGATAACAAACTAACATATTCTTTCTTATTCCATCTTTATCCTTTTTTTGTTCACTTATTTATAGGGTCATGTCATTTATTAATTTTATTTATTCATTCAACTCATATTTTTAAAATGTGTTCATTTTTGAGAAAGAGAGAAAGCTCACATGTGTGTAAGTAGGGGAGGGGGAGTGAGAGAGAGACAGAGAGAATAAATATCCCAAGCAGGCTTCACACTCAGAATGGAGTCTGACTTGGGTCTCGATCCCACCACCATGAGATCGTGACCTGAGCTGAAATCAAGAGTCGGACACTCAACCGACTGAGCCACCCAGGTGCCCCTCAAACAGCAACTTAAAAGGAAAACATGTTTCTCCCTGAGTCTCCTTTATTGAGGGGAAGATGAGCTTCCTTCCTTCTCGACTGTTCCTCACATGATGTTGTCTAAGCTTTTCATGATCTTGCTTTACCTACATGGTCCCACTGGATCTCTCTGCCCACCCAGCAAGGCAGGTATTTTCTGCATTGTGCAGATAACATTTTGCTCAAGGAGTTAAATAATTTGTCTATAGTCACTCAACCAGAAGGTAATTTGAACCCAGGCCTGGAAGATTCTAAAGCCACTGTTTTTCATCTTTCTCTATATCACCACCCCCCTTATTTTCAGAGATATCACATAGCTAGTCAGGGACAAAGATGAAACTAGACCCCAGGTTTCCTGATTCCCAGTCCCGTTTGGTTTCACCATGCGTTCCTCCTTCTGTACATTTTGTTTCCTTCTTTGTCCCTATGAGCAATGTGCATTGACCCTCAAAGCAGGACATGTTCCTCTATGCACAACTCATAGGAATAGGAAAATTATTGGGCCCTTTGGATCTGTTTTATGGACAGACATGGAAAGGAGCACAAGCACAGGGTAGAGGGAAAAAGGCACCTGTGTCAACAGGTAGTGTTTATAACATGGCCACGAGCCTCTTAGGTTGGTGGAGATCCCAGGAACCAGAAACTTACTAAAAGAACCTACCTTTATGTGTTTAAACTCAATCAGAATGTTTTGTTATAGACTTACATAGAGATGTGTTTATATGAAAAGCAAATTTTGTCTACAGCACTGTCCAGAAACAATGCTACATGAATATTTTCTTGTTTCTGCGTGGTCAGGGCTTTTATCACTCTATTGAAAAGACGCAAATTACTCAACTTAATATGTTGCCTAAATTTGACTTCTTGAGGGGAAAGCATAATTCATTGCCTTATGATTGGTTCAAAGTTACTGCTCAAAAAATTTGAGTTGAAGCGTGCCTGAGTGGCTCAGTCGGTTAAGCATCCGACTTTTGCTCAAGTGATGATCTCACGGTTCCTGAGTTCGAGCCTCGTGTCAGGCTCTGTGCCTGCTTGGGATTCTCTCTCCCTTTCTCTCTCTCTCTCTCTCTCTCCCTCTCTCCCTCTCTCCCTCTCTCCCTCTCTCCCTCTCTTCCCTCTCTCCCTCTCTCCCTCTCTCCCTCTATCCCTCCCCTGCTTACCTGCTCCCTTTCTCTCTCTCAAAACAAATAAATAAACTTAAAAATATATAATTGCTGTGTGAAAGGGAGAGTGAGCTGAGGGGGCCAGGGGAAATTGGAGGCAAAGGGTGAAAATTAGGGGCAAGTTCAACCATAGTTCAAACTAAGCCTGAAAAGTGGAGCAACCCCGTAGGGGAATTAGGGCTTTGGGCATGCATGGTGCCCTGGTGGGGTGGCCTGCAGGTCTGATGACACCAGTTTGGTATGCAGGGGGGAGATTGTTGCAGTAGGGTGGGAGGTGATCAAGTGTTCTCTAATTGTCCCACTTCACTTGTTCATTCCTAGGCATCTTCTGAACCATCTGTGGATTATTCCATTTATTCCTTGATGCCACTATGATCTAGGAAGTTTACAAAACATTTGGTTTTATGTATAATGGTTTGTCACTGCTGGGAGTGAGTCCCTAAATTGATCAGGGCTGTCCAGCGCTATTTTTCCTAACCCCACCGTATTGATTCCTACTCTCCTTCTGCCTCCCAGATTTTTCTTTCAAGTCTTCATTCTTGATGTCACAGGACTGTCAGAACAATTTGCTTCTCATCTGAAAACCTCATCATGTGAGAGTCACTACTTACTTGAGGTTTCCCCCCCTTCCTTGGGGTCTGCAGGCTTTGGTGCAACAACAGTCATCTGGGGAAGGAAGAGATGGTATATGTGTCTGCCTTTGCAGCAGAGTGCGGTTGGAGAACAAACGCCGTTGATAATCAGGCTTTAACCTGGGTTTGGTCAGGCAGAATGATTGGGATTAGGACTATAAGTCTAACTCTTCTTCTTGCTGTGATTACCAGCAAGCACCAACTGTTTGGGGTCTTGGTTTCCCTGTCTAGCTTAACTTTGGACACTTGACAAGGAGTAGTGGCTTTTGTAGATGTGGCATAGCAGGGCTGACACATGAAAAACTTGAATTAAGCCCAGTCTGCATTTGGAGCCTGTAAATTTCCCTTTCATGTTGCTGCTCTTTTTTTTTCTTTTAATGTTTGTTTGTTTGTTTGTTTGTTTGTTTATTTATTTATTTATTTATTTATTTATTTATTTATTTATTTATTTTTGCTGCTGCTCTTACTCTTGCTCACTCCTTATTTGTTCTCGATGGTGTCCTGCATTTTTATGAGAGCTTCACTCACTCTATGGAGAGTAATCTCCATAAGAAAGGGAAAGTAAGAATAAATATGCCCATCACATAGATGAGAAAACTGAGACCTGGGGAAGTCATGTAGTTTATTTAAACCACACAGTCATGTGAAAGACCTAGAGCTTGAAAGCTGTGAATAATATGGACTGGTTTTTCAATATGGCCCTAGAGCCAGCTTCATGTCAAGGAAGAAGGGGCAGCTCAGTCCTCTTCCATTTGTATTCATGTGTTGAGTATGTGAGTGCCTTGTGGATGCAAGGAACAGTGGCAGGTGCTAGGGACACAAAGCACTCAGATGCCCAGGCCTTGCTCATAAACTAGTGGAGGAAAAACATGAGCGGATAGGGATCCCAGATGGTGTGATAGATATCCTGACTCAGGAAGTCAGGTGCTATTGTAGCCCACAAGAGGGATGCCTAACCTGGCCTTGAGAGGTTAGGGAAGGCTTCTGTGCAATAAGTGACATCTAACTTGAGACGCAAATGTATTAGCTCAGGAAAGGTATTCCAGGAGGAAGGAACAGCATATTCAAAGGGGGCAAAAGTTGTGTGGCAATGGCCTAAGGAAGAAAGCTGGTGCTAGTTCATGTGGGGCCCACAGGCCACGGTGGGGAGTTTGAGCATTAGCCCAGGGGCAATGGGAAGTTGTGAAGGGTTTTAAACCTGGCCATATGGCTTAGTCACATGTGACTTAGAAAAGTCACTCGGCAGAATGACGAGGGTGGGTGGGAGGGAGGCCGAAGCTAAGGAAGACTTTATGCCTCACCCTGGGAGCTACTCCTGTGAACACATAGGGAATCCCTGTTGTTGGATTTCATCCCTCCCAATTTGCCCCCATTGCACTGAAGTTGCCCCCATTGCTGACTGCCAGCTGAGGGCCAGTGATTTTTTTTTATGCTTAAGCAGAGAATGAGAGTCCACATTCAGACAGAAGAGTTTTGTTCTGCTTCCCAGTTTGAAGAATCTGTGGCTGGGAGAATTAAGGGAGAGTTCAGTATCGGGGCAGCTTAATCTGACAAAGCTGTTGACAGCTACCAGCCCCACCACACACAGGCTTGGTGGCCAACACCTCTCTGAGCCTTACTCTCCTCATCTAAACACACAGATCCCAAACCACCAGCCTCAGATCTTTGTGGGGATCCAATGAGATGATATATGTCAAGTGCCAGGTGTTTACGGGTACCCCGTAAATACTTGCTTCTCCTTCCTTCTGCCTTTCCTCAGTGCTGCTCCATCTCAGAGTGAGAGCCAGAAGTCATATAGTGCTAATGCAAAGCCGAATACAGTCCGATATACTTCCTTTCTGACCTTTCCCATCCTGTCCTCCTCTTGGCACACTCTGGTGTCCTGGCACCAGCTTCCTTGTTCTCTGAACACTCCAGACACACTGCCACCTCAGGAGCCTCTGCTACCAGCGTTGCTTGTTTCCTCGCCTCTGTCAAGTTTTTGTTCAGATGCCATCTTCTCAGCAAGACCAACCTTAATCACTCTCTTTAAAACTCCAGCTCCCCCCTTCCCCTCTCTGCTATCACCTTGTTACATAATTTAATTATCTAGGCCTTTTTCGTTTTATCGTTGTCTCCTCTAAGTGCCATGTAAGTTCCATGGGACTCGAAGTTTTTGTCTGTCTTACTTATTGCTCTATTTAGTGCCAGACACATAATAGGCTCTCAATAAGTGTTTGCTGAATGAATGAATTAAATGCTTGATTAGCTCCCATGGTAGAGACCATCCAGAATACTGGGAATTGAGAAAGCACCTGGCATTGAAGAGTCTTGATTGCCATCCAAGAGCTTTAATGCCGTCTTACCCAGTTAGGAGTCGAAGGTTCCAGTGCTTCACTCCTTTGTCTGTGAAATGAAGACTTTGCTCTTTGTCTCACTAACAGTCCATTCTTAGGAAAAACCTTTAACCCTTAGAAGCTCTTACACAGAAGCACTGGTTAGCTTGTACATGAAGGTGTGGAAACCAGCATTTCCTCCTTTAGCAATGCTGCCAATTACCACTGTTGGACAACCTGAGTTGTTTTTCTCCTTTGTCCTCTTCCTGTCCCCCACTTATTGATTTAAAAACAGTCTCTCATTGAACCATATGGCAGTGTTCATGGTTCTCAGAATGTGGCCTGAATTCATTTCCTTGGTAGCCTGTGAGATCTAAGGAAGTTCCTATGCATGAAAGAAGCTATTCTGCATGAAAGGATAGCCATCCCCTGGCAAACTTGTATTTTTTGGATTAGGTTCATTCATTTACTTATTCACATTCAGAGACTCACAGTCAAATGGGAATGGCTGAAGGAAGACACATAGTTACAACAGTGAAAGTGTATATAGAGAGAAGAAAGTTTTTGTATTAGTTAGGCTCCTGCTACAGAAGTGTTCTAGAACAATGCCACACTTGAGTGGCTTCCAACAATAAATATTTATTTCTTCCCATATCGCCAGGTCAGCTGGGGTGGCCTTAAGGTGGGTCAGGTTCTAGTTTGTCCCAATACCTCCTTTTCTGGGACCCAGACTGAAAGGGCAGTAGCTTACCTGTGGCAGCTCTTCTTGTAGCCCATGGCAGGACTGTAAGAAGCCAAGGCAAACCACATGAGCATCTACAGTCAGGCTTGTATGGCATTTGTAACATTCCATGGACCAAAGTCACAGGTCAAGCCCAACATTAGGAAGGTAGGGATGAATACTCTGCTTACTCTAATGGCAACATGGTTGCATGGCTATTTCAGGGAGGGAGTGAAGAGTTAGGAGCCATAAGTGAATCTACTTTTAACTCTGGCTGTGGAAATTAGGGAAGGCTTCCTGGAACTGGTAACTTTCACCCTGAAGGATGAGTAGTCTCCAAGATGAACAAGTAGGCTCTAACCTGTACAAATGAGTGCAAATTTTAAAAAGAGAGAAGAAAGTAGTGTCTTAATGTTTATTTTTGAGTAGTCACTGTGGGCAATATGAAGAGAGCTACAGGAATTTAAAACAAAGGTCATCAGAGTATCTGTCCATGAAGTCCACACCTCATGGGGAAGTTGGGAAGGAAACATAATACAAAAGAGAAAAGGAAACTATATAATCAAGGACACTCTTATTCAGAGGGATAGAACAAAAGTGTGAACTCAGAAAGGAAGCTAGAATGTATTTTCAGTAGCTATTTTTGGTAGAGGATGCAAGATATGTGCTGTTTTCTGTTCACGTTTCACTTAGTCTTTACAACCTCTGAGGGCTGTCCTATGGGCAAGTCAGCGCAGATGAGAAGAAATCTGAGTCGCAGAGTGAGAGCTCGCTTGCTAAAGTGGCAGAAGGGGCGCTTCTCAGCAGTTCTATTTTGCCAAAGCGAAGAACTTACTCATAAAAAGTACTCAGCCGTGTACACACTCTATTTTATTCTTCAGTGAGACTTCTTTAAAACTTACTGAACACCTGGTTTTCAGTGTCTACCGTATGTATAGCGCGGTGTTTGTTAAAGGGCCCCAATCCTGAAGTAGGTGGCTTCTGAAATCCCAGACGGCTATGGAATTCTTCGTGTCACCTTCCCATTGCACGTGGGTTTGAATTGCCTCAAAGAAAATAGGATTCTTACCCAGAGTCCTATTTAAAATTCTCATTTTGGATGGGGGGTGGAGATTGAAATTCTGCATCTCCCTTTCCCCAGTTTATGTACACACACATCACAGGTATTTTCTCCTCAGAAATGAAGAGAGACAAGCTTGGTGAGTTGCTCTAGACTCAGCAAAGTTAGAGGTGGGACTGGGTGAAGAATAACAATTTCCACTCTTGCACGAAGTACCTTAACCTGATACTAGCTCACTACCTGTCATTACAGAGCACAGATATATTCTGGTGCAACATTCCTACTCATGAAGATGTGAGCATTTGTGAATTTTTACGTCTAGTTTCTTATCCATAATCACTTGACAGCTGATCACGTCTTCCTGGTCTTATGGACCTTGAGCATGACTTTTTAGCCTAGCATCCCATGAGTTTGTAGAGAGAGAACCAGCTCCTTTTGGCGACCATTCCTTTGCTCAGTCAGTTGTCAAACGTCGATCGGCATTTTGTGTGCTCTCCATCTTGGCAGTCTGGAATTGAGTTGAAGCATGTTTCATGACCCATTTGCTCAGGAAGCTGGCAGAACTGGTTTCCCTGATCTCAGAGACCATCTCACATGGTCATTTTCTTTCCCCAGGCATGTTTTAAATCTTGTAATAATGAGCAATGCTTGTAGGAACTGCCTCTCACTGTCTGGTGTTTACTGTCTCATGATTCCCCAGGTAGGTGATGCTCGGATCTTGCTGCCTCTCCTCAAGTCGATGATCTGGATGGAAGGAGAATCAGTTGTGTCTAAAACTGGTCCAGAGTGGGAGTGTGAGGAGGAATGCCACCGTAGGAACAAGTGACCTGTCTGGCAAGGAATTCAGCGTCCTTCTGAGAGCCTCTTCTCCACCTTGTCCCACAGGCCACCACTTCCTCGGTGAAGAGGGTACGGAGGATTTTGCAATCAGTCACCTAAAACTTTAGCTGAGCCAACACACAAGACTTTTGTTGCAGAACTGAACAAGATATTATTTCACTTAATTTTTGTGTCTTTTAATCATTTGAACTACAGTCATAGTTGTTTTGCTTTGAGAATTGTAAGCCGGATTTGTTGCTATTATCTTTGTGTATGCGTCTCAAAATGATTGACTTGAGCTTCCTGACCGAGGAGGAGCAAGAAGCCATCATGAAGGTTCTGCAGAGGGACGCTGCTCTGAAGAGAGTGGAAGAGGAGAGAGTCAGGTAAGGGGCCAGGAGGTCCTCGGGCATGGGGGAAGGAGGGACAGTCTGTCAGAAGATGGGACACCTCTTTTTCTCAGGCATAAGTGGTAGTTCTGACTTGGAGCCTGAACTTACAGGTTCCAATTTTAGGTTTACTTCCAGGATGGGACTTTTTTCCTTCTTAGTGTCTCTTAATTCCTAATTCCTTAGGACTTTTTCCAGAAATAGTCTTAATAAACTAAACCCCTTTAATTTATTAAATATTGAATTTAAAATGAAGTATATACAAACACATACATACATCTACATCTGTATATTTGAATGTGTGCATATTTATAACCACTTTAAAAAAAAAAAGGAATCATGGACAAAATTAGAATTTTTTTTTAATTCCTAAGATTTTTAAAAGAAAATAAATTGAGAAGTAGCTCACATTTCTGCATACCTTCAGAAATGTTTGAATTGGTTTCAGCAGCAGTTGAAATTGGCTCTCACTGAGCCAGTTTTTCATTTGTGTCTCACAAGAAGGAATGGCAACTTTGACACACTATTCTTGCTGAAAGGAACCCAAATGTTCCATGTAACCATTCCTACTGCTTTCCACTCACCTGCGGGGTAGATGGAACATGAGACCAGGATGTCAAAGATGTGGGCTTGAGCCCAGCTCGAGCCATCTGTCACCTGTGTAACCTTGGGCTTTGAAGACAGTGAAAGGCTTCCCGAGTGTAAGTTAATAGTATTAACTGCATAATCACTGTCCCAGGAGTTCCCCAAAAGGAGCATAAGCCATGTTCTTATTTCCTGGGACACAGGATCATGAATAATGGATTTATTTGAATGATATTTTGACCCTAACTGAATGTGTATGCTTTGTGAACATGCTGAAATTCACTACAAGCACTCCAGAGTATCTGATTATGGCTACTCATAGTAATATCTCACAGACAGACAGTGCTTCACAAAGTAACAAATGACAGTGATGAACAGATTGCAAAGGGCATTTTTCTGAGCCCAAACATTCTTTTGCAGTTGGCAGTGGGTCACGGTGGGATACAACTATGCCTACTTGATGCGTGAGGAAGCTGGCACGGGTTGGGTGACTTGCTCAAGCTCATACAACCCATAGGTGTCAGGATTGAGAGTCACGTTCTGGTCTTTAGGTACTCATGTACTAACTCCACCTCCCCTCCCTGAGAAGACAATTGCAGACAGGCCATCCTGGCACCTGGCTGTGGTTAAGAGGGCAGCTGTTTTGCCTTGAGGTAGGAAGGGCACAGAGCTGTGATGGTAATAGATACGGAGTGTGAGAATGGGGTTCTTTACCTGGCATGTGCCTCCCCACAAGTCACCTGTAGTGCTCTGTGCACCTGGAAGGGGTGCTTTTCTCCATTCTCAGCAAGTGAGGTGCTGTGAGCATTTTATGGGGGGGTGGGGCAGGGGATTTACACCAATCTTCCCTCAGAGCCTTTTGGTAGCACTGATCCTTTACCCATTACAGTTTATAAAGCCCCTTCATGAATGGTATCCTATGTTTCTTCACAACAACCCTGAGATTTGGCAAGGTAGGACTGTTAAACCCATTTTGAAAATAAGGAGTGAGGGCAACACAGAGAAAATATTAGCTGATTCTGTTTTTTTTTTTTAAATCCTTATCTATTTTTGAGAGACAGAGAGAGAGGGAGAGAGTGAGCGAGCGAGCAGGGGAGGGGCAGAGAGAGAGGGAGACACCAAATCTGAAGCAGGCTCTGGGCTCTGAGCTGTCAGCCCAGAGCCCGATGCAGGGCTTGAACTCACGGACCATGAGATCATGACCTGAGCCAAAGTCAGACGCTTAACCGACTGAGCCACCCAGGTACCCCAATATTAGCTGATTCTTTTAAAAATATTTTTTTTCTTTTTTTTTTTTTAATTTTTTTTTTCAACGTTTATTTTTATTTTTGGGACAGAGAGAGACAGAGCATGAACGGGTGAGGGGCAGAGAGAGAGGGAGACACAGAATCAGAAACAGGCTCCAGGCTCCGAGCCATCAGCCCAGAGCCTGACGCGGGGCTCGAACTCCCGGACCGCGAGATCGTGACCTGGCTGAAGTCGGACGCTTAACCGACTGCGCCACCCAGGCGCCCCTAAAAATATTTTTAAAAATGTTTGTTTATTTTTGAGACAGAGGCAGTGCATGAGCAGGGGAGGGGTAGAGAGAGAGGGAGACACAGAATCCGAGGCACCAATATTAGCTGATTCTTAAAGCATAGTGGGAATTCCTTTATCCTCTCAGAAGACAAGACAGAGAGACTTGGAAAGAAAGCACAGGAGCAAAGGCTGCACTGGGCCCTTCTTCCTACATCAGGATATGGGGACTGTGAAAACCAGATCGCTGAACACCTTTGACTCTAAATGTTCTTGGCCCCTGGGATTGCAGGCTGCTGAGTCTTCTGCATAGTTGTGTGTTTCTGTGTGAGTGGAGTGGAGGTGTTTCATAGACATCTGCAGTGGCTGATGGAAAAATCCTCAAAACATGCAAAGTTCTGTCTGGAGCTGGGCTTGGTAAGGGGTGTGAGCATATCCTCTGGTACCAGCCAGTCTACAGCTGCAGCAACAATGCAATGAGTCCCTTGGTAGTGGTGAGTTTGCAGATGCCCCTTCCATTCGCCATTTCTGAGGGTGCCCCAGCAGCTGCCACTTTTGTAAACTGATAGGAAGAAGTCTTGGGGTGGCAAAAAATCAAGTGTCAGTCAGGCCTTGTATACCACCACCATTCTGGGGGAGTTTTGAGTTAGACATCAAGCACCTGATTTTGACTTGGCCACAGATAGGTCTAGGACTCTGCTCCTGGGGAGGAGTGATGGTTTACAGCTGGGTGGGGGTGGAGGGCAGGGGGGGCGGCAGGTGAGCATGAGGCCGATAGTCTGAAGACCCTGGAAGAGGCCCAGCCCATAGCCTGGACTGCTTCATGTAAAGAGAATCGTGCTGTGGCCCCTTCTTTGATTTAGAGGTAAAGGGCCTTGTGGGTATCGGTCTGAGGCTGTTCTGCTTCTGGGCTGGTGGAACTAGATCTCTGGTCTCTGAAAATGCTATTCCATGGGCTTTTGCTTTTCAGCTCCTTTGCTCTTCTCCAGCTGTTTGTCTTTGACTCTTCTGTCAGCCTTCCATATAGCCTGATAGCTCTGAAAAGGAGCTTTTTTGGTCCATATTGGTTACTTTACAGACAAAGAAGGTAAAGTCCAGAGAGGGGAAGTGACTTGCCCAGGGTCACACAGCTAGTCATTGCCAAAGCTATGGTAAGAAAAGCTCTTGGTCCAGTGCTATTCCCTCTATCCCATGTTGGTATTATTGCCCTTTGCAATTTGTTAAGCACTGTCATTTGTTAATCATTTGTTAATTTGTGAAGCACTGTCTATCTGTGAATTATTATTTGTAGCCATAATCAGATACTCTGGAGTGCTTGAAGTGAAGTTCAGTATGTTCGTAAAGCATCCGTGTTCAATTGGGGTCAAAATTGTTGGTATTATTCTTTCAGAAGAATAGGGAAGAACTCCCCTGCTTAACCTTGGAGTCAAAAGTGACATGAGTTTCAATCCTCTCCTTACCACTAACCAACCATACTTCATTGGACAAGTTATTTAACCTTTCGGAGCCTTAACCCAGAGACTGGGAATGACCATAATACCAAACTCAAGGGATTAGAGTTGGGATTAAGTAAAATAATTCTTAATCTTCTTAGCTCATGAGAAGTGATGGATACATTTCGATTCCCTTATTCCCCACTCTGCTTTTACCTCTAAAATAGGTCAAAATTCTATGCTTGGTAGTCTGACTCTTTAGGAGCAAATCACTCCTAAAAATCTCAATAATTTAATGCAGTGAAACTTAATTGAGCATCTATTAAGTATAAGGAACTACTCTGGACAATGATATGAAGAGAATTTTAGGGTCATGAAGACATGGTCCCAGCCCTCAAGGAATTGACTTTTGTCCATTTAATGGATTATCAGTTGCAAATTAAAAATCTCAGCTTTGTTTCCCTAACATGATTTTGCAGTTTCTGTCCTTCTCCTACTTGGAATGTGGCTTTAGAAACATAAATTATATAATTCTAATAATAACCTCGACAAGACATCATTAGAAAGACAATGGACTGGAGCACTGTTGCCCAGTAAGACCAGATGCTGCCTCAGAATCCTTTTCAGCATGGCTGTAAGTGAGATTTTGCGTTCAAACTGAAATCTGTTTGCCTTTCCTAATATATCCAGGGGTTCAAATTGTTTACCTCCAAGCTCATTCAAGACATTGTGGATGATTTCATGGATGAGAAAGATGAGTGTCACACAGGGAAAGTGTTCAGTTCTCAAATCCCTGTACCTGGTAGAGCATGGACTTGAACCCAAGGGAACATCCAGTGTGATGTCTCAGGATGCAGCTACAAGATAACAGTTCCAGGTGACTGTTGCCACCACAACTGTGTTTCATGCTGCCTCTCTGCCTACAGTCACAAGTGCTGGGCTCAGTCATTACCATGCATGTATACTCAGCATGCTTCCCTAACTACCAGCTAGAGCCATTTCACAGACCAGCAGTGAAGCAGACATTAGGATGGATTCTTTTTCTCTCCCTTTTCATTTTAAGAAACACCATCACACATACACATATGTAATTTTAGTCTTTTATGGTTTGGAAATGAGACACTTTAAAGGTGGTGTTTCCTGTGCTTTGTGTCATACTGTCAGCAGGAAACCATTGCCCATGTGCGTCTGTACCCCACCAGCACCACACCCCCACCCCTGTGCATACATAACCACATCTACAGTGATGGGCGTTCTTGCCATAGATAACATCTCAACCGCGACCACATCTTATGATTCTTAGCTGCTCCCCTAAGACCTAGTTTTTTAAGGGAAGGCAGTTGGCATTGAAGAACTGCTTTCCAGGACCTCTGGGGTATTTTCTGTCAGTGCAAAGGGGAAAGGAACCAACATTTGTTAAGGAACTATACTGTATACTGAGCTTCACTTATATTTTCCCCTTTCATCTACATAACAGTATAGCTAAACCTGCTTTACAGTGAGGAAATGAGGTAGAAGAGGTTAAGCGCCTGCAAGATTGAAGCCTTGCTCATCAAACTGCAAAGCCTGTGCTTCCTTCCCTCATGCTGTGCTGCCTCAGCAGATTGTGTGGATTTATGATGTGTCCATGACACAAGGGACACATGTTTCCTCTCATTTTCTGCATGGAGCATTTGCAATTTATTTCATTTTTGCATGTGTTAGTTTTCAGATTCTCTATCAAAGGTTGAATTCCCTTGTAGAAAAAGTGAAGTGTGATGACCATCTTAGCAAAATCATGTTTGGCTTTCTCAGGTAGGATGGAGTAGCAGAAACAGTGTTGGCCAGGAGTCTGGATGGCTTCTGGTCCTGGCTCTGTGTGACCTTGGGCAAACCTTCTAACCTCTCTGGCCTCAGACTACTTTCAAATCACATAGTCTAACTGCCTTGTCCAGAATATACTGAGGAGTTAAAAAAAAAAAAAAAAGCGCCTGGGAGTGGGCCAGTGGGCCTTTCTGGACAGACTGCTGTTTCTTGTCCAGTTGACTAGATAACATCATGAAAGTCCCGCCTGTGAAGGTAAGCCTTTGCCTAATGATGAATCACTGGAAGCTGGGGTGCGTTGTGTGAATACAAAGGGGAGCAGGGGATCAGCTGAGGGAAATACTGAGGCTGGACTGGAGGGTGTCACTGCTTTTCCAACTTTCCTCTGGAAGTGCTCACACTCTGCAACACAGGAGTTGAGACTGGTGCTTAGGGCTGTAGATTGAATTTTTAATGCACAATTCCAAGCATCTGGCTAATACATGATAGGGGATTAATGAATTAATGAATGAACAAATGAATAGATATGGCCTTCAGCACGCAGAGGAGGCAAGATGGCTGTCTTTTATAATTCACTAAATTCTTTGTACATCATGGTGAAATTGTAAGTATTAAATGAGATGATAGGTGATGCATGTTAAGTGCCAAGCATGGGGCCCAGTACAAAACGCATGCTTTATATGTATTAGCCAGAGGAGGGGGGCATGAGGGGCATATTCTGCCTGGAAGGCCAGCAGGACAGTGTGCTTCATGGGCTGAGTGCTTTTCTTCTATCTTCATCTCTGCCCACCAGCCCAGCGGGGTTTAGTGGGCATCTTCTCTATCCTCAGCTCTCTGCTAAGCACAATGTGCATGTGTGGAGAGGATGGTAAGCAATGAAAACTGTGATCCGAAAAATTTATCTTTTTCTCATTTCAACTCAATGGTATAAAAATTAGAGAATCAAATGCCATTTTTGTTGGTACAATTAGAGTTGATGAAAAATGAGACATCAACCTGGCTGATAGAGAAGATTTTAATAGCATCATCTAGATGGTGGAATTTTTGTTTAATGATCCTACATCTTTGTAAAACTTGGGATTTAGTGTCACATATATGTATTCATCTATAGGATATTCCAAATGACTAAGATAGAAAAGGAAACTGATTAAACCTAGCAGTGATTATCATGTTAGGAAAGACATTATTGGCACTTAATGAATTTGAAATTTTTCGTACTCTTTTGCCACTTAAGCCACAAACTCACCCCTCGTTCTATAATGTAATGGCTACCAGCCTTTCCAGGGGCAAATGTGTTTGAGTGAGCCTGACTCACACGGTGTGTGTTCATTGCACACTGAAAGTTTAGCATGATTAGGGCTTACAGACAGTCATTCAGGCAGGAGCAGAGTAAGAGTTGCACGAGGATGACTACAGAGTACGTTTCAGCTGAACAACAAAAATAAGTAAATAAATAACCTGAAGAGGAGTTGAGAGTTGTTATGCTATGAGGGTTTGTGGTCTCTTTCAACAGGAAGATGGCTGATGCCATATTTCATCATGCTTTTTCCCATTCCCTCAAGAGTGAGATGTCCTGCCTCATCAGGGGAAGTGAACCATACCCACCACTGCCATTGTATTGGGTATGGTTCACTTAAGCCCAGCAGTGACAGGATCTCTCTTATATCTTGCCTGACTCAGACTGGGGTGGCTGCTGAGCATTTATTTGTTCTTTATTCACTCAATTCACAGTTGTTGGGTATCAGCTCTGTGCCAGGCGTGGTGCGAGGTGCTCGCATTACAAAGGTGATTAAGATGTTGTCCTCACCTACAAGGTGTTTGCAGAGTTCACAGAGTAGTGGGTGAGACAGATGTGCAAATAGATCATTGGAACATGATGTGGTCAGTGCTGTGGGAGCCTGGGGGAAGGGCAAGCTGCTCACAGGTGTCTTGGCAATCAGGGAAGGCTTCCCCTGTGAGGTGGTGCATGAGCTGGATCTGAAGGATAAGGACCAATGTACTGCGAAGAGAAGTGAGGAAAGATATCCTCACATTTATTGGCCTCTTACCAAGATCTAGGCACTGTTGGGTGCTTTCAGGTAAACACCTCATTTAATCATCTTAGAAGTCCTACAGAGTAGATCTTATTTTCCTTCTCTTTACAAAGAGACTGTAGTGTCAAGGGGTTTAGTAACCTGCCCAGGTAGCATATAGGAAGGGTTAGAACAAGGATTTGGACCTGTTTGGGAGAGTCTAAACCTTGTAATCTTTCTGCCAGGACTTTCTGCTTGTAATGTTTATGGAGATCAGAAAGAGCAGTTTGGGGAATAATAAGAAATCTAGAGTACTGGCGAGTAGAGTCTGGAGGTAAATGCTGGAAAATGAATCTGAAAAGGTAGTCTGAAGCCAGGTGGTCAGGGGCCTTATTTGATATTCCTTCACCCCACAAGCACTGAATAAATACCCACCGTTTTCCAGAGATACCAAATAAGGATATATAGAGTACAAGACCTGCTCACTTTGTAATCAGGGAATGCTAGAAGGACTTCTCTCTTCTGGAATTGAACTCAAACTTGGTCCTTTGGGAGGAGAAGCCAAAAAAGCTCCATCAGTAGCCCATGGAGGATTGTTTGCTTTGCCAAAAGCATCAGACAATTGGAAACCATTAGAAATGTTTGATAAGAACCATGACCTCCCTGGTGATTCAAAACCATAAAGTGATGACTGTTTCTGTCAGGGTTTGGTGATGTTTTATCGTAACTGGACATGTTTGGGATGGGGTCACTTCTTCCTAGGTAACTGGGAGAGGAGAGAAACTTCCAGCAGAGAGTTGAACTCTTGGGAGGAAGACACTCCAGGCACCCTTGGAGAGAGGACATGCACTTGCTAGAATCCCTCCTGTTTTCTCCACTCCTGGGCATGCCAGTGTGCAACCCTCACACACAGCCCTGCTGCCACCCCCTTGGTGTGGCCATCATACAATGTTCTCTGGCTAAGACATTTTGATTTGCTACTTAGGAAGGGTGCATATTAACTTGAATGACAATCATAAACCCTCTTGGATTTATGTAGCACATTACCTCCCAAAAGTTCAAAGTCTGCTTAAGGCTTTAATACTTCTTTATTCTGTTGCTCTACTCTGGAGTTTGTGATTCTCATTTTACTGAGATGGGTGGAGAGATGTAGAGATTAAAAGACTTGTCAGGTATAGGGTCAGCTAGAAAGATGGCAGAGTAGGATGACCCTAAGCCCACCTCATCTCACAGATACAACCAGATTACACTCACATCGGTATAAATAACCCACAAAACAACCCAACGATGGACAGAACAAACTTCACAATTAAATGGTGGAGAAGAGGCCACAATGAATAAGGTAGGAAGAGTGAAGGCCCAGTTTGGGAGTGAAGTGGATTAGGGCCATCTATGGTGCAGAGGAAGCTGGTGGCACAAAGAAGGGCAGAAAACAGACTTTCCCACAGGGAACCCATAAAATGGAGGATGAATTCCCATAATATTTGCCTTTGAAATTGAGGGGACCTGAATATGTGATTTCTTACAACCAGTGGGACTTAAGGCCTGTAACTTTAAAAATAGGGGCTTGACTCTGGGATCTTTTCTGACCCCAACACTATGAAACTAGAAAACAACCACAAGAAAAATCTGGAAAGAGCACAGATACTTGGAGGTTAAATAGCATGCTACTAAACAATAAATGAGTCAACCAAGAAATCAAAGAAGAAATAAAAAATTGTATAGAAACAAATGAAAATGAAAACATAATGGTCCAAAATTTTTGAGATTCAGCAAAAGTAGTTCTAAGAGGGAAGTTTACAGCAATATAGGACTACCTCAAGAAGCAAGAAATCTCTCAAACAACCTAACCTTACACCTAAAGGGACTAGAAAAAGAAGAACAAGTAAAACCCAAATCCAATGAAAGGAAGGAAGTAACAAATATTAGAACAGAAATAAATGGCATAGAAACTAAAAAAAACAATAGAACAGGTGAAACTATGAGCTAGTTCTTTGAAAAGATTAACAAAATTGGTAAACCTCTAATAAACCTCTAAAAGAGGACCCAAATAAAATCAACACCACAGAAATACAAACAATTGTAGCAAAATATTATGAAAACCTATATGCCAACAAATTGGACAACTTAGAAAATATGGATAAATTCCTAGAAACGAATAACCTACCAAAACTAAAGCAGGAAGAAATAGAAAATTTGAACAGACCAATTACCAGCAATGAAATTGAATCCATAATCAAAAAATCCCCTAAAACAAAAGTCCAGGACCAGACAGCTTCACAGGAAAATTCTCCCGAACACTTAAAGAAGAGTTAATACCTATTCTTCTCAAACAATTCCAAAAAATAGAAGAGAAAGGGAAACTTCCGAATTCATTCAATGAAGCCGGTATCACCCTTACCAGATAGGAACACCACAAAAAAAGAGAACTACAGGCCAATATCTCTCATGAATATACATGTAAAAATCTCAAAAAAATATTAGCAAACTGAATCCAACAATACAAAAAATTAAAAAAAGAACTACCCTATGACCCAGCAATAGCACTACTAGGAACTTCTCCAAAGGATACAGGAGTGTTGATTCATAGGGGCACATGTATCCCAATGTTTATAGCAGTGATTTCAACAATAGCCAAATTATGTAAAGAGCCTAAATGTCCATCAACTGATGAACAGATAAAGAAGATGTGGTTTATATATACAATGGAATACTAGTTGGCAATGAAAAAGAATGAAATCCTGCCATCTGCAGCAATGTGGATGGAAGTGGAGGGTATTATGCTAAGTGAAATAAGGCAGGCAGGGAAAGACAGACAGTTCCACTCATATGTGGAACTTGAAAAACTTAACAGAAGACCATGGGGGAAGGGAAGGGGGAAAAATAGTTATAAACAGAAAGGGAGGGAGGCAAACCATAAGAGACTCTTAAATACAGAGCACAAATTGAGGGTTGATGGTGGGCATGGGGGAGAGAGGAAAATGGGTGATGGGCATTGAGGAGGGCACTTGTTGGGATGAGCACTGGCTGTTGTATGTAAGCAATGAATCATGGGAATCTACCCCCCAAACCAAGAGCACACTGTATGCACTGTATGTTAACCAACTTGATGATAAATTATATTTAAAAAAATCTTACACCACAATCAAGTGGGATTTATTTCTGGGATGCAGGAGTGGTTCAATATTCACAAAACAATCAACATGATACATTACATGAATCAGAGAAAGGATAAAAACCATATAATGATTTCAATAGATGCAGAAAAAGCATTTGGCAAAGTAGAACACCAATTCATGATAAAAACTTTCTGTAATGTATGTTTAGAGGGAACATACTGCAACATAATAAAGGCCAAATATGAAAAACCCATAGCCAATATACTGAATGGTGAAAAACTGCGAACTTTTGCCTTAAGGTCAGGAACAAGACAAGCCTGTCCACTCTCAGCACTGTTATTTAACATAGTACTGGAAATCCTAACTACAACAATTAGACAACATGAAGAAATAAAAGGCATCCAAATTGGCAAGGAAGAAGTAAAACTCTCACTATTTGCAAATGACATGTTACTGTATTTAGAAAACCCTAAATATCCCCCCCCAAAAAATGCTAGAACTGATAAATGAATTCAGTAAAGTTGCAGGATGCAAAATCAATGTACAGAAATCCCTCAAATTCTTATACACTAACAATGAAGCAGTAGAAAGTGAAATTAAGTAGAGAATCCCAACTTCATATATTGAAAAAAAAAAAAGAAAGAAAAAGAAGAGAATCCCATTTACAACTGTACCAAAACCAGTAAAATATCTAGGAATAAACTTAACCAAACAGGTGGAAGATCTGTACTCTGTAAAGTGTGAAACACTGATGAAAGAAATTCAAGACAATGCAAAGAAATGGAAAGATGTTCCATGCTCATAGGTTGGAAGAATAAAGATTGTTAAAATGCCTATACTACCCAAAACAATCTACATATTTAATGCAATACCTATCAGAATACCAACTGCATTTTTTTCACAGAGCTAAAACAAACCTAAAATTTGCATGGAACCACCAAAGACCTCAAATAGCCAAAACAGTCTTGAAAAAGAAAAACAAAACTGGAGGTATCACAATTCCAGATTTCAAGTTATATTACAAAGCAGGAGTCATTAAAACAGTATGGTACTGACATAAAAATAGACACATAGATCACTGGAATATTAAAGAAATCCAAAAATAAACCCACAATTATATGGTTAGTTAATCTTCAACATAAGAAGAACGAATATCCAATGGGAAAAAAGACTCTTCAGCAAATGGTATTGGGAAACTGGACAACCATGTGCAAAGTAACAAAACCAGACCTCGTTCTTATACCATACATGCAAATAAACTCAAAATGGATTAAAAGGCCTAAATGTGAGACCTGAAATAATAAAAAATCCTAGAATAGAGCATAGGCAGTAATCTCTCTGACATTAGCCCTAGCAACATTTTTCTAGATATGTCTCCTAAGGCAAGAAAATTAAAAGCAAAAATAAACTTTGGGACTACATTAAAATAAAAAGCTCTGCACAGTGAAGGAGACAAACTAAAAAGCAACCTGTGGAATGAGAGAAAATATTTGGTAATGACATAAAGGGTTGGTATCCAAAATATATAAAGAACTGATACAACTCAGTACCAAAAACAGATAATTCAACTAAAAAGTGGGCAGAATACATGAACAGACACTTCTCCAAAGATGACATCCAAATGGCCAGGAGACATATGAAAACAAGCTCAGCATCACTCATCATTAGGCAAATGCAAATTAAAACTACAATGAGTCATCACCTCACACCTGTCAGAATGGTGAAAATTAAAACACAAGACACATCAAGTATTGGTGAAAACGTGGAGAAAAGGGAACCCTCTTGCACTGATGGTAGAAATGCAAACTGGTGCAGCCACTGTGGAAAACAGTATGGAGGTTCCTCAAAAGATTAAAACTGGAACTACCCTACCACCCAGTAATCAAATTACTAAGTATTTACCCAAAAAATACAAAAACACTGAATCAAAGGGATATATGCACCCCTATGTTTATTACAACCTATTTACAACAGCCAAACTATGAAGCAACCCAGCTGTCCACTGATAGGCAAAGGATAAAGAAGAAGTGGTGTGTATTACAATGGAATATATTCAGCCACTAAAAAAAGAAAGAAATCTTGTTTGCAACAACAGGGATAGAGCAAGAGAGTGTAATACTAAAGGAAATAAGTCAGTCATGGGAAGACAACTACCATGTGATCTCACTCGT
Source organism: Prionailurus viverrinus (assembly GCF_022837055.1). Classification (NCBI taxonomy): domain Eukaryota; kingdom Metazoa; phylum Chordata; class Mammalia; order Carnivora; family Felidae; genus Prionailurus; species Prionailurus viverrinus. The sequence continues at coordinate 47,062,595 of NC_062570.1, forward strand.
GTGGAATTTACAAACAAATGAGCAAAGAAAAAAGAGACCTAGAAATAGATGCTTAACTATAGAGAACAAACTGATGGTCACCAGAGGGGATGTGGGGGGGTGGTGGTGGGAGAAATAGGGGATGAGAATTAAAGAATACACTTATCACGATGAACAAAAAAAGACTTGTTAAGTAGAACAGTGTTTTTTTAAGTGAGTAAATTAGGAAGATTTTAGGGCTGCATTTGTTTTGTTCTATAGGCTTTAGCTTTTCAGTGAGCATGAGTGATCATGGAACCCTTGAAAGCAGTAACTGCACAATTGGCTGTGCCTCTGCCTCTACTCCCTGTCCCCCTCCTACCATAAATTTGATCTTGCCTGCCTCCTGCCTGCTTTTTCAGCATTCATTTCCCTAGCATTAAGACCCAGAGACATCATGCACTTCCCCCACAGAAAGTCTCTGATAAAACTCATTTCACTGAAATGGAAAGGATTGATGAGCTGATAACTACACCACACTTATTCATTGGGTATTAAGTGCCAGGCATTTGCAAAGGGCAGTTTATATGCATTAGCTAATTTAATCCTCAAAGCAATCCCATGAAGTAGATTAGTATGATTAACCTCTTTTTACAGCTAAAGGGACCAAAGCTTAGAGATGCTTAATATATCATCTTTCCCTGGGGTGTTTGCATTTGAACAGTAGACACAGAAGACCACAGCTCAAAAGTGAATCCATTCTTGAGAAATTCCAGACATCATGTGGAGGTCAGGGATAAAGTCTTTGATTTTTAAAAAGTGTAAGCCTTGTCTTTCTTGACTTTTCATTCAAAGAGGAATATATATTTCTTAGTCATCTAAGAGGTTTGTGGGGTCTTCTAAATTATTGAGAGCTTTATTTGTGTTTCTGTTTACAAATTTCTTTATGCACTGTCACAGTAAACTCATTTATTTACCATGGGCTCTCAGCAAAGTAAAGCTCTTTTCCTTTTGTAGACATTTGCCTGAAAAAATTAAGGATGACCAACAGTTGAAGAATATGAGTGGCCAGTGGTTTTATGAAGCCAAGGCAAAAAGGCACAGAGACAGAATTCATGGTGCAGATATCATCAGAGCATCCATGAGAAAGAAGAAGCTCCAGGTAGCAGGTGAGTTGATTTGGGTAGTACATTTTGAGCCAGCATTTGTGGGGAAGGCATTGTCAAGAGAAGGGAAGGATGTTAGAATCTTTACTGGAAGCTGCTGAGGGATGTCATTTAGAGGTGTGCTTTGCATAATGTGTAGTCCCCCAGCTCAAAATCCTCTTGCCCTGAATTCAGATGGATGAAGGCAGGGCTAAGTGACCCAGGGTAATGTAGAAAAACATGGGAAGTCCTTTAGAGACTGTATTGAGTTGTAGTAGTATAGACAGTTGGGGTTTATTTTTTTTTTTTCAGTTTATTTTATTTATTTTGAGAGAGAGAGAGAGAGAATGCACATGCAAGGGAGGGGTGGAGGGAGGGAGGGAGGGAGGGAGAGAGAGAGAGAGAGAGAGAGAGAGAGAGAGAGAGAGAGAATCCCAAGCAGGCTGTGCACTGTCAGCACAAAGCCTCACATGGGGCTTGAACTCACAAACTTTGAGATCATGACCTGAGCTGAAATCAGGAGTCAGAATCTTAACTGATTGAGCCACCCAGGCGCCCCAACAGTTGGGGTTATAAGGCATTTACCCCTGCATTCCTTTTGGCTTTTAACTCAGAAGATTCAGAACCTTTTCTTTGAGTAGGGTGACAGAAAGAGACTAGCATCTCTTTCAACAACTTTAACATCTGATACCTCTTTAATCAACCAAGTGTATTACTTAAGAGACTGTAAAGACAGTATTTTGAGGGCTTTAGAATTCTGTTGGGTTTATTAAACATTTATAGTGTGCCTTCTCTCTCACTCTAGACTAGACAGTATAAACTTTTACCCCTGAGAATAGCCCCTGTGTAGATCTAACCTGTATACAATAAGGAAAACAGCTCTCACCTTTTGATCATTTAATACATGATAGGCATTTACTCTCTATATTTGTAAGTATAGCAGCAATATTGTAAGGTAGGTATTATTATCCCCGTTCTATATATGGGACATGTAAAGTTCAGAGAAGTGAAATTACTTGTCCAAGGTTGTATCATTGGCAAATGGAGCACTGGGATTTCATTCTTTATGACTCAGAGTCATACTCCTTGCAAATAAAGGCTTATTGTTGAGTATATGCCATGTGTTGCTTGCATCCCTCTTGATTTTCAAAACCATCCCGGCCTTCAGAACTCTTGATAGGTACAGGTTACTATTGTGGATTCTGTTTTGCAATTGAAGAAATTAGACTTATGTGTAGAGAGACTCTGTAGGGAATACCACCCTGGAATGTGACTATTTGGTAATTGGGAGCCCTTATATTGAGACAGAGCATGAACGGGGGAGGGGCAGAGAGAGAGGGAGACACAGAATCAGAAGCAGGCTCCAGGCTCTGAGCCATCAGCCCAGAGCCCGACGCGGGGCTCGAACTCACGGACGGCGAGATCATGACCTGAGCTGAAGTCGGACGCTTAACCAACTGAGCCACCCAGGCGCCCCTGCTTCATCTTCTTAACGTTGATGTATAAGCATTCCTGGCATTTATTGGCTCTGTGGTCTTAGGCAAGTCTCCTGAACTTTTTGATCCTCAATTTCCAAACCTGTGAACTTGGAAAAAAACTCCTTCCTCACAAGGAAATGCATGCAAAAAACTCAGCACTGTGTCTGGCATTTAGTACTTGGTTGATGCTATGAGAGGTGCTGGTGAAGAGATCTGATGTTCAGAGGCAAAAAGAAGTTATTTCCTGAATAGGGAATGCAGAGTTTTTTGGGGGGCCTTGGCATCTGAGCTGGGTATTGAGGAGTATGTAGAATTTGGATGTGTAGAGACTGGGGGAAGGAAGAGGCAGTGGAGAGGAACATTCCAGATGATAAGTGTTTATTTCCCTTTGGGTCCCAGAGCCCAACCTCAAGTCAGGCACTGTTGATGTTTGGTAAATGCTTGGTAATGATGGTGTCTCTGTTCCAATGAGGACTCACTGACCAGAGAATTCTCCTGGCATACATCTTTAGTCCTGTCCCCAGTTGAGGTCAGATCCACTTAGAGGTGGTCAGCATTTTGCTGTAGTGGTCTCTGGATTTACCTGCACATTTAAATGTACAATCATGCTCTCAGGAGATTCTGCTTGAGGGAAGCTAACAATATGAGAATCTACTGACTTGACTTGCAGATGTAATTCTGACCCTGGATACTCAGACTCATTAGTGATTGCCTTGGCACTCTGGAAAGGCCTGAGGTTCAAGTTTGAGCTTCAGTGATAAGAGCTACTATAAGAGTTGTAGGTTATGGAGGTGAGGAATAACCTTCCTGTCTTTATTGTTTCCTCTTTCAGCTGAGCAGAGTAAGGACAGAGCAAATGAGGCAAAGGAAAGCTGGGTGAATAACGTCAACAAAGATGCTATCCTTCCCCCGGAGCTAACTGGTGCTCTAGAAGAGCCAGAGGATGTAGCACCAGCAAGCCCAAGGTAAGGTAGAGCTCATAGGGAGAGCCGCTGGATGTGGGATTCATGGCTTGGTGTGCTATGAGTGCAAACACCAGACTCTTCTCACAGGCACTGTGATGGGAGTATGTATGAGAGAATTTGGGGCCCTGATGTGGACAAAGCCTGAGCAGTACTCTTCCAACTTCGAGAATTTCTAACAAACCTGAATGTTAAATAAAATCAAAATATTAAGTGGGTGATTTCTTCTAGCACCAACAATAGCTGATTTTTATTTGTGTTAATGATTTCACCTTAGAGTAGAATGAAGAGGTACTTCAAAATAAATAGAGTCGTTTCAGAGAAGAGGTGAATTATGATCAAATTGTACAACCTGGTTCAATGGAAGAAGCTCAAGTTTCTGAGAAACCAGACATGAATTCAAATCCTAAATATGCCACTTATTAGCCATTTGATGATGGACAAGTCATTTAACCTCTCTGAGTCTCTTTTCTTAACTCTAGATAGGAAAGATAATATGTATATACCAGGAAAGACTATAGTGAGAATTAGTGATAATGTAGGTAGAATACCTGGTATATAGGAGGTGCTCAGTAAATGCCTCTTTAGGATGCAGATTGTCCTCAATATTTCAGTCTTGATTTTTTTTTTTTTTTGGTGTTTTCCATACCTGTTACCATCTGGCCAGTCAAAAATGTACATTTGTGCATCCTTCCTAAGAAGTACCTGACTGTGGAGCTACATTGCCAGAAACCTTTTGAGGATTTGCTTTTAGGTATTTAAGATCTTCCCATTGGTGTTCATCCCTTGGAGGTATAGTTATTACCCTTTGGTGGGAAGGCAGTTGCATTGTATCTGTACCTCCTCAGTGAAGACAATTCAATTCAGAGTCTACAACAGGGCTGAAGTCAACAAATTTGCTGGTAGGATAATCACTGAGTCAGTTTCCAAGTCTGAGGCACCTAGGGAACAGGGATATTTCTAATGTAGTTGACACATGAGGGAGAAGGTCTATAATGTAGGCATCAATAGGCATTTCAGAGCCAAATATGAGTAAAGTTACATGATGTGAATAATGGAATACTGACTCTATTAAGGTACCCAGTATCCATCTCCCGGTTGGAGAGGACTCACTTCCATGGGTTGTAGGCTGGACTGTTTCCCCTCTGGGATGATTTGTAATGTTCTGTATGTAGAAACCATGTTGGCTAGAAGTTAAACAATAAGTAGTCACTAATTGATTTTGTGACCTTGTGTTAGAAGTGACTTAACTTCTTGGGCCTTTGGTTTCTCAACTATAAAAATGGAATGATAATGATTTTCCAGCAGGATTACTGAGAATTTAATTAGCTAGTAAATGTAGAATTCTTAAAATGGTCAATAGCACATAGTGGGCATTTAGTGAATGGAAGTATGGACTCTCACATACATTGAGTGAGAATCGATCCCTACCACTTCCCCTTGGTGACTTCCCATTTTCCAGCAATCCCCCTAATGAGATAAAGGATTTCCTTCCATAGGGAAAGATGAGAACTTAAGTATTAGAAACTCCAGGAGTGAGAACACAGTTATTTAGAATCATCATTAAGGAGCTGAGAGCAGCTCCTAAGAGCCAATCTGATGGGTGATGGGGACACCAGAACACTGACTAACTAGGGGAGGAGGGTTCAAGTACCACAGAAGGGGAAAGGAGATTTGGGGGTGTCAGAAGACCAACTTAGCTTACTGCACAGTTTTATCTGGGTCAGACTTCCTGTCCTTCTCCCAAGAACGCATTTCATCTCAAAGGGCCTGGGGGACAGAGGCGCCGCTGCCCTCATTACCTGGCTTTTCTTCATGACCCCCATGCAGGCTGGTGGGTGTTTCCCCCTGTTTCTCAATTTGAGGCTATTAATATAGCTTCCCCAAGTCATATCTTCATTATTTTCTGCATTCCTTGTGTGGCCTCAGACGAGACTTTCTGGTTTCATCTGTAAATCAGAGCAGAGCTGCCTCACTAGGATATTATGAGATTAAATGAAATGAGATGTGGGAACCACTTAGCATTTCACAGGAAGAAAGAAAATTGGCAATTTCCAGTGGCTTTATAATTATGTTATTATAACATAGATGAGGTATGGTTCAGAAGGCAAGAATAAAAATGTCAGAATAAAAATGTATGCTGCTTTGCTCATGACGTGACATGGGTGGTAATCATCCAGAACTGTGGAAGGAGCTGTTGTTTACTTCTTCCTTCCCATGTCAGAAGCTAGTACTTTACTCAGTATCGGGTTCCTGCGGTGTTTCTCACCTATACTTTAACCTTTGCGAACTGGGTGTGTTAAGTATATTTTGGGGCCTGTACTTTTAGAGGAATTGAACTTCAATAGCATGACTCAGTACCTGTCAATATTTTCTTAGCCAGGAGTCAGGTGTCCGGGAGTGTTGTGAGGCAACAGTGACTAGATATTGCAGTTTCTGAAGCAGTTTTTCTAATAGGTTCTGTGGCAAGATTCCTTGTTTGTATGGGCACAGTTCTGTGGGGTCCTGCCTGAGAAGAATTGAAACACTGTGGGTGCCTGGCATGAACTCACGCGCCATCTGGTACCTGCATTCTTCCGGAATTCATCTTTGTTTGCACCTGTCACACAAGGAAGTAGAGAGAGGTTTGATGAACGAAGGAGTAGAGAGTGAGGTTTTCTTTAAAGTGGCAAAGGGAAAACTCCAAATGCTCACAGTTCCAGTGCTGGTTGCTGAATTTTAACTGTGCAGTATTGGCACAAATGGTGGTCAAAGACCCGTGTTTTGTTTTTTTAAAAAATAACCTGTATTTCTTAGTCATCACAGATTGGAATCTTATATAAAAATATAACAAAAATGAAATACAGAAAACAGCAAAATCATACGAAGTATAAAGCTCCAATACAGTTCTGGGCTGTCTTAGCAAATTGCTATAAATGAGTCTAAATGTATACACGCAATTTCTGTACTCCCCTCATTGTGAACCAGTGACACGCAGTTCTCAGATTGGCACTGGTTCATGAACCACACCTTGATAGCACATCATGTCCTCCCTATCCCCAAATAATCCACAAGGCATGGCTGAACCAAGGTGGGGAGTATACAAATAAAGATGTGAGAAGCTCTTCCCATAGGGGTCAGGACCCTGCCCATAAATGAGGTATAAGATGTCTTGACTATAGAGGTAGACCTGTTTTGGGGTGAGAAGACCTTCCTTTGTTACTTGGGATGACATGTTCTGTGAAACAAGGTTGGGTGCTCCGGGCAACACTGATAGTCTTAGATGTCCCCATTTTGGTGCTGCTTTGGTCTGAAGGAGGCTGCAAGTGGACTGGCCCTGTAGTTTCTCTCTCTAATCTCTTCCTTTAAGACTGCCTGTCTGAAGATTGGTCTCTGTGATAGCTTATATTAACACTGTGGCCTCTCACAGGACCAGCCCAATACACTAAAGAAAACGCTAGTTTCTCAAGTGCATTCCAAGCTTCTCATTTCTTTTCCCCTTCTGGTTCCTCTTCTCATGTCCTTCCCCATCCCACATCCCTCAGTTGCCCGATGGCCTCTCCTTTCTCCTTTGAAGGAATCTAGCATGCATTCCACTCTAAGGAATATTGACTTTTTAATAACCCTGCACGGATGGAAAATTTCAGCTTCTTGCCTTTTCTGAATGGTCACCTTATTGAAATAAGAGCCTGAGCGTGTTTGTGGCATCCCAACACACAGCCCAAGTAGCTCTTATCATGTGGTGTGCAGTACAGATGAGGGCATTTCAATGAAAGGATTCAGAGGTCTGTCATGTGTCTGTCTCCCACCCTGTATAGACTTTCTGCTGGGAAGACTTCCAGTTCCTAATGGTTTCTAAAGATTAAAGAATTACCTTCAGAATGCAGACTGATGGGGATCAGAGCCTTCAACCAAGGGAGGCAAACTGTTAGGTGCAGAGAGGACTGTGTTAGTGGCAGTGGGCATCTCAGTGCCCTGGCATCATATCAAAGAGGTGGTAGTATACTCTGACTATATACAAATAAGCCCTGGTAATAGATGTCCTCCGTCAGAGGTCAGTTACTGCTTTTGCTGGAGCAAAATCAGCAGGGGGTACTATGGGCCAGCCTAAACCACAGGCAGAAGAGTTCAGAAAGGCCAGAAGAAAGACAGTGAAATGTGTACAAAAATAGGAAAGAGAAACGGGTATGAATGGTTAGGATGGAACAGTTAATCCATTTATTGGCTCGGTTTACTTTCAGGATATTTATTAGAAATAAAATGTTTAAATATCACTGTATGTAGTTGATTGGAAACACTGATTCAATGTCTTGCTACCACCCAGTAGAATAAATCATTTTATAGGGTTTCTAATTTATTCTTCATTCAGTCATTTATTTAGTCAGTCAGTAATTATTCCATATTTATTGTATGCAAGATAGTAGCTAGGAATTCAGAGATGAACAACATATGGTCCCTGTCCTTAGGGAACTTATTGTTTGCAAAAGGGGCTGTCATGTATAACCATAAATTGTGATGTCAAATGATAAGTGTAATTAAAAGCTATGGGAGCACAGAGGAGTAGCCCCGTGTCCAGGGTGAATGTGAGGGATTGTCAGGGAAGCTTCTAGAGAGAGTTATATGTAAGTCAGTTCTTGAAAGATGAGAAGGATTATGTTAGGTAGACATGGGGAGAATGACATGAGGGCCTGGCATGTTGGAGACCTGAAAATGGTCTAGTAGATGTGGTCTGTGAGTGATGGGCAGTTATGCTGCAGAAAGAGACCAGAGCAAGATTGTGAAGAGCCTTGCATGTTGGCCAAAAGGCTGGACTTTTCCTTTAAGTCACAAGGAGCCATCAAATGACATTTTGATCAAGTTTGCTTTTTAGAGTGATCATTCTGATAACTGTGGAAGATGGGGTTAGGCAATTCCATTAGAACACTGTAACAGAAGTTTAGGTGAGAGATGGTAAGAACCTAATCAAGGGAGTGGAGAAAAGAGGAAACGTATGACAATTTTAGAGATGAAATTAGAAGAAATTTCAGGTGTTTGTATGACACAGGGATATCTAATAATCTATAAAAGATATGTGGGTTACTTGATGAGATATTCTCAACTGTGAGTTGTATGTCAGAACTGCCCAAGGAACTTTTAAAAATCCAGATTTTTCCCAGGGCTGAGCTTCACTGCATTTCTTTCTCAGCATTGAGGACATGGATATTATTCACCACCATGTACCAAGCACCTAACATGTAGTGATAAGTATCTGGGGAATGTATGAATGCCAGCACTTTTCTCTTATTTTCTGCACACTTACCACTACCTGACATTGGGTTACATATTTACTTTTGTGTGTATGTATTGTCCTTCCCCGCCCTCCAAATGCATGAGGAAAAGGCCTTTTGGTTTATTGCTATATTTTGTTTGGTTCACTGCCCTATTCCTAACACATACAACAGTGCCCAAAGAGTGTCTTGTGGAATGAATGAAGGAAGGAATGAATGAATGGAGAATAGACGGAGAGTGAGAGACTGACCACTTGGATGAAAACAGTTGATAAGGTAATGAATTATGAGGTAAAGAATAATGGTGAATGAGGGGTTAACGAATGAACAAATGAGTGAATGAAAGAATGATTGAATGAAGTAGTTTGGAACTCAGGGATGGAGTAGAAAAGAGGAGAAAGGGAAAAGTTAAGCTACAAATGAAGAACATGATCGATAGCCTACAGACTTCATTGCTTTGCGTTACTGAGAATCTCTCAGCTCAGCATTATCATCATGAGCTCTGGTGATTATAAAAGATGGACGAGAATGTGAGGGGTATTCTCACATTTGGACAACTATAAGAGGGGGCATTCAAAGTAGAGTACCAGAAGGCATGGAGGTAGGAGGGAGCTTGGCTGCTGCAGAGGTTTGTAATGTCTGTTAATCAAAAAAATCCCTAGAGAATATCTCCAAAATGAGTTCAGGGAGAACAAGGTGAAGGTTTCCCTGTGGTATTTCTTTCCATGGCTTCTGCACTTCCCTAGGAAGTGGTGAGAAAACAATGAGTTTTCTTACAAGAGAAGCTGTACGTCCTCACCTCACTTTGGTTTTGGTAGAGTTAAAGCACTGATTACTTGTGAGTCATCATAATGAACAAAAATGCTAATCTTTAAGCTTCACTTCCTATGCTTCAGTGATACTTTTGCCACCGATCTCTGTCTTATCCTCTGTTGAATGCGGACCAAGAAATTAAAACCATGTCTTTAATTCTGAAATAATGTTATTGTTTCTACTAATGTTCTTTTCCCTGGAAGGCTTTTGTTTGTGTCTCAATCTCTTAGTCTCTCCCTCTCTTTCTCCTCCTTCCTCTCCCTGTTTCAATCTCCCAGAAGAATTAGCCACTTACCTCAACCCCTACCCCAATAATAAGCTCAATGTGAAGCACGTAGCTTTCTCGCAAAAGCAAGGTAGAGATGCCATTCTAAGGACAATGCATTTGATCTTTTGTCCTTGGATATGTTGCATATGCAGTGATGTGACCATTTCATTTCTTAGAGGCCTGCCCCCCAGAATCACTTATACTGAGCACTTTAAAGCAATCTTTCTTAATCGTATAGGATCTTGGATTTGCCCAAATCACCTGTGGTAGAAATAGTTTCACTGTGACATCAGAGTGTCTTACACTTGGCTGAGAATATTCATGTTAGAGAATTCTGTAGCATGAAATATGGTGGCATCAGACAAGTAATGTTTTACTTAAAAAAAAATGCTGACTTGAAAGGCTTGGTGTAGCATATTTTCTAATTTACTTCCCTTACTTTATCCCTGAGCCATTTCTTCATTTGTTTACCCATGTGTTTGAGCTTCACTGAGTGTAACATGTGCTGGCACAGTGTTGGGCACTTGGGACGAGACCCAGCATTAGCTTCCAAGAAACTTGCCACCCAAAGGGGGAGAGAGGTGAACAACAGCAACAACATGTGGAAAAAAATCACTCGCAGAATTTGTTTCTGATTCGACACTGTTAATATTTAAGCTGCAAAGAACTAGTGTAAGATGTCTGCTGTTATTTTTAACTTTTTTAGAGGGAAAGGCCAGTTAAGGTTCAGAAACTCTTAAAAGTCACTTTATGTGCTTGAGAGCACTTTATGGCTAGATAGAGAAACAGGTTGAGTGTCCAGCTGGCCACGTGGTATGATTTAAAGCTGCACCTCTTTCCCCAGCATCCCTGCAACAGTATGATACCTTATTAGTCTTTGTAGTTAAGTCTTCCAAGACTTGTATTAAAATGCAGATACTTTTAACCCTAATGTCAATATCATAATCTAATACTTTAATAATTCTTTTAACAAAGTAAACACATTTTGTCTAAGTGTTCCTTCTGGCATTGCAGGTAGTTTTTGAAGGGTGCCTGAGGGAAGAATTACAAGCACAGGGTGTGGAATTTGGCTTGCTGCAGTTTAAAAATCTAGTCCTGTGGAATGTATTGAGTATCTTTTATATGCAGGACACAGTCTACTGCCTTGGGGAGGGATTCCAAGAAACAAAGACACAGTATCTGGCTATAAAGAGTCTATATTCTCTTAGGAAAAATAATGCATCCGTGTGTGTGAATATCTGATCATGTGATAACAAATAGTGCCAGGCAGAGAGCAAATTTTGAATCCAAAGTACCACTGAAATGTGATATAAGGATTTGAGACAAGGAGACCCACTTCCAGCTGGGCTGATACAGGAGCAGTATCACAAGGTGGTGAGATTTGGACTGGGCTTGGAGATGACAGCAAGGATTTGGGCAGAGAGCGGAGCAAACACATGAGGGCAGGGCGGGGAGGATAGACCAAGTGGAGACAACAGTCAAGTGAGTTTTGGGGATGATGAGTAGATGGAACTCTTTGGCATGAAGGGGCAATAGAAGGAAAGAGTGGGAAAGTATATTGGGTACATGGCGGAGCATCTCCAGTTCCTTCCTGACAAGTTCAAACAGACTTCATTCCAAGAGACCTTGGGGAGTCAGGGAAGGAGGACGAGCAAAAGAGTGACATGATCAAAATTGTGTTTGAGATCATCCCAGCTTAGTGGCGGAATGCTGAATGGATTCGTGGAACTTTAGAATCAGGAGGTCAGATGTGATGCTAATAAAGTTGATAGAAATAAAGGATGTGACTGTAAAGGTAGAAAGGAAGTGACAGATGTGACAGTCACTGGGAAAGAAGGATCACCTGGACTTCAGTCTTCTTGCTATAAACCACCACTTTATTAATGTGAGAAATCAGAGGCAGTGTAGCTTCGCCATTATTCGTGTGATTGTCTGTTGGGTCAGGGTCAGACACACCTGGCTCAAATCCCCAGGTCTTCATTTATTAATTTTGTGACATCAAGGTTATTTAACCTCCCAAGCCTTAGTTTTTCTCATGAGTTAAATGAGGAGAAGCATACATACCTCAAAGGGTTGTTGCAAAAATCAGCTGAGGATAAGGTGATTGCCAAATAAAAGGCAGGAATGCAAAACATTGCTGTATTCCTTGAGAGAAGTAAAGCCAGAGCTTAATCTGAGAAGTAGCTGTATTTTTACAGACTTTGAGGCACAAGACTGTTGTTTTCATTTTTTCTAAGCAGACTAACCCAGTCCCTAACCACGTGTCCCACCCCCTTGTCATTTTCCCTCTCCCAACACACACAGTGGCCCAGTGATACTGTATCTCTGTACTTTAGTGTCTGACCATGTGCTCTGAATGTGTCATTTCTTCCTCTTTTGTTTTCTGAACTAATAGAAACAAAGGCATTTATTTTAAACTTAAATAATGTGCCTTGTTGTTGTTTGGCAAGTAACATGGGTTTTTTAAGAAAAAAATCATGGATACCTATCTGCTGCCTGGCACTGGCTCAGTGATCTTCATTTTTCAGTTTTTCACAAGTTGTGTATCAGGTGCTGTACAAGGCATTGCAGGGGGTTTATAAAGACGGTCAAAGAGGTACTTCATAGTGGACCTGACATACATTGGTTGATAGAGTTTAGAAAGAGAGAGACTAGTTTCATGTCTGGTTTTATGATGTAAAATATGGGCACTCGGAACTGGGGCCTATGAAGCACAGGAACTGGGTTTCCGGGGAGCAGAGAGGGGAGAGAGTTGAGACTGCTTATCCTTCAGTCTTGGTGAGTGGGAGAGGAGGGAAGAAGATGGCAGGACAAAATGGGTGATCCATGGAGTCAGTAGCATTTGGTTGAGGTCCTCTGATTATACGACTGCTTTATTTATAAGGAGATGATACAAAACATTCTAAGAAACTGAGCCTAGCCTCTGTTGTAAGGTTCCTTGTGTCATTCATGGGCTTCTTAAAATGACAGTCAAGAGATAGTGCTTTCTAGTCCTGAGCTATTGGCTATTTTTATTGTATGGACACCGTGAGTTCTCTCAGTGACCAGGTACTTGTTTTCACATTGGCTGATAGATACCTTGATTGAAATTTGTGCCCACTGTTGTAAGAATAGCCTCCTGCAATGTGTTTTTCTATGAGCCTTAATTCTAGCTCCATTATAAATTCCCATTCTTGTTCCTTGCCCTTCCCTTCCCCATCCTTTTCCCCTCTTTGTCACATCCATGTAATCAAGATGTATTTTATATACATCTGCCTCAACTGCCGCAGTTCCTCTCTGGAACAATGAAGAGAGTAACAAAAGGAAGAATGGCTTCCTCAAAAGTTCATCCTTTTCCTGGGACTAAGTCTGTGCAAAAAATAACAATTGAAGTGCAGAGGGAAAGAAAGGAAATGAAGCTGTGGGAACAAGTAGCCCATGTTTTGAGTAACCATATTCTTGGGCAGGGCTCTGTGGCTTTGGGGAAAATTGCTCTCTTTCCCCAACATCCAGTTCCTTTGCTACATGGTGAAAAGCCGGTGCCTTCCTAGGTATTTTCCAAGTTCTTGAGTCTTTGATGTCACTAAGAGGACAGGTGGAGTCCACCTGGGCACAGTGGTTTCAGCCAGTAGTGACTTCACCTTTTATGCCTGAGGCAAGGCCACTGGAGCAGGAAGTCTGAACAGATGGTTTTCTTCCCGTCTGTCCGGGGCCACTCTGACTCTCTTTTTCCTTTCTTCCTTAATAGCCATGGGAGTGGTTGTTCAGGAGGGAACCCTGCTAAACTCCCTTTTCTCCATTTACTCTCACTGTGCTCTCACCCTGGGGCTGTCCTGTCCCTTGGGTAGAGAATCTTCTTCACTCTTCTGAGCCAGCCCCAGGCTTCTACCTGCCACCATCTTTTGGCTGCTGTGCTTGCCCTTACCCCTTTTGTATTTGAATAAGAACTCACTGCCCAGCCTGAGTTAGGAGAGTTAGGTTGAGAGCCCTCACCAAGTTGCCTGAATGTACTGGCCTCCCTGCACAGCATCTCTTAGATCGGCTGTCAAGTCACTGGTCTCACCGGAGTTTTTCCTTCAGTTATTTCCTGCCTGAGTTAGAGTGACCACTGCCATTCTGTGAAACCAAGCCCTGAAACTCTTTGGGGCTTTATTTTCAGCAATGACATCCCCTCGCCTTGAGATAAGTTGCTCCCTGTCATCTGCACCTGACCTTAGCTTCTGACTTTGAGATGGGTTCATCTCTACACATTTACATTGTGAACCTCCTGTGTGCCTGGTACCATGCTAAAAATCTCAAGGCTTCTGATGGTTTTGCTTGTCTCATGCCTGTCTTTCGTGTCTGTTCTGCCTCCGCCTTCACTTTGCTGCTTAATGATCTCTAGGCCCCAACTCTCTCTCCCTTCCCGGCAGTTTGGTTTTACAAACTTCCTCTCCTGTCCTGCCTTAATAGCTTTCAGCTTCAGAGGCATGATTTATGCTTCCTCAAAGGGTGAGGGTTTATTCTCTGAATTATTATTTCTTTTGCAGTTCTAGCGTGGTAAATCCAGCTTCCACCGTGATTGATATGTCCCAGGAAAACACAAGGAAGTCAGCTGTGTCTCCGGCTAAGGTAGATTGAGCTCAGACTCCAAAAGTCTCATTTTTGGCAGGAATGCCATTTTTCTGGTTGTATCAAAGTACCATGATATAAAGAGGATTTTGTAGTCCTTTTTTGTACCATAGATAATTTTTACTATTTTATGTAAGAAGTCACTCTTGTGGTGAAAAAGTTGGTGAATACCATGTTTCTACATTGCTGAAGACCCTGATTTCTTGCCCTAGAGAATAAAAAAAATCCCCTGTTGGGGATTGCTGCTTTTAAGCATACGGAAAGTAGCTTGTTAGTTCCATATCAGTCCAAGTTCCTATTCATAGCTTCCTGAATCTCTGTTAGAGTTCTGCTTATGGGAGGGCATTGCCAATTTATGAAGGCCAAGACAATAAGCATATTCAGTCTTATATTAATAAAAAAATTCTATTTACTGTTCCCCTTTCTGTCATTGGAATTGATGATCATAATAGTGATTATGAAGCACTCCAAATACCTTGATAAGTGTCTTTTAAATCTTTATAGGAAAGGTCAGTTACAATTGTATTTAGTTCAGCTTTAATCTAGCACAGTGAGAGTCTTTTATGTAGAAAGAGCATTGGGGGAATCTGCCCTGATCAGTCTCAGCTTTACCCTAACCTAGACTAGGCCCAAGTTTTCTCACCTTTGTAAAATGTGAGGTTTAGATTTGAATGCCTGGTTCTGGTCTAACTTTGTAGGACTCTGGGATTGAGTATATTTTATACAGTTTAATTCTGGTCTGGCATATTTGGTAATTCTGTGTCAGCCACATTAACCAGGACAGTAATTTTTCAAACATGCCAGACAGAGTTTACTGGACGAAACTATCAAGTTTTGGAACTAATAAGCATTTGTTAACACTGAGTTGCTGCTATGACGTTTAAAATGAGTTTAATAAACAATATTTTTCCCCAGCAAAGGAAGAACCCATTTAATAGCTCCAAGTTTCCAGAAGATCACTTATCTCAACAAACCAAAAGTGAGCCGTCAAAAAATGGAAAGGCTGGTTTCTTTCAGACCTCAAAAGAAGGTAAATATTATTTTTATGGACGAGATATTTGTATCTTTGTTATCTGTGGACCAAGGGAAATTCTCAGAGTTCCTTTAACTAAAAGAACTTTCAAGAGAAAGTGAAAAGTCCTGATGATTTTCTTATTCTACTGTGCCCATTGGTTTCCTGCCTGAGGGAAGGAAGCAGAAATTTTAGAAACTGGAAGTTCACGCATTCCAGTCTTGGAGCTCACACTTGTTGTTTGACCTCCAGGCCTTAGGTTCCCCCTCAGTGAACTGGGGAATTTTTTGACCAGAGGCGTTCATTCATTCATTTAACAGCACATATTGGCTGTGTACCATGTGAGGACATTCTTTGTGTAATGAAAAGAGTTTTTGCTTTAAGGAAAAAAGGCCACTTGACAATGTTATGATCCTCTAATCTGTAATTATCAGCCTAGTCCCTCAGGAGGCATTTGATCAGGTTTGTGGCTTAATTGATTTAAGTCTGCCTCTTACAGAATTTTACCGTTCTTCCATACCATTAAGAAGAAATACTAGACAATTCAGTCTCTTCAAAAGCAACTATAAGAAGAGCCCTCAGGCATTAAAAATTGGACAAGGGGTAGAAAATTAACATTAAATAGTGGAGTTGGAGTATCAATTATCCTGTTTTAATATTAGTGTACTTCCCCCCTCCATTGGATACACATTATATTACGTAAAATATTTTACAGAAAAAAAGGCACTGGAACATGCTACCCATTTTTTTTTTTTAACTTTTTGGAAAAAACTAATTTTTGTTTTAGAGATTTTCTTTTGTAAAAAAAATTGAGATTTTCTTTTTAAAACATTGAGTTCCTTTTTCTAGTTTCCATACGTGAATTAAAAAAAAAAATTTTTTTTTTAACGTTGATTTATTTTTGAGAGTGAGAGACAGGGTGCGGGCAAGGGATGGGTAGAGACAGAGAGGGAGACATAGAATCCGAAGCAGGCTCCAGGCTTTGTCAGCACAGAGCCCAGTGTGGGGCCTGAACTCACAAAGCACGAGATCCTGACCTGAGCCGAAGTCGGACACTCAACTAATTGAACCACCCAGGCGCCCCAACATATGTGAATTTTTTAAGTGACTTCTGTGTTTTTCCTTAGCCTCCTTAAGGAATTTTAAAAATTTTTTCTAAAAACTTTTTTACTGAGTATAAAAATACCTCAAAGTATGGATGTAAAGCACAGTAATCTTAAATGTACAGTTCAGTGAAGTTCATGAATGAATTTTTTAATGCTTTCTAATTAGGTCTGCACTTACACGAATACTTTGTTATCTTTAATATTTTATTCTACTCTTTTTGCTAAATGTACATTAAATTCGTGATAGGTGTTTTAAATTAGGGTTATTCTCCATTTGGTATATCACCTAACATGTTTTAATTTTCAGGTGAATTGTCAGAGTCAAAAGAAGAATTGTCGATCCCAGATATTTCAAGCCAAAATTTAGAGAAACCAAAGCAGACATTTCCAGGCCCTGAGAATGGATCTCAGATCAAAGCTCCAATCCCCAAAGCCAGGAAAATGCTCCACAAATCACATGAGTTAAAGCAAGATGATAACCAGCCTTTTCCTAGACAAAGGACAGACTCCCTGGGTGCAAGGGGGGCTCCGAGAGGGATCCTGAAGCGCAACTCCAGTTCTAGCAGCACAGACTCTGAAACGGTTCGTTTTCTTCAGAACTTTGAACCCAAAAGCAAAATTGTGTCACCTGGCCTAACCATCCATGAGAGAATTTCTGAGAAGGAGCATTCCTTGGAAGATGACGACTCTTCAAACTCCCTGGAGCCATTAAAACATGTGAGATTCTCTGCAGTGAAGGATGAACTCCCACAGAGCCCTGGGCTAAGCCATGGCCAGGACATAGGAGAATTTAGTGTTTTAGAATCTGACAGATTGAAGAATGGAGCAGAAGATAAAGTGGACGTAGATGAGTTTTGGAATGACCCTAAACCTCCCCAGTACAGAAAGCCTTTGCCTTTACATCAATCAGCCTCAAGCCCAAGTGCATCAAAAAATGAAACATGTCAGCCAATGACTTCTGGTTCTTTTCCAATTAATGGGCACCGTTCTCCCTCACAAGTTTTAACTACAAGACCAGAGTCCATTGAGAATTCACCTACCATCAATGAACACAAAGCCAAACCATCAGAATTGTCAAGGCTTAAATCAGAATTGTCCAAAAGCCCTGCTGGTAAGAGTTGTTACTACCAGGCTATAAAAACCAACCCAATGGCTTTGGAATGACCAAACCCAGCCCTGTAGAAGCCCCATTTTGCCTCTTAGACATTTCAGCTACAATTCAGGCAGGTGCCACTGGGGAATGATTATACTACCTTCTAATGGGTTTGGAGGTAGTATAACCACCAGTAAATAAAGGGATAACTCAAACTAAAACCAGGCACACCTGGGTGACTCAGTTAAGCATTGGACTTCAGCTCAGGTCATGATCTCATGGTGAGTTCGAGCCCCACATTGTGCTCTCTGCTGTCAGCATGGGTCCCTCTTCGGATCCTCTGTCTCTCTCTGTCTCTGCCCCTCTCTCCTCATGCTTGCTTGCTCTCTCTCTCTCTCAAAAATAAGCAAACATGAAAAAAACACACACACACACTTTCTGGCCCATTATGCTTTTCACTAAAAATTGTTAGCTACCAATAATTTAACTAAACAAATTATAATGTTTTGAGTTAAATCAAGGTGTGTATATAGAGTAAGAATTAAATATATGCTAATATCTTTGTACAGGATATATTATTCAGTTATTTTATCAATTACCTTTAATCAAACTTTGATATTTTTTTTTGAAAGAGAGAGAACAGGGAAGGAGCAGAAAGAGAGAAAATCTTAACCAGGTTCCATACTCAATGCAGAGCCTGATGTGGGGCTCAATGCCAAGACCCTGGGATCATGACGTGAGTTGAAATCCTGAGTCAGACGCTTAACTGACTGAACCACCCAGGAGCCCCTGACTTTATTTTTAACCTCAGAAGAACCTTCACTTTGTTAGCTCTGAAGGATGGGAACTTAGAGTTCTAGTACTTACTATGAAAAGCCTCAGACCTTGGCTTGCCTGGGGCCACCAGCCATGTGTTCTTAGATGTTAAAAGCCCAGAAGGAACTTTCTCCTTAAGCTGCTGTGAGCAGAGAGGTGAAGGGAATACTGCTTTTTCCTGCTATCTAGATAAACTAGCCCTCTCTTGAAAATCTTACACCTCTCAGGAGATGAGACACTGTTTTCCCAGACCCATGTGATTACTTCATAATTCTTATGTTTTATAAAACAGGAACAATGGAAAAAATCATGTTGTACACTCTTTCCCATCTTCAGTAATTCTTCATCAAGCCCTATGATGATGTCTTTGTAGTCCAGAAAATTTACAATAGCAGCAGCCACGTGTCTGATGCACTTGCTCTCCTCCTTCCTTATTAGTCAGTACTAAGTTAACTCTGAGTCATTTTTGCTCAGCCCTACAGTTTTATACTTGTTCAGATCAATCCTCTTCTTAAAGAGCAGAGCACTTTCAATCACCGCCCTGCGCCCCAGACATTTTAGTTATTTGAACACAAAGGAATATTTTTTAATTAAAAATTAGCAGGTGATTCTTCAATAAAAACACCTCATGTTAAAGAAAATTACTAAAGTTTCATAAACACTGGCAAATAATTGTATGGTGTTTACTTAAATATTCAAAAGATGAAAAAATTCTTTAATAATATTTTCATTTTGGGGCGCCTGGGTGGCGCAGTCGGTTAAGCGTCCGACTTCAGCCAGGTCACGATCTCGCGGTCCGTGAGTTCGAGCCCCGCGTCAGGCTCTGGGCTGATGGCTCGGAGCCTGGAGCCTGTTTCTGATTCTGTGTCTCCCTCTCTCTCTGCCCCTCCCCCGTTCATGCTCTGTCTCTCTCTGTCCCAAAAATAAATAAAAACGTTGAAAAAAAAATTTTTTAAAAAATATATTTTCATTTACTATAATCCACAGAAAAAAATTGGTAAACCTTTCCTGTTTTTCAAACTGCACCTGCTTTCCCACAAACTACAATTATGTATTAACTATTTGTGTTTTCTGATTTTTAAATCCCAGCTGACCAGGAAATTTGGGAGGAAGGCATCATCAGTTACACCTGTTTTGATTGATGGGCCTCCTGGCCTTATAGCTTATATACAAAGTTCTACTTACTTATTAATACCTTGCTTACCAAAAAAATATATACAAGTAAATAATGAAGCGTAAAAATAAAACAGGCTCCCAAAAATGATAAATGCAAAGTATGTGAATTGTAAGGGTTTAACTTTAGCTCTGAGCTTCAGGACAGTCAATATCACATTCATTACTACCTGGAAAATACAAAAGAACTCCTCAGAGGAAATTAAACATTACCTGGCATCAAATATTTAAAATAACTGTTCTTATTTTAAAACTAATATACTTTTGGGGCTCCTGGGTGGCTGTGTCAGTTAAGCATATGACTTCGGCTCAGGTCATAATCTCACAGTTCGTGGGGTTAAGCCCTATGTCAGGCTCTGCACTGACATCTCAGAGCCTGGAGCCTACATAGGATTCTGTGTCTCCCTTTCTCTCTGCCCCTCTGCCTCTCATGCTCTGTCTCTCTCATTCTCTGTCTCAAAAATATATAAACATTAAAAAAATTTTTTTTAATAAAAAATAAAAGTAATATAGTTTTGTTGTAAAACATTTGAAAAGAAGTGCACACAGAATGAAACAAATATTATCTGTGATGTCATCAGCCAGCATTAGCCACAGTATTGCTAACATTTAATTGTAGAGCCTTTCAAAAATTTTCAAGCATGACTATAATTTTAAATTATGTTTATACTGCCAGATTTCTTTTTTTCCTTATAGCATATTATAAGCATTTCTCCATCATTAAATAGTCTTCTGTTAAACAAACTAACACAGAATTCTTAAAGATTTCTCAAAAGAACTTCACAATTATTGACATATATTCAATAGTACAATGGGTAGTTATGGAAACCAATATCAACCATGTGCCAATTATTGTGTAACACTTAGTTGTTTTCATGCTTAGCCAGAGTTGATGATTAAAATTAAAGATAAAATTTTATTAATTGAGATGTCCTCTAGTGCATTTGAAATGTAGCTGATTTCATAAAAATTCTGCTGATGTAATTTTTAGGAACATGTATTGCATAGCTTAGCATTTGTAAGGAAGAGGGAGAAATGCTGAAACACTGGAGTCTTTTTTTTTTTAATGTTTATTTATTTTGAGAGAGAGAGCCAGCCAGCATGTGCATGCATGAGCAGGGGAGGAACAGAAAGAATGGGAGAGAGAGAATCCCAAGCAGGCTTTATGCTATCAGAGCAGAGCCAGAGGCAGGGCTCCGCACCGGGCTCAATCCCACAAACCATGAGATCATGAGCTGACCTGAGATGGAGTCAGATGCTTAACCAGCTGAGCTACCCAGGTGCTCCTGAAACATCCAAGTCTTAACTAAAAGGGAGAAATGCCTGAGCTCCCTTATCTAAGTGTACCGTATGCCCAATAATTAAGGCTCAGACAGGATTCTCTCTGCTTTCTTGATAGCTTAGCATAAACTTAAATATCCTTCTCTAGCTTCCTAGCCATTGGTCAGCCAACATCAGGGAACAAGTTGAGATCACATTCTCCATCAGTCTTCAGTTTAGTTTATTTGGCTCATAGAAACTACTAAACTCACAAACTATATCAGGGAAATGGAAGATAACAGAGGAGCCTCTTGAGATCATGGTCCTCAAACTCCAGTATGTAGAACAATCAGTGGGATAACTGTTAGTAAAGATTCCTGGGCCCCTCTTCAGAGATTCTGCTTTAATGTAGCAGGAGTAAGGCCCAGGAATGCAAATATCTTCATTGTAACATTCTTATACTCTGGCGGAAGCTCCAGAAAGTTGTTTTCCCAACTCCTGAATCTTCTGGTCTATGTTCCTCAAACGTGGGTATAAGCCCCCTCTGATGTTTATGAGTATGCCAGTGGATTGGTGGAGTCACAAAATCAACATGTTGTATCTTCTTATAGTGTCAGTTTTATGCATAGATTTGAGAGTAGAAGAAAATATTTAAAATGTAACATAGGGGCACCTGGGTGGCTCAGTTGGTTAAACGTCCAACTTCGACTCAGGTCATGATCTCATGGTTAGTGGGTTCAAGCCCTGCATTGGACTCTGGGCTGACAGCTTGGAGCCTGGAGCCTGCTTCGAGTTCTGTGTCTCCTTCTCTCTCTGCCCTTCTTCTCATGCTTTGTTGTGCTCTCTCTCTCTCTCTCTCAAAAATAAATGTTGAAAAAAATTTTAATGTAACATAGATCAGAATACTAAATTCACATGAATTTTTACTTTGTTTTAATTTAGCTCTACCCCTGACATGGGGCTTGAACTCATAACCCCACAAGATCAAGAGTCACATGCTCCACCGACCAAGCCAGCCAGGTGCCCCCATATGAATTTTCAGTATAAATCAGAGACTTCAGAGGAATTTCTCAATTGGGTCTATATCCCATATTTCAGAGGTCTACATTTACCTTCCTTTACTGTCATAGAGCAACTCTAATAGAATATCTTAATTAAGATTGTTTATATTATAGCCCCTGAAAAGTGCGGATATAAACAGCTAGTGGTATGGAAAGTGTAAATACAAAGTGCCTCTTCAAAAGATAATGTGAGTGATTGAATAATTCTTTAAGCATTCTCTTTTCTTATTTAGAAAAGCATTTCTGTGTTGCAGATGGACTGTCTTGTGTTGAGCCTGAGCCATCTCAGGTGCCAGGTCACAGTTCTAGAGACCATCAGCAAGGTAAGCCCCCTCTTCTCAAGGCCCTAAAAGCAATGAAGTCCTCACACTCTGATCCATTTGCCACTGAGATAAGGAAGACAACTGATGATTCCATATCTAAAGTCCTAGACTGGTTTAATCGAAGTTGTCATTCAGAAGACAATAAGTCATCTCTCCAACATCCCCAAGGAATAGAACCCAAAGAAGAAATAGACTCAGAATCACAGGTTGCTACTACCTTGGTGACAGATGACGCCAGTGTAAAAGAAAGTGGTTCAAAGGCTCTATTATCTGCCAAAGTTAAACTGACGCCTATGGAATCTGATTTGACATTCCAGGAAAAGGGAAATATGCTACCTTCTGGAAATTGCCAAAATAATAATGTGAATATCAAACCCAAACCTATTAATTTGTTCCAACAAGGCAAGGAAGGTCTAGGCATATTGCAATCATGTGAAATCTATGACCCAAATCAAGGCAGTAAAACTGTGGACTATAGCCAAGGTTCGAAAAACATAGGAGAAGGAAATCAGGTACTCCCCCCAACCAGTAACTATTCCTACAGTGCTGTCACAGGACCTGATGCAGAAGACCAAGTTCCATGCAACATTAAGGCTATTGGCACCTTAGGTGAAGAAGAGCCTGAGCTTCAGAGTTTTGAAAAAAGTAGAGGAAACTCAGAAGTGAATTTTGACTCTTCAACACTTGTCAAAGAACCAAGTTTGAAAGACAACATGAAGACAGAGAAAAAGAGCAAAGAAGAAGATACATACATCCTGAAAGCTTCCTTAGAGCCAGAGTATATTGAGTCACCACATGGGATTGCCAAAGACAAATCTTGGAAGAAGCCTGAAGTCCAATTACAGGATGCTGTTGAGGCTCCCAAGAACCAAGTACAAAGAGAGAAATACAAAAGAGTAAGTGACAGAATATCTTTTTGGGAAGGTGAGAAAGCTGCTGCTAAATTAACTCATAAAGAACCCACATCATCATGCAGTCAAGGGCGACCTTCTGCTAAAGCATATCAGCCTGTGAAGTCCATGGACAATTTATCTACAGGCCAGACTGAATATAATCAAGTCATTAGCAAACAAGTGGTCCTAGATGACAATGGCCACATAGCCCATCTCTCCAGCTTTTATTCCTTGAATAAATCTAAAGAGACCAGGCCTCAGAAACCAGGTCCATCCAAAAATTATCCTTCAGTTGACCAATCAGGTGAAATGTCTCCTTTTCAGAATAGGATAAATGAGCCTATAAAAATGTTGCCAGAGGCTGAGAGCTGGCATTATAAAAGGGATCTTACTTTACCATCATGGCAATATCCTTCAAATGTTGCGAATGGAATATATACTCCTTTGGAGAAAGACAGATCCCTAATTGGTGAATCAAATCCCAACTTTAAAGTTATGTCCCTAAAAGAAAGAATGGATGAACCCAATATGGAACAGGTCTATAATCACTCTCAATTTGAGAATTTGAGAAAGTTTTGGGACTTAGGAGCCAATACAAATAGTCAAGACAATGTTGAGAAGAATACTACCATAGTAAGCCAAAACCCTTTGGTGCCTTTTAATAGCCAGAAATACAAAGAACTCAGTGACATTAAATCATCAGGAAAAAATATCCATGAAATAGGGACACTTCCAGGTAAAAAAAAATTACCAGCAAGAGAGGAAATTGAGAAATTAAATTCAAAGTGCACACTCCAGGTGTTACCAGATGAAACCACATTTCCATTGAGACCATCCAGAAAGTCTGCTCATCAGTTGCCAGGAAATGAGTCATCAAAGGAAAATGTGAAAAAGAATATGGAATGGTTTGTTACACCAGTGTTCAAGGAAGAAAAGGATTACTCAGACCAAGAGATACAAGAATCAATAGTAAAAACAAGTGTTTTGTCTAAAGACTACAAAGACACTTTTAATGACAACTTACAGAAGTTACTTTCAGAAGCTTCATCACCAGCCATGCAAACTTCTGTTGGAAAAGTTCATGAAAAACAAGTGCCTGAACAAGAGATTTCTGGAAATAAAACATGGCCTCATGACACAGATTTTGCTGATACTGAGGGAGAAGACAGAGGACATGAGGAGATCATTAATGAGCATGTAGACAAAACAGTAGCTCCTCCAAAGGTCAAACCGAACACTTTGACTGCTAGTCTAGACAAACTCCTGAAGGAAGCAACTGGGACTTCACCTTCTCCCTTACCAACCATGTTAGAACCTGTTACCACTAGGATCAACTCTGAGCCTGAAGAGAGTAGAGTTTATGAAAAAGGGATAGAATGGAGTCACAACATATCAGACTATCAAAAAGAGATAATAGCTCCTTTTCCAAAAGGGGAAGAAACTTTGGGAAATGCAGCTCTCCTTCAGAAAGCTGAAAGTGGTGAGTGCCAGCTAAACACGGAGGATTTGTGTCAGATGGCTGCAGAAAGTTCTCACTCATTGGGTCGACCTTCTCATCTATACAGAAAGGATTCTTTTGGGGATGTGGCCAACTCTCCCCAAAAGATGCCTTATTCCAGGGATGCTCATCTCGCTCCCCAGGATAAGGCATTACCTTCACAAAGGGAAATTTCAGAGACTGTGGAAAAAGTCATTCTTCCACCTAACCCTGCCTTGAAGTATGTAAATGCTACATTACAAAAGCTACTTAGAGAAGCTTGGTTGAGCTATCCAGTTGAGAGGGGAGTAGTGCCTGGAGAAGTAAAAGCAGAATTTCCTGAAGGAGTTGAGGCAGCAGGTAGCCCCCAGAATTCTACACCGTGGGCTATAATGGACATTTTAATTCCAGACAGAAAGGATTTTTATCCCTTCACCATAGTTCCTGATAAAACTCATAAAATTGGATCTTACTTAGCTGCCCGAGTATCTCCATCAGAACAAACCCTTTGTTCATCTGATTGCACTGTTACTCAGTATGGCAAAAAGTTATCCCAGGAAGTGGCAGAAATTGTGAAGGAAACAGTTATTCAACCTAAATCAGAGTTCCTAGAATTCAGTGCTGGCTTAGAAAAACTACTGAAGGAAGCAGTTGAAAGCCCCTCCTCAAAAAATGAAAGTGATACAGGGACTCTTTCTCTATCAAAGCTAACAGGTAGTACTGAGGTGCCCAGGCAAGCTGCTTCTGAATTCCATCCTGAGGAAATCAAAGAAACAGTAAAAAAGTCTGAGGCGCCATCAATAACTGAGAGTGCTTTTGATATGGGTTTTGAGAAACTTTTTAGAGAAGCATCGGAAACTCCTTCTTACCTGCTCCAGTTGTCAGTGAAGGAAGAAACTCCCGAGAAGGAGTGTCCACAGTCAGAGCAGGACAGTTTCTTGAAGACAGTGCCCCATTTTTACTGGACAGCCTCAGAGGCCTCTGAAAGGAAGCTTAAGAATAATGTTCTCAAATCTCAAGTCAACCAGTGTGATGAAGTGTTGGGCGGACACCAAGCTATGACTGATTTATCAGTAGATCTTTGTGGTCCTGACAGTGGGGTTGAGATCTTTGGAACCCCACAGCTCTTTGCAGAACATAAAATAGGGGTCACTGAAACTACAATAGCCCCAGAGGACAGGGACAGTGAAAGTCAGGTTGCAGGGGTTCAAGAAGGGACTTCTCAGGAACCTGGCTTTGAAAAGGCTCCTAAAGCAATGAGTGTGTCCACAAATAGGCAACCCATTTCTCTCCTGACAGACAAAGCAAACCCTACAAAAACAAGTAAAGTTGAATTGATTCTGGCATCACCATGTAAGAGAGAAGAGAAAAAGGAAGAGAAAGAAGGTTTCTCTGACTCTGATTTTTCAGATGGAAACATTGGTTCCAATGCAGAAAGCTGGAGAAATACCTCTAGTGAGCATTCTGATTTTTTTTAACCTGTTGGTTAATGAATTGGTTTGTGGAATGCTGATGTAAAAGATGATACAGTTTTTACAACTGAGATTAATTTGACATTCCAAGTGGTGCTAAATTCTTCATATCACTTTAGCTCTACCTAGCCTTTCTTAATGAAAAGCTACATTTCCTTTTATATTCTTTTTTTTTCAAGTTTATTTATTTATTTTGAGAAGGGGGATGCAAAGAGAGAGAGAAGGAGAGGGAGAGAATCCCTAGCTGGCTCAGCATTGTCAGTGCAGAGCCCAGTGCAGGGCTTGAACTCACAAATCATGAGATCATGACCTGAGCCAAAGTTAGATGCTTAACCAACTGAGCCACCCAGCCTCCTTTTTATTCTTTAATCAAATCAGTTACATAGAGACAGTTTTACCCACAGGCAGTGTTTCAGAATCTGACTTTATTCTCATTAATCACAATAGAATTTTTAGGTTTTAAAAGTATTTTTTAAAGAACTTTTTGGGTTTAGAAAGTACTTCTAAAACATCCTAGCTAGTTTTCCTCCTGGACATAAAATAGAATTTCATTCTTAATGGGCAATCCACACAGAAGTCTCTAGTAAGATTTGTGGCAAGACAGTGCCACAAATGGACAGACATTTCCCTTTAAGGATGGATATTTTACCACAGTAGGGGCTAAATACCAGGAACAAAGTGCAAGGTTGGAACTTTCTTTCCATCAGATACATAGTACTGTGGTGTTTTGTTGCCACTCTTTTCCTCTTGTGTTCAGTTATCTGCAGAATCTTTCCCTTCTCTAGAGTATGACTTTGGTCAGATGAATTCACCTGGTTCCACCTGAAGGCATTGCCTGGCCTGCTGCATTTCTTTGACTCCAACTTTGGCCAAATGGATGAAGATCTTAACTGATTACCACATTCATCTGAGCGGACTTGGGGGTAGTGGTTTCAGCCAGGCTGTAAGACATGGGGCTTGTCTCTGTTTGCTATTGTGATCAACATGGGCATTTTAGAAGAGAAACCCAGAGACAAATAGGAATGAGAAGTTACCCAATTATAGTGATTAAATGATAAAGGATGCTCTTTGGGAGGGACATTTTAACCAAAGTTGCACAACAGCTAGTGTCAGTCACCCTCCTAGTAGTTTTAAAAATTTGTCATTTTTGAGTCCCCTCAGCATCGATGAGAATGAGTAAGTCTTACTGGGTGGATAACTTGTGAGGTTTGGTTTCCTTTGCAAGTAACTGTAGTCTTCTCTTCTTGAAAACTGACCAAAGTATCCCCTTTAATCCTAATTAATCAACTTGGAGCCCCTTTAACAAAGGTTGTTGGTAAGCAAAGGAAAGTGATATACCAGTCTCTGAAACCAGACATTTGCAAGAGTATAAGTCAGTATGTTAAACATGCTGAAGTAGACTTTTACTAAAGTACCCCATTAAAGACGAGGGTGAAGTGACCCTAAGAGGGTAAATTTGTACTTACTTTGGAGACTATTGCCTAATGTATATAGCTTTGTTTATAGTATATCAGGATAACCAATTAGACAGTAAAAAGCCTATCTAAAAATGAAATAATATTAAATAACCACCCAGAGCTTAGAGAAGATATTTAAAATTCATAAGCCAATAAGAGGTATAAATTAGTACAGTTGTAATTTTATATCCCCTAACCTAAATTTTTATTTGAAAACAAACAGATGGGAGTAGGGTGGGAGAGGGAGGAACCTGGCTACAGTAGCACCACAATTTGGGTGAGCAACTTAACATGTTTGACATGTGGCTGAGCTCTTAACCAATACCTCAGTATACTCCTTACCAAAAAAAAAAAAAAAGTTTCCATGATTAAATACATTTGGAAATGCTGGGAAATTATGCACGTTATTAGCATATTAAAGTCTGTAAGAAGATCTGTAGTAAGAAACCTTTAAATCTGAACACAGAGCATCTCATATCTAATTCATCTTAGAGTCCATTTGCTCTAGAATGCCTGTTAACACTGAGGAGAACTGGGATGCGTTTCAGGAAAGTATTGTGTGGAGAAGTGCTTCCCAAATTCATTGGCCCATTAATGAAATCATGCAGTGATTTAGCAAACATTTTTTTGTTTTTAAGTAGGCTCTACATCCAACGTGGGAATTGAACTCACGACCCTGATATCAAGAGTCACATGCTCTCCAACTGAGCCAGCCAGGCGTGCCTGGCAAACATTTTTGAAGTGCTTATTGTCAGCCACTGTTCTAGGCACTAAGAATACAACAGTGATAAATGACAATATTCAGACCAGGGCTAATCCATGATGGAGTTTTCACTGTCAAAATGAAAAAGTTAAGAGCCATCTAGAGATATTTTTTTTATAACATTAGATGTATTTAATTTAAAGGACTATTCTTATTTTGAGATTATGCCCTTTTTCTTTTTTTCTTTTGGTCCTAACATGCCTTTTTAAAAAATGAATACAGGTATTAGTACATGATACAGCCACCTCCCCTCCCTCCCCGACTTTAAATTGACTTAATTACATAAAAAGTTGACTATTTCATGTCATTTCCCAACATTTTGTTGGAAACTTTACTACCTCATGAAACCCAAAAAGCGTACATTCTTCATCTGGGGAATTCGCCCATCTGTGTACCTGATTATACACAGATGTTAAACATCTGAATCCTGCCTTCTATGGTTTTCAGCTAATTGTTTTAATGCTCCTAAAACCACTTTGTGGTTGTCTTCAAAAGCTGGAAGTGAAGTGGAAAGATTCAAAGTCTGGCACAGAACAAATCATGTGCCTAAAATAGAGGTGTAGACGACTAAGAGATCACTCTTCTATTTATGTGGTAATCTTGTTTCTTTATGATTTATGCTTGCAAATATTTCTTGACCAGGGAAATGGTTTTTAAAGGACATACCAAGAGAGTGGAGAAATTTTTCTTTTCTTTTTTCTTTTTTTTTTTTTTTTTGAGAAGTGCTTCATAGAGTAAATACAAGTATAGAGGCTTATAACATAATGCCTGCTTTCAACCTATGATATCAATTTCCACTGGTTTTTAAGAGTTTGGGTGTTTTTTGTATTGTGCAGTGTTCATCGATTTTGTCTTGTAACAGGTTCAGAAGAAGAACCCAGTCCTGTCTTGAAAACTTTGGAAAAGAGTGCTACTAGGAAAATGCCTTCCAAAAGTCTAGAAGACATTTCATCAGATTCACCAAGTGAGAAAATTTGCCCCACTGTTCATACCCCAGTCTGAGCTTAAAAATGCTTATGTGCTCTTCTGTGGCCTCACTGCATGCTTGTTGTGCACTGAAGCCCCTAAAGGGGGCGTTAACAGATGAGAATAACCTTTCCAAAGTGAGCAGAGTGGCTGGAACTTTTAAAATAGCGCATGAGGTTTGGTTACTAGACACTAGGTTTCCTTGAATTGAAGAATCCAAGTTTGAGTGTTTATTCAAGTACAGTGAGTTTTAAAAGATTGGGGTAGCTAGTGGTTCTAATAATAATAGCTAATATTTACTAAGCACTGTGTACCAAGACTTGGCTAAGCATTTCACATGCATTATCTCATTTAACTGGCATAAGCAACCCTATGAGGATGAATTGTTATTCCCATTTTAGAGATGAGGAAAATGAAGCTCATAGAGGTAAAGTAAATTGCTTAGTGTCCTGCAGCAGAACTGTGATTCAGAATTAACAGTAGTCATGAAGTGACCATGTTATATGTGACTGTGATGGATGTCTGATGAATTTTACATGATATAGAGATGAATGAGTCCCTAGCTTCAGGGACTGTCCTCTTTTATTCCTTCTTTTCACATATTTCTTTTGGATACTGGAACTATAAGCCCAAAGACTATCTGGCCTGCAATTCTTTAGGCACACTGTTCCCGCCCCCCCCCCCCCCCCCAACTGCTCCTTTAATTGGTGAAGGACTTCTTGAGTACTAACATAAAGGATAATATCTATAGGGACTTGTGAGCCACACAAGCGAATTTAGAAATCATGACTTCTAGGGGGTTTGTTCTTAATTGTTTTTAAACTAAGATGCACCCCTGGGAGTGCAGAGGGTCATGAGAAAATTTATTGAATGAAAGTTAACCACTGCCAAACTCATATGATTGAAAGTTGACCATTCTCATGTTTAGAATATGCTTTAGGCACCTGCAATTGAAACTAAAAAGTCTGAATTTAAAAAGGAAAAGGAAAAATCCATTAAATAATTCCTGAAAATCAGAGATTCTCAGGACTCTGAAGACAGTATTCCCAATTTAGGCAGTTCTATCCCCACTGGAGATCTTAGAATCTCGGGGTTAGAAGTGACCTTGAAGGTCACCCATTTTACACTCCTCCCCACCATGCAGGAATTTTCTATAAAGCCTCCTCAACAGGTGGCCAACCCCCTACATCCGCCTGAATGCTCCCACAGAAAGGGAGTCCAGTCCTTTGTTGGACCGCCCTAATTGTTCTTCCTGATGTTGGCGATGGGTCCTGAAAACAAAAACAAAAACAAAAAACTCAGCAACAATTGTCCAGTTTGACAAACCTCTTGCCTGTGAAGCATGGGGATATTTCCATGGTGCAGCTTTAAAGTACTTAGGAATGTGTAGGGTTAAAAAAAAAAATCACCATCAGCTGACGGGTATTCCTGCACGCTCCCTTCCAAATACCGATACCCACTCTCACACTAGCCTGCCAAGATTCCACTTAGCAGCTGGTCCCCAGTTACATCTCTTCAGTTGACTTCCCAAGCAAGGCTCCCAGAGGCTTACACAAATGATGATGCATGCACAGAAATATTTGTTAATGACCATGGGTTTGAGAAGGTGTTAGTCATGGCTAGCATCTTACCCTTTCCAGAAGAATAGAGAGGCTGTTGCAGCCCTGTGTTTTCTTCTGCCTCTGGCCGATTGCTTGCTCTTAGCTAACCCACTAACCCTTGGGAGTCCGTGTGCAGCAGTGTGCTGATGTAAGCTGCATCGGGGCTGAAATGGGAGCTCCCGCTATGGCACTGGTTCAAGTAGCTAATCTAAAGAGAAAGTATTTTGGGGAAGACATCTTGGTTGCACCCCTCACTGCATCTTGACTAATTGCTTCCAACTCCGGGGGCTTCCAGGGACAGTCTCATTGTTCTCTCTCGCCAAGGGTCAGCCGTGTTAACCATTTGTTAATTTCTCCTGAACAGATCAAGCAAAAGTAGATAATCTGCCAGAAGAATTAGTACGTAGTGCTGAAGATGGTAAATATCTTTACGTATTTGCATGTCTGTCTGGGGCGGTTTGGGCAGTCACCGGGACGCAGCTGTTGGATAAATAGAAGAACGTCATTTGCCACTATGTGATGAATGGTGCCTAAGTTATTATAAAATGGTTCTGACTCGGTGCATTTAATACTAACTATTTGTATTCTCAAGGCTTCTGCTGGTGATACCTTTGTGAGGATCTCATCAGAGACCCTTGGCAAGCGAGGGTTTCTATAAATAGGAAATTGTATTTCTATTGGTATGAGCTGATTTTTGCTACTCTGACTTGCAAAACTCCTTGCGAGGGCAGGAAGCATCGGGTGGGCTCCTGGGTTAAGTTATTCCTGTATTGGATTCGCACATCTCAGCATTTGGATCTCTCTGGCATAGCTGGTAAAGCTTTAACTTCAAAGGAAGGAGTCCCAGAACCAGAGTCAGGATCCTCCTTGGGTAATTTAAATAGCTAAATATAGACTGAGGTAAAATTTAACTGGTTCTGAATATTCAGGAGCCAGAAGATTTTGAACTTTGTCAATGGATTATTACTGGGTTCAGTTATAAAATACATAGGGTAATAGTGCCTTTGGGGGGAAGGGATGGAAATGAGTCTGATCTTTATATTTTATAGCTCAGCATTTATGAAAATGTATAGTTTACATTTGTATACTGGAATTGTGTTTTCTAAATTGCCTTTACTATAATAAAAAATATGTGTATTAACTGAGTTTTCCATATAAAATGCAGCATCAGAGCTCCTCAAAGGTCATTCCTTACTTTTATGTCATAGTTTTGTCTTTTTCATTTTATGTTTACAACAACTTCATGGAAGTAGGCGGGGCGGGGATTTTCATGGTCCTTTACTGATAAGAAAAGCTCAGAGAAATTAGGTGCCTTTCTAAGATCCTATAGCTGGTTGGTCAGTGGAGGGAGGTGGCAGCTAGAATCTCGGCTTCATTGCTCCTAGTGCAGTGCTCTTTGCATTTCCCAAGCTATGTGTGGCTCAGTGAATTAGAGGAAAGATGCCAAGCATCTCCTGTGCTGGATGTTGGATTTTTAGTTGAACAGGAGACCCTAAAGCGGCTAATGAAGAGTTACTCTGGGGATCAGATGAAAGCAAGCTAAAAACCCATCAGATGTATTCTTCAGTCTCTGTTGTGAAACTGACATTTGAGCTTTACTTTCTTGTCTCTTTAATCCTTCTGTTAAAATGGTATTTATTCTCAATGTTGCTCTTCTGAGTAGATCAAAAAGCAGATCAGGAACCAGATACAAATGAATGCATACAAGGAAGTGAGTAGCAGGATCTTTCTCACAAATGACTAAATGTTGCCACTTTACATGGTGTTAAATATACTGAAATAACTAACACTATTAATAACACAGTATTTATTATTGGTACTAAACTCTTGCAGCTTATAAAACTATTTCATTCTGGCAAGCATTTTGTTAAAAACATTTTACTGCTGTCAGTGTTGAAAGATTAATTCATGGTTCCACTGAGGAAGAGTTATGTACTTAAACAATTTTTATGTAGACACACACACACACACACACACTTGTGTGTGTGTATTTTATATATAAATATATACATGTATGTTATTGCTGAGTATTGTTATACTTTTGTACATCTCTCTGCTCTTTGAGTCTTGGCTTAAAATGAAGTTGGCACCTTGTCTTATCACTTGACTTTTATGTTGCAGTATATGGTCTTGAGTATTGGATCTCTTGTGGCCTTTACACAAGACTGTAGACATGACACAATTTATGAGTTATTTAGACATAAGAAAGAATTGTACTTTTACAAGTATGTGGTATGGTTGTATATGCCTCTCTCCATATCTATGGAAGCAAATTTTATTATGTCCAGGGTTTAAGCTCTGGGGTTCAAAACTGGACTCAGTATATATTCAATATATAAAGCAAGTGAACATCTGAGTTTTAAGAAGTAAGTGTATACTTGTGGTGGCTAATGTCCATCAGCTAATTAATATCCACCATGAATCAAAAGTAATGATTATTTACTCTTTTCTGTTCAATCTTAAGATTGATGTACTTAACTCTGACTACTGTCTCAAGGACAAATAGCACATTCAAAGGGAGTTTGTGGGGCCTTGCAAAGGATGCAGATAATGCGTGTGTCTTCTAAGCTTCTCGCTTTCAGTCAGTTTCATAATGCTAGGTGCTGGAGGTATGAAGACAATGATACACATGTCTGCCCTCAGGAGTCTACAAGATTTTTATTGACAGTTTGCCAACAGTCTGGATGTGCTAATAAGTCTTAATGAGAACAGCAGCTAACTGAAGGAGCCATTCGATAGAGAAACAAAGTGCTGATGCTAGAAGGCAGTGACATCTAGTCTGAAATCTGAAACTTTGCTCATAAGGTCATGCCAGAGAGGAAGGTGTTGAGCTCTGGCACATGACCTGGCAAAAGGACACTCCAGGCTTCAGATCTTAGTGCGTGTTCTCTGTCCAGCTGCTGCAGAGGAAACAAAACTCCTACCCCTTGGGGGTGTTGGGTAAAGAGATTTCTCCAGTTGCTTTTGAACTGGCAGATACTTAGGTATGGTCATCTTGTTTTATCTTGTTACATTTTTTCAACAGTTAGTGGAGGAGTGAAAACAGTAACATGGACATATATGCGAATGTACCTGTGTCTTCATTCATGACCCAGCTTAGTTAGGTCAAGCCACGAAGGCTAGTCATGTGCTGAATTCTGGATGTATTGATTTCTCTCTTATTTTATATTATCCAAGATGACTTTAATGTCTGGGCTGAGACTATTGCTTTTCTCCAGTGAAGACTGTATTCTTATCAAAAAACAAAATGAAATACATGATCAAAACATAAATAACTGAAGCCTAATAAATGTAAAACTGACTACATTTGAGGAGCAGATGTAGATTTTGCAAATAATGGGAAGCAGTATTACATAAGTTTTGTGTACTCATTGGGCTGTACTGTGCCCTCACGGGACCTAGTCTTACACCACTTCAGGGTAAGTCACCTGAATATGCACACATACATATTATTGTTTAATGGGAAGCAATTAAAGAAGGTATCATTTCATGAGTCACCGTAAAATATGTTTTGATACATTTGTGAGCCAAAGGCTAGATGAGAACTATGTGAATAAGAAAATATTTAATATATATAGTTCAGTTTTCATTTTTCCTTCATTAGATTTCTTTTAACCAAACATGAATTTAGCTAATGCTTAGGGCTGAATTTGAGCCTTTTGAGTTATATATAGAAATATAATTTGATTTTTATCTATTTTCCTGGTATCTCTTTCACTGCTAAAACCAAGTCAGTATATTTGTAGCACATCGAATAGGTAATTTAAGGATTATCAGACAATATTTACTTTTTTAGCAAATAATTATATATAGAGTATACTCTGTGTCAGGCACTATTCTAAGGGCCTTGAAACATGTTAACTCATATAATATGCAAGCTCTGATTCACTGTAAGAAAAACTTAGACACTAATTCTTTTTTTTTTTTTTTTTTTTTTAGTTTATTTTTTGAGAGAGCACGCATGAGAGAGAAGGGGCCAGGGAGAGAGAGAGGGAGAGAGAGAGAGACGGAAAGAGAGAGAGGGAGAGACAGGTAGAATCCCAAGCAGACTCTTCACTGTCAGAATGGAGTCCAATGTGGGGGCTTGAACTCACAAACTTCAAGATCATGACCTGAGCCAAAATTAAGAATTGGATGCTTAACCACCTGAGCCACCCAGGTGCCCCAGACACTAATTCTTAAAGAAGGAAATAGGTTTCTAACTAGAATTACACAAATGAGGAATAAAATTCATCATCTCATTGTGACTTCCACGTATATACTTACTGTATCAAAGGGTATCTAAATTAAGGTGTCTAAATAATAAGTCTAAACAATTTGTTTAAAAAAATAGTTTGGAATCATAGTCTTTCATAATTCTGAGTGAGAAACACTATCAGAGAAGTGATCCTCATAATCACTCAACAAACAAGCCTTCTCTTAGACGCTCAGTAGCCAGGACACTTTTATGATTGAGTTGTGTACGGAGATCCTTGCTGTCCAATGAAATAGTTTTTCAGCCTGCAGCATGTTTTAAAAATACATCTCAAGGAGATGAACCAATAAATCACACATCGTGTGGTTCAAATCTCTGATGTGAAAAATAAGTTAAAACTGATTTACAATGTCTCTATGTTTTAATAAATATAATTCAACTCCAGCTCCAGATTAATAAAAATGAGCAGTTTTTAAATTCTTATTTTCAATTGGTTCATCTCCTTACTAGTTCTCTCTATATAATTTATGAAAACTGCATGTTGCTTATCTTAGGATCCTGTGCATGTGAACTACTATGCCTTTAACCTTTTTATAAAAATATCTCATTCATAGATGAAAGAAAAGTGTGTTTTCAACTTATGCTTTATGTTTGTCCAAAATTGTAAGGATAATTTTGAATGGAAATGCTGCTGTTTAGTTTCCACAGTGCCTTCACAACCTGATAATCAGTTTTCCCACCCTGACAAACTCAAAAGGATGAGCAAGTCTGTTCCAGCATTTCTCCAAGATGAGGCAAGTTTGTCTTTTGTACTTTCAGAAAAATGGAACCAAATCGGTGAATTTGTTCTGCCAAGGTTGGTGTGTTTTTATTCAGCTGTGGCAGAGACCAAAGAGGTCAGCAGGACTGACCCATGAACTTTCCTGTCAATAAAGGTAGTGTTGTTGATCCTGGAACGAGGCATGGCATGTCTCATTTGACTCAAACGGCAACTCATTTTGGTGGTGAAGTCAAATTGCGTTGATTTTGGAATATGACTTTTGTTTCAAAGTGGGTACAAAATAAGAAACCCCTACAGAAATATATTGGTGTGAAATAACCACTCTTTAGTTTACAGTAGAGTTGATTTGTGAAAGCTTAGTC
This sequence comes from Prionailurus viverrinus, assembly GCF_022837055.1. Classification (NCBI taxonomy): domain Eukaryota; kingdom Metazoa; phylum Chordata; class Mammalia; order Carnivora; family Felidae; genus Prionailurus; species Prionailurus viverrinus. The sequence continues at coordinate 47,098,866 of NC_062570.1, forward strand.
TGGGTAGCATGACTAGCTTGAAAGCATTTGGTAAAGTAATAGAGTGACAATTATACAGCAGACTTTAAGGATATCTCCTGGGCATAGACAATTTGTGTACATTATCTCATTTATTCCTCCAACAAGCCTAGAAGGCGGGCACCATCATTATCCCCAGACTTTACAGGTCAGGAAACACCATGAGAGGTAAATAACATCATCTAGAAAAGGGTTGAACCAGGACTGGAGCCCAGATCCGATTATCATAGTTAGCCATTATGCCTAGTGCCTCAGGTCAGGACAGGACTATTATCTGCTATTCCCTGAATACTTTGTAAATACCAGGCACTTAATATTCATTCTGATATCTAACTGTCACTAACTAAATGTGGTAGGTACATAAAACAGGAAAGTGCCTGAGATATTAAATAACTTTCCCCAAATCCAACAGCTGCTAAAAAGTAGACCTAGGACTTTAACTTAGGTCCTTTGACTTAAGATTCCATGTTCTGGGTTGGGGGATGGGTTAAAGAGGTGATAGGGATTAAGGAGTGCACATGTCACGATGAGCACTGGGTGTTGTATGGAATTATTGAATCACTATATTGTACACCTGAAACTAATATAACACTGTAAGTTAACTAGAATTAAAATAAAAACTTAAAAATCCCCCCCCCCCAAAAAAAATAAAAGATTCTATGTTCTTGCAGCCAGGTAGTTAGGAGCTTGGAGTCAGACACTCCTACTTCTGGCTGTGCTACAAATTTGCTGTGTGACTATGGGCAAGTTTCTTACTTTCCCTGTGTCTGGTTTCCTAGTACCTACCTGATTAGGTTGTGAGGAGTCAGTGAGATAATGGAGGGAAAACACAGGGCATCATGCCTGACACATAGTGAATACCCAGTAAACATTAACTGTTACTATATGAAGTTCGGGTCTGATTTTTGATGGTAAAATTAAAAGCTTTATCCTCAAGCATTCTCTTAGTAGATGAAATATGAGGAAAGTTCTAGACAGCATATAAATTACATATCTCTTGCCTGACCTCCTGGCCTTCCCTTTGTCTATTCTTGGGCCTTAGATGAACTGTATCTGCAAATATTCACCCCTGCATATGCATAACAGCCCACATTATAGTTCCTTTGAAAAGAATCACTCATTCTTTGAAACTAAATCATTAGTTGGAAGCCACTGGTAGGCACCTCATGGAGTTCCTGTGGTTTTATACCTTTGTAAACAGGCTTTGGTCTTGGTTGGTCATATGAATAAGCTATATAATAACTGAAGAGGCAAGTGATACCAGTTCTGGTTTTTCATGCTCCTCCTTCACTTTTAATGTGCTGCCTCATAGCTCCACACAAAGGAGAGTCCAAGTCATTTGAGTTTGTGCATCAGAGATGCCAAATTAAGCTGTATAATTTTGTCTTTCAAAGCACATGGGTCAGACTAAATGTTAAAGGAAGTGGACATGAAACCAGGCCTTGTGCCTTTGTCCATTATCCCTTTGAGGCTTAGTTTAACATCAGTCACATTTGTTGAGTACATGCTATGTGAAAATTGGTGTTCCAGGTCAACAAGACAGGATCCCATCCTTCATGAATTCACTAGTGACCTGATATACTAGGTAGACCATAGTGCATGCTATAATAGAGGGAAATGGACTGTAAGCATGTGGGGAGAGGGTGTGACAAGAGAGACATTTAAAAGGTATGGTGTTTTGTTGTTGTTGTTTTTAAATCCTTGAGGGAGGATTTTTTTCTTATCCATATAAGTCATAAATTTTGTTTTTCTTTAACTCCTTAACTCTGCATTTGAATTGGCATCTGTTATATTGATACATAATTGCATGGCCCCAGAATATGTTGGCATGAACTAACTACTCCATACAGATGTTTCCCTAACTCCACTGAACTGCTCCATAAACTCTCTAACCCCAAAAGGAACACATTCTGAATCATGAATTTTTAAAGGTACTGTCTGATAAACTTTAGCTCTGAATATAATAAAATTTATTATTGCCACTTTTTTTTTCTTGACCCAGGTAAATATTTCCTGGGACATATTTAAAATAATACTTTAAAAAAATTGTTAAAATCTAATGTGGGTAGAATTTAATACATGTTAATAAATGTAATTTAATATATACTTCCCTATAGCAATAAAAAGCTAAGCACAATAGCACTATGAAAATACATAAGAGGTGGTTTAGAATTCTTAAATATGTATATATATAAGTTCTAGTTGAAACAGATCAAACTAGCATTTATTTTTCTAGTTTAATAGTGTCTCAAGTAAAAGATTTGAATTTTAGGGAAGACAGGCTATGTTAATAATGAGGAATTACACATGACATTTTATGTTTTGATAGTAAGTCTTAGACCTTTTACTGTGTGCGTAAAGTTAACTTCTCATATCTATCAATAAAGTTCCCCAAGTAACCTAAATACATATACGAAATGCTGCCTTCTGTAGCACTATGGGCCCACCTTGTAGGTGAAAAAAAAAAAATCACTTTGTTGCTTTGGTAGCAAAGCACTGCTCTCCTCCTTAGGTGAGATCCAAGATAGACCACCCATTTCATCCTGAATCCCATTCCCTGGTGATTAGCACGAGTGTCTTTTGACCTTCAGAAATGTTGACAGATCCCTGGGATACCGAGATATCATATTTTTCTAAATTGAGATTCTGATCTTCACTCATCCTGAATTTAAATTTTGTGTATATTATATGATGTTTTGTAGAGTGATGACAGAGAAACAGATACAGCATCAGAAAGCAGTTACCAGCTCAGCAGACACAAGAAGAGCCCAAGCTCTTTAACCAATCTTAGCAGCTCCTCTGGCATGACGTCCCTGTCTTCTGTATGTAAACAAAGGCTCCGTGTTAATATCTCTCTGCTTCTGTGAACCTTGCTCTGCCATGCTCCTTCTTACTATAAAATGGCTCCCATTGTATTCCCAGATTCCAAGGGCACTAGCTTTTTCTCTAACCCACAATTAGCTTCTGGCTAGCTAAATCTTTGTTTTTCTTCTTTTAAGCATAAAAAGAGTTCACATCCATTATAAATGAATATGTTTTTTGGGATGTAAGTACTTTAGAAATAAGACTAAATTACCAACAAGATGAACCGCTGCATTTTTCTCTGCAACAAATGGGGTAACTATTGTTAAGTTCTGCTTATATTAGATACGTTTTATATTCTCTTTGCAGGTTTAGAATTGTATCTCTCTTTTAGCAAACCTGATGAATAAAGGTACTGATTCACATAAAAGAATAGGATTTCTTTGCCTTACAGAAGGATTTAGAACAGGGTTTTAAAAGGAAATCTACTTAAGTGTATTCAGGTTGGCTTTAGAAAATTTGACTTTACCTAGAACTTCTTTCATAAAGTGAGATCAGTCATTGTGCATGTAGTATGTGTGTAGAAATATATATATGTAAATATATCCACATACACTTACCAAATAGTTCTCTGATATACATAAACATGCACATATCTCACCAGGTATGCTAATCAAATGATAAAGCTGTACTTAAATTCTTACTAGCCTCCCATTTCTCAAACTTAAAAAAAAAAAATCTGTTTAAATTGAATTTCTGCTGATAACAATCAAATGTTTGGCCTTGGGAAGGCTTTCAACTGCCTTCATCAATCATCCATTCTCTACCCTTCCTGACCTCTAAAGGCGTATGGCCCAGTAAGCATTTTCCTAGATTTAGTGGATGAGTAACATAGTAAAATTCCTTTTTAGTGCCTTGGAAATTTGATAGAGCAATGTGTCACTGTGATTTGTGTGCCTGGGGTTTCTCACATCCTCTTTCTTTAATGTCTTAAATACTAAGCATGCCTAAAATTGGAACTTTGAATGCCCCCCACCATAAAAATCCCCCTGCTTTGAAATGAGCCAGTATCTAAATAACTTTGCATTTCACTTTTCATCTGTATCTTTTAGAGGCATTTTTTTTTTACACACTAGTTGTGCCATATATTACGTCAGGTTGTCTGTGTTGGCCTGTCTTTATGCCATATTTTATTAATTGCCTTAAGTGCAAACTAGAGAAATAATGGCAAGCAAAGATTATATTCATGATCCTTGTATTGGATTTGTGAAAGAGATAGAAACAAACACTGTGTGTTTCGGATGCTTTCAGGTGAGCGGCAGTGTGATGAGCGTTTACTGTGGAGACTTTGGCAATCTGGAAGTGAAAGGAAATATTCAGTTTGCAATCGACTATGTGGACTCATTGAAGGAGTTGCATGTCTTTGTGGCCCAGTGTAAAGACTTAGCAGCAGCAGATGTTAAAAAACAGCGCTCAGACCCGTAAGTACAATTTGAAGTAACTGTTTTCTCTTAGTTATTCGTAATCTTGCAGAAACTGGCCAAGAAAGAAAGAAATTGAAGGGAGGGTATGTGTGTGACTGCATCAAAAAGAAATGTTTGACAAGAAAAGTTTGGGGGAAGTGCTGTTTTATTTACTTTATAAATTCATATGCCAAAGTTATTAAACTATAAAAATGTCAGAGAAGCACAAAATATTTCAAGTTGGAAGGGACCTTTGAGGCCATCTTGTCCCATTCATTCTTTTAACAGATAAGGAAATTAAGGCCAGAAAAGATAAGTGACCTATTTACATAAATTCAGAGAGTCAGCAGCAAAACTGGGAATAAGGGCTTAAACCCTAATCTGTTCCCATGACTTTCAAACTTCTCTAAAGTTAGGGACATGTAGGGGCATACTTCAGAATGTTCAGTGGTGCAGGAACAGTTAAGATTCTAGACTGAGGTAGATTCTAAATTTAACTTGTATTTTACAGAAGAACTTTAGGGGGAATTACCAGCTCGTCTTTTAAATCAGAGGCTTAATTGATACTTCAGTTTATTTGCAAAAATTGAGTACATTCCTCACTTATCCTTATGCAGAAGTCAGATTCTTAATTATTTTGCTGGCATAAGCCTAATTCTTCATGCTTTTATTATAAAAACAATTGGGGCCAGTATACTTTTTCCCCCATTGAATGTGGCTTCATTAGGTTGGTGCTAAGAGTAACTTTTGTTTTCAAAAGGCAGTAACAAAACTTTTAAAAAAAAATTCTGTAAGCACCAGTCTTTTCTTAACTGGAAACAAGCCACTAAAATTAAGCACTACATTAGAGGTCTGTCCCCCACCACCCTCCATATCAGATAAGGCCAAAGAAAAAAGGAGTTCAGGAAATATCCTTTAAAAATTTTTAAAACAATTATGAAATGATCAATTCTGCTGCAATGTGTTTAAACGTTTAAGTATAAAAGACATTAGTGAGAACATTCATTTACTTATCACTTTTCTGAGTGTCATGAATTATTTCTGTCAATTACCAATGCATTTTTCAAAGTAGAGATAGAAACATGACTTTTATTTTCTCTGACCTTCTTGTCTTTCCGCTTCTCGCTTTAGATATGTAAAGGCCTATCTGTTACCAGACAAGGGCAAAATGGGCAAGAAGAAAACACTTGTAGTGAAGAAGACCTTGAATCCTGTGTATAATGAGATACTGCGGGTATCTATGAACTCTCTGTCTAGGAAAATCCTAAATGATGATGTGTCACTGTGATTATGTGTAAATAGCCATGTTGTCTAAATTTTTTTTTTTAATTTTTTTTTTCCACATTTTTATTTATTTTTGGGACAGAGAGAGACAGAGCATGAACGGGGGAGGGGCAGAGAGAGAGGGAGACACAGAATCGGAAACAGGCTCCAGGCTCCGAGCCATCAGCCCAGAGCCTGACGCGGGGCTCGAACTCCCAGACCGTGAGATCGTGACCTGGCTGAAGTCGGACGCTTAACCGACTGCGCCACCCAGGCGCCCCTAAAATTTTTTTAATGTGTGTTTATTTTTGAGAGAGAGGGACAAAGAGAGTGTGAGCGGGGGAGGGGCAGAGAGAGCGGGAGACACAGAATCCAAAGCAGGCTCCAGGCTCTCAGCTGTCAGCACAGGGCCCAACTCGGGGCTCCAACTCACTGAGATCATGACCTGATCCAAAGTCCAATGCTTAACCAACTGAGCCACCCAGGTGCCCCTAAATAGCCACTTCTTCTTGGGTAGTATCTCTACAAGTGAAGTCAGTCACAGGGAGAGAAAAAGGGAAGGAATAAACATTTTCTGACAAACTGCCTTGCATGAGACCATACACTTTGAATGTTGTTTGCGTTCTGTCATGCATTCTCTACATAGGCCACCAGGACGATACTGCCTGCACCTCACAGATGAAGCAGGTGAAGCTTAGAGAAACAAAGGAAATTGCTCAAAGATACACAACTGATAGAATTGAGCATCGTAAAAAATGATTTACCAAGAGCATAATTCTGATCATGTTATTTCTCTGCTTAAAATCTTTTAGGATTCCCATTACCCTTAGCGGCAAGTCCATCCTTCTTAACACGTCACCAGTCCCTCCACAACCCAGGCTCCAGCCTCCTCTTTTCAATTTCAGAGTCTTTGTTCAGGTCACCCCGATTCCTTTCTGTTCTTTGGAGGAACTGACTACATTTTCTCACACTGCTGGACTTCCTGTTCCATCTGGCCAGAGTGCTCTTTCCCACATTCTATCCCTAACTACCTCCTACAGCCTTAAATGCCTCTTCCTATGAGAGGCTCTCCTTAACCCATCAGGCCACCTTGCGGTCTGCTGCCTCAGTCACCTTGTTCTATATTAGGCTTTGTTAACACTCAGCACTTGAACTACTAGCCTCATTGTCTGCTTTCCCATTAAACTGTGAGTTCCAGGAGGGCAAGGTCCAACTCTGTGCCATTTATCAACTGTGTGAGTTTGGGCAAATGACTGAACCTGTCTGTACTTCATATCTGCCAAAGGGAGACAATAAGAGTACCTACCACTTCAGTAGGTGTGAACATTAAAAGAATTAATATATGCAAAGTGATTAGTATGTATTAAACACATGTTGACTCAATACAGTGTCTGGATAGGTACTCAAAAAATGTTTATTGGAAGGATAGATGGATAGACAGATGAATAGAAAGTATACCTGCCTCAAATACCCATATTTCCCCCTACCCCAGACTGTATAATGTTGTCTTAGTCATGATAACTTGAAACTGGAAACAGAATAAGTGTCATTCATTCCCTTTTTCTGAAAGGCTGTCCAACTATTTGATTATCCTCTGAGGAAAGAAGCAGAATTAAATTAATTTTCAGTCATCCATGGGTCAATTTTTTATAGATTTTCTGTAGCCAGTTTTTTTTTTTAATTTTTTTTTTCAACGTTTATTTATTTTTGGGACAGAGAGAGACAGAGCATGAACAGGGGAGGGGCAGAGAGAGAGGGAGACACAGAATCGGAAACAGGCTCCAGGCTCTGAGCCATCAGCCCAGAGCCCGACGCGGGGCTCGAACTCACGGACCGCGAGATCGTGACCTGGCTGAAGTCGGACGCTTAACCGACTGCGCCACCCAGGCGCCCCTGTAGCCAGTTTTTAATTACAGTTTGACTGTGATATACCTCCATACCCTAGCTGTTTCTAGGTCAACTACTTCAACCCTATACTCAGGAAAAGCCACCTAATTTAAATGGTAAATTCAGAGAAAGACCGGCCTGCTACAACCAAAATGGACATTCAAGTAGTACATCATAAAACCAAATAGAGATTATTTTTAGGTCAGAAGTACTATTATCCCTCCCATGATTATATACAATCTAGGATTGATTGCATCTTAGATGAAAAACCGTTAGGATGCCAGATATTTTCCACTTAACCGTATGAATCAGGAAAAAGGAATTTAATTGAAAAGTACCTTGTCATTGCAGGATATCTGTAGTGGGAGATGTGTGTAAATGGGAGCAAGTGGTATATAGGAATTTTCTGTACTTTCTGTTCAGTTTTGCTATAAATCTACGACTGCTCTAAAAAATAGTCTATTAGAAAAAAAAAAAATACCTTGTCCTTAGGTAGAAAACAGACCACAGGGGGCGCCTGGGTGGCGCAGTCGGTTAAGCGTCCGACTTCAGCCAGGTCACGATCTCACGGTCCCTGGGTTCGAGCCCCGCGTCGGGCTCTGGGCTGATGGCTCAGAGCCTGGAGCCTGTTTCCGATTCTGTGTCTCCCTCTCTCTCTGCCCCTCCCCCGTTCATGCTCTGTCTCTCTCTGTCCCAAAAATAAATAAACGTTGAAAAAAAAATTTAAAAAAGAAAACAGACCACAGGATTAAACTTCATTAGCATTTTGAGACTGAATTGGACTTATGTTATATCTAGTTTGAACAAAAAAACATCCAGTAAAAAATGAATAATTGGCTTTCATTTTTAGAAAGCTATTACTGGCTATGATATTTGAACTGTGGTTTGCTTTTCCAGAAGCAGAAAGAAAATCAGCTTTTGTGAAAGATGGATTTAGCTCTTTGAAACAAGACACTTAGAATAAGATGACTTTGCAATATCTTTGAGACTTGAAACCTAGCAGATGAGAAAACCTGATCTGTACAGATGACTTTTCTCTTTATCTCTGTGTCATAACTTTGGCATAAAATAGTATTATTCACCACTTTAATTTCCTTCTTTGACCTGCAGTATAAAGTCGAAAAGCAAATCTTAAAAACACAAAAGCTGAACCTGTCCGTTTGGCATCGAGATACATTTAAGCGCAATAGTTTTCTAGGGGAAGTAGAACTTGACTTGGAAACTTGGGACTGGGACAACAAACAGAATAAACAACTGAAGTGGTACCCTCTGAAGCGAAAGGTAAGTTCTGACATTTTTGGTTTGTTGGTTGGTTTCTTGCCTGGCATGTAGGAGAAAGCTACTATAAACTGCATTTTAATTAATAACGGTTATCCCTTGTTTGGGATCATTATATCTTTTCACTCTGTCCAATATGTCTCTTATGCCCTTTTAATGTATTTTCTGTTCTTTTTTTTTCTCCTCTCCAGAATTCAGGCTGGCTAGTTTTTGCTAATTTGTCTTTCCATTCAATAATTTTCTTATCTGCTATGTCTAAAACACCCATCTTACAGGTTCTCAATCATTATATTTTTCAGATTTATATTTTCATTTGATTTTTCATAGACCACTTCTCTCCTAAAATTCTCTATCTTAACATTATCCTCATGAACATATTAATCAAAGTTATTTAAAATTTATATCTGAAAACCCAATATCCTAAACATTTGTATGTCTCTTTATCTAATTTTTTATCTTAGTTTGGTCATTTGGTCCTTTGTCCTGGTATGCCTGTTCATTTTTTATTGTAAGCTAGACATTGTATATGAGAGTTCTAGGGATACTTTGAGAGGATTTACTTTTGTTTCTGACACACAGAGTGGGGACAGAACACTTTTATCTGAGAACAAACTGACTAGAAGCTGGGTTTCAGTTTTCATGTGGTCTCATGTAGTTTTTGTTTGCTCAAATTCCTAGCCTATGGCCCTTCAGGGATTCCAAGTGAAAGCCTAGGGAAGTAGTTATCAGATTTTAGCATGCATCCCATTCACGTGAAGTACTTATTATAATACAGATTTCTGGGCCCTATTGCCAGGGTTTCTGATTTAGTAACATCTGGGCCCAAGTTTCTAGCCATGGCTGGTTGCTGATACAGCGTCTTGCCTGGGGACCATACTTTGACAACCACTGATCTAGAGTATGTCTAAGGCTATTCCTTTCTATTATGCTCTAGTTCGGCACTACTTAAAAATCAGCTGATGGGGCGCCTGGGTGGCGCAGTCGGTTAAGCATCCGACTTCAGCCAGGTTACGATCTCGCAGTCCGGGAGTTCGAGCCCCGCGTCAGGCTCTGGGCTGATGGCTCAGAGCCTGGAGCCTGTTTCCGATTCTGTGTCTCCCTCTCTCTCTGACCCTCCCCTGTTCATGCTCTGTCTCTCTCTGTCCCAAAAATAAATAAACGTTGAAAAAAAAATTAAAAAAAAAAAAATCAGCTGATGCCTCAAAGTGAAAAGCAACGAATGTCAGACTCAAAGATGTTCTCCATTTGAGTCGTGATAATAATTCATTAATTCCTTCAAATAAATTTGTTTAATCCAGTTTTTTTTTTTATTGCTCCCAGTGTGAGGGTTGGTATGATCTCAGCTGGAAGTGATGAATATCAATAGTAGAAATCTTTGTTCAGCATCTCCATAATAAACCACTTATGCTTAAGAAATGGTTCCCAAATATTGCATCAAAATCACCTGGAGCACTGATTTCTAGTCTTACTCAAGACTCACTGGGTGTGAATTCCTTAGAAGATGTCAAAAGCTTTTCATTTTAAACTAACCCTTAGGTTTCTGATGCATAGCTATGTTTTGGCAATAAGGCTCTAAAGGACCAGAATTTGAAAGTGAAACCAGCTCTCTTATACTTGAAAATAATAGATACACATTTTTAAATTATTGTCCAGTCTTTGTTATTCTTACAGACATCAAACCATGTGATCTGAAATGATCAGGTTAATACAGCTTTGGAAATGTAATGTTTGGCTTTTCTTCCCCCAGACTTTCCCCACACTCTTCTTACTCAAAGAAAGAGTAACTCAAATAAATAGTTTTATGTCTGACTGGGTGACCAACAAAATTTATGTGCTTTTATAAAAACCAAAGCATCCCAGAACATTTCTTCTCTCTCCAAGAAAGCCATTCTGATTTCTTTACTATCTCTGAGACTAAAGGCCTTGAGATATTTTCTGGGTACCAAGCAAGTCTTTCCAAGATACACAGTATGGCTTTCCCAGATATAAAAGCAAGAGTTTAGCTTTGATGGAAATGTTAATTCAGGGCACTCATGGGTGATACATACTCACAGAAATGGGCATTTGTTGTCCTATAACACAATATCAACAGAGTAAAATAGTTTGTGTCTCACACTTACTGACAGTGTCCTTCATTTTCCAGACAGCACCAGTTGCCCTTGAAGCAGAAAACAGAGGTGAAATGAAGTTAGCTCTCCAGTATGTTCCAGATCCAATTCCTGGTATGTAATGATTTTCCATCCAGATTTATGTCCTTTCCCGATCCCTTCCTTCTCCAAGGATTTCTTTGAACTCTGTGATATTTTCAAAGGTGAAACCCTAGGCAAAATTACTAACTTAGTAATTATATGGACCAGATGAGTCAATTTATAGTTGATAATTCTTTATTGTGGTAAAAACACATAATATAAAATTTATCATCTTAACCATTTTGAAGTGTACCTTTTGTAGGATTAAGCATATTCACATTGTTATAAAGCAGATCTCTAGACCTTTTTTCATCTTGCATATCTGAAACTCTGTACCCTTTAAACTTCAGCCTCACCATGTCCTTCTCCCAGCCCCTGATAACCACCATTCTACCTTCTGGTTCCATGGAAAAAAAAATGTTCAGTTTCCAAAATTCTCTAGTTTACAATCCTTGTTTGAACTATCACCTCACTCTCCAAAAGTTTTTTTTTTTTTTATTGTTCCCAGTGTGAGGGTTGGTATGATCTCAGCTGGAAGTGATGAATATCAATAGTAGAAATCATTGTTTAGCATCTCCGTAATAAACCACTTATGCTTAAGAAATGGTTCCCAAATATTGCATCAAAATCACCTAGAGCACTGATTTCTAGTCTTACCCAAGACTTACTGGGTGTATCTGCACAGTGTGGATGGCCTTTCCCATATTCAGAATGGAGCCTGGGTGTTCCTCACAGGCAAGAATTAGACAAATTCATATGGAGCCCTTAGGAAGTAAGAGTGTATTGGTTCCCCATTCTTAAGGTCTCAGCAGGACTGAAAGCTTTTTCCTCAAGATTCCTAATTGCATCCTTGATGTTAGGGCCTCAGGTCTCCAGCCCAGTTAAGGAGCAAGAGACTAGCAAGAAATGAATGCCTGCCATTACTTCCTAAGCAAGTTCCCCAAGTTTTTCTCCTTAAGAATCTGTATAAATGTTATGACTGAAATCAGAGGTTGCAACTCAACTGCTTTCAGTAACCAGGCAGTGAAACCAGTGGCATGAAAGAAATCTTGGATGGTAAGGGCAGTGATTGAACTAGAAAAAGCATTCTAATTCGGTTAAAAAAAAAAAAAAAAGAATTGGAGGGCAAGTAAAAGATATCTTTAGGTCCATATGGCTGCCAAACCACCGTCTTGTTACTTCTGGATCTTCCTAAAAGGCAGATTTTTAAAATATATAATTTCTGTCCTATCATTTATGGTCCACATGCATAGAAATTCTGCCAGTCTGTTTTCCACCACTATCATTTCTTGGTGGGAGCAGGGGGAAAAGGAGATGATGTTTTGTGGTGGGCTCCACCTTGTCTGATTTTTTGTTCATGTAGTTTCTCTTCTCTGGAGTGGCTTCCTCTCTCAACCTATCCAAGTCTTAGATGAAGCCCCATCTTCTCCATAAAGCTTTTCCTGGCTATATGCATTCACCCTCGTTGAGCACATCATCACCTAGAACATTATAGTAATAACTTGGCATTTCATTCTGTATTACATTTTTATAGTTTTTATTTGAATTACTCTTTTTAAGTGTAAACATTTCCCGAGGACATAGATTTCTTATGTTCCTTGTATCCAATGATATTACTAGCATAGGGCTGAGCATATAATAAATGCTCATTAAATTCCTGTTGGTTAATTAGGTTAACCCATTCAGAAAAATATGGTAGCGGTCCTCTGTCCATGTGCACCCAGCCTAGCCAACAACTAAAGAGTAAGCCAACTTCTCAGAATTCCCTGGCCATAACCCTAGTTATTATGTGTGTGTATGCAATATTGTCACAAAGTGTGTAACCACATTTAACAAGAAAAGTGGCTGTACTTAGCCAGTACCTGTTTTGGTTACTTTATATTCATTATGTTTCAAATGCCTCCCATTAACAATATTTGAAAGGAATATGCATTTCATTGAGATGTTTTGAATATAACTGTAAATGGATGATTTATATACCTGATCTCTATAATTTATCTTGAAACAAGCCAAACCCAGAAATAATGATGTAGTACTCTGTACTTGGAATCAATATGAATTATTTGCATAGAGTTATCTGAGCTCAGTGCAGCCAGACTAGGGAAGATTTAGTTAAGAATGTATAAATTTAGCCAATTAGGATCATATCATCAAGCTCTAGCTAGCATCACTGTTCCAGACTGCATCTTTGGATGCAGTATTGCCAAGAGAGGAATGGCAGTGAAATTTTCTTTTCTGCCCTTTTTCAATTATAGGTAAAAAGCTTCCTACAACTGGAGAAGTGCACATCTGGGTGAAGGAATGTCTCGATCTACCTCTGCTAAGGGGCAACCATCTAAATTCTTTTGTTAAATGGTAACAGCATTGATAACTCTGCCTCTCTCATCTCTACCATAGCCCAGCCTTTGCTGGTTGGTTTCAAGCCTCCATACCTGTGATGCTGAAACTCATCATTCATGGTTTGAATGAAATAACTTAGGACAGTGGCAACACATTCTGGAAGGACCTGTGACATGAACCCCTAATTTGAGTTTTTAAGTGGCAAACTTTTTTCTCTGTTATACATATAAATGCCTGGCATCAAGTCAGCAGTGTCTAAACAGCTATTAGTGTGCTCTCTTAGCCCCCCTGACTGATTTTATCTATACCTATTCTTTCAGAAGACCAGTTGTAGCTGTTTAAGTTTATATGACATTATTTGTGACTTTCTCTCTATATATTATTCATAGATGCCAGCTGGTAAGATTTTTCAGCTCAGGGCAGTCTCTCATTCTGAGACAACTTTCAGACCTTCTTGTATTTATAAGAGGTATGGTAGGTTAAAAACAGAAAAGAGATAATCAGGACTAGATCATATTTCCAAATTATAAAGGAATCCTCAAGCAATTGCTACCATGTTAAGCACTTACTAATTGAAAGCACTGAACTAAGTTGTTTGCTTCATATGTAATTATAACATTAACCTTACGAATTAGGTATCACCATTCTCATTTTAAAGATGAAGCAAGTGAGAGATTAAGTGACTTTTCCTACAATACACAACCAATAAATGGCAGAGTGAGGATTCAAAGCAAGTCTGGTCCACTGTAATGAAGAGTAATGAAGAGTACCTCCAGCAGGATGCTGCCACCACTGCCACCACCACCATGACCACCCCCACTATGACCACCACAACCACCATCACCACCCCCATCATCATTGCCATCACCACCACGACCACCACCACCACTACCACCACCATGACAACCACCACCATCCCCACCACCACCATGACCACTACCACCATCCCCATAATATTCTCCAATACCACCACAACTACCATCACCACCATGACCACCCCCACCATGACCACCACAACCACCATCACCATCCCCATCCCCATCATCATCACCATCACCACCCCCATCATCATCGCCATCACCACCATGACAAGCACCACCATCCCCATCACCACCATGACCACCACCACCATCACCACCACCACTACCATCACCACCACCATCACCATCGCCACCACCACTGCCTCTCTACACTCTTTTTTTCTTCTATATCCTTCTGCCAGTCTTCACTAGCTGTGTTGAAGTACACTTAAGGTGTAAATGTTCACCATCTTAGTAAAATGCTTTCACAATGATTTCTTTTGTAGTATCATCCTTCCAGATACAAGTAGGAAAAGTCGCCAAAAGACAAGAGCTGTAGGGAAAACCACCAACCCTGTCTTCAACCACACCATGGTGTATGATGGTTTCAGGCCTGAAGACCTGACAGAAGCCTGTGTAGAGCTTACTGTCTGGGACCATTACAAATTAACCAACCAGTTTTTGGGAGGTCTTCGGATTGGCTTTGGAACAGGTAATGTCTGTTACGTTTTTAATTCTCTATGAGCCAAGTGCTTCTGGAGACAGTAGAGGTTTGTCTGCTTGTTGCTTTGCTTCTTCCTTATGAAAACAGATATTCTATTTCTGTTAACTGTAATGAAATGAATGAATGAAGGAATGTCAGGCTGTATGCCAAGGGCTCTAGATATGAAGATTAACAGGATGTAGTGTCTGTCCACACAGAGCTTAAGTTAGAGTATGTGGGGGGATACAGAAAATCCTTCATCACTCACTACTCTTCCCTGAAAAACATTTATATCCTTTTATGACTAAAAGGATGCTTTAAATAATGATAGCAATTAACATTTGTGGAGCAGTAGTCACTGTACTGAGTGCTTTGATTATATTATTTCATTTAATCCTCACAGAAATTCTATGAGTCGTTACTATGTTATCTCCAGAGGAACTGATGTTCTAAGGAATGAAGTAACAGAGCTAATAAGCATCAGAGCCAAGATTCAAAGTCGAGTCTCTTAGACACAAAACCCCAAACCACACTTCCTTAGAGATTATCTAGTGTCACCTCCATCCCAGTGCCAGGCCTCTTCCCTACTACCCCACTATGTCCCTGACAGATTGTCAGCTAGCTCAGGTGACTAAACAGCTCTTTCTTCTATTGAGCCCCAGATTTGCCCTCCTGGTGATATTAAAACGCTTCCTAGCTGTCTTCCACTGGTGATTATAATGAGGGAATGACCTTCCTCGCCGCCTCCAAAGAACAATTCCTTTCTAAATGCAAAGCTTCCTTTCTCTGCCCACCCCCCCCCCCCCCCCCCAGGTAAAAGCTATGGCACTGAAGTGGATTGGATGGACTCTACTTCAGAGGAAGTTGCTCTCTGGGAAAAGATGGTGAATTCCCCCAATACTTGGATTGAAGCAACCCTGCCTCTCAGAATGCTATTAATTGCCAAGATTTCAAAATGAACTCAGCATCGACTGGCTCCTCCACTAAAAACCACTAAACAGGTGGAATCTGATCTTGAAAATCTGACTGTGTGGACAGAGTTCTCACCTGCTACCCATTTCCACTAACGGATGCCACACAGCATGTTCAAGTCAACCTGCATGTGCTTCTTTGGTTACAAGGCCCAAGAGATTTAAATAATAATAAACAGTCTAACTTATTTGTGCCCTCAACATTAAAGAAGATATTTGAGAAAGCTAGCAAAATCAAATGGTACTGAGGCTTCAGGGAAAACGCTTTCAAAAAATATTAAATATGGGGTGATGTTAACGAGCAACATTTTCTAGTTTGCTGTTGTGTTTCACACCACAATTTTGTGCAACAGTTCGGAAGGCCTGCTTCTCGGTGGTTGAAAACCCTTGCAGGAACTGAAAATGTATAGTTTTTGTAAAAGAGGGACAGAAAAACACTCCTATAAGAAGTAGGGGGGGGGGGAAATATCAGTGATGATAAAGAATTTGACCATAAGAAAACGATATACTCTATAATCTCTATTATGATATGGAATTCCGTGTTAGGGACTTGAGACTGAATTTATTGCATGTATTTCTTTCTGCCTTTGAAACTGCTTTCCACCCGGCCCCCAATGTCAAAGTCTCAGATGTGCTTTGGTGCCACCTCCTGGCTCATAGGTGGAATTCAGTTTTTGGCTTAATTTTCTCCCAAGCTCTCAACCCTGTATTTTGTCATAGACTATGTGAAAAAACCAAAAACCTTGCATATATAAGATTCTGGTTTTCCTGTAACTCTACTATATGAAATTAGCATGAGAGTGGTCACAGGCATGTTTTGCAACAAAGTTTTAATTAGAATGTAAATTGTTAAACTTTGCTTCCTATGTATAATTTTCATACAGTATTTTGTAAAAACCCTTAGAAGAAATTATGATATGATTTAATTGTGTTGTCAAGTTAAATAGACTTCTTATTTTAAATGAGATACTTCATGTTAGAAGTCCTAAAATCTTAAATTCGCAGCAAGGCTAAAGAATTGGTAAGCTAATATTTCTCGAGTCTTTACTGTAACTCTGGACATCATTTCCTCCGAGTGAGATGCTTTGACCACATTGTTGAAAGTGGAAGTTTTTCTTTTAAAGAAGTAGTTGAAAAGCATTGAAGATATGTTAATATTTATTTTTGAAAAGTTTTCCACAGAGACATTTTTTGGGTCATTTTAGGATATAAAGCATGACTCCTCCTTAGGACCCAACTTGCTTGCCTTTCTCAAAACAAGCACTGTAGGTTAGACGGGGTCTGGATGGTCAGGAGTGTGAAACCTTACCACAGGTGTCTAGGAAACATCACTGAAAATGACTAGTGTGCTTGTCTCCTCTGAACAGATGTTAGAACCTCTATCCACTTGAAACACGTGAGAAACTTCTGCCCAGTAAGAGCGGCTAACTTAGAACCCCCTTCCCGTGGTCTCTCAAGGTCTTTTAGGGAGATGTGTAGTCTAGCTCTATTTCCTGATCCTGCTCTGACCACAAGGAGAGGCACTAGCTGAGTGGAGGCGCAGCTCCCAGGTCGAAAGTACAGATCCTGTTCCAGCTCCTGCCGCTTCATGGGGGCAGCTCTTTCTCAGCCCTTCTTTCACCTGCTCAGCCACCTCCCAGCAGCCAGCCAGCTCTGAAACACTGTGATTGGTTCTAGTGTCTCCCTATCTAGGACTGGGACTGCCTTCCTCCTCCTATTCTCAGATCCCTGACCTGCAAAACACCAGAGTGGTCAGTAGAAGCACCTTTGGTATCCAAATGATCTGGGTTTGAATTCTGGCTCTACCACTCGGGGTGACATGGGGTAACTTGTTCAACCTCTCTGTGCCTTCATTTCTTTGTTCCCTGCAAACTATAAAATGTATATACTAATGCCTACCTTTCAAGAATATTGTTAGAATTAAATGGGAGAAGATGTACAAGTGCCTAGTACTGTGCAGGTTATATAGAAGAACTCTGGAGATAGTAGATTCAAAAAAAGAGACATTAAAAGACTTACAGGCAAGTGGAGGGGACTCATTGGTCACCACTAGGGAGAGCATCAGCCCAGTTTTAGGCTTTGAACTTCTGGGGAGGAAATATTTTGGATAATTTCAGGATCAAAGGTAGGTGGGGGGGAAAATGGTAGAGCAAGGAAAACAACCATGGCAGAGAGGAGCCCAGAGTCATTATTACTAAATGGAAGTTCTCTCAGAAAAGAGATGGTATCTAATTTATTAATGTATACTCAGCCTCTAGCGCCACACTATACCTAGTAGCTGTTTGTTGAGTAAATAGGTAAATGAATATTGATTAGGGTCTTGTGAGATTCTCAGACTGGACAAGTTATCTATGGACTTAGTTTTTTTAAAATAATTTTAACATAGAAATGTAACCAATTTTTAATGTGGAAAATCTACTTAATCAACAAATGTCACCAAGCATTCACCATGTGCAAGGGGCATAGAAAGGTGGAGGGGGGTAGGGGAAGCATCCATAAGCTTATCCTTCAAGAAACAACTGCTGTTAACACTGAGTATTTTTCTGTCGTGTTTTCTTTTCTTAGGAAATATATTCTGTGAATTCACTTTACTACATCAGACAACCATATGTGGTAATCAGCAAATACATTCAATATATCTGTGACCCTTTTTTTTATATGAAGACGACTGTTCTAATTTTCTAGTCACTTGTCTCAACTTTGTAAGTTCCATTTCAGTGTATGAGCTTGAAATTTAAGGAAAAGAAGAGAAATGAGGGGGAAATACAAATAAGTTTAGGTCACTTTTTTTAATATTTATTTTTGAGAGAGACAGAGCACACGTGAGCACCAAGTGTGGGAGGGGCCCAGAGAGAGGGACAGAAGATCTGAAGCAGGCTCCGCACTTACAGCAGTGAGCCTGATGTAGGGCTCAAACTCATGAGTCGTGAGATCATGAGCTGAGCCAAAGTCAGACACTCAACTGACTGAGTCACCCAGGCGCCCCTAATTCACATTTGTGAAGTCTTTGGAATCCACTTTCATAAAACCTCAATATCCTACAATTTAAGTAGTTATTAAAATTTCAGTTCAGGAAATTTCCTAGTCTTCCAACATTGCTTTCCCTTTACAGACATGAGACCCTGATCTCTGAGACCAAAGATCAGATTATTTCTCATCTGTTTTCCCTCTGGTGAAATCTGAAGCATTTGAAAATCCATCAAACATCTACAATGACACTCAGGCTTTTTCCTGATCATCATGACTTGAGAGATGAAGTCCGAACACCAGAAACAGTGGTCATAGCAATAGTTACTAGGATCATTCTGAATTTTAAGATTTTTATCTTTCTTTTTTCACTTATATTTCTAGCATGTAATTTTCCATGCCATTAAATTACTTACAAGCATGATAATGTTTAATAGCTGCATAATATCCTAAGAAAATATAATTTCTTAACATTTTCTCTTTTTTGGACATTGAGGTTTCCAACTTTTAGTTGTTATAAACCACACTGCAGTGAAAAACTTTATCTTTTGGATTATTTCCTAAGCAAAACGCTCCCCCAAAAGGGCAAGCATTAGTTTAAAAAGCATAAAAATGTTTTTAGTCCTCAATATGTGCCGTCAACTGATTTTCACCAATAGTGTGGGAGTACCTATTTCACTATACCCTCACCAGTCCTGGGTAGTCTTAAAATAGGGGGAAAATTGTGACTAAATTGATGGATGAAATGGTATCTAACTTTAACTTATTGGATCACTGAGGGGGTTCAATCCTTGCCCATTTTCCCCCCTTCATCTGTGAATTTGTTTCTCTTTTTAGATGTTAATGCTTTATTTATTTGTTCAGGCTCTATAAAAATATAAATTTATCATCTGTCATCTTTATGGTGGATATTTTTCCTGGTTTTTGAAATTTGCCTTCAACATCTATTCACCATACATTTATCTAAGCCTCCCCAAGGTGCCAGGCACTTGTCAAGTATCAATGATGGAACAGTCACAGCCCCTGCCCTTAATGATCTCAGGCTTAATAGGGGGAGGCAGGCAGGTGAGCCATGAGTGCAATAAGGCTTTCACAGTTTCCATTAGAATTGTGAACAGTCGGGGCGCCTGGGTGGCGAAGTCGGTTAAGCATCCGACTTCAGCCAGGTCACAATCTCGCAGTCCGTGAGTTCGAGCCCCGCGTCAGGCTCTGGGCTGATGGCTCAGAGCCTGGAGCCTGTTTCCGATTCTGTGTCTCCCTGTCTCTCTGCCCCTCCCCCGTTCATGCTCTGTCTCTCTCTGTCCCAAAAATAAATAAAAGCGTTGAAAAAAAAATAAAAAGAAAAATTGTGAACAGTCTCCAGTGGATGCACCAAAAGAGGTGAGCAGTCAATTCTACATGTGGGGGCCAGGAAAGGCTTCACAGAGGAGATGATTCTCAACTGAGTATTGATGCTCAATAAGTGAGTAGAGTAACAAAGGACAAGGTGGGAAAAGGCATTCCAGGCAGAGAGAACACGCACAAACAAGGCCAGAGAGCTGGTTGGTTAGGGGAACATCAGTAGTTGGGATGGACTAGGAAGTAAAATGTCAAGCAGGTCCTAAGGAACAAGGGGCTGGAGAGACCGCAGAGCTCACAATTTAAAAAGTTATAAGTGACTTGAGATGTTCGGCAAAGTCACATTAAGCTTTTCCTTACTCCTCTTTTACATAATGAATAAACTGAGACAGTCCTTTCTGCAGGTTTTATTCTTATTTTAAGGTTTTATTCTTACCTGTGTTTCCTTTGTTTCCATTTTGAACACTTTACTTGTTATATTTAACTGTTTAATCTGGAATTGACTTTGGTATATGATAGCAAGCCTCATCTGGATCTTTCTTTCAGTTTTAATGTTCAGCGCATCTATATTGTTCATTAAGCTTCTTTCTATAACCTTATTTTGCCATTGAGTAGAAACAGGGAAAGCTGAATATCTAATAAGATGTATCCCCAGCCGGGGACAATAGGAAGGGAAACTAAAGAAATTTCACTGGGGTTTGCTCTTGTACTGAGCTGTGTTAAACATTATAGGTTCAACTCACAGCCACTCAGGATCCTGGCTCCCGGAGCACCACTGCTACTTTGTATTTATAGATGACACATTTCTAAGGAGCAAACGTGTTTCCACAGAGAGTAATTTACTCTCATGACAAGTGAAGGTGGGGAGATGGAGGAAAAATATGTCACAGGCAGCTTGATTTATTTACTCCTCCCAGAAATTAGGTGGAGTCGCGTTTGTTTGTTTTGCACCCTGATGCTGGCTGAAAACCCAGTGGGCCTGGCATCTCTTCTCCGTACAGTATAGGCCAGATGCTGGGCTGGGAGCAGAGAGCTGTGATTTGTTAGAAAGGCAAGCACAGATTGGTTCTCCAGTCCCTCAGATCTCCCTGTTCCTTCACGGCATTCTGAAGACCTGTCCACCAATCACGGGGCTGCTTACTGGAAAAAGCAACTGCTGGAGAGCGCTGGGAGTCCCTAGCAACACTCCGAGGCTTTTGAATCTGAGGGTGAACGGCTGTGTAGTCAGCCGATAGTGGAGGAGAGCAGCACCTATGCCTCAGGAAGAAAAGGCTGTCAGGATGGACACTCCACATACTGAAGAACCCTTCGATAAGAAAGACAAAAAACCAGAAAAGCAGGAAGAAGAGATGGAGTTTAAGGAACTGGGCGGTCTGAGGGAGGCCTTGGCAAATCTCCGGGGACTGTCCGAGGAGGAGAAGAGTGAGAAGGCCATGCTGTGCTCCCGCATCCAAGAGCAGTCCCAGCTCATCTGCATCCTGAAGCGGAGGTCAGATGAGGCCCTGGAGCGCTGCCAGATCCTGGAGCTGCTCAACACAGAGCTGGAGGAGAAGAGGATGCTGGAGGCTGAGAAGCTGAAGGCCATGAGCGAGCATGCCCAGAAGCTGGAGGAACGCTTTATGACCCTGGCAGCCAACCACGAGTTGATGATCCGCTTCAAGGACGAACACAAGAGTCAGAACGTCAAGCTCAGGGAGGAGAATGAGAAACTGAGGCTGGAGAATGACAGCCTCTTCAGCCAGGCTCTGAAGGACCAGGAGGCCAAAGTGCGCCAGCTCACCGCCCGCAGCGAGGCCCTCTCCAAGGAGCTGGAGACCCTGAAACAGAGGTGTACTCGGGATGCCTGCCAGGCACAAGCCAGAGAGAAAGAGCTGCTGGAACTGCAGAGCCGGCAGGCCTGTGCCCACGCCAAGGAGACAGAGCAGCTGCACAGCCAGCTGCAGAGCCTCCAGCAGCAGCACCAGCAGATCACGGAGCAGATGGCCTCGGCGGAGCAGGCTCACGGCAGCCTGAAGCAGGAGCTGCAGGCCAGACTGCAGACGGTCACTCGCGAGAAAGATGAGCTGCTGCAGCTGTCCATGGAAAGGGGCAGGGCGCTTCAGAGCAAGCAAGCGGAGATCCGCCAGCTTGAGGAGAAGCTGGAGACAGCAGATGTGGCCAGGAGGCATGCGCTACAGAGGTTTGAACAGGAGGCTGTGGCCGTGGACAGTAACTTGAGAGTACGAGAACTTCAGCGCAGGATCGATGGGATCCAGAAGGCCTATGATGACCTCAGGCTGCAGTCTGAAGCCTTCAAAAAGCACAGCCTGGGCCTTTTAAGCAAGGAGAGAGAACTCAACGCCAAACTCCGCCATCTCTTCCCATAGGAAGCTTCTGTTTCCTCTTTCCTCTAGTTGAAATATTTGTGCCTTAGCATTATGTGTATTATACTTTTAAGCACAATAGGAAGAAGAAAAGCTGCTTTACTATGATCTTGTGGTTATTACTATTGTAACGCTAACACTGATTTTCAGTCCTACCACCTAGAATACACAAGATTTACCTGACTTCTTTCTGTGCCTTTGAAATCCTCCAAAGTTTGCTATCATTATCTCTACCTTCCTCATAACCTATTCATTCTCAACCTCAGATACCTTCGTATATCCTAAGATTTTAAATTAGCAGCTACTATGGGCTTAAGGGAATCTGAAATGCAATGAGATGTACTATGGTGAAAGTAATTTAGTATAGTTCCCCCTTGGAGATAGGTAGGCTTGTAGTCTCCCATAGTTTAAATTATAAACTGTAACAGTTAATAGCATGATAATAGCATAGAGAGCTCACAGAAAAAACTCATATTTTGCAACTGGCCAAACAGTTGCTTGCTTCATCTGCTTTACAGCAGTATCCTTTTGATTTTATTTTACTTGCACTAGTTTGGAAAACAAAGATTGAAATCAGTAAGTTCTTTACCAAAGCAGACAAACTTTATTACAGTCATTCTGTATGAGCAATAAGATTCAAATAAGTGAAATCAACCAGTTTGTATTTTTCCTGCAAGCTGAGATCACATTCCATTTTCTTGGGTTTTTCCCTTAATGAAAACAGGATATAGAGGTACAAGGTTGCAAATATCAGTAGTTTCATTTAATATTACATAATGTGCTAATGGACAAAAGGCCCCAATTTAGGTAACATTCAGAGCAGACTGGGTACGATACATAAAGCAATGCAAAGTGATTGTTTTGTTTCTATTAGCATATTTCCTTGCAATTAACTTTTTCCTTTAAAAAAAAAAAACATCTAGGGGCACTTGGGTAGCTCGGTTGAGTGTCTTACTGGTGATTTCAGCTCAGGTCATGGTCTCCTGGTCTTGGGATCAAGCCCTGCTTTGGGCTCCATGCTAGATGTGAAGCCTGTTTAGGCTTCTCCCTCTCCCTCTCCCTCTCCCTCTCCCTCTCCCTCTCCCTCTCCCTCTCCCTCTCCCCCTCCCCAGCTCTCTCTCGCGCTCTCTCTCAAAAACAAACAAACAACCAAACATCTAAACAAAATATATATATGTATACTTAGCAGCATGTTTTAGGAATACCTAAATATGTAGATGCATACAAACGTAAAAGTTATTATATATATTTATAGAAAATTCTTAAAGAGGTAGTTATAAAAATATACTTAGTGCTTACTTATATCCCTGTTTTTAGTTGATATAGAAACATTATTATGAATACCCCTCAAAATAGATTATAATATGTCGACCTCAAAGGGCCGTGGACCTGGGAGGGGGCGGAGGAACTGAGAAAAAGAGAGGACAGTATAGCAAGGCACAGGAAACCCCAAGCCAACAGCCCAAGGCACTGAGGTTTATTGTAGATCTTCTTATATACGTTTTCAGGAAAAACAGATCAGCAATGATTAACAACAGAAGCTTAGCAAAGCATGTCAACAATGTACATCTGATTCAGCTATCATACGTATTTGCGTACTTGCGAATGAGAGCAGACTTGCAGATACGTATGTTCCGATAAAAATCTTTACCATAGAAGCAAAGACAAAGAAGGGAGTGAATGCACTGTGCTATATACATCTGGCTTTCTTTAAGCAAAACATCCCCATCTGCGTACTAAAGAACAGACCACATTTTCCAAGGGCAATTCATTCAAGTCCTTTCAGGTTATTTTTAACCTTATGATCTCCAGTTTTCTCAGAGATCTTGGACCCTGAATGAATATGGGCCTATGGTCATTATGGTGTTCTGTTTCCCATAGTAATATAGTATTTTTCTTACCTCACAGGGGCCAAGAGTCCCAAGAGTTACCTAATAATTTGGATTTATTAAAAAGTATTACTTGCTATCTTAAAAAAATTATTTTTTGAGAGAGAGCATGCGAGCGGGAAAGGGACAGAGAGAGAGGGAGAGAGAGAATCACAAGCAGGCTCCACACTGTCAGTTCAGAGCCTGATGCGGGGCTCAGATCTCACAAACCATGAGATTATGACCTGAGGCATGACCTGAGAATTAGATGCTTAACTAACTGAGCCATCCAGACGCCCCTTGGAATATTTTTAATAAGCAATTTTCCAGTGTTACTTTACCTCAGGCAGTTTTTTAAACCTATTTTCTCATAGTCCTACTAAGATGGTGATATTAAATACAAATTGCAAGAAACCACATTGATGGCCTGAAAGGACTATTTACTTCTTACATATTACCAAGGATCAGAATATAGGAGCTAGTTTAATCATGGTTGTCCCTGTTCAGCTCATACTATTTGTCATTGTGCTGAAGCACTTTGGATGGCTGGCTTTATTTAATCCATAGGGCCTTTTGAGAAGGTAATTATGTTTATTTCTATTTCAAAAAAGAAAACACTGGGATTCAGTAATTTTCTCAAGGCGACTTGGTCCCTGTGGAAGCTGGGATTTTGATGACATACCCCATTGAACCCCATTGAACAATTTCTTGACTGTCCACTGAGTGCCAAATTCAGAGGTTAGGCACTTAGAATAAGCATGAAGAAATATCTTTTCTGCCTGGCAGAGCTCTCACACAGTCTAGTCTAGGCACATAAAGCAATTATATACACAAAACAAAGTAGTTATATATAGTGTGATGTGTTTTCACAGGGGGTGTTATGAGATCACAGTGGGTAAAACACACACACACACACACACACACACACACACATACACACAGAGTAGCTAACTCTGCCTGGGGTTAAAGGTCAGGAAGGTAGAGAGGATTAATTGGCAGGGATAACCACAAGAATTGACATGTAAGCTGGTTCTTAAATACGTAGTAGAATTTCATCTATGGAGAAAAAGATTCGAGACAGCATGTAGAAAACCACAGAGGTTTTTAAAAAATGTGCAGGATATTTGGGGACATCATAAATAGTTGGGAAGAGGTTCAGAGAAGCATGTCTATGGATAAAACTGGAAGAGTAGGTTGTGGACAGAATACTGGGAGCCTAGAAAGCCAGGCAGACCCCTTATATTGGAGGGGGGGGGGGAGAAAAGGGAGGAGGGGGCAAGCCTAGAAACATAGCCACAGAAGAGCCTTCCTCTTCCCAGCCAGGTTTGGGGGGTTGTGGTTTGCAAGGGGCCTGGTGCACATGTGCACCAGCACCCCTTCGTTTCTCCCACCAACACCCCCAATGTCTTTCAGTGAGTCCAAGGTTGGTCCACTTGGCTCAGCAGGCTCTGGGGTGGTGGTGTAGCTCACCCAAAGTTTTATGCCCAATGCTTGTGGAGAAGGCAGCTTCTGTGCAGAGGCAAGGTGGGTCTTGAAAACTAGGGAATCCTGGTGCCCCCATACTGAAGTGTGGTCTGTTGGAGGACTTAGCAGAGGGGACTCCTTTTGTGGTAGGGAAGGGTGTGTCTGGAAGAGTGCAGGAGTGGGTAAGGTAGGGGGACAGGGGCATGTGTCCCCTAAAACATGGGCACAAAAGAAGGGCCTCAGGTGCCAGGGTCTGAGGACATTACTTTTCAAAGTCATGCTAAGGCATTTGTATTAGGTTGTATGATATGAAATCGACACTTTGTGAGTCATCAATTATTAGATATTGACTGGTGACGTTGACTCTAAAACCCTTTTGAAATATATTAAAAGGATAGTGGGTAATGAGAAGAGAAAGTCAAAGATGGATGCCTTGGAAAACTGATGGAAGAGCCTGATGTGGAAACCAAAGGTAAAAGAAATGTGGAAAAAATTAAAATTCCTTACAACTTACAGCCTATTGACAAGTACTTGGGATAGGCAGAGTGAGCTTCCTGGAGGAATTGAACTGCCTCAATCTTAATACTTGGCTAAGGGCAAAAGGCAACCTTAGTTTGACATTATAGCCTGACCTCCAGGATCCTGCATATTTTCTGTATAAAAATCCCTTTGGAAACTTCCTTTATCGCTACACCACCACCACCAACCCTTTCCCCAAAGATATATGTTAGCAATCCTCCTCCAAACATATGGCTCATTGATACACATCTGAAGGGTCTCATGATTAAGATTTTACTAGACAGTAGTAAATGACCTTATCCTAACAGCGGCTAGCCCCCTCAAGGTCCTGGAAACCTTGGCTTGCAAATTCCTTAGAGACTTACACTATCCTAACCCTCTCCCTGCTTAAGAGTATATAGTCAGTCACTCCTCACAATCCCAGTGTAGCTCTTTCTGACCACAAGTCCTGTCCCTGTGCTTTACTAAACCACCTGTTTTGCACCGAAGATGTCTCAAGAATTCTTTCTTGACCATTCACTCCTGAACCCCAACATTTCACATCAATATGGAGCCCACAATACAGAATAGGAAAGAGGAATGTGAACTTATCATGTATCAAGTGGTTTTCATTTCAGCCACATACCAACTCATTCACTATTTTACAGATGAAAAAAGTGAGACTCAGGGAGGGTGACTTTCCTGAACCCAAAGAGTTTTGCTGCGGGGGAGGGGGGGGGCGGCGCTGGAGCAGGAGAGAGGTTTGAACATAAGCCCCATCTGGCAGGGCCAGCTTCATGGCGTGTCACTTGTATGGACTTCCACACTTGGTTTAACGCTCTGCTGTTCCTGCCTTGAGATGCTTGATCACTGTGTGACAAGGGGCTCCACATTCTCCTTTTGTGCTGGGCTCTTCAAATTATGTAGCTGGGCTTGTTTTCTCGCTCAAAACCCCATGTTTTCTCCCACTATACAAACTACCTTCTAACCAGCCACAGAAAAGCATTGTTTTTTCCCCTCTGTGCTCCACACCACTTTGCATTCCACTCTCTCAGTGCTTATCTTGTGTGTAATCTGTGACCCACAGCCAGATCCGGGGATGAGCAACCAGTTTAGTCATTGTTGTATGCTGATCTAGAAAATGATGCTTATCACTGGAACAAATTAAAAAAGTGAAGTGGTCACCTCCAAACTATGCCCATGAGGGGAAATTTTAAAAAACAAAATAGCTCAACTCCTTTCCAAAGCAGACCTACATCTCTAGTAAACTTTTCTGCAACATCCACAAGCAGTAACCCTAAAATGAAAGCAGAATAGAAATTCTAAAACCAAATAATGTATGAGTGATGCCCCATCGATAGTGTGATCTTTTGTGTTACCTATATTGAAAGCCCCTCAGTGTGCCTTTAAGAACTTGTCTAGTTAAAAACCAAACCAAACAAACATAAAAGAGAGCTAGAAAAGGAGACAGATTACAGAAAAGGTGAACTGACTGGGCTGATATTTTCACAAATACAGACTCTACTTCAATTAGTGAACATTAATTCAGGTTAATTTGTTTCCAGTAAAGTATTAATAGAAGCTCTGTTTCTTCCTGGGGCACCAGGGTGGCTTAGTCAAGCGTCCGACTTCAGCTCAGGTCATGATCTCACAGCCCATGAGTTCAAGCCCCGTGTCAGACTCTCCGCTGACAGCTTGGAGCCTGGAGCCTGCTTTGGATTCCATGTCTCCCCCTGCCTTTGCCCCTCCCTTGCTCATGCTCTGTCTCCCTCTGTCTCTCAATAATAATAAATGTTAAAAAATATATTTTTTTTAAATCTGTTTCTTCCCAGCTCCACTATATTAAACAGTTATTTAAAGAACGGTGTTTGAAGGAGTACCTGCCCAGGTGCTTGCTGTTCTATCCAGCCCTTGTTGACCCAGATACCTATGGATGGAGGGCAATGGGTGTTGGATAGGCCATCAACAATGCCTGCTGTACCACATCTACTTAGATTGACAGAGCCTTATCTGCAGGGAGTCTCTTTTTATCTTGGCCTCCTAAAAAAAAGTTGGAATTTAGGGGAAATGGCCAAGAATAGGCTTTTCTAATCATTTGTCCATCTTCCTGAGGACAAGCTGGATGTTATTTTCCAAAGGCTAAAAACATCTAATTAAATTTAAAGGCCTAGGGCTGTACAGATGAATCTCCCTACCTGATGTTGTTCTCTCCAAACCTTCTGTTTATCTCACGAAAAAACTTTCAAATTTTTTCTGTCCAAATTTTCCCTTGGACAGATCTCCCTGGTCATTCGTTACTTACTCAACTGACCACAGCAGCCCCCTACCTCAATCACACTCCTCAGTTCTACGAAGGGATTAGTCTTAGCTATTTGCCAGACTGTGCCTATTTAATGCTCTAATCCACTCTTATTTGTACTAGTCTAAAATAATCTTCCCTTTCATGTTTGCGATTGTTCATTATAGCAGTGTTTGTAAGAGCAAAAGATTGGAAACAGCCTACATACCATAAATAAGGCACTGGTTAGACTGTGGGCCCTTCATTTTTTGGAATACATTGCAAGTGTAAAAAAAAGGGGGGGGAGAAAAATTAAGCTCTTTATGTACTGATATGAAAATATCAGGTTACATGTAGGGAAAAAACAAACAGGGTGCAGAATACTATCTGTAGTATACTCTCTTCTGTAGAAACAGGGAGGTGAAGAGGGGAGTAAAAATGCAAACGTATTTACTCCCATCTGCTTAAATAAATATTGGAAATCAGAAATACTAATAAAAAATGGTTATTAGTGGTATGGAGGGTTGTGGGGACCAGAATCGTTGGGGATAGGACTGAGAAGGAAACTCCACGTACACTATTTTATATCATTGGAATTTTAAACCATCTGAGTGTATTACCTATTCAAAAAGGCAGTAAAATTAAAACAAAGCATCTTGCACATAACTGTTTAACTTCTTAGTAAGCTCTATTTCTGTGTAGGTGACTCAAAAGCCTGCAGATTTTTCTTTCTCCAAGAATTAAGTAGACAAGACATATTTTATATAGAGCCAAATATGGCCTGACAGATCTAGGTCAGGCCATTCGGCTGAAAGCTGCTGCTTTCACAAATGTTCAACAACATACGGCTAATGACAATTTCTTTTTCTATTCTGAATGCCTCCTAAAGCTTAATATTTCTCTCCTGAATTTAAAGATTTGAATGTATTAACTTTTCTCATGGATTTTCATATGTCTGTGTGAGACGTGAATTTTTTTTGAGAGAGCAAGCCTGAGAGCAAGTGGGGGAGGGGCAGAGAGCGAGGGAGAAAGAGAATCCCAAGCAGGCTCTCATCTGCTAGCTCGATCCCACAAACCGCGAGATCATGACCTAAGCCCAAATCAAGAGTTGGATGCTTAGCCGACTGAGCCATTCAGGAGCCCTGAGATATGAATTTTACATTTTAGAAAGCCTATTTTCTCATATTAAATTTTTTAGGCTTTAGATGTTGGTGTTGGTTTTGCCCTAACAGACAAACAAAAGATGGTAGAGGTAGAGCAGGCCAAGCCGTTCTGACCTTTCCAGTTGAGTAAGTTATTCATCTAATGCACGAGATTAATTTAACAAATATTTAAGAGCCTTTTGTTGGCCAGGTACTGTGCTAAGTACAGAGACACAATGTGAGCAAGACAGGGACCTTATCCTCACAGAATTTGCCTCCTAGTGGGTGAGAAAAATGCTCTAGGATAGGATGACATTGGAATGGACAGCAGAGCTTTGCAACATAATACCGAGGGGGTTAGGGACAGGTTTTCCTAGAAGTGGCATTTAAACTAAAGCCTGTTGAATGTGTAAGAATTGCCCAAGAGAAGAGAAGAGGAAAACATGAGAGTCCAGTAGCTTGGCAGCCTTCATAATACCTCATATTCCTGGTAAGAAACTGCTTTTCCCAGTAGCTACACCATCCAGGGCTGCAGAATAAGCAGTCATAGTAGGTTCTAGTAAGAGACCCTGTGGCCAGATTAACTCCATTACTCACATCCGTGTTTACCTCCGTCACTGTCAGAGGTCTGAGCCTTGATAATCTGGCTCAGTCCTCCCCCCACAACCATCCCCACTCAAATCCTTCTACTAGGTCCTTTGGAAACCTAGATCTATGATCAGCAAAATACCAAGGTATTAGTGCAGTGAGTGAAGTACCAAGGTATTAGTACAGTACGAGTGCACTGGCATCAAACTGCCTGGATTCAAGTGCAGTCACTTACTGGGGGATCTCAGATTAGGTCTTAGCTGGATGCAGAGGAAACCAGAGAGCTAAAACTTCCAGTGTGTGAGAGATATGAAGAGAAGATGGCATGAACTTCACATTGGTGTAATCATATAGAGAAAAGAATTATCCAAATCTAGAAAACTGCTTCTTAAATGAAAATCCTTAATAGACAATATTCCAAGGAGAAATTGAACCACACCAAAATCTTAGTACATTTCATTTATTAGTTTTATGGCTGGTTGTAATATTGGTGTTACTCTAAAACTATTATATTTTAAAACTATTTTTAACTATATCACATATATATGACATATGTGCATATGTTTTGTGTATGAGACAGAGAATGAGAGAGACACTAAAGGAAAGATAATTATGTTAGTGTGGGGACAAAGTTAGGGACAAGACTTTCAATGTATAAACTAAGATATTAAAAAGTAAAGTAAAGCAGTTAATGTTAAATTCAAATTGAAAATATCAGTCTAAATCTATGACAGTTTTTCTTTAAAAAACATACACATGTTCTTCGGGTGCCTGGATGGCTCAGTCAGTTAAGCGTCTGAATTTGGCTTAGGTCATGATCCTGTGGTTTGTGGGTTCGAGCCCCGCATCTGGTTCTGTGCTGACAGATCAGAGCCTGGAGCCTGCTTTGGATTTTGTGTCTCCCTCTCTCTCTACCCCTCCCCTGCTTGCGTTCTCTCTCTCTCTCTCTCTCTCTCTCTCTCAAAAAAAAAAAAAAAAAGACAACATATGCCCTAGCTCTGTCAACTGAGAAGCCTAAATTCAATGACAATCTGGTAGTAATGAATATCCCTCAGGCCCAATCTGTGGCCTCCAAAAACTATTTTCCACTAAAATGCAGAAGGAATTGTTGGAGAAATGGCTAATTCCAGAACTAGAGTTGGAAATGTATACAATGAACTTGAGGCAGTTAGTTGTGTCAGAAAGCAAATAAAGTGTCGAAGACTAACACAGCTCTCTTTAAAAAGACAGGAGAGCCAGGCTGGAGAGGTTCCCAGTGGCTAAAGATGAGTAATTTGAGAACAAAAATAACTGCAATTGAGTGAAACACACTGAACATTTTAAAATCTATGAGTTCATTATGATACACCAAAAAAGACAAACAATAACAATAATGAAAACAACAACAAAACTCAGTGGTCACTAACTGAAAAGTGGCTATTAAAAGGAATTAATTGGTCGTTTATCCTGCTTTTCCAATTTTCTGTATTTCAGGGTAAAAAAAATGGCCCATATGTGACAAACTAACATAATTGAGAATTAAATTAATTGAGAACTAAAGGAATAAGAGAATTTTAAAAATCATTATTTTATAACTCCTAGTGAAATAATTTTTTCGAACACTGATCATCACTAGATGAAACTATTAGGAGAAAGGTTAATGGAGAATTTTACAATGGAACAGGAATGAGAGTGTCACCATTTGAAAACATCCATCCATCTTAGCATCACTAAAAACAGGAAAGCTAAACATTATGTGCTTCCCATATGATGCATTATGAAGAGTAGCGTCTTCTAGGAAGTATTCTGGCCATAAATGTTGAACCTTAAATGAACTAAGCCCTGAAAACCAATTTCCCACTTGCAGGATGTATGGGTCTAATGGGAAAAGTAAAATGGCACCACAAGAAAGCAGACAAATCTATAATATTCACTTGCAGTCAGAAATGCTTTCTTGGGAGGAGGACAAAGGAACGGAAATACAGCGAGCACACTAGGAATTGCACGTAATCCCTGCAAATACACAGTGCTTGTAAACAAATCCTACAGTGCCTAAACACTGCCAGTCCGGAGTCTTCAGTTTACACTCAGCCTTAAGATCCTTTCATGGTCTTACTACTCTTTACAGATTGTACTTTGCTGGTAAATAGGCAAACTAGATTAAAATGAGCATTCTGGCCTCTGTAGCACTGTTATCCTTCTGCTGTATCCGCTCAGCAATACCCCAACCCTGACTCACCTGCATTCCCTGCCACCTCTGCTCCAATCCTCCTCTATAGAAAATCCAATAAACGTTATGTATTGGTGCTGAAGCACCACAAAGCCACGGTCTTTGTAGAGGACTTAAGAGACTGGTAATTGTCATCTACTTCAGTCCCTCTTTTAGTGTGCTTTTTCCTGAATTACAAAAAGTGGAGAAACTGAAACAAACAAACAAAAATACAAAGCAAACTATATTTGCCAGACTTCTCTGCAGTATTTTTTGGAAGATACAAATAAGGCAGGGGCCCTTTCCCTTCTTTGGCTGTTGTTGCTGCCAAGCATATTCTCAGAAACACGGGCTTTTTCTGCAACAGCATTCCTATATGCATTCACTAGTTTTATGGGATATGGTAGCCAGCCCCCAAGATAGCACTAATGATTCTTGTCTCCTAGTATTCACTTTCTTGTGTAGTCCCCTTTCACAGTGAATAAGGTCTGACGGTGTGACCAGTAGAATACTACAGAAGTGATTGTAACTTCTGAGGCTAGGTCATAAAAGACATTGCTGCTGCTTCCTTGGTGTCTTGGATCATTCACTCTGGGGGAAGCCAGCTACCATGTAGGATAGACATTCACACAGCCTGTGGAGAGGCCCACATGGAAGGGGAACAGAGGCTTCCCCCAGCCATCTGGGAGGTGGATCTCTAGCTCCAGTCAAGCCTGCAGATGACTGCATTCTCAGCCAAAATCTGATTGAATTCGATGAGAATTCCAGAGCCAGACTACATGACCAAAGCACTTGAAATTTTCCGACCAACAGAAACTTTAAGAGATAATAAATGTTTATTGTGGGTTTAAGCCATAACAATAAGCAAATATTTATTATTTATTGTTGTTTTTAGAGTTTGAAGAACTTGCTGGGCCCATAGATTATACATGGGGTTGAGAGTTTGGGCAGTGGTAGTACTCTTGGAGCCAAATTCCAGTTTTTTATTTTAACACTTTCCCAATTAGGGCAGAGATCTCTATTGGGCCTGTTGGGCCACATTGTACTGAGAGGCATTCTTGATCACCCAGCCTAGTGCCCATTCCTCCAGTCCTTCCAATGACTTTATAAGCACACATTCTCTGTATTACAAACTTTTCTGCTTAAAGTAGCCAGATTGCTTTCTGTTTCCTGAACTTTAGCTTAGCCTAATCAAAATACCCATCTGAAATCAACAGTGAGACACCAGAGACATTCCTGTGAAAGTCAGAAATAAGACAAGGAAGTTGGCTTATCAACAGTATTATTTAACATCAAAGTGGAAGCACTATTTTATTATTAGTCAAGATAATGAAAAAAAGTATTGCAAAAGAGAAGGCAAATATCATTATATACCATAAGATGATATAATTGTCTACTAGAAAAATTTGAATGAATAAGCTGAAAATAAAAACTATTAAGAAAGTCTAGTGGGATAGTCAGTAAAAAATTTAACAAAAAAGATCAAAAGCTTTCCCACATAGCAATTTAGAAAATATAAAAGAAGAAATAACCTAGTCCAGTGACAAAAAAAAAATACATAAGATAACTTGAAAAAATTAATAAATTTAATGCAATTTCCATGAAAACTCCAAGTCTTTTTGAACTTGGAAAATTTTATAAAGTTATCTGGTAGAATAAATATTCAAATATAGATAGAAAATTCTGAGAAAGTAAGACCAGCAAAGAAGGACTTGCCCTATGAGTTATTAGAAAACATTGTAAAAAAAAAGTGATTTGAGGGCATCTGGGTCACTCAGTTGGTTAAGCATCTGACTTTTGATTTTGGCTCAGGTCATGATCTCATTGAACCCCGTGACGGGCTCTGTGCTAACAGTACACAGCCTGCTTGGGATTCTCTCTCTCCCCTTTCTCTGCCTCTCTCCCACTCATGCTCTCTATTTCAAAATAAATAAATAAGCATTTTAAAAAATTGAGTGGTTTTTCTCTCAGAATGGTTATACTGACAAATGGAACTGAAGAAAAAGACCAGAGATAGACCCAACTATACATAAGAATTTAATATGTGGCAGGTATGCTGGGAAATCTGTGGAGCAAGTCTGCATTGTTCAATAAATTGTATTCTGGCAAATAACTTTTTGAAGAATTATATTCCTATATCATAATTTATACAAGAACAAATTCCATTTGTAACTAGATGAAATAAATAATCATATTGTGAAAAACTTTTAGTAAAATGTGAATTGAAGTAATTAAGAAGTATTATTTAGGCTAATAAAGCCTTATTAACCTTAAAACCAAAGCCAGAAACCATGAAGAACACTTTGATAGACTATTTAAAAATTATAGCAAAACAAGCAATTTCACTTCTTCTCTCCCCAAATGTATGTTCAACTGAGGAACAAAATCGGGACATATATAGGAAATAAAGGTACATTATCCTTGTAATGCAAAGAATTCATATAAATCAAGAAGGAAAAAGACAAATACTTTTTCCCACTGCAAAGAAAAATGAGCTCAGAGGTGAACAGGTTGTTCACATTACATGTCAAGTGGTCATGTGAAAAACATTCAGCCCTCTAATAATCAAAGAAACACAAATTGACACAAAACATGCCACTTTTTATTTTTGGATTGGCCATTTTAAAAAGAACAAGTCCACTGTCTTTGAGTGCATAGGACTAATTACTGTTGCACATCATTGGTGAGAGATACCTTTCTGTAGGTAATGAAGGTCTCTGTATAAAAATGGTATCTAAAAATTCTGCTTTCAAGAATTTATCCTAAGAACGCTCTAAGTGAACAAAGATATTTGTACAATATTATCATGTGGTTTATGATAGTGAAAAAGTCAATGCAACCTAAGTGTTATAGAAACTGGTTGAATAAGTTGGAAAGTTCATGTAATGGCATTCTAGACAGTCATCAGAAATAAGCATGTGGGCGGGGCACCTGGGTGGCTCAGTTGGTTGGGCATGTTCAGCTCAGGTCATGATCTCACAGTTCATGAGTTCGAGCCCCACATGGGGCTCTGTGCTGACAGCTCAGAGCCTGGAGTCTGCTTCTGATTCTGTGTCTCCCTCTCTCTCTGTCCCTCCCCACTCTCGATCTGCCCCTCTCTCTCAAAAATAAACATTAAAAAAATAAAGAAAAAAGCATGTGAGTCTGTACTAGTTGTCTGAAAGATATCCACAATATATTCATGCCAGAACAGTTGAGTTCAAAGAAATAAAATCAAAACAAGTGTCTGTATATAGAAAAACTATGATATACCCAAATTTTAGTAACAGTTATTTTGGAGTAGTTAGGTTGGACAGGTTGTAATGTCTTGTTACTTATTTATACATTTCTACACCATCTGAATCTTTTGCAATAATCATTATAACCAGAAAAAAAAAAAAAACCACAAAACATCTGTAAAGAAAGAGTGAGAAGAATGAATAGAAGAAAAGGGAGTGATAGTGAAGGGGAGAAGACACACTTTCTAGGAGGTTTACCCTTGCTTTGTTGCTTTTTTGTCTTCTGAGGCTACATTGTAAAAAATTCTCCTTCAGTTTTCTACTTTTAATCTGATCGGAGAGCCTCTTAAAATACATGTATTTAAACCAAAATCTTGCAATTTAGGGAAAAATATAAGAAATCAATCCATGATCTTGAGAATCTAGGAGATTTGCCTAAGGAGAAAATTCAGTTGAATGGGATTACCAGCCACACAAGCGCCTGTAACCCAAGAGGGGCCAGAGCATATAGCAAGCACCTTGCACTGTTTGCTGCTCTGCTGCAGCAAAACCTTTCCCAACGGGAAAGCTGGGAAAGACGTGCATATTCTTTCTTTCTTTATTCTTCTAGATACCATAGCTCATATTTATTTTTGTTCTTTGCAGAATTGCACAGTTGAATTTTGTGTTATACCTTCAGCTGGAACTGGAGACCTTCTTTATCTATGAAACTGGAGACCTTTTTTATTAACCCATTTAATAAATATGATTGAAACCTAAGCTGTGGCAGGTACTGTTCTAGATATTTGGGATTTATTAGTGTCCATGGTTCCTGGAACTTGCTTTCTATCCCTGTAAGAAACAACCATATAAAAGTAGCTATTTGTTGAAGCTATTTGCTACTTATTCAGTACCCCCAAGAGAAGTTTCTTAAGACCTAAAATCTGAAAAGTGGATAAAGGAATTCATATAAAGTTAACTCGTGGGCAAAGAAGGAAAATTTTTCCCTTTTGATTTGCCAGGGAAGTTTAGTCTATTGTTAACTCAACTTGAGTAACTGTAAGATTTTATGTCTATCCTATTCCAATCAAACTTTCCCCCCTTTTGGAACTCCTTATCTTCCCATTTCCTCTATATCTTCATTGGCCTTGCTTTTAAAATTTTTGAATTTTTTTGTTTCACGGTATTCTAATGTACTTGTACAGTGCTTCAAATCTCAAATACCTTGTGGGGTTAGAGAACAAGATACACCATGAGGAAACAGACATATCCAGAATGTGGTGTGTTTTTTAAGACACATGACCTTCTCTCTTCAAAAAGCCAATAGTAAGAAAAGCTAAAAAATGGGAGGGATTATTATTCGAGTTTGAGAAATGGGAAAAAAACTTCTCAAAAACATAGCCAAATGTAACAAGTGACCCTTGTTTGGATCCTGGCTCAAGACAGTATCCACTATAAAAGATTATCTTCAGGAAAGATGAGGAAATTTGAAGATGGCATGGAAAATAGATAATTATAGTAAATTATTGTTAATCTTCTCAAGGCCTAATAAGAGTATTATGATTATGAAAGAGAATGTTCTTATGCTTAGAGATACATACTTAAATATGTTGGGGTGATATGTGTTCTCTGCAACTTTTGGAATGATTCACCAAAATTTATGTTTTACAAACATTTATAAACAGATAAAGCACATTTGGCAAATGATAATTGTTGAATTGTTGAGTCTGGATATTGGGTAGTATTGCTGAATTAGAGTGAATTATTCTTTCATATATTCTATGAAATATTTGGAAACTTTAAAAATTGATATATATCTATTTATTATGCAAAGATAAAATATATAAAGCTGATTATAAAAAATATTCAAATATTTTAGTGAAACAATTTCTTATGCAGTAAACTTCTAAAGAAAGAGACTAACGCCTTAATTTTCTACGGGGATTAAATTGAGAGACCCTATTATTATGGTCCAATCATCACTAGAGCCACTAGAGGTGTTTGGTAGAATTTTGATTTCCAGTGTTACACAAACCTACAGACCAGTCTATGGGTAATTTACATATTCATTAGCTCCCTGAGTAGTATTTTCATTCACCTGATTTTGGGAATCATTATCTTGGATTTCATATTTTGCACTTACACTTCCTAATGTATTCTTCTTAAATGGCTATTTTCTTAGGCAAGCCATTAGAAATTGTAACAGATAATATTGTGGTTAAATTCAAAAAATATGCTTCAGATATCATTTGTAAAATGAATCAATGAACCTTATGTTAAAACTATTTTAGGGGGGCGCCTGGGTGGCGCAGTCGGTTAAGCGTCCGACTTCAACCAGGTCACGATCTCGCGGTCCGTGAGTTCGAGCCCCGCGTCAGGCTCTGGGCTGATGGCTCAGAGCCTGGAGCCTGTTTCCGATTCTGTGTCTCCCTCTCTCTCTGCCCCTCCCCCGTTCATGCTCTGTCTCTCTCTGTCCCAAAAATAAATAAATGTTGAAAAAAAAATTTAAAAAAAAACTATTTTAGGGAATTATATACTCTACCTGATAGAGATGTATCTTTCTTGTTATCTTGAGGGAGGGAGACCACAGCATTGTCACAAAAGTGAATGTGTATGTAGCCTTGAAAGGGAAAAAAGCTCTAAAATTCCTAAAGAACTTGGACAGAAATTTAGTTGAAACCCTAGAGTTATAAGGAGAAGAGTTAGCCTCGATAATGTAGTCCATTTCAATATCTATTTTTAAATTAGAATTTCTTTTATGATTTAAAGAAAAGTTGATGTCAAAGAATATGTGATCCTAAAATATTGACCAGAATAAACAAAATATAAAATAAAAAAAAACCAAAACTGTGGTTATCACAACTATACATCTAAGTACGTTCATAAAATTGTGAACACAATGAACAGAGAAAAGAATACAACAAGGGTGTTTAACTTGGCTACAGGGATTTTAAGAGTACTCTTTTTACCCTGATAGCTGAAAAACAGCAACAAAATTGGGCTCATTCAGGAAAAACCAGAAAAATATTGTCTTTGGAAACTGGTAACAGTCCTTTTTAGGAAAAACATCTGTCAGTTTCATGAACAACTCCCAGATAAAACAAAGAGGAAAAAAGTCACACACACGATTCATTCTATTAACACAACCAGCAATACAACCATGGCTCAAACCATGAGGTAGCGACAGTACAAAAAGACTGGCGCGCATATGCACACCCACACATGCTCACAATACGCCAACTACAGAATACACACAGAAAATGCGTTTACAATCTTATTACAGACAAGGAAAAGACCTTTTTTTGTAGTTTAGAAAAGGCATAGAAATGGCCTAGAGGTTTTAATAAAATTATAATTAAAACTTGAAAATTAAATTATATATGAATGACTTATTTACTTTTTTCCCCTAGCACTCTGTGTTTGAATGAAATGATCTTGTATTACAACAGAAGAGGAAAGGATTCAAGCGGTGTTTAATCACCAGTCTTAAAATTCCATGGACATGCAGGGTAACTTTAAGATTTTTCGTAAATTTGGTATTTAAAAGATCATTTCTGAGAGAGTCGTTTCACTGGAAGTGGAAGCTAGAATATGCAGGGTTGAGAAGTGAGGGCGGAGAGAGTAGACCACTTCATGATAAATTCGGCGTTTGTTATTTTTGCCGCTGTTACTATGACATCACTGGAAAGCTGAAATTACTCCCACTCCGGACCTTACTGAACTCTCGCGATACTAGAGCTCAGCGGGGCGCGAAACGCCGTGGGAGGGGCTGGGGTAAGATCAACCGACTTCCGGCCAGGCCGTTGTCTGGGTGGCGCGGTCGAGTCATCTTTGGGCCTCGCCGCTTCGATCTCCTATCCCTTCCCCCCCACCCCCCGCCCCAGCGCGGGGGGTCGACCAGTCAAGTGGCGCGGGAGGCGTCTCGGATCTTCCCCTTCACTTCGCTGTGGCCAGCTCCCTGGCTCCCCGCGCTGGGGGTCTGGGGTCCTTGGGGGCCCGCGAGGCCCGGTCTGAGGGGCCGGGGCCTACGTGGGCCCGCCGCTGGGCCCCATGAGGCATAGCCTGACCAAACTGCTGGCGGCCTCAGGCAGCGACTCCCCAACCCGCAGCGAGAGTCCGGCGCCGGCCGCGACCTGCTTGCTGCCCCCGGACCTGACCCGGGCGGCGGCGGCTGCAGCGGCGGCGGCGGAGGAGGAAGAGACGGCGGCGGCCGGATCTCCCGGCCGCAAGCAGCCGCGCGGCGACGAGGGCGAGTTGGAGGCCGGGAGGGGGGGCCGCGGCGGCGTGGCCGTGCGCGCGCCCTCGCCCGAGGAGATGGAGGAGGAGGCGATCGCCAGCGTCCCCGGGGAGGAGACGGAGGACATGGACTTTCTGTCCGGGCTGGAACTGGCAGATCTTTTGGACCCCCGGCAACCGGACTGGCACCTGGAGCCCGGACTCAGCTCGCCCGGGCCTCTCTCGTCGTCCGGCGGAGGCTCGGATAGCGGCGGCCTGTGGAGAGGGGACGACGACGACGAGGCCGCGGCTGCCGAGATGCAGCGCTTTTCTGACCTGCTGCAGAGGCTCTTAAACGGCATCGGAGGCTGCAGCAGCGGCAGTGACAGTGGCAGCGGCGAAAAGAGGCGGAGAAAGTCCCCAGGAGGAGGCGCGGGCAGCAGCGGCAACGACAACAACCAGGCGGCGACAAAGAGTCCCCGGAAGGCGGCGGCGGCTGCTGCCCGTCTCAATCGGCTGAAGAAGAAGGAGTACGTGATGGGGCTGGAAAGTCGAGTCCGGGGTCTGGCAGC
Source organism: Prionailurus viverrinus (assembly GCF_022837055.1). Lineage (NCBI taxonomy): Eukaryota > Metazoa > Chordata > Mammalia > Carnivora > Felidae > Prionailurus > Prionailurus viverrinus. Next base: position 47,139,258 of record NC_062570.1, read on the forward strand.
CGAGAACCAGGAGCTGCGGGCCGAGAATCGGGAGCTGGGCAAGCGCGTGCAGGCACTGCAGGAGGAGAGTCGATACCTACGGGCCGTCTTAGCCAACGAGACCGGACTGGCTCGCTTGCTGAGCCGGCTGAGCGGCGTGGGACTGCGGCTGACCACCTCGCTCTTCAGAGACTCGCCCGCCGGTGACCATGACTACGCTCTGCCCGTGGGAAAGCAGCAGCAGGACCTACTGGAAGAGGACGACTCGGCGGGAGGAGTGTGTCTTCATGTGGACAAGGATAAGGTGTCGGTGGAGTTCTGCTCGGCGTGCGCCCGGAAGGCGTCGTCTTCTCTTAAAATGTAGGGTCAAGTAATCTGCTCTTTATCCGCGTTTACCCCTTTCAACTCCCTTACACCATGTAAAACACCTTAGTGGGACATCTTCACTGGACACATTTCAGAGGAGGAAAACAGTAATATTGAATCTTTAAGTGTTTAGCTAAAAGCATGAATGTGACACTGTAACCAACTCCTAATGATAACATGTGACTATTAAATCTCTCTGACAGTTTCTTTTTTAGGTGATTTCCTTCCTGCCAGGCTCCGTTGTAGGGGTTACAGAACAGTCGTTCCCGCCTCACAACCTGGTAAGGATCCATCTCTTCACGTAACGCTCATGCTCTGCTGCTTAGTCTACTTTAATGGGCAACATCTCAATATGTGTGTGTGTGGAGGTTTTTTTTTTTCTTTTTTTTTCTTTTTTCTTTTTTGGAAGGTGGGAGGGGAAATCTAATTTGGGCCCTGTCCACCCTGGAAACAGACTTGTGCTGGTCAATAATGTATTTAAGATGCTTCTTCTGGTTGAAATAGCTGTTAATGTGTCCCCTTGTTCAGACTTGCGTGTACCTAGCTCTTCTGTCCCCAGTGTGGACATGGCCTTGGATGACATCGGTTCCAACTGTACACTGAAAGCTGCTAATAGAGATACAGTTTGGAGACAGTGAAACAGGTGAAGTTGAATGGAAGTTCCGAGTTGTACAAGGTGCAAATTGGAATTCCAATGTTAGAGCAACTTTTTAGAGGCTGACAATAAGTATTTGGGGCTTGCACAAATGTGATAGTTATTTTGCTGGAGATGACAGAAATGTCTTAAATATTTGGGAATGCCATTTAGTTTTCAGAAGGAGATGTAGAAATACAAAGTATTCAGAGTAAAAGATTTTAATATCTCACCATTAGAGAGGTTGGAAATTAACATGCATATCTGTGTTATTGAAGGAGGAGTAATAATGGTTAATGAAATGTTTCTTTGAGGACCAGCACAGTGATTACCTTATCACTGAGTATAAATAAATTGTTAAACACTTTTACTTTTGTTGTATTAAAATTTTAGGTTAAATTTATGTATGATTAGATATTGAAGGTTGTGAAATGTGAATGAAAACGTGTAAAGTGAGGCTTCACAAAGAATCTTACTCTCCTTATTTCAAAGGTTTTTGTCCTATTTAAAAATAATTTTTAAAGTTGAGTGGTTCTGGCTACTCAAGAACACGATTGACACTTTTTCCAAAGATGGGACATATTCTTCCCTTGAAGTACTGTATTATCCATTGTCTGATTGTATAGATTCAGTTACTGTGTCCTTCATTGTAAGAGGCATTAAGAAATTCTTTGTGAAACATCACTGTTTGATAAAGTATATACATATTTAGCATCCTTGTTTTTCTTTGTGCTAAAGTGGATACAGCTGTTGGGGCAGAAGAGACGGGACCAGCTGCTGGCCACATTTCCTGCTTTATTTTAAAAGGTAGTATAAGAAATGAGGAAAAAGAGGTAATATCAGGGCTTCTGCTGTCTTTTATTTTAAAATGTTCATAATTAAAAAGTATTTTCCAGCAGTCCAAAGATGTAAGTTATCTTACACATAAAATGTTTTGTTGTTATTTGGTTATAAAAATGGAATCCTTGTTCTTGCACAACTGTAAATGTTTTGTTGCTAGATAACACAATTTGAGACCTAACTTGGTCTCTGGTTTCCAGTGCATTACAGCATATTTTGTAAAATCATCTACTGCACTTGAGCATGAATGGGTAATAGCCAAACTCACAACCTGGAGTGATGAACCTGCTTATACCTAAGTGCAGGAGCAAGCCCCTCACAATGCAGCTGCATGGATTTTTAGTGCCTACTGAATTATATATATATATATATATATATATATATACACACACACACACAAACCAAAAGTAGTTGGAAAAATTATTTGAAATGACTAATTTGTGCTATCTCTATGGAATATGTTAAATGTAGCTTTTTGAAACAGAAGCCTTGAATTGAAATTTAATTAATACTTGAACATTTTGTATATATTTCTTTGTATATAATTTTGTGCAGTACCAATGACAAAAATATGGTGTCATAATAAAACCAGGTTTGTTGATCTTTCAGTTATGGGCTCAAAGAATTTATTCATCTCTAACATGACATTGGAAAATAATGGATGAAAATAGGAAAAATGATTATTGTTAATGCTGACTTTGGGTCTTAAAAGGTTCTGGAAGCAGTAAGTGTGTTTTTCTAAAATACCATTCCCTTGGAATATTTTCTTCCTAATGTCATTGCTTTTCCTGCATTATTTGAAGTTTGGGGCTGGGGAGAAATAGTAGTCAGAGCTTTCTGAATTGGAATGCTTTGAAAATTCTAAGTGTAGATTTTTAGAATGTCATTTTATAAATGGCAGTTTTTGGAAATACTTGAGTAAGAACTTTTGAGAATGGAGATTAGTATCACCTATTTTTAAAGCTGCTTATTTAGGTTACTTACGTTTTAACTGTCTTCTTAGTTTCCATTTCATTCTCCTTTTTTTTTTTTTCCCTAATTTTGGTGACTTAGTGATTTTGTCATTTTTTACATCAACTTCATGGTCTTGTTTTTACATGGTATTGCATGTATTTAGGACCTAACAGGGGCTTTAAATAAATTTGATCATATTTATGTGTAAGCACATTTTACTGTAAATGTTTGGGTTTCTGAATTTACAACAGATCTGTTTATTTCAGTATGTAGTAAACAATATCTTAAAGTGTCCGATTCACTACTTGTTAATTAAAAAAAGTTATGATTAATATGAAACTGTTGTCTTACTATTTTTAGAAAATTGTGTTCTGAATGATTAGTAGTTGGATAAAGGAGATTTCTGGAATATAACAAGGATTGTTTTGAAATTTTAAGGTTTGGCTCTATTTACTGTAGTGGTTGAAAACAACTTAGTATTTGGGAAATTTTTTTTTTTTTTTCCCCTAATTGCCTCTATGGCAAAATGATGCAGAATTAAAGAGGTAGTTTTTTTTTTAATATTTGCCTTCTGATGGTGACAGGAATTCATACATTAATTGAACTAACACATCATATTGACCTCCTATTTCTGTCATATTGACTTACTGTTTCTGCACTTTCTTGACCAGTCCTAACTAAAAAGTCCACATTTGTTAAAATGTCGTCACACCTCTGATATAATCCGACAAAAAGTGTTCAAAATATTTTAAATATTTGTGCATTTTGTAATCACTAAATTAATCTCTCTCTCTTCTCTTTAAACAGCTTAGCAGTGTCTGCAAAAACGAATCTTTTCCTACAACCTGTTAACTGACTGGACTGATGGTAACAAAGTAATTGTGGGAGCCATGTCGGTCAAAAATTTGGCATCTGCTGAAAAAAATGAATGCCATATTCAAGTTCCCAAATTACTTCTGTACTGATTTCACTTTCCAGATTTCACTTTCCAGAAATGGAGATATGAAAAGATTCTCTGGAATCCTTGAAAGACTTAATAGAAATACATGAGACTAAGTTAATTTTGGAACAAAATCATACCCTTTTGTCTTTCATGGGAGTGATACTCAGTTCTTGCATACCTTTTAAAAATTGTAACCACTGGAGAAGAGAATTATAGTATTTCATCAAGGAATAATAGAGTCTTTACACAATCAAGAGCACATTCTGTAGAATTACATTTTAGTGGAGTAGAATTACATAAACAGGCCATCAGGGATCACAAAGCATATCATGAGTTTGTATTTATTTCCTGGAACTTGAGAGCTAATCTGAAGTATGGGCTGACCTTGCTGAGTAGAATATAAAAGTTAATGTAAAGTCCTTAACTATAAAGAGTAGTCTTTTTAAATAGATGCATTGATTTGTCTTGTGTATCTGAAAAAATTGATTATGATTAAATATGTGAGTAGTTAATTACAATTCAGGGTAATAGGATGTTTGGATTCTGAGGTTTTGGCTTCTTGAGTTTTCTCTGAGTACTTGACACTTTCTTGAATATTTTGAGGTTTCTAACGGTATCGTAGTTTCTATTGTTATATATTAAAATTTCTCTAGTGTTACGTAAGGGCTTCAGTATTCTGGATGATGGGAGTGGTTTTTTTTTTTTTATGTGGAATGTGATTGTTTTACTTAATTGAAACATTTTTCCAGTTTATTACAAGTGTGAAAAAACACTCAAAACTCTGGATTGTTTTATTTCATTTCATTGGATTATGTTAATACATTATTTAGTCTGGTCTAGACTGAGTCATTTTATCTTACTGACTCATTGGGAAGTGTGTAGATCAGAGAGGTGGGAGGGGTAGGAGATAGCCAGAATGAATTATCATAACTATACAGTTTAGTTATTGTATGATATTATACAAAATTTATTAAATCCACTGTTGCTTGTAATCTAAGTATATTCAGTGCCTGTGCTGCCAGGCAACAATGAGCATGTGTAGTGGCTTATACTCAACTGATGGATATTCCTACAGTTCCAACAGTATAACTGGTTGTATTTCTACAACCAAAGATTTGGCATTAACGCTAGTTGGTGATGATTAATTACTCCTTTGATAGAACAGAGTGGATAACTCACTGATAATGAGTAATTACCTTTAAAAATACATGATTACCTAGTTCAGCATTTTGAAGTTCTAGTTTAAGGTCTCACTAATTTAGTCAGAGTTTTAAGTTAAATAATCTGATGATTCTTAAAAGTTGAGTAGGTACTGAAATACTTTTAAGCGTTGACTTTTTCCCCCAGACTCTTATTAATACAAAGTGTTGAGACCCTCCCAAATGTTTATATTTTTTTTACTGTGTACTTTTTTCTTCAGAAACCAGGTAGTTAACCTTCTAAGCTAGGGATCAGAAAGGGGAGGGTCTCCATTAGAAACTTGTAGAATGTTTTGTGTGGCCGGCATAGTATTTTTCATATATTTGAACTTGAAGACCTCAATCCTCTGTCTGGCAGTCACTCGTTGTCTTACAATACCAGATAGCTCCCAGCTCTGATCTGTTTGTAGTAAAATGGTCATTTACTTTCAGTTTTGAAATGTAGAAAAACGAGGTGATTTAAATTTTATTCAGAAAGTAACCATCTTTAGGAATATAAATCATGCAGTATCAGGGAAAAATTGATTTTTAAAAAAATATATAGGTTGGTTAATAGAATGTTGTTGCTCATGAACTTGCCTATTTCATTGCTTTGGTTACTGATAATAGTGTTTTTATTCCTACTTTTTTACCTTCCTCAATTTGTACATTCAAGATTTCTTAATTAGAGCCATTTCCCCCAATTTTTAAAAAGAAACCAGTTTACAATCTACTTTAATAATTTTTATAGTTTTGTTGACCCCAGATTATTTTTCGCTGAAAATTATTTTGCTTAATTTTCAATCTAATTTAAAAATGTAGTCACTAATGGTGTTTTGAAAAATTGTGTCATTGGGATAATATGCACAGTTTGATTTTTATTGGTGGCCCAACTTTTCTTTACACTGTGCCTCCAAATGCTATATCTTTGGATACCCACTGCAGTCAGTTTCCTAGACCGTCTGGCTTTTAATGTGCTATAGTTTGGGGTTTACAATGTAATATGAGCCTTCTCTCTTTCATAAAGCCAGATAACTACACCAAGTAAATTGTAAAAGACAGACTTAAATAGTTGGTTTACTATGACTGAACTGAACTATTAAAAGCTCTCTAAGGGTAGTGTTCTTAAGGTCTTAGCTACAAATGACTATTTCCCTAAATTGTAAGGAAGACCACAGCAAGTTTACATGTCATTTACCTGCCCCCATCCAAGTTTTGGTAAAGTAGATTTGTAGCAACAGATGTAAAATAACATTGTATCTTGCTTATATTGTCCATTTTTACTAATTGGAAAGATGATCTAAAAATATATATGGTAGAGGATGGAGATGTTAGAAAGTAATTCTTTTTGGTTACAGACACCATTGTAAACTCTTGTATGGATTTATAGATGGTATTAAGGTAGAAGTGTTTCAGCACAAGAAAACAATTTGTACTGAGTTACCAGTTTAGTTGTCAGAGGCTTTTGAATTATCCAGGTTGATTGCGCCATTCTTTTTCTTTAAGGAGTCTAATTTAGTAATATGGATTTCTTATTTTTGAAATCAGGAGTTTTAACTTTTGCTGTGATAAGTAGAACTCTCCTTTAAATGACAGAATGTAAAGTATATAATTTTGGGTCAGAGAGCTTTAAATTTTTTTCTTAATGTTTATTCATTTTTCGAGGGAGAGACAGAGCATGAGTGGGGGAGGAGCAGAGAAAGAGGGAAACACAGAATCTGAAGCAGGTTCCAGGCTCTGAGCTGTCAGCACAGAGCCTGATGTGGGCTTCAAACCCATGAACCATGAGATTATGACCTAAGCTGAAGTTGGATGCCTAACCAACTGAGCCACCCAGGCACCCCAGGATTAGAGAGCTTTAAGTAAAGCATATTCATTATAGAAAACTGAGAAAATACAGAAAGGAACCAAAAACAAAAAGAAAAATCACCACTAATTCTCTAACCCAGAGAATATTCATAGTAAAATATAGATTTCTTTTGCTTTGTAATTGGGATCGTTCTATATATAAATTTGTTAGGGAATACATTTTAAGGTACTTGTTGAACATCATCTTTCTGAAATATTTAAAATGAATTTTGAATTTTGTTAATTTTGTTTGAATTTAAAAATATTTAGCTGTACTGCTTTCTTTTCTTTGAGGAGACCCTGAAAGCCTGTTTCACTCATGAGGCTGCATTTTCTAGGTAACAAGCTAAATTAAATTCTCCTTTCATGTAATTAAGTAGCATAAGATTATATAACAGATACATCACTATATTTGAAAGGAATAAATAAGATGCTTGTGAATATGTTGTAGGAGGACACTTTATTTGGTAAGATTGGCTTGTTTCATAAAGGAGTGTTAGTCTAGATCCACACTGTTCAGTACTGTAGCCATTACTCACATGTGGCTAAAAACTTTAAAGGTAAAAATGAAGTTTTCCAGTTGCACTAGTTACATCTCAGCCACATAAGGATAGTAGCTAGTTACCATGGTGATTTAGATGCTTTCACTTAAGAAAATAGTTTAAAGAAATGAGATGAAAAGTTTTAGGAAGAGGAATGTAATACGTCACTTAGAAAATTTAAAAGATCTGTCTTAGGAAATGAGGAATATTAGATGAGGCTATTTCAGAAAACAAAACCGGGAGCAATAGGAAGAGTGTTCTATTTAAGTGCTACTATTTATGTCAGGTGGTGGGTTAGTCAACTTCCATATATTACATAATACCAATCTTGAGTGAGGTTACTGTTGAAGAAACTGAGGACCAGAGAGGTTAAGTTGCTCAACACCACACAGCTTAAAAAAAAAAAAAGTCTGGGTATGTGACCCCAAAGGGTTATCCCATACTAGATGGAATCTTCAGAGGTAGAATTTGCCTTGATCTTCCAAGAACATAGATTTCCAGAGATAATTAAGATGACTCTTTAAATCGTTAACTCTATCATTCTATCACTGTATTGGCAATATCAACATATCAGCTCCAGCTGAGCCTACCATCTTTAAGACTGTAAGAATTGATCCCTCTGTGAGGAAGGTTGTTAAATATGTTCTAAACTTCTATGGATTAATAATACCAATGGAAAGAGTGAATTGGGAAAACGAAGTGTGAGTAACATTTGCTGTAGTGAACTGATCCTCATCCCTGCCTCCCATTTTCATTCCAGCTTGGATTCTTTATGAGGCTTTCAGTTAAAAATGCTGTAAGGCTATTTTTCCTGTATTATGGACCAAAATATGCTTAATGTAAAAGAGTGGAGCAAGTGAGGTGAAAGAGAACATTGGGCAAATTAAAGAAGTTACACTCTTGTTTAAAGGGATGGCCCTTACTGGTATTCAGCCTTGTGTTGCCTTGTGTAGCCTTAATGTTATCGGTCCCAGAACTGTACCTCATGTGATAAATTAACAAATGTATGTTTATTCATACACTAGACATTTATTCATACATTACAGTTTTATTTTTGTGTACAAAGTTGTTTAACAATCACTGAATTTCTAGGCCAGGTTCAGGTAACTGAAGAGCCTTTATAACTAATTTATATTGTCTAGATCCAAGGTATGCTGCAAACATGGTCTGGAGCAAAATGGGAAATAACATCTTTCTAAAGACAGGCTTAGAAATTCTAGTCCAGTAAGTTAATATGTTTCCTTTTTCTGGTAGCAGGGCTGACTCATACCTATAAGAAAACATTGAGACAATTCTCTAGAAAAGACAGTTGTATCAAATGGTATAATATCTATTAATCCCAGAAGTCTTAAGATAAAACTAGTTTAGGTAAAGATTAAGATAATTCGGTTATTCTCTTTGATGTCACTAGTCTTTAAAACCATACTTTTGGGTTTTTTGACCCTTTATCCACTTTACCTTTGAAGGCTCATATAGCTTATATTGCTAGATATGAATTCATCAGAAAATAACTGCAATATTTGGCTTATAGCTAGCCATTTTGTGATGGAATTTTTCTTTAATGAGCTCTCATGCTTGGCAGAGTAATGTTTGCAGCTTTGTAGCTGGCATTCAATAAACAAATTAAGGTTACGAACCTATATACCCAAGAGGTATAGTGGCATCAATTTCTAGAACTGTTTTCAAATTCTTGAGAAGTAGTCATTTATATATTTTTGAAGTTTTTCAATGATTATGAGGAAAAAAAAGAATCCTACCTGGCTGCTAGGCCACCATTCACAGGTATAGCCAAGAAAACAGGGTACAGACCACCAAAAACAAGACCAACCAGTCCACCCCGTGTTATGGTACAGGTTTCACAATTCAAATCACCTAGGAAATAAATCAGTTCTAAAATGGTCATGATAGTCAAGCAAACATGATTTTAAAAATGCAAGCTTATCTTAAATGTGTCACAAAGAACTCAATTTTCAGGCAGCAAATACAAATCTACAAGGCATATTAGAAGGTATAATATGTATGGATAACCTAAAATGGCCATGAATAACGAAACCATCTTAGGAAAAATACTCTAATTTGTTTTGAACTTGAATATAATAATCTCAGTTTGCACTGCTTCTGCTTTCTGCACTTGTATTGGCAAACCTGAGGTAATCTGTCTTCAGGAAACTTGTAACTCATTTTTAAAAAATGATTTGTACTTCATTTTCTGTTTTTATATTATATAGCGTGACTATTTTCAGAAAATTCTTTATTCATTTCCAAATTAGTATAAGCTATTTTAAAAACAGAAAGCTAAATTAATAACTTTAAGTTTTAGTCTGTTCGGTTCACTGGGTGGTAGGTTTCCCTAGATCTTAAAAATTCTTTCCACAGTGATCATGGGGATTCATGCAAAATATTCATCCAGTTTAAACCAATTTGGAACACTTAAGAGAATTTAAGTGGACTATCTCCCTTCCATCTGACCATCACCTGCAGTAATAATATTTTTATTTGAAATCAGTCAAAAAATTTTCATGATTAGCCATACAGGCATACCTTGTTTTATTGTGCTTCATTTTATCATGCTTTGCAGGTAATGCGTTTTTTTTTTTTAATTGAAGGTTTGTGGCAACTCTGTTTTGCGTAAGTCTGTAGGCACCATTTTCCCAGCAGCATTTGCCCACTTCATGTCTCTGTGTCATATTTTGGTAATTCTCATAACATTTCACACTTTTTCATTATTGTTACATTTGTTATGGTGAATGGTGATCTGTAACCAGTGATTACCACTCGTTCAAAGCTTAAATGACAGCAATATTTTTAAGGTACATGCATTGGTTTTTTTAGACATAATGCTATTGTACACTTTAAACAGACTATAGCATATTGTAAACATAACTTTTATATGCACTGGGAAACCAAAAAATTCTCTGGACTTTGCTAAAACATTCACTTTATTGCAGTAGTCTGGCTAACCTGCAATATCTCCAAGGTATGCTTATACTGAAAGCACTCAGCACATACGGTAAACAATCAAAAGGAAATGAAGTCTCCATATATTTGTAATTCTTGTATATACATTTAGTGCATTGGGAGATTTAATCTATAAAGGGTCTTATTCCCTTCAGCTCCCCCCCCCCCCTTTTTTCCTCTATACAATTTTTTTGAAAACTAAGGCAGCAGGGTGCCTGGGTGGCTCAGTCGGTTAAGTGTGACTTTGGCTCAGGTCATGATCTCACGGTCTGTGAGTTCGAGCCCCACGTCGGGCTCTGTGCTGACAGCTAAGAGCCTGGAGCCTGTTTCAGATTCTGTGTCTCCCTCTCTCTCTGACCCTCCCCCATTCATGCTCTGTCTCTATCTCAAAAATAAATAAACGTTAAAAAAGAAAACTAAGGAAGCATTTAAAAAAAAATTACACATATTTCTTTAAGTATTGTGGGAAAGAACTTAGCTAAAGAAAACTATAACTGCTATGAGTGTGCATTTCACTTGCATAGAAGACTAACTTGTTATATGAACTGCCACTTTACACAGGCTAGCAAGTTTCAGTCTTATCCATGCACCGACTAAGATATATCATATTAACCTGGTGTTAATATTTAAGGATTAATGTAAAGTGCAAATAATATATACCAAAGCAAACTCTGGTGATAGTGAAATCGAATTTACCTGTATTCAAAGGTAGATTTACAAAACCTTTGTAAGATGCATGCGCAGTCAAAAATGGGATCACTGCCATTGGTAGGCCAGCAGCTATACGAGCCTGTGTCACGTTTAAGATGCGTCGAAAAAGACTATTTGCTATTAGACCACAGAGAGCAGCATTAAGTCCGATATAAACTGATCCATGTTCAAATAGATTCCTGAATGGTGAGAAAAAAAGAGTAACTTTTTTTGTGTGTGCTGTCCAACAATTCTGGTGTAAACACGACAGAATTATAGGAATAACAGGATACCACATTTATCCCTTAGAGTTCCGTAAAACAAAAACCTTTTAGAATAATGTTTTATGTATAGATTTTTATTCTAAGGTCTTTTGAATTTGTTCAACAATTAAGGATAGAGTGATACATTTAGATCTTGCTGAATGGACTTTGTGATTTTGCATGAGACAGTATAGAAATTTCCCACAACAATGTAACCGGGAGGAGCTTCTGAAGGGTCTTGTGAATGCCTCTTTGGGCTCCCACAATACCCAATACTTAACTCTAGCACAACAGGTGATAAGGTGGATCTATCTTACAAACACTTCTGTGTCAGGCTTCCCCGCCAGTCTTCAAGTAAATAACTTGAAGATAATGGATACAAAGATATATTTGTCTTGTTTTCAGTAGCACCTGACACCTAAAAGGCATTCATTAAGGTGAAATTAATAGGTTTCCTTTCACTTTACCCTGAAGGATTAGAATCAGGATAGGGAGGTGGAGGAGTACTAATATTTAAGGGATATCCTATGCTAGGTACTTTACAACAACCCACTGGAATAAAGAAGAAATTTATGTTTTGAGCTAGTAAGTGGTAGAATTGGTTTTTAGCCAAGGTATGTATGAATTTTACAATGCATGTTCCATGCTTTCTTTAGTTTTGGAAAAAATAATACCTAAACTTATTGGTGGATACTGAAAGTACTCCAGACTCTTTAGCCTACCACTTTTCTACCACCTGCCTTGCCATTTACAACACAGGCATCAAACTCTAAAAATTTCTCATTATTTATTTAGCCAGATGACCCACACAATGCCCCCTAATTTCTGTGGTTAACACTCATCTTAAAAAGTTTTTCTAGGAATTCCTAATTGAGCTTCCTACATTGTATAAGGCATTACTTTTCTTACCTGTCACTCTGCAATCATAATGGTGCTTGTCATTCAATCACTGAGTACCTACTACACGCAGCAGACTTGATGCTGGAGACAAAAAATTATCTTCTACCTTCAGTGTTTTCATAGTTTATTATTGGAGGATGAAAGACATGTGAGCATGAGATAAAACAAGTCTATTGAAATGGTAATGGAAGTATAAGAGAGAGGCAGTATAGAAACTTAGGGTACACAAGATATATTTAAAAAGTGAGGAGAGCCTAGAGAACCTTCCAAACAATAACAGAAAACCCATGAAAGTGAAAGACCTACGTATTTTTGTATTTTTGAATAGCAAAGTTTATGGCCTCCCAAATTTTAATTTCTTAAGGTTTAGAGTCACATTTTTTAGTTAGTAATTCAGTACAAAACAGTTACTATCTAGCAGCTCCTTTGCAAGTCAGTTTTCCAAGAAAGTGCCTATATTACTAGAAACTCATGACTGTTTGGCAAGACACACACAAAACAACTAGACAACATGAATGAAACACATGAAATAGAAGATCACAATTAAGTGGCAATGAAATATATGGTACATAAAATTATTTTGTAGATCAGAAAGTGAAGTTTTTGATATTAAAGTTTCATACACCTCAGGACTTTTCAAATACCTATTAAACATATCTAATGATAATGCAAGACCAGGTGAGGATTCAAACTTAAGAGAACAAGGATAAGAAAATAGGAATGGGAAAAATATGAAATAAGTCAAAGATAAGGAGACACTGTCATCTGCCCTGTTCAGGTGCCAATGCCTGAGAGCAATTTTTACTTCCAAATCTTACTTACTATGCAGTTCCAGCTTACTTCCCCACTGTTTCTGCATTCTTATTTGGTGTAAGTCCCAGTGAGATAGCCTGCTCTTTTCAAAGCTGCCACCACCTATTATGTCAGTCTTTCTGGCTCTCTACCTTACTGAGCTGGAAACATGGACACAGGCCCTTTATTGCTTGAAAAGTTCTGTTACCTCCCTCAGGAAAACAACAAAAGGACGTACAATATGTGTGTGTGTGTGTGTGTGTGTGTGTGTGTGTGTGTGTGTGTGTGTGTGTGGTGGGGGAAGAGCTGTAGGATATACAGCTTATGAAATCTCACCAAGTTCTTATTGCTGCCCTTGGTCTATAGGTTCTCTCTTGTTGGGCTAAGTAGCAGCAAGACTGGAATTTACTCAAGAATGTATCTGGAATTTACTCCAAAATGTATTTCAAATCCACCTTTTTCATGTCCAATGACTCCACCCCTGCCATCACCACCTACCAACATTACTATACCAGTTTTCTTACTGGTCTTAAATTTCTCTCCTACCTTAAATCTAGTTCCCCAAAGCAACTGGAATGTTCTTTAGAAATGTTACCTGGATCACATCATTCCCTGCTTAGAACTCTTCCTTTTCCTTCAATCTTATGCCCACTTCCCTGTTTTTCAGTAACACTGGTTCCTCAGGTATGATCAACATTTTGCCACCTTGTGGCCTAGGCATATGCCATCCCCTCTGCCTGAGATACTGTGTCTCTCTCCTCCCTAGGCTGGCTCGCCTTCATGCTTTTTGGTCTCATAATTTCTCTTTAAATGGAACCTATTCAGAGAGGTCTTCTTGCTATAGAAATGCACTATTCAGTGCTGTCTTCAGAGATACTGTTTCCTATATAGCCTTTTTCTATTTAATAATATAGATCTTTAAGCCATGATCTCATTTCTCTGGCATTTCTTGTCATGTGTGTGTGTCACATGGCACTCTCTTGGACTGTAAAACATAGTTCTAGAAATAAACTGACAAGACAATTTAAAAGCCATCTTAAAGGTCTATTATTTAGATGAGTCTATAAATGTTCACATTTGACTATACTCTTACCCAAATGGAAAAACTGAGCACTATCATATAATTAGATATGTCCAAAGGCATGAATTCTAGCCTTAACTTCAAGCAAAATAGTTAACCTCTCCTGGTCTTGGGTTTACTCAGTAAGGCAAGAAAAAGAACTCAGTTTCCTTCTGACATTTTATGTTTATATTCAAATCAAATAAATGTGAGATAATGAAGGAATGATGAAAATCCACCTGGTAAAAGATATTTTTAAATTTAAATTAAATTACCTTTCTGCTTCTGGGAGGTGGTTAATTTTTCTGGTTATGATATTGAAAATTAAGTCTTCCTTGACAGTATCATCTGGTTCATGATTTTTCATCTTGAGCCTTAAAAAATTAAAATATTTCTCAATAATATGTATCTATAGAAAAACAACAAAAAGGCTTATAAAAAGCTTTATAAATACCATAAATATTTAATTAAAGAATTAGCTATAGCTTGAATTCATAATCTGAAAAATCAATGCATACACACCATACCAAAAAATATATTCTAAGTGAAATAGAATCAGAACATGAAAAGCAACCCATAAAGCTTCTAGGAAATACAGAATAGCTTTATAATCCTTAAAATATTTCTGAATTTGTAAACAGCACTAAACACCTAAAGCTAACATTAAGCCAATATTAACTGATTAAAATTAAGAACTTGGGTTGATCAATAGCTACTATAAAGATAAGCCAGTCTGGGAGAAAATGTCTGCAATATAACTGACAGAGGAGCAGTTAGTACCCAGAATATGTAAAGAAGTGCATATATCAAGAAAAAGGCAAGCAACCCAATAGAAAAGTTGGCACAAGGTTTGAACAGGTACTTTCACAAAGAGGGAAGCAAACAGCCAATAAATATGAAAATATGTTTAACCTCATTATAAAAAATTAAAACCACCATGAGATATCAGTCTGTACCTGGGTTGGCTAAATTAAAACCTCACAATTTCAATTACTGGCAAAAATGCTGGGTAACTGGAACTCTCATGTGCCACTGGTCAAAGTGTACACTGTACCCACTTTGGATACAACCACTTTAGAATAAAGAATTTGGTACTGTTTAGTAGGTAGAAGAAACATATAATCAATTTCACTTTCAGGTATACCCTAAAGTAGAAATCTGCACACTTTCTCTAAAGGGCCAGCTAGTAATGTAGAGTAGGGGGATGGTGAACTATGAGTATTAGCCTGAAGATTTAGCTCATTAAACAAGATTTCAAGGTAGCAGAGTTCAAAGCAAAAGTTCAGAAATAACAGCAAAATACAACACAGTTTTATGAAATTAGATTTTTGTTATACATTTGCTATGAGATTAATTTACAACACCGATTTCTTGCTGGGTACCTGTTAGATATAAGACCTCATTTGGAACATGTTGAGTGAAATGAAATTTAATATCCCTAGATATAAAATTAATAAGTACAATATAGACTTAGAAATTTACATCTAGTTTCCTGGACACAAACGTTTTGAGGGTCTTGGTTATAGTACCATGACAGACACCATCTCTGACCTACAGGAACTTTGAATAATTCTGTTTATGTGCTGGAGGCGCACGTGTGTTGTGTGGATAGATATATAAATTCAGTATATACAGAGAAATTTGGGGCGCCTGGCTGGCTCAGTCGGTTAAGCCACTGACTTCAGCTCGGGTCGTGATCTCGCTGTTCCTGAGTTCAAGACCCCTCTGCGCTGACACCGCAGAGCCTGGAGCCTGTTTCAGATTCTGTCTCCCTCCCTCTCTGCCCCTCCCCCGCTCACGCTCTGTCCCTCCTTCTAAAATAGATATTATTAAAAAAATCTAAAAAATGTACTGAGAAAGTGTACGATGTATATAGTTCTGAAATAAATTGTTTCCTTAGAAAGTCCAGCCTGCTGCTGGACTAGTTTTCTATTTTATGCTCTGCATATTGACGAGGTTCCGAGTTCTGTGAACTAGCTTTTTCTAACATGTGGCTATTAAAAGTCTTCCTTAATTCAAAAAAGTTCTGCCATAGCAGCCTGCAGTAGGCCTTTGTATCTGCGTCACTAACAATAAATCCAAGGGTGCCTGGCTGCTCAGTCCGAAGAGCATGCGACTCTTGATCTCGGGGGTCCTCAGTTCAAAGAGCATGCGACTCTTTTGATTTCGGGGGTCGTGAGTTTGAGCCCCACTTTGGGTGTAAAGATTACTTTCAAAAAAATTTTTAATAAAATAAAAACAAAAACATAATGAATCCAAGTCCAAAACAATGTCACCTTTAAATCCTACAAACATTTTTAAAAGCTTTTGCCTTAGCTATCTCACATCCCTCAGGATAGCTCTTAGATAGGCAAAGGGCCAAGTGGGGCCTCTGAAAATTAAGTTAGGCCAGGGTCACCCTGGCTATTAGCAGTAAAGCCAGGATTAAATTCAAACGCAGGCTTTTTTTTTTTTTTTCTATTAGCTTAATTTAAATATAAGGTCTTTTCTTCTAGGATGTAAAGTGAAGAGACGGTAGGCGTCGTCTCCCCTCCTCCCTCTTCCGACCCAGTCAGTGGATCTCATTCCCGTGCTGCAGGTGAGCGGCACGTCACGGCGCTGTACCTCTCTTGGTACCCGAGCATTTACTGCACCCTTTCCCCAGAATGCCATTACCTTATGCTCTGCTCACAACCCTCCTCGGAACGCTGGGGTTCACGCCAACCTTTGCTCAACTAGCCTGAACGCAGCCATCTTTGGCTGACACGTGACTCGGGTCAGGCAGGCGCCGGGTCGCGGGCGCTGATTGGGCTTCCAGCACAGAGGTTGCCTGCAGTAGTAACTTCCTGCTGGGGGAGTTCAGCCGAGGGAAGTGGTGGGCCGCTGAGTGAGGAGTGGGTTTTCGGCGAGCGCAGAGGGTACTTGTTAACAACCTATCCCCCGCCTTCCAGGACAGAGTCTGTGGAAATTGTGCAATTTCGGTATCAGAGTGACCGTAATGCTTCCCCTTTCACTGAAAACCTACCTTGGACACATTACTTCAGTTCCTGGCCAATAGAGCCAACCTCATGTGTTGAGATAGGGTATATAGAAAACTGCACAGCCCTTGGCATGCTATAGGTAGTTAAAAGAAGCTGAGATTTCTTGGCTCCATCGGTTTTTTATTCTCCCTTGAATCTTAAGTTCCCGTGCTACGTTGTGATCTGGTTAAATGTTCCACCACAGTCTGAACACCTCAAGAGCAAGCGAGAGTTTTTTTGTTTGTTTGTTTGTTTGTTTGTTTGTTTTTCTGAGGATCTCTGGTGCCCTGCTGAGGACTGCTTATTAAAAAAAAGGGTTGGGTGAATTATGGTGAAAGAAAAACTAGAGAGTGAGAGAGCTAGTGGCTTCGTTAGTCAGAACAATTGAGAACCAAAGTCTTGGACCAAGCCTCTGAAGACCTCTCAGTTCTCATCTCCATTGGTTCTTTTCTCATCTATAAAACAGGAGGGGAACTAATACTCTCCTTGATTATTTTGTAAAGTTGTGAGGATCCTATAAAAGTGTTTGCCAAGGTTGCTTTGGAAATCACTGAGCTTTATCAAGGAGAAAGAGGTATTCAAAATAAAGAGGGAAAATTTCATTGGCGAGGTGAGCAGGAGAAGAGCGCCCAAAACTCCTTTGGCTGGCAGGAATTTATCCAATGTCAAATCGTCGCTGGTCAATAAACCAGAAAATTAAAACAGGTCCTCAGATTCCAAGCCAAAAAGCCAGTATACTCCTCACCTGGAAAGTTTCCTAGGTAAAAGTCAGAGACAGTTTGAGAAAACCAGCTTAAGATGCTAACCGTAACGTCTGTTCGCACGCGTGAGTGCGTGCGCAAGTGACTACTTTGTCTCCATTCTATACTCATTCAAATTTAATTTTTAACGGTTTTAAGCTAATTTTAAAATCTATAAATATTCGTGCTGTACATCTGCAGCATGCCATTCTGAAGTAATAAAAGCAATTTAGTAATTGAGATTTTATTTAAAAAATCAGTTCTTCACAAGAAGAAACGTCCATTTCATCTAAATTCTCAAATTATTAGCTTAAATTGTTTACTATATTTTCTTATTAGCCTTTAAGTCTGTAGAATGGGTAGTGAGATCACATTTCTCTTGATATCTATCATTTGTGTCTTCTCTTTTTTTGAGTGTCTGGTCAATCTGGCTAATGGTTGGTTTCATCTTCTCAAGTAACCGGATTGTTTTTTCTTTTTTAAATTTCATTGTGGTTTGTTTTTTTTTTTTCGTTGTTTTTTTGTCTTCAATTTGATTGTTTTGTACTTTGATCTGTATTATTTGTTTTCTTCTTCCTACCTGGTATTTAGTTGCTCCTCTATAATTTTTTTTAATTTATTTATTTATTTTGAGGAGCAGGGGAGGGACAGAGGGACAGAGAATCCCAAGCAGGCTCACACCAGCAGCACAGAACCTGTAATGGGGCTCCAACCCACTAACATGATATCATGACCTGAGCTGAAATCAAGAATCAGGGGCTTATCTCCAAATTATTTAGGAAGGAGCTGAGGTCATTTGAAGTGAGATCTTTCCCCCACCCCCAACATATGTGTTTAGTGCTATGAATTTCCCTCCAAGTACTGCTTTAACTGTATCCCACATATTTTGAATTGTTTATCATTTTAATTTGGTTCAAAACACCTTCTTTTTTAAATTTTTTTAAATGTTTATTTATTTTTGAGAGAGAGACAGAGAGATAGAGTGTGAGTGGGGAGGGGAAGACAGAGAAGGAGACACCGAATCTGAAGCAGGCTCCAGGCTCTGAGCGTCAGCACAGAGCCCGATGTGGGGCTCGAACTCAAGAACTGAACCATGAGATCATGACCTGAGCCAAAGTTGGATGCTTAAACGACTGAGTCAGCCAGGAGCCCCTGGTTCAAAACACTTTCTAATTTCTCTTTGCTTTTTTTCTTTGATCCATGAGTTATTTAGAAGTATGTTTATTAGTTTTCTAATAGTTCCAATTCTCCATGTACCTGTTAATATTTCTAATTCAATTCCATTGTGGTCACAGAATATACTTTGTATGATTTGGATCCTTTAAAATTTATTGATATTTATAGCCCAGATTCTGGTCCATGATGATAAATGTTCCATGTTTGATTGAAAATAATGTATATGCTGCTGTTGTCGTGCCAAGTGTTCTAAAACATCAGTTATCACAAATTGGTTGATAGCATTGTTTAAGACTTTTTACCCTTTCTGAATTGCTACCAACTTGTTCTATCAATCAATGAGAGGTTAATGAAATCTCCAACTATTATGGAAATTTTCCTATTGTTCCTTTCAATTCTATCAGTACTTGCTTCATGTGTTTTGAAGTTCCATATTATATGAATAAATATTTAGGATAAATTGATCCCTGTATAACTATGAAATTACCTTCTTAATACTTGGTAATATCTTTTGCTTTGTAATTCACTTTGTTTAATATTAATATAGCTACTACAGTAACTTTTTAAAATTAGTATAAATATGACATAGCTTTCCCTATCCTTTTGCTTTTTAACCTACTTGTGTCTTTGTACTTAATGCAGGCTTTATAGGCAGGAGATAATTGGATTTTTAAAATCTAAATTGACAATTTCTGACTTTTAATGAAGGGGGGTGGTTAGGCCATTTGTATTTAATATGATTTTTATATCCCAGGGTTTAAAATATATCACCTTGAAATCTGTTTTCTATTTCTTCCATCTGTTCTATGTCCCCCTTTTCTTTCTGCTTTTGTTTGTTTGTTTTGACTAATTGAATATTTTTTATTACATTCTATTCATTTACTGGCCTATTACCTACAGTTCTTTTTAAAAATTGCAATGATTGCTTTAGCATGTATAGTACTGTATACACCTGTTTTAGTTTCCTCAGGCTACTATAAGAAAGTACCAGAAACTGGGCAGCTTACAACAACAAATTTATTTGCTCACTGTTTTGGAGGCTAGAAATCTGAAATCAATGTATTGGCAGGGTTGGTTCCTACTGGAGGTGTTGAAGGACAATTTGTTCCATGCTTCTCTCCTAGCTTCTGGTGTTTGCTGGCAAACCTTGATGTCTCTGGTCAATGCATTGCTCCAATTTCTTCTGTATTCACATGGCATCTATCCCTGTGTCTTTGTGCCTTCACAGGGTCTTTTCCCCTCTGTGTGTGCCTATGTACCCAAATTTCTCTAGTCTAATGAAAATGCTAGTCATTCATTAAGGGCCCACCCTAATCCAATATACCTCATCTTAACTTGATTACATCTGCAAAGACCCTGTTTCCAAATAAGGATGCATTCACAGGTACTGAGGATTAGAACTTGCAAATATATTTTGGAGGGACACAATTAAACCTGCAACATCTTTAACTTATCACAACCTATCTTCAAGTAATATTATACCATTTTATGTATGATAAAAGAATGTTACAACAGTATACTTTTCTTTATTTCTTCTTGGTCTTTTTATTATTATCATACATTTACTTCTAAGTATGTTATAAACAACACAATACATGGTTATTTTTTGTTTATTTCAATGGTCATTTGTCTTTGAAAGCATTTTTTTTAATGTTTATTTGTTTTTGAGAGAGAGCGAGCAAGCACACACATAAGCTGGGGAGGGGTGGCACACAAGCCAGGGGTGGGTGGTGCAGAGAGGGAGACACAGAATCCAAAGCAGGTTTCAGGCTCTGAACTGTCAGCATAGAGCCCAATGCAGGGCTCGAACTCACAAGCCATGAGATCATGACCTGAACTGAAGTCGAAGGCTCAATGGACTGAGCCACCCAGGTTTCCCTGAAAACACTTTTAAAACTAAGAAAATTTACCTTTATCCACATATTTTCCATCTGTAGTACTCTTCATTCTCTTTATTTTTATTTATTTATTTTATTTTATTTTTATTCATTTATTTAGCCTTTCAATTTTATTTTTTATTATAAAATATGTAAATGTTTGAAGACAAAAATTGGGAATTACTATTGGTAATTAGTTGCACATATAGTAATAATTAATTGGAAGCAAAATATTACATTTCAAAGTATGATATTCAAATTATGATAAGCATATCCTTATCAAAACTGTTAATTTATTTTTTTTAATTTTTATTTAGATTCCAGTTAACATGTAGTGTAATATTGGATTCAGGAGTAGAATTTAGTGATTCATCACTTACATATAACACCCAATGCTCAACACAACAAGAGCCCTCCTTAATACCCCTTCATTCTTTTTATAGATATTCCATTTGGTATCATTTTCTTTCTACTGTCATTTCTTAGAATGCAAATCTTCTGGTAGTGAATTCTCTCACATTTTTCCAACTCTAAAAAGTATTTAACCTTAGTTTTAAAATTGTGGTAAAAAACACATAACATCAAATTTACCATGTTAACCATTTTAAAATGTTTGGTTCAGTAATGTTAAGTATATTCAGTGTTATGCAACAGATCTCTATATTTTTTCTTTTTTTTTTTTAGATTTTTTAATGTTTTTATTTTATTTTTGAGAGGGAGAGACAGAGTGTGAGTGGGGGAGAGGCAGAGAGAGAGAGGGAGACAAAGAATGTAAAGCTGGCTCCAGGCTCTGAGCTGTCAGCACAGAGCCTGACGCAAGGCTCGAACCCACGAACTGTGAGACCATGACCTGAGCTGAAGTCAGATGCTTAACTGACTGAGCCACCCAGGAGCCCCTATAATTTTTTCTCTATTGAAACTCTATACCCACTTAATACTAATTACTCCTCTCCACTCCTCTCAGCCTTTGGTAAACACCTTTCTACTTTCTGTTTCTTTGGATTTAGCTACTTTAGATACTTCATATGAGTGGAATCATACTTTATTTGTTCTTTTGTGACTGGCTTATTTTATTTAGTAAATTTCCATCCATTCTGCAGCATGTTACAGGATTTACTGCTTTTTAAAGAATGCATAATATTATGGCGCACCTGGGTGGCTTAATCAGTTAAGCATCTGACTTTGGTTCAGGTCACGATCTCACAGTTCTGTGAGTTTGAGCCCTGCATCTGATGAGCTGAAGCCCCACCTTGGGTGTGCCCCACTTCTCTCTCTCTCTCTCTCTCTCTCTCTCTCTCTCTCTCTCTTTCTTTCTCTGCCCCTTGTGGGGTTCTCTTTCTCCCCATCTCTCTCTGCCCCTCACTCACTTGCTCCCTCTCTCTCTCTCAAAAAAATGAAAAAGAATGAATAATATTCCAAGTATGTATATGTAGGTACCACATTTTCTTTATCCATTTAGTCAATCATGAACATTGGATTGTTTCATCACTTGGCTATTGTGAGTAATGCTACAAAGAACATGGGTGTGCAAATATCATTTCAAGCCTCTGCTTTGAATGCTATTGTATACATACCCAGAAGTGAGATTACTGGATCATGTGGTATTTCTATTTTTATTTTTTTGAGGAATTGCCATACTGTTTTCCATGATGGCTGCACCATCTTACACTCCTACCAGCATGGCACAAATGTTCCAACTTTTCCATTTCCTTGTCAGCACTTATTTTTTGTTCTTTTGATAGTGGCCATCCTGATGAGTGTGAGAGGGTATCTCATAGTGGTTTTACTTTGCATGCCCCTGATGATTTGTGATGTTGAGCATCTTTTTGTGTGCTTATTGGCCATTTGTGTATATTCTTTAGGAAAATGTCTGTTGAAGTCATTTGTCATATATTAATTGGATTTATTTTGTTTTGCACAGGCTTTTTTTGTTGCCTGTGCTTTTGATGTCATAGCCAAGAAATTATTGCCAAATCCAATGTACTGAAGTTCATTTTTCTATGTTTACTTATAGGAGTTGTGTAGTTTTTGGTCTTTAATCACATTTTAGTCTTTAATCCATTTTGAGTTAGTTTTGGATATGGAGTATGGAAAAGATCCAACTGTATGTATGTATGTATGTATGTGGATATCCAGTTTTCCAAACCCCATTTATTTGAGGAGACCATCCTTTTCCCATTATATAGTTTTGACAGCCTTGTCAATAATCATTTGCCCATATATGCAAAGATTTATTTCTGGAATATCTATTGTGTTCCATTGGTTGATATATCTATCTTTATGACAGCCCGTCATCTTACTTACTGTTGCTTTGTACTATGTTTTGACATAAGAAGTGTGAGGCCTCCAACTTTGTTCTTTTTCAAGAATGTTTTGGCTAGTCAGGATACCTTGATATTCCATATGAATTTTAAGATATTTTTTTCTATTTCTGAAAAAAAATGCCATTGATATTTTGATAGGGATTGCATTGACTCTGTAGATCAATTTGGGTCATATGGATATTTGAACCATACTGAGTCTTCCAATCCAGAAGCACAGGGTGTCTTTCCATGTATTTTGTCTTCTTTAATATTTTTAGCAATGTTTTGTAGTTTTGAGTCAATGACTCTTTCACCTCCCTGAATAAATGTATTCTTAAGTATTTTATCCTTTTCAATGGTATATTAATTGGGTTTATTTTCTTAATTTCTTTCTTGGATTGAGCATTGTTACTGTTATTGACAACTGTCTTGGATTGAGCATTGTTATTGTTATTGACAACTAATTTTTGTGTGTTGCTTTTGTATCCTGCAAATTTGTTGAAATAGTTTTTAGTTGTAATAGTTTTTTTTTTCTGGGATTTTTAGGTTTTTCTACATATAAGAGTATGTCATTTGAGAACAGAGATAATTTTACTTTTTCCCCCAATTTCTTATCTAATTACTTTTGCTAGAACTTCAAGTACTACATTGAATAGTGTTGTCAAGAATGGACATGTTTGGGGCGCCTGGGTGGCGCAGTCGATTAAGCGTCCGACTTCAGCCAGGTCACGATCTTGCGGACCGTGAGTTCGAGCCCCGCGTCAGGCTCTGGGCTGATGGCTCAGAGCCTGGAGCCTGTTTCTGATTCTGTGTCTCCCTCTCTCTCTGCCCCTCCCCCGTTCATGCTCTGTCTCTCTCTGTCCCCAAAATAAATAAACGTTGAAAAAAAATAAAAAAAAAATAATAAAAAGAGTGGACATGTTTGCTTTGTTCTTCATCTTAGTGAAGGAGCTTTCAGTCTTCTACCATTGAGTATATTAGCTATGAGATTTCCATATGTGGCTTTTATTACATTGGGGTAGTTTTCTTCTATTCTAATTTATTGAGTAACTGTTATCATAAGAGATATTTAATTTTTCTGTATTGAGATGATCATGTGGTTTTGTCCTTGATTTTGTTAATGAGATATATTACATTGATTGATATTTTTATATTGAACCATCCTTGTTTTCCAAGTATAAATTCCACTTGGTCATTGTATATGAACTTTTTGATGTTCTTTTGAATTTAGTTTGCCAATATTTTGTTTAGGATCTTTGCATCAATATGAACCAAGAATATTGTTCTATAACTTTCTCGGGTCTTTAACTTTTTTTGTTTTAATATCAGGATAATGATGTAATACTGGCTTCATAGAATGACTTTGCAGATATTCCCTTCTCTTAAACTCATAGGCAGAGTTTGAGCAGGACTGGTATTCATTCTTTAAATGTTTGGTATAATTCTTCAGTGAAGCCATTTGCTCATAAACTTTTCTTTGTTGGGAGCTTTTTAATCACAGCTTCAGTCTCCTTACTAGTTATAGGTCTGTTCAGATTTTTTATTTCTTCATGATTCAATCTTGATGGGTTAGATGTTCCTAGGAATTTGTCCATTTCATCTAAGTTATCCAATTTGTTGGCATATAATTATTGATTGTAGAGACTATTGATAGTAGTCTCGCATGATCCTTGTTAATTTGGGGTCATAAATTGTAAAATCCCTGCTTTCATTTCTATTTTAGCTCTTTGAGTCTTCTTTCTTCTTTTTTAAGTTAATCTAGCACCATCATCAACTAGACTTGGAAGAGAACCTCAGGAAATTCTTTGAGGGTAAGAAATACAAGTCCCTGGATCTGTGGTCCAAGAAGACACATACCATGTGCTGTGACTTAACCGGCACCAGGAGAACCTGAAGACCAAGTAGCAGCAGCAGCAGCAGCAGCAGGAGTGCTGCAGAAGGTCAAGGCCTGAGCATCGGCATCAATAAAACAAAAAAACTGGGAAAAAATATGAGTATCATATAATCTCATCATTTCACTTCTGGGTATTTATCTGAAGGAAACAAAAACACTATCTCCAAAAGATATATGCACTCCCAGGTTTATTGCAGTACTTGATAATAGCCAAGATATAGACTCAACCTATATGTTTATTGATGGATGAATGGATAAAGAAAATGTGATATACATCCACACAATTGAATAGTATTCAGCCATAAAAAGAAGGAAATCTTGCCATTTGTGGCAACATGGATGGACCTTGAGGTCCATTATACTAAATGAAATGTCAGACAAAGAAAGACAAATACCATTGATCTCAGTTACATGTGGCATTTAAAACAAACAAACAAACAACAACAACAACAAAACCAACCCATAAATACAGATTAACAGATTGGTGGTTGCCAGAGGTGGGGGATAAAGGATGCGTGAAATGGTGAAGGTGGTCAAAAGGTACAAACTTTCAGTTATAAATAAGTAAGTCCTGGGAGTGTAATGTACAGCATAGTGACCACAGTGAATAACACTGTATTGTAATTTTGAAATTTGCTGAGACAGTAAATCTTGAAAGTTCTCATCACAAGAAAAAGATATTTGTAATTATGTGTGGTGATGAATGTTAATTAGGCTTATTGTGATAATTTTGAAATATACACATATATTGAATCATTATGTTGTACACCTGAAACTAATATGTTAATTATATCTCAATAAAAAAGAAACCAAAATATAAATACTTTAAAAAACAATTAAAACTTCATAATTTATAAAAAGAAACTAAGTAAACAGGCTTTTTTATGTGTGAAGAAGAAAAAAATGAAGGGAGTTGTATAATGGTCATCTGTTGTGGACTTATTAATTTGCCTGTGTGACTACCTATAGAAAGGATGCAGAATCAAAGGACAGATAGGTTTTTCGGTTTGACACGCTCAGCAAGAACATGCAGGAGAACATGTTGGAGGGCCAATAGTGGTCTGCCTCTCCTGACACTGATGTCAATAGAGTCTAGACACAGTAAGAGAGATTTGGTTTATACTAAACAAATTGAATATATTTGAACTATAATTTGAGAGATTTTAGTTATGCCTATTGAATATATTAATGTGTTACATATATTAATATATGGAATAATATATGTTGAATAATTTAAAAAGAGTTCATTGTTAAGTTTCCACATATTTGTGAATTTTCTTGTTTTTTTTTTATTTGTTTTTAATTTCATTTCATCATGGTTAGAGAAGATATTTTGAATGGTTTGAATCTTCTTTTTAAGCCTTGTTTTGTGGCCTAACATGTTGTCTCTTTGGAGGAATGTTCCATACTTTGATTCTATTTTCATTTCCCTTTCTGTATACTATATGGGTATTTTCTTTGTGATTACCACTGCAATAACATGAAATGTTTTAAAGTTATGACAATCTACTTTAAACTGATAACACTTCAGTTGTGTGTAAAATCCACTCTTTTACATCTCTGATTTTCACACTATATGTTACTGATGATATAGTTACATCTTTTTATATTGCATATTTCTTAACATAAACCTACAGCTTTTTATGCTTTTTCTTAAATTCTATACTATATCGTAAAGTGATTTACATACCTACATTATCATACTTCGAGATTCTATATTTTTTAAAATATTTAACTTTACCAGGGAGTTTTATATTTTTGTATGGTTTTGTGTTACTGTTCATAGTCCTTTTGCTTCGATTTGAAGGAGTCCCTTTAGCCTATCTTATGGGGGTAAATCTAGTGGTAATGAATTCCCTCAACTTTTGTTTATCTGGGAAATTCTTAATTTCTTCTTTGTTTTTGATGGACAGATTTTCCAGATATATTCTTGGTTGCCATTTTTTTCTTACATCAGTACTTTGAATATGTAATCTTATTCCCTTCTAGCCTGCAAAGTTTCCACTAAGAAATCTAATAGTAGCTCTTTTGTATGTAATAAGTTGCTTTTCCCTCATTGCTTTCAAGATGCTCTGTTTTTGACTTTGGACAGTTTGATTATGATGTCCGTTGGTTTGCAAACTGCCTCTGTACATAAAGGGCAAGTGGAGACCAAAGGAAGAATCAGACCACTCCAGATTGGTTGGTGGAAGTTTTAATAAGGAATTTACATACAAGGCTTGTCTTGGGTGGCCGCAAGATGAGCCTCCGGTTGCCCGGGTTCAGCTTGCAGTCAACTGGTGGTCATATCTTCTTGATTACCTCCAACATTTCTCTCATTGTAAATCCCTTTGGATTTTTCCTAATTGGGGTTCCTTGAGCTTCTTGACTTTGTATGCCCATTTGTTTCTCAGAGTTGGGAAGGTTTTGGCCATTATTTTTTCAAATAGTTTCTCTTTCTTTTCATTCTGGGATTCACATAATGCATATATGGTTCCATTTGATGATGTTCCAAAAGTGCTTTAGGTTCACTTCATTTTTCTTCATTCTTTTTTTCTTTTTGCTCCTCTGCTGCAATAATTTCAAAAGTCTTGTCTTTGAGTTCATTGATTCTTTCTTCTGATTGACATCGAGTACCTTTAGTAAAATTTTCAATCCAGATATTGTATTCCTAATTTCCAGACTTTGTTTGGTTCTTCTTCATAGTTTCTATCTCTTTGTTGATATTCTCATTTTGTTCATGCATAATTTTTCCCGATTTCATTTTGTTGTCTATCCATGCTCTCTTTTAATTTATTGAGTATCCTTATATCTCATATCCTTATACTCATATCCTTAGTATATGTCTGTTTCTTTAGGAATAGTTTCTGGAGATTTAATTTGTTCCTTTAAATGTGCCATTTTCCTTATGTCTTAGTATGGGTTGTTATTTTTTTGTTGGGATTTCAGCATTTGAAGAATCACTCATTGCCCCCAGGTTTTTTGCTTTGCTTTTGTGTAGGAAAAACTTTCTCTACTCAGCCCAGCTAGATATTCTAGAGATTCCTCCAGGCTTTTCTGGGGATGCATCTTCTCTGTGCTTGAGGAACTTGGCCAATTTCATCTCAAGTGCTCTTGCTGGTGCCACTTTGTGATACTGTGGCCTCTTTGGTGCTGTATTAAGCTGCAGTATTGGAGCTTTACCTATTGTTTCTGTGATAATGAAGACTCTGGTGCATGTTGACAGTCTGTTCTCAGCTATCCCTATCCTGGCACACTATTCCTGTCAGCACTTGGATTCAGGAAAGACAGAAAATCGTCCCTTGGGCAGCCCCCTAAAAGTCAGAATGATGGATATGTTTCACTCCTTTCAACAGGGAGAAGGGAGTTTCCTCCTAATTGTGCCACACTGTGTTGTGGTAACAGTTTCTGGATTTTCTTATAAAGGTACTTGGTCTGTGTTTTGTTAGGAATAGTTTCTGGAGATTTAATTTGTTCCTTGTCCTTTAATTTGTTCTATGTCTTCATGGGAGAGGGTCTGTGGCTTTCTGTTTTGCCATATTGCTGATGTCACCCTCCCTATTTAGCCTTAGTTTTTGGAGAATATTTCTGCAGCTATAGGATTCTAGGTTGACTCTTTAAAGTTATCTTTGCACCCAACATGGGGTTCGAACTCATGACCCTGAGACCAAGTGTCGCATGCTCCACCATTTGAGCCAGCCAGGTGCCCAGACTTTTTTTTTTAATGTTAGTATTTTAATGGTTTTGCTCTACTTTTTTTCTGGCTAGCACTGTTGCCAGTGAGAAGTCTGTTGTCATCCTTCTCTCTTTTGGTTTTTCTCTGACTCCTACAAAGATTTTGTTTTTCATACTGGTTTTAAGCTATTAGATTATGATGTAGTGTGTGGGTATTTTTTCTGAAATTTCATTTAGTAGGAGTTCATTGTTTCTTGAATCTGGGCTTTAAAAAATTTCAGTTTTTCTGTGGTATAATTAACATGTAAAGTTGTAAGATATTTAAAGTATACATTGTGATAACTTGATACATGTGTATATTGTTCCTCCCATCTAATTTAATTGACACATCCATCACCTCACACAATTATCCTTTTGTGTTTGTGAGAACTTTTAAGTCCTAATCTCTTAGTAAATTTCAATTATACAGTACAGTATTTATCAGTTATATTCACCACGTTTTATATCAGATCTTCAGACCAATTCATCGTAGAGCTTATTGCTTATAGCTAAAAGTTTGTACCCACTTACAAACCTCTCCCTATTTTCCCACCCTAGCCCCTGGCAACCACTTTTCTACTCTATGTTCTACGAGTATGACTTTTTTTTTTTTTAGATTCCACTTATAAATGACATCATGATACCATGAAATATTTTTCTTTTTCCATCTTATTTCACTTAACATAATGTCCTCAAGTTCCACCCATGTTGTTATATATAGTAGGATTTCCTTCTTTCTAACGGCTGGAAAATATTAGTCTATATATGTGTATAGACACATATAGTACATTGTTATTTATATATTATACATGACTATTTTCATTTATAATATTATAGTTATCCACTTATAATTGTATGTATTATCCTATACAATATTATTATACATTATTTTAATATATACACAGTGTATATAAACACAATAGAATATATATCTCACATCTTCTTTACCCATTCATCCATCGATGGACAAAAAAGTTGTTTCCATATCTTGGCTATTGTGAATAATGGTGAAATAAACATGGTAATACAGGTATCTCTTTGATATCATGTTTCATTTGTTTTGCATATATGTACCAGGAGTGGAATTTCTGGATCATATAGTAGCTCTATTTTTAATTTTTTGAGAAAACTCCATACTGTTTTTCATAGTGGCTACACCAATTTATATTCCCACCAACATTGCACAAGAATTCCCTTTTTTCCTCATTCACGAACACTTTTTATCTCTTGTCTTTTTGATGATAGCCATTCTAACAGGTATGAGGTGTTATTGTGATTTTGACTTGCATTTTCCTGATGATTAGTGATCTTGAACACCTTTTTGGGCACTTGATGGCCATTTATGTCTTTTATGGAAAAAATGTCTATTAGGTTCCTTTGCCCATTTTTAAAATCATATTGTTTGCTTTTTGCTGTTGAGTTGTATGAGTTCCTTATATACTTTGGACATTAGCCCGTTATCAGATAGATGGTTTGCAAATATTTTCTGCCATTCAGAAGGTTGCCTTTTGTTTTGTAGTTTCCTTTGTTGTGCAGAAACTTTTTAGTTTGATATGGCCCCATTTGTTTATTTTTGCTTTTGTTGCCTTTGCTTATGGTGTCAAATAATATAAAAAAAAGATCATTCACAAGACTGATGTCATAAAGTTTACTCCCTGTGTTTTCTTATAAGAGTTTCAGGGCTTCAGGTCTTAAGTTTAAGTCTATTTTTTTGAGTTGATTTATTATATGGTATGAGATAGGTTTTATTCTTTTACATGTGGCTTTCCATGGTCTCATGTAGGAGAGAAATCAATTAGCCTGGCTTGTTTTCCTGGTTGTCTCTGAAATCTTTGTGGTTGTCCAAGTCATCTTTTGTTCTTAGTGGCCCCAATCAGTTGAGGGTGTGCCAAAATCCATTATTGTCTCAAAGAGAAGCAGTCAGCACCTAAATGTAGGCTAGTTGGAGGCTGGTCCTCATAGGCAAGAGCTGGGAAAATATGTAGCTAGACTACTTCCACGGAGTAAGTGGTAGTTATGAGTTTTTGCCTACTTTCTCTGCACTGGGCTGGGGTGTATTGCCACAGGAGGTACGTTTGAGCTTACTAAGAACTTCTTTGTTTACTATAATCCTGTGGGACTACTGAATGCAAGTACCATTGCCTCTCTGAGCCAGGCAATCCAGGCACCCATATTTTAGGTGGTAATTGATAAAAGCAGGGAGAAAATCAATACAATACACTGCAAACAATTTAATGTGATGCAATACAATACAAAAGCGCAGGGGGTGGGGGTGGGGGCGGAAATTACATGGTTAAAGCAATTGGGGGAAATGGAGGAGAAAAGGCAGGAGAGAAGGTAAGCTATCATAATAGGGACTGCATCTTAGTCTTTGTTATATACTTGGCAGGGAAAACAGACAATATAAACACATTTATTAAGCACTACGTATATGCTGGGGTATGGTATGGTTCCATGCACTTTAATCTTTGTAATCTCACTGCAAAGCAGTTATTAGTATGTTTTCAGAGGAAACAGAAAGCTTAGATAACTTGCCCAATGTGTGGGATACAATCTTTCATACACCAGGTCTTGAATCAATACTAGCTGAATAAATGAGTACATATTTATTTATATGAAAGATATCTTGTGAATTTTCCTTGCTGTGTTTTCTAATATTTCCTAGAAAAATGCTAAAATCATTCATTACAGCTAGGGAAAGGACTGTGATAAGTGGTATGGAGTCATAGCAACAATAACAGTAATGGCTGTAACACATGTAGACTTCCTGTGAGTTGGCCACTGTTTTGGTTTACAGATATTAACTCATTTAATCCCAACAACACTATGAAGTAAATAAAATCTTTATTCTTTATTTTACAGATGAGGAAATGGAGGTGCAGAGGGGCGAAACAGCTTGTTAAAAGTCATCCTGTTGGTAAGTAGTAAAGCCAAGATTTGAACCTTGAGAGATGAGCCCCAGGTTGTATTTAATACCTCTGCCCTATCTTACCTCTAGTTCCTTGCTGTCTTTCACCTAGCTTCACTTTTGGCTTCACGCCCAGATCAAGATTTCCCTAATTTCTTCATTCAGGCCTCATTACAGCCACTTTGGCAAGCACTGCTTTCCAACACCAAAGGAAAATATCAATAGACTTCCCAGTTTTTTCTGTAGGAAAGGCAAAGTGAAGTCATGGAATAAGGTACCAACCTCTTCAGCTTTCAGGTGGCAGAGGAGGGGAACATAAGTCAACCTTGCTGTGTTTCCCAGATTACTACCTCAGCAGATGAACAAATAAAACTTGCTTGATGAGCTTCCTCAAATCAAGTGGGTCAAAGACATGAACAGAAAATTCAAAAAAGAGGCCAATATTTTTATCTAAAAAAATCAACCTTAGCTAGATTTATTCTTATTTAATTTTTTGCTTTGAGATTGGCAAACTTTAAAAAGATGTGGCTGATGTGAGGGGCATGAGGGATAGTAAGAAGGTAGGAGGAGGATTGCTGAATTATAGATTCTGGTGAGGTTGAAGTAATGTTGGAGTTGTGTGAAAGTGAATGGACTGGAAGGACAGGAGGTAGTGATCAGAAGATGGGATTTTAAAATTGAGAACGTAGAGAATTTGAACTTACTGATAATTTATGACTAAGGCTATAGCACCATAGTCCAATAAAAATATGTGATTCACGTATGACATATTTTGGTGAGATATTTAAATTCTTTTTTGACATAGTAATTCTTCAAAACTTGTGTATTTTACACTTAACAACACAGCTTTAAAAAATTTTTTTTAATGTGTATTTTTGAGAGAGAGACAAGAGTGTGAGTGGGGGGAAGGGCAGAGAGAGAGAGAGACACAGAATCCGAAATAGGCTCCAGGCTCTGAGCTGTCAGTACAGAGCCTGACGTGGGGCTAGAACTCACAGGCCATGAGATTATGACCTGAGCCAAAGTCACACTTAACTGACTGACCTATCCCAGGTCCCCCACACTTACAACACATCTTAACTTAAACTAGTCACATTTCAAATGCTCACTAGCTACAAGTGG
This sequence comes from Prionailurus viverrinus, assembly GCF_022837055.1. NCBI lineage: Eukaryota > Metazoa > Chordata > Mammalia > Carnivora > Felidae > Prionailurus > Prionailurus viverrinus. Next base: position 47,171,917 of record NC_062570.1, read on the forward strand.
CTAGTGACTATTATATTGGATGGCACAGCTCTAGAGTATGACCATAGGTTAAGTGGTCCGGTAGAGAGACCAAGGTGTTGGAAGGATCACCTATGTGAATACTGGAATCACCAAGAATATTACTCAGTCACTAAAAAGAACATGTTAGACCTATATGTAGAGTTGGAAAAATCCCCAAGACATATGGTGAAGTAAAAATTAATTTTCATTATAATATGTATGGTTAATATTATTTTAAAAAATATGTAAGTTACAAAAGAATACTGCAATGAAAGAGACATGCTAACTTGATGGTGATTACCTCTGGAGAATGGAGTAGATATAGGATGTGGGAATGAAGGACATCTTGCTTTATTTATTTCTGGGTCTTTTAAATATTTTACAATGAGAAGGTATTCATGTACTCTTTGCATAATAATTTTTCAAACAGTTAAAATATGAATACCATTGATCCAGTTATCAGTTTGACTTGGTTCCCCTCGTCCCCCATCACCTGCCCTTTCCTCAGTTTCACGTATCATGAATTATTCTGAGAATACAAAGCTGGACGGCAAACTAGCTATTTTTATCATTTTCATTAGCAAGAGGGTATGTATTCCAGTTTGTTATCTATGCTGTCGTAAAGCACCTTGTTAAGACTTCCGTTTCTGCTTTGTGTTGCTTGGGACCTCAGATGACCACATCTTATCTCAAGATGTATATGATTAAGCCAAGGAGAATGAACTGTGGGGCTTGGGGTTCCAGTCTGTGCTTTATTCATCAGTATTTATTTTCTCAACTAAGATAAATGTGTAGCTCAGGAACGCTCAAGAAGACATAAAGAAACATCTGGTAATCTCTTTCTTCAGATTTTGAGCTTCATGAGGGCAGGGTCTAAATCTCTGAACCCCTGGTGTATTAATGCACATTACATAATAGGCACTCAATAAATGTTCTTTAAACAGCACATGTGTTAATGGTAAGAGGCTAGAAAGTATACACAATCAGAGTTTAGGGCAGACTGTGTGTTAATTTCTATGTGTTGCTTTCCTAATGAAGTTTCCACTTCTCCTTCAAAATTTAGGTCAAATGTCACTTTTCCCCCTTAGCTTTCCCTTCTGGACAAGTAGTTAAGAGCCATATCTTCAATGTGCCCACATAATTATTTGTATACCTCTTAAACCTTTTCTTGCTATATGTTCACATTTTAAATTTCTCTTCTAATTGTGAGTTCCTTTTGGGTTAAAGACCATTTCTTATTATATATTACCCAGTGCCTGAGATATAACAGGGGCCTAATAAATGTCTGGTGAACGAATGACTATATGTATAGAGCAGACCTTGTCATCTCAAACCTATTCCCACACACAGGAGGAAAGAAAGATGAAACTTACATTTAAATAGTGAATTACAGAATATTTATTGAGTACCTGCTATAGACTAAGCAGGAGGAACAGAAACAAACTGTCTGGAGTTAGTTTTAACTCCTTCAGCAATGCCGGATTCCTCATCATAAAAAAAATCCCATTCTGCTGATTTAGTATTCATTCACTCTTTGATTAATCATCACGTACAGTTTTCTCAAGTGTACTTTCAAATATTGCATAATGCCGTAGACCATTAAGTATTCCAAAGACTGTCTGAAAGACCAGAGGAATCATCATTGCTTTTACCTCTGTTTGACAAAGCAGCAACCAGTAAAGTAAAACCCTTCCTTTTGGTGGCAATGGAACAGTATGATACCTAAAAAGGAAAAATAATTAAGCACTTCTTCTGCATGTATTTTCTATGAAAAGTTCATTGGTTCTCTTTAAGTGGATAATTTCAATTCCAAGGTCTTTCATGTAGATAGCAAAAAGGTTGAAAGCTAGCTATTTGAAGTACCAAAGTACATTTTGATTAAAATGTGTCATGGGCAGCTAAAGATAAAGAAAAATTTAACATTAAAAATATAACAAAAACAAAAGGAGGGAAGGAAGGAAGGAAGGAAGGAAGGAAGGAAGGAAGGAAGGAAAGGAACAGATGGACTTACTTGACTGCCAGGCGTCCAGTTTTAGAAAAAGCCAAACCAGTGGGATATAAAACACCACATACTATGCCAACCAGTGAACTCCTCAGAACACAATTTTCCTGGCTTATATTGCCTGGAAAACAAAAGGAAATTTAGTCTCCTTTTTAAAACTCAGGATAAGAACAATTAAGACAGTCTTGTGTCCTCACAGAGTAGTTATCTGTACTGTCCTCAATCATGGTGAAAACAATAGAAATTCAGACTCTAAGGCACATGATAAACTAAGAGCATCATGTTTAAAAAATGCCTTTATTACACTTAATGTAAGGTGAGTTATCTCTTATAAATTTGGTTTTTGCAGAAGCAATTTCATAATGAGAAATATTAAACAGCAGACCCAGACATCTGGATTCTAGGCTAATGCATTTTTATTGTCTATGTGTTAGGCATGTGTTAGTGACACAATGCTACATAAAAGAGACCCAAACTCTAACCTTTAGGTGAGTCCAGTAGGAACAAAAGAACTAGACAAATATTTAAATAATTTTTTAAGTGTGTACAATGCTTTGAAGGTAAAACGAATAGAGAATGTGTCTAGAAACCTAACCTACCCTGAGGGAATCCGAGGTTTCCCTGGGAAAGAGATATGTAAGTAGGGACCTGATAAACAGGATTCAGAGGTTCCATTAATTACTAGTTGTGAAACTTGAGGTAAGGGGAGGAGGTAGGAAATAACATTAGAAGCCCACACAATAAGCCAGATATCTCATTAGGCATTTAAGATATTGTATTTTAATGATCACAACTGTCCTGTGAGGTAAGTACTAGTAGTCCTAATTTGTAGATAAGACAATTGAGTCTCAGATATTAAATGACTTATCCAATGTCACAAAACTTAAGCAGTGGGGGGTAGAATCTGAAATCATGTGTGTAGAATGCCAAAGCCTGTTTTTTATATTATGTTGCTTTCTAACATACATGAACATGTCTTAGTTTTGGTTGTGTACCTGTAAAAAGGACACAATACTATTTGTTCTGCCTCATCAGGAGGATTGTTGTGATGAGGAAACAGGACAATATAGGTAAAGGTACTCTGTGAGTTGTAAAGGAATATACAAGTGTAAGTGATCATTATAAATGGTAGCAAAATTTTGTGTTAATGTGTAATTTTAGACATAAACACATTATACATTAATGAATTTAAATTTACCCAAATACAAAGCATCTGTTACAAGGAACTTATAAGCGACTACAGTAGACAAAAACGGAAGTGTAGTCACTGATGCATATGTCTTCAAAGCATCATGTTTAACCTTGAAGCAGTGTCTGAAAATGAAGTTCGCCAACATTCCAGAGAAACTAGCTGCTGTTCCAAAGAACACTGTGCCATACACATTTAAAGTCCTAACAGGGAAAACATAGAGAAAAATTACATTCAACATAATATTCTCTTAAAGGATATATCCTTTCCTGGGTATAACCAACACCAAATATTTCTTGAATACTTACTATGCAAGAGACATTTTCTCTGTGCTGAGGATGAGGCACTGATAAAGAATATTAAAAAACAAATCTCACTTCTCATGGAACTTTCATTCTAATGAGAGGATAATTCTCTCTCTGAGATCAATTAGAGTGGTTCTAAAATGGAACTCTTTTAAGAGATAAATTCTGGTCACAAATAAAAATTAGTATGTTCTAGTATAGCCAAATTTTATGAGATATCTAAGAATGCTGCTCTTGCTAAAAGGATTAATTTCTTAAGTCATACGAACAAAGTTGTTTACATTTTGGTTAGTCCTTCTAGCAAATAACTATTTCTTAATTAGTCCAGATATATTTCAAATAATTTGTCTAGGATTTCCAAAACTTCATGCAAGAGATTTGATAGGTCTAGTTTTATTTATTCCGATCATACCTAAATTCATAAATGTCTGAGGTCTAAGATTAATGTCCTTTGATAATGTCCTCTGTTAATCTAAGTTTAAGTGGTAATGTGAGATAATATGTACACCATGGCATCTGTATTCCTTTTTTGCTGAATTCAGCACTGTGCTGAGTCAATTAATTCTAAACTGAATTTAATTACAATTGAACATCAATTAAATATAGATAGCTCCCAAAATGGTGTTCTCCTAATTGCTTTTAATTTAAAAATGTTTATTATACAAATAACATTTCAACAATAATTCTGGACTTTTTTTTTTTTTAAGTTTATTTATTCATTTTGAGGGCACCTGGGTGGCTCAGTCAGTTAAGCATCCAACTCTTGGTTTCAGCTCAGGTAATGATCTCACGGTTAGTGGGTTTGAGCCCCATGCTGATAGCACAGAGCCTGCTTTGGATTCTCTCTCTCCCTCTCTCTGCCCCTCCTCTGTTAGCTCTCGCTCTTGTTTATTTTGAGAGAGAAAGAAAGAACACCAGTGGGGGAAGGGCAGAGAGAGAGGGAGAGAGACAGAATTTCAAGCAGACAGTGCTTGTGAGCCCAACTCGATCTCACAAAGAGATCGTAACCTGAGCTGAGATCAAAAGTGAGATACTTAACCAGCTGAGCCACCCTTGTGCCCCTGGACATTTTATTTTTAAGAAGCAAAAGAAATTATCCACGGTCTCAATATTACAACAAACCACTATTTTCATCTGTCCATACTTCTCTTCAGTTTTTTTTATAAGCTTTTTTATAACCAACTTAATAAAGTTAATAGATCTTAGATACTTAGAAACAACAGTAATACAGAAGATCTGCAAATAAAGTTATTGACTGTCAGTCTGGGTGTGTCTCTTACTTTTCTTTTCTAAGATACTCCATTTTTTTTTCTATGATTTCGATGACCATGGGTCTTCTGAATTTTTCATCTCCTAGAGAAACACTGGGCTGACCATGTGTGTATGTTGCCATTCTGATGTCCTGGAAAACACAAAATTTCAGAACCATAATAGCTAATGATATTAATTATAAATTTTATAAATTTTAGATTCCAATTAAAAAACATTTAGACCCTAGTAAAATGTCATCTGCTTTCACATACAGTGTCCATGATTCAATCACTATTTAGCAGCTACTATTTAGTAGACAATGGCTTTTTGAGAAACTGGCAGGATAATAATCATCTCTAATTTTATACTTTTATAGATGAGAAAAATGAGGTTCAGAAAGGTTGACTTGCCTTAAGACCTAGTGTAGAAGGATAACTTGCAGAGATACTGAGTTTTTGTTTTCCTTACAGTTTTCCTCAAAGGTAGCCAGGTCCTCTGTAGTTCTTTTTCTAGCTTTTTCAAAGCTAGAAGGAAACAGTAGGTACTTGTTGACAACTATCTCATGAAAGCCTGACCTCCTTTTGGAGATTATGTTTCCTGGAGATGGAAGAGAGCAGGGACTGCCTTGGAGAATAGTGAGAGAGACATCAGAAAGAGGGACACTGTTCCAGGCTAGGAAGAGGTAGTAGATCATGGATACCGTGGATTACAGAAATTATATATCCAGCCCCCTCACCTGGGGCAGAAGCCACAGCCTTTGCTGGAAACTACATGTGGCACATGAGGGAGCTGGGACCCAAGGTACTGAGCTTCAGGGTCGGAAGGCTCCAGTGTCCCAAGTGTAAAATATGAACAGACAGTTGCCAATGTCAAGGGACCATGAGGGTTTGGCCAGTAACATCTTAAGAGAAAGTAAAAAATAGTGCTAAACAAAACAAAACAAAATCGGATCCTCAAACAGGATCCTTCCTGAATGCTTTGCTCTGGTTAAGACTTTCAGGTCTCTGAAAAGTCTTAATAATGACATTTGTTAAACCTGTTGCCACATTGGTATTATGAGATTCCAGATTAGCCGATGAATAGATTACAAAATCATGGCCCTTCACAATTTATACCAACTTCTGTTTTAATATTTATAGTCAAGGACACAGACTAGATCTCAAATTTCAGGAGTCCTGGGCAACAGAATTAGAGTGGATTAAGCATAATGAACACAGAAGATAATAAATCAGTGATTCTCAACCTTTAGTGTACACAGGAATCACATGGGGGGTTCATTTGATTTATTAATTTTTTTTTAAATTTTTTTTCAACGTTTTTTATTTTTATTTTTGGGACAGAGAGAGACAGAGCATGAACGGGGGAGGGGCAGAGAGAGAGGGAGACACAAAATCGGAAACAGGCTCCAGGCTCTGAGCCATCAGCCCAGAGCCTGACGCGGGGCTCGAACTCCCGGACCGCGAGATCATGACCTGGCTGAAGTCGGACGCTTAACCGCCTGCGCCACCCAGGCGCCCCGGGGGGTTCATTTTACATGCAATGTCTTGAGCTCCCTCCTGAGATATCTGGATTCAACAGGAATAGGGTTAAGTCTAGAAATCTGCATTTTATCTTTTTTTTTTTTTTTTTTTAAAGTAGACTTCATGCCCAGTGCAGAGTCCAATGCGGGGCTTGAACTCAAGCAGCCTTGAGATCAAGACCTTAGCTGAGATCGAGTTGGATGCTTAACTGGAAGCTTACAACTGAGCTACCCAGGCGTTCCACAGAAATCTGCATTTTAACAGTACCAAGTGATTTTGCCACTGGTTGTCAGTGGACACATTGCTGTAATTGTTGAACATCACTGTAATACTCATTTGCTGAGTAAGTGATATGTACCAATCCTAACTAATGAAAGGTCAATTCATTCATGGCATCAACATCCTGAAAGTACGGGCTCCTTTGAACTTTCGTATGTTAATACACAATAAGTAATAACGGTCAAGTTTCTTTCCTTGTATCACTGCAGAATTGGACTCAAGCCAGTACTATCTTTTTCTTTAAAATATCTGGGAGGACAGGGAAAAAATTATAAATTACAATTTCTCAGGGAGTAGATTTAATCTTTTGGCTCTTTCAGAAATCTAAATGGAAAATGGAAGAGATAGTAACATCTAAGGTAGATTCTATATCTAAGCCATCTAATGTACTATGAAGGCAGGTATCAGTAATGTGGTAATTTACCAAAAATCTTGGATAAAGTACTTATTTTTCTGTCATTCAGTTCATTGATGACATTGAAGTCCCTTACTTCCCACAAAGAAAACTCTCAGGCAATGCTTTGAACCAAGCTTCTACCCTACTGACAGTCTACACTATCAGTTTATAGGGAACCCAGACAACTAGTATAATGATTCTAAAATCCTGAAACAGGACAGATACTTATTGAGCACAAATATTTACTGAATGCCTAGTCTTTGGAAGGCCCTGTTTATTAAAGCAGAGAAATAGGCTGGTAATTTTCTGATAGACTTTTACCAAGTGCTGAAATGTAAAGACTGCTATAACTAACATTTTATCTAAAAATTGACTAGTCCAAGGTCACCATGATTATACCATTACGAGTGTATGTATCGAGGTTTATAGTCTGGAAAGTATTTTACAGTTTTGTAGTGCTTTTATATGTATTATTTTGCCTGACTTTCAGAACTTTAATATTTACTCATCATTTACACAGCACCTGATATTTGCCAGACCCCAGGATAATTAAAAGGTAGATGTATCTTCTAGAACCCACAAACCGGCCAACGTGAGGACAAAAAGGCAGGTAATTTACAGGCAGAAATTAGTGTGCCATACAAACGAAACTAAACGGGACAAAACCAAAACCATAAGAAAAGCCAAACTTAATCTGGCCAGGGGAAGCGTGGGAAGGTTTCCCGGAGTAAGCGAAATTTAACCGAATAGCTGAAGAAGGTGAGGTGGGGAGGGATGGTTACAGGGAAGCACTGCAAGTTGAAGGAAAGGCCAGCGCAAAGGCCTGGAGGCCAGAGAAAGGAAACATCAAGCAATCGGGACTAGACTTTAGGTCTCCTACTTTGTCTCCGTCTCTTTCTATAGCAACTGGGGGCTCCATTGATTGCGCTCTGCATGGACTTGGAGGCTCTTCTCTTTAGATTTCCAAATCCCATAATTTAGGAAGAGTCCGCTAACATATTGAGGCTGCAGAAATCACGACTCCTACCGTCCTGGGTTTCCGCCTACCTTGGACGCTTCCCCAGTTCTGACCGGCAACACACCTGCATCCTTCAGGTCAGCCCCAGCCTCACGCCCAAGCGCCGCCATTTTGGCGGCTCACGTGACTAGCGGTGGGCGGGGACCCAGAACGCCCGCCCCGAGCGGGAAGTGGTGCGGGCTCACGCCTCTATCCTGCAGTCCAGCCCTCCCCAACTCAGTCAAAAGCCGCGCCCTCCATCCTGGCTGTGATTGGGCACGGCATCCAGAAATGAAGGCCTCTCATTGGCTTCGAGGAGGTCCAGACGTCCATAGTCCCGCCTTATTGCCAGCCCTGCGTTCCCTTATCCTGCTGTGTGTTAGCCTAGCTCCCTCTTCCCTCAAGCTGAGGGGGTGCGTGAGGCGGTCCGAGCGCAGGGATGTCGCGCGCTTTCCCCTCTTCTGGGCACCTCTGTTAGCGGGGGCCGAGCTGTCCGCCCCATTCGCTCCTAGAGGGAGTTCTTCCCTCTGGCCTGGTCCGTGTGTTAAGGCTTCCCGGACACCTCATCCCCAGAGCCCCCAACCGGCCGCCAGAGCGGCCCCGACCAGCCTCCTCCCCGCTCCCCCCCTCATCCCCCCAGCGGTGTGTCTCCTCTCCCAGTCTTTAGTTACCTCATATTCCATCTTTTCACCCCATTTGGAAGGGACCAGAGAAAGACACCCACCCCCCCACTCCCCAAGAAGACCCCTTTGCCAGCCGGTGTTTCGGGGTGGGGGTGGGGGGCGCTGCGAATAGGCCTGGCGCCCTTTTGTGCACGTTCAGTGCCCAGCAGTATCTCCCAGACCAGCAACCCCCGACCCTCCAGTCTCCATGTCTTAGAGAAGCCAAATTCGAGAGTTATATAATTTCTAGTGCTGCTGTTTTTCCTGCCTGAGGAAACACTTCATCGCGTGGAGGGTGCAGGACATTTCTGTGCACTTCTATATAAGAACGGGGTGTGGGCAGGGGTGGCCAGCGGTAGCAGAGAGATTTCTTGTCTTTTCTGCAAAAGGAAGGTGGGTAGTTTGGAGAAAGATAGAAAGGGTGGATGTGGAAGCCAAGCAGCAGAACTCTCATTTAGGAAATCGCGAACCGTTTGCACAGCTTGTGCTCACATGCCTAATACTACTACATCGTCTCAGAAAACACCTTTGGGGGAAGGTTTGACTTCTCTCGAACAGTCTCAGTGTTTTTCCTCGCCGGATAGGGAGCTGCTTGGATGCGAAGAGATGGCATGATGTGAATGACTCCAGTGTGAAGAAATCTGCTTCGCCAACTCATCCTGCATCAAGTGCCCATTGAGTAGCACTGTCACTTTAATGTCTCCATGCCAAGGGATTGCTTTCCTTCTTTTCAATCCTCTCGGTTAATACATGGGAGGATCAGAATCAGAGGGGCATTAAGGATTAAGCCTGAGGGGCTTGGAGAGCACTGAAGAAAAAAATGAAAGTGACAGCAAGCTGGATCCTGTCTTACTGAGGGGGTGAGATCTGGAACTTCTGGTCCAGTAAATAAAAAGGGGGCCTTTCAGTCTGTGTACTGCCCCAGAAAACTGTTCAAACTCACCCACCTTTTTAGACACCAGAGTCAAAAAGGTTTTTAAAAGTATTTTTTGTTGGGGAGATTAGATTTTTCTCTAAAGAACTGAGAATCTTTATCATCAACCAGTTCATCTGAATTCGATCATGTATTGAGTAATGAGACAGCTGTATAAATTTGGTTTGTGCCTTAATTGAGTTAGTCATTGAATTCCAAAAATGTTGATGCCTGAAGAAGAGTTTTAATAACATTTTCTATGCTTACGATAATTTTCTCAAATTTTTTTTAACAGAATAAATATTTTATAAAAATCGAAAAACTCAAGGTTATTTTTTCCTGAACTCTGTGGGCAGTGTCAAAAGTTTAATTGTGGGGAAAGATACATCATTTTTTTCCTTATTGAAAGAGAAGACAGCCTGGATTTCAAAACTGAACAGTGAAGTGGTTTACAACAGTTACCTGGCTCTTGGCCTCAGTCCAGCTGGATCAAGTTGAGACCTGAAAAGATCTTGAATCCTGTGGCAGTGGACAGACCCAAGAATGCCAGTCAAGAAGAAAGGTGGGCAATGAAGCTTCCTATATAATATATGTTTCTCCCTTTTTTTGGTTCTGGTATTTGCTATTTAAACTGTTTTCCATTTGAGAGTAAAATTTTCCTTGGGCTTTGCGAAATATTTATTGTAATAATGTCTTCTCTGTGGTACATCATTAATATTATTTTGCTAAAGTAAAATGAAGTAGGGCTATAGTATTTAATTACAGACATTTGTGATTTCATAAATCAGGTTGCCTAAATTACCATTCATAATCAGCATAAATTTGATACCACAGATTTGAGCGTTTCTTTAGCCTGTGTTCTTAGCTTGTTAAAGGTTACTTTTGAACAATCTTTAAAAATAAAATTTGCACAGTGGAGCTCTTCCTCATGGATTTAATATTTATCAAGTGAATTACCTAGTTGTGAAAGATAACAGAGTTGTTTATACTGAACAAAATTATGGATTTATCAATCTTCTGATTAAAAATAGATTTCATGCTTGGGTTTCCTGTAGTGTAAATATTCACTTCTGTGATGAAGCACAACTCCAGTAACTGCTGTGCTTTTCCAGAGGGTATGTATCATCTAAGAACACAATTGACAAGTTTACCAAATGAGGCAAACCTCTGACTCCCTGCTCCCTCTCCAGAATTGATCAAGATCCAGTGGTTTCCTAAAGTATAGTTTATTTTAGGTTAGGCCAAGGGATTCACTTTAACCTAGATCTACCCCAAGTTAGCTTTGTTCCCAAGGATCCTCATGAAACCAGTTTTTGTTGTTGTTGTTGTTGTTTTGACATAGCGTGGAAGATCAGATCAACTATAAAGAATTTTCTCGAGGTATTTTAAAAATTTATTTATTTTGAGAGAGAGCGGGGAGCGGGGGGCAGAGAAAGAGGAAGAGAGAGAATCCCAAGCAGGCTCCACACTGACAACATGGAGCCCAAAGCTGGGCTTGAACCCATGAAATGTGAGAGATCATAACTTGAGCCGAAACCAAGGGTGGGATGCTTAACCGACTGAGCCACCCAGTGGCCCCTCTTGAGAGTTTCGAACCAAAATTTATTCGACACCCTTGGACTCCACTATATCGGGCTAGCATAGATCCAAGTGCTGACCAGTTATGAGTTGCTACACACTGAAAATAAAGGTCAGGTGAGGTTAAGGCAATCTGGTTCTGCACAATGTGTAATCCTTCTACCTGTGGACGTGGAAGATGCATTGAGGAAAGTCAATAATCAGTGAGATACTTTAGCCAACTGGTATCTATAGAGATGGACAATGATATATAAAACCTCTGAAACACCTAGAAATGTTCCTTGGTACATTGGATTGAAGACTGGGGTTGTTTTCTTCTTCTGCTCTCCCCCTTAATATCACCAAGAGAAACAAAACTCTCTGTGAGATTTTGGAGCCATACCTGTCCAGATCTGGCACAGTTGGTTTGTCTGGAACAAGAATGGTTTTGGTAATGTAGCCAATAAATGGCATGGCTCTTTGACTTACTTCACTTTGTGTTTTTACTCTCTCTACCACTTGTTCTCTAGACATTGTCCCTTTTGGATTGCCTTATTTTAGACTAATAATTGAATTTAAACACATTGTCTAGGTGTATATGTAGTGGGGGGGAGAAGAGGGGAAGAGAGAAAGGAGAGAGGGAGGGTAGAGTGAAAGGGATAAAAAGGCATCTGGGAATGAGGTGGAGAAAGGCACTTGATGTTCTAGGTATAATTTAACTAAGCAGGTGTCTTTTTTAAAAATGATGTCTTAAAAATATTGTTGATGTATAATTGGTACACAGCATTACATTAGTTTCAGATGTGCAACATAGTGTGGCAAGTCTGCACATTATACTTTGCTCACAAGTGTAGCCCCATCGGTCACCATACAACTCCATTATAATACCTTTGACTGTGTTCCCTGCGCTGTATCTTTTATCTTCATGACTTATTCATTCCCTAACTGCAAGCCTGTATTTCCTACTCCCCTTCACCCATTTTGCCTCTCCCCCCTACCTGTCTGTCACCCAACCTGAGAACCATCTGTTTGTTCTCCATGTTTATGGCTCCGTTTCTGTCTTTTGTTTGTTTATTCAATTGTTTTTGGTTTTTAGATTTCAGATATTAGTGAAACCATATGATATTTGCCTTTTTCTTTCTGACTTATTTCACTTAGCATAACACTCTGTAGGTCCATCCATGTTGTACAAGTGGCAAGATTTTCATTCCTGTGTGTGTGTGTGTGTGTCTGTGTGTATGTGTGTACCACATCTTCTCCATTCATGTGTTGATGAATACTTGGGTTGCTTCCACACCTGGGCTATTGTAAATATGCTGTAATAAACTATTTTCAAATTAGTGTTTTGGTTTTTTTGGGTATATATCCAAGAATGAAATTCCTGGATCACATAGTATTTCAATTTTTAATATTTTGAGGAATCTCCCTACTGTTTTCCATAGTTGCTGCACCAGTTTGTATTCCCACCAACAGTAAGCAGGTTGATTTTAAGGCTTCTAAGCCCAATAGGCTGAGTTTCTCAAAAGTTCCTACCTTTGATGGAAGTTACAGAAATTACAGATACATAATTGAAAATTATACTTTATGAGAAATAGTTTAATATTTATTTCCTTCCTTCTTTCTTTTCCTCTTCTTCCTTTTTTCTCTCTCCCCTCTTCCTTCCTTCTTTAATACTGAATTGATGGTAATGGGTCAACTTTTTTTTAAATTTTAATGTTTTTATTTTTTAAATTTACATCCAAGTTAGTTAGCATATAGTGCAACAGTGATTTCAAGAGTAGATTCTTTAATGCCCCTTACCCATTTAGCCCATCCCCCTTCCCACAACCCCTCTAGTAACCATCAGTTTGTTCTCCATATTTAAGAGTCTCTTATATTTTGTCCTCCCTCCCTGTTTATATATTATTTTTGTTTCCTTTCCCTTGTGTTAATCTGTTCTGTGTCTTAAAGGCCTCATATGAATGAAGTCATATGATATTTGTCTTTCTCTGACTAATTTTGCTTAGCATAATACCCTCTAGTTCCATCCACATAGTTGCAAATGGCAAGATGGCAAGATTTCATTCTTTTTGATTGCTGAGTAGTACTCCATTGTATGTGTGTGTGTGTGTGTGTGTGTGTGTGTGTGTGTGTGTGTGTGTATATATATATATATATATATATATATATATATATACATGCATGAACCACATCTTCTTTATCCATTCATCCATCGATGGACATTTGGGGTCTTTCCATACTTTGCCTATTGTTGATAGTGCTGCTACAAACATGGGGGTGCATGTGCCCCTTCGAAACAGCATACCTGTATCCTGTGGATAAATGCCTAGTAGTGCAATTGCTGGATCTTAGGGTAGTTCTATTTTTAGTTTTTTGAGGAACCTCCATACTGTTTTTCCAGAGTGGCTGCACCAGTCTGCATTCCCAACAGCAGTGCAAAAGAGATCCTCTTTCTCCGCATCCTTGCCAACATCTGTTGTTGCCTGTGTTGTTAATGTTAGCCATTCTGACAGGTGTGAGGTGGTATCTCATGGTGGTTTTGACTTGTATTTCCCTGATGATGAGTGATGTGGAGCATTTTTTCATGTGTTGGTTGGCCATCTGGATGTCTTCTTTGAAGAAGTGTCTATTCATGTCTTTTGCCTATTTCTTCACTGGATTATTTGTTTTTTGGGTGAGTTTGTTAAGTTCTTCATAGATTTTGATGCTAACTGATATGTCATTTGCAAATATCTTCTCCCATTGTGTTGGTTGCCTTTTAGTTTTGCTGATGTTTCCTTTGCTGTGCAGAAGCTTTTTATTTGGATGAAGTCCCAATAGTTCATTTTTGCTTTTGTTTCCCTTGCCTCTGGAGATTTGTTGAGTAACAAGTTGCTGCGGCCAAAATCAGAGAGGTTTTTCCTGCTTTCTCCTCGAGGATTTTGATGGCTTCCTGTCTTACATTTAGGTTTTTCATACATTTTGAGTTTATTTTTGTGTATGATGTAAGAAATTGGTCCAGGTTCATTCTTCTGCATGTCACTGTCCAGTTTTCCCAGCTCCACTTGCTGAAGAGACTGTGTTTATTCCAGTGGATATTGTTGCTGCTTTGTCAAAGATTAGTTGGCCATATGTTTGTGGGTCCATTTCTGGGTTCTCTATTCTGTTCCATTGATCTGAGTGTCTGTTTTTGTGCCAGGGTCAACTTTTTAAAGGAATCAACAAGTTCTAATTAGCAAGACAAGAATGTATTTGGATTATGCTAAAATCTATGTATTATGTCATTTATGAACTGATCTACTTAGAAAAATACATTATGTTGCTTTAATTTTTTAATTTATGTTTTAAAAGTTTATTTCGAGAGAGAAAGAGCACTAGTGGCGAGGGGCAGAGAGGGAGAGGGAGACAGAGAATCCCAAGCAGGCTCCACGCTATTAGCATAGAGTCCAATGTGGGGCTTGAACTTGCAAACTGTGAGATCATGACCTACCTGAGCTGAAGTCAAGAATGTCATGCATAACTGATGAACTACCCATGTGCCCCCCATGTCTGTGTTAAAAAAATTTGTCTTATTGGGGTGCCTGGGCGGCTCAGTCGGTTAAGCATCTGACTTCGGCTCGGGTCATGATCTTGCGGTTTGTGAGTTGAAGCCCTGTGTTGGGCTCTGTGCTGACAGCTCAGAGGCTGGATCCCACTTCAGATTTTGTGTCTCCCTCTCTCTCTGTTCCTCCCCCACTCACACTCTGTCTCGCTGTCTCTTTCCCAAAAATAAATAAAGAATAAAAAATTTTTTAAAAAATTGTCTTATTATCCTCTGGGCTTCTTTTAAATTGGTATAAAAGTCTATCTGACAGTTTTCATTTGTATAACATTTTATTTCCTTTAAATTCTTTTTTACAGCTATTCTCAGTGGTATAATAGAGTGTGTATAAACTTATTTTTACCAGGAACTGGAAGTTAAATACCATCATATTCATAACTCATATGTTTTGATATTGTTCTTTTGAGAGGAAGCTGAAGAGTGTTGTGTAATTAGAATTCTAAGTTAAGACTTGATACTTCCATGTATCTCCTGGGCATCCCTGAAATTGAGATTGTTGTTTTCTGGGTTCACAATCTTTCCTTTTGGTTGTCTATACTTTATAAAGGTGTCATTTTGTTTTTATTATTTTCTTCCTCTCCCTAGGGAAGGAACCCCTTTAAACTCTTCTGTTCATTCCTTCCTCATTTGAAGTTTTCTTCTTTCATTATGTTTCTTGTACTTTGTGGCTTAATTTCTTTCTCACAGTATCTTAGTAATTTATATTTTCCTTTCATTATTTGGATGTATTCTCTTTGCATCTCTAACTTTTCTCAAGTTGTTAGAATTTTTTTTTTTTTCAGATTCACTAAAGGGGAAAATGTGTGCCTGAATTGATCGTACTTGAGTGGCTATTTTATTCCTTTTACTAACTTTGTGTTTGAACTTTCATATTTGCCATACCAGTGTTATATCCAGACATTTTTTCCATTTCACAAACTTCATGTTTTTTCTTTTTCTCAATCAGTAAAACTCAAATGAGTTAAGAACTGAATCCTCCTAGAGAGGGATGGGAAAAGATAGTTTTTCTAATTTCTGTAAGTAAAAGTAAAATGATTGTTTACCAAAGATTTTTTTTAGATTTAAAATTCCTCAAAAGGGTCACCTTGACTTTGGTTTTGAGAATTACTGGAAACCATGAAGCCACAGATTCTTGAGGTTGGAAGATACTCATCATTTCAGGAGGCATAAAGAGAGAGAATTCTGGAGAGAGAAATGTTTGTATTCAACTACTGGTTAAGACTATGTTATGAAGCAAACGTTAGGCATAGTATTAAAGTTATCTGTTAATTGAATTTATTCTACAATTCTTATATATTGGGAAAGTGTGAAAATGATATGCTAATGACTTGATACCTGAAATATTTGAACTGTTAGGTTTTTGGGAAACTGCCCAAGTATTCTCTATATGATAGAATATTTTATCTCTCCTTTAGGCCTATCACTGGTTACTTCCTTGAGTAGTAGAGTCTAGTCAGTAGGAAGATGTACACAAAATATTAGATTTTTAAAACAAGGAATTAAGGCATTCAATTCATTCATGTCTTTGCCAATCAATCACTCACTCACTCTTTTATAACAGTATATTCACTAAACTATAAGAATCCCCTTATTTATTAATTATATATTCTCATTATATGCTCCTATTAATATTTACTGTGTAACCATTTCAGTGATTATAAAATATTTCTTACTATCAGGCTAAGATGTATAAAAAACTTTTTTAAAACTATGGGGAGAGGACCTCTTCTCCAGCTCAGGAATTTTTATCAGTCAAGGCACGAGGGCTCTGTATCCTCAATTTAGGTTGCTTTGTCAGCAAAGGATCATGAGTTTTACCTACTCTCTTCAGTCCAGTCAGTCACTCTGAATTCCAAGTAGTAAGCTTTCTGCATAGGTTCAATTTTTAGTAAGTTTCTCAAAGCTATTTCAAGAATTAATGGCCAAATCACCTACATTATGAAACCAATCTCCTGACCTGATTTGTTTTAGTATTTTGGACCAAGAGAAACAATGCATAAAAAGTAGAAAATTCTGTAGAAATGAATTAAGTTAAAACTTTCAAAGATAATGGACAAGTATGGCAAGATTATGTATCCCATTTCTTCTGATGACACCATCTTGTTAGCCACTGAGGCCCTAACTCTGTTAGATAAGATTTTGAAGTTTCTGTAGGGGGCCTATAACCTTATAGACCTGTGGAATCTATCATTGACTCTGTGATAAGACTTGGAATAAATCATTAAGTTCTGTTCAATTTAAAATCCTTTTTGAATAATAGACTATACATTCTTTTAAAAGCTAAATGTGTATGTATTCAAGACAATAACTTTAGTTTCATTTATTTATTCTGTCACTTATCCACTCACCAAAGATATATTGAGAACCTGCTATGTACCAGGCACTGTGCTAGGTGCATGTTTCCCAGTGGGAAATTATATTCAGTGTCTGCCTTTATGATGATTAAAATTTATTAAGGAGATAGATGTGGAAACAGGCAATTTCAGTGTTGTGTGGTGAGGTTAACACACTGTCATGGAAACCGATGAGGAATACCCAAACTCATCTAGAGAAACCAGGGAATTCTTTCTGGATAGGTGACATTTAGGATGAGACACAAAAGACCAGATCATTATTCAGATCATTATTTATTTTCTTTGCATTGAACTTTTCACCATGAGGTCTCTCCTCCCCCTCCTCCTCCTCCTCCACCTCTTCCTCCTTCTCCTCCTCCTCATCATCAGTAGCAATGATACTGTTATAAACACCTGTACTAGTAGTCAGAAAACCTGGCTTTAAGATCAGATAATCATTGAGATAGACTTTAGTCTATAAATTTAGTTTTGTAAGAAATATCCATTCATTTTCTATAGATCAACTTTATTTTTGACTCTTAGTCACTGAGTGGTGAATACAATTACTCCAATCATTTTTCAGGTTTTTCCTACTTCTCCGGGGTCATGGTAGAGTTCTGCCTGGAATGGTGACATCATCTGGTCATCGATCATCCCATATGCGATAGCTTACCTCTATGACAAGAGTTGTTGTGTCTAGATAGTTCCTTTCTGGTCTAGCAGTGATTTGCTACTTCCAAGACATAGATTCCCCCACCCCCATCCCCGGATTTCTGTGTTTCTCTTTACCTAGGTGCAATTATGATGCTCTTCCTCACTGGCTTCTTTCTGCCTTCTAGGAAATGCTTTCAGGAAGCAGAGCCTAGATCCCTGCTGCCTTGGAATTAATTCAAAGACCTCTCTTCTTCAGCTGAGAAAATCTTCTTCTAGACTGGAGAGGTGCTAGAAGATGTCTTTCTCTCTCTTTCTGTAACAAAGTCTTAGTTTGAGTGCTTAGGTTTTAGGAAAGCAAAACTGGAAAAACTTAAAAATTGCTTTTTTCTGTCCTGGCACATATCTCCCTTGAGGCAGTAAAATGCAAAACTAGTTATCTGCTTAATGTTTCTTTTCCACATCAAATATGGTAACATATATGAACTTCAATTTTAGAAAGTTAGTGATAGAATCAGGACCAGAGGCTCATCCAATGTTCTTTTCATTGTATGAATGTGGTGTTCTTGGAACAAATGAATGACATCATCGCACAGTGGAGAAGAGCCCAGGGATCCAGCCTTTACCATTAGCTGGCTAAATTATCTAAAGAAAATTTACAGAAACAGCTTCAAATTCCTCATCTTAAAACGACTATATTAATTGTACTCACCTCTTAGGATTATTATGATGGCCAAATAAAAATATATAGCCTATGTAAAAATTGTTTTGTCAGGAGGAAAGTGCTACACAAATGCTTTTCATCAGAATACTTTTTTTTTTTTCCTTTTGGTTCAAGGAGGAAAATTGTGTTCAGAGTCAGAGTCCCGTTTTGTCAGTGGTTGGGTCTAGCTTCCTGGTTAGCTTTGGAGTAAGTCTGCCCAGTTATGGCATGGACACATCTGCTTATAGACAGGAAATGCCATACTGTGCTTCTTTATTGATTATGGCAATATTTCTTATGAGTATTATCTCTTTCATTGATGCCAAAGTAATTTATAAACCTTCCAATATTTACAAAATGATTACAATCTTTAGATCTGCTCTAAATCTGGCCAGACATTTTTTCCATAATTCAAATTCCAAGTTTTATTTCTTTTTTCATTGTCTTTTTCTAGTTTGCTGCAACTGGAATGATGCATATTTCAATATTCAGCTGAAGGTGAAATTTGCTATTGTCTTTTCTTTCTATTTATTACTACTTAACCTTGCAATTTCCACATTGGTCTCTTCAACAGTTCTATAGAAAATGTGAAAACATGTCTATCTGAAAGGTAGCAATAAAAATTCACCACTTTAGGGGCGCTTGGGTGGCTCAGTCAGTTAAGCATCCGACTTCGACTTTGGCTCGGGTCATGATCTTGCAGTCTGTGAGTTTGAGCCCTGCATTGGGCTCTTGTGCTGACAGCTCAGAGCCTGGAGCCTGCTTTGGATTCTGTGTCTCCCTTTGCCTCTGCCCCTCCCCCACTCATGCTCTCTTTCTCTCTCTTAAAAAACAAATAAACACTAAAAAAAAGTTCACTACTTTATATAATATCTTTTTGTTTCCACAGGGGAAATGTACTATCAATAGGTGTTTGTAGAATTATATTGAAACAGTTTTTGGGGGGTGGGTGGGTAGGAGGAGTAATTATACTGAGAACAATTACAGAAAGAAGAAACACTATGATTTTTTCCCAGTAAGTTAGGTATCAGTGTGGCATAATATTAAAAGTTGGCTTTGGTGCCAGCCAGATCAGGATTTGAATCCTGGTTTCAGTACTTACTGGTTGTGTAGCCTTGGATAAGTTATTTCATTTCTCTCACTTGCCATGTCTTCATTTGAAAAATATGTATGTTAGTATTTCTTAGGATTCTTGTGAATATTGAAAAGGTGATCTATGCAGAATGCTTAGCATTGCTCAACAAAAACTAGAATCTTAGTAATAAAATGACACCTTTGTTGTATCGCCTTGAATTGTAAATTGTATTTTATTTTTTAAAGTTTATTTATTTATTTTAAGAGACAGAGAGAGAACATGCATGGGTCTGTGCATGAGTGGGGATGGGGTAGAGAGAGAGGGAGAGAGAATCCAAAGCCTGTGCAGAGCCCGATGCTGGGCTCAATCTGACGAACCGTGAGATCATGACCTGAGCCAAAATCAAGAGTCAGATGTTTAACTGTCAGCCACCCACGCTCCCCTGAAGTGTAAATTTTAATACTAAAAAGTTTCGTTCTAAAGACCTGGCACAACGTGACTTTTCTATTAGCATTTATCATTTTATTATTTTCATATGAATATCCTTAATTTATAAAATAACAAAAAACAATGAGAATTAAGCGTATATAAATATTTCCTAATAAAATATTTTTATTTGCTAGTAAACGTGTCATAACTAATAATAAAAATTATTACTGCAGTGTTGCCTGTATTTACTTAAAATGGTATGAGAAAAAGAAAACCTAGTTGTTCTTACTTGTTTTAAGTGATATTTATCACACTGTAGTTAAAGTGCTCTTTCTAAAGCTTTAAAAAATGGTCATGCTCATCTTCACTTAAAAATCTTCCAGGGTTGGGGTACCTGGGTGGCTCAGTTGGTTAAGCATCTGACTCTTGATTTTGGCTCAGGCCATGATCACAGCATCGTGAGATCGAGCGCCATGTTGGGCTCTGCACTGAACATGGAGCCTAGTTCAGATTCTCTCTCTCCCTATCACTCTACCCCTCCCTCTCAAAATAAATGAATAAACATTAAAAAAAAAGTTCTTCCATGGCTTGTTATTCCTCCTTGGGCATAAGGACAAATTTTACATGGTCTCTATTGGCATCAGCTTCTTTCCTCCCATGGCACCTGGTACCTCATCATAGCATTATTACACTCTATTTTAATCTTTTACTTTGTTGGAATTTCCTATTTAATTATCTTTACTTTCAGACAAAAATCTCTAAGTGCAGAATATTGACTATCTTGTTTAATATTGAGTTTCCAGTGTCTGGAACATAGCTAGATACTCAAAAATAGAACTTAATTCTAGTTCTATAATAAGTTCTAGAAAGAACTTATTATTTTGATCTACCAGACTTAAAGGTAGGGCCATTTATATGTTATTTATTTATGTTATGAATACAATTTTTATGTTAATTGCATGCTTGTGAAAATTAGTTACTCAACATTTAACACTAGATTTTAAAATTCACCCAAACAATTTATGTCTGATTGACCAAGTTCTTTTCTTTTTTTTTTTTTATAGCAATTTACTCAATTCTATTTTGAAGGATTAAGGGTAGTATTGTGGAGAGAACACTATACTTGCAATCAAAAGCTTTAACATTAAGCTCCAAATATGTTATTTAGTAGCTCCGTGCTCTTGGACAAGCTACTATGGATTTAAGTTTCCTGTATATTAGACCTGATATGACTTCTTAGTGGTGAGAATCAGATAAAATGCATGTAGAAGTTCTTTTTGAGCTATAAAAAATTTTGCATAGATTTATATAAAGGAATTTCATTATTCTAACTGCTCTGCTCTTAAAGATTTGTGTATTAAGTTCATCTTTTCTCCTACTATACTTTCATCATAATTTTCTTAACACCATATATTCTGTAATTTGTCCATTTTTAAGTTGTGGCAAATAATTTTATGTGTCATATTTTCTTTTTCTTAAAAGCTCATTTGTTAGCACTATTGCCATTCACTGTTTCGAATTTAAATTACCTGTCCCAAATTATTTATAACTTCTGGAAATGCTATTCTTAAACCAAGAAGTTGAACCTTAATTAGCTGACACATGATTACCTACAATTGCAATTATGTAACAGTCACTATGTCCTTTGCATTGCATTGCATTGCATATTTCCTGCAAAAATTTTTATTTTGCAAAATTATTCCCCACTCTCCATTTCTTCTTGTGTCTGCCTTCAGGTAGTCCAAATGTAGTTTCATTCTTCCAGTAGATGGTGGAGTCCTATGAAGATAGATTTCTTTTAATGAAGAAAATAGAAGAGAATTGTGGTCATTATACTGGCAATTCAGGTGAAAAATTCTCCACTTCTAACTGGTTATTTGAATGTCAATTAAAGTATTAGTGCTGATTGGATAATTATCTCAATTTTCTACTTTATCCAACTTGTCAACATCTGGCTAGGGGTTTTTGTCTCATAAAACAGGATCCTTGTCATCTTGTCTTTTTTATTTTTTTGCTTTATGTTTTCATCTTTTCACAGGTATCTAGTTTTAGGTTACCCTGGATATTATGCTCTCATTATTCAGAAATAAGAATTTCGGTAGAGTGAGCTAAAGGGCATAATGGAATTGACACAAGAAGGTGATCATTACTGATAACCAAAAGAAGAAAAAAGGGCAGCTATAATTCCAGCACTAGATGCTGGCATGCAAAAGTCTAAGGGAAACTTGACCATATTTGACCATTTGTTTTTCTTATATTCTAGCATCTTATTTTATGTATCAGGTTTTTCTCATACAGAGATGAGAAGCATAATAAGCTTTATTGGCTTAGAGAACATCTAGCTGCTTTGAACCAATACAGTGTCTTCCCTGGGTAGTTATTCAGTAAATATGTGTTGAATGAATTAGTGGAAGTCCTCTTATCTAACAAATTATATTTACAGATGTGATTATGGAAATGCTGTTGATACCTTTTTTTAATGTATCATTAAATTCAAAATTCATTTTAAATGAGTTTATTCACAAGAATAAAAGATCAGAGTAAGAGAATACCTACAAAAATGACACAAAGCTAAAAAAGAGCTTAAAAATATAATTGTAAAAAAAAGGAAAAAAAAAAGATGCCTAGGTTTAAGTACATTTTCAAAGACTACCTAACAAATGAAGGGATGAAAAAGACTAAAGCTTGAAATCTGGAGCCCAAAGATACGTAGAAGTACTGAGGAAGGTATAATTATGGTATTGTTGATTACTTACATTAGTGGTTAGGAATGAATTAGAGTATGAGATCAATAAGCTACTATCATTTCAGGGAAACAGCTGATTTTTTAACTGTTGTCAAAATGTGAATTCAAATATTGGTTCTTGACTCAAAGAGTTAAAATATTTTATTGGGCAAAGTATGAAAGCATTTAAAAAATCAAAATTCTGTGCAAATGTACTAGCATATGTTTACGCTTTGTTTTAAAATTGGAGAGGGCTCCCTGTGCATCAACATTCATTTTTATTTATAACCTTTTTAGGTGACAAACTAATTACATGACATCCGTCTCTTCTCCTGACTGCCTATTGAAATTCTTCCTTCTTTCAATGGAGTAAACTTAAGATTTGCTATGTTATAGAGGAAAATTTGGGAAGACCTCACTGATACGGTGGTATAGGAGCAGAGATATGGAAGTGAAGGAACAAGCTTTATGGATATCTGAAGGAAGAATAATTAGGCAGAATAGTAGGTATAGAGACCCTGGGGTAGGAGAGTTCTTAGTATATGTGAGAATGAGCAGAGACCACTGTGGTTGGAGTAGACTGAGCAAGGGGAGAGGAGTAATAGCTGAAATCAGTGAGGTAGTCTTAAGCTAAGTGAGATGGGGAATCACTGGAGGATTTGAATTGGGGATGGCATTATCTGGCTTATGATCTTTCTGGTTGCTGTGTTCAGAAAAGTCTGCAGGAAGACAAAGGTGGTAGCATGTAGGTTGGTAGGAGGTTATTGCAATAATGCAGGGGGTAGTAGATATTGGTGCACCAGGTGGGAGTACGAGCAAATGCAAATGATAGTGGTGGTATTTGATGTTAGAGCCAACAGACTTCACTGATGGATTATATGTAGAGAATTAGAAAAGGAGAACAACAAATGACTCCAAGGATTCTGGCCTGAAAAATTGGAAGGACGAGAGAGAACAACTGCAGGAGAAGCAGTAAAGGTAGATAAGATCTGGAGCTCAGTTTTGACAAGTTAAGTTTGAGATGCTCACTAGACATCCAAATGGAAATGTTGAGTGTACAGTTTAATATGAGACTGGGATTCAAGGGGAAATGCCTGAGCTATAAATATAAACGTGGGAGTCTTAAGGGTTCCGATAATATTTAAAGCCCAGGAGACTTGCTAAAGTTACCTACGGAATGAGAATAGAGAGGAGTCTCCAGATGTTTAGAGGCTTGAGGAATGAGAAGGAACCAGAGAAAGTGAACAAAGGGCAGCCATGATATAGGAGGAAAAGCCAGAAGATAGTGCTACTTTGGAAGCATTGGTGTGCTGGAATGGGCTCACGTCAGTTTGTAAGAGCCTACTGTTACATTTTTAACACATTTGTAAACTGGTTTAAATGCAGCCGTCTGAACATTAAGTTATGTAAACTTACATTAAATGAATTATGTTAAAAATAAAAGTAATACTCAAAACTCATCACTTCCTAATATTTTTCTATATTTTGATACTACATATGTTCTTGATGTTATTTGCATCTATTGTATCTGTATGGTGGGAAAGCTCTGTGATCAATTCCCGGGTCTGCATTCAGTTAAGTCATGTGGGTATCTTGAAATTGGCCATGGTGGGAATATTTACACCTTGGATATTGCAAATGCTACAAATCAGGGCTTGATTTATTTTTCTGCTAAAAAAGTGATAAAGAAAATGTTAACGCAAGTGCAAGGTAAAAGCATATTATGTCTCTAGCTGTTACACTGTGATTAGCATAGACATTGAGGAAGTATTTGTCCACTACTAAAAAATTATTTGATTCAGCAAAGAAATCACAAAATTGATGAAGGAGTGAGTGGAGGTTTATAACATAAGCCATCTTTGTTGTTTCATTTTTATCTTATTAATGTAACAAAAAAAATCAACCAACATTTATGTTGAAACTACATTTATCAATTACAACCCTAAGTTGGCTCTGATTAAAAGAATTGGGCAAAAATCAATAAAAATATTCTTGAGAATCTATTGATTATATGGAATTTATAATGAAAAGTTATGCATCTTCTTATTACTTGTACATTTCATGTTATATATTAGGTTCCTATTTTTCCAGGACTATAAGACAGAATTTTAAAATCATGTTTTTCAGATACTGACCGAGCTTTATCATTACTGGAAGAATACTGCAAAAAATTAAGGAAACCAGAGGAACAGCAGTTGAAAAATGCTGTTAAAAAGGTGATGGGTATCTTTAAGAGCAGCTTATTCCAAGCTCTGCTAGGTATGTATTAAAAAGTTATCATTATAATGGTCAGAATTGGGCTTAATAGTTTGAGTAACGTGGTCAAAGAACCTAACGTTAACCAAACTTAAACTGGAATAATTTTCCATGATAGTGGAGGAAAAGATTTGTGTTTTCTGTTTTTTTTTTCTTTTCCTTAGGCTAACCTAAAAAAGAACTGTTAAAAAGTAGAAAAAATAGAGTAGTTATTAAAACTATAAATATTTAAAGAATGATTTGTATAGGAAGGGAAGTTTACACGGGAAGAAATCTGAGTGGTTTGTTGCCAAAAAACTGACAACAAATGCTGGAGAAGGAACCTACCTCCCTCTAGAGAAGGAACAGGCTATATAGCACGAAACATAATGGGTCATTTCTACTCAGCCTCTTAGTTGTACTTTTATTCTCTTAAAACAAAAGTTAAAATACTCTTTTTATCTTTTGCTTCTCTTACGAAAGTTTATGATCCATATTTAAAATTCTATTGATGAAGATCTCAGTGCTTTGGAACTTTTGTCAATTTGTCATGAATTTAACCACATAATGTCAATCTTAGTTTAATCTCTAATGTGTTAAAGATTGTGTGGCTTATGTATGTGTGTCTTTATATGTTTATGTTTTGCATTTATGCAGATAACTTTTCATTCTTGGCATAATATTTTAATAGTTAAAATAAACTAGCAAAAGATATAAACAAACAAAAACTAACTTTAATCAACTAACTAAACAATTAAAAAAACCCACTCAATTATACTGTATTTTACTATGCTTAAACAGTACATTTTACAGAAATTACTGAGTCTACTACATATTCCCTTTATTTTTTCAGGTCTAGTAGTGATGGATGTAAAATCTAAAAGTGATGGATGTAAAACCCATTTGTATTAATTTTGAAAACATTTTATGTATGTTTTTATTATGTCTACCCTTACGGACAAAAACTCCAGCCTTATGGTGTGAATGTAATTTAAAAAACCACTAAATTTTGAAAATCTAAAACTCAGCTATTGAATAAAAATAGAAGTAAAAAGCTTTATAGGATTATTTTGCCTGTGGATTAATTTCTTTAAAATATTTTTTTTGTGGCTGGTAAGAACTAATGACACAAATAACTATAATCATCTTAGTGGTATTCAATAAAAACAACTCTAAATGGAGTCTTACAGAATTTAAATTAATCCTGCCATTAGAGAATAGTATTTTGGAGAACATTTTTAAACCACAGATTTCTCAATTAAAAATTAATAGTTTCATCTAGTTGATAATTAGTAAAGGTTATTAACTGAATGGCAGTATCTCTAAGTAGATTTGTATGATGTGCTTAGTTGACTCTTGCCAAGTGTTTTGAGAATTTGAATTTTTGAGAACTTGATTTAGGAAGAGTATTGTTAGATGCTTTAGATACTTTTACTATGCTTTGGTAATGTCGCCATTTGGTATCACAATATTATATGGGGAATAAAAGGGCAAACGAATGACAAAGAATTACGTTTTGCCATTGTTTTGGGTGAGTGATAAATATCTTGGCAAAAAGCCTATAGCATAGTTTGAATTTCTCTAATAAAATGAAAGGCAACAATAATCTGTAAAAAGCTGTTATATAAGTAATCCTGGTGGTCAGCTTGGAATGGATAGATTTGCTTTGGCTAGTCTTTAAAAGTCATTTTGGGATAAACCAGACTGCAAAGATTGGAGCAACATTATGCAACAAAACATAATTTTCATTTCAGTTCTATGTGGGTTGATAACTGATAACTAATTTTATTATTATTGAATGTTTGAGTGTTTCACTGTGTATTTTCTTTAAGGACTCAAAAGAAGAAAAACCAGGTAGCCCTCTGCATCCTCAAGGGGATTATATCATTATAAAAGGATAAGTAGGGAGTTATTGATAAATAGAGCATTGTTGACGGTCTGTAACTTTCTGTTTGAACTGGCTACCTCCTACCCTACCCTCCTCTTTTTTTCTGTTACAAGTAATGGAACATAGTGGCTTCACCTGTTCTTCTGATATTCAGACAGCGAGTACATTGAAATAATACCTTTCATGAATCTCAGTTAAATAGATAAAGGAATAATAATGCAGAAAACCCAGCACAAGTGGGTAGTGAAGTAAAATATTATTTCAAGGTGGACTGTAATGTTTACATATCACCAGAAAACCAAGCCTTCTCTCGACAGATGAAAAGCATCACTTCAAAAATGAATACTAGTCTCCTTTTGTGGTCCTTCCATCATATGCTTTAAAAAAAAAATCCCACACGCTACTATGTCTTCGATGGTATTATCTGTGAGTACAGAATTCTGTCTACATAATTTTGGCCATTATTATAGTGCATGAAAGCATTTTACAAGTGGGTTCTGTGATTGTGCGGTGGAAGGCGGTGACAAATGTATTGTTTTTTAATTTTTAAAATAGTAACTTTATCAGATTATGAAAGAAATATGTTTCTTCTTTAAAAATTTTTAAAATAAAGTCAAAGTAGAATATAAAATCCTATGGTAAGAGACATTCCTTTTATTGTAAATAGGATATATGCTAAATGTAGACAATGATCAACTGTTTGATTAACTTTCTACCTCCTTGAGTTTCGGTATACTTTGTTTTAATTTTCCATCTATCAATAACTGATAGTGGAAAAACTCACTTAAACTTTAAAAAAGTTAGTAATTTGTGTTCATTAATGTAGAAAAAAGAAAAATCCTTTAAACAACAATGTGCTAGGAGCTGCACATTTAGATGTTGGGCTTAGGGTGACATCTTGTGGTAAAACTAAGGTAAAAGTTTTGTCCAATGATCATCACAGTTTTATATGATTACATTATTAGCTCTACAGATTTTGAATATAAGTAAATTGGATTTCTGTGATATTTTACAAATTAATTTAGGTATCTTTTATTTAGTTTAAAACATTCAGTTTTTCCAGCTACTCTATTAGGTTATTTATTCTTCATTTAGGTGATGAAGGAGAAAGATGGAAATGTTTTTATTATTTTGGTACTTCTCTTCCAGATGCTATTTGAATATTTAAAGATTTCCATTACCGCTATAATTATTTGCAAGAAACATTTTAATAATATAATGGGTCAGTTTATTCTCAGATATGTACCTCAAATGTCCTTTGCTTTTATACCTTATTGAAAAATGTTTTATTCTTTATTTATTACTCATACAATTATGGATAGAACTATGCATATATACTTAATGAGTTTCAGCCCCTTTAAAATCTTATTAACCTTTTGATCTGATTTTATTTCCTCTTATTTCACTGCAGTGTGTGAGGGGGTCTTTTGGGGAAATATTTAGAAGACAATGGACAGTAAAGTGCTATTTTCCTTAAAACCTTGCCAGTAGCAACATCTTAGAAAAGTGCTTATCCCTTGCATGTCAGATTTTGTGTTATAGTAGAATACTTTTCATGTCCATAAATCTTAACATAAAACCTTATGGATTCATAGGGGTAATACAGTAGATATACTACATGTTGGGATATACTGCATATTGGAATATACAGTAGATATACTACTATTTTGGGATTTATCACCTCCTTGTTGAAGCCTTCTGTCATATCCCTACTTGATAGTAACTTTAACCAGCCCTTTTATTATGGCTTGTAGCATTTTTTTTCAGATTACTGTGAAGCATTTATTATATTGCCTTATGAATACACTGAATATATTTCTGTCCCCTTAGTAGACTGTGAGTAGTTTGAGAGTTGAAGTTATATGTAAGTTATATGGGGATACTTTGTATCCCCAGTATATTGACCCTAATAAGAGAAGGCCTTCAATAAATTTTATTTATTCATTTACTCAATAGCTATTTTTAAAATTCCTGTTATGTATTAGAAATTGTGCTAGGCAATGGGGATACAACAATAAACTATAAAGGAGAGGATAGTCCTTGCCCTTATGGATAAATGAGAACGGTCAAGTAGGGAAAAGAGGCATTAGGTATGTAGATAGTTGATTATTTAAATGTAGTGATGGCAAGTACTCAATACAAAATGTAGTGTTTTTCCAATATAGTAATTCCAATATAATGTTTTTTTTTTTTCAAAATAACATCTTTGTGAAAGCATCCTGGCTATTTTGGTCCTAATTATTCATTGTAATGTGTAATTTTTGCCACCTGCTCATAAGATAGTCAAAGGATTTTTTTATTACAGATTATAATGAGGGTGAAAATCCACATGGTTATATGAATTTGGAAAAACTTGGCTCTAATCCCCCAAAGCAGAGGTTCTCAAAGCATGGTTCTTGGATCAGCAGCATCAGCATCACCTGGAAACTTGGTTAGCATTGTAAATTCTTGGGCCTTACTCCATACCTACTGAATCAGAAACCTGGAAGTAGTGCTCAGTAAACAGTGTTTTAATAAGCCTTTCAGGTGATTCTGAGGCATGCTAAACTTTGAGAACATATGTTCAAAATGATTAGGTATTTTGCCACTCAAGGAAAGTAATATAGCACATGAATATTATTAATACATTTGGTAAGATACAACCGTGTCATTTCTTTATTCTTGGGTTTTACAAAGATTTGATTTGATCCGTAACAAATATAATGAGCTATTATTCTAGGATATATTTGGAGCACCTTAAGAACCCATAACTTAATGAATATAATTATGGCATCTAATTTTCTTTTTAAAGTACAATAGTATATCTGAAACTGATTTTTTTTTTTCTTTTGGATACTTAATGGTAGTGTCTACCTATGAGGCTATGGATAGAGAACAGCAAAACTACACTGAGATGTTGCTATTGCACACACAAGGCTCACTAGTATGTGCTTGCTGACAGTTACAGACTTAATGAGGTGCTCCAGTAAAATATATAAATTGCTATATGTCAACACCTTTAAATAAGTCTTGACTGGTCAAAGCAGTACATGTTAGATTCCTAGATACTTTAAGTTCTACTCTTCTGCCTACTTCTGCTTACACAGGTATTTCAGTTATTGCAATTGAGTAATAATAATTAATGAAGTATTTATGAAGTGTTTAATTTACATGGACATATGCAATTGGTATTACTAACGACAAAATCCTTTCCCTTAAGGAGGTTAAGGTCAATTGGGAAGGTAATATTCACATATATACAAACAAGTACAAGACAGGATATAAATCAAGGACTAAACTCTGAAGGCTAGGCCAAGCTGCTGTAGGAGTTTAGAGAAGCATGGGATCATGGTACATTGGTGTTGGTAGGAAAGCTCTTATATAAAATGTAAACTTGAGCTGGGTCTTGTCGATGATAGGATTTGGGTAAGAAGAGGATAGAAAAGGACATTTTTTCCATCCATCCATTCATTCAAAAGATATTTACTGAACATTGTGCTTGGCATTGTGATATATACTGGGGAGACAAGCTTTA
The DNA here is from genome assembly GCF_022837055.1 of Prionailurus viverrinus. NCBI lineage: Eukaryota > Metazoa > Chordata > Mammalia > Carnivora > Felidae > Prionailurus > Prionailurus viverrinus. The sequence goes on from NC_062570.1 coordinate 47,202,122, forward strand.
AACAAAATTGCATAGTTATGTTTACAATTATGGTAAATGATACAAAGGACAAGGAGAGGGTGCTATGAAAAGAGGCTTAACCTTTGCAGTGGAATCAGGGAAAGCTTTCTTAGGGAATTGGTATTTGAGGTGATGAAAATTATACTGATTCATGGAGGTCAGAAGGAGAGCGAGGAAACGGATGTGACGAGAACAAGGGTTCTTATGTTATTTATGTTTATAAATACATTTATGTTTTTAAAATGTCTAGGAATTAGATAAAGCATCACATTAAACTTAAGTCTCTTCCAAAGGCTTATTTAAATTTGAAGGTAAACTTGGACAAACAGGAGTGGTAATGTAAAATGTGGCCCAAACAATCCTTATTATAGCCCTTTGTTAAACTGTCATATACTGAGTGTGATTAGTTGTGTGTTTCATGTCACATGGAATCAAGTATATCTTAAGTTAAATTTGACACTTCACATTAGATGCCATCAAAAGAGTTGAATGCCATTCTTGGCTCTGGACTCTGTATCTTTGCTGGAGAATTTATGTCACCAGATGGCACCATTTAACAAAATTTATGTACTTTGGATGCTTATAAGGCTGGTTGTTTCTAAATGAAACAATTTTATTTGTGCTATAGCTGAAATAGGAAAAATTAATTTATTTTGATGGCATGTGAGACTTCTCTACAGAGGAATGTAGTGAAACCCTAAAACTTTGAGAACATGAAGGGATTTGGGTGATTTCTGCTTAAGTACAGAATAAATAAGAATTTGGTAATGATCACTGTCACTGATCTATGGCAGGTGGCAAAAAGCAGAACACTATAGGTTTGCCCATCTAGGTTTTCCCAAAGCTATTGTAATAATATTATGAATATTTTAACCTTGAATTTAACTTTCAGATGTAGGGATTTGATATGCATAATAAAAACATAGAGAAAATTCTATAAGATTATTTTAGGAATAGGCTTTTCTAGATGTCTTGAAATATTATAATAATATATTAATTTTTTTTCAATAGAGCATATGATCTTTTGAACTACAGAACTAAAAAAATTAATAGAACATGATGTAGATGTTTTTTTCTTAGTGTAAACGTTCATCTCAACGAAATAAGTATTTGTTACTTTCTTGGTTAAAAACTTCCTTAACACTTTCTTACCTTTAAGCAGAATTAGTCACTTTCTTCCTTATGTTTCTGTATTTGTTCATGTTTCTGGTAAGGCAGATATTACATTGTATTACTGTTAATTGATTACATGTTAGTTTCCCTCATGTAAGCTGTGAGCTTCTTGAATGCAGGGACTGATTCTAATTCAGTGTGTAGCACATGTCGGATATGGAATATTCTGTCATTAAATTTCTTTCATTTGACAAAATACATTTTGAACCCCTGCTATCTAAGAGATACTGTATCAGGCTCTGGGAATTTAGTGACAAGAGACATGTGAACCTATTTTCATAGAGTACGTAATCTGCTAAGAGAGACAGACATTAAACAAGCACTATAGTCATAAGTACTTTGAAATAAAAGTTATTTGGATTAACCAGTAAAATCATAAGGAATTACTTAACTGGTCAAATTCATGTTAGTGTATTGTGTTTGTTTAAAAATATTTATTCTTTTAAAAAATATATTATTTTTTACATTTATTTATTTATTTTTGAGAGAGAGAAAGAGATAGTGAGCAACCAGGGGAGGGACAGAGAGAGAGGGAGAGAGAGAATCCTAGGCAGGCTCCATGCTATCAGCACAGAGGCCAATGTGGAGCTTGAACTCACGAACTGTGAGATCATGACCTGAGCTGAAATCAAGAGTCAGACACTTAACTGACTGAGCCACCCAGGTGCCCCTAAAAATGTTTATTCTTAAAAACAAACAAACATTTATTTATTTATTTATTTATTTATTAATTATTTATTATTTAAGTAATCTCTACACCCAGTGTGGGGCTTGGACTCATGACCTTGAGTTCATAAGTCACATGCTCTGCCAACTGAGCCAGCCAGGTACCCATTAAAAACGCTTAAATACTGTTTATTAATTAAAACCTCCTAGTCATATCTATTATTGTTATAAATTCCAACTTCTCACCTGTAAGGTTCCCCATCTCCTCTGCCTACGTCTCATCTCATCTCTTCTCTACTCACTACATTCCAGCCACATGGCCTTCTCTCTGTTCCTAAATGCTGTTCATGACGTTTTCACATGCTTTTCTTTTGTTTGGAGTACGTTTCTACCCAAATCTTTGCCTTATTGGCTTATATCATTATTTAGCTCTCAGTGCCTCTAAAGTGCCTTTCTACCTCACTTCCCATTTCCACCCCACCCCCAAGTCATACCTATCACATTACTTTTTTTATTTTTGTGACTGTGTGGATCACTATGTGAAATTTTGTTTATGTGTTTTTTTCATGAGTCTCTCCACTAAAATGTAGATTTGATAAGAGCAGCCATCTTGCCTCTCTTATTCATTGCTGTATCTGTTATATTAGCTTAGTGCCTAACACATATTAGCCATTAAATAAATATTTATTAAATGAATGATGAATAAGTGAGTGTTGCTGCATGCCTGGTACTATGTTAGATTCTTGCTTAAGTTAGAAATGTACTCATTTGAAGGGAGTAGAAAGCTTATGTAAGTAGGGTTTTACTTTTTACTACATAATAGGAAATCTGAAGGTAGGCAGTTGCTGGCATTGGGTCAGCATCTCAGGAAAGTTCTGGTCAATGTCTTTGCTGGGTGGAAATTGTAATATGTCCTTAGGGAGAAATGTAGGAGTATAGTGCCAGTAGAACCCAAGGCAAGTGTTGTCAGCCAGGTTGAGCACTTGGGAGCTTTGTCTGAGCTGAGAGAATGACTGCATGAGCGGCCATAAGTATGCTCAATGACCATATGGACAGGGACATTGCTTCAGGACCAGAGGAGCAGAGAACAGCATTTAAATCCAGTGAATACAACCTATTTCTACCCCCAAGAGTATGATGGCTATGATGGCAGATAAACTGTATGCCCCCTCCAGAATTGTTTACTCACATATAGCTGGGCATTATTTTAGAGATAAGCAGAATGATGGGTAGACTATAGGGATTTAGGGTTTCTGAGGCAGCTGGATAAGCCATGGACACAGTAAAGATCTATACAATTTGCTTGCACATCCATGGTGTAGTGTATGTTTTACACGAGACTCCATTATATTGAACATAGCTCTCAATGTAGATTCTAACTTCATACTCTTTTCAAATTTGGGATTGAGTGTTGAAAAAGATTAATCACAAGAAGGAGCAATGGGAAAGGAATTATTTGACAAGAATATGATAGGAAAGTCTTCCCTTTCATCCTGTTAGTTCTGGTTTCTGGCTAAAGATAGACATGGTGTAAAATGAGGTGCATTGATCTAATTAAGTTTGTTTACATGAATTGGTCCTAAGAGTTGCTTAAGAAAACACTTATCCCCTACATTATTTGCTGCTCAGAAGCCTTGGAACTTCTTACACTATATTAGGAATTCTAAACATTCTGGTAATAACCTACAGATACACTATGCAGCATAAATTTCCCTGATTTCTAGTTTCTGAGTCCCTGGGTTCTACTTTATACTCATTTTCCAGTTTGCTGTCAAAATAATAAACCTTCACGAAACCATAAAATTAGCATTCTCTTTGTAGGCTATATGTATATATGCAAATTGAGTCATCAAATGTACCTAGAACCACAAAACTCCATTGGGCATGGCATTTCTTACAAAATGCCTTGATCACGAATCCCTAGAATTTTAAGGCACTTTTAATAAGCTCACAGAAACAAATTATACAGAATATTAAACAATACTTTCACAAAAACCTTGAGTTATAAAAATAAGCCACTTAAAAATTAATAATTACTTCAGAAATAAGCTTCATGCTTTAGAAATAGTTTCTGCAAAAGTTTCTTGAAGAAGAGTTTAAGAGCTCTTCAACTGATCAAAATAGGACAATGATTATAAATATGAAGGTGAGTCTTAGATTTCATTAATTGAGATAATTGGTGCATGAACAAAACTTGATTATTTTAGGTGCAGAGCTCCATTATAAATTTTCAGGATACATGTTTACATTTTTCTGCCATTTTTCTCATAAAATCTAATTTTTAAAACTTTCTAGAATGGGAGGGGCACCTGGGTGGCTCAGTCGGTTAAGCAACTTTGGCTCAGGTCATGATCTCACAGTTTGTGAGTTCAAGTCCCACATCGGGCTCTGTGCTGACAGCTCAGAGCCTGGAGCTTGTTTTGGATTCTGTGCCTCTCTCTCTCTCTCTGCCTGTCCCCTGCTTGCATTCTGTCTCTCTTTCTCAAAAACGAACATTAAACAAACAAACAAACAAACAAACAAACAAACACAAACAAAAAACCTCTCTAGAAGGCAGTCCCTGGAAATTTGGGAAATTAAACATATTTAACAGCTCTCTGTAAGTACTAAACCAATTTTGGTGCAGGATACTTCCATTTCCCAAGTTTGAGTATTTATAATTGTAACATGGAAGGAGGTGAGCTAATGACTTTATTTATAAACATGGATAATTATGGAGAGGAATAGTGACTCTGCATATTGAATGAGTATTGTAGAAAATAGACAGTAATGCCCGATACACACCAGAGCCAATCACTGAGACAAGGATTTCCTTGTATGAAGCAAGGAAAGAGTTTATTTGACAGATAGTCATACGAGGAGATAGGAGGCTGGCTCAAATTTGTCTCCCCTGATGGAGATTAGAACAAATTTTTGTAATCCTAGGGATTGAAAAGGACAGGGAAATTTGTCACTATTCATGAGGAAATATGGGACATGCATACTGAGCAAATATATATAACAGTCATCCCATGTTCATTTTGAGGTGCAGACTTAACATTAAAATGAAGCAAAATTTGGCTCCTGCCATTAGGAGGTCATCTTCAGGACCAAGGGAGGGGCTGTGGGTATGCTCAGAGCTGATATAAAGTATATGGGATCTTAAACTTGTCATCTCTGGTAAGGAATGCAGAGTTTTGCTTGTTCATAGGCTGGAACCATATTGGTGGCTTTCATTTCTGTCAGGCCAGGTCTCTTTGGAGACCGCTATTGGATTTTTTAGTGGTGTCTGAAAAGAAACAATAGGTGATTAAGAAGAAACAGGTCTCTGAAAACCAAGTTTTAAATTTTCTGTTAGTCTTAACCTCATTAACCCTATGGAGCACTGCTTTAGTAATAGTCTGCGATAATTTTATACTTTCAAATTTGAAATATTATCATTATTTTGGCTTTGTTTGTGGACAATCTATTCCTTGGATGAGTTCTTTGATTTCCTTTTTAGCAATAATCTCTTCTTTTATCACATGTCAGCCACTTACTCTTATGTTTTATTCTACATCTTATCATTATTTAATAACCATGTCCCTCTAAAATCTCCACTCTGACCACCACTCATCACCTTTTTTGATCCTGTTCATTTCTATATTTCCCTTATCATCTTTCTTTGATCCCATAAGCACTGCTAAACGATCAGTGCTATATATTTTCATGATCTGTAGCTACCATAAATCCTCATGTCTCTCCTTACCCAGCTTAGAATACATGATTCATTGCTATAATTAACCATTTGCATACATCTTCAATTTCTTTGTTGTTCCTGCCATCTGCTGGCAAAATCCAACCTGTGGTTAACCCAATCTCTGTCTCTTCCATGCCTGCACCAGTGCAGCCAAATGTAGCTGAAGAAATATACACAATCTTGTTAACTGATTTCACTTTAAATTTATGACCAGAAAGCTTTTTTTTTCTTGGACAGTTCACTTTCTTGTTTTTGTAGGGAACATTTCATACCTTCTTTCTCCTCAAATATAATACACTTCACATTCTGCAACATTATCTTCTGATTTTTTTTTTCCTGAGACAATAAAAACAGTCAAAAGAGAACTTCCTTATATTTTTACCAGTTAGTCTACTAACCTACCTATATCTGTATCCATATATTCTGCCTTCCCTTTTATTAAAGTGGATTACCTGTCCCTCTTTTTATCTAAGGCCAAATCCTCCTGTTGGATAGAGTATCAAGTCAAGAGTCCTAGAAGGTAACAGAAAGCTTTCTCAAAGAGAGTTTATTGAAGGATCTGTTTACAAAGACAGGGTGCCTGAGTGGCTTACTTGGTTGAGTGTCCAACTTTGGCTCAGGTTATGATCTTGCAGTTCATGAGTTTGAGTCCCATGTCGGGGTCTGTGCTGACAGCTCAGAGCCTAGAGCCTGCTTCAGATTCTGTGTTTCCCTCACTTTCTGCCCCTCCCCTGCTCTCTTTCTCTCTCTCTCTCTCTCTCTCTCAGAAATAAACATGTAAAAAAAAAAAACCCACAAAGATATGGGCAGAGTTATGGGAACTATCCAGGGATGGAAACACTTGGGGAATAAGAATAGTGGGGACCTGAAGGAGCAGGAAGAGCAAGCTATCACTGTAACACAGAGAGCTATAACCAATGGAGGGGCTGTCTGTTAGAAACTATGGCTTTAGCCGAAGAGGAGCCAAACCGTGGCCCCAAAATGAGAGAGCTGGAGAAATAAACATCCAAACCCCTCTCTCCTCCCTACCCTGATCTTCGGCTTGTGCCTCCCATTAGTGGACTTGAACTGGAAGCCAGAGGGCAAAAGAGCCAGATGACATAGTTTGTTGAGGTCAGCCTCCTAGGAATAGAGCAGGGTGAATAAAAGGAAAAACATGATCTGGAAGGGCAAATGGAGCAGATTCATGACAGTTCTATCCTGGTTTTCCTCATTTACTTAAAGAATATGCTACTGTAAATATTCTTTGTCTCTTTGCAATTAATTCACCTTCCTATTAAATTATGCCTGTTAGCACATAAACATCTTTTCTTGAAAAAGATTTGTTTGAATGTTTTATTATTTATTTTTGAGAGAGAAAGAGAGAGCAAGCAGGGGAGGGGCAGAGAGAGGAGACACAGTAAACATCTCTTCTTAAAAGAAGAGTTTGGAGTAAGGGTTAAAAGGATAGTTGTGTTTATATCTTGGTTCCTCTGCCACTTTCTGTTTGTATGGCTCTGGACAAGTTTCAGAACCACTCTGTGTCCCAATTTTTCAATCTATAACATGGGGGTGATAATAAAAGTGCCCATTTTGTAGGGTTGTCATGAGGATAAATAAGCTAATACATGTATTGCATTTCAATCAATGCCTGATACATAATAAGTATTTGCTACTATTGTCATCTTCAAAATCTATTCTCTTCATTGTCACTTCCCTTCACCTTGTCTTCTGGTTTCTGTCTGCGTTAGGTCAGTGGAAGGCACTAACAGGAAATCAGAAGGAAGAGAGGAAAGACAGGTTGGGTTTTTTATTCTTCTGGCCCCTTTTCTTCTGGGCCATGATTTAGCAGTGAGTGCATTCTTCTACATAAGGCAACAGTTTTTGTATGTAGGCCTTTTTGCTTTTCACTAATCCCTTTAAGAGCAAAGTTTATGATAAGAATTGTTTATATTCGTAGCCAACACTTCTTTATCTCCCATTTTCTCTTGAAGCTACTCCAGATTAGGCTCTTGTTCTCTCCACCCTAAAGAGATTGTAGTTGTCTGGGTTATTGTGATATTGTGATTTATAAGAAATATGTGTTTGGTCATATATATTTCTCATTTGTATGGTCTTCATTCTTTGTTCTGAACCCACAGGGCCTAAAATCCTTAGAATTTCCTTCCATAAGAGCAATAAAGGTGTCTTTTGTTATGTTAATCAGATTACTTTTGCAAAGCCATTAGGTAACTCAAGGCTGAGGGAGGAGCTTGTTGACAGGAGAACCAGATCTGTGATTGGAGGAATGGAACTTTCAACCCCCCTTCCCCCACTTTAGGAGAAGGAAGAGGAGTTAGAGATTGAATTCCATTGCTAGTGATCAATGATTTAATGAGTCATGCCTACGTAAGGAAGCCCCCATGAAAACCCAAAAGGACAGGGTTAGGAGATCTTCCAGGTTGGGAAACTTGTGGAGATTTGTGGGGAGTGGTGCTCCTGGAGAGGGCATAGAAGCTCAGCATATTGTCTCTATACCTTGCCCTCATATATCTTTTTAGTCTGTTCCTGAATTATATCCTTTTATAATAAACCTGTGATCTCGTAACGGAAATGATTCTCTGAGTTCTGTAAGTCTCTCTAGCAAATTAATGGAACGTGAGAAGGATGTGAACCTTCAATATGTAGTTGGTGGGTTAAGAGCACAAGTAACAGCCTGGGTTTGGTGGGGCAGGTAGTAGCAGTCTGGTAGGACTGAGCCCTTAACCTGTGGAATTCCACGCTATCTCTGGGCAGATATTATCAGAATTTATTTTAATTCTCATTACCCTAAGTGTAATGTGACTCCTGCCTCTCCCACCAGTTTTTTTTTTTTTTAATTTTTTTAATGTTTATTTATTTTTGAGACAGAGACAAAGCATGAACAGGGGAGGGTCAGAGAGAGAGGGAGACACAGAATCGGAAGCAGGCTCCAGGCTCTGAGCCATCAGCCCAGAGCCCGACGCGGGGCTCAAACTCGAGGACCGCGAGATCATGACCTGAGCCGAAGTCGGACGCCCAACCGACTGAGCCACTCAGGTGCCCCTCTCCCACCAGTTTTATTAACACTGTCAGCATTGCTCACTCCTGTCCAATAATGTTGGGCTTGAACTTTTCCTTGAACTGGCTTTCTACTTGAAGGCGTTTGTACTTGCTGTTTTCTCTGTCTGCAAATGTTTGCCTACTTTCTCACTTACTCAAGTACCTGTCTACTTGTCACCTCCTCAGACCTCTCTAGGGCACTCTGTCCAAAATAGACACCCTTCACCCATTACTTATTTTTGCTTACTCTATTTGACTCTTCTTTATTGTACTTATTAATATATATTTTCTTGTGCTGTATATTTGTGGTCTTTTCCTCCCATCTTTAATGTAATCTTGAGGGCAAGGACTTTGTTGTCCTGTTCATTTTTCTAATCCCAACACTTAATAGAGTTCATGGAATATAATAGGAGCTAATATAATTTGGTGAATGAGGGAAAAGCTAATTTACTACTGATGGTCAACTTTTAGATTTTGGCAAGGTAACTGCATTAATGCTTTTTTTGTTTTTGCTTTTTCTATAAAATCAAAATCATTGGAATCTTAGATGAACAATGTTGAAAAATATATTCATTTATAAAGGGCTCTTGTGTTTGCAATATTTTATAGTTAGTACAGTGAGAATTTTGCATTTATTTTCAGGGTCTTTGTGCCAAGAGCTCGGGGCACTGAAGAATGTGATTTATGAGGTCAGGAAAGTACATTAGGTTAATTATTCTACTGCATTGCCAAGCAATCTCTTGGTGTTTGATGCTATGAAATGATCAAAATAGCATCATTTAAAATTGGTAGGCCTATTAAAACATGCAAATTTTACTTGTTTACATGTCCTGTTCCTTTTTGAGGTTATTGCTGATAATATATATATACATATATATATATATATATATATATACACATATATATATATATAATACTATGCAGTGCTTTGAAAATTTAACAGAATAAAAATACAGATCTGTTAATAATATGACTTAACTTCTAGTGTTTAAGGCAGAAGTGTTCTTATATATCTTTTTTCTTTTACATACTTGAACCTTTCTCTTGAAATTCTTGATTGCATCTCAGCTGTTTTGAGAAATTGAAAACTACTGCTTAAAAATGTATTGTTACTGATATAACTATTCTTTACGATGTATTTACCTATGCTTTTAATTAAATTATATGTTAATTTAACAGATATTTATGGAGCAGCTATGATGTGTCAAACACTGATAAAGATGCTGGCTATGTATCAGTGAACAAGATAGATATGGAATTTATATGTCATGGAGTTTATAGTTAAGTGGAGGGGTATCAGCAATATACAAACATATGATATGGAGAAGAATAAGGCAAGGAAGGGGAATAGAGAGTACCATGGAGCGGGGAGAAGGACTGATATTTTAAGAGTAGTTAGTGTGGTCCTGTCTAAGAAGGCATTTGAGTAGACTTGAGAGAGCTGAAGGGCTGAATTATGTGGCTATTTGTGGAGGAAAGAGCAAGTGCAAAGGTCCTAAGGAGAGTGCATGTGTAGGTTATTCCAGAAATAATAGGAATCCAGCGTGATGGACTCAATCACTCGATTGAGAGACAGTAGTAGGAAATGAGCTTGGTTATGGTAGGAGGACAGATTATGTAGGGATTTATTAGTCATTATAAATACTTTAATTTTTATTATGGATTATCTAGGAAACTGTTGGCAGTTTTGAGAAGAATAATATGGTCTGAATTATGTCTGGAATGATCAACTCCACATTGTTAAAATTGACTGAAAGGAATCAAAGAAGAAAATGGAGAGATGAGTTAGGAGTTTATTGTAATATTCCAGGTAGAGATGATTATGGTTTATTTATCTATTTTTTTAAAAGTTTATTTATTTTGAGAGAGAGAGAGAGAGAGAGAGAGAGAGCACCTGTGTGAGCTGGGTAGCAGCAGAGAGAGAGGGAGAGAGAGAGAATCCAAAGCAGGCTCTGTACCATCAGCGCAGAGCCTGATGTGGGGTTCGATCTCATGAACTGTGAGATCATGATGTGATCCAAAAATGAAGGGTCGGATGCTTAACCGACTGAGCCATCCAGGCACCCTGAGACAATTGTGGTTTAGATTAGGGTGTGACAGCAGTGAGAGTGGTGAGAAGTGCTTAGATTCTAGATTTTGAAGGTAGAGCCAATGGAATTTACTAATAGATTGGATTTCAGGATTGAGAAAAATAGAGTAAAGAGGACTAATTTTTTTTTTTTTTTTTTACCCTAAGCATCTGGAAATATTGCATTCCCATTTTCAGAGATGGGGAAGTCTAGTAAAGCAGCATATTTACGGCAGGGGTGGAAGATCAGGCATTTGGTTTTGGAAGTGTGAAATTTGAGATAGCCATGTGGATATGTTAAATATACAGTTGGATATAGAAATCTGGGAGATATCAAGGATTGAAGCTTAAATTTGGGAAAACTTAGAGTATTAATGTTTTTTAAAACCACGAGACTGGAGGGAGAAGCAAGAGGTCGTGATATGCACAGTACTATGAAAATATTTATTAAATTCTCTGAGGCTGATAGTGTTCATAATTGATGTTGAAATTATTTTCTTGCTAAATGTTGTGCAAAAATCTTCATTAAAGTTTCATATAGAAACCAGTTTCTTAGTTGGGTACAGCACAGCTTTTTACTGGCTTTTATCTTTTTAAAGTTAAAATAATTTATTTCCTAACTTCTTAAAAGTGTCAATTACTAGGTAAAAAATTTATCCTAACTGGCCTGAGTTCTAATTTCTATAAATAGTAGCATTATGGGATTCAATTTCAAATTTAAAAGAGGTCATGCTTATTTAATCATTTTAAGAATTTACCTGATTAATTAATATACCAATACTTGACTTTTAAACCTTCTGGAATTGATTTATCAAGATCATTTCTAATGTGACAGAGATTAAGTCTAGAAATAGATGACCCTGGGACTTATTCTTGGTTGAGAATGACTGACCAATGCCATGCAATTGAAGTAGAAAAGGGATTTATTGGGAGGATGTAAGATACTTTATAAAAACTGCAGGAAGGCTGGAAATCAGACTCAGAGAATAGACAGGAGCCAAAAATTACAAAGCATAGTCAAGATTTCCCCACAGAAAAAGAGTTCTAATGATGCTGATCTTTTACCATTACCAGTGCCTACTAGCTACCACACCACACTTCTGGATTGTGGCTTCCTAACATTCATCACTGGGCCTTACACTCTTGATTCTACCACAGTCATCATGAATTATTTTTTACTTTCCCAGCACTGTTAGTCATTCTGTGAAGATTAAATGCCTAGGTCAAGAAATATGATGTAAATATCACTGTGACATAGTAAGAAATGTATATATTTGGTCTCTGCTGCCCCCCCCCCCCCCTTTTTTGGGGATACAGTTTCTAAAATTCTTGGAATCTACAAAAATGTTTTTGTGTATGCTAATGAGATGACAGGTAGCTGGACTCCTGGATAGCCTCAGGATGGGGGCTGGTTGCCAAGGGAAGCAATGGAGTGATTAGAGAGTTGAGACTTTCACCCCTGCTCCTTGAAGTCTAGGAGCAGAGAGGGACTGGAGATTGAGTTCAGTCACCAACGGCTAATGATTTAATCAGCCTTGCCTATGTAAAGTAGCCTTCATAAAAAAAACCTAAGGTGGTTCCAAGAGCTTCTGGATTGGTGAACACATGGAGGTACTGGAAAAGTAGTGTGTCTGGAGAGGACATGGGAGACCTCTTTCTTTCCCCCAAATTTTGCTCTATGCATCTCTTGATGTGACTGTTCCTGAGTTGTATCCTTTTAAATTTTTTTTTTCATCGTTTATTTATTTTTGGGACAGAGAGAGACAGAGCATGAACGGGGGAGGGGCAGAGAGAGAGGGAGACACAGAATCGGAAACAGGCTCCAGGCTCTGAGCCATCAGCCCAGAGCCTGACGCGGGGCTCGAACTCACGGACCGCGAGATCGTGACCTGGCCGAAGTCGGATGCTTAACTGACTGCGCCACCCAGGCGCCCCAGTTGTATCCTTTTATAATAAACCAGTAATCTAGTAAGTAAACTTTTCCTGAGTTCTGTGAGCTGTTCTAGAAAATTACTGAACCTGAGGAAGGGGCTGTAGAAATCTCTAATTTATAACTGGTTGCTCAGAAGCACAGATGACAACCTAGACTGTGGATTAAGATCTGAAGTCAGGATGGATGGCACTGTGGCACTGAACCCTTCACTGATGGGATCTGATGCTGACTTTAGGCAGATATTGTTAGAATGGATTTGAATTGTAGGACACCCAGTTGGTGTCCACAGAGAATGGGAAAGTTGCTTGGTGTGAGAAACAATTATGTACTTGGAGTTCAGAAGTATTTAAATAGTGTAGAGTGTTGAGACAAGAGACAGTTTTTTTTTTTCTTACCATGGCACTCAGTATGTTGAAAATGGTCTAAAGATTGCTTGTGGAAGTGGATGTTGTCAGCGTTGGAGCTTGTGAGTTATAGTGAAGTGGTAAAAGCAGGGCTGTTTGAAATCAGAAATGTGGTGTCTGTCCTGATTGGATGGGAGCCCTTAAAGTGTGGGGCAAACTAATTGACTGGGGGCTAGTGGTGCAGGCGGTGAAAGGATCCAGCCAAGGTGGAACAAAGGAGATAGAAGTTTATTGAACACACTGCAAGGGAGCAGTGGGCAGGACAGCAAAGGAGAGACTGTTTGCAGTGAGGCAGTGGGTGGGAGCTGAATTTAAAGGAGGAAGGTGAGGAGGTATGGGGACATACAGAATTTTCCTGTTTTTGGTAATTGTGCCTGGTTGTAAATAGCCCATTGGTCTGTTACGGCCTATGGATAATTTGAAGTGGGTCGCCTGACAGGCCTGTCTGTATTCAGCCAGGTGGTCACTGTGGACCCTTTTTCCTTGATCAAGTTTCCATTGCTCCAGCCTGTTGTCTCAAAGTGGCCTCTACAAGGAAGTTGTAATGTTAGATGTGGATGAATGTGACTCATAACACATGCATTGAATTGAGGCAGCTCACAGATGTTCACATTGTGTGTATATATGCATTTTGTGTATTTCTAAGAAGCTTGTTTCAGTTAGAGGCACTTTCTTTCATTCTCCTCATGTTTCTTGCAGAGAAAATTGTAGTGAGCTTCCCAAAAGGAACTCTTGAACAGGGACTTGCGTATAATATAACTTCATGGTTGTGCAAAGAAAGCTAGATACATAGGGAACAAGGAGGAAAATATAGAAATTGAGACAAAAGAAGGAGAGTAAATAAACTATAACTGGCAAAAATGTGGGAATTTTTTAAAGGTGGGCTTTTAAAAAATATTTATTTATTTTGAGACAGTGAATGAATGCAAGTTGGGGAGGGGCAGATAAAAGAGCAAGATAGAGAATCCCAAGCAGGCTCTGTGTTGTCACTACAAAGCCCAATGCAGGGTTTGATCTCACGAACCATGAGATCATGACTTGAGCCAAAATCAAGAGTCAGGTGCTCAACTAACTGAGCCACCCAAGTGCCCCAAGGTGGAACTTTTTGAAGAAAAAAGATTTAATACATTTTGAGTTCTGAAAGGGAAGATTTTATTATTTTCTTTTTCTCACTGTGTTTCTGGCACAGATCACAGAATAATTTCCATTGTTAAGTAGTATATGCAAGGTGTTATTTTGAGCTATTTATGTAACATTGATAATTCTTACAACAATGTTCAATAATTATTATCATTTTCCAGATTTGATACAAGCTATAAAACTCTAGATCTGAGAAGCTCACTGAATCCGCAGCAGGATATACACAAGGAAAATCACACCAAGGCACATTATAATTAAATTGCTGAAAACAGTGATAAAGAGAAAATCCTAAGAGTAGCCAGAGAAACAAAGACACAGACATCTTGTCAGGAACTATGTAAGCAGAAGGACAGTGCAATGGCATCTTAAAATTGATAAAAGGAAAAAAACTGTCACCCTAGAATTCTTTATCCAATAGAAGCATCCTTCAAAAATGAAGACAAAATAAAGATATGTTTCAGACAAAACATATTTTGGGAAAATTGATTATAGGCAGATTTGCACTACAAGAAATGTCAAGGAAAATTCTTTAAGAGGAAGACAAGTGATAGGAGATTGAAATTTGGATGTGTGCTAATAAATTAAAAAAAATATTAAATGAGTGGGCAAAATAAAAAATTTACCCCCTATTTCAAAAATTTAGAAGATAATTATCTAAAGCAAAAATTATAATATCTAGTAGGATATATAATAACAATAGTAAGGAAGGAAATGGAAGTATACCACTGTAAGATTTATACTATGCCTGAAGTGGCATAATAACATTTGCAGGTAGACCATGGTAAAGATCTTCATTACAAAACTTAGGACAATCACTAAAAGAATAAAACAAAGGGGTATAGCTAATAAACCAACTGTGGAGATAAAGTAGAATTCTAAAAAGTACTTAGGGAATCAAAAAGAGGTAAAAAGATGGTTTAGAAAACAGATAGGTCAAACAAAACAATAGCAAGATGGTAGATTTAAATGCAAACAATCAGATTGCCAGCCAGGTAAAAAATGAAAAATTTTACTATTGCTATCTATAAGAAGTCCGCTTTAGATATAAATTCACAGGTTAAAAGTAAAAACAAATGTTAAACACTAATCATAAGAAAGATAGAATGGCTTTCAATTTAAGGCAATTTAGGGATCATGACAAGGTATATTACCTGGGGTTAACAGAGGTATCTCATAATGATAAATGGGCCAATTCAAGGAAACATAACTTTAAATAGGTGGGCAACTGTTAGAAGAGCTTCAGAATTTGTGAATCAGAAACTGAAAGGAAATGTTGACAAGTAAATAATTTCAGTAAGAGATTTCTAAAATCATTTTCAGTAATTGTTAGAACAAGCAGAAAATCTGTAGATCTAGAAACATCTATGAAAAACCTATAGCTGGAAGAATGTTGACTTAAGGAACTCTAAAAATTCATGTCTCCATAAAAAGTGAAAACTGGCACAACGTTTCAGAAATCAACTTTTTGAGAACTCCAGAAATTAATCAAAAGCTTACAGTGATGTGGCTTTTTATTTTTTATTTTGAGAGAGAGAGAGGGCACAAGTGAGCGAGGGTGAGAGAGAGAAAGAGAGAGAGAGAGAGAGAGAGAGAAAAAGCAGGGCTCACCCAAAGCAGGGTTTGTGTTTCCCCGAAGTTGGGCTCATGCTCACCTGAAGTGGGAGTTGAGCTCACCTGAAGTGGGGCTTGTGTTCACTTGATGTGGGATTCAAACTCATGAACTGTGGGATCATGACCATGACCTGAGACAAAGTCAGATGCTTAATGCCTGAGCCACCCAGGTAGCCCAGTGATGTGGCTTTTTAAAAACCTACCCTAGTCATATCCCATGTTTCCAAATCAGTGATGTCTTTGAAAATAAAGTTCTGCATTCCCACTACATATAATGGAGTGAAGAGAATATACCTCTTTTGCAAAAAATATATACTTATTTCGACCCATCTAGTGGTTTCCTGGAATACTGGCTCAAAAGGCTTACTTTTGTTTCACCTTACTCAAACTTACCCAGTACTAAATTGGCTATACTGGAGCATCTGCCAAAATGTTTACAAGCAAATGTTTCAGTTGTTGCTATTGGACACAATGGTTAACAGTTGGTACAAACAGTAGACTAATCAATAAGTTTCAGAGGAAAGCCTGGGTAATGAGATAGTAGAATAAGGGCTTTGAAAAGCTCTGGCATATTCCTGGGAAACTAGAAAATCATGTGTGTGTGTGTGTGTGTGTGTGTGTGTGTGTGTGTGTATGACTGTGCACATATACAGGAAAGATCTGAGTAGACCCTAAGGTCTAACCTCTGGTTGATCTTGAGGCTCTGCAGAATTAGTAATTGAAGGCTAATGCAGATTTGTCTTTTTTTTTTTTTTTTTTTAACGTTTATTCATTTTTGGGACAGAGAGAGACAGAGCATGAACGGGGGAGGGGTAGAGAGAGAGGGAGACACAGAATCGGAAGCAGGCTCCAGGCTGCGAGCCATCAGCCCAGAGCCCGACGCGGGGCTCGAACTCACGGGCCGTGAGATCGTGACCTGGCTGAAGTCGGACGCTTAACCGACTGCGCCACCCAGGCGCCCCGCTAATGCAGATTTGTAAACTGTGTGGTTGAATGTGAAAGATATGGCCCAGCATACAAGAGCTCTTTTGCAAAGACTGGGAACATTTTGGTTCTGGTGATTAATGAAATCTCTGTCCAATCATTAGCTGACCACTAAGCAAATGGTATGGAGACTGCAGAGGCCACACATGACAAAGAATATGGACTTTACAAAATTAATTCATATAGTCACTAAACAACCTAACAGAAACAACTACAACAAATGAAAACAACAAATCCTGGGGAGGGGAGAGAACCTAAGTTCCATAGTTTCTTCATTATAATATTTAAAATGATCACCCCTACTCTGACCTACCCCTACTCTGACTAGTGCACCACAGTGGCATTCTAAGGCAATTAATTGAAGGGCCATGACTCTCTGTTTTTTATGATTCAGATTAGACTTTTGCTCACTTAGAACTTTTTTGCTTTTACAGATAAAGTAACAACTTAGTAGGCTTCCTATCTTTATCACTTTTAGGAACACCATGATCAGTTGGCCAGCACCATATATCTGCAGCAGTCAGACTACTCTGATTAATGCTTTTAATTGTGCTGTCCAGTATGGTACCCATGTCCTCCTTGCCTGTAGTGGCTGAGTCTGCCACTTGATCCCTGCTACCTGGGGATTCTGTTATTCCCACTGCATTTAGGTTTCCCAGATTCAGTGGCTGCAGTGCCCAATGTGAGGTCTGGCCAACAGAGAAGAGTGATCATAGAGCTCTTTAAGGATGCAGGGGCTCCCATCACCAATTGATTCCTCTCAGTATTGGTGAAAGCTATGTCTTCTGAACACTCCCAGTGTGGATGAGTAGATTTTACATGACTGATCCACTCTAACATTTCAATCTTCTTAAGCTTTTGAATCCCTTTTACATTAAATCAAGACATGACTGCCATTTTTAGTTTGCTCCTGATGGGCCACCTTTTGGCCCATGTTTCAGCCAACCAACCCGTATTTGTTTATATCTATATTTATATTTATATTTATATTTATGTTTATATTTTTATATTTACATTTATGTTTATATATTAAAAAGGAGATTTATTATGAAAAATATTTTATTGTCTTATGGAGGCTGAAAGTCTCATGATCTGTTGTCTATAAGATGAAATCTCAAGAAAGCAATTGGTATAATTTAATCCAAGTTCAAAGGCCTGAGAACTGGGGGAGCTATTGGTGTAAATCCTACTCCAAGGGCAGGAGAAGATGAGGTGTCCCAGTGCAATCAGTCAAGCCAAAAAAAGAGGTGAATTGCTCCTTCCTGTGCCTTTTATTCTATTCAGGCCCTCAACAGATTAGATGATGTCTGCCCACACTGGGGTGGGCAATAAATTTCATTGAGTTCACAGATTCAAATGCTAATTTCACACAGAAATACCTTCACAGACATACCCAGAAGTAATATTTAATTGGTATATTTAAATATAATAATATTTAATTGGTATTTAATTAAATAATATTCAATTAAAAGCCAGTCAGTTGACACATAAAACTAACCATTCACATTCAGTAAGCACAGGAAGAGATGCTCAACATCATTTATCACTAGGGAAATGCAAATCAAAAGTACAATGAGAAAGACAAATACCATATGATTTCACTTACATGTGGAATCTAAAAAACCAACCAACCAACCAACCAACCAACAAAAAACAGAAAGAGACTCAAATACAGAGAACAAATTAGTAGTTGCCATAGGAGAGGGGAATGGGGGTGGGTGGGTGAAATAGATGAAGGGGATTAAGAGGTACAAACTTCTAGTTATAAAATGAATAAGTCATGGAGATTAAAAATACGCATAGGGAAAATAGCCAGTGATATTGCAGTAACATTGTATGGTAACAGCCTACACTTATGATGAACTTTGTGTAATGTATAGAATTGTCATCACTATGTTGTGCACCTAAAACTAATATAATATTGTATATCAACTACATTTAAATAATAAAAATTTTTGTAAAAAGCACAGAGATTCCACTTCACAACCATTAAGATGACTATAATAAAAACAAATAAACAATGATGGTTGACAAGGATGCAGAGAAATTGGAACCCTCATACATTGCTGGTGGGAATATAAAGTGGTGTAGCTATTATGAAAAACAGTGTGGCGGTTCCTCAAAAAATTAAATACAGTGCTATTATATAACACCCAAATTCTCCTTCATGGTGTATACCTGAGAGGATTGAAAAGATACATTTATGCAATTTGTAGAAGAATGTTCATAGCAATGATGATTGTAATAGCCAAAAAGTAGAAGCAACTTAACTGATTTATTATAATAATATAATATATATAATTATTTATTACATATTTATGAGACTGACTTATTTTTATAATTTATTATTTATAAGCAAATTAACTGATGAATGAATTAAACAAAATGTGGTATATCCATACATGGAATATTATTCAACCATAAAAAGGAATGAAATACTGATCATTTTCTATAACATGGATGAACCTTGAAAACATTATGCTAAAGGAGAGAAGCTAGTTACCAAAGGTTACATATATGATTTCAGTTATGTGAAATGTCTGCAGAGGCAAATCCATAGAGATAAAAAGTAGATTAGTGTTTGCCAAGGACTGGGAGAAAGAGGAATGGTAAATGACTGCTTAAAGAATATGGGTTTTTTCTTGGGAATGATGAAAATGTCGTGGAATCAGATAGTTATGATGGTGGCTCAACATTGTGAATATACTAAAAATGGAATTGTATGCTTTAAAATGATTATGGTGGTGAATTTTATGTGAATTTTATCTCCAGCCCTGCCTGCCCCACCTCCAGTTTACATTATACTTAATTATAAAAGATTGTAAGCTTTTCCCCTAAAACAAGGATAGTTACTCTCACCACTTCTATCCTTCATTGTACTGGAGAATCTAGCCATTGTACAAAAGGAAGAAAAACAACAGAAGATTGTAAAGAAAGAAGTAAAACTCTCTTATTCATAGAAGATATATTGGTTTTGTAGAAAGTCCTATGGAATCTACAAAAATGTTCATAAAACTAATAAATGAGTTTAGAAATATAACAGGATATAAGAAAATGTACAAAAAGTAATTGGATTTCATATACTAGCAGTGAACAATTAGACGTTAAGAAATATAGTGCATCAAAAGAATACTATGCAGGGGCGCCTGGGTGGCGGAGTCGGTTAAGTGTCCGACTTCAGCCAGGTCACGATCTCGCGGTCCGTGAGTTCGAGCCCCGCGTCGGGCTCTGGGCTGATGGCTCAGAGCCTGGAGCCTGTTTCCGATTCTGTGTCTCCCTCTCTCTCTGCCCCTCCCCCATTCATGCTCTGTCTCTCTCTGTCCCAAAAATAAATAAACGTTGAAAAAAAAAATTAAAAAAAAAAAAAAAAAAAAAAAAGAATACTATGCATCAAAATACACAATCCTTTGGGATAAATTTAACAAATTTGTTGTATAAGAACTTTTTCTTTTGGACAAAGAATTATGAATTTTATTTTCCATCAAAAGAAGATCTATATACAGAAAATTATAGATCTGGAATCACTTTCTTAAAACAAAAGAATTTAAATTTAATTGTATCCTTACATGGTAAATTAGTTGGAAGTGGCTACTGATGGAGGATTGAAAATTATTTTTCTCAGCTTTATTGAGGTATAACTGATAAATAATATTATAAAATATTTAATGTGTAAAATTATGATTTGATATACATTGTGAAAATATCCTATTGACTTAATTAATATATCCATCACCTTACATATTTACCCCCACCCCCTTTTTTCCTGGTGAGAGTAGTTCTACTTTCTTAGCAAATTTCAATTATATCATGTAGTGTTATCAGCAGTATCCTTCTTTTTTAAGGATGAATAATAATATTCCATTGTGTGTGTATGTGTGTGTGTGTGCACGCACACACACACACACACACACACACACACACACACACATTTTCTGGATTCACTCACCCATTAGGTTCATGTAGGTTGTTTTCATATCTTGGCTATTGTGAATAACACTGCAGTGAAAATGGGAGTACAGTTATCTCTTCAAGATAAAATATAACTGTCAGAAATTAAATAAGACTTGAATAACCAGAAAGATATTACATGTTGCTTGCTTGGAAAACTCAATATTTTTAAAATGTCAGTTCTTCCCAAACTGTTCTATAAATTCAATGTAATCTCAATAAAAATCTCAGCAAGATTTTTTAGAAATTGGCAAGCTAATTCTAAACTTTATATAGAAATGAGAAAACCTAGAATAGCCAAGCAATTTGGGAAAAGGAGATCCAAGTTGGAAGATTTACAATACCTAATTACATAACCTATTATGAAGTTAACATAATCAAGACAATGTGTTACTGGCATAAGGATAGTCATATATATCAATGGAGCAGAGAAGAGTGTCCAAAAATAGATACAATATATAGGTGAATTGATTTTTGACAAAGGTGCCAAAACACTTCAGTAGGGGAAATGATAGTCTTTTCAACACATAATGTTAGAACAAATGGGTAGCTATATAGAAAAAAATGAATTTGGGGCTTACTTCACATCATAGAGAAAAATTAACTCAAAATAGATCATAGACGTAAACAAAAGAAGTACAAATATAAAACCTCTGGAAGAAAACGTAAGAGAAATTCCTTTTAATCATAAAGGAGACAAAGATTTCTTAGAGCCCCGGAAGTATAAGAGAAACAATTGGTAGATCCTTATCAAAGTTGAAAACTTCTGCCCTACAAAAGACACGGTCAAGAAAACGAAAAGAGAAGCCAGAGATGGAGAGAAAATATTGCAACACAAACATCTGATGGAGGGCTGTATTTGCGGTTTATAAAAAACTCTTAACTGTAGAATGAGAAGACAAACTACCCACCCACTAAAAAAAGGAACAGAAGATCTTTCAGACATTTTGCAAAATAATGTATTTGAATGACAAATAACCACATTACAATATACTCACTATGTTTAGTCATTAGGGAAATGAAAATTAAAGCCACAAAAGGATACAACTACACAACTTAAGCTAGTTTAAAATTAAAAAGACTCGGGGTGCCTGGGTGGCGCAGTCGGTTAAGCGTCCGACTTCAGCCAGGTCACCATCTCGCGGTCCGTGAGTTCGAGCCCCGCGTGGGGCTCTGGGCTGATGGCTCAGAGCCTGGAGCCTGTTTCCGATTCTGTGTCTCCCTCTCTCTCTGCCCCTCCCCCGTTCATGCTCTGTCTCTCTCTGTCCCAAAAATAAATAAACGTTGAAAAAAAAATTAAAAAAAAAATTAAAAAGACTCACAATAACAAGTTTTGGCAGGAACTCATACACATTTCTAGTGGGAATGTAAAATGGTGCAACCACTTTGGAAGGCAGTTTATGTTTCGTACAAAATTAAACTCATACTTATTCAAACCTGCCATTCCACTGAATATTTTACCCAAGTGAAATGAAAATATTTGTTCACATAAAGCATTGTGCATGAATTTTATAGCAGCTTTATTCATAGTAACCCCAAATTGGATTCCAAGTGTTCATCAGTAGATGCATAGGTAAACAAATTTTGATGTATCTGTATAATGGAATACTATCTAACAATAAAAAGGAACAAACTACATCCAACAACATAAATGAATCTGAAAAACATGCTGAACTATTAATAGGCCAGATACAAAAGAGTACACACTATATGATTCTATTTGTATGAAATTCTATGAAATTCTATTATAATTCTGATTTTTTTGAGGAAAAGGTAATAGTGGTTGTCTGAGATTTGGAGTGCAGATTGGGAAGGGGCAAAAGGGAACTTTTTAAAATCCATTCATGTACTGATGGATATTTGGGGTCCAGTTTGGGGGCTACTGTGAAGAAGCTGCTGTAAATATTTTTGTGCAACTCTTTTGTGTTGATGGAAATATTTTATGTGTTGATTGTTGTGTTGATTATATGAGTGTAGACATTTGCCAGGATTCTGCAAAGTGTGCACTTGAAATGGAAGCATGTTATTTCATGTAAATTATTCCTCAATAAAATTGATTTTAAAAGCTCAGTGAAGCTGAAGGAGGTAAAGCTACTTACTTGCTCAAGTTTACATAGCTAGTAAGTGGCAGAGAAGAGATTGAAACTCTTGCCTATGTGACTCCAAGTTCATCCTCTTTCCATTATGTTATGTAGCCTTTTTATACCCACAAAAGGTACTCAATAAATATTGAGGGAAAATAAATGTGGGCAGAGGAATTAAAGGCCTTAAAGATGAGGCAAGAAATACATATTTCATCCCAAAGACATTATAGGTAAGAAAGAATAGGAGAAATAATTTAGGCACTCCATTCTCCATGTTGGTAATGTGCCTTGCGATTATTTATGGCATTTTACTATAATTATTTTACACAAATCTCTCTCTCCACTTCTATCCTGCCATTTCCTTAAAATGTTTCGTCTAAATCATCCTTTTTTCCCCCTAGCTCTGTCTGGTAATAGAAGGGTAAATGGATGACAATGAATGAATAAATGAATGAATGCACGGCAATTATATGATAGAGCTTTGGAGAATTCTAATTGTTTGATGGAAGGCATAAGAAGAGGTCATTTTGGATTGGAGGAAAGCAGTTCTAAAAAGAGCAATAGAAGAATGGGCTTTGAGCATTGTATAGTGAAGAGAATGTGGACTTTTAGATTAGATCCTGGCTTTGCCGCTTATTAACTGTGATTTGAGTCAAGTTACTTGACCTCTCAATGTCCTATAGTTTTTATTTGTAAACTGAAGATCATAATACTTATGGAGTTAGTTTTGAGGGTATTTAAAATAAGGTCTATGAATAGTGTGGCATATTCTCTGACTAAAAACAGAATGTCAATACAAATGGCAAACATTTCCTTTCTCACTGGTATCCAGGAATTCTAAGCTCTAAATTGAACCTTGGTCTTAAACCTGGTCTCAGGTTTACTTGGCTGTACATAATTCAAAGTCATTTATAAATTGCCTGGATCAAGTTTTCAGCTGCTGTTGGTGACTGTGTTTTGTATTTGACTTCAAAATTCACAATATAATTTTGCTAGCATTAGTGGGTATTCTTTTTTTTTTTTTTGATTTTTTTTTTCAACGTTTATTTATTTTTGGGACAGAGAGAGACAGAGCATGAACGGGGGAGGGGCAGAGAGAGAGGGAGACACAGAATCGGAAACAGGCTCCAGGCTCTGAGCCATCAGCCCAGAGCCTGACGCGGGGCTCGAACTCACGGACCGTGAGATCGTGACCTGGCTGAAGTCGGATGCTTAACCGACTGCGCCACCCAGGCGCCCCAGGGGTATTCTTGCTTGTAAGCAGGAGCATTGCATGTTCAGCTAATAAAGTTCCTCTTTCAAGCAAAGGTGTTTTGCTTTTTTAGAGTAGAAAACAGTTCTGTGGTCAGGCAAATGGATTACTAAATCAATTTGGAGATATGTCACTTCCTACCTTCACTCAGTGTCTCTGAGCCTCAATTTCCATATCCGTAAAACGGAGCTAACAATATGTAACAAGATTGTTGTAAGGATTAATGAGATATTAAATGTGACAATACTTAGCATAGTGACTGGCATATTGTAAATGTTCAATAAAATCATTACTATAAGCATCATTTTAAAATTATTCAGGAGAGAAACTCAATGAGAATATTACAGATTAAAGGACTGCACCAGAGACTGATTGGAACATTGGCAGGATTTATATTATAGTGAAGTTAGATACAATGCTGTCTATCAGTGTAGAACCACATGTGCTAACATTTCTTATGGAGTTGATTTGACAAGAGTTTCCTTTTATGCTCTATCCATTTAAATAATTACTTATTGCCAACTATGCTTCTTGCCTTCATTACGCTGTTAGTTTAGATTGGTAACTGCCAAATCCAAGGGAAATCTTGAAAACTGTTGAACAGTAGCTTAATCCTTAATTTGAAAATTATGTATATAGTTTCCCCATTGTAATACTGGCAGGAATTTCAGGGCTTTTGAAAGTATTTTTGTCACTCGCTGTCAGCAAAAGCAAAGAAAAAGATGGAAGTTTGCAGAGCTTAAAAAAACAAACAAACCAGCTTTATGGAGGTTTAATTTACATACCATAAAATTTATCTCTTATAATTGCATAATTCAACAATTTTTAGTAAATTTATAGAGTTGTGAAACCCATCATCATAATCCAGTTTTAGAACATTCCCATCACTGTAAAAATTTCCTCACTACTATCTTCCTTCCACAACTGAACTGCTTTCTGTCTCTATAAATTTGCCTTTTCTGGACATTTCACATAAATTAAATCTTACAATATGTAATCTTTCACATGTTGTGTCTCACTGAGCAAATGTTTTTGACTGGCTCATCCATGTTGTAGCCTCTATCAGTATGTTCATTCCTTTTTATTGCCAAATAGTATTCCATAGTATGGATATATCACATTAAAAAAAAAATTCACCACTTGATGGACGTTTGGATAGTTTCCAGTTTAGGCTATTATAAATCATGTTGCTATCAATATTTGTATAAATGTTTTGGTGTAGGCATATGTATTCCTTTCTCTTGGGTAGATTCATAGATGTGAAATTGATAGGTCATATGGTAAGTTTATACTGAACTTTTGAAAACATTGCCAAATTATTTTTCAAACTGGTCATGCTGCTTCACATTCCCATCAGGAACGTATGATGGTTCCAGTTTCTCCATATGCTTGCTAACTCTTGGTATTGTGTATCTTTTTGATTCTAGATATTTTAGTAGGGGTATAGTGATATCTTATTTTCATTTTAATTTGTATTTCCTGTGACCAGTGATGCTGAGCATCTTTTATTATGCTTACTAGCCATTAAAAAAAGAATAGATTCCACATATAAGTGATACCATTCAGTGTTTATCTTTCTCTGGTTGGCCTATTTCACTTAGCATAGTGCCCTCATGTTTTCATGTTTTCTCCATGTTGTCACAAATGGCAGGATTTCCTTCCTTTTTAAGGTTGAATAATATTCTTTCTTTCTTCATTCATTCATTGAGGAACACTTAAGTTGTTTTCATTTCTTGTCTACTATGAATAATACTACAATGAACATGGGAGTACAGATATTTTGTTGATATCCTATTTTCATTTCCAGAAGTGGGAAAGTTGGATCATGTGGTGGATCTATTTCAACTTTTTGAGGAGCCTCCATATAGTTTTCCACACTGGCTACACCAATTTACATTCGATCTACCAGTGCACAAGGGTTCCCTGTTCTACATCTTTGTCAAAACTTACCTCTTGTCTTTTTGATCTTCGGCATTCTGGCAGACGTGAGGTGATATCTCATTGTGTTTTTATCTGCATTTTCCTGATAATTAGTGATGCTAAGCATCTTTCACATATCTGCTTGCCAGCTGTATTTCTTTTTTGGAAAAATGTCTATTCAGTTCCTCTACCCATTTTTTCCTTTTTATTTTTTAATTTTTTTTTTTTTACATTTATTTATTTTTGAGAGACAGAGTGAGACAAAGTGAGAGTGAGGGAGGGATAGAGAGAGAGGGAGACACAGGATCGGAAGCAGGCTCCAGGCTGTGAGCTGTCAGCGCAGAGCCCAATGAGGGGCTTGAACCCACAGACCGCAAGATCATGACCTGAGCTGAAGTCGGACACTCAACCGACTGAGCCACCCAGGCGCCCCAACACTTTTTCCTCTTTAGTTGGGTGAGTTCTTTATATATTTTGGATATTAACCTCTTATCAGATATATGGTCTAAAAGTATTTTCTCCCATTCTGTAGGTTGCCTTTTAATTTTGTTGATGGTTTCCTTTGTTGTGGAGTTGCTTTTTAGTTTAATATAGTCCCACTTGTCTATTTTTGCTTTTGTTGCCTTTGCTTTTGGTGTTAAATTCACAAATCATTGCCAAGACTGATGTCAAGGAAGTTACCCCCTGTGTTGTCGTCTAGGAGTTTTATAGTTTCAGGTCTTAAGTCTTTAGTTCATTTTGAGTTGATTTTTTGTGTATGGCATAAAATAGGGGCCTAGTTTCATTCTTTTGTATGTAGCTGTCCAGTTTTCTCAACACCACTTATCGAAGAGACTATTCTTTCCCCTTTGCATGCTCTTGGCAACTTTGTTTTTACTACTGCCATTTTGTTTATTTTCTGGCTGTTTTGTAATTCCTTCATTTTTTTCTTCTCTTCATCTCTTCTTTTGTAATTTGATGATTTCTTGTTGTGGTATGTTTAGAATCCTTTTCTGTACCTAAGGTATAGATTTTTGCTTTTGTGGTTACCATGAGGCTTATATAAACTGTCTTTATGTAAGTATGTTTTAACTTGATAATAACTTAATTTCAAAACACATACTAAAACTCTAAGTTTTTACTCTCCTCCCCCATGTTTTGTGTTTTTGATGTCACAATTTACATCTTTTTACCTTTGTATCCATTAACAAATTATTGTAGTTATGTATGTATTTTTTTTTTTTTACCAGTTTTGTCTCTTTAATCTTCACACTAGAGTTATAAGTGATTTACTCACCTCTATTAGGACATTACAGTGGTTCTGAATTTAACTATATATTTACCTTTTCCAGTGAGATATATACTTTCATGTATTTTGCTGGTACTAACTAGCATCATTTCATTTTAGCTTGAAGAAGTCCCGTTAACATTTCTTGTAAGGCTGGTCTGGTGGTGATGAAATTCTTTAGTTATTGCTTGTCTTGAAAACTCTCATTATCCTTCAATTCTGACAGACAACTTTGCTGGCTAGAGTATTCTTGAATGGCAGTGTTTTTCATCCTCTCCCAGTACTTTGGATATATCACATCACTTCCTTCTGTCTTGCAGTTTGTGCTGCAATATCTGTTGGTATTCTTAAGGGGGGTTCCCTTGTACCTAGCAAGTTGTTTTTCTCTTGCTGCTTTTACAAATCTCTCCTTGTCTTTAACTTTTGACAGCTTAATTATAATGTGTCTTCATGTGTGTCTCTTCAGATTCATCTTATTTGGAATTCTCTGTGGGCTTTCTGGATCTGGATGTCTTATTTATTTCCCCAGTGTAGGGAAGTTTTACAAACACATACTAATTTTATCTTTTTGATGTCACAATTTACACTTTTTTATCTTGTATATTCATTATCAAATTACTGTAGTTATATTTTTACCAATTTTGTCTTTTAACCTTCATATTAGAGTTACAATGGTTTACTCTCCACCATTACAACATTAGAGTGTTCTGAATTTAACTACATATTTACTCGTGAGATATATATACCCTCTGGCAGTGGGTTTTAAAGTATGCAAGTATATCTCTTTCAGGGAAAGACTGGGAGATGGGTATTTCTGTTTGCTCCCTTTGTGGAGAATCCTAAGAGGATAGTAGGTTATATAGTAGGTTAAGAACAGTTTTTTTGTTTTCTACAGCCCTGAGGAATCCACAAACACAATCCCTGCTGTCCACTACAGCTTGGCAATCATTTTTTTTTGTTCCCTGACCAGCAGCTGCAAAAGCCAGGGTATCTGATGTGTAAACAAACTCCTTCCAGGGTGATAATGGTAATTTGGATCTGACTACAAAGAGAATGCAGAGTGATATCTGCTGGCTCTCCCTAGGTCTCTAGGGAGAATCTAGTCTGTCTCTGGATGCATCCTAAATAAGAAGCCTGACCCTCAGGCAGCATCTTTAAATTTTTTTTTATGTTTATTTATTTTTGAGAGAGAGAGAGAGAGAGAGAGAGAGAGCGAGAGCGAGCATGAGAGGAGCCAAGAGAGAGGGTGACACAGAATCTGAAGCAGACTTCCGGTTCTGAGCTGTCAGCACAGAACCTGATGCGGGACTCAAACCCACAAACTGTGAGATTGTGACTTGAGCCAAAGTCAGACACTTAACCCACTGAGCCACCCAGGTGCCCTCAGGCAGCATCTTTTAAAGTGTGCTAATAGGCTTCTTTCAGGGGGAGAGTGGGAGATGGGTGTTTCTGGGTGTTTCTGTTTGTGCTCTCTGTACTGAATGCAGAGAAGATAGCTAGTTCAGAAGTGATTCTTTGCTATGGTCTTATGGGAGCTGGAACTCAAGCTTCACTCACTACCAGGGTCAGGCAATCAAAGAGCATGTCACCTGGATAGCAGCTGTGAAAGTCAAGGTGCCAGACATGAACACAATCTCCTTTCGGAGAAGTACTGGTGATCCATATCAGTGTGGGTTTTTTCTTCATATTTTCCAGATGTGTAGTCACTCAGCTAATTTCTGAATATTTGTCAGAGGGAATTGTTCCATGTGTAGCTGTAGATTCAGTGAGCTAATGGGAGGAGGTGAGTTCAGGAGCCTCCTATGTCACCATCTTTTCTTTTTTTTAATTTTTAAAGCTTATTTATTATTGAGAGAGAGAGAGACAGCACAAGGGAAGGGCAGAGGGAGAGGGAGACACAAATTCGAAGCAGGCTCCAGGCTCTGAGCTGTCAGTGCAGAGCCCGACTCAGGGCTCGAACTCATCAACTGTGAGATCATGACCTGAGCCAAAGTCGAATGCTTAACCGACTGGGTTGTCTGTCTTATTGTTTAAAGAATTATTTTATATTTTGAACACAAGTTCTTTTCTTTGGCTATATTAACTGCATATAGTTTCCCCAGTCTTTAGCTTGTGTTTAACTTTTAAAATAATGTCCATTTAAAAATGGCTTATAGTTTTTCTTGTGCAATTTGTTTTTTTAAGGCTTGTACTTTGATATCATATCTAAAAACTCTTTCTAAACCCCAAATGATGAATATTTTCTTTTTTGTTTTCTTCTATACATTTTATACTAAATTTTTTAGCTTTTACATTTTGTCTATGATCCATTTTGAGTTAAATTTTGTGTATCATGTGAAGTAAGGATCTAAGGCTGTTTGGTTTTGTTTTGCTTGTGGATTTCCTAGAGTCTCAACCCCGTTTGTTGAAAAGACTGTCCTTTCCCTATTGAATTATCTTGGCACTTGGTGGAATAGACAACTATTTTAGTTCCTTCAGGAATGAGAAACTATTTTATGATACTTTCTATATCTTGACAACTAATTCTGCAATTTAAATTTCAGAGGCGGGGCGCCTGGGTGGCGCAGTCGGTTAAGCGTCCGACTTCAGCCAGGTCATGATCTCGCGGTCCTTGAGTTTGAGCCCCGCGTCAGGCTCTGGGCTGATGGCTCGGAGCCTGGAGCCTGTTTCCGATTCTGTGTCTCCCTCTCTCTCTGCCCCTCCCCCGTTCATGCTCTGTCTCTCTCTGTCCCAAAAATAAATAAACATTGAAAAAAAATTTTTTTTAAATTTCAGAGGCTTTTCCAATGGTGTCTCTAGGAAACACAGATAAGTATTTGACAGTAGAGAAAGTCCAACCACATGAGATTTTAACAGTTAATTTGTTAATTAGTTTAAAAAACTAGTTGCGGGGCGCCTGGGTGGCGTAGTCGGTTAAGCGCCGACTTCAGCCAGGTCACGATCTCGCGGTCCGTGAGTTCGAGCCCTGCGTCGGGCTCTGGGCTGAAGGCTCAGAGCCTGGAGCCTGTTTCCGATTCTGTGTCTCCCTCTCTCTCTGCCCCTCCCCCGTTCATGCTCTGTCTCTCTCTGTCCCAAAAATAAATAAACGTTGAAAAAAAAAATTAAAAAAAAAATAAATAAAAAACTAGTTGCTATTTTTTGACATAGTAATAACAATTTAGACTGTAAAAACCTAGTATTAAGAGAATATTTTATTTAAGAGCAAAGTGAAGCTATTCATATTTAATCAAAGGACAAATTTGAGTTTGGGAGCAATATGATTATATGAATAAATATATGTATGAATACATATATATGTGTATATGTATATATAGTCACTTGATATAGTTGTCTTTCACATATATAATAACTTCTGTATATATCATTTAGATTCATTTTCTGATATGCAAACTTGTTCCATCATGTGCTATGTTTATGAGAACAGGTCCATTTATTTTTTGTACATTGATCCTCTCATGGCTTTGTTACTACTAACTCATAGTACCCTATCTATATTTTATCCTTTTGTTTCTTAAATGGGTTTTGGTTCATTCTACTTTTGATATCAAGTTTTGGAGCTGATTAAAAAAAACTTTCTACTGCCACATAGGATTCTTTTTAAGATGGTGAGATTTTTTTTTTTAACTTGCTTTATTTTTTATTTTTTAAAATTTACATCCAAATTAGTTAGCATATAGTGCAACAATGATTTCAGGAGTGGATTCCTTAGTGCCCCTTACCCATTTAGCTCGTTCCCCCTCCCACAACCCTTCCTGTAACCCTCAGTTTGTTCTCCATATTTATGAGTCTCTTCTGTTTTGTCTCCCTCTCTGTTTTTATATTATTTTTGTTTCCCTTCCCTTATGTTCATCTGTTTTGTCTCTTAAAGTCCTCATATGAGTGAAGTCATATGATTTTTGTCTTTCTCTAATTTCACTTAGCATAATATCCTCCAGTTCCATCCATGTAGTTGCAAATGGCAAGATTTCATTCTTTTTGATTGCTGAGTAATACTCAATCATGTATATATGTGTGTATATATATATATATATGTGTGTGTGTATATATATGTGTGTATATATATATGTGTGTATATATGTGTATACACATATATATATACACACACCAAATCTTCTTTATCCATTCATCCATTGATGGACATTTGGGCTCTTTTCATACTTTGGCTATTGTTGATAGTGCTGTTATAAACATGGGTCCCTTTGAAACAGCATGTGTCCCTTCGAAACAGCACACCTGTATCCCTTGGATAAATGCCTAGTAGTGCAATTCCTGGGTCGTAGGGTAGTTCTATTTTTATTTTTTTGAGGAACCTCCATACTGTTTTCCAGAGTGGCTGCACCAGCTTGCATTGCCACCAACAATGCAAAAGAGATCCTCTTTCTCCACATCCTCGCCAACATCTGTTGTTACCTGAGTTAGCCATTCTGACAGGTGTGAGGTGGTATCTCATTGTCGTTTTGATTTGTATTTCCCTGATGATGAGTGACATGGAGCATTTTTCATGTGTCAGTTGGCCATCTGGATGTCTTCCTTGAAGAAGTGTCTATTCATATCTTTTGCCTATATCTTCACTGGCTTATTTGTTTTTTGGGTGTTGAATTTGTTAAGTTCTTCATAGATTTTGGATGCTAACTGATATGTCATTTGCAAATATCTTCTCCCATTGTGTTGGTTGCCTTTTAGTTTTGCTGATTCCTTCACTGTGCAGAGGCTTTTTATTTTGAGAAGGTCCCAGTAGTTCATTTTTGCTTTTGTTTCCCTTGCCTCCGGAGACGCGTTGAGTAACAAGTTGCTGCAGCCAAGATCAAAGAGGTTTTTGCCTGTTTTCTCCTTGAGGATTTTGATGGCTTTGCTTCCTGTCTTACATTTAGGTCTTTAATCCATTTTGAGTTTATTTTTGTGTATGGTGTAAGAAAGTGGTCCAGGTTCATTCTTCTCCATGTCGCTGTGCAGTTTTCCTAGCCCTGCTTGCTGAAGAGACTGTCTTTATTCCATTGGATATTCTTTGCTGCTTTGTCAAAGATTAGTTGGCCATACGTTTGTGGGTCCATTTCTGGGTTCTCCATTCTTTTCCATTGATCTGAGTATCTGTTCTTGTGCCAGTACCATACTGTCTTGATGAATCCCAGCTTAAAGTCTGGGATTGTGATGCCTCCTGCTTTGGTTTTCTTTTTCGAGATTGCTTTGGCTATTTGGGGTCTTTTCTGGTTCCATACAAATTTTAGGATTATTTTTTCTAGCTCTGTGAAGAATGCTGGTGTTATTTTGATAGGGATTGCATTGAATATATAGATTGCTTTGGGTAGTATCAACATTGTAACAATATTTATTCTTACTATCTAGGAGCATGGATCTTTTTCCATTTTTTTGTGTCTTCTTCAGTTTCTTTCATAAGCTTTCTATAGTTTTCAGCGTATAGATTTTTGACCTCTTTGGTTAGATTTATTCCTAGGTATTTTATGGTTTTTTGTGCAACGGTAAATGGGATTGATTCCTTGATTTCTCTTTCTGTCACTTCATTGTTGGTGTATAGGAATGCAACTGATTTCTGTGCGTTGATTTTATATCCTGCAACTTTGCTAAATTCATGAATAAATTCTAGCAGGTTTTTGGTGGAATCTTTTGGGTTTTCCATATAGAGTATCATGTCATCTGTGAAGAGTGAAAGTTTGACCTCCTCCTGGCTGATTTGGATGCCTTTTATTTGTTTGTGTTGTCTGATTGCTGAGGCTAAGACTTCCAATACTATGTCGAAGAACAGTGGTGAGCGTGGACATCCCTGTCTTGTTCCTGCCTTAGGGGGAAAGCTCTCAGTTTTTCCCCATTGAGGATGATATTAGCGTTGGGCCGTTCATATATGGCTTTTATGATCTTGAGGTATGCTCCTTCTATCCCTACTTTCTTGAGGGTTTTTATCAAGAAAGGATACTATAACTTGTCAAATGCTTTCTCTGCATCTATTGAGAGGATAATATGGTTCTTGTCCTTTCTTTTATTGATGTGATGAATCACGTTAATTGTTTTGTGGATATTGAACCAGCCCTGCCTCCCAGGTATAAATCCCACTTGGTCGTGGTGCATAATTTTTTTAATGTATTTGTTGGATCCGGTTGGTTAATATCTTGTTGAGGATTTTTGCATCCATGTTCATCAGGGAAAATTGGTCTATAGTTCTCCTTTTTAGTGGGGTCTCTGTCTGGTTTTGGAATTAAGGTCATGCTGGCTTCATAGAAAGAGTTTGGAAGTTTTCCTTCCATTTTTATTTTTTGGAACAGCTTCAAGAGAATAGGTGTTAACTCTTCCTTAAATGTTTGGTAGAATTCTCCTGGAAAGCCATCTGACCCTGGACTCTTGTTTTTTGGGAGATTTTTGATGACTAATTCGATTTCCTTACTGGTTATGGGTCTGTTCAAGTTTTCTCTTTCTTCCCGTTTCACTTTTGGTAGTGTATATGTTTCTAGGAATTTGTCCATTTCTTCCAGATTGCCCATTTTATTGGCATATAATTGCTCATAATATTCTCTTATTATTGTTTTTGTTTCTGCTCTGTTAGATGTGATCTCTCCTCTTTCATTTTGGATTTTATTTACTTGGGTCTTTTCCTTTTTCTTTTTGATCAGACTGGCTAGTGGTTTATCAATTTTGTTAATTCTTTCAAAGAACCAGCTTCTGGTTTCATTGATCTGTTCTATGGTTTTTCTGGTTTCAATAGCATTAATTTCTGCTCTAATCTTTATTATTTCCTGTCTTCTGCTGGTTTTGGGTTTTATTTGCTGTTCTTTTTCCAGCTCCTTAAGGTATAAGGTTGGCTGTGTATCTGAGATCTTTCTTCCTTCTTTACGAAGGCCTGGATTGCTATATACTTCTCTTATGACTGCCTTTGCTGTGTCCCAGAGTTTTTGGGTTGTGATGTGATCATTTTAATCAGCTTCCATATAGTTTTTAATTTCCTCTTTAACTTCTTGGCTAGCCCATTCATTCTTTAGTAGGATGTTCTTCAGTTTCCAAGTATTTGTTACCTTTCCAAATTTTTTCTTGTGGTTGATTTCGAGTTTCATAGCGTTGTGGTCTGAAAATATGCACGGTATGATCTTGATCTTTTTGTACTTACTTAGGGCTGATTTGTGTCCCAGTATATGGTCTATTCTGGAGAACGTTCCATGTGCACTGGAGAAGAATGTATATTCTGCTGCTTTAGGATGAAAAGTTTTGAAAATATCTGTTAAGTCCATCTGGTCCAGTGTGTCATTCAAAGTCATTGTTTTCTTGTTGATTTTTTGATTAGATGATCTGTCCATTGCTGTGAGTGGGGTGTTGAAGTCTCCTACTATTATGGTATTACTATCAATGAGTTTCTTTATTTTTGTGATTAATTGATTTATATATTTGGGTTCTTCCACATTTGGTGCATAAATGTTGACAATTGTTAGGTCTTCTTGGTAGATATACCCCTTGATTATGATATAATGCCCTTCTGCATCTCTTGATACAGTTTTTATTTTAAAGTCTAGATTGTCTGATATAAGTATGGCTACTCTGGCTTTCTTTTGTTGACCATTAGCATGATAGATGGTTCTCCATCCCCTTATTTTCAATCTGTAGGTGTCTTTAGGTCTAAAGTGGGTCTCTTGTAAACAGCATATAGATTGATCTTGTTTTCTTATCCATTGTGTTACCCTATATCTTTGATTGGAGCATTGAGTCCATTGACATTTAGAATGAGCACTGAAAGATAGGAATTTATTGCCATTATGATGCTTGTAGAGTTGGAGTTTCTGGTGATGTTCTCTGATTCTTTGTTCTGGTTCTCTGGTTCTCTGGTTCTGGTTCTCTCTCTCTCTCTCTCTCTCTCTCTATATATATATATATATATATATTTTTTTTTTTTTTTTTTCATCTTTTCTCCTCTCAGAGAGTCCCCCTTAAAATTTCTTGCGGGGGTGGTTTAGTGGTCACAAACTCCTTTAATTTTTTTTTGTCTGGGAAAATTTTTTATCTCTCCTTCTATTTTGAATGACAGCCTTGCTGGATAAAGAATTCCTGACTGCATATTTTTCTGTTTCAGCACATTGAATATATCCTGCCACTCCTTTCTGGCCTGCCAAGTTTCTGTGGATAAGTCTGCTGCAAATCTGATCTGTCTTCCCTTGTAGGTTTGGGACTTTTTCTTCCTTGCTGCTTTCATGATTCTCTCCTTGCCTGAATATTTTGTGAATTTGAGTATGATATGCCTTGTTGATGGTCGGTTTTTGTTGAATATAATGGGGTCTCTGTGCTTTCTGGATTTTAATGTCTGTGTCTTTCCCCAGGTTAGGAAAATTTTCTGCTATGATTTGCTCACATAACCTTTCTACCCCTATTTCTCTCTCTTCCTCTTCTGTGACCCCTATGATTCTGATGTTGTTCCTTTTTAATGAGTCACTGATTTCTCTAATTCATAAATTGTGCTCTTTTGCCTTAATCTCCCTCTTTTTTTCTGCTTCATTATTCTCTGTAAGTTAGTCCTCTATATTGCTGATTCTTTGTTCTGCGTCATGCATCCTTGCCACCGCTGCATCCATGTGTGATTGCAGCTGAGTTATAGCATTTTTAATTTCATTCTATTTTTTACTTCTTTTATCTCTGCAGAAAGGGATTTTAATCTATTTTCAACTCCAGCTAGTATTCTTATTATCGTGATTCTAAATTCTGGTTCAGACATCTTGCTTGTATCTGTGTTGGTTAATTCCCTGGCTGTTGTTTCTTCGTGCTCTTTCTTTTAGGGTGAATTCCTTTGTTTTTTCATTTTGAAGGGAGAAAAGGAATTAATGAGGTAGAATAATTAAAATTAAAAAAATTAAATTTAAAAAATATTAAAGTTAAAAAATTAAACACACACACACACACACACACACACACACACACAAAATCTAATAAATGATGCTAGATCTTAGGTGTGTTTTGACCTGGGTGTTGAAAGTGGTTTGACAGATTAGAGAAAAAAAAGTGGAAAAAAAATAAAGGAAATCATTTGAGAATTTGAAAAAAATGAATACACTGAACTAGGCTAAAATGAAATGATGGCAGTAAAATAGAATTTGAAAAAAATTACACAAAAATGAAGAATATAGTAGGAAAAAATTAAAGAGAAATATTTTTAATAAAAATTAAAAATAAAAATGATTTTTTTTCTCTTTCTGTATTCAAGAAAAAGAAAAGAAACAAAAAAGAGAAAAAAGAATAAAAATTGTTTGAAAATTTGAAAAAGTCTATACACTGTAGTAGACTAAAATAAAATGATGGAAGTAAAATAGAATTTGAAAAAAATTACATAAAAGCAAAAAATATAGTAAAAATTTAAAGAAAAATACTTTTAATAGAAATTGAAAGTAAAAATGAAAATTTTCACTTACTTTCTTCATTCAAGAAAAAGAAAAGAAATGAAGAAGAGAAAAAAGAAAAAGAAAACAAGGAAATCGTTTGAAAATTTAAAAAGGTAAATACACTGAAGTAGACTAAAATAGAATGATGGCACTAACATAGAATTTGAAAAAATTTACACAAAAGTAAGAAATATAGTAAAAAATTAAAAATATTTTTTATAAAAATTGAAAATAAAAATGTATTTCTTCTCTTTCTGTAAGGAGAAAGAATCGTGTAAAAGAGAAAAAAAAAGAAAAAAAAGAAAGAAAATTGAATAGATGGACCTGCTAACAGATTGAAATAGGACTGAAATTACTTCGTTTTCCCCTAAACGTCAGACTATGTAGCTCTTTATAGTCCATAAGCTAACTAGGCGGTGAGACTTGTGTTCCAAGAGCAAGGCTGGCCCAATTGAGCGGGGCTCAGTGTAACAGCTCCATTCTCCACTAGATGGCGCAACTAGCCTACTGGGGTAGATTGTTGCAGTGCTTGTAGGTGGGTATGTGCATGTGCAGGAGCAGCAAATATGGCATCACCCAGCTACTCACTCTCTAGTATGGGAACTGTTCTCTCTGATCAGCAGTTGTGCATCAGTCCTCTGTCTTCAGCTTTCATCCATTCCCTGCTTTTCACTTTCTGTGACCAAGCCCCAGGCAGTACCTCTCTCCCGAGTTTTGTCTCAGATGCGGCCGTTTTCCCCGGCCTCTTACTTCTGAAGGACTGCGGCTTTGACCTCTTCCGCCCCTCCGTGGGAGGGCCTCACCAAGCAATGGCCGAATGCTGGCTGCACCCAGGAATGCCTGCTGGACCCTGCTGCTGCAGGTGCCCCGAGACTGCGGCCAGGTGCCAGCCCGCCCCAGAAAAAGTTCGCGAGATAGTGTAGCAGTAGCATTTCAGGGATTATGGAAAATCACAACACACATCTAGCACCAGCCTTCACGCTTAATGACCTTGTTCCAGCACCAGCAAACGTGGCCGTTTTGGGGGTCTTCTGGGACTAGGTGACTTCAACAGTCTCTACCAGATGTCCTTCCAGCAGTGGACCTGCTTTTCCCCATGTGTCCCAAGAACCTCCTGGACCCCACTCTGTTCCTGGGGATTCGCCCTTCCCACCACAGCACCGCCAGGTATCGAGTCGTGAAGTTGCAGACTTTGCCTTCCCCTTGTTTACAGTCTTAATGGAATTTAAACTGTCTCCTTTCTCCTTTCTCCCTTTTTAGTTTAGTCCCTGTGGCTGTTTCCAATTTTCCACTTTCTCTCCAGCTGCTTTTGTGGACGGGTGCTTTTCCTGTATTCTCCCCCACCCCAGTCGCAAAGGTGGCTCCCTGCCTGCCGCCGGCTTCTCTCTCCCCAAGTTCACCTCTCTGCTCCACGTACCTGCTGGATTCTGTGATTCAGGTTGTGCAGATTGTTGTGTTAATCCTCCAATCAGTTTTCTAGGTGTGTAGGATGGTTTAGTGTTGGCTGGCTGTATTTCATGGACGCAAGACGACATACACAAAAAAACTTCCATGCCGTTCCACCATCTTGGCCCCTCCCAAGATGTTGAGATTTTGAGATTTGAGATACCTTGCATTTTTGCCGATGTTGGTTTTCTACATGGCCAGCAACTTCAGTGCTTAAAAAACATTTTATATGATAGTTATTTATTTAAGTAGTTTTCCCATGTTTTGAATTTCTATCACATCAAACTTGTTTTTTCAGAGGACCAGTACCACATAAATTTAACCATATAATGAAATGTATTTTTTTATCTTGTAATTACTCTAAGTGACAATGAACTTTGTACCAAAGCTTTTTTTTTTAATTTTTATTTTTGAGAGAGAGAGAGAGAGAGAGAGCGAACATGAGCAGGGGAGGGGCAGGGAGAGAGGGGGAGACAGAATCTGAAACAGGCTGCAGGCTCTGAGCTGTCAGCACAGAGCCCGATGCGGGGCTTGAACTCATGAACTGTGAGACCATGACCTGAGGGGAAGTTGGACACTTAACAGACTGAGCCAACCAGCTGCCCCTTTAGCAAAGCTTTAAAATCAGTCATTGAAAGAAAAATTCAGAATATTCTACTACAATATTGTGAGGATTCCTTTGTTATTTTGCTGTCATTCTGATTACCTGGTGCATATGGCTGGGATTATAATATTTCCTAGTGTTAAATCTGATCAACTGTCCAACTTATCACATATGCTAACACATCTGTTCTCTAGATTCCCCTAGGATCTTAGATTTTAGAGAAATGATTCTATCTTAGTAAGTACATTAATTATATAAAAAGTAAATTAAACTTCTATTAGTCTGAAGAAATGCTTTAAGATCAAAAGACCTTCTGATATATTTGTAAAATTAAATTAATTTTCAAATTCTTAGAAGATTATGTTCAAAATGATAACCAACTTGACTATGAAGAACAATAATTCCAACCCTGATAATATGCCTGGGTATGTCAAGAGAGGTTATAAATTAGGAAGAAAATACAATATAATCTTGTTCAAAAGTAGTTTTGATCATTTTTTGATGGTTTTCAAAATGAATTTGGCAGAGTCCTGGAGTTAGTGGTTGAGTGTGGGCAGAGAGGGGAAGATGGTAAACCAGGGAGGTACTAGGCTCTCCATCCATATTTCAACTGGAATAGGTCTACTTGGGTTTTACATAAGGAGATTTCATGTATACATAATAGTGAACACACAGTACAGAGACTCTTATTTGATTCCTAGGACATTGTATTAGATATCCATATAATGCCCATTTAAACTGTATTTCCATGTAAACATTACCTCTAAGCAAATAACAAAATTTTACAAAATTATGTGACAGCTTTTTATTGTTAGTTTTAATAATGCTTGCTGGAAATTTTTGTTAACCTACATAAATACCTAACATAGAAAAAGTTGAAGTTAATAATATTATTGATCTATATACTATATAGGAATTCTCTGATATAATTTAAAATATACTATCCTGGAGTTGGCTTGCTGATGTCATATTTAGAATTTGGATGTCTACGTTTATAAGTAAGTTTAGACTGTAATTTTCTTTTCTTATATTGGTTTTGTCCAGTTTTGGTACCATGTTTGCATTGGCTTCATAAAGAATTAGGGAAGCTCTTTCTCATTTTCTGTTCTTTAGAACGTTTTGCGTAAGAAAGGAGTTGTTAGTTGCCTGAAGGTATGATAAAACTTGTCTGTGAAACCATTTGCACATGGTGCTTTTTTTTTGTAGGTTGACTTTGTGATTTTTGATTCAGTATCTGAAATGGTTATAGGTCTATTCAAGTTGTGTATTTGTCAATATAAGTAAATGATATTTTTCAAGGAAATTGTCCATTTTGTCTATGTTTTCAAATTTATTGACTTAAGGTAGTTAAGTAATTTTTTATGATTTTTTTGTCATAGTACAATTTTTACTAGCAAAAATTGAACTAGAACTAAAACGTCCAATGATAAATAGGAATCATTGAGTAAATTATGGTGCATCCATGTGCTAGAATCCTTTTAACTTTACAGAAGATTATTTGAAAGGAAATCACTATGGCTGTTAATATTATTACCCAAATATTCACTGTTAAAATGTATAAAAAGAAAAATTAATATATGTTCATATATTAAAAAAAAGTACAGAAAAATATTTTATGACCCCCTTCTAGTCCCTTCCTGTGAATAACTTGCATATCCCTTCAAAAATATCTATTTGCTTATGATTGTTAAATCTCTCTTCATTGTCAGAAGTTTTACAACTTTACTATTGTTTACAAAGACACAATTTTTGTGTTTGGTAATCTGCTCTATATTATTCTTTCTCTTTTATTAAATTTGATTCACATCTTTATTATTTCCTTTCATCTGTTTTCTTTAGGTTTAATCTGTTGCCCTTTTAAAAAGTTCATGAGTTGAAATCTTGGCTAATAGTTTTGTGTGTTTTTTCTTCTCTAATAATATAGGCATTAAAAACAATTTTTATAATGTTTATTTTTGAGAGAGAGAGAGAGAGAGAGAGAGAGAGAGAGAGGAAGCACGAGCAGGGAAGGGGCAGAGAGAAAAGGGGACACAGAATCTGAAGCAGTATCTGGGCTCTGAGCTGTCAGCACAGAGCCTGACATGGGGCTAGAACTCATGAATCATGAGATCATGAACTGAGCTGAAGTCGGATGCTTAACCGACTGAGCCACCCAGATGCCCCATTTAATATATGCATTTAAAAAATATTCACTTTTTGAGAGAGAGAGAGAGAGAGAGAGAGAGAGAGAGAGAGAGAGGAAGGAAGTACAAGTGAAGGAGGGGCAGAGACAGAGCAAGACACAGAATCTGAAGCAGGCTCCAGGGTCTGAGCTTTCAGCACAGAGCCCAATGCGGGGCTGAACTAAGGAACCTGCAAGATCATGACCCGAGCCAAAGTCACTGAGCCACCCTGGTGTCCCCTGCATTTTCACTATAACTTTCCCTGTTAAGTTTTACTTTATCTGCAGCTCACATATTTTCATATTATGTTAATTTCTAAGTGTCTGTATATGCTATAAAATAGAAATTTAAATGATGAATTATTTAGCAGTGTAATTTTTAACTTAATTTTAAAAAAAATTGAACTTGAACTTTTAAAGACTTGAATTCATGATTCTGAGATCAAGAGTCATATGCTCTACTGACTGAGCCACCCAGGGTCCGCAGTGTAATTTTTATGTAATATAATTTTTATGTAAAATTTTAAGGTAATTTCTAAATTGTGTTTCTTTTTTTGTTTCTCTTTGAGGGAGAATCATTCTTTTTTTAAAAACCGAGTATAGACACACAATGTAACATTATTTCAGATGTACAATATAGGATTTAACTTCTCTGTACGTTATGTTATAGTCACCACAAGTGTAGCTACCCTCTGTCACTCTACGATGCTATTACAATATCATGGACTATATTCCTTATGGTGTGCCTTTTGTTCTCATGACTTAATCATTCCATAATTGGAAGCCTGTATCTCCCACTTCCCTTCATCCATTTGCCCATCCTCTTATCCCCCTTTCCTCTGGCATCCATTTGTTTTCTTTATTTATACATCTGATTCTGCTTTTTGTTTACTCATTTTCTTTTTCAGATTCTAACATAGGAGTGAAATCATATGTATTCGTCTTTCTCAGCCTGACTTAGCATAATATATTCTCAGTCCATTGATGTTGTCACAGATTTCATAATCTCATCCTTTTTTTATGGCTTTGTAATAGTCAAGTGTGTGTGTGTGTGTGTGTGTGTGTGTGTGTGTACCACATCTTACCCATTTGTATATCAGTGGATCCTTAAGTTGCTTTTATATCTTGGCTATTATATATAATGCTGCAGTAAACATAGGACTGTGCATGTCTTTTTGAAATCATGTTTTCATTTTCTTTGGGTAAATGCCCAGTAGTGGAATTATTGGATCATGTGGTATTTCTATTTAATTTTTGAGGAAACTGCATACTCTTTTCCATGGTGGCTGTACCAATTTACATTCCCACCAACAGTGCATGAAAGTTCCTTTTTCTCCACATCCTTATCAACACTTGTTATTTCTTGCCTTTTTTATTTTTGCCATTCTGACAGGTATAAGGTTATATCTCATTAAAGTTTTGATTTGCATTTTCCTGTTGATTAGTGATGTTGAGCATCTTTTGATGTGTTTGTTTGCCATCATATATCTTCTTTGGAAAAATGTCTATTTAGGTCCTCTGCCATTTTTTAATTGAAATTTTTGATGTTGAAGTGTATAAGTTCTTTATGTATTTTGGATATTAATCCCTTTTCAGATAGATTGTTTGCAAATATCTTCTCCCATTCAGTAGGTTGCCTTTTTGTTTTACTGATGTTTTCCTTTGCTGTGTAAAACCTTTTTATTTTGATATAGTCCCAATAGTTTATTTTTTTCTTTTGTTTCCCCTTACTTAGGAGACATATCTAGAAAAAAGTTGCTATGGTTGATGCCAGAGAAATTACGGTCTGTGTTCTTTTCTAGGATTTTTATGGTTTCAGGCCTCACATTTAGGTCTTTAATCATTTTGAGTTTACTTTTGTATATGGTGTTAAAAAGTGGTTCAGTTTCATTCTCTTGCATGTAGTTGTCCACTTCTCCCAGCACCATTTATTGAAGGGACTCTTTTCCCCATGGTGTGTTCTTGCCTCCATTGTCAAAGACTAATTGGCCACCAGAAGCATGGGTTTATTTCTGAGCTATTTTGTTCTGTTATTCTATGTGTCTCTTTTTGTGCCAATATCATACTCTTATACTGTGGCTTTGTAGTATATCTTGAAATCTGGAATTATTATACCTCCAGCTTTGTTGTTCTTTCTCAAAATGACATTGGCTTTTTAAGGTCTTTTGTGATTCCATACAGATTTTAGGATTATTTGTTCTAGTTTTGTGAAAAATGCTGTTGATATTTTGACAGAGATTGTATTGAATCTATAGGTTGCTTTTGGTGTATGGCCATTTTAACAGTGTTATTTCTTCCAACCCATGAGCATGGAATATCTTTCGTTTTGTTTGTGTTGTTTTCAATTTCTTTCATCCATGTTTTATAGTATAGAGTACAGGTCTTTCACCTCCTTGGTTGAGTTTATCCCTAGATATTTTATTCCTTTGGTGCAATTGTAAAT
Organism: Prionailurus viverrinus; assembly: GCF_022837055.1. Classification (NCBI taxonomy): domain Eukaryota; kingdom Metazoa; phylum Chordata; class Mammalia; order Carnivora; family Felidae; genus Prionailurus; species Prionailurus viverrinus. The sequence goes on from NC_062570.1 coordinate 47,245,345, forward strand.
GGAATTAATTTCTTAATTTCTCTTTCTGCTACTTAGTGTACAGAAATGCTGTACTGATTTCTGGGTATTAATTTTATATGCTGCTCCTTTACTGAATTCACTTATTAATAATTTTTTTGTTGGAGTCTTTAGGATTTTGTATGTATAATATGTCATCTGCATAGAGTGACGGTTTAACTTCTTCCTTACCAATATGGATGCCACCTATTTCTTTCTCTTGCTTGCCATGGCTAGGACTTCCAGTACTATGTTGAATAAAAGTGGTGAGAGTGGAAATCCTTGTCTTGTTCCTGATCTTAGAGGAAAACCCTCAATTTTTTACCATTGAATAAGATAGCTGTTGGTGTTTCATATACGGTCCTTAATATGTTAGGTATGTTTCCTCTAAACCTACTTTGTTGAGAGTTTTTATCATGAATCGATGTTGAATTTTATCACGTGCTTTTTCTGCGTCTATTGAGGTGATCATATGATTTGTATCCTTCATTTTGTGGATGTAATATATCATGTTGATTGATTTGTGAATATATTTTTATTAATTTTAGTTTTTTAAAATTTAAATGCAAGTTAGTTAACATGTAGTATAGTAATGATTTCAGAAACAGAATCTAGTGACTCATCATTTACATATAACACCCAGTGCTCATCCCAGCAAGTCCCTCCTTAATGCCCACCACCCATTAGGCCATCCCCCCTCCAACCGAGTACCTCACCAGCAACCATCAGTTTGTTCTCTGTTTTTAAGAGTCTCTTATGGTTTGTCTCCCTCTCTGCTTTTATATTATTTTTGCTCCCCTTCCCTTATGTTCATCTGTTTTGTATCTTAAATTCCACATATGACTGAAATCATATGATATTTGTCTTTCTCTGACTGACTTATTTCGCTTAGCGTAATACACTCTAGTTGCATCCATGTTGTTGCAAATGACAAGATTTCATTCTCTTTGATTGGTGAGTAATACCCCATTGTGTATATAGATACCACATCTTCTTTATCCATTCATCTGTCGATAGGCATTTGGACTCTTTCCATACTTTGGCTATTGTTGATTGTGCTGCTGTGAACATTGGCGTGCATGTGCCCCTTCAAAACATCACTCCTGTATCCTTTGGATAAATACCTAGTAGTGCAATTGCTGGGTTGTTGGGTAGTTCTATTTTTAATTTTTTGAGACATCTCCATACTGTTTTCCAGAGTGACCACACCATTTTGCATTTCCACAAGCAGTGCAATCCTCACCAACATCTGTTGTTGCCTGAGTTCTTAAGGTTAGCCATTCTTACAAGTGTGAGATGGTATCTCATTGTGGTTTTGATTTGTATTTCCCTGATGCTGAGTGATGTTAAACATTTTTTATGTGTCTGTTAGTCATCTGGATGTCTTCTTTGGAAAATGGTCTCTTCAGGTATTTTGCCCATTTCTTCACTGGATTATTTGTTTTTTGGGTGTTGAGTTTGATAAGTTCTTTATAGATTTTGGATACTAACCCTTTATCTGATATGTCACTTGCAAATATCTTCTCCCATTCTGTAGGTTGCCATTAAGTTTTGCTGATTGTTTCCTTCACTGTGCAGAAGCTTTTTATCTTGATGAGGTACCAGTAGTTCATTTTTACTCTTGTTTTCCTTGCCTCCGGAGACATGTCAAGTAAGAAGTTGATGCAGACAAGGTCAAAGAGGTTGCCTTTTTCTCCTGTAGGATTTTGATGGCTTCCTGTCTTACGTTTAGGTCTTTCATCCATTTTGAGTTTATTTTTGTGTATGGTGTAAGAAAGTGGTCCAGGTTCATTCTTCTGCATGTCACTGTCCAGTTTTCCCAGCACCATTTGCTGAAGAGACTGTCTTTTTTCCACTGGATATTCTTTCCTGCTTTGTCAAAGATTAGTTGGCCCATTTCTGGGTTCTCTATTTTGTTCCATTGATCTAGGTGTCTGTTTTTGTGCCAGTACCATACTGTCTTGATGATTATAGCTTTGTAATATAGCGTGAAGTCTGGAATTGTGAAGCCTCCAGCTTTTTATTCTTTTCCTTTCAGGATTATTTTGGCTATTTGGATTTGTTCATATTGAACCATCTTTGAATCCCCAGAATAAGTCCCACTTGATCTTTGTGAATGATCATTTTAATGTATTCTTTAATTGGTTTGGTAATATTTTGTTTGAGATTTTTGCATCTGTGTTCATTAAGGATATTGCCCTTTTTTGATCTCCAATTTTATTGCTTTATATTCTGTACGCTAACTCTTGGTATTCAGTATTTGTTGAATTGATTGTGACTTATTATCTGGATAATTTTTGTAAGTGTTTAATGCATACATGAAAGGAATATTTTTCCTTAACACTGTCTTTTATAATGTATTCTTTTTTGCATATAGTTTCCTTCACATGCCATTTAGCATTTTTCATTATGAGTCTTTCAATGTTAATTTTTTAAAAATGTATTTTATTCTTTAAAGTTAGTTTAGCTGCAAATCCTTCAAGCCTTTACTCAAGTTACATGCTTATCTTTCACCTGTTTAAAATCACAACCTACTCCAGCCTCATCCCTAATTTCCACTCCCTACTTCACTTATTTTACTTAACTTTTAAAAACAACATTTATTATAGTCTAATATATCATATATTGTATATATTTTTATGTTTATTGTTTATCCCCAGGATATAAGCTCCATGAAGCCAGGAGTTTTTGTCAACTTGCTCATTGATGTATTCCAACACCAAAAATACTGGCTGACACATAAAAAGTTCTTTATATGTGTACAAAGTACTTAATAAATATTTAATGAATGAAACAAAAAGTAAATTTAGAATTCTGAGTTCATATTTATTTTATATTTGTACTTTGTAAATATTATTCTGTTCCTATTACCAGGATATATGCTACATGAAAGCAAGAAGTTGTTTGTTTTGTTTTGTTCACTGGTGTATCTCTAGCACCTAGAACAGTGCCTGGCATTCCATAAATATTTATGAATAAATGAAATAATAATTAAGCTACTCTCCATTTTATTGTTTTTCTATTGTATTCAATGCTTCTTTTCTCTGAGGTTGCAGTTAGCTTTTTTTTTTTTTTTTTTGGTCTTTGACTATCTGCTGTTTATCAATAATATATCTAGGTGTAGAGTTCTTTTTAAATTTTTCCATGGGATTCATTTCTTCCTGAATCTGATCATTTTAAAAATCATTTATGGCAAATTCTTAGCTATTATCTTTTTAATATTTTATTTTTCTTACCCTCTCTTGGAACTTTTTTTTAAAATTTATTTTTTACATGGTTATTTATTTATTTTGAGAGAGAGTCAGAGGGAGAGGGAGAGAGAGAATCCCAAGCAGGCTCAATGCTGTCAGTGCAGAATCCAACATGGAGCTTGATCCAGTGAACTGTGAGATCATGACCTAAGCCAAAATCAAGAGTTGGACACTCAACCAACTGAGCCACCCAGGTGCTCCAGAAATTTTATTTAAATAGGCATATGACTGCTTTTCTCATTCTATCCTTCATGACTCTCTCTTATTTGTATTTTCTGTGTCTCTATGGGGTTGCATTCTTGGTAAGTTTCTCAAGTTTATTTTCCCAAATAAGATTTTCTCTTCACCTATATCTAATTTGGCCATTATTCTATACATTGAGATTTTAAAATTTTGATAATATGTTTTATTTTTAGATGTTCCATTTTTAAGAAATCAACTCTTTATTATGGTTTATTTTCTGGGTATGTTTCTATTTATTCTTTTACCTTTTAAAATAATTCCAACGTTTATTTATTTTTTGGGACAGAGAGAGACAGAGCATGAACGGGGGAGGGGCAGAGAGAGAGGGAGACACAGAATCGGAAACAGGCTCCAGGCTCTGAGCCATCAGCCCAGAGCCTGACGCGGGGCTCGAACTCACGGACCGCGAGATCGTGACCTGGCTGAAGTCGGACGCTTAACCGACTGCGCCACCCAGGCGCCCCATAAATAATTCCAAAAAAATTATTTTAAAAATCTCAGATTGTTCTGTTATCTAAATTTTTCTCTTTTTGGGAGGAAGTGCTATTTTACCTATTTGTTATGTCAATTGACTCTCCATTTTGGTGAATCTTGTTCTCATATAATTTGTAAACTTTATGAGTTAATCTTTATCAGGACTCTTATTTTTCCATATGAGTCATATGTGTTGTGGAAATATCCCCAGAGATGATCTTTGTTTTTACTTTTTTTTTGAACTTCAGGAGTCCCATTGTTTTGAGGCCAGTTTTTAAAAATTTCTTGGTTTGGGATTCTTGCTGCTCTTGGGTTGTGCAGGATTGGAGTTTTGATTTCTGACAGGAGACTTCTCTTTTCCATTTATAGCACTTAGCAGTGATGAACATTCTTGCCATTGTCTTGAGCTCTAAGATGGAATTTTTTTTTTCATAAATAGGAAGCTTTTCATAAATGTTTATATTTATTTCATAAATAGGAGGAGGCCTCTTATGATGCAGAATATTAGGTATGTGATTTACCTTGTCCAAACCAGTCAGTTGCCATTCTTGGTAGGAAGACTTTCACATATATGTTCCAGCTTTGATTGATTCTACCTCAATGGGCCATCTAGCTGATCCACTTACATTTCTAAACATGACTCTAAGGAACTTCTTTTGTTCCTTTATTTGTCAGTGTGCCAGACAACCTGACAGAACTTAGAAGGTCAAACAGATACTCATTTGCTTTTGCCCTTTATCTGTAACCTGTCTAGCTAATCCAAGAGACACTGTCAAGTTTAACCACATTATTGACTGTCTCTGTCTCATGGACAAGATAAATATTGGTGTTAGTGGAAATACTCACCAAAGATGACACACTCCCTTATACTACCTTCTTTTTTTAGTCTTTTTTATATTTTAGATGGGAAATGCTTTTTTCCATACTTATAAAATATATTTTTTTATTGTGAAATGTTCAGATATAGAAAAGCATAGGAAGAGAGTCAGTCATTTATAGCTATACTTAGCAGTCATATTACCTAGAGATAGTAACATTTGGATGGATATTCTTGTAAACATTTAAATTTACACATACACAAACACATATGTACCATATATCTTATATGTTCTGACATAAATTTGACTATTTTCATTTCTTACTAAATATCCTTGGGCTGGTACTGGCTTTTACTCTTTAAAACAATAATTCAGTGTTGAAATGATTTACTTTGACATTTTTGGTTATGAAATGCCATGTCAAATGATTGTGCTATGACACAGAAAGGAAGAATAAAGAATCATAGAATTATAGAATTTAAGATCTAAAATAGATCTTTGAGAACTTTAAATACTACTCTGAAACTCAGAGGTAATAAGTCAGTTTTCCTCCAACTTTACATGTTGTCATATATTATGCAAACTTACAAAGGAAAAAAAAGCTGATATTGAAGATGTGAGTATTTACTTTCAAAGATGAAGTCTCACTCATGAATTTCCTTTCCAACAAACTAAAATTTTTTATTTTATTCAATTTTAGCTTCATAGGACCTTGTATGGTTCATTGACTCATCAAATACATAGGTATCATTCCATTTGGTTGCAAGTCAGTTTGTACACACAATTTTGTGTCTGTCTGTAGGGATGTTCTTCAACATAATGTATTTCCAGGAAATGGCTTAACAATGGAGGTGGTGGCTCATTTCTTTTGGTGTAATTCCTAGTTAGGTTGCACTCTGAAGTAAATTTAAAATCTTATTGAAGTTAAAATGAGGAGAATGGAAAGGAAAAAGAAATGAGATGAAAGCACCAGCAGGATAAAAAATAGCTGCTGTTTTGAATATAATTTATTTCTCTTTCTCTGTGGGCATACATGTGTGGGTGGGTTTTCTCAATTCCGAGGTTGTTGTAAATAAATTAGCTGTAAAGCAGTCACAGATTTTTTTCCCCTTGGTCACCTAAATTACTTCAGGTATCAAGCTGAGAAGTCTGTGGGGCTTTCAGTAACAGCACACTGTTTCATATTATGATTTTTTAAAAGCAGAGACAGAAACAACCCAAATAATTCCGTTTACATCTGAATTAAATTTTTCAGGCATTTCTTGGATTTTATTAGTAATTCAACAAGAAGCCTAATATTAGGAGATATGGAATAATTACAAAACAATGGGAGGGATAGAAGTAAAGGGGTGCTGAATTCATAATGCCGAATTTGGCTGACATGGTCACTTTTTTAGTGAATAGAGAGTGATAGATCAGATTTTAATCCTTCAAAGTAATTTTCTATGAATTCAAATATGCGTATTTTTTATACTTACTCTACTAATTGTTTCATTGCAAATGTCAAATCACTAGTAGTTTTATAAGCCATCTCAAAGAATTTGATGGATATTTTCTAAGTCATTTACTCATCCAATTTTCATATAACCCATTGGTATATATTATAATAACAAATATTAGTTAAGGATAAAACATATTTCTGAACAGTGATGCCCATTAGCAATATGACATTGGGCAAGTAAGTTAATTTTCTAGGTCCCGTTAAATGAGGAAATTGGTCTGAATTATTTCTGTATACTTTTTAGTTCTAAATTCTGTGAGGTCATTAAGAATGAGAGAAACAGTCCAATATGTAAATGAAAGTCCCACATTGTAATTTAAAGTCATACATATATAAATATTAGTTACATCATTTCTACTTAGGTTAGCAGTGGTCTCAATAATTTATCTTTTTGAATCAGTTGTGAATATTTATTTCATTGCTTTCCACCATAAGATGAAGTAAAAAACTTCTTGGGATGGCACATTAGAGTAATTGTTCTTTTTATAATAGAGTCCCAAGCTATCTTTCTTGCTTTCTCACTTATAACCCCTGTGCTATAGGCATATCAAACTCTTTTTAATGATTATTTTTGGGGTAACAGCTTTAAGATTCATCTTTTTAAAGTGTTCAATTCAGTGATTTCAATATATTCACAGAGGTGTGGACATCATCACTATCTAATTCCAGAATATTTTTATAACCCCCCAAATAATTACTATACCCATTAGCATGCATTCCTCACAGCCCAGCCCCTGGAAACTGTTAATATACTTTCTGTCTTAATAGATTTGCCCATTCTGAACATTTCATATAGATGGAGCCTTATAATATGTAGCCTTTTGTGACAGACCTCTTTTACTTAAGATAATGTTTTCAAGGTTTACTCATGTTGTATCATGTATCAGTTCTTTATTTCATTTTATGGCCAAATAATACTTGATGATGATGATATGCTACATTTTATTTATCCACTCATCAGTTGATGGAAATTTGGGTAGTTCCCACATTTTGGCTATTATGGATTAATGATGCTATGAGCATTCTTAGAAAGAATTTTTGTGGAAACTTATGTTTCCTTTTCTCTTGGGTATATTCCTAGGAGTGGAATAGCTGATTCACATGGTAAGTCTATGTTTAACTTTTTATTTAAAAATTTTAAAAAAATGTTTATTTATTTTTGAGAGAGAGAGAGACAGAATGTGAGCAGGAGAGGGGCAGAGAGAAGGAGACACAGGATCCAAAGTAGCTCCAGGCTCTGAGCTGTCAGCACAGAGCCCGACCCGGGGCTTGAACAAACTCACAAACCGTGAGATCATGACCTGAGCCGAAGTCAGACGCTCAGCCGACTGAGTCCCCCTGGTCCCCTTGGTCCCCCTGTCTATGTTTAACTTTTTAAGGAGCTGCTAAATTGTTTTCTAACTAGTTTCACCATTGCATAATCCTTCCATCAGTGTATGAAAGTTTTAGTTTTTCCACATTCAAACTTTTAAAATACAAAATTCAAAAAATATCTTTTCATTCATGCAGTTTACTCAACACATATTAAAAGCAAACCTCTATGTACTTGATGTGATTTTCACAAAAGTAAAAACAGAGTGATGTGTGTGATACTATAATGTTTATAATATCTACAGTGTCTTGAATGATTCTCATTTTTACCCTTATAAAACCCAGCTAAACACTCTATAGTACCACACTGCAAAGCAGACAAAAAAGTATAAATTCCTTAGCATAGTCTACACAGTTCCCTATGATCTACTCCCCTTCTCCTACCATCTCTGGCCATGAATCACAACTTTGCTGTAACCTCTACTCCAAAACAAGTGAAACCAAAATCACACCCTAGCCAGTTAAAAGTAAAATCACAGTAAGGCACTTTGGGCATCTCTGAAGTTGTGCCATGCAATTTATTTTTATATATTCCAAGATAACCTGGTTATAAAATATACATTCTGAATAACAAAATGAATTGATTTATTTTTCTCTGTGAAACCTTTAGCTTAAAGAAAGTTGGGAAGAGATGTGGGACATTAAAATGATGTATTTTATTTCTGATAGAAATTAATTACTGGGGTCAGTTATCTGCTAAGGACCCTCCATAATAGGGTCATTGGTATATAAAAGAATGTTTACCTTTTTTCTCTTTAAAATGGGAAGCGTGTTCTTATCCAAAAGTGGTATTGACATGCCAGGTTAAAAAGAAATGGGCTGGGGTATGGCAGTACTGCCTATCTGAATATTACTGCATTGGAAATTATGATCTGTTTCATCTGTAGACCATTCCTTATGGGTATCATTGTCTAGTTTATGATGCTCATGTAACTTCAGCCTGTAACTGTTTCTGTTTAAATGTGGAGGAATGGGATATAAAAACAAATGAATACATAGTATTTCTGAATGAGAATTTCTACAAGACAGCATAGAGGATGGCAGCAGGTGATTTGTGGCAGAATCACTAAGCCTGAAGTCTGCCTGTTTCTCATGTGGGATAAAGACAGGGAAACTAGTGTAGGAAAATCTTCCAGGACACTCTGATAACGCCACTAACGTTCAGGGCTTTCACTTTTCGGGTGTTTCAATCTTTGAAGAAATAGTAACAGTGGAAAAGTACACTAAACATTACTTTGTTTTTTAACTTGTGCTTATATTCCATACTTAGGAGCACTTTTTCTTTCATATACTGTGTAACGTAAAGGGCATGTAAGTGAGAACCTAGGAATGTTAGAGATTATGACATTCAAAAATATCCTCTTATTCCGTACAAATTATAATAAATCAAAACAGTTTTCTTTCTTTTATTGGATCTCTTCTTGGATGCAGTAGGTGGAACACAGTAGATAAATACCCAGGTTCTGGCATCAGATTTCCTGGGTTTGTTATGCCAGGTCTTTCAAAATTCTACCTTTGTGGCTTTGGGAAAGTTGATGAACATTTCTGTTCCTTAGTTTATTCATCCATCATCTATCATCTATAAAATAGGGAAAATGTTAGCATCTTCATCATAGGGTTATTGTGACATTAAATATAATCCATTCAAAGATTAATATGTTACTGTTATCAGCTCCAGGGGGAGGAAGAAGTCTTCCTTTCTAATTTTGTCTCTCAGTGTGTGTCTTGCCCTATTCCTCTGGCCCCATGAAACCTGATTCAGTAACAGGCTCACTTTATTGTACTTTCATGCTTTCACAGATGCCCACTCCTACTTTTCTTTCTGTCAAAGACAGTTTCAAACTTTGTTTCACTGATTGAGCCACCCAGCCACCCCAGTATGAAGTATAAATATGTTTCTGGAGCGCCTGGGTTGCTCAGTCGGTTGAGCGTCTGACTTCAGCTCAGATCATGATCTCACAGTTTGTGGGTTCGAGCCCCACATCAGGCTCTGTGCTGGCTGCTTGCTCAGAGCCTGGAGCCTGCTTCAGATTTTGTGTCTCCTTCTCTCTCTGCCCCTCCCCCACTCATGCTTTGTCTCGCTCTGTTTCTCAAAAATAAATGTAAAAAAAATTATATATGCGTCTTATATTTAAAACGACTATATGATTTCATGCTCTTGGCACTTTAAAATAATTGCAGTAGTTTTTAATAAATTATTTTACTGAATATTAAGTAAAGAACACCTTATTTTAAGAGCTATTTTAATTATTGTATTTCTAGGAAATCTTGGTCTAATTTTTAAAATTTATTTATATATCATGGCAGTAAGGGAGGGCAGGAAGTCTCTGAAGAGACTTGCCCCCTAATCCTTTCCACTGAAGGGATTTAGGAAATTGTAATATAACTGAGTCCAAGTGAATGGGTTAAAAATGGTAGTGTATCAGAGCATCAGAGTTGTGTAATGAACAGAGGGACAGAGCAGTTTTACTGCATGTGGCACATAGCCTCAGGCAAATAGACTCAGGAAAATCATCTTGGCCATGAACCCTTGAGTTGCAAAAAGGAAGTGTGAGAATTGTAGCTAAAACAAAGCAGAACCAAAGCCAACTTTAAAGATAGGCAAACTCAGGGACTCTGCTAGATTGAATGTACCCATTAGAAAATCACACTCTCTGAACAACTCTACCCCTTAGGGTACTTGGCTTAAAGAGAAGGTGGTAAATGTATGTAAAGAAAATGGATCATAGTCCTCCTGCCAGTCTCATGTGAGGATGCATTACTTGACTAGTAGACAAAGTCCACCTCATCTCCTTGTCTGGGAGCATAAATGCATAATTGCATGTGTGGCCCTGGAAAAGCTAGACCTAAAGCTAGACCTAATTCCTTCCTAAAGGAATGGAAGATTTTATATGTAGAGGTGCACCTGAGATTAAGATAATTTAATAGAGTATTGAAAAGGTAAAGGGGGGACATGATGATAGTTATTAATATTGTAAGAGGTATGAAGAGCATGAGAAGACTTGTTTACCAAAGTCAAGAATACTGGAACTACAGGGAATTTTGAATTCTAGAATCAAAATTGAATGATTGAGAATCATTCTAGAAAAATAAAATGGACTATTTCTCTATCAAATTAATATTAGATGCACTGTGATTCAATTCTTGTGGCAGGTGAGCAAGATAAAAATGTAGATATTTTGTGGATGGATTTAAGTAGACAATAGTAATGGTAATGGTCATTAGATAGATTTTTTATGCTAGCTAGATCAACTGGTAATGCTGTGGCAATTAAAAATTGCCTAAATTCCAGTAAATTTAAATAGGAAAGATTTGGTTTTTTGCTCATAACACGTGTTTATGATGTGTTGGAGGGTGGAAGCATGGGTGCTTCTTTACATTGACCTCACTCAAGTACCTAGATGGAGGGAAGCTCCAGCTAGCTATATGCTTCTAAATTTGTCAACGTGGGAAGAAAAGATGTGACAACTTGCAAACTACCTCTCAACAAAGGTGTGCACATGTATGTGTGTATGAAATTGGCAAATTGACTCTAAAATATGTATGAAAAATACAAAGGGCCTGTAAAACCACAATTCTTTGAAAAAAGGATAAATTTGTAGAACTTATTCTACTGGGTATGAAGACTAATTTAAAAACTATACTAATGAAGACATATACTGTTGGTACAAGGATAGTTAAATAGACTAGTGGAATAGAACAGAGGACCTAGGAATAGAACTGAACACCTGTGAAGACTTGATTTATGGCAAAACTTGGCATTGCAGAACCCTGGGCAAAGAGTATTCTTTTCAACTGATAGTGCTTCCTTTATTGATTGGCATAATGAGAAAAAAAAAAAAAGCAAAGCTTGATCACTACCTCACACCATGCACAAAAATCAATTTTTTTTCCTTCTTTCTCTTCTTTTTTTTTTTAATTTTTGCTGAACAAAAATTGATTTTGTATATAGGATGAGGTAAAGGTCAAGTTTAACAGGACATTACCAGATGTTGAACATTGATCAAGTTTAATAGAACATTGCCAGACCTCAGAAATCTTCCTTGTGTATCCTCCCAACAATTATTGTTTCCTTTCTCTCCCTAAATAACCACCATCCTGACTTTTAAGACTATATATTAGTTTTGCTTATTTGTGTATATCAAATAAATGGGAGCTTATAGAAGATAATCTAACGTGCATTGCTTGTTTCTCTTCACATCACGTGAGACTAATTTGTGTCGCTGCTATACTTCTTATTTTCATTATTGTGTAGTATTTCATGGTATTATTGTCCTACAATTTATCCAGTCTATTGTTAAAAATGTAAATTGTTTCTAGTTTTTTTGCTATGAATATCCTTGTATGTGTCCCTTGGTACTCACGTGCACACATTTTTATTAATGTTATGCCTAGAAACAGGACCACATGCATAATTTGTGGGGACCATGCAGAGTGATAATGTGTGGTCCCTTGTTTAACATTTATTAAGAATTTCAAGACAGTTGCAACAGAGCATTAAACCAAGCATGGTGGCCTTCTAAGTTCAAGACGCTATGAAATTGCACAGGTTACATGTCTGTGAAACTGCTGGGATTTGGGGAATTATTTACTGTTGCAGTATTATTCATGGGGAGTTCTGGGGTAAAATTGCTGGTTTATGGGTTTTGCATAAATTAAACTGTGGGATTAAGTGACAAACTCTTTTCCAAAGTGTACCAATTTACAGTATTGTCAGCAATATATGTGAATTCCAGTTGGTCCACACCCTTGAAAGCATTACAAGTCTTATTAATAATAGTTACTCTAATGTGGGTATGATTATATCTCATTGAATTTTGTTTTGAATTTCCTTTACAATGAATAAAGTTTATTACCTTTTCATATGTTTGTTGTCCATTTGGATATCTATTCTTGATGAAACCCCTATTTAAGACTCTTGCCCATATATTTCTATTTGTGTGACAGTGTCAATTACAGGACAGGAAAATTACAGAATAAACAATAGATAAAATATATACATTTTGTTTGTCTCCTATTAGCTTTAATCATATTATTAAAAAATGATTTACTTCCTAATACTATATGGGCCTAAATTAGGATCGCTGAGTATTATTGTATTCACATATTGTGCTTTTGATGTTTAGTATTTATTTTGGGCTTCTTTCTTATTCCTAGGCATAGGAAACAACAAATATAAAAACCTTGAAGGCAGAAGTGTGATTGTCTTTTTTGGGGCAACAAGAAGGCCACTGTGGCTAGAGAATGTGGAGGAGAGTGTGGTAGGAGATGAGATCAGACAGGTAGTTGAGTTAGAGTCTTAAAGATCTTTGAAAGGACATTGGTTTTTACCTGAAAAAAACAAACAAACCTGGAAACTGCTGGGATATTTTAACAGAAAAGTCACATGATCAGACTTAAGTTTTGAATGAGTCACTCTGGTTCCTCTTTTGAGATTATAAAGTAGAAGCATAGGAAAGAAAGTTTAGGAAGTTATTATAAACTCCATGGGAGATAAAATGGTAGTCTGGATTAGGGTGGTAGGTAGCACAGGAAGTCGAGAGATAGAGTTGGATTCGGCATACAGTTTGAACAATAATAAACTCTTTTATATTTACTCATGTAGTCACCATTGCTAGTGCTATTCATTCTATCTGTAGGTCCATATTTCTCTATGGTATCATTTTCCTTTTGCCTGTTGGACCTCCGTATTGAAGTGCATTTGACACGCAATAAATATATTGGTTTCAGGTGTACACCATAGTGATAATTTCATAATAGTGATTATGAAATTCTCACTGCAATAAGTGTAGTTACCATCTGTCATCATAAAAAATTATTCTAACATTACTGACTATATGCTCTATGCTGTATGTTTCATCCCCATGACTTATAACGAGAAGCTTGTACATTTTTATCTCTTTGTCCTATTTTGCCCATCCCTTTACCCTCTTCCCCTCTTCTCTCTGGCAACCACCAATTTGTTCTCTTATGTGTGAATCTATTTCTGTTTTTTTTGTTGTTGTTGTTGGTATGTTCATTTCTCTTATTTATTTGTTTTTTTAGATACCATATCTAAATGAAATCATGTAGCATTTGTCCTTTTGTGTCTGACTTATTTCACTTAGCATAATACCCTTAAGGTCTATCCATGTTGTCTCAAATGGCGAGGTTTCATTCTTATTCATGGCTGAGTAATATTCCAGTGGGGTGTGTGTGTTCTTTATCCATCCATCTATGGATGAAGTGTTGGGTTACATATCTTGGCTATTGTGTATAATGCTATAACAACCATAGGGGTGCAAATATCTTTTTGAATTAGTTTTTTTGTTTTCTTTGGATAAATATTCCGAAGTGGAATTTTTGTGTTGTATAGTATTTCTACTTTTAATGTTTTGAGAAACCTCCATACTGTTTTCCATAGGGTCTGCATCAATTTACATTCCCACAAGAGTTCTCTTCCACTACATCCTCACTAACACTTGTTATTTCTTGTCTTTTTGATACTAGCCATTCTGACTGGTATAAGGTGATATCTCATTGTGGTTTTGGTTTGCATTTTCCTGATGATGAGTGATGTTGAGAATCTTTTCAGGTGTCTGCTGGTCATCTGTATGTCTTCTTTGGAAAAATGTCTATTCAGGTCCTCTGACCATTTTTTAACTGGATTATTTGGGTGGTTTTTTTTTTTTTTGGTGTTGGGTTGTATGAATTCTTTATGCATTTTGTATATTAACCTTTTTTTTTTTTTTAATTTTTTTTCCCAACGTTTATTTATTTTTTGGGGGACAGAGAGAGACAGAGCATGAACGGGGGATGGGCAGAGAGAGAGGGAGACACAGAATCGGAAACAGGCTCCAGGCTCTGAGCCATCAGCCCAGAGCCTGATGCGGGGCTCGAACTCACGGACCGCGAGATCGTGACCTGGCTGAAGTCGGACGCTTAACCGACTCCGCCACCCAGGCACCCCTATATTAACCTTTTATTGAAGTATTATTTGCAAATATTTTCTTCCATTCGGTAGGTTGCCTTTTTGTTTTGTTGCTGATGTCCTTAGTGTAAAAATTTTTTAGTTTGATATAATCCCACTTATTAATTTTTGCTTTTGTTTTCCTGCCTGAGGAAACAAATCCGGAAAATTATTGGTAAGGCTTATGTCCAAGAAATTACTGCTTATGTTTTATTTTAGTAGTTTTATGGTTTCAGGTCTTACATTTAGGTCTTGAATCCATTTTGAGTTTATTTTTGAGTATGGTATAAGAAAGTAGTCCAATTTCATTCCTTTACATGTAGCTGCTATTGGCTTTCCTTTAACATATCTTATTGTGTGGTTCTGTAGGTGATGAATTCTTTCAGCCTTTGTATGTCCTTTTTTTCAACTATATTTTTGAAAGATATTTTTGGGTATTGAATTCTAGGTTAACATTTTTTTCTTTTAGGTTTTCAAAGATGTTGTGTACTGTCTTCTGACTTCACATTATTTCTGATGAGAAGTCTGCTGTCATTCTTAATTTTTGTTCCCCTATGTATAATGTGTCTTTTTTTTCTCTGTCTCTTTTAAGATTTTGTCTGTATCTCTGGTTTTAAGGATCACTGTTCTTTATTGCCTTTTCTAATGCCTTGAAAAGATGTTGTTCCATTTCTTTTTTGCCCAGAGTTTTAGTTGTTTCAGGTTAGCGAGTAAATATGGGCCCTGTTACTCTATTTTGTTTGGAAGTAGAGATCTGTCAGGATTCTGCATATATTGTTGACCCTTGAACGTGAGTTGGAAGTATATAGGTCCACTTATACATGGAATAAAAAAATTTTTTTTAGGGGCGCCTGGGTGGCACAGTCGGTTAAGCGTCCGACTTCAGCCAGGTCATGATCTCGCAGTCTGTGAGTTCGAGCCCCGCGTCGGACTCTGGGCTGATGGCTCAGAGCCTGGAGCCTGTTTCCGACTCTGTGTCTCCCTCTCTCTCTGCCCCTCCCCCGTTCATGCTCTGTCTCTCTCTGTCCCAAAAATAAATAAACGTTGAAAAAAAAATTAAAAAAAAAATTTTTTTTTAAATTTATCTTGAGAGAGACAGACACAGCATGAATGGGGGAGGGGCAGAGAGAGAGAGAGAATCCCAAGCAGGGTCCACAGTGTCATCACAGACCCCAGTGTGGGGCTTGAACTTATGAAATCATGAGATTATGACCTGACCAAAACCAAGAGTCGGACTCTTATCTGAATGAGCCGCCCAGATGCCCCAAATTTTTAAAATAAATACAGTACTGTACATATATTTTCTCTTCCTTATGATTTTTTTAAAATAAAAATTTTTAAATGTAGTGTACTTTATTGTAAAAATGTAGTCTGTAATACGTATAACATACAAATGTGTTAATCAACTGTTTATGTTATCAGTAAGGCTTCCAGTCAACAATAGGCTATTAGTAGTTAAGTTTTCAGAGAGTCAAAAAGTTATATGTGGATTTTTGACTGTGTGGGGAATTGGTGCCTCAACCCTTGTGTTGTTCAAGGGTCAACTGTATTTTGAAGATAAATTTGTCAGAAGTTTTCTCTAATGACAATTTTATATATTTCTTTGAAAATCTCTATGACCTTTATTTCCTTATTATGCTTTAATGCACTAGTGAGATATCCTTTACAATGTTGGACAGATAGAGATAGTGGAGATCTTTGTCTCATTCCTGATTTCACTATAAAATGTTTTTAACATTTTGACATTGTGCATAATTAAAAAATTCTTTGTAGGTGTCATTTATCAGCTTCAGAAATCTACTCCTAGGTTTCAGAGATTAAAAAAAAAAATAAATGGGTGTTGGACTTTTTCAGTTGCTTCCTCTGCATCTATTTAATCAAAGGATTCTTTTCTATTATTCTGTTAATATTGTGATTACAATTTTTTAAAAAGTTTTTATTTATTTTGAGAGAGAGGAAGAGGGAGAGGGAGAGAGAATCTCAAGCAGGTTCTGTGCTGTCAGTGCAGAACCCAATGTGGGGCTTGATCCCATGACCTAAGAGATGACTTGAGCTGAAACCAAGAGTTGGATGCTTAACTGACTGATCCTCCCAGGTGCCCCTGTAATTACAGTTTTAACTGTGACTTACTTTTTGAGATATAATTTATATAAGGTAAATTGATGTTAAGTGTATTATTGTTCAATGAGTTTTGAGAAATGTATACACCTGTATACCTTTCTTAATGGAAAAGAGAGAGAGAGAAAGGTATATAGGTGTGTACATTTATTAAGTGTGTACTACTACTACCATCAAGATACAAAAACAGAATATTTTCACTATTCCAGAATGTTTTCTCTTACCTTCTAGTCAATACTGTCTCCATCTAAAGGCAATTATTGTTTTGGTTTTTATAACCAGAGATTAATTTTGCTTGTTCTTGATCTTCACATAATAAAATTAAAGAGTAATACTCATTTGCACCTAGTTTCTTTAACTCAGTACAGTTTTTAAGATTTATATATGTTAGTGTACATAAATTAATTTTTATTTCTTTCATTGTGTGAATACATCACAATTTGTTTATTCATTCTCCTATTGATGGAAATTTGGATCATTTCCAGTTTCTTGCTATTATAAATCTGCTGTGAACATTGTTCATATTTTATGGACATATGCTTTAATTATCTTGTGTATGTCTCAAAGAACAGAATTGCTCAGTTATAGGCAGTGTGACCAGCCATCCCTGTAAGTTTGAGACTGTATTTTATTTTATTATTTTATTTTTTAATTTTTATATTCTATTCCATTATTTTATTTTGAAACTGTTTTCTTTTTGTAACAGAAAGCCCCACATCTCTAGAAACCCAGTAGACTCCCTAGTTATAAGGTAGATGTATGTTTAAATTTACAAGTTTCCAAACAGTTTTACATGGTTGTTATAACATTTTATACTCCTATTCGAAGCCTACAATGTTTGAGACATTGTGTGTGGTTCTAGGAATTCATTGGTGAGTAAGATGGACAAGGTCCCTGCCCTTATGAAACATATGTTCTGGTAGGGTTGATAAACATTGAATGGATCATTCTAAGTGGGTTGCATGAAAATCTGCTGTTAAGCCAATATATTTACATGAGTGATTCTTTTTGTGTGTTTAAAAATATATTTGCAGAATAGACCTAATAAGAAGCACATCTGCTCCCTGATATATCTAACAGGAATACCACAATTAAATCAGAAAGTTTTAATACAGTATCTCATGTATGTAACTGAAGTACATGTAAGTTCTCAGTATTGGGCCTGACTCATTCGGTGGTACTTCCATATAGTTGTCCAGGTTGCCACTGGTTTATAGGAAACAGAAAACATTTATGGCTGCTGATTTTTTTTGCCTCAAAGATCCTTCTCTCTGGATTACTTGCCACTTTATAAATTACAATGTATGGTCATCACTATTGTTTCTCCCATTGAAGAGATTACAGAAAGTCAACTAAGAATCTCCACAGGTCTTCATTATTGTTAGCTTGTATTTTCAAATTTGCTATTTTTGCATAGTGCCTGCAAGTTTTCTTTTTATCCAGATGGACTCAGCAAACAAATATCTTTAAAATTTTTTTAAATGTTTTTATTTTATTTTTGAGAGAGAGACACAGAGTGCTAGTGGGGGGAGGGGCAGGGAGAGAACGAGACACAGAATCCAAAGCAGGCTCCAGGCTCTGAGCTATCAGCAGAAAGCCTGATGTGGGGCTCGAACTCATGGATGGTGAGATCATGACCTGAGCTGAAGTCGGACACCCAACTGACTGAGCCACCCAGGTGCCCCTACAAATATCTTTTATGTTGTATCAAAAACATCACTATCCACATATATCATATTATTTGTATCCTAAATTTAAAACACTTTATCTGGCAATGCTTATTTTATTCAAGTTTTGATCTAAGTCCAATTATATGCAGACACTTTTTCCCCAGGCATTTTGACTTAGAAAGATTTTGGAAACAATCTGATACTTAAAAAGCATTACCTACCAAAAAGACTCCACCAAATGAGTTCACTGATTTTTTACTCTGAATGTTGAGATTGTCTGAAGCTTATAAAATTCTTATGTCAACAAAGGAGCGGAAAATGTTTTGTGTCTCAGGTAGAAGTATTTTCCCGATTGATGAGGAAATAATAAACTCACTGAAGCTTTGTTCCTGCCTAGAAACAGTTCCTAGTTTCTGTGTAAGCAAGAACTATGCCTTGAGAAGTTTCTTATCTTAGTGCCTAGTCCATTGTAGGGTCTTTATATAAGGGTTTCTTGTTTTGCAACTGTACTAATTTCCTATTGCTGCTTTAATAAATTACACAAACAGTGGCTTAAAACAGCACAGATTAATTTTCTTATAATGCTGAATGTTAGAAATCTGGAATTATTTTTGCTGGGCTAAAGTCTGTGTCAGCAGAAGTAGTTCCTTCTGGAGGCTCTGAGGAGAGTAACCATTTCCTTGTCTTTTCTGTCTTCTAATGGCCATCTCTCTCTGTGCCTTATAGTTTCTTCCTCCATCTCAGTTCAGAGTGCATCACTCCAGTCTCTTCTTTCATCACCCTTGTGCCTTCTCTCACTCTAATTCTTTTTTGTGGTCCTCTTATATGGACTATTGTGATTACATTGGGTCTATCAGGTAATCCAGGATAATCTGCCATCTCAGAATCTTTAATCACATCTGTGAAGTCCCTTTTACATATAAGGTAAGGTGTATAGGTTCTGGTTATTTGGGCATGAGCATATTTGAAAGACCATTATTCAGTCCACCACAGCAACCAGCATAGAGCATTGTACGTTGCAATTACCTAATTTGTGTTTGCTAAATTGCTTATTATATAACCATTCATAAGCTTTTGCCTAGATAGAAGTTTTTTTTTGTTTTTTGTTTTCCAAAGAAGCCTCAGAACCAACTGTCTTCATTTGAATTCTCTAAAGGACTGTTCTGTCAAGCAGTGTCTTGTCTTCTCCAAGGAGGTTTTACTTCCATTTGGCTCATTGAAATTCAGATCAATGAATATAATGGAAAGTTCATAGTATGTGTGTATATGTGAATATCATAAATGAGAGGAGTGAGGGAGTATATGGGAATTCTCTGTACTTTCTTCTCATTTTCTATAAACCTAAAACTGTTCTAAAAAAGAAAATATGCTAATTAAAAAAATCAGACCATGACTAGAATACTTAATATAGTTCTGACATATATTAACTGTTCAGCTATCAGTTTTATTACTTGATGCCCTCTCTCTTTCTGATATAGCATGGTTTCCAGTCGAGACTAGTGCTTATCCTCTGAACTCTTACAACATTTAATTGTCTATATGATATAATTTATTATCTTACAGATTAACAGAATGTTCGAGTTGTAAGGAATCTTAAAGGTCAACAATGATAATTCCTTTAATTTCAGATGAGGAAACTGAGGTATAGAGAGGTCTAGTAATTTGTTCAAGGTCATACAATATTATTTTTTCTATTATTTATTAATAAACTATAAGGCTATTTGATTTATTGAAATTATCATTTTTGTTCTTTGAAATTTTCAAGTGCAAAATCAGTAGTTGTTAATCCTGAACTTATTATATAAATTTTAATCCTTTCCTCTAAATTGTTTTCCAGTTAAGTCATAGGTAGTTTTCTGTTTCAGTCCTAGGACAGATTCTCAATTTTTGACCAATGATAATAAAACTCATTTGTACTTTTTTATATATTTAAAAAAAATTCTATTTGACTTTTTTTTTCAAAACTGTTATGACTTCTTAACATAAAATAAGATTTTTCATCTGTACCATAGGCAGTCACTTGAGCTAATAAAATATAAAGAAGGAAAAATCACTAATAATTTAGTTTTTTTTCCTTTCATTATGCTATTTATTTATGTATTTTCAAGCCACATGAAACCTAAGTGGCTTAAATTGCCTAAAAAAATACTCTTGAATATGAACTAAAAGAAAAAGAAGAAAAAGCATTATAGATTAAAAAAAATCAAGCGAGATTTTTTTCTTGAGGAGTTAAGTTGAAGACATTAAGAGCTGATCAAATCAAACATATTTCACATGAACTTATCATCTGGACTTTCAGAGCTGATTATTTCTGCCAGCTTTTTTATTAATGGAAATATCTTTAATAGGCATGTATCTTTCATTAGTATGTCTTTTTACCTCCCCATCTAATTTGCAAGAAGGTACAAACCCTTGCTTTCTAATACCTCCTTCCATATTTTGATCTCTAAGGAGATCTGTCAACCTCTCTCCAGGCTCATACCATTCACCTCTCCCCCTGCTACTGTTTTTGTTGTCATGCTCTTAAAGGTATCTTTTTATTATTAAAAAAAACTCATCATGTATATGACATATCTAAATCTTTGACCTATTGATATTTCTACCAACTCTTCTTCATCATTACCCAATAGTCTCCATATCTGACTAGTTACTAAGCCATATTTATTATTATTATTATTATTATTATTATTATTATTATTAATTTTTCTAAATAACTTTCATGTTCATCCTTCGGTCCATGTCCTCATTTGTTCCTTCTTTTGTTATGGTATTCATCTGGTTTCTTCAGGAGAATTTAAAAATAGCTTATTGGGTATTTTCCCAATTATTAGTTTCTTCTCTGGTAACATATCCTTCATATCCTCACAAAGTGATCTGTTTAAAACATGGATTTATTCATGTCCTTCCTGCCCTTATGTCATTTTTATAATAATGATAGGTATTATTTACTAAGCATCTTATTGTGTATGTGCCAAGCGCTGTGCTAGATGCATTATAAACATTGCCCTTAATACTCATGTCAAATCTATAAGATTAGCTATCTTTGTTAACAGACGGAAAAATTTAAGGTTTCTGGTGTTTAAATAATATGGTAGAGATGGGCCCAGTTATACCAGTACCTAAAGCTTTTTTCTGTTTATGCAGTTTATTATCAGTAGGATAAAAATATTTAATCCTTGGCCTAGCATATGAGGACATCCATGATTGAACTCCTCCTGTCTCTTTATCAGCCTGTTCCGCTAATTCTGCTTACTTTATTAAGCCATACACAGCAATATGAAGCTTGTCATTCTTTCATTTTTTACTGAGTACCTACTTAGAGATAGGGCCAGGGATTGTAGATGTAACAAGATGAATACGCTTACCGTCTAGTAGAGGATAGAGATGTGAACCAATAAATAACATAGTATAGTGCATACAATTATAGGAATATGTCTAAGGTGCAGAGATAGTTCAGAGGAGGAAGTAGGGATGGATCAAGGGAGACTTCACAAAAGAATGAGATTGGATCTTAGTCATGAAAGATAAATCACAGTTTTCAGGCATCTCCTCATTTGGGAGTGGGGAAGGGTTAGGAAAATGGAAATAAGACTTTCGAAAGAGAGAAAAGGGTGTCATTAGGCTGGGAGAAGGGGGCTAGCATATGGAACCAGACTCTTGCTCAGAATGAGCATCTGACCAGAGTGGTAAGTCTGACACCATGTCTGGCTGAGTTGCCATTTTGGTAGTGTGTGTGTCCTACTAAGAAAAATACCTGCAGTACTGAGCATACTGTATTTTTCTTCAAAACAGCTATTTTTCCTCAAAATATTCATATATTGGTTTCATATTTGTTGGATATTGTATATTTTTTGTTTATTATCTGTATTTTTCCATTAGAACAGTAAATGTGAGTATTTTGCCTGTTTTGTTCATTGCTGTGCACCTGGTACCTGGAATACTACTTAACATGTAATAGAGACACAAAAATTTATTAAATAAGTGTTGAATGGATGATTTTAAGTGACTTACGTAGGTGTTTTAAAGATCACTTAGGACCTACATGTTGACTGTTTGATGGAGATACACTTTGGTGTAAACTTTTGCATTGAAATGATTTAACTCCATGGAACAAGTGGTTAAAAGCATGGGTTTTCCAATTAGTCTTCTTGGGTTCTTATTCTGGCTTTACACTTCCCATTAATGTGTCCTTCTGCAGGTTACGTTATCCTTCTATGCCTTATTATAAAATGGAGGATAATTATAGTACTTATTTCATGGTGTTGCTCTGAGGATTAAATGAGATAGTACATTAAAGTGCTTAGCACACTGTGTGACACATAATTGGTGTGCAGCAACTATGAGCTATTTTGATTTTGTGAAATATTTTCATGAGCACTAGGGAATGAGCGAAGTGTTATGGAATATGTCAGTTGGCAATATTCAATGAACGAAAATTACATGAGGGATATTTTTGTATAAAATCATTGATATAAATGTTAAAAAATAAATAATTTGCTTATGATATAAATAAGACAGGCAGTTTAGAAGCAACCTTTTTATTCATAACACTCAGTAAATGTTTGAAGAACTGTTTTGTAATTTCAATGTCAAATTGAATATAAAGCTATTTTAGACTTTAATTTTTAAAAATATGTAAGCTTGTCCAATGAGGCATTATCTCAGTAGCATATTTTTCAAATATTTAGTTTAGAGTCTAAAATATTATTTAACTATAAACTGCTATGGAAAATGAACATCATATTGAATTTACAAACATATTAGTCTCACTTAGTTTTTAATGTTTCACATGTGTTGAATACAATTATTCACCTCATACTCATTCCAGCCCAAATATTAATTAATTAAAAAAATTAACTTTATTATCCTTTTACTTCATTATTTTAAGGAAAATGTTTATTTTTGAAGATTCCTCCATGCTTACATAACCTTGCCAGAATACTCTTTTTAAAGCATAAATGTGCTAACTCCCCACTAAAAGCTTTGAATGCATCCCCTTTATTCCTAAATGAAGTATAAAAATCTTGGCATGGTATTTTGTACCTCTATGATCTGGTCCTCAACTGTGTCTCCAGTTTGATTTTATTAGTACTGTTCACTCATAGGTTGTCTTGCCTGTGGTTCCCTAAGAGATCCATTACTTTTACTTTTGACCTTCCTTGGCATATATTGTTGTATCCATCTAAGTTTTTCTTTCTCTCTTCTGAATGCCTAGGATACTTTTACTTGTTTTCCAATGCAATTCAATTTTCATATTTTGAAGCCTCTAAATTTCCTGTAGGAAGTGCTTTTATCTTTGGGTATAGATGCTTTACATATTATTCTTAGGGTGCTTTCACAATATGTGGCATTATTATTATTTTTTAAAATATTTATTTATTTATTTTTGAAAGAGAAAGAGAGGGGCAGAGAGAGAGGGGGACAAAAGATCCAAAGCAGGCTCTGCACTGACATCAGAGAGTCCTATTTGAGGCTTGAACTCAGGAACTGAGATCATGACCCGAGCCAAAGTTAGGCACTTAGCTGATTGAGCCACCCAGGTGCCCTGACAATAGATAGCAATATTCTTTATATCTTCTAAAACTGTGGGTTAGTTTTTTTAAATGGATTAGTTATTTTATTTTAAATAGAGTTGTTAAATGCATATTTGAACTTTAGTTTGTAATGTCTTTAGTTTGTAATTTAATTAGCAATGTCTCTTTCTGTTGCTCAGCTTAATTTTTACATGCCCTTGGTTTTAGCGTGCCTGAATTTTGGCTAAGATGCACTCTCTACTGGTAAGCCTGGATTAATCAAATTTTATTTTATTTTATTATTTTATTTTTTTAAAATATTTATTTTTGAGAGAGACAGAGACAGAGTGTGCATGGGCAAGGGGCAGAGAGAGAGGGAGACAGAATCTGAAGCAGGCTCCAGGCTCTGAGCTGTCAGCAGAGAGCCCGATGCAGGGTTGAACTCATGAACCATGAGATCATGACCTGAGCCAAAGTCAGACACTTAACTGAATGAGCCACCCAGCTGCCCCTAGATTAATCAAATTTTAAAGCAACATCTTATTTTGAAAAAAGGGGATGAATTAACAGACTATGAATTCTCTAATTATGGCAGATCCTGTAGGCAGAAGATCTAGACATTTCATGGTGGTGAAAACCTGGGCATATGTGATCAATATATCAAGAACTTGGGCTCTGGGGTCAGACAGGCCTGACTAAACACCTATTCCACCACTTACTGGCTGTGTAAATTTCAGCAATCCCTAAACCAGCATGTCTGTTTTGTAAATTTCTTAATCTCTAAGACTTGGTTTTCTCATCTTTTAGAAGGGGGATATTAACAGTATCTATCTTAACGTTTAATGGTGCTTTGCACATAAGATGTGTTAAACATGATAGAGGAGGAGGAAGAGGAGGAGGAGAAGGAGAAGAAAGGGATGAGGAGGGAGGGGGAGGAGGAGGAGGAGATGAAGATCAACTGTGGATCAATTGTTTATGTGTTGACTCCTCAGTGAAATAGAAACATGATGTTACAAGAATCAACTAGGACTTGGCATACAGGACTGGTAAACTATTTGTTAGTGAAATAATATGAGAGAAGTATCTGAAGGAAAAAAAAAAGGAAGGTGGAACATTTGAATTTGCTACTTTTGCTTTATAATATTACTTTTGTTTTTGTGTGATGATGACACAGCTATTCTGTTTGTTAGATTGTCACTCATATAGTGGAAATTTGTAGGGTTTGTAGGTTTGTGAATCATATATCCATAAATGGTAATAAGATTTAGGTTTGAGAAATCTGGTTTGTGATGAGTTAAAGCACTATAATAAATCATTACCACAGCCTAGATATAGTCCAAGTCTAACAGAAGATGACAAGAGAGAAATAGAATCAACTCTGCTTGATTGCAGAGTAAGGTTATGTAATTTGTTTTAAAATAGCATTAAAAATTTCTGTAATTTGTAGGGTGAAATCCCAATAATTTTGCTGATTGAATTCTATTTTCCATTTACTTATCCTAATCAAACACATTGACTCTCACTACTAAATCTTAATATAATTTGGCCTTTTAGAGAACATTAAAAAAGAAAAACAAGTCAATGGAGGCTTAATCAAGGAAGAAAGACTAAATATGTATTCTTCCTTTCTGTTCTGGCATGGGGAAGAATGTTAATTTATTCACTCACTGATTTTGTGCCCTTATCCAAATGTACTGTGTTCTCTTTTGTGTCTATTGAATGTTATAGATCCTATATATCTTTTTGTATTATTTTGAACTTGAAATAGAGCTTAATTGGATAAAATTTAGCACTAGAGTATAAGCGCCTTAAGACCCAGAGATTTGGCCTTTTCACATTTATATTAGTACAGTGATAGTACAGTGATTAGTACAGTAAACATAGTACATGTTTACTGATGGTTGAATGAAGTTTTTGGCAAGTGTGTGTATGAATGTGGAGGGTGAGGAGGAGATGAACCAAGGAAAATGTTCTCCTAACTAGTGGATATTGAGGTAAATTAGTACTTTTAATAATTATCCTAATGGTGTTTTTTAAAAGTCCTATTAAGAGGACATTAGTTATATCTAATGATGATTCATTTAGAATGTTGTCACCAGACAAGAACAAAACAGAGTTAGATGGATGTAGACACTTAAATTGAATTGACATCCATGGCTCAATGTCTGTTTTGTTTTATCTTATCTGTGGATGACAGGTATTGGCTATTTTTCTTTCTGGGAAATTTCACTTTACATAAAAAACAGAAATATGTTTCAATGTAATATCCCAATACTTTTGTTTCAGATAAGTTGATTTGATAATCATGAATACTTTATAACTGAGAAAAAACTGTATGTAAGACAATGTACTATTTTCACACACATTTCCATCTTTTGCTTGAATTATAGAAATAGTTCTTGGTGTGTACTCTTCTAATTCATTTTCCACACAGCAGTCAGAGGTTTCTTTTTCATGCAAATCTTATTCTCCATTCCTTTTCCACTGTTTGTATATATGTGTAGTCACATACACATGCACACTTAAAAATAAAAGCAAAATAAAAACAATGCTCAATGTCTTACAGTTGTATTTTAAGAGAAGAACAAAATACTTAACTAGTATTGGACTCCATATAGTCTTGACTCTGTTGAGCTTTGTTTTCATCTTATACCACCTCTCTTTATCCCAGACTCACATGTAAGAGGCAACTTTTAATTTATTTATTATTTCATTATTTTCTTAATGTTTATTTATTTTTGAGAGAGAGAGACACACACATGGAGTGTGAGTGGGGAAGGGGCAGAGAGAGGGAGACACAGAATCTGAAACAGACTCCAGGCACTGAGCTGTCAGCACAGAGCCGATGTGGGGGTTAAACTCATGAACCACGAGATCATGAGCTGAGCCAAAGTCAGAAGCTTAACCAACTGAGCCACCCAGGTGCCCCAAGAGGCAACTTATTAAATGTCTTCTATTTTTTTTCCAACTTTACTGAGGTATAATTGACAAAATTGTAAGACATTTAAATGATTTGATTAATGTATACACTGTGATAGGATTCCTCCTATCTAGTTAGTTGATATATCCATGTATCTATATCAATTAATTGATTTTCAAAATTTCTATGAATTTGGCTTTTTAAAAATTAGATTGCACAATTAAGTGATAACCTGCAGAATTTGTCTTTCTTTGTCTGGCAAGTGTGTGTATGAATGTGGAGGGTGAGGAGGAGATGAACCAAAGAGATGAATCATATCTCACTTAGCATAATGCATTCCAGGTCCATCCATGTTGTTGAAAATGGAAAGATTTACTTCTTTCTCATGGTTGAATTATATTCCTGTGTGTGTGTGTGTGTGTGTGTGTGTGTGTGTGTGTGTGTGTGTGTGAATTTTCTTTATTCATTCATTGATGAAACTTAGATAGTTTCTCTGTCTTGGTTATTGTAAATAATGCTGCAGTGAACATGGGGGGGGGTACATATATCTCTTCAATATCCTGTTTTCATTTCCTTTGGATATATAATTATCCAGAAGTGGGAGTGCTGGATCATATGGTAGTCCTATTTTTAATTTTTTGAGGAACTTCCATACTGTCTTCTTTAGTGGCTGTATCAATTTACATTTTGAACCTTTTCCTCCATATCCAAAACTCATTGTGGTTTTGATTTGCATTTATCCAATGACTAGTGATGCTGAGCACCTTTTCATGTACCTGTTGGCCATCTGCATGTCTTCTCTGGAAAAATGTCTATTCAATTCTTCTGCCCATTTTTTAATCAGAATTTTTATTTTTTTTGCTACTGAGTTGTGTGAGTTCTTCATATATTTTGGATACTAACCAAATAGAATTTGCAAATATTTTGTCCTATTCTGTAGGTTGCCTTTTAATTTTGTTGATGGTTTCCTTTGCTGTGCAGATGCTTTTTAGTTTGATATAGTCCCACTTATCTATTTTTTTTTGCCTTATTTATTGCCTTTGCTTTTGGTGTCAAATCCAAAAAATCACTGCCAAGACTGTTGTCAGGGAGCTTACCATGTATGTTTTCTTCTAGGAGTTTCATGGTTTCAGGTCTTGCATTCATGACTTGAATTCATTTTGAGTTGATTTTTTGGGGTGTGAGTGAAGATAGTGGTCTAGTTTCATTCTCTTGCATGTGGCTATGAAGTTTTCCTAATACCACTTATTGAAGAGACTATCCTTTCCTCAGTTGTCATAGACTCTGGGTCTAAAGTTCTCTCTTGTCTAGCAAAAGAGTGGGATGCAGTATTGAAAGCGAGAGATGACTAATGTCTGGGAAAAGACAAGAGTCCTGTATAAGGGTCCTTGTCCTGTTTTTATTAGGATCAGAAAGCTTACAAACATGGCGATGGACATGCACAAAGAGACAATGAATCTGTGAACGTTAACTTGTGGACATGAGGGAAAGGGGGTTTTGAGGATATTTGTGGTTAGGGGTTTGGGTTAATACAAAAAAAAATCTGGGCGCTGGGCAGCCGGGAGGAGGGTTGTTTACAGCGGACATGAGGCAGCACCTCTGTTTATCTTAGCTAGCCTGGGGATGAGACAGATAGGGGAAATAACCTCAGGGTTGACAAGGCACCTTTTCTTTTGTTAACCATCTCTGCTTTAGGCTGCTTTGCCTGCAGCGCAGCAGTCCATAGTCCAATTCACCAATTTACCTAACCTAGCCCTATCCTCCCGTGAAAGCAGCTTTTCTGCCATAGTACTAAATTGGGGGTGCTTCCACCCTGAACATCTAATCTTGTTTGTTTCATATACCTATGTATTGGGCACCTTTGTGCTGTTTCTATTTCAGGACTTTAGCTCTCCCTCTCTATTTTGGAGGGCCTTTCCACCTTCCTATTCCTGGCACCTTTGTGCCTCCCTATTCTTGGGATGCCAATCTAGTTTACCCAAACTTGGATGTGAGCATTTTATGTCTTTGTATTTCTTTATGCCTTGTGAACCCATTGGTATAAACCCAGGGGATTCACAAGCTTATCCCCCACACTCAGTGTATATTCTTGGCTCCTTTGTCATAAATGTATGCATGTGTTTATTTCAGAGTTCTCTATTCTGTTACGTTGATTAATGTGTCTAATTTTATGCCAACAGCATACTGTTTTTGACGACCAATAATTTTGTAATATAGTTTGAAATCACGAAGCACGTTGCCCCCAGCTTTGGTTTTCTTTTTCCAAATTGCTTTCTTTGGCTCATAGGTTTTTTGTTTGGTTGGGTGTTGTTTTTTGTTTTGTTTTTCCTTTTGGTTCTAGACAAATTTTAGGATTGTTTTTTCTATTTCTGTGAAAAATGCCATTGGAATTTGGATAGGGATTACACTGTATCTGTTGATTGCTTTGGGTAGTATGAACATTTTAACAATATTAATTCTTCCAATCCATGAGTATGGAATATCTTTCTATTTATTTTCTGTTTTTCAAATACTTTCATCAATATCTTATAGTTTTCAGTGTATAGGTCTTTCACCTCTTTAGTTAAATTTATTCCTAGGTATTGTATTATTTTTGGTGCAATTGTAAATAGGATTATTTTCTTAATTTCTTTTTCCAATAGTTTGTTACTAATGTATAGATATGGAATAGATTTTTGTATATTGATTAATGTGCAGTAATCCCGGGCCGTCATTTCTTCCTGTTCTTTCTTTTGGGGTGAATTCCTCCATCTTTTCATTTTGGAGGAAGAAAAAGAATTAATAAAAAATCAAAAGTAAAAATCAAAAACAAAAAAACCCAAATCAAATAAAGGAAGCTAAAACCTAGGTGTGTTTTGGTCTGCTTGTTGAGAGAAACTTGATAGAAAATAGAAAAAAGACAAAGAAAAAAAGTGAAAAAAATTAAAAATTAAAAAATTTTTAATGTTTATTTATTTTGAGAGAAGGGGGGGATAAATGGAAAAGGGGTAGAGAGAGAGGGAGAGAATCCCAAGCAGGATCTGCATTGTCAGCCCAGAATCTGATATGGGGCTTGAACCCATGAACCCTGAGATCCTGACCTGAGCCCAAACCAAGAATCAGATGCTTAGCTGACTGAGCCACCCACATACCCCAAGAATTAAAAAAAAATTAAATAATAGAATAGAATAGAATAGAATAAAGAAACCAAAATAGAATAAAAAAATAAAAATGTGCTTTTTCTGTATCCAGGAAAGAGAAAGAAAAGAAAAAGAAAACAACATAAGCAAAAACAGAATCAAAGAAAACAAATAAAAGAACAAGCAAGCAGAACGAAACTGGAATGAAATTACATCCAGTTTCCCCTAGAACTGAAATTTTTTTAGCACACCATAGACTAAGCAGGTGGAAGGTATTTGTGCTGGTCTTCTGGGGGATGGGCCTGGCAGAGGCGGGTGGGTGGGGCTTGATGTACCTGCCACATTGGCCACTTGGTGGCACTGCTTAGCTAACTGGAGTGGATCCATGCGTTTGCATGTGCCCCTGTGCGTTCGCTAGAGGTGAAAATGGCTTCACCCACTTCTCTAGTCTCCTGCGTGAGAATTTTGTGCCCTCACAGATACATGATCAACCACTCCTCCTTTGTCTTAGGCTTCTGTCCGTTCCCTGCCTCTGTCTGTGCCCAAGCTGTCTGCCTACCAGGTGGTTCCTCCCTCTGGACCCACACTGATTCTCTGGGCGAGGGTCTCTTCAAGCAATAGCCAGGTGCAATCTTGTCTCAGAAAATGTTTGCATGATTGTGCAGAGGCAAAGGCTCAAAGTTTATAGTAAATCACAGCACACAGCTGGCACCAGGTTTTGCTGCACTCTGGTGTCTTTATTCCAATATCAGTAAACATGGCACCTCTCCAGGGTCTGCTGGGACTTTTGTCCTGGGGAGGTCGTATGGCCTCTACCAAATACACTCCAATCAGGGGAACCACTTCTCCCCATGTGGCACTCAAACCCCTTAGACCATGCCGCCTGCTCCTGGGGATTTGTCCTGTTTCCTTACTAGAGCACTGCCAGGCACTGAGCTCTGAAAGTTCAAACTCTGCACCCCACTGTTTATAGAATCCTGGCAGTATTGAAATCCCCTCCTTTCTCCCCTTCACTGGTTTTGGGGAACATATTTCTTGTCCCATTCCCTGCAAGTGTTTTCACTCTTCCCCCCACCTCTCTCCAGCTACTTTTGGAGTGAGTGCTTTTCTCCATCTCAATGGGCTGCATTCTCCCCTTTCTCTTTCTCTGTCTTCTCTCTGTGAAAACAGCTCCCTACCCTCTGCAGCTCTGGCTTTTATCTCCATAATTCACCTCTCCACACCACTTACCTGCCAAGTTCCCTGGCTCAAATTATGCAGGTTGTTGTGTTAAATCCTCACATGAATTTCCTAGGTGTTCAAAATGGTTTGATGTTGACCTAGCTGTGTTTCAGGGATGAGACAATCTCAGGGTCCCCATACTACCTCACCATCTTAACTCTCCTAGTCCAGCTATGTAAATTTGAATGAAAAAAGTTAAAAAAATTATTTACAGCTTGATACATGGTTTTAAAGTAGGCTTTCTAAGCATACAGATACAAACACAGCAGAAAACAAAGAATGATGAAAATAAATTTAGAATAACAGTTATCTTGCATGGGAACTGGCAGGGAATAGAATGGGGCAGACTCATACAGGTGGATGCAAGTTATTGTCAGATTTCTAGTTTTCATGTTAAATTATGCTTTCATGGGTATCGATTATCTTATAAACAAACAAAATCAAATGAATGTAGAAGACTTTACATGGACCAATAGTGAGACTATGACATGGACCACAAATTATAATGAATTCAGTTTGGATCCATTAAAAGTAAAAAAATAAAATCAGGCAGCAACCAGATGAAGGGGGGTAAATGTGCTTCAGGCAGAGAGAGAGGTAAACACACAAGTCTTATATTTGGAAAGCTGTGAGTGAATATTCTAGGAAGTGACAAAAGGCCTGATGGGAATGAAATGTTGAAAAAGGACAGAGGCCTGGCGAATGGTGGGAGAGGTGTGCAGGTGAGAGATCATGCAGGATCCTGTTTACAACGTGGAGTTGTTTGGATTTTATTCTAAATACATTAAGAATCTATTGATAGGTGTTAAGCAAGGGCAAGGCATCATCAGTGTATGCTTTTAAGAGTTCATTTAGCTGGAGTATGTAGAATGAATTAAAGTGGGATGAGAGGGAAAGGTATCATAGAGACCAGTTATGAGGCTATTGAGTAGGACAAATCAGAGATAATGGTGTTTTTCTAAGGTGATTGTACAGAGAAGTGGACAGACTGAAAATTTTCTTACTGAAATTGCTTAAGCAATGGAAAATGATGCAAGGAAGTATTAGTTGAGAGAGATGAAAAGAAAAAAAAAAGGAATATGTATTTTAGAGGTTTGAAAAGTGTAAGACCTGGGTGGATGGATGGATTTTTATCCAATAGTAATTCCAGCTCCACCTAATGTAGTTGTGTCAAGTTCAGCTTTCCACCTTACACCACTATTGCTCCTAATGGGATTTTTTCCTTCTGTGATGGACAAGGAGGAAGGAAGTAAAGATGAGATGGGGAAAGAAGAAAGAGCTATATATATGGGAGTCATTATTATTTTTTAATGAATGTAAGTTTTGGGGTCACATTGTACTACAATTAGTAATAAAACAGTAATTTCCATTTAACCCACCACAATTTTTAGACTTTATACTTTTAAAGTTATTTTCTATGAACTTCAAGAATCATTGACCTATGTCAATGTTATTGTGTTTAGTATTGGTCATATAAAATGTTAGATGTACATAAAAGGAAAAAGAGATTTGAATATGAATATCTGTTTTCTATAGACATGTTAAATCCATAAGCCAAGAGGTTCACTGTGATTGTAGTGTGTGGGTGTTTCAGAACAAAAGTATTTCCAACATTATCCAGATGAATAGACAGTAACAAAAATAAGCTTTATTCTTAATCTAGACCCATAATTGAGCTGGTGAGTGTTTTATTTCCTGCTTCATTTCTGTGACTTCTCTGCAAATGCAGAGCAAATATCCCTGACCCATATATTTTGTATTCATGGCACAGATATTGCATCGTTTCATGTTCATAAATGTTTCTGCCTTTTATAAATGGACTTCTGACAACAAGAAACTGGGCCTAGGCCTGATTTTTTGTAATTTTCCTCTATGATTTAAGTGATGGAACAGAGGCCATGAATATCAAACTTAAAGATGGCATCAAGGTGTCATTTTAAGCACTGGGTTAGAATTCAAAATGATTCTGCTAACTAGAAAAAAGTGTTCGAAGTGGAACAAATTCAAATTTTGATGCAACATGTATGGTACTATATGATACATGATGGAAAATAATTAGACACTGAAATGAGAAGGGGCTGAGGGCTAAAGGGCTGGGGCTGGTAATATGCCAATTGAATAATCCTGCAAGTAGATGTCATATACACTTCTTTGTGCACCAACTATCATGCGCCTACTCTAAGAGTATGATATGAAGAAGTTGGTACTAGTATAACACCTATTACATTCAGCAGAAATGAGCCTTGCTAAGGTAAGATAGTGCTTTACTAACTGATGATATTGTCCACTTTTGACAGGGATAGTAAAGTAGGCACTGTTTAACTAATGTTATCTATAGATATGTTTATGTTATCATTAGATAACAGGTCATATTATATTATTTATAGGTATGGTATCCATAGGCACTTAACTCAATTATTGATGAAGATAATATTAGTTTTTAATGTCTAAACCTGTATTCTAGAATAAGAACTCTATGCATTTATTCTACAGATAACTTCAACATATATATATTTACTTTAAGTAAAATACTTACATAGTGTGTTCTGATATCTTCTACTATTTACTTTGCTAAAGGAGAGATGAGAAGCCTTTACCCTTGTGGCCAAGAAAATAATCTTTGTTCTGCTCCAAGATGGAGTTCTTTGTTATCTCTGTTTCTCTAATCTCTTCTTGGTTGTCTCAACAGCTATCTTTGGCTTGAGCACTCTTTCCATTAGGTTTACACTGTGCCTTGACAATGGATGTGGAGAAAGAGCCATTCCTTGATGGCAGTCCACCCTGAAAATGGATCTCCCATTGTGTGACATAGTGATCCTTCTGGAGAATCAACAGGAAGCAGCAGTTGAATATTCTAATACTGCATGTCGGTATGAGCAATAAATACTCCATTTTGAAGCTGCAAGTTTTAGTGTTTTTGTAAAATCTGCATTTGGTTTTTAAATAATCCAATCATTGAATCTCAGGAATGAAACCTTTAGAGTAACTTTTCAAGGTGTGTATAATCCCGTAAAAGCATTCTTGAAAGATGATCATTCAGGTTCTACTTGATTACTAGCTAAATGGGATGCTCTGAGGCACAGCTTTAGTGTTAAATTCTTATAATCTTCTTTCTTAGATAAATGTCATTGAATTGGCTTCTTATTGTTCTTAGAATAAAGACAAATTTCGTACCATGGCCACCCAGTTCTTCATAATCTGGCCCCGCCAGCATCTTCAGCTTTATATTGTATGATTCTTTCCTTAACCAGTTGGTTCTAGCTGCACTGGTTTTTCAGTTTTTCTTTTTTTGTTTCATTCTGCAGGGTCTTTGCATGTGCAAAGTTCTTCAGCCTAGAAAGCTCTCTTCCAAGTCTCCTTTTATCTTTCACCAAACTAACATTTATCTTTAGATTTTAGCATAATCATTTCAGTTAATTCTTCCTTGAGCTGCCTGAGTAGATTAAATCCTCCTGTTCTATGCAGTCATGGTGCTCTTTATATCTTCTTTTAGTTTATATCATGATTGTGGTTATAATTAATCGATGATTAATAGATAAATATCTCTTTAACCAGTTACTCCAGTGTTTTTGTTCACTATATGCTGTTAGCACTTAGCATAGAGCCTACCATAGGGCAACTATGAAGTAAATATTTGTTGAATGAAATGAGTGAAATGATCACAGGACTGCCTTTGGATATACAGGAAAATTTTACTTCCTCTACGTGGTAATGCTTTAAAAATTTTTGGACAGCTAGATTTTTTTCTTTCAAAAGACAGGTTGCATTATCTTGTCTTTAAGCTCTCTTTCCTATGACAAACCAGAGCTTTTCACATCTTGGTTGCTTGCTGTCCTCAGCAGGCATTCAGGTAGTCACTGTGCTTCATACATTGAGGCAGTTACTTCTGAAAATAATGCTTCCAAATTGTGAGAATGCTTTTATGTTTTAGAAGTTCATGTTAGAATAAGAAATAGCTTTTGTGAACTGAACTAGTCTTGAGTGTGATATTTTAAGCTTTTGGTTCATTTTATATGCATTGGTTTAATTTCTATATAAGTTGTCTTTTTAAGAAAAGCTGTAGTTCTTTTTTCTTTCCAGGACTCAGGTACAGACTGACATGGGATTCCTTGCACCATGAATAAAAGAAATCCATCTATGTAAACCCTGAAAATCACTGAAATATTTTATTTGTGAAACCATA
This sequence comes from Prionailurus viverrinus, assembly GCF_022837055.1. Taxonomy (NCBI): domain Eukaryota; kingdom Metazoa; phylum Chordata; class Mammalia; order Carnivora; family Felidae; genus Prionailurus; species Prionailurus viverrinus. Next base: position 47,280,693 of record NC_062570.1, read on the forward strand.
AGCTTTATAATCAGAGACATGGAGTAAACATTTCCTGGACAGCATTTCACCAAAAAAACCCCACTTTTACCCTTCTTGTATTTTAGGAAGAATCAATACAAATAGTGGGAAAGTATAAATTGAAGATCTTTTTTTAAAAAATTTTTTTATTTTTTAATACGAAATTTATTGTCAAATTGGTTTCCATACAACACCCAGTGCTCATCCCAACAGGTGCCCTCCTCAATGCCTATCACCCACTTTCCTCTCCCTCCCAACCCCCATCAACCCTCAGTTTATTATCAGTTTTTGAGTCTCTTATGGTTTGCCTCCCTCCCTCTCTAACTTTTTTTTCTCTCTTCCCCTCCCCCATGGCCTTCTGTTAAGTTTCTCAGGATCCACATAAGAGTGAAAAAATATGGTATCTGTCTTTCTCTGTATGACTTATTTCACTTAGCATAACACTCTCCAGTTCCATCCACGTTGCTACAAAAGGCCATATTTCATTCTTTCTCATTGCCAAGTAGTATTCCATTGTGTATATAAACCACAATTTCTTTATTCATTCACCAGTTGATGGACATGTAGGTTGTTAAGTAAATTATATTACTTTTTATATGTTTCAACATCAACAAATACTATCCCTAAAATATGTAGTTTGTTTAGCTTGCTTATGAACATTATATAAACTGAAAAAAATCATGTATTCTTTTGGATCTTTATTCTTTCGTACAGGATTATATTTATGAGATTCATCTGTATTATAGGGAATAGTTTTAGTTTGTTCATTTGTTTTGCTATATAGTAATCCATTGTATGACTATATCATAAATGTATCCATTCTTTTTTTATTTTTTTATTTTTATTTTTCAATAATTTATTTTTAATTTACATCCAAGTTACTTAGCATATAGTGCCACAATGATTTCAGGAGTAGATTCCTTAATACCTATACCCATTTAGTCCAACCCTCCTCCTCTGTTTGTTCTCCATATTGAGTAGTCTCTTATGCTTTGTCCCCCTCCCTGTTTTTATATTATTTTTGATTCCCTTCCCTTATGTTCATCTGTTTTGTATCTTAAAGTCCTCATATGAGTGAAGTCATATGATTTTTGTCTTTTTCTGACTAATGTCACTTAGCATAATACCCTCTAGTTCCATCCACGTAGTTGCAACTGGAAAGATTTCATTCTTTTTCATTGCCAAATAATACTCTATTGTATATATATACCACATCTTTTTTTTTTTACACTTTAAATAACTTGCAATTTTATTTGTCAATTATACTTTTTTTTTTAAGGAATAAGATTTTATTTATTTATTTATTTATTTATTTATTTATTTATTTTTCAATATATGAAATTTATTGTCAGATTGGTTTCCATACAACATCCAGTGCTCATCCCAAAAGGTGCCCTCCTCTACACCCATCACCTCCCCTCCCCTCCCTCCCACCCCCCATCAACCCTCAGTTCTCAGTTTTTAAGAGTCTCTTATGCTTTGGCTCTCTCCCACTCTAACCTCTTTTTTTTTTTTTCTTCCCCTCCCCCATGGGTTTCTGTTAAGTTTCTCAGAATCTACCTAAGAGTGAAAACATATGGTATCTGTCTTTCTCTGTATGGCTTATTTCACTTAGCATCACACTCTCCAATTCCATTCACGTTGCTACAAAGGGCCATATTTCATTCTTACTCATTGCCACGTAGTACTCCATTGTGTATATAAACCACAATTTCTTTATCCATTCATCAGTTGATGGACATTTAGGCTCTTTCCGTAATTTGGTTATTGTTGAGAGTGCTGCTATAAACATTGGGGTACAATGCATCAGTACTCCTGTATCCCTTGGGTAAATTCCTAACAGTACTATTGCTCGGTCATAGGGTAGGTCTATTTTTAATTTTTTGAGGAACCTCCACACTGTTTTCCAGAGTGGCTGTACCAATTTGCATTCCCACCAACAGTGCAAGAGGGTTTCCATTTCTCCACATCCTCTCCAGCATCTATAGTCTCCTGATTTGTTCATTTTGGCCACTCTGACTGGCGTGAGGTGATATCTGAGTGTGGTTTTGATTTGTATTTCCCTGATGAGGAGCGATGTTGAGCATCTTTTCATGTGCCTGTTGGCCATCTGGATATCTTCTTTAGAGAAGTGTCTATTCATGTTTTCTGCCCATTTCTTCACTGGGTTATTTGTCTTTCAGGTGTTGAGTTTGGTGAGCTCTTTATAGATTTTGGATACTAGCCCTTTGTCTGATATGTCATTTGCAAATATCTTTTCCCATTCTGTTGGTTGCCTTTAGTTTTGTTGATTGTTTCCTTTGCTGTGCAGAAGGTTTTTGTCTTCATAAGGTCCCAGTAGTTCATTTTTGCTTTTAATTCCCTTGCCTTTGGGGATATGTCAAGTAAGAGATTGCTACGGCTGAGGTCAGAGAGGTCTTTTCCTGCTTTCTCCTCTAGCGTTTTGATGGTTTCCTGTCTCACATTCAGGTCCTTTATCCATTTTGAGTTTATTTTTGTGAATGGTGTGAGAAAGTGATCTAGTTTCAATCTTCTGCATGTTGCTGTCCAGTTTTCCCGGCACCATTTGTTAAAGAGACTGTCTTTTTTCCATTGGATGTTCTTTCCTGCTTTGTCAAAGATGAGTTGGCCATATGTTTGTGGGTCTAGTTCTGGGGTTTCTATTCTATTCCATTGGTCTATGTGTCTGTTTTGGTGCCAATACCATGCTGTCTTGATGATGACAGCTTTGTAGTAGAGGCTAAAGTCTGGGATTGTGATGCCTCCTGCTTTGGTCTTCTTCAAAATTCCTTTGGCTATTTGGGGCCTTTTGTGGTTCCATATGAATTTTAGGATTGCTTGTTCTAGTTTCAAGAAGAGTGCTGGTGCAATTTTGATTGGGATTGCATTGAATGTGTAGATAGCTTTGGGTAGTATTGACATTTTGACAATATTTATTCTTCCAATCCACGAGCATGGAATGTTTTTCCATTTCTTTATATCTTCTTCAATTTCCTTCATAAGCTTTCTATAGTTTTCAGCATACAGATCTTTTACATCTTTGGTTAGATTTATTGCTAGGTATTTTATGTTCTTGTTGCAATTGTGAATGGATCAGTTTCTTTATTTGTTTTTCTGTTGCTTCATTATTAGTGTATAAGAATGCAACTGATTTCTTTATATTGATTTTGTATCCTGCGACTTTGCTGAATTCATGTATCAGTTCTAGCAGACTTTTGGTGGAGTCTGTAGGATTTTCCATGTATAAGATCATGTCATCTGCAAAATTGAAAGCTTGACTTCATGTTTGCCAATTTTGATGCCTTTGATTTCCTTTTGTTGTCTGATTGCTGATGCTAGAACTTCCAACACTATGTTAAACAACAGCGGTGAGAGTGGGCATCCCTGTCGTGTTCCTGATCTCAGGGAAAAAGTTCTCAGTTTTTCCCCATTGAGGATGATGTTAGCTGTGGGCTTTTCATAAATGGATTTTATGATGTTTAAGTATGTTCCTTCTATCCCGACTTTCTGAAGGGTTTTTATTAAGAAAGTTGCTGAATTTTGTCAAATGCCTTTTCTGCATCGATTGACAGGATCATATGGTTCTTATCTTTTCTTTTCTTAATGTGATGTATCACGTTGCTTGATTTGCGAATGTTGAACCAGCCCTGCATCCCAGGAATGAATCCCACTTGATCATGGTGAATAATTCTTTTTATAAGCTGTTGAATTCGATTTGCTAGTATCTTGTTGAGAATTCTTGCATCCATATTCATCAGGGATATTGGCCTGTAGTTCTCTTTTTACTGGGTCTCTGTCTGGTTTACGAATCAAAGTAATAATGGCTTCATAGAATGAGTCTGGAAGTTTTCCTTCCCTTTCTATTTTTTGGAATAGCTTGAGAAGGATAGGTATTATCTCTGCTTTAAACATCTGGTAGAACTCCCCTGGGAAGCCATCTGGTCCTGGACTCTTATTTGTTGGGAGATTTTTGATAACTGATTCAATTTCTTCACTGGTTATGGATCTGTTCAAGCTTTCTATTTCCTCCTGATTGAGTTTTGGAAGTGTGGGGGTGCTTAGGAATTTGTCCATTTCTTCCAAGTTGTCCAATTTGTTGGCATATAATTTTTCATAGTATTCCCTGATAATTGTTTGTATCTCTGAGGGATTAGTTGTAATAATTCCATTTTCATTCATGATTTTATCTAGCTGGGTCATCTCTCTTTTCTTTTTGAGAAGCCTGGCTAGAGGTTTATCAATTTTGTTTATTTTTTCAAAAAACCAACTCTTGGTTTCGTTGATCTGCTCTACAGTTTTTTTAGATTCTATATTGTTTATTTCTGCTCTGGTCTTTATTATTTCTCTTCTTCTGCTGGGTTTAGGGTGTCTTTGCTACTCTACTTCTATTTCCTTTAGGTGTGCTGTTAGATTTTGTGTTTGGGATTTTTCTTGTTTCTTGAGATAGGCCTGGATTGCAATGCATTTTCCTCTTAGGACTGCCTTCGCTGCATCCCAAAGCATTTGGATTGTTGTACTTTCATTTTTGTTTCCATATATTTTTAAATTTCTTCTCTAATTGCCTGGTTGACCCACTCATTCTTCAGTAGGGTGTTCTTTAACCTCCATGCTTTTGGAGGTTTTCCAGACTTTTTTCTGTGGTTGATTTCAAGCTTCATAGCATTGTGGTCTGAAAGTATGCATGGTATGATCTCAATTCTTGTATACTTATGAAGGGCTGTTTTGTGACCCAGTGTGAATGTTCCATGTGCACTCGAGAAGAAAGTATATTCTGTTGCTTTGGGATGCAGAGTTCTAAATATATCTGTCAAGTCCATCTGATGCAATGTATCATTCAGGGCCCTTGTTTCTTTATTGACCGTGTGTCTAGATGATCTATCCATTTCTGTAAGTGGAGTGTTAAAGTCCCCTGCAATTACCACATTCTTATCAATAAGGTTGCTTATGTTTGTAATTGTTTTATATATTTGGGGGCTCCTTTATTCGGCTCATAGACATTTATAATTGTTAGTTCTTCCTGATGGATAGACCCTGTAATTATTATATAATGCCCTCTTCATCTCTTGTTACAGCCTTTAATTTAAAGTCTAGTTTGTCTGATATAAGTATGGCTACTCCACCTTTCTTTTGACTTCCAGTAGCATGATAAATAGTTCTCCATCCCTTCACTCTCAATATGAAGGTGTCCTCAGGTCTAAATTGAGTCTCTTGTAGATAGCAAATAGATGGGTCTTGTTTTTTTATCCATTCTGATACCCTATTTCTTTTGGTTGGTGCATTTAGTCCATTTACATTCAGTGTTATTATAGAAAGATAGGGGTTTACCGTCATTGTGATGTCTGTATGTTTTATGCTTGTGCGATGTCTCTGGTACTTTGTCTCACAGGATCTCCCTTAGGATCTTTTGTAGGGCTGGTTTAGTGGTGACGAATTCCTTCAGTTTTTGTTTGTTTGGGAAGACTTTATCTCTCCTGTTCTAAATGACAGACTTGCTGATAAAGGATTCTCGGCTGCATATTTTTTCTGTTCATCACATTGAAGATCTCCTGCCATTCCTTTCTGGCCTGCCAAGTTTCAGAAGAGAGATCAGTCGCGAGTCTTATAGTTCTCCCTTTATATGTTAGGGCATGTTTATCCCTCGCTGCTTTCAGAATTTTGTCTTTATCCTTGTATTTTGCCAGTTTCACTATGATATGTTGTGCAGAAGATCGATTCAAGTTACGTCTGAAGGGAGTTCTCTGTGCCTCTTGGATTTCAGTGCCTTTTTCCTTCCCCAGTTCAGGGAAGTTCTCAGCTATTATTTCTTCAAGTACACCTTCAGCACCTTTCCCTCTCTCTTCCTCCTCGGAGTACCAATTATGCATATATTATTTCTCTTTAGTGCATCACTTAGTTCTCTAATTTTCCCCTCATACTCCTGGATTTTTTTTATCTCTCTTTCTCTCAGCTTCTTCTTTTTCCATAATTATATATTCTAGTTTACCTATTCTCTACTCTGCCTCTTCAATCCGAGCCGTGGTCGTTTCCATTTTATTTTGCAGCTCGTTTATAGAATTTTTTAGCTGCTCCTGACTATTCCTTAGTCCCTTGTTCTCTGTAGCAATAGATTCTCTGTTGTCCTCTATACTGTTTTCTAGCCCAGCGATTAATTTTATGACTGTTATTCTAAATTCACTTTCTGTTATATTGTTTAAATCCTTTTTGATTATTTCATTAGCTGTTGTTATTTTCTGGAGATTCTTTTGAGGGGAATTCTTCCGTTTGGTCATTTTGGATAGTCCCTGGAGTGGTGGGGACCTGCAGGGCACTTCCCCTGTGCTGTCTTGAATAACTTGCGTTGGTGGGCGGGGCTGCAGTCAGACCTGATGTCTGCCCCCAGCCCACTGCTGGGGCCACAGTCAGACTGGTGTGTACCTTCTCTTCCCCTCTCCTAGGGGCGGGATTCACTGTGGGGTGGCGTGCCCCCCGTGAGCTACTTGCACACTGCCAGGCTTGTGGTGCTGGGGATCTGGCATATTAGCTGGGGTGGATAGGCAAGGTGCATGGGGGCGGGAGGCAGGCTTAGCCTGCTCCTCCTTCCGTGATCCACTTTGGGAGTGGCCCTGTGGCAGTGGGAGGGAGTTAGGAGGTGTGGGTCCGCAGAACCACAGGGTTGGGTGTTGCGCAGTGCCAGCAAGTTCCCTGGCAGGAATTGGTTCCCTTTGGGATTTTGGCTGGGGGATGGGTGAGGGAGATGGTGCTGGCGGGCACCTTTGTTCCCTGCCAAACTGAGTTCTGTTGTACTGGGGCTCAGCAACTCTCCCTCCCGTTGTCCTCCAGCCTTCCCGCTCTCTGAGCAGAGCTGTTAACTTATAACCTTCCAGATGTTAAGTCCCACTAGCTGTCGGAACACACTCCATCCGGCCCTTCCGCTTTTGCTAGCCAGACTCGGGGGCTCTGCTTGGCTGGCAGGCCGCCCCTCCGCCCCTGCTCCTTCCCGCCAGTCTGTGTAGCACGCACAGCCTCTCCGCCCTTCCTACCCTCTTCCGTGGGCCTCTCGTCTGCGCTTGGCTCCTGAGACTCCGTTCTGCTAGTCTTCTGGCGGTTTTCTGGGTTATTTAGGCAGGTGTAGGTGGAATCTAAGTGACCAGCAGGACGTGGTGAGCCCAGCGTCCTCCTACACCTCCATCTTCCTCAATTATCTATATACCACATCTTCTTTATCCATCCGTCCATTGATGGACACCTGGGCTCTTTCCATACTTTGACTATTGTTGATAGTGCTGCTATAAACATGGGGGAGCATGTGCCCCTTGGATACAGCATACCTGTATCCCTTGGATAAATTCCTAGTAGTGTAATTGCTGGTTTGTAGAGTAGTTCTATTTTTAATTTTTTTAGAAACCCCCATACTGTTTTCCAAAGTGACTGCACCACCTTGCATTCCCACTGGCAGTGCAATGCTCACCAACATCTGTTGTTGCCTGAGTTGTTAATGTTAGCCATTTTGACGGGTGTGATGGTTTTGATTTGTATTTCCTTGATTATGAGTGATGTGGAGCATTTTTTCGTGTATCAGTTGGACATCTGGATGTCTTCTTTGGAGAAGTGTCTGTTCATGTCTTTTGCTCATTTCTTCACTGGATTATTTGTTTTTTGGATGTTGAGTTTGTTAAGTTCTTTATAGATGTGGATACTAACCCTTTATCTGATATGTCATTTGCAAATACCTTCTCCCATTCCATTGGTTGCTTTTTAGTTTTGCTGATTGTTTCCTTTGCTGTGCAGAAGCTTTTTATTTTGATCAGGTCCCAATAGTTCATTTTTGCTTTTGTTTCTCTTGCCTCTGGAGACATGTCAATTAAGAAGTTGCTGCAGCCAAGGTCAAAGAGGTTTTTGCCTGCTTTCTCCTCTAGGATTTTGATGGCTTCCTGTCTCACGCTTGGGTCTTTCAGACATCTTGAGTTTATTTTTGAGTAAGGTGGAAGAAAGTGGTCCAGGTTCATTCTTCTGTATGTCATTGTCCACTTTTCCCAGCACCACTTGCTGAAGATACTGTGTTCCAATTCCATTGGATATTCTTTCCTGCTTAGTCAAAGATTAGTTGGTCATACGTTTGTGGGTCCATTTCTGGGTTCTCTATTCTGTTCCATTGATCTGAGTATTTGTTCTTGTACCAGTACTATACTGTCTTGGTTACAGCTTTGTAATACAACTTGACGTCCAGGATTGTGCTCCAGCTTTGGTTTTCTTTATCAGGATTGCTTTGGATATTCTGGATCTTTTCTGGTTCCATGCAAAGTTTAGGGTTGTTTGTTCTAGCTCTGTGAAGAATATTGGTGTTATTTTGGTAGGTATTGCATTAAATATGTAGGTTGCTTTGGGTAATGTCAACATGTTAACAGTATTTGTTCTTTGTATCCAGGAGCTTGGAATCTTTTTCCATTTTTTTGTGTCTTCTTCAATTTCTTTCATAAGCTTTCTGTAGTTTTAAGTGTATAGGTTTTTAACCTATTTGGTTAGATTTATTCCTTGGTATTTTATGGTTTTTGGTGCAATTTTAAATGGGATATAATTTTTCATTTCTTTCTTTTGCTTCATTATTGGTATATAGGATTGCAACCTATTTCTGTGCATTTATTTTATATTCTGCAACTTTGCTGAATTCATGAATAAATTCTAGCAGTTTTATGGTTGATTCTTTTGGGTTTTCCTTACAGAGTATCATGTCATCTGTGAAGAGTGAAAGTTTGACCTCCTCCTGGCTGATTTGGATGCCTTTTATTTGTTTGTGTTGTCTGATTGCAGAGGCTAAGCCTTCCAATAATATGTTGAAGAACAGTGGTGAGAGTGGACATCCCTGTCTTGTTCCTGACCTTGCGGGGAAAGGTCTCAGTTTTTCCCCATTGAGGATGATATTAGTGTTGGGTCGTTCTTATATGGCTTTTATGTTCTCAAGGTATGCTCCTTCTATTCCTACTTTCTTGAGGGTTTTTATCAAGAAAAGATGCTATATTTTGTCAAATGCTTCCTCTGCATCTATTGAGAGCATCATGTGGTTCTTGTCCTTTCTTTTATTGATGTGATGAATCATGTTAATTGTTTTGTGGATATTGAACTGGCCCTGCATCCCAGGTATAAATCCCACTTGGTCATGGTGCATAATTTTTTAATCTATTGTTGAATCTGGTTGGCTAATATCTTGTTGAGGATTTTTGCATCCATATTCATCGGGAAATTGATCTATAGTTCTCCTTTTTAGTGGGGTCTCAGGTTTTGGAATCAAGGTAATGCTGACTTCACAGAAAGAGTTTGGAAATTTTCCTTCCATTTCTATTTTTTGGAACAGCTTCAAGAGAATAGGTTTTAACTCTTCCTTACATGTTTGGTAGAATTCCCCTGGAAAGGCATCTGGTCATGGACTCTTGTTTTTTGCATATTTTTGATTACTAATTCGATTTCCTTACTGGTTATGGGTCTGTTCAAATTTTCTCTTTCTTCTGGTTTCAGTTTTGGTAGTATATATGTTTCTGGGAATTTGTCCATTTCTTCCAGATTGCCCATTTTATTGGCGTATATTTTCTCATAATATTCTTTTATTGTTTGTATTTCTGCTGTGTTGGATGTGATCTCTCCTCTTTCATTCTTGATTTTATTTGGGTCCTTTCCTTTTTCGTTTTGATCAAACTGGCTTGGGGGTTATTAATTTTGTTAATTCTTTCAAAGAACCAGCTTCTGGTTTCATTGATCTGTTTTACTGTTTTTTGGTTTTTATAGCATTGGTTTTTGCTCTAATCTTCATTATTTCCTGTCTTCTGCTGGTTTTGGGTTTTATTTGCTGTTCTTTTTTCCAGCTCTTTAAGATGTAAGGTTAGGCTGTGTTTCTGAGACCTTTCTTCCTTCTTTAGGAAGGCCTGGATTGCTGTATACTTCCCTCTTATGACTGCCTTTGCTGTGTCCCAATGATTTTGGGCTGTGGTGTTATCATTTTCATTGACCTCCATGTACTTTTTAATTTCCTCTTTAACTTCTTGGTGAGCCTGTTCGTTCTTTAGTAGGATGTTCTTCAGTCTCAAATATGTGCTATCTTTCCACATTTTTTCTTGTGGTTGATTTCAAGTTTCATAGTGTTGTAGTCTGGAAATATGCACGGTATGATCTTGATCTTTTTATACTTGTTGAGTGCTGATGTGTCCCAGTGTGATCTATTCTGGAGAACATTCCATGTGCACTGGAGAAGAATGTATATTCTACTGCTTTAGGATGAAATGTTCTGAATATACATGTTAAGTCCATCTGGTCCAGTGTGTCATTTAAAGCCATTGTTTCCTTGTTGATTTTCTGTTTAGATGATCTGTTCATTGCTGTGAGTGGTGTGTTGAAGTCTCCTACTATTACGGTATTACTATCGATGAGTTTTTTTATGTTTGTGATTAATTGATTTATATATTTGGGTGTTCTCACATTTGGAGCATAAATGTTTACAATTGTTAGATTTTCTTGGTGGATAGACCCCTTGATTATGATAGAATGCCCTTCTGCATCTCTTGATACAGTTTTTATCTTAAAGTCTAGATTGTCTGATATAACTATGGCTACCCCAGCTTCCTTTTGTTGACAATTAGCATGTTAGATGGTTTTCCATCCCCTTACTTTCAATCATAAGGTGTCTTTAAGTCTTAAGTGGGTCTCTTGTGAACAGCATATAGATGGATCTTATTTTCTTATCCATTCTGTTACCCTATATCTTTTGAGTGAAGCATTTAGTCCATTGATGTCTAGAGTCAAAGATATGAATTTATTGCCATTATGTTGCCTGTTGAGTTGAAGTTTCTGGTGGTGTTCTCTGGTCCTTTATAGTCTTTGTTGCCTTTGTTTTTGTTTTTTGTTTCATTTTTTATTTGTTATTTTATTTTTTTGTCTTTTCTCCCCTCAGAGAGTTCCCCTTAAAATTTCTTGCAGGGCTGGTTTAGTGGTCACAAACTCTGATTTTTGTTTGTCTGGGAAACTTTTTATCTCTCCAATTTTGAATGACAGCCTTGCTGGATAAAGAATTCCTGGCTGCATATTTTTCTGATTCATCACATTGAATATCTCCTGCCACTCCTTTCTGGTCTGCCAAGTTTCTGTGGATAGGTCTGCTGCAAACCTGATGTGTCTTCCCTTGTAAGCTAAGAATTTTTTTCCCTTGTTGCTTTGGTGATTGTTTCCTTGCCTGAGTATTTTGCGAGTTTGACTATGATATGCCCTGTTGATGGTCAGTTTTTGTTGAATCTAATGAGAGTCCTCTGTGCTTCCTGGATTGTAATGTGTGTGTCTTTCCCTGGGTTAGGAAAGTTTTCTGCTGTGATTTTCTCACATAACCCTTCTACTCCGTTTCTTTCTCTTCATCTTCTGGGACCCCTATGATTCTGATGTTGTTCCTTTTCAATGAGTCACTGATTTCTCTAATTCTTAAATAGTGCTCTTTTGACTTAGTCTCCCTCTTTTTTTCTGCTTCATTGTTATCCATAAGTTTGTCCTCTCTTTCATTAGTTCACTGCTCTGCTTCATCCATCCTTGCCACCATGTCCTCCACCCGAGATTGCAGCTCACTTATAGCATTTTTTATTTCATCCTGACTAGCTTTCACTTCTTTTATCTCTGCAGAAAGGGATTCTAATATATTTTCAAATGCAACTAGTATTCTTATTATCATGATTCTAAATTCTGGTTCAGACATCTCACTTGTATCTCTGTTGATTAAGTCCCTGGCTGTCGTTTCTTTGTGCTCTTTCTTTGGTGTGAATTCCTTTATTCTGTCATTTTGAAGGAAGAAAAGGAATTAATAGGGTAAAAAAATAAATTAAAAAATTAAAAGCAATACACACAAAAATCAAATAAGTCATGCTAGATCCTAAGTGTGTTTTGGTCTGGTTGTTGAAAAGAGTTTGATAGATTAGAGAAAAAAGAGAAGGAGAAGAAAAAAAAAGGAAATTTTTGAGAATTTGAAAAAAATGAATGCAATGATATAGAATAAAGTGAAATGATGGGAGTAAAGTGGAATTTGAAAAATTTACAAAAAAGTAAAAAAAAGTAGAAAAAATTAAAGAAAAATAATTTTAATGATAAAGGAAAATAAAAATAAATGTTTTCTCTTCCTGTATTCAAGAATAAGAACAGAAAAAGAAAAAAAAATTGAATAGATGGACTAGCAGACTGAAATACGATTGAAATTACATCAGTTTCCCCTAGAGGTCAAACTATGAAGCACTTTATAGCCGATAAACTAAGCAGGTGGAAAGACTTTGGTGTTCCTGAATAGCGAGGTTGGCCAAGTTGGGTGGGGCTTAGTGTAATGGCTCCATTCTCTACTAGGTGCTGCTGCTTGGCTTACTGGGGTGGATTTTTGTTGCGCATGTATGTGTGTATGCACACGTGTGTGTTTGGGGGCACGGGGTGAAAATGGCATTGCCTAGCTACATAGTCTCTAGTATCGGAACTCTCTTTTTCCCAACCAGCAATCATGCACTTGCCCTTTCTCTCTGGCTTCGTCCACTCCCTTCTTTTACACTGTCTCTAATCAAGCTATCAGGATGCCAGGTGTCACCTCCCTCCTGAATTTTATCTCAGATGTGACTGTGTTTCCCAACTCCTCACTTCTGAGGGACTGCAGCTCTGGCCCATTCTGACCCTCTGGGGGAGAGTCTCACTAAGCAATGGGTGGATACCCACCCAGCCCCAGGAATGTTCGGGGGACTGTGCTGCTGCCAATGCCCAGAGACTGCAGCTGGGTGCCAGCCTGCCACAGAAAACGTTCACACGATCATGTAGCAGCAGCATTTCAGTGATTATGGTAAATCACAACACACACCTGGCACCAGGTTTCCCGCTTAACGTTCTTGTTCCAGCACCAGCGAATGTGGTTTTCTCCAGGGTCTGATAGGACACTTGCGTGGGGGGGTGCCGCACAGCCTCTACCAAATATCCTCCCAGCAGGGAACTGCCTCTACCCATGTGACCCACAGACCCTTGGACCTTGCTGTCTGCTCTTGGGGATTCGCCCTTCCCACCAGAGCTCCACCAGGTATTGAAGCGCAGAGTTGCAGACTCTGCACTCCCCCAGTTTATGGAGTCTTAATGGAATTTAAACCCTCTCACTTCTCCTTTCTCCCCTTTTTTTTTTGTTTAGTCCCTTGCATACTCTTTTCTCTCAAGCTACTTTTGGGCAGGGACGATGTTCTCCCCAGGGAGCAAAAACAGCTCCTTGCCCTCTGTGGCTACTCTCTCCCCCAGTTCACCTCTCCATGCCATGTACCTGCTGAGTTCTGTGGTTTAGGTTGTGCAGATTGTTGTGTTAATCCTCATATCAGTTTTCTAGGTGTGCAAGATGGTGTAGTGTTGATCTGGCTGTATTTCAGGGACGAGAGATGAAAAATTCTTCCATGCTATACCACCATCTTGGCTCCTCTGCAAGCAATATTTTTTAATCCTAATACCAATATTAATAAAGTTAAATAAAGTTATACTCTTCAGAGACACTGAATTTCTCAGATGTTTAAAGGCAGATAATAATTCTTTTTTATTTGCTTATCCTCAAAGCCAAATGAGACTTCTATGAAAGTCAGGTCTAATGTCCACTCTTGCATTTTTAGCTCACACTTTATCCCATTCATCCTAAATGTATCCATTCTTCAGCTGATAAACAGCTATTAACATTTTTGTATGTGTATCCTGATGCACATGGGTTTTCCTAGGGTATATGTCTGAAAGACAAATTGTTGGATTTCAGAGAATGCAATTCTTCTACTTAAGTAGGTATTGATAAACTGTTTCCAAAATGTATCAGTTTAGACTTCCAACAGTGATGATGTCACATTGTTCCATATTTTTGCCCAACTTATATTATTAGGATTTTTTGTCAGTCTAGTGAGTGGGCATTGGCTCATTGTGGTTTTAATTTGCATTGCTTCAATTACTAATAAAGTTAAGAATCAAGTTATATGTTTTTTGACTATATATATATATTTTTTTTCTTTTCAAACTATATATATAATTTTAACTTGTTTTATTTTTTATTTTTTAAATATATATATTTTTGGTTATATATATTTTTTTCTTTTCAAACTATATGTGTATATATATATATATATATATATATATATATAATTTTAACTTGTTTTATTTTTTATTTTTTAAAATTTACATCCAAATTAGTTAGCATATAGTACAACAATGATTTCAGGAGTAGATTCCTTAGTGCCCCTTACCCATTTAGCCCATCCCCCCCTCCCATCCCCCCTCCAGTAACCCTCTGTTTGTTCTCCATATTTATGAGTCTCTTCTGTTTTGTCCCCCTCCCTGTTTTTATATTATTTTTGTTTCCCTTCCCTTATGTTCATCTGTTTTGTCTCTTAAAGTCCTCATATGAGTGAAGTCATATGATTTTTATCTTTCTCTGACTGACTCATTTCAGTTAGTATAATACCCTCCAATTCCATCCATGTAGTTGCAAATGGCAAGATTTCATTCTTTTTGATTGCCAAGTAATACTCCATTGTACATATATACCACATCTTCTTTATTCATCCATCGATGGACATTTTGGCTCTTTCCAAACTTTGGCTATTGTTGATAGTGCTGCTATAAACACGGGGGGTGCATGTGTCCCTTCGAAACAGCACACCTGTGTCCCTTGGATAAATGCCTAGTAGTGAAATTGCTGGGTCGTAGGATAGTTCTATTTTTAGTTTTTTGAGGAACCCCCATACTATTTTCCAGAGTTGCTGCACCAGCTTGAATTCCCAGTGTGTGTGTGTGTGTGTGTGTGTGTGCATGTAAATATATATATATATTTATATATATTTACATAAATATATATTTAAATATATATTTATGTAAATATATATATATATATTTAGTAAAATGCCTGTTCAAGTTTTTGGCCCTTTTTCTACTGAGGTATCTTTTTCTTATTCATTTCTGGGAGTTGGTTATTAAATCCATGAATAAATTCTTTGTTGTATAGGTATTCTATTTTATGGAATATTTTTCATTATTTTTATGGTGTCACTTTTACTTTGTGGTTGGTACTTTTTGTATCTAGATTAAGAAAAATCTTCCACAACCTGAGGCTGTGAATATATTCTCCTGTATTTCTTTGAGAGCTTCATAATTTTGTCTTTTACATTTACCCTTAACTTTTTTAAGCTCAAGCTCTTAATGGTTTATTTTACAAATGTGCTTCTGAAATACTTAATTTATAAGTTTTATGAAGTTCATTAATCTTTGGTCTCTCTAAAGATAAAATACACTGAAGACATTTTCTCAGAGTGCAACACATTGAAAACATTTTCCAGGAGTGTTTTATAAGCTTATATAATACAGAAAAAGTATGTCAGCAGTCTTGTCCAGGAGAGTGTCTCATTTTAAGATAAAAAAAAGAAAACCTTTCAAATTCAAGCACTGCTTATTCTCTTCTTCTTATTTACATACTTTTTTTTTAACTTAAAGGAGTGAGATGGATGAGATAAAAATCATGGTTCAGTTTTTCCTGGTACTCACATCAACCTAGATTTTAGCCTGTAAATTTATGACATAACTAAACAGAGTAAGTGATTTTGCTCAGAAAATTATTGTTTTAAGTGTTTATTTTCCCTGTCATTTGGTATATGGAAAATTTAGCAAAAAAACCCAATAAATATTGTAAAGGAAATAAAACAGGGTAAGATAAAAAGAATAATGGGGATACTTTGGATGAGGTCAAAGAAAGCCTCTCTGAAGAAGTAACATTCAAGCAAAAAGTGAGTGAAATGAGGAATAAGGCCCAAGAAGAGAATCTTGGGGAAGAGAATTTCAAGCAGAGAGAGCAGAAACCACAAATGCTCTCAGATGGAAATGAGCAAAGATAGTGTGGCTAGCATGGGGTACAGTTGTACATTTATTTGGTTTCTGGCTATACTTGAAAATTTTCAAAGCCAATTCTAAATCTGTTGGTTTTAATCCACTGTGATTATATATGACACTGTATATACTTAAGTATATAATTTCTTAAGTACTTTTACTAGCTCATTAGTAGCTCGTTCATAAACCTCCTGTTTATTAGTTATTTCTGGTTATTTATTTGTGCATTCATTTATAGGTAGCCTGTCAGTGTGACTCAGGAAAATCATTAACCATAGTTAATTAAATTAATTCCTGTTTTTGTTGACCTTGGAGGATGATCCTTGGAATTGTGTCCTTGAGAAGCCACTCCATCAAAAATCAACATTTGGAATATCTAACATTGTGACTTTAGTTTGGGGAACATATTTGGAATCAGATTTTGTTTTTATTTCTGTACCTTAACAATATGGCATGTTTATCCCTATCAGTAATTGTTGAGCCACTTACTATACTTTAGGTACAGCTGTGAAATGGAGACGATTGTTTGTCCTAGATTGTTTACCTACCTAGGGCACTTAGTGACTTTTAGTATGCTTTGTAGTCTGTATTTTAAGCCAGATCATCCCCCAAATACATTACAACTTCGGTAAAAATCTTGCTGCTTTTATATGGCATGGGAAAAAGCAAAGAGAAACTTAAATTTATTTATATGTATTTTCTAAAAGGAATTTGAGATGATGAAAAACAAAACAAAAATTTAAAATATAAATAGAATAGCAATATTAAAGGAAAACAGGAATACAAAAAAGCAAAACAAATTTTAAAAGTATAATAGAATATCAATGTTAAAGGAGAAGGAGAATACAAATAAATATGTGTGTGGGGTATTGTAGTCATGATTACCTGAAATGAACATGAAGGTCTGTAGTGTAGTATGTTTAGAATGTCACAGAATGTTTTTATCCACTTGGATGGTTCATTTTCATTAGTTAAAAAAACAAAAAAAGTAAATAGCTTAACCAACTATTAATAGCACTTCTCATCTTTATTTCTTCTCTATTGATCAGACTCTGTTCTATTGATATAGGCACAATTTGTTGAGCACTTATTATGTGCCAAACATCACACACAAACACAAATCTTTGGAAATATGATTGAGTAGAAATTTACAAATGAGGAAAATGAAGTTCATACGATTCTACAAATGGAGAAAGTGAGGTTGAGATAGGTTAATGATTTGCTAAGGCCACACATTGAGGCAGAGTCAAGATTTTGATGCATATGTTAAGTAAATTTAGTGTCTTTCTATTTAGCCTTTTGCCTATTTCAAAGAAGTTTTACTGAAATGTGCACATGGCATGTTTTGCATGTGTGCAGTATAGTTTAACTGTACTTAAACATGACATTTAGTTTTTATTTCTATGTGCAGTTAAAAAAAACTCCAAACGCTTCAGAATAACTTCTTTTTATTTAGCTGTCATAACCATTTATACTCCATTTGATTTCTAATCAACTTGTGTGTGTTTTTGGTAAGAGCACTCATTCCTCTGGGCCTCATTATGAATTTATATTTTTGAATGTTTTAGTGGCAAAACAGTTAACATTTGGGGATTTTTTGTTCATTGGTTTAAAAGTACTTAAGTTTGTATTATATATGCTCTTGTTACACATGTATTTTGATAAATATGTTTCATTTTGTATATTTTAAACTATATTTAAATATTATTATATTGCATTTATTCTTCTACAGTTTGCCTTTTTTATCCCATATGTCTATGAGATTTATTCTTATGGATAGTTGTAGCTCCTATTCATTGATTTTTTTTTCCCCTCTGTGTCATAGTATTCCATTATAAGAGCATTACAAAATTTTCTTGTCCATCGTCTTACTGACAAATATCTAGAATGTTTTTTAAAAAAAATTATTGTAATTAGAAAATTCTCATACATTGGGACATATTTGCCAGTGTTTCTCTAGACTAAATACACAGATGTGGAATTATTAGATTATAGTGTCTATCTTACATTGTGAAATGATTACCATAATAGGTTAGTTAACATATTATTCATCTCATGTAATTACCTTTTTTTTTTTTTTTGCCATTGTTGTTATAATGAAGACATTTAAGATCTGCTCTCTCTTAGCAACTTTCAAGTATACAATATAGTGTTAACTCCAACAACCATGCTGCACATTAGATCCCAGAATTACTCCTTTCATAACTGGAAGTTTGTACTCTGACAAACAACTCCTCATTCCCCCATCCCCCAGCCCATGGCAACCATCAATCACCGCTCTCTGTTAATTTGAGTTCAGCTTTTTTAGATTCCACATTTAGGTGAGATTATATAGTATTTGTCTTTCTCTGTCTCACTTGTTTCACTCAGCGTAATGCCCTCAAAGTTCCCTCATGTTGTTACAAATGCAGGGTTTTCTTCTACTTCTTTTTTAATGGCTGACAATATTCCATTGTGTATATATACACCATATATATTTCTTTTTTTTTCAGCTACGATTTTATTAAAATAATCAGATACAGCAACTAGATTTCCTCTTGAACCCTAGCCATTCCATATTATTTGAACATCCTTGACATAGAAGATTGGTACATGACAGGAACATTATGACTCATATACTCCTCCTTTCTGATGCAGGGGATTTTAAGGACTAGACTGTCAGGATGGGTGCCATTGATCCCACCAAATGGAATTAGTCCTTGAATTGATTAACCCTAACATGAGATAGATTTTTTTAGTTGATTGATATTTAAGTCAATGGGAGACGAATCTAAAAGTTAGAATTGAGGGAGAGCAGGAAGGGAATGTGGCTCCAGAAGGCTGATACGCATATTGGAGAGCCATCGCTAGTGTATAAGACAATAACGAAACAGATAGAAACCAAAATCTACATGTGGCATGAGTTCAGGATCTCTATGCTTTGGAATCATGGAGGGAATTAAATAACTCTGGATGTTGTGGGCTAATTAACATAAATAACTCAACACTTTTGATGTTTATATCCATAGAATATCTGTATTTGTATGTATTTTTATTAACAACTGTAGTCGTAGTCTTCTTACTGACCATGGGAGAGGAGGTGAGTCCTTTGCATTTTTTGTAGATTGCACTGTATGTTTGTTGGTTAGGCTAGGGGTCACACTCAGGTAAAGATTTGGGACTTCATGACAGATGAGACTGGAAATTGTGCATGGGACTAGAGTTTCATTACTTCCTTCTTCATCCTCAGCTTTGCCTGCTTAGTGTTTGGATTGCGGCAGATGCGGGTCCTCATAGTTTGAAGCTGGCACCTCCTGGTGCTTTTGGAGGGAACAAGGGTTGGGTTCTCCTCCAGGGCTGTGGGCAAAGCCTATATTTTCGTTATCCATTTATCTACTAGTGGACGCTTAGGTTGTTCTTGGCTATTGCAGTGATCACGAGGATGCAGATTATCTCTTCAAGATAATGACTTCATTTCCTTCAGATAAATATTCCATAGTGGAATTACTGGATGATATGGTAGTTCTATTTTTAATTTTTTGAGGATCCTCCATATTGTTTTCTGTAGAGACTGTACCAGTCTACATTCCTACCAACAATATACAAGGGTTTCTTTTTGTCTTCCCTTTTCTTATCTTTTTGATAATGGCTATGCTGTCAAGTGCTATCAATGAGGTGATACCTCATTGTGGCTTTGATTTGCATTTCCATGATGATTAATAATGCTAACAACTTTTAATGCACTTTTTACCATTTATATGTCTTTTTTGGAAAAATGTCTATTCAGGTAATTTTCTTGTTTTTAGTTGGATCATTTGTGGGTTTTTCTTTTCTTCTTTCTTTTCCCCCTCATCTTTCTCTCCACCTGTTCCTTCTCCACCTCTTCCTCTATCTCCTCCTTCTCCTTCTTCCTATTGAGTTGTCTGAATTTCCTAAATATTTTGTATAGTATAGGACTCTATAGCAGATATATGGCTTGTAATTATTTTCCCCCATTCTGTATGGTGCTTTTTTATTTTCGTTGATTATTTTTTTCACTGTGCAGAAGGCTATCAGTTTGATTTAGTCCCACATGTTGACTTTTGCTTTCATTGCTTGTATTCTGGGTGTCTTTCCAAAAAATTATTGCCAAGTCCATGTCAAGAGTTTTATCCCTGTGTTTTCTTTTAGGAGTCTTATGGTTTCAGGTCCTACATTAAAGGCCTTCTTTAATATATTTTGAGTTAATTTTTGTGAGTGATGTAAGGTAATGAAAAAAAATTCATGGTTTTGCATATGAACATCCAGTTTTTTTCAATACCATTTATTAAAGAGACTATCCTTTCGTTAATGAGTATTCTTGGCTCTCTTAGAAATATGAGTTGAAGATACAGGCATGGGTTTATTTAAGTGCTTTCAGTTATGTTCTATTGGTCTGTTTTTCTGTCAGTACCATACTGTTTTGATTACTACAGATCTATAATATAGTTTGAAATCAGGAAGTTTGATTACTCCATCTTTCTCAAAATTGCTTTGGCTCTTTGGGGTCTTTTGTGGTTCCATACAAATTCTAGGATTTTTTTTAAATTTCCATGAAAAATGCCATTGGAAACTTGATAGAGATTGCATTGAAAATAGAGATGGCTTTGGGTAGTATAGACATTTTAATAATATTAATTCTTAAATCCAAGAACCTGGGATATCTTTCCATTTATTTGCATCTTTTTCAATTTCTTTTATAAATGTCATATAGTTTTCAGTGTACAGGTCTTTTATCTCTTTAGTTAAATTTATTCATAAGTATTTTATCCTTTTTGATGCAATTGCAAATTATATCGCATTCTTTTTAGTAGTCTCCCCTTATTCATTGGGATACATTCCAAACCCTCAGTGAATGCCTGAAAACCATGGATGGTACCAAACCCTATATAATTTTTTCCCTATATTTTTCTACCTATGTTAATTTAATTTATAAATTAGGCACAGTAAGAATTTTCAATAGCTTATAATAAAAGAGAGTAATTTTAACAATGTATTGTAATATAAATTTTATGAATGTGATATCTCTCACTCCCTTTCACATTCAAAATATCATACCATACTCATTGTTCTTGTGATGATGTGTGTTGATAGCATACTTATGTGATGAAGTGAAGTGGATGATATAGGCATTGTGATAAAGTATTAGGCTCCTGTTAACCTTCTAATGATAAGTCTAAAGGAGGATCATCTGCTTCTGGAATGTGGTTGACTGTAGCTACCTGAAACTGGGAAAAACAAGGTGGGACTGCTATATTTTTTTTTTAAAAATTTAATGTTTATTTATTTTGAGACAGAAAGAGTACAAGTGGGGGAGGGGTAGAGAGAGAGGGAGACACAGAAACTGAAGCAGGCTTCAGTCTCTAAGCTGTCAGCCCAGAGCCTGATGCAGGGCTTGAACCTAGGAACAGTGAGTTCATGACCTGAGCCAAAGTCAGGCACTTAACCTACTGAGCCACTCAGGTGCCCCAAGGACTGCTGTATTTCTTTTTCAGATTGTTCATAGTGTATACAAACACAACTGATTTTTGTATGTTCATTTTGTGTCCTTGCAACTTTACTGGATTCATTTATTAGTTCAAACATTTTAGTAGAGTCTTTAGACTTTTCTATATATAAGATTATATCATCTGCAAAAAAGAGAGTTTTACTTCTTTTCCAGTTTGGATGCCTTTTATTTCTTTTTCTTTCCTAATTGTTCTGACTATGAGTTCCAGTACTATGTTGAATAGAGGTGTTGAGAATAGGCACCCCTTATCTTGTTCACAATCTTAGAAATAAAATTTTCAATATTTTACCATCATTTATTATGTTAGCTATGTGTTTGTTGTATGTGGACCTTATTACGTTGAGGTATGTTCTTTCTATACCTAGTTTGTTCAGAATTTTTATTCTGAAAGGATATTGAATTCTGTTGAATGCTTTTTCTGCATCTATTGAGATGTTGTATGATTTTTATCTTTTATTTTATGAATGTGGTTTATTGCATTGATTGATTTGCATATGTTGAAACATCCTTGCATCACAGGGATAAGTCACACTTGATCACGGTGTATGATCCTTTTAATATATTGTTGAATTTTGTTTGCTAATATTTTGTTTAAGATTTTTACATTTGTATTCATTAGGGATATTGCCTTATAATTTTCTTTTCTTGTAGTACTCTTGTCTGATTTTGGTATCTGAGTAATTCTGGTTTTTTAAAATTATTTTTCCCTTCTCTTCAATATTTTGGAAGACTTTGAGAAGGAATGGCTTAATTCTTATTTAAACATTTGGTAGAATTCACCAGTGAAAAATCAGGTCCTACACTTTTCTTTTTTGGGAAGTTTTTGATAACTGATTATCTCCTTATTAGTAATTGGTCTGTTCAAAGATTCTATTTCTTCATGATTCAGTCTTGGTAGGTTGTGTGTTTCCAGACATTTTTCCATTTCTTCTGGATTGTCCAATTTGTGAGTGTATAATTGTTGATAGTAGTCTCTTATGATCCTTTGTATTTCTGTGGTATCAGTTCTAATGTAATGTTGTTAATCTTTTCTGTTGTTTTTCTATTCTCTGTTTCATTTATATCTACTCTGATCTTTATTATTTCCTTCCTTCTACTAACTTTGGGGCTTAGCTTCTTGTTTTTTCCTAGTTCCGTGTGGCATAAATTTAGGTTTCTTATTTGACATTTTTTTTGCTGCTTATATAGGCATATATTAATATGAACTTACCTTTTAGAATTGAATTTCCTGCATCTCTTAAGTTTTGGTATATTTTGTTTCTGTTTTAATTTGTTTTAAGATGTTTTTGATTTCCCTTTTCATTTCTTCTTTGACACTTTGGTTGTTCAGAAATATGTTGTTTAGTTTCTACATATGTGTGAATATTCCAATTTTCTTCCTATTATTGATTTCTGGTTTCATACTATTGTGGTCAGAAAGGTTCCTGGTATGGTTTCATCCTTTACAGTTGCTAACATATGATGTTTGTGGCTTAACATATGATCTATTCTTCAGAATCTTCTGTGTGTGCTTGGGAAGAATGTGTACTTCACTGTTGTTGGATAAAGTGTTCTGTATATGTGTGTTAGGTCCATGTAGTTTAAAGTGTGGTTCATGTACAATGTTTCTGTATTAATTTATATCTGGGAAATCCATCCTGTGTTGTCCCCTACTATTATTGTATTATTGTCTATTTCTCCCTTCAGATCTGTCAGTATTTAAAAAAGTATTTAGATGCTCTGATGCTGGGTGCATATATATTTACAATTGTTATGCTGCCTTGATGAGTTGACCCTTTTATCATTATATAATGACCCTCTTTGTGTCTTGTTACAGTTTTTTAATAAAAGTCTATTTTGTCTGAATTAAGATTAGCTACCCCTGCTCTCTTTTGGTTTCCATTTGTATGGTTATATTTTTCCATCCCTTCACTTTTAGTCTGAATGTGTTCTTAAACTTAAGTGGGTCTCTTGTAGGCAGTACATTATTGGGTCTTTTTAAAAATTTTAATCCAGTTACTCTGTGCCTTTTGTAGAGCATTTAGTCCTTTTATTATTTGTTTTAAATTAAAAAAATTTTTTTAATGTTTATTTTTGAGAGAGACAGAGCATGAGTGGGGGAGGGGCAGAGAGAAAGAGAGAGAGAGAGAATGAGAGAGAGAGAGAGAGAGGGAGAGAGACAGCAGGCTCCAGGCTGTGAGCTGTCAGCACAGAGCCCGATGCGGGGCTCAAACTCACGGACTGCGAGATCATGACCTGAGCCAAAGTAGGATGCTTAACCGACTGAGCCACCCAGGCACCTCTGAATTTAGTTTTTTTAAATTTAAATTAATTATTGATGGAAGGACTTACTAATGCAATCTTATTTATTAATTGTTTTCTGGCTCTTTTGTGATTCCTTTGTTCCTTTCTTCTTCTCTTGCAGTCTTCTTTGTGAATTGATGATATTCCATAATGGTAGACTTTGATTCTCTTTTCTTTATCTTGTTTATATTTATAGTAAGTTTTTTTTTTCTATGTAATTACTGTGAGGCTGATAGAAGACTTCTTACAGATATAGCAACAGTTTATTGTAAGCTAATAATAACTTAACTTCAATTGTGTATAAAAACTCTGTCCATTTACCAGCACCCCATTTTCCATGATGTCACAGTTTATGTCTTTTACATTGTGTATCCATTAACAAATTATTACAGATGCAGTTGTTTTTAGTGCTTTTGTCCCTTAACCTGTATGCTAGGGTTAAGTGATTAATATACAATCACACTGCAGTATGGGAGCATTTTGAATGTGGCATATACTTAGTTACACCAGTGTGGTTTATATTTTCAAAAATTTTCATGCTACTAATTAGCATCTTTTCATTTCAGCCTGTAGAACTTCTTTATTTCATTTCATGTGGGTCTAGTGGTGATGAATTTCCTCAGCTTTGTTTGAAAAACCTTTTATCTCACCTTTATTTCTGAAGGACAAGTTTGTGGGGTAAAGTATTGGTTGGCAATATTTTTCTTCCCCCACTTAGACTATTTCATTCCACTCTCTCTTGGCCTACAAAGTTTTTCCTGAAAATCCTTCAGATAGCCTTGTGCGGATTCTCTTGTAATTATGTGACAGGAAACTTTTCTTGTCTCTTGCTTGCTGCTTTCAAGACTTTGTCTTTGATTTTGAGTTTTATTATATGTGTCTTGGAGACGATTTATTTTGGTTGAATTTGTTTGGGGACATATTAGTTTCGTGAACTTGGATATACAAACCTCTCTTCAGATTTGGGAAGTTCTTGGCCATTATTTTTTAAAATAAGCTTTCTGTGTCTTTCTTTCTTCTTCTGGTGCTCTAATGATGCATAGATCGTTTCTCCTAATGGTGTCCTATAACTCCCATAGAATTTCTTCATTCCTTTTCATTCTTCTTTTCTTTTTGCTCATTTGATTGTATAATTTCAAATGATGTGTCTTGAGCTCACAGTTTTGTTTTGTTTTTTTTTTTTTCTGATTGGCCAAGTCTGTTGTTAAGCTCTTGATTGAATTCTTCAGCTCCAAAATTTCTCTTTTTGTTTTTTTTTAATGTTTATTTATTTTGAAAGAGAGAGGGGCGCTTGCGTGGCTCAGTCGGTTAAGCGGCGGACTTCGGCTCAGGTCATGATCTCGCGGTCCGTGAGTTTGAGCCCCGCATCGAGCTCTGTGCTGACAGCTCAGAGCCTGGAGCCTGTTTCGGATTCTGTGTCTCCCTCTCTCTGACCCTCCCCCGTTCATGCTCTGTCTCTCTCTGTCTCAAAAATAAATACACGTTAAAAAATAAAAAAAAAAAAAAGAAAGAAAGAGAGAGAGAGCACCAGCAGGATGAGGGGCAGAGAGAGAGAGTTGAGAGAGAATCCAAAGCAGGCTCCATGCTGTCAGCATAGAACCTGACAAGGGCTTGATCTCATGAACCATGAGATTATGACCTGAGCCAAATCAAGAGTCAGATTCTTAACCGACTGAGCCATCCAGGAGCCCCTTCTTTTTAAGTTTTTGATCTTTGTTGAAATTCTCATTTTGCTCTTATATTGTTTCTTGATTTCATTAAATTGTTCACTTGTGTTCTCTTGTAGCTTCTTCAACATCTTTAGAGTGATTATTTTGAATTCTTTGCCAGGCAGTTTGTCTATCTCCATTTTTTAAGGGTCAGTTACTGAAAGTTTACTATCTTCTAAGTGGGATCATGTTTCCCCAATTCTTTGTGATTTCTATAACTTTGTGTAGGTGTTTTCACTTTTAAAGAAGTCATCCTTTCAAAACATTATAGATGAATATTGGTAAGGCAAAATATTCACTTATAGGTGGGAGCACACTGGAGCATGCTGTGACCCCGAGTTTATTGGCTCTGGGCACCAAGTGCCAGGGCATGTGGCAGCTCTGGGTCTAGAGGACGTGTGTCTCCTTGGCTTAGGATTTTGGGAACCATGAAATTCACAACTGTGTGATCCTTGCTGAGGGCCTGGGGACTCCTCAGTGGTTATAAGGGCTGTTGGGGTCCTCACTGGCACTTTTATGTCTACTGCATAGGGGCTGGGGCAGGTGGCAGTGGTAGGCAGAGGTTGTGGTGTGCACATGGCTCCAGGGACTGGCTGCAGGTGCCTGTGTAGTGGGCGAGTGGCTACAGACACACATGTAGTGGTTATGGATGGAGACAACTTTGGACACAATAGTAGCTTCAGAGGCCTTGGCCATTGGCATGCACTTGTTGGGTATAGGGGTTAACTGTGGGTGCACATACAGTAGTGGAGGCTGTTGATGGCAGTTGGGCCACTGGTGTGCAGGTTCGCAGCTACAGAGGCTAGCCACAAGCATGTGAACACTACTGGGTGTCAGCCAGGAGTTTAGGCCGGCATCTTGTACATGTGTAGCAGTAGAGGCTGGGGCTGGCTATGGGTTCCTATCTTGAGTTTAGGCAGCAGTAGGGGAGGGGTTCAGGTGACTGGAGTCTGCAAATGTGAAAACCTGTGGAGTGGAACCTCAGCAACAAAATCTGGTGGAGTCTGTGGCAGCTGTGATGGCTGTTGTTTTCTTCACTGCTGAAAGCTGCTGGGGTCCTCTCTGGAGCAGTCTACTGGAATCTGCGATGAGCCTCCGTG
This sequence comes from Prionailurus viverrinus, assembly GCF_022837055.1. Taxonomy (NCBI): domain Eukaryota; kingdom Metazoa; phylum Chordata; class Mammalia; order Carnivora; family Felidae; genus Prionailurus; species Prionailurus viverrinus. Next base: position 47,307,152 of record NC_062570.1, read on the forward strand.
ATAAAAGCTGTGTGAATCTGTAGCATCCACGGAGGCTATTGAGGTCCTCTGCAGAGCAGGCCACTCAGCCCTGTGGTCACTCCTGCTCCATGGCTGATACTGGGAGCTCCTACCTTCTTCCTGCTTCCCAAATATTTCTAGACATCTCAGCTTTGCTGATGTTGGTACTATGAAACCGAAGCAGGTCCTCCATGTAGTTCCCCAAAAGGCTGGGAAAGCTGGTCACCCTCATGCTCTCCTTTTCTCAGGGAGGGTAACTTTTCTCAGCTAGCGAGTTCCCTTTTACTACCGAGCAGTGCTGGTCTGGAAGATGGGATGGTGCAGGCAAAGTTAAATTGTTTTTTTCTCTACTTTTTGTAGGGTTAGTTTCAGGTGTTTTGTTCCATGTGTTGCTGAAGTTTCTTAAATGGGTTCCTGAGCTCTCCCAGAGCTATTTTCAGTTATGGATAACTGTATAACTATTGATCTCTGTAGGGGGATGGAAGCTGAAGTCTCCTTCGCTACCATTTTGGTGACATCACTCAGTTAATTATTCTTGATACTAAGTCCTTTGTTGAGTGTGTATAGAATAAGTCTCTTCTAGTCTGTAGTTTGCTTGTTCTCCTGTAATGATGGCCTTTGGTGTGTAAAATTAAAAATTTTACATAGTTTAATCAGTCTTTTTCTTCATTTTTTACACTTTCTATGTCCTATTTACAAACTCTTTTCCTGTTCAAAGATCATAAGGATAAAGCTTTTATATTTTCTTCCAAAAATCTTAAAATTTTGCTTTGAAAACTTAGATCTATTTGGAATTTGTTATAATGCATTAAGGAGTCAACATTTGTGTTGATTTACTTAATTGGTTAAATAAACCACTACCAATTATTTATTGCATATGCTATGTACAGTGCAATGTGTGAAATGCTGCAGGAGATATAATTCCTTTCCTAAAAGAGAGAGATGGAACCAACATCATACCAATTACCATCATACCATCTACTATCCCCTACTTACATCTTCTATTAAAGCCTAGCAACTGTCTTAGTAGGTGGTTGTTATTAATCTGCATTTTACAAATGAATAAACTCAAGCTCTGAGAAGTGAAATAACTTGTTCAAGGTCACATAGTAAGTGGTAGAGTTGAAATTTTAGCTTGGATATTTCTGACAAACTAGACATTTGATATAATGCGAGAACTATTGAGAAATTAAATAATTTAGACTGATAACATATGGTGGGATCAAAAATACTTATGGTGTGAATGAATATATTACATGGTGTCACAAGATAGTACTATAAAGATTAATCATCACATGTGGGCTTGGAATAGAGAAGTTCCCTTCTCTAAAGGGAAGATTTCCTTCTGTGTTGTAATTTTGAATCTTCCATGTAGGAAATGGGGCTTGAGATGGAGCTTGAAAAAAATGGGGAGAATCTGGTAGGGTGGAATGAGGTAAGGATTGACAGAAATATCAAAAGGGCTAATAAGCCAAAGCACTACAGGTGGAGAGATTTTTAAATAAATTAATTAGGGATTAAGGATGGAGGGAATTGAAGGCTCATTTGACTTTAGAATAGAATAATTATGTGAATTGAGACTGGCAATGTAGGTTGCAGCCAAGTTGTGTTGGATGTTAAATTTAATTCAGTACTTACTGAGAACTTACCATCTACCACATTGTATTTGCTAAATCTTTCTTTGCTCTTTTTTCAGACAGCCTTCATCTCATCTATGAGGAAGTAGTTCAGAAATATCTGCAAAATCTGATGATTTCTACCACTTCAACTAGTTCCACCCTGGTTGAAGCCATCATTGTCTCTTATTTGTATTGTTGTAATATCTTTATAACTGGTCTCCTTCCTTCCTGCCTTGCCTCCCTTTAGTTTCAACTAAAGAGCTTACAGAGGGATTTTGTTAAAATGTAAATTGTCACTCTACTGCTCAAAACTTTCGTGGGCTCCTTATTTTACTCTGAGTAAAGCCAAAGTCTTTACAATGGTTTATAGCTCCCTATACAACTTTTTTACCTTTATGACCTGATTTGCTCCTGTATTCACTTAAGTCATTCTCCTTCAGCCACACTGGCCTTCTTTTTGTTCTTATATGTCAGGGTTTTGGACTTACTTCTGCTTCCTAGAATTTTCTTTCTTCAGATGGAAGTGTGGTTTGCTTCTTCAACTCTATTAAGTATTTGTTCAAATATGATTGCTAAGAGGCTGTCCCTGATCATCCTACTTAAAACTGCATTGTTTCCCTCTTGGCACTTCTTGTTCCCTCTCCTGCTTTATTTTTCTCTAAAGTATTTGTCACATTTGACAGTCCGTATTTTGCATCTTTGCATCTCACTAAAATGTTAGGGGCTTTGTTTCTGCTATATCTGTAGCATTTAGAACTTGCTGAATGAATGAATGTGGAGTTTTGAGCACATAGATAATGGCTCATTTACCAATCAAAGGTGTTTTGAGCATTCTTTTCTTTTTCAGCTCAACATATATGTCATCTATAATAATCCTCATGCCTTTCCTTGGAATATGCCTCACTTATTCATGCCTCTTTGATTTAGACTGCACTGTCCTCACAGCTTACACTGCCTTCCATTTACTTCCACACTGAAATCTCTTACTGATCATGTAAAACCCAGTATGATTAACAAAATGAAAAGGCAACCTACACAATGTGGAGAAAATTTTTATAAGCTATGGGTTGGAATATATAAAAACCTCATACAACTCAATAACAACAACAGAACCCATCCCCCCCCCCCAAAAAAAAACCCCAATTCAATTAAAAAATGGGCAGAGGAACTAAATAGACATCTTTGCAAAGAAGATACCCAAAGAGCCAACAGGCACATGAAAAGATGGCCAACATCACTAGTCTTCAGGGAAATGCAAGTCAAAACCATAATGAGATATCACCTCAATGAGATATCACATGGTTTATATATGTGTATTCAGGCATGAGAAAGAAGAATATCCTGCCATTTGTGACAACATGAATAAACCTTAAGCATATCATGCTAAGTGAAATATGTCAGAGAAAGACAAGTACTATGTGATGTTACTTATATGTAGAATCCCGAAAGCCAAACTTAAGAAAAAAAAGAAAAAGAAAAAGAAAGTAAAATGGTGATTACCAGGGTATGAGAGGGTGGGAGATAGGATAGATATTTAAAAGTATCAAGTTGCAATAGGTAGTAAATAAGTCCTAAAGATATAGCGTACAATATGATGAATATAGACAAAAATATTATAATTATCAAACTTGCTAAGAGACTAGAAGTTATTCCAACCCCTAAAAAGAAATGGTAATTCTGGTAAATATGAGTGAGGTGCTAATTATTGCTACAATGGCAATCATATTACAATATATAATAGTATCAACATGTTGTCCACTTTATATTTTATTTTATTTTTTAGAGAGAAAGCACAAGTGGGGAAGTGGGGCAGAGAGAGAGAGGAAGAGAGAGAATCCCAAGAAGGCTCCATGCTCAGCATAGAGCCCATCATGGGGCTCAGTTTCACCAACCATGAGATCATGACCTGAGCCTAAATCAACAGTTGGACGCTTAACCGCCTGAGTCACCAAGGTGTCCCTGACATGTTGTCCACTTTAAATTTACAGTGTTATATGTCAAATATATTAAAAAAAAAAAAGACCCACTACAAACGCTCCCTTTTTGGAATGCTTTGCCAATAGTCCTTCCATTTACAGGCATAGTTTTTCTTTTCCTTATGGTATTACAGCCTTATTCACTTTCTTCTATTACATTCTACTCTATCCAACCCCCCTCCAACTTTTCCTGGTCAGAGAATTATATGTTTTGTTTAAATATTTTACTTGTCCTAATGGATGGTAGATGCCTTACACACAGTAAATGAATAATAAATATTGTTGAAATAATAAAAGAAACCGTATAAATAAGTTATTAAATTAGTACTGGAGATAGAGTTTAAGAATACTTTTCTGTTGTCCTTTTATGATCATTAAAGCTCATTGAGCTATCTTGAGTTTCAAGTTTGAAATACCTACCATATTACTATTTTTTGGCACTCAAATAGTATTAAATAACATAAATAGCATGATTTGAAGCTTTTCCTGCAGCACAGATATCACTGGATGAAAATGATATATTTCAGGTAGAGATGATCAGTTCTGAGGTCATGATCTCACGGTTTGTGAGTTCGAGCCCCGCGTCGGGCTCTGTGCTGACAGCTCAGAGCCTGGAGCCTGCTTCAGATTCTGTGTCTTCCTCTCTCTCTGCCCCTCCCCCACTCATGCTCTCTCTCTGTCTCAGAAATAAATAAACCTTAAAAAAATATTAAAAAAAAAAGAAATCCTTTTCTATCTTCAAGTCACAAACATATTCTCCTTTAAGGTTATAAAGGTTTTGCCTTTCACACACACACATCTTAAATCCATATAGAATTTATTTTTGTTTGTATATGAGGTTTTGGTTTGGTTTTATCTTTTATCATATGGATAGCTAATTACCTAGAAGCAAGGAGGCATTCTTTCTTGTTTTCATGTCCTTAAACAGTATGCCTTAACCTTTTATCATGAAGTAATATATTTGCTAGTAATTACCCTTTCTCATATTTTAGAATATTTTCTCTATTCCTAGTTTGCTAAGATCCCTCCTCCTTTCCCCCAAAATAATAACTAGGGTTTGAGCGGGAGGAATATGTGTTGTAGTTAAGTGCGTGGTTTTTAGGTTCAGACAGGCTGGATTCAAATCCTGGTCCTGCTACTTGTAAGCTGGGTGATAAATGGACTTCCCTGTGCCACAGCTTCTTTATTTGTAAAATGAGAAAAATATACATCAGAGGTTGTTGTGAAGATTAAATAAGTTTGTGGATATGTAACTTAAAACTTGGATGGGAACACAGCCAGCAGTCTTAATTGTTACCTGGTACTATTGTCTTTTGAGATAATTTTTTTTCTCCTTTAATGTGTTGATTGGAGAAATTACAGTAGACCTTTTATTGGCAGGCAAAGCATCCTCGCATTCATAGATTATGTGATATAACTAAATATTATATTATTAGAATATATTCTATTATTTTATTAAATAGTGACATGTCAATGTTCATAAATAACATTGGCTTATTATATGTATTTTTGTATTATTTGTGGCTGCTTTTGGTTTTTAGTTCATATCAGGATCATTCATGAGTTGAAGAGAGTTCCTTTTTAAAAATTCTATTCTCCGTAACTGTATAACATGAAGAATATATGCTCTTTGAAGATTTGGTAAAATTGATGTAAGCCATCTGACAAAGTGTTTTGTTCTGCTGCATTTTGATGTATAGATTTTGCTGTTAATTTGTTGTCTTTAAAAGATTTAGGTCTATTCAATTCTTTTTTTTATTAAAAACTATTTTTTTTAACGTTTTATTTATTTTTGAGACAGGGAGAGACAGAGCATGAACAGGGGAGGGTCAGAGAGAGGGAGACACAGAATCTGAAACAGGTTCCAGGCTCTGAGCTGTCAGCACAGAGCCCAACGCGGGGCTCGAACTCACGGACCGCGAGATCATGACCTGAGCCGAAGTCGGTCGCTTAACCGACTGAGCCACCCAGGCGCCCCTAGGTCTATTCAATTCTTATGAGTTTTTTTAACTTTTAAAATTTCTGTTTTTTAACAGAAAAATAGATGTCTCTTTCATCTATTTCAAATTTTGGTCATGAAGGTATTATTGTACTTGCTTAGGATTAAAAGTGGTTATTTTTATTATATTTTTTCACTCCCCAAATTGTATACTTATGCATTTTCTTTTCATCTTCCCCCTGATCATTTTTGCTAAAAAGCTATCTTTTTTTTGTGATTTATTTGATTTAGGGGAACCTGGGTGGCTCACATGGTTTAGCATCTGACAGGCTCAGTTCATGATCTCATGGTTCATGGGTTCGAGCCCTCCATCGGGCTCTGTGCTGACAGCTCAGAGCCTGAAGCATGCTTCAGATTGTGTCTCCCTCTTTCTTACTTGCATTCTGTCTCTCTCTTTCAAAAATAAGTAAACATTAAAAAAAAAAAGATTGATTTGATTTGAAGAGAAACAGGAGCATGGGGTTTGTCTATTCTCTTAGGCTTTTCAGGAAGCCAAGTTTGGCTTTGTAAATTTCTCTTTTTATAAATTTTCTGTAGCTTTGTTTTCTATGTTACTATTTTCTGCTCTTTATTACTTCTTTAATTCTTTGTTCTTTGGTTTTATATTTTTTCTTTGTTCTTAGTGAAGACACTTTGCTTGTTTATATTTAGCCTTTTTTCTTTTCTAATATAAGCATTTAAAGATACAAATTTTCTTCCTAGCACTACTTTAGCTTTACACTATCCAATATGGTAGGTATCTGGCTATTCAAATTTGAATGAGTTAAAATTAAATAAAATTTACTTTCTTACTTACATTTATCACATGTCTAAATGCTACTCTGAGCAGATAACAGTTTTATCATTGCAGAAAGTTCTACAGAACTTTTATATATAGAATTCGTTATAGACAGTGTTGCTCTATATCTATGCATTTGTAGTTGAAAAAAGAACTCAAAAGAGCATAGTTTTCTCCTTGATACATTTCATAAGTTGGATTTTTACAAGAGTTTGCTAATATTTAGAATTTCAAAATCTGTCTTACCCTTTAGATCATCACAGTCCATCTTTTTTTCCTGCTTTATCTATCAATTACTGAGAAAAATGTATTTTACAACTTCACCATGATTGGGTGCTTGATAATTTTCTCTTGTAATTTTGTCAAGTTTTGCTTTATGCATTTTGAGGCAATGTTGTAAGATATATTAGAATCAGGTTATTCTTTCAGTTTTTGTTTTATGTATTGAGAGCTCATGTTGTGAAATATCAGTTAAAGCTTGTTCTATCTTCTTGGTAAATTATTCCTCTGATGATTACATAAATACCTTATTTTAAAAAATGTATTCATTATTGTATATATATTTTTTTTAAATTTTTTTTTTCAACGTTTATTTATTTTTGGGACAGAGACAGACAGAGCATGAACGGGGGAGGGGCAGAGAGAGAGGGAGTCAGAGAGAGACAGAGCATGAACGGGGGAGGGGCACAGAGAGAGGGAGACACAGAATCGGAAACAGGCTCCAGGCTCTGAGCCATCAGCCCAGAGCCCGACGCGGGGCTCGAACTCACGGACTGCGAGATCGTGACCTGGCTGAAGTCGGACGCTTAACCGACTGCGCCACCCAGGTGCCCCAATTATTATATTTTTTAATAGAAAATACCTTCTTATCAATAATAATACTTGCTTTGAAGTCTATTTTAGCTCATAGCAATGTAACTATACAACTTTTTGGTTAACTTTTTTATGATTTCACATTTGCTGCTAGCTTTCCTCATTACCATAGTTTAGGTACATCTTTTTTTTTTTTTTTTTTGTATTCAGATGGCATTTATTTTTCTCTGTTGATATCAAAGGGATTAAACAAAGTGACCTAATTATTCCATGTTTTAATGTTCCTGTGAAATTAAAAAGGAAGGTAACATTTTCCCTTTCTTTTAATAGAAGGAGGGTGTGAATGAGCAGTTTCCAATCGTATCTCATAATCAGGTTTTCTGTTGTGCCATCTTCCCCCATGTAGGCTCATTTACTGACCAGTCAAGCCAGTCCCAGGACTGGATCTTGTTTGAAAGGATTTTTATCTTTTTTCTTGACTCCTTGCAATTTCTTAACAGATATGTTTGTCTTTTCTTTTCCTTCCTTGATTATCTGTTTCCTCTCCATTCCCCAACCCCACTTCTGATTCTGGGTCTCTCTTTTCTAGGAACTTCTGAGCACTTCCAGACTTCCTGCACCTTTGCCCTCTGGCTAAATGCAGCCTGCTAGTCCACTGAGAATCTGACCTTGAAATTCAACATTTGTAGCTAATGAGAAAAACCTGTTCTGTAAAAAGGAAGAGGAGATTAAGGAAAGTTTTAAAAGGAGTCGTGTAAACAGAGTGCTAGTTGTTGAGTAAGCCATAGTGCTTTAGCATTCTCTTTAACAATTAGGGCTTTTGTGAGTTTCAGGAGTGAATTATTGCAGCAACAAAAAGAAGGTATGATAGTGCTTAAGATCAGAGCTTTTCATTCTAACCAGAGATAAGATAACCTAAACTTTCATTCACTTAGTACTGCTATATTTACCTTTAGAAAATACTATCCACAGTACAAAGAAAGAGTGGCTTATCTCTTACATTCTCAGCTCTTTCAGTGTGTGGCCTATTAATTATGCTGTAGTGCCTCATGTAATATATGAATTTTCTGTTCAAGTAAGAGCACTGGCTACTTACAAAGCCCACACAATGGAGTACCAGATCATCCAAGTCTTCAGTGAATATTTTAGTCCAGTAAGAGACGCAAAAGAGCCCACTGGAGAGGGCAGTGAAGGTGGGCAGCACTTTCTAGCAGGAGTTTGGTTATGCACTATAACTGTGTAATTATTTTAAATTAATTAATTAATTAATTAATCTAGCATAATTTTACTTTTTTAGTTTACATCCGAATTAGTTCACGTATGATGCAACATTGATTTCAGGAGTAGATTCCTTAACGCCCTTTACCCATTTAGCCCATCCCCCTCCCACACCCCCTCCAGTAAGCCTCTGTTCGTTCTCCATATTTATGAGTCTCCTATGCTTTTCCCCTCCCTATTTTTATATTATTTTTGTTTCCCTTCCCTTAGGTTCATCTGTTTTGTCTCTTAAAGTCTTCATACGAGCGAAGTCATATGATATTTGTCTTTCTCTGACTAATTTCACTTAGCATAATACTCTCCAGTTCCATCCATGTAGTTGCAAATGGCAAGATTTCATCTTTTTGATTGCCGAGTAATACTCCATTATATATACATACCACATCTTCTTTATCCATTCTTCCATTGATGGACATTTGGGCTCTTTCCATACTTTGGCTATTATTGATAGTGCTGCTATAAACATGGGGGTGCATGTGTCCCTTCGAAACACCACACCTGTATCCCTTGGATAAATACCTAGTGGTGCAATTGCTGGGTTGTAAGGTGGTTCTATTTTTAGTTTTTTGAGGAACTGCCATACTGTTTTCCAGAGTGGCTGCACCAGTTTGCATTCCCATAGGTACATCTTTTGTAAGCAGTGTGTATAGTTGGATTTTAAAACTCTCACATGAGAATCTCTATCTTTTAAGTACCTAATTATTTTGTTTACATTTATTTAAGTTTTTCATATGTTTGGAATTATTTCTACCATCTTATTTTATGGCTTTTACTTATTTACTTATTTTCCTATGTTTCCTTTTCATTCTTGCATTGCATTAGATTGATCATTGTATTCTTTCATTCTTCCTTCTTCTGATTTAGAAGTTGTAATTTTTTTCTATTTTTTGAAGTGTTATCTTTATATTTTTTAACATGTGTATTTGATTCAATAACTCTAAATTCAAACAGTATCTTTACCCTTTTTCTTAATTATAGAACACTTTATGTTTTTCCTTTTTTTCTATCTTACATAAATTATCAAACTATTTTCATCTTGATTTTTAAATCCTTAAAATTGGTCATTGTTTTAATATTTTGCTTTTATAATCAATGATTTTTCAAATGTACCCACATATTTACTAATTTATTTCTTCATCTTAACCTCTTATTTTGTGTTTAGTTTATTTATTCATCAAGTGTTTTCTTTATTAGTTTTTTTAGCAAATATATACTAATGGTAAACATTACCTTTTAAAAAACTATTTGAAACTGTTTTTATTTCTTTCTGCACCTTTGGATTTTTATTTAAGTGGGCACAAAGTTCAGGATTGATAATTATTTTGCCTCATTATGTGGATATCATTCCATTATCTTCCAGTGTCTATTGTTCTTAAGAAGTCATATCTGATAAAGAGTTAGTATCCAAAATTTATAAAGAATTTAGACAACACCCAAAAATAAATAATCCAATTAAAAAATGGGCAGAGGACATGAACAGACATTTCTCCAAAGAAGATATACAGATGGCCAACAGACACATGAAAAAATGCTCGGCATCATTCGTCATTGGGGAAATGCAAACCAAAACCACAATGACATATCACCTCATATATCACCACATGCTTGTCAGAATGGCTACAATAAAAACCACAAGAAACAGCAAGTGTTGGTAAAGATATGGAGAAAAAGGAATCCTTATTGACTGTTGGTAGGAATGCAAACTGGTGCAGCCACTGTGGAAAACAATATAGAGGTTCCTCAAAAAATGAAAAATAGAATTACCGTATGATCCAGTAATTCCATTACTGGGTATTTACCCAAAGAATACAAAAACACTAATTCAATTAGATATATGCACCCCTATTTTTATTGCAGCATTATTTACAATGGCTAAATTATGGAAGCAGCCCAAGTGTCCATTGAAAGGTGAGTATCTTATCATTTGCAACAACATAGATGGATCATCGTATGTGGAAATTAAGAAACAAAACAAATGAACGAAGGGAAAAAAGAGACAAACGAAAAAACAGATTCTTAATGATAGAGAACAAACTGATGGTTACCAGAGGGGAGGTGGGTGGGTGGGGGATGGGTGAAAGAGATGAAGGGGATCAAGAGTACACTTATCTTGATAAGCACTGAGTAATGCATGGAATTATTGAATCACATTTACATTCATATACAATACAATCCTACTGTACCCCTGAAACTACTATAACCCTGTATGTTAACTAACTGGAATTAAAAAAGTCAAATAGTGGTTCATTATAGGTAATTTTATTTTTTTAATCCAAAGTTAGTTTAATAATTCTTTGCCACTGGTGTCTAGATTTGTCTATTTATTTTTAATTTTGTGTGCTTATTCAACATAAAAATTTTATGTCTTTTTATAAGCTCTTGAAAAATTTCTGCCTTTAGCTTATTTAAGAGTATTACTTCTCCCACATTATTACTATTTATTTCCTGGGACTTCTCTTAGATATATATTGGATTTGATCACTCTAACCTTCATATTTCTTAACCTTCTTTGCTCCTTTTCATGTTTTTATTGCTCAGTATTGTACTGGGATAAGAACATTAAGTTTGTTTTTTCTCTTCATTAGTGCTCCTTTCATTGTTGTCTAATCAGTTTTTAACCAAAGCCATTGAGTCCATTGAGTTAATTTCAGCGACTACATTTTTTCATATCTAGAACTTTTCTTTGATTATTTTTCAGATTTGCTTATTTTTTCTCCATGCTATATTGTTTCTTCCTTATGGTTTTATAACTTATTTTATCTTTTTACACAGTTCAAATACTGTTGTTTTATAGTCTTTTTCAAAATGTTCTCTTTCCTCAAGTTCCTAGGGTGCTCATTCTTCTGTTTGCTGTGTCTACTATCTTTCATGATGAATTCTTTTCCCATGTATTCTGTGAATTTATATTTTAAATGGTAAGTTTAAAAATCCATATTTATTTATATTATACTGAATACAAACATGAGGTTTCTGGAGCAGAGATTAAAGCTATTATTTCTTATATCAATTAGTTCTCCTTGCTCTAATTATTTCCTCCTTCTAGGGTGATATGTTGAGAGCCAAAGTCATTCTACATGTTCTGAAGTCTGTACTAAGGAGAGGGACCTTGAAATTATGAACTTGGCAGTTTATGTAGGATAGTTTAAACAGCTGCTGCACTCCCCTGCAGAGAGGGGGAGAGAAATCTAATCTGTCTAATGTAAGTAAGAAGAAAGGGAAGGCTTCTGGGATTTTACCCTTTGAAATGTGAATGTGTGTCTCCAAGGAGAAGATAAGACTACTGTCTCTGGGTTCATAATGCCTGGTATGTCTCTCTGAACTTTGAAATCGAAGCACATGCTCTCAGGAAGGTAAATCTCTAGGAGCTCTCTCACTATCTGTTCAGTCATATTTAACTTCTAAAGCTGTCATCTAACTCAGGGTCCAGTAAAATTTGCTTAGAAAGCCCTAACCATGTAGAAACATGAAAATACTCATTTCCTGACAGTAACATTTTCAGTGGAACTCATTTTCCCTTCCATGGGAAATCCCATGTGGCCTAGTTTATAAGAATTTTCATCCAAAATGGTTTTGCTTTTGCTTCTTCCAAGTGTCCCAGGGATATCACTGGGCCAGGATTATTATTTTTTTATGTTAAATTATTGGATTGGGGATTTCTGTAAAAACTGTGTAGTTTAATTTGGTTTTTATACATTTATTATTTCCCATTGGAGACACTTTCTCTGCTTGTGGGTATCTGGGGAGAAAATGTTCCGAGCAGAAGGAATAGTAAATGTGAAACTTGATGGGAGTGTTGGGCAGTGTGGCTGGAGGGGGAATCAGTGATGGGCAGAACAGCAAGAATGAAGTTAGGGATGTAGTGGGAGATAGAGCTAAGGTAAGGGCTTTGGCTTCTACCCCAAATGAGATAGGAAACCTCTGAAGGGCTTGCAACAGAAGAGGGTCATTATCTGACTTTTGATTTAAATGGGTCACTTTCACACAAATGGTTGTATTAAGAATGGGTTATATAGATGGATAATTGGTAGAATTATCGTATTCAATACTGATTCTCTTCAGTCTGGCCTTTGAGAGAGAAGGTGACTTCTTTTAGAGCTCCATGGAAACCAAATATTTAAAGCAGTCAATCCTTGTTGAATGCTGAAGTGCCAAAATAGCTCACCAGTCTGCCACATCAAATAATAGCAACTACAAGCTTTATATCTTATACCCTGGGAGAAAGGATGTTGTTCTCCTAATTGAAGAATGCCAACTTGGTAGAAGAGGGTTGAATGCCAAATTTCTGCCATGACACAATTACCGTAGTTGGATCTCTTTGTAATCATATCAGAGTAGAGATTGATTCTTCCCTAATTAGGTAGCTTAAATCCCTACAACCCAATGGCTGGAGTTTGATGTCCAATCCTGTTAGAGTCTTGTTCATTACTTCAGAATTCACTGGGCAAAGGGAATCTCATAAACATGTTACTGCTTCTTTCACTATAAAATTCCTTCAGTAAAAAGTGTTTCAGAAGGCATGGTGTCAGATTGTTTGCTCTTATTTTCATGACTACGGGCTGGAGGTTAGGCTAGGGGGTGGATTGTGGGTAGGAACAGGGAGACAAATTAGCTGTTGAAATTACTCAGGTAAGAGATGATGGCTGCTTTGACCAAGATGTTGAAATAGAGGGGGTAGAGGCAGTCATATTTGAGTTACATTTAGATGGGAGAGGGGTACCTGGGTGGGTCAGTCAGTTAAGTGTGCATCTCTTGATCTCGGCTCAGATCTTGATCTCACAGCCATGAGTTCAAACCCTGCATTGGGCTCCAAGCTGGGTATGAAGCTTACTTCAAACAACAACAACAACAACAACAACAACAACAACAACAACAAACAGGGAGAGCTGATAGGATTTGCTGAATGTGATAGAGAAGATTTATAATAATTTTATGGTTCCTGTTTTTCCTACTTAGAAGAAGTGAGTTTCTATTTATTGAGGTGGGAAGAATATGCACACTCAATAATTGTGTGATGAATGAAGTAATGAAGGAAAAAATGAATAGAAGATTTTAAAAATATGTATAAACATAAGACCCTGTACCATCAGCATGCTTTTGGTAATTAAACTATAGCTCCAGCAAGGCAGGGACTATTGTGTTCACTGCTGTATATCTGGAAACTAATATAGTACCTTGTATATAATGCAACCTATCTGTCTGTATATCTGTCTTTGTGGCTGTTTTTCTGTGTGTGTGTGTGTGTGTGTGTGTGTGTGTGTGTGTGTGTGTGTATTTATACATATGTATTTAAATATACACACACATATACTTTATTTTTTTTAATGTTTTTGAGAGAGACAGAGTGTGAGTGGGGGAGGGGCAGAGAGACAGAGGGAGACTGTGAGGGAGGGAGAGACAGAGGGAGACTGTGACAGAGGGAGAGACAGAGGGAGTGTGAGTGGGGGAGGGGCAGAGAGACAGAGGGAATCTGAAGCAGGCTCCAGGCTTTGAGCTGTCAGCACAGAGCTCAACATGGGGCGTGAACTCACAAGCAGTGAGATCATGACATGCACTGAAGTTGGACACGTAACTGACTGAACCATCCAAGCGCCCCCACTCACATATACTTTAAATGAAGGAATGTTGGAATAAAGAAATGGATGCATGTGACATACTTTGAATTTTAGGTGCTGCAGAAATTTTACAATGAATACTGGTTATAGTGTCTTGGTTCCAATTTAAGTCTCCTTTTTGGGATTAATGGAAACTTATGCCTTGTACTTGTATTTGTGCTTATGACCTTACCACAGCATTATAACTTAATGAAGTTAATTTTTCAATATTCAGTATGGCAGACATTTTTTTTTTGTCCAGAGGAAATTTATTATACAAATTCTGCAGACAACTACAAACTATTACTGTTTTTTGTTTTTTGTTTTTTGTTTTCTCCTGGTAGTAATAATCCTTTACCTTTAAAAAAATTGCTTAGAAATTATGAATACATTCACAATTGTATGAGGCAGGCAGGGTGAGCATTATTAGTCATTTATTTAGCTAAGAGAGATCTGAGATCAGAAGAATAAGACTAGGTCACAGAACTAGTAAGCTATGATGCCAGGATTTAAGTTGAGTCTGTAGCTATTCAGCTAAACAATTCTACCTCTTAATCAGTTGTAGCAGTAGTAACATTAGCATTTAAGAATAAGTACCTTGTGTTCTACAGAGAGAGCTGTGACATAATCAAGTGATGATAGAGTAGAGGACAGTGGCTTGAATCCTGGTGTACAATTTCTTTGGCAAGTTATTTTGTTCATTTCTCTAAACTCAGTTTCCTTATCTGAAATGGGTACAAATCTATCTCAAAGGGTTCCTGTGAGATTTGAATAGGTAGTATATTAAATATATAGTATAATACTTACCTAACAGAAAATACCAAGATAATATAACCTGCCATTATTATTATATGCTCCAGTTTTCTTCACTGTCACTCTCCATCTCTTGTGAAGTAAGTACCAGTCCTTGGGGATGGTATTTTTTAATCTGCCCCACACTTCTCATTTCTCTTATCTTCATTTTATCTCTTTTCAACCTTAAATGGTATATTAATTTGCTGTGAATCTTCTGATGCTTTCTATTTTCATGTACATGACTTGTTAATGACACTTTATAATTTTGAGGGATGTTCAAGAAAGCACAGTATTGCCTATTTTTCCCCTGACTAAATTTTCATTTTTTACCAGTTTGTAGTTATTATTGAATGATTAATTTAGTATGAGGCCCCTGAAGCAAAGAATATATCCAACTTGAAGTATTCCATAGATCATTTAGATTGTTTTTTGTTCTTAGCTCTATAACATGAGCTACTCTAGCCCCAAATTCTGGATATGGTGAAATGTGTCTGACTGGGATAGTTTCCCCATCAACTTTGGCAATACTGTCCATTTATCCTTCCAGTTCAATTCAACAAATATTTATTGACTCTACTGTATCAGTTAGGAATTCCATTCACCAGCAAGTAACAGAGACCTCAATACTGTGCTTGAGGAAATGAGTTTTTTTTTTCTTTCAAAACAAGAAGTCAGTACTGATGCAGTCACTCTATTATTTTGTCAATTACTTAGCTTCCTACTATCTTTCTATTCCACTATTCATAACATGTGGCTTTTGTCTTCCTGCCTATCATTTCATTATAGCAAGGTAGTTACTACTCCATACTCATATGCAAACTGCAGGTTGGAAGTGTAAGAAATAAAGAAAAAAAATAATTGGCTGTATTAAATAAGAAAAACAAAATTTTCCCCTGTGTTTATTGCTCAGAACTGGGTCACAGTTACATAATTCCACTACCTGAAAGGCAGTCTAAGAATGTGAATGTTTTGGCAGAAAAAATGGGAAAATGGATTTTGGGTAGGCAGCTGGCAGTGTTTATCACATTATTTGTTGTGCTTAACACACAATATAAAGATACATAAGGCACAATATTTTTCTTTTCCACAGTCAAGGGAAAAACCATGGAAGGACATTATTATGAAAAGATGTGGTAATATTGACAAATTGATAATAATAGTTGAAATGTAGTATGATGGGAGCACACAAGAGGAGGGGAGAGACTGACTCAACCTTCAGTTCAATTCACCTACTAGTTATTGAATGTTCCAATACTCTTGGAGATGCAAAGAAGATAAAAACATATTTCTTCATTTTGGGGAGTGTGTTAGTCTTCTAGGGCTGCCATAACAAAATTCTGGAGACTGAGGGCTTAACCAACAGAAGGTAATATTCTCACAGTTTCAGAGACTGGAAGTCTAAGATCAAGGTGCCAACAGAAGTGATGTTGGGTGAAGGCTCTCCCATTGGGTTGTAGACAACTGCCTTCCTTGCTGTGTGCTCATGTGACCTCTTATATGTTCATATGAAAGAGCATGCTCTTTTGTATCTCTTCTTATAATAAGGACACTAAACATATCTGATCAGGGCCCCGCCCTTATAACCATTTAGTCTTAATCACTTCCTTAGAAGTCCTGTCTCTAAGTACAGCCCTACTAGGGTTTAGAGCTTCAACATATGAATTTTGGGAGAACACAAACATTCACTTTGTACCAGGGAGTTTATCACATGCTAGGCTGATATCTCCCCTTGGCAGTTTCCATCTCCTTTCTAAGGCTGTTATGTGACTTGGAAAAGTGAAGACAGTAGAGACATTGGTGGTAAAAACCAGGGAATATTTTCTCTGGCTTAACTATACGCAATAAAAATGTTGAAAAATTGACTGAGTGCCTCCCATCTCTGGCCTCCCCAGGCCCAGGAGTGCAAGGATTTCTCTTACTCTTATAGTGTTGCTGTGATATGGACTATGAGCCTGGCATCACACTGAGGCTGTGTAATAGTCATCACCCAGGAAACTGCTAAAATATTTTTTGCCCAATGTCATGTTTTCTTGTCTTCCCTTTCCTTATAGAAATAAGTTTTGTCACAATTGTCAATATACCTGAAAGAAGAGAAAAATCTGTTTTTCCCCTTAACTATATTCTTTTCTCTCTTCTATTCATTTTGGCAAGCATCTTGACATTTAGATGGAATACAGAATAAACTTGAGACCGAAAAAGGAAACCAAGAGAGGAAGGATGACAGTAAAGGTGTTTTACGTCAAGCAGAGAGAAATGACTTTAATATATATCTATTGTACAGCCTTTGTGTCTTTATATATGCTGGATTCCCTAGTGTGTATAACTTCCATAGGAACCAAAGTCCAGCTAAAGTAATTGCTTTTTTTTTGATGAATAGTAAAGTTAGGAATAGAAGCTGCTAATACAAAAATATATTTGCAGCTATTCTTTGAAAAATTGCCCTTCATTTTCTAGTGAAAGTTAACAAATAAGCACCACCAAAAATTAAAACAGAACAAAACAAAATAACCCAAACACGAAACAAATGAAACTATAGAATTCCAACTGCCCTTCCCAAATAAAAACTTAACCACCAGCATCACCAGCAACAAACCTCACAAATGCAAATAAATTATAACACACCTAATCATGTTCTCAGTTTTTAGAAGCAGGAACTTAATTTGGAAGACTGTCCATAAAGAGCACGGAACTAAGCTTCTCTTTAGGATCTTCTAATGGAGAACAGCTGTGAAGAAATTGGAGCAGAGACAAAACAAATTGATTAAAATATTGAGAAGTGGAGGATGATTCTGTAAAATAAAAAAAATGGCTTTTTCATCATGTAAAGACCTTGAGTGAGTTTGTATCATATGAGAGGAATTATGACCAATTGTCCTCAGCCATATGGAACAACATAAAAACAAGCTAAAAAGGTAAAAAACAAAAAAAAAAAGCATTAGGTACTTGGGTGCCAGGTAGTGTGCTACATACAGTATAAATATTATCTAGTTTAATCTTATTAAATTATCATTAAATTATCTATTGAGTTAGATATTTTTACTCTCCTTATTTAATAAATGTGGAAATTGAGGCTGAGAAGAGTTAAAAAGCTTCTAGGAAGTTACAGATAATACCAAGTAGTAGCATTAGGATCAGGATCAGAACCAAGCAAAGAATCATGGAAAGAGTATTCTAGGCAGTAAAGGTAGAAATGTTAAAACCTCAAGGTCAGGACAAGTTTGGTGTGTTTGTATGTTTGAGACCACCTTTGTGGCTGATGTTCACTAATGACCCTGATGAAATAGGCAAGGCTAGACAAGCAAGACCTTTCTTTTATGCCAAGTAAAGAATTTTATTTTTTATGTAAGGATATTAAGAAGGCTTAAAGGCAGGAGAGTGATGTGATCCAGTTTAATATTTTAAGATAATTCTGGCTGTTGTAGATTGGGTGGGTGTGTGGTGGTTGCTCAGTGAACAGTGAAATCATCTCTGTTGCAGTAACATAAGAGATGATGGTGACGTGGTTTGGTGGTGAAGATGGGGAGAGAGGTGGATACATTCAAGATACATATTTTTAGGTACTATTTATGGGATCTGATGATGGGTTAGTTGTGGTTTAGTGGTAGAGAGGTTGAAGAAGTTATCAAGGCTAACCACTAGATTTCTGCAAGAGTAACTGGGTTGACGGATATATCATTTGCAGATATGAGTTAGATTGAAAGATGAAGTCTGAGATGCCTGTTAGAAGTACAGGGGAAATGTTATATAGGGAGTTGGATATGTAGATTTTGAACCTAAAATTTATTTTGGGAGTTGTTGGTATGTAATATTTAAAGCCACAAGAGTAGTTGAGGTTTCCTAGGAAGACTTTAGAGTAAAAAGAGGATTAGAAACAAACTGAACAGCTCCAGTATTTAGAAATATGAAGGAGGAGGAGCAGGCAAAGGAGTCACAAAAAGAAAAACCGGAAGAGTAGGAGGGAAACAGATTATAGAGTTTTATAATGGAGTTTTAGTTATACTATGGAAGCCAAGAAAATAAAAGAAAGAAAGAGAATTCAATTCCTTTGAAAGCTTCTGAAAGATCAAATAGAATAAGACTCATGGAAAATGGTAGATGAGTTTGACTTTTGTGAGTGTAGTTTTAATGTCTTGATGGGAGTAAAAGCCAGTTTGGAGTAGGCTGGAGTGAACTGAATTCTATTACCTGCAAAATTTCAGATAAGACGTCCTGAAAAAAAATCCCTGTTGTAAAACACGTAGAAATACTGGATAGAAGAGCAATGATAATGTTATTTTCACAAGTGAGCTCACAAGGAATTAAGAGAAATCTCTGGGGGTCAAAAAAGGAATTGGAAATCAGAGTTGTTGGTAGTTGCTGGTATTAAGGTTGTCTCTGAGGGCATTTGCTGATTTTAATGACTTTAATGACTATAGCAGAACTGGAGAAAAAAATCCCTGCACTCACACAGGTGGAATGGTATCCCTGAGAACCCATAGAAAGTCATCACTTTAACTTTATGATTAATGTGAAGATGGAGTTGAAAAGTTGTATCTCCCTGTCAATTGAAAATGATAACAAGGCAAATTGTGTCTTTTGGCTTCGGATCTGAATAGAAAACAATACATGTGTCTTGAGAATTGATAACCACAAAAGCCTACTCTCATATCACTTTCAATTTTGAATTCTGTGTCATTTTTGTGGTCTGAGTGAGTTATCTAGATAGAGCAGAGGGGAAAAAACTTCCTTTTTTAAGTTTATTTAGAGAGAGAGAGGGAGAGGGAGAGGGAGAGGGAGAGAGAGAGAGAGAGAGAGAGAGAGAGAGAGAGAGAGAGAACATGTGCAGGGAGGGACAGAGAGAGAGGAAGAGAGAGCGAGAATCCCAAGCAAGCTCAAGCAGACAATGTGCTATCAGTACAGAGCCTTCTTCGGGGCTTGATCTCAAGAACCATGAGATCATGATCTGAGCCAAGATCAAGAGTTGGATGTTTGACTGAACCACCCAGGTGCCCCAAGGGTGGGGGGGACTTTTTAGTAGTTCTGGGTTGGTAGCACTTTTGGGTGATTGGCAGAAACAAATACCTATCGTCCTTTGCTGAATTCAGCTTCAATCCAGGCTTCACAGTTTCCTCAGAAAAAACTTCGAGAAAACATGAATTGACAATCCAGATTACAAAATACATGAGAAATATGTCACCATGAGTGAGACTCAGAAGAAAATCTCTCTGAACTCTTTAGGTAATGTTTAAATGTTTAAAGAATAGATCCTGGGGCACCTGGGTGGTTCAGTTGGTTAAGGTCCAACTCTTCATTCAGGTCAGGTCATGATCTCAGGGTTTGTGAGATCTAGCCCTAGCCTTGCCTCAGGCTCTGTGCTGACAGCATGGAGACTGCTTGGAATAAATCTTTCCACTGTCTCTGTCCCTCCTCCACTTGCACGTGTGTGTGCATGCTCCCTCGGGCTCTCCTTTTCTCTCTCTCTCTCTCTCAAACAAACAAACTAACACAAAAAGAATGGACTCTATAAGAATAAGAAAGGAACAAGATGCAGTAAAGGATGATGCTGGTTAAGAAATACAACATAGAACTTCTAAAGATGAAAGTTACAATAATTCAAATAAAAAAGTAAATTAGAGATTAATGAAATAAAAGATGGAGTTGCAGAAATTGTCACAGAGATGACAAACATGGAAGAGAGGTTAAAAGGTATTAGAATGAGAAGGCCTGATATGTCTCATTGGAGTTGTAGAAGAGACTGGACATAGTGTGGCAGAAGTGATTTGCAAGTCCTGGATGAGAATTTTCCAGAATTGGTAAAGGACATAATTATCTATTTCAGGAAGCACAGAAAATCCCAACCAAGAAAATAAATGTATTAGAAAAGAAGAAAGGATGGAAATTAATGGGCTAAGAATTTAGTTTAGGAAGTTAGAAAGAGGACAGAATAAACTCAGTGAGTAGGAAAAAAGAAAATAATAAAATGGAAAAGACACTGAAAAAGAAGACAAATAGAATAAAGATAACATTACAGTAAATCAGCTTCTGGCCAGTTTGATAATAGAGAGAGTGGAGGAGAGAAAGGAGGGAGGTGGGGGGAAGGGAGGAAGGAATGCAATTAGGAATGAAAAATGGGTGTGTCAGTGTTTGATAAGCTAAAAGGAGAGAAAAGATCAGGCTGTGTGTAAATGATTCACATATAGATGTCAAAGTGGACTTATTGTTTGGTTTCCTTGAAAGTTAAGATAGATTTGGAATACTGTGTCCTAAAAACTCTTCCCTTATCTGAAGCTATTTGCCTGGGTCCTAAATAGAGGTTGCTTATCTGTGTCAAAATGACTTAGATCCTCCAGGAAAGAGTGGGATATTTATTCTTATGAATATAATTTCAAAAGCAGTCTCTAATCATTTATGATTTTAGAGTGAAATGACACAGATGAGGTAGCTTAAACAACAGAAATTCATTTTCCCACAATTCTGGGGACTAGAAGTCCAATATCAAGGTGTCAGCAGACTTGCTTTCTTCTGAACTTTTCTTATTGGCTTGCATATGGCTATCTTATGTTTTTGTTTTCACATAGTCTTTCTCCTATGTGTATCTGTGTCCTAATCTCTTCTTCTGACACCAGTTGTATTGGATTAGAGCCCACTCTAATTACCCCATTTAAATACCTCTTTATCTTCAAGTATAGTCAGATTTTGAGGTACTGGGAGTTTAGAGACTTCAAAATAAGGATTTATTTATGGGGGCGTGGACACAATTTCATCCATAACAAATATGTTGTTCATCATTATATTTCTGGAGCCTATTACAGTTACTAACCCTTAGTATTTATTTGTTGAATAAATAAAAGGAAGTTAAATGATCAGGATGGGAGAAGTTTGAAGACTTAAAATCATAGTAAAGTTTGGATTTAATATCAGCCAACATACTGTCAGTTAGTGGAACTCATTCTCCCTAAGGGGCTAATAGTTTAAGATGATCTTCAAACTTTTGGGATAAACATTTCCGACTTTAGCCATTTACTTTTTTATTCCACCTGATCAGTGTGTGGTCAAAATTGTAGCCATTTTATTTAGCAAAGTAAACTTACTTGAAATAAGAAAACAAGGGAAGATTTCTCATATGAATACTTAAATTTAGAAGCCAATTTAGTTACACATAAAAGATTAAATGGAACAGCTACCTATTGATGTTACATTACAATTTGATTTTTTTATACAACCAATGCACATTCTGTTGTCTTTTCTCTAAACAATGTAAAACAACCATGATTCATTAGACTAAAAGGTTTTGTTAAAATGGCAGAATATATTTTTCTTTAACATAAAAAGCTTTTTATTACAACTTTTTCACTTAAAAATAAATTTATGCAGAAAAAGCATTTGGCAAAATACAGCATCCTTTTAATAAAAACCCTCAAGAAAGTTGTGATAGAAGGAACATACCTTAACATCATAAAAGCCATATGTGAAAGGCCTACAGCTAATATCATCCTTAATGGGGAAGAATGGAGAGCTTTCCTCCTGAGATCAGGAATATGACAGGGATGTCCACTCTCACCACTGTTGTTTAACATAGTGTTGGAAGGCCTAGCCTCAGCAATCCAACAATAAAATGAAATAAAAGGCATCCAAGTTGGCAAAGAAGTCAAACTTTCACTTTTCACAGGTGACATGATACTTTACATGGAAAGCCCAAAAGAATCCATCAAAAAATTGCTAGAACTAATACATGAATTCAACAAAGTTGCAAGATATAAAATCATTGTACAAAAATCGGTTGCATTTCTATACACTGATAATGGAGCAACAGAAAGAGATATCAAGGAATTGATCCCACTTACAATTGCACCAAGAATCACAAAATACTTGGGAATAAACCTAACCAAAGGGGCAGAAGATCTGTACGCTGAAAACTATAGAAAGTTTGTGAAAGAAATATTGAAAAAGACACAAAGAAATGTAAAAACATTTCATGCTCATGGATTAGAAGAACAAATATTGTTAAAATGTCAATACTACCTTGGGGCACCTGGGTGTCTCAGTTGGTTAAGTGTCTGACTTTGACTCAAGTCATGATCTCACAGTTTGTGAGCTCAAGGCCCACGTCAGGCTTGGGGCTTACAGCTCAGAGCGTGGAGCCTGCTTCGGATTCTGAGTCTCCCTCTCTTTCTGCCCCTCCCCCCTCTCTCAAGTGAATAAACGTTAAAAATAAATAAATAAACACACACATAAATAAATAAATAAATAAATAAATAAATAAATAAATAAATAAAATGTCAATACTATCCAAAGCAATCTACACATTTGATGCAATCCCAGTCAAAATAGCACCAGCATTCTTCTCAGAGCTAGAACAAACAATCCTAAAATTTGTATGGAACCACAAAAGACCCTAAATAGCCAAAGTAATGTTGAAAAAGAAAACCAAAGCTGGAGGCATCACAATCCCAGACTTTAGCCTCTACTAAAAATAATCTACTGATTACAGCACTACTAATCAAGACAGTACGGTATTGGCAAAATCAAAAACAAAAACAAAACAAAACAAAGAAACACACATAGACCAAAGGAACAGAATAGACAACCCAGAATTGGACCCACAAATGTAAAGCCAGCAAATCTTTGACAAATCAGGAAAGAACATCCAATGGAAAAAAGACAGTCTCTTTAGCAAATGGTGCTGGGAGAACTGGACAGCAACATGCAGAAGAATGAAACTGGACCACTTTCTCACACCATACACAAAAATAAATTCATAATGGATGAAAGACTTAAATGTGAGACAGGAAACCATCAAAATCCTACAGGAGAAGATAGTCAGCAACCTATTTGACCTTGGCCACAGCAACTTCTTACTTGACATATCTCTGAAGGCAAGGGAAATGAAAGCAAAAATTAACTGTTGGGACCTCATCAAGATAATAACTTCTGCACAGCAATGGAAACAATCAACAAAACTAAAAGGCAACCAATGTAATGGGAGAAGATATTTGCAAATGACATATCAGATAAAGGGTTAGTATCCAAAATCTATAAAGAATTTACCAAACTTAACACCTGAGAAACAAATAATTCAGTGAAGAAATGGGCAGAAGACATGAATAGACACTTTTCCAAAGAAGACATCCACATGACTAATAGACACATGAAAAGATGCTCAACATCACTCATCATCAGGGAAATATAAATCAAAACCACATAGAGATACCACCTCACACCGGTCAGATTGGCTAAAATTAACAACTCGGGAAACAACAGATGTTGGTGAGGATATGGAGAAATGGGAACCCTCTTGCAGTGTTGGTGGGAATGCAAACTGGTGCAGCCACTCTGGAAAACAGTATGGAGGTTCCTCAAAAAATTAAAAATAGAATTACGCTACAACCCAGAAATAGCACTACTAAGATTTTATCCAGAGGATGCAGGAGTGCTGATTCATAGGGGCACATGTACCCCAATGTTTATAGCAATACTATCAACAATAGCCAAATTATGGAAAGAGCCCAAATGTCCATTAACTGATGAATAGATAAAGAAGATGTAGTATATGTATACAATGGAATACTACCTGGAAATGAAAAAGAATGAAATCTTGCCATTTGCGACAATGTGGATAGAACTGGAGGGTATTAATGCTAAGTGAAATAAGTCAGTCAGAGAAAGACAGATAATATATGGTTCACTCATATCTGGAAGTTGAGAAACTTACCAGAAGACCATGAGGGAAGGGAAAGAAAAAGAAAACAATTATAAACAGAGAGGGAAGCACACCATAAGAGACTCAAATACAGAGAAAAAACAGGGTTGATGCGGGTGGTGGGGGCGGGGGGGGGGATGGGTGATGGGCATTGAAAAGGGCACTTGTTGGAATAAACACTGGGTGTTGTACACATAGGTGATGGATTACAGAAATCTCCTGAAGCCAAGAGCATTCTGTATACACTGTATATTAGCTAACTTGACAATAAATTATATAAAAAAAGGAAAAAAATAAATTTATATTCTAAATTTAAAAAGGATATGTATAGGGCAGTAAAAATACTTTGTATGATAACATAATGATAGATAACATGTCACTATATATTTGTCCAAACCCATAAATGTACAACATGGAGTTTGGACAGTAATGTAAACTATGAACTTTGGGTAATTGTCAGTGTAGGTTCTTCAGTTATAACAAATGGGATACTTTGGTGGGGGATCTTTGATAATTAGGGAAACTATGTAAGTGTGGGGTCAAGGAGTATATGGGAAATCCCTGTACTTACCTTTACCTCAACTTTGCTCTGAATGCTAAATTGCTCTTAAAAAATAAAGTATGAATTAAAAAAATTTTTTTTGTGCAAACACATACAGACATATATACATCCCCCAAACTGGATGTGTAATATCTTTTGTAATGTAGATCTAATCAGGGCATAGTAGAGATAGTATAGGTGTTAGAGTTAGAACCAAGTGGGTTTGCACTGTGGTTGTATTATTCATGCTGTATCATTTAGTTAAGCATTTAAGCCTTATAAGACTGTCAAATGTGAAAAATAGTATTCTATCCCACAGAGTTGGTGTGAAGATTAGATGTTTGTAAAATGCCTGGAATATTTATCTGCTCAATAATTTACTAAATAAATGGACGCTATTATTATGACTGATTATTATTATTAAAATAACAAATTAATTTTCATGAGAATCTCAAAAGTTTGTCTGTTATCTTATAAGAAGAATTGTTACTTTTTAAAGAGTACGAGCAACATTTTGCAGTTGTAAAAGTAAAATCCTACTTATTTCCCTTAGAAACCTGAAACAAAATAATTTCCTTCCAAGTTAACAAATGGCACTATTAGTTTTTATGCTAATTAGCAAAACTTATTTTGCATTTGATCTGTAAGCATGATTGCAGTAGAGTGTGCATCTTGTGGAGGCATGTTAACTCTGTCAGACTTGAAACGCCTATTGGAGTTAAAAGATCTCTAAATGTTCTCAAACATTTTGTCTTTAATATGTCTCAACTTTAAAGTAACAGAAAACACTATACCAACACTTTAGTTTTCAAATTGATAAATCCAGAGTATTACAGTTTTTAAGATGAAATTTGTTCTTTTATTTAATGGGTAAGGCATCCTTTAAAAAACAAAGCCACAAGTTATATTGTAAGGGATGGGTTTTAGAATCAGCAGATGTATGTGTGGTTTTTGGATAAATTGTTGAATATCTCTGTGCTCATTTGTAGAATGGATACAGTACATCCAATGACACAGAGTCTTTCAAGATACTGAATTCCTTAACATGCTGTTTAATACATAGCAGGTACAGAGTTTTCTGGGGAAACTGGAAGAGGTTGATCCATCACTGTTTTAGTGTATGTTTATCACCTGGATTTAGTGCTCGCTTCGGCAGCACATATACTATCACCTGGATTTATGTTTCATTTGTTCTATTCCTTTGCTTATGTTAATTTTGTTTTTTAATGTTTTAAATTCCACTTCCTGGGCACCTGGGTGGCTCAGTCAGTTGAGCACCTGACTCTTGATTTTGGCTCAGATCATGGTCCCAGGGTCATGGTATCAAGCCCTGCATGGAGCTCTGCTCCGTGCTGAGTGTGGTGCCTGTCTGGTTTTTCTCTCTCTTTCCCACTGTGCCTTTTCCCCTCTCGTGCACTCTCCCTCTCTCACTAAAAAATATAAAATAAATTAAAAAATAAATTCTACCTCTTAATCTTTTTTTCTCCTCATGGCTATATTTCATTCTTAATTTTTTAACCCTTGAATCTCCTTTTCAATTTGCATTTCTATTGATTTTCACTGTATTTTATCTTGTGACCCTTATTTTCTTTATTACTTTTAATACTTTATCTCTGGTAAATTTAAGTCAGTCAGAGAAAGACAAATATCATGATTTAACTCATATGTGGAATTTAAGAAACAAAACATATGAACTTAGGGGAAGGGAAGGAAAAATAAGATAAAAACAGACAGGAAGGCAAACCATAAGAGACTCTTGAATACAGAGAACAAACTGAGGGTTGCTAGAGGGGTGTTGGATGGGAGGATGGGCCAAATGGGTGATGGACATTAAGGAGGGCACTTGTTGGGGTGAGTACTGGGTGTTACATGTATGTGATGAATCACTAAATTCTATTCCTGAAACAAATAAATAAGCAAATAAATATAATTTTATTTCATTGGTTTATTACCTTTTAATTTCTTTTAAGTTAACATGACTTACTATGTCTCTTCATTTTCACTTCCTTTCCTTATTTAAAATTTTTGATTTTTTTGATGAAAAAAACCCTCATTTGTAAATCTATTATTTTTTGAAAAATTTCCATTTTATTGTCATTCATTGTTTTTTTCTTAACATTGAATGTAATTTAATTTATTTTCTTTTTATGTTTTATTTTATTTTGTGATTTGTTTATTAAGTATCAGGAAGCATGGATTTAGGATGGTAGAAAGAGGAAACTGTACAGAATTAAAAGAAATGATCAGTCTGTCTTCCTCCTGGTAGTCTCTGTTGCCCCTTGGCTCTCCTACAGATATTTCATCACTTAAAAAAATTTTTTTTTAACGTTTTTATTTTATTTTTGAGACAGAGAGAGACAGAGCATGAATGGGGGAGGGTCAGAGAGAGAGGGAGACACAGAATCTGAAATAGGCTCCAGGCTCTGAGCTGTCAGCACAGAGCCCGACGCGGGGCTCAAACTCACAGACTGCAAGATCATGACCTGAGCCGAAGTCGGTCGCTCAACTGACTGAGCCACCCAGGTGCCCCCATCACTTTTAAAGAGGGCTTCTAAAGAGCACCACTCCATGTGACTCATCAGATTTCAGGTGACTCATTGGATACAGGGGTCTACCTTCCTCACTGTAGGAATTATTCTTTAATTCCTTCGTCAATAAGAAATATTTGATTTCCTGTAGTAGTACTTTCTAACATCCCACACACTCTGGACCTCTCACTGGGAACTGAACATTGTGAAATCCCAGCTGCGTGACATACATAGCTATTAGGTTTTGAGGAAGCTGCCAATGGCATGCTCTAATCTAGAAGGAGATGGTAGGCAGGAGATGATTTTCTGGAAAAGATCTCTTGTCTAACCTTCATGATAAACATTCTAGAAAGAGACACAACAGCCAACTGTTAGAGTATTCTAGCTTTGACTTTATAGAAGTATGCTTCTAATACACTTATGAGAAAGAAACTGCCTTTCTCAGTAAGAACTGCACTTGCTAGACTCATTGAAGGCCTCCATGTTGACAAATCAAGTGTATATTTTTTGATTCTCACCTAGCTTGTGTTCTCAGAAACATTCCCAAGGTTGACAATTTCCTGTGTATTCAAACACTTCCTTTACTTGATTTCCAACATTTTTTTTTTTAATTTTCTCCTGACTCACAAGTTTCTTTTTAGTCCCCTGGGCAAATTCCTGCTTTTCTGATGTGTTTCCACATATTGATGATCCTTGGGTCTTGGTGCTTTCTTCTTTCTACACTTTCCCCAGCTGATTGCATGTTTTCATGAGTTAAGATTTTGTCTATAGACTTATGACACCTCAGATTTTATTTGTAGCCAAACATCTTCTCTGAATTTATTTATTCAACAAATTTTTTGAGCACCTCTTACATGCATGTTGATTAAGCACAGTGAACAACATATGCATGATTTCTTATAGAACTTGTATTTTAGTGGGTAAAGAAAGGCAATATAATAAATAATTAAAGTATGTAAAAATGTCAAATGGTGATAAGGGCTATAGAGAATAAAGCAGGGAAGAAGCAGAGAGCACCAGGATGAGAGAAACATTGAAATTTATTTTTTTAAAATTTTTTATTAAAAAATTTTTTTTTTACATTTATTTATTTTTGAGAAAGAGACTGAGACAAAGCATGAGCGGAGGAGGGGCAGAGAGAGAAGGAGACACAGAATCTGAAGCAGGCTCCAGGCTCTGAGCAAGCAGTCAGCACAGAGCCTGATGCTGGGCTCAAACCCACAAACTGTGAGATCATGACCTGAGCCAAAGTTGGACACTCAACCGACTGAGCCACCCAGGCACCCCAAGAAATATTGCAATTTAAAATGAGATGTTTTGGGAAAGTCTTACTGAAAGGTAATCTTTGAACAAAGACTTAAAAGGAAAGAGGCAACAAGCAAGTGGCTATCTGGAAGAATATTTCAATTAAAGAGAATAGTTAATGCAAAAGTCTTAAGGTAGAGTGTTACTCTGAGCTATCTCTTCAGCTAATGGGTTTGGATCTGAAACTTGGCTTAGGTCTCCATGCCGAGGAGGAGATTACGATTTTTACTGGACACCCACCTTCAGCCTCCTACTCCTTTATTGTGGCTTTTTGTGATTTGGGATGTTGCCCTTATGAACATCATGCTCTGTTAACTAATGCCAAAGTTCCCCATGTGTCAGTCCTTTTGGCTATTCCTCTGACATTGCCACTCATAATGGTAATTATGTCCTCCTGGCTTTTGTCAGTTAAATGCTTCCACTTTTCTAACTCTGTGACCATCTCTGCTTCTATCATCTTAGGCCCACAAAGAGTCACTTCTGAATTTTTTAGTGATTCTGGTTCCCCTCTTTACCAGTATGTTCCTGATAGCCTTGGTTAATGTTGTGTTTGCAGGGAATTTGTATAGAACATAATCCTGGTTCCTTTGGCCTTTTGAAATATATCTATTCCAGTATGCCTACTCCCCTTAATCTCTTTTCCTTGCCTCTACCATCTTCTAGAGAAGCACAGGAATTTCTTCTTAACTGAGGGTTACTGTTGTTTCTCTCATGCATCTAAGTGCCAATCCTACAGAAGCTTTGCCCCATCCCTGGATATCTTGGTTTAGATATTAAATCTCATGTCACAGTGTCTCCAAGTTGAAGAATTCTTGCTTAATTACTCTGACATTCTAGTTCCCTTATCAAGTATCCTCAAAATCTAATCCCAGGTGTGCTTCCTTAGTTCCTGCTAGTATATTCCAGGTAGTTCTTATAATTCTTTAGATATACAGTCTTTTTCCTCCTTTATCAGGCTTGTCAAGTCATCAGCTTGGTTATGCTAGGATTTGACACTAATTCTGGTCTTACAGCAAGGAGAAGAGGTAGGGGAAGCTCTTGAGGGGGCATCTGTTGCTTTGTAGAGGAGAAATTTCATCCATATTCCACTGGTCACAATTAAGTTTTCTGGCTATCTAACTCCAAAGGAAGCTTGGTAATGAAATCTGTGTTTTAAGGAAGCAGAAGTAACAGGTTTGATAAGCATGTAGTCAATTTCTGCCAAAATTTCTTTAGGGCTTAAGAGTAAATTGTCCTGGAAGTAAATTGACCTTTTTTAGCTTTTGACATGCTACTTTTTAGGCATAGAGTAATTCCACTAGGATTAGCTTTCTTCTTCTGTAGCTATAGCAACAAATGTTTGGTCAAGCATACTTTCTACCAGTGATTGCACCCCCACCCCTGTTCATTATTATTTTTTTTTATTTTTAGATTGTCTAAATTATGTTTCATATGTTTTCATTATGTTTAATTATGTTTCATCTCATATTTTTGTGTTTCTAAAAGATTTTCTACATTGGTATATCTTAAATTGGGATAAATTTTTTTTTACTTTAAAAACATATTGAGGTAGAAATTAAATAACACAGAACTATTGAACATAAGGTGAATGTTGTATAATGGGATATACATTCTTGAAAGGTTCCTTCCCAATCAAATCAAACTTTGCCATTTGTAGATACTAAAAATTAGAGGTTTGATACAATGATAAAAAAGACTACATTGGTTAAAGCATTAGAAAGATAGGGGTGCCTGAGTGGCTCAGTTGGTTGAGCATCTAACTTTGGCTCAGGTCATGATCTCCCGGTTTGTGGGTTCGAGCCCCACGTTGATCTCTGTGCTGACAGCTCAGAGCCTGGATCCTGCTTTGGATTCTGTGTCTCCCTCTGTCTCTGCTCCTTCCCCGCTCATGCTCTGTCTCTCTCTCCTTCAAAAATAAATAAACATTAAAAAATTTTTTTAAATAAAAAAAGCATTATAAAGATCTAGAAGAGGTTATGAACTTGAGTTATGACCTATAAATACACTCTTGAAAAATTAGGGCACACTTTATTGTTCTTGCAATGATCACATACAGAAGAACAGCTTGATAGAAGATGAAACAAAGAAAAATCATTAGTTATGAATATATCTTTTCAAAATGCAGTACAACATAATTTAGCAGGTAACGAGCCTCATCTCTTATCACAAATCATTTTTAAAAAAAAATTCCCTCAATTACAGCATTCTGCTTACTATTCTAATCATTTGACATTTAAATATGGTTTACATCATCAATGAGATTTTCTATGAAGGAGAGCAATATTTCAATTTTCATTTCACACATGAAGAAGCAGAAGCATTGGCTGTGTAGCACATTTAAGGTTCATATAAGTCTGGAATTTTAATGATTGCTTCTAACTTTCAGGCTTAATGTTTCCATATATCATACAGAAACTTTAATCATAGACTATTAACGTTGAACGTGATCTTAAAGAGCATCTGCCTTTTATAACTGAGGAAAATGAAGCTCAGAGAGAGTAAGTAACTTGACTGTTACACCCATTTAATGAATGAGTATGTTCTATGTTCTATGTAGTAACAAGTACTATGTTCTAGTTTTTGTGCTAAATTCTGAATGAATTACAGTGAATCCTGCCTTCAAGGAACTCATAGTTTGATGGAGGAGACTGACATCTTAAGGATATTCAGAGAAATTGTGTTATCAAAAGTAAGTGGTGGATCTTTTTTTTTTTTAAGTGTTTATTTTTGAGAGAGAGACAGAGTGTGAGCAGGGGAGGGGCAGAGAGAGAGGGAGACATTGAGTCTGAAGCAGGCTCCAGGCTCTGAGCTGTTAGCACAGAGCCTGGTGTGGGGCTTGAGCTCATAAACTGGGAGATCATGACCTGAGCTAAGTCTGAAGCTTAACTGACTGAGCCACCCAGGCACCCCAGTGGTGCATCTTAAGTGGAGGAGTTTTCTAATTCAATTTGTATTTTATAAAGATTAAACTGATAGTATTATGGAGATTTTATCCCATTCTGCTTTTTTCTATTCAGAACATTTAAGGTTTTTTGTTTTGTTTTGTTTTGTTTTGTTTTTTGTTTTTTTTGTTTTTCCTATAAGAAATCATGGTACCATCAGTTTATATTGTTTGCTTCTATTTTATGTTGTCATATCACTGTATTTCACCTTACAACTTACACCTGTCAAAAAGAAACAGGTTTTCCCCTTGCTTTTTCCATCACAAACTTTTCCTTATTTCTGATGTTCTCATCTGAGTCAATGGCACCACTCTACCCTAAGGCTTCTCATGCTAAACTCTTTGATTCCTCATTTTCCTCACCCCCATGTCCAAACTATCAAGTCTCATTGACCATGCCTCTAAATATACCTCAAATATACTTACATTTCTTGCTTATTCCATTGTAGCTACTTTAGTTTCAAGCTACTTTCATCTCTTGCTTCCATTGCTTTCATAGTTGCCTTATTGATCTACCTAATTATACCTTAACTCCTTGAATCCATTTTTCAAACAGCAACTAGAAGTCTCCTTTAAAATGTAAATTCAGGGGTGCCTGGGTGGCGCAGTCGGTTAAGCGTCCGACTTCAGCCAGGTCACGATCTCGCGGTCTGGGAGTTCGAGCCCCGCGTCGGGCTCTGGGCTGATGGCTCAGAGCCTGGAGCCTGTTTCCGATTCTGTGTCTCCCTCTCTCTCTGCCCCTCCCCTGTTCATGCTCTGTCTCTCTCTGTCCCAAAAATGAATAAACGTTGAAAAAAAAATTAAAAAAAAAATAAAATGTAAATTCAGGAGCAACTGGTGGCTCAGTCAGCTGAGGGTCCAACAAACACTTGGTTTTAGCTCTGGTCACAATCTCATGGTTTGTGGGATCAAGTTTTGCTTCGGGCTCCATGATGATAGCATGGAGCCTACCTGGGATTCTCTCTCTCTCTCTCTCTCTCTCTCTCCCTATGCCCCTCCCCTACTCTTTCTCTCCCTCTAAAATAAATAAATTTTAAAAAATAATGTATATTTGATCATGTCATTTCACTGCTTCAAACTTTCTAATGGGTTTCCATTGCACTTAGGATAAAATTCAAATTTTTACCATGTTTTGCAAAACTCTACATGATTTTTGAGCTTTCTGACTTCATCTCTAATTGCTTTCTTTCTTGCTCCATGTGCTTCAGCTTGTCCGTTTCTGAGGGCTTTTACACTGTTTTGGTTTTTTTTTTTTCTTTTCCTCCTGCATCGGATACTCCCCTTCTGGATCTTTTCATGACTGGTTCCTTCTCATCATTCTGGTGTTAATTCAAATCAGAAAAGCCTTCTCCATCAGCCAGACTAACTAGGCTTCCTTACCTCTACCACGTATTCTTTTATTTATTTATTTTTATTTTTTAAAAGTTTGAGAAAGAGAGAGAAAGAGGGAGAGAGAACAAGAGAGTGAGAGAGAGCAAGAGAGAATCTTAGTCAGGCTCCACACTCAGGGTAGAGCCTGACGCGGGGCTCCATCCCACAACCCTGGGACCAGGACCTAAGCTGAAATTGAGTCAGATGCTCCAGTGACTGAGAGGTGCCCTTCTCCCGCATAGTCTTTATAATATCACTATTTATTATATTTCCTTAGTACCTACCACTATTTGAAATTATCCTGGTGCTCACATTTTTTTTTTTTTTCTTTTCTGACAGGAGGATCCTTTCTATTGTTCACTGTTATATTTTTAGGGACTGAAACAGTGTCTTCACTTACTATTAGCTGATGAACAGTATTTTTTAGATGAGTAAGTGAACTATAGCATTTACCATACTTTGTGCTATCAATACCTTAATTCTCTTTCTCTAAAGACTATAAGCCCTAGAAGAGTGGGATCCATGCCTGCCTTTCATACTGTTGTATATTCAGAGCTTAGCACATAATAAGGACTTAATAAATATTTGTTGATTGGATGAATATATGATCAATTCATTGATTGACACTGGAATCAGGACAGTTTGGAGACTATTAAAGTGATCACTTGAAAGATAATAAGGGTGTTAACAGAACCAAGGGCAGAAGGGACAATAGGAAGTTAGAGATTTAAGAAACCTGAAGGAAATATACTAGAGAATACTCAGCATTTGTTATAAAGGGTTTACTATGAGAAGGGAGGTGTCAAAGTCTGGGTGAAAATGAAGGTTATGGTACCATTTACAAAAATAAGGAAAAGCAAATTTGGAGTAGAGTGGGATAAGGGGAAGAAGTGAGGTGAGATAATGGAAGAAAGGGGTGAGTTTAGATTTGAAAAGTGTGAGTTTGTGATGCCTGGGGGATATCCAGCAGAAATTTTAATAAGATATAAACTTTGGTGCCCAAGGAAGATATCTAAGCTGGCTTTATGGATTGTTGTGATATATAGGTAATATGGGGGCATTTAAGAAATTGTGATTGTCTAATCATCAGACCATATGCTTTTCCTTCTTATCACAACTCCCCACTGGTCCATTATTGAGAGAAAATCAAATGCCCACCCTGCTCACATCAGGCTTGGCCATGTGACTTTCCTTGGCCTATGAATTGTGAAGTTGTGTGCCTCTTATGAAAATAAGTTTTAAGAAGCATCTTGTAGTCCACTATCTTTCTCTCTGTCACAGATGGGTATATTTCAGATAGGGCTACTCCTTCAGTGGAGAACAAATTGCTGAGCAAGGCTGCAGTGTTGACCTATAAGAGACATAACACATGAGTGAGAAATAAGCTTTTGTTATAAACTGTTGAGATTTCATGATTATATGTTGCTGCAGCATAGCCTAACAAAAGCTGATACAGAAATAGAGAATAGCAAGTTTCTAGAGTTGAGAATGGAGGAGGGTGAAGGGCATAATTCCTAGGGAAATTTAAAGGTGAGTCCAGGAAAAGGACCCCGCAAAGAAGACTAAGCGACTTCTGTGATGGGAAGAGAACAAAGGTGGAAAGAATATATCACAGAAGCTGAAGGAAATACAGCAAGAATAGAAGAGTGGTCAATGGTATCAAATGATATAGAAGGTTTTAGTAAGTAGGAACTGAAAAGTGTTCATGGGATTTAAAGAAAAAAATAAGTCCATTGGTGATCTTATGAGAGCAGTTCTAGGTGAGTGGTTAGGGAATTACTTAGTGACTGAGACAAGGGTAGAATTCATTATTCAAAATTTGTAAAACATGCTTCTTCCTCCATGGTGCCTATTCTGATCCTCCTCCAATCTGATATAAACTTTCCTCTTGTTTAACCTCTTTGGGTTCGTTGTATTCTGTGCTCAGTGTTTCTTTCTGACTGCTAACCTGGTGGGGAGACTTTCACTTTAAATTTAGAGTTTCAAATGAAAAATAGAAAGAATCCCATTACTAAGCTGTCAGATTTTTTAAAAAAAATTGAAGTAACTATAAATGACAATTTTTATAGATATAAAGAGAAATAGTAAATTTTGAGATGCAAATGCATACTGTTCAGGAAACAGGTAAAATTCAGAGAATGTATTGACTTTGCTTAAAATGGCAGGTAGCACTTTCTGAAATGTCCTAGAAGAGTAGACATGTGATTTTTCTTTTCATTTTTGTGACTTATTTACTAGATGGTGCCCTACCCTAACCTCATCTTCCTTTGTTCCTCATTTTATCTCTGAATCTCCTCCCATTACTGAGATTTATTTCATCCTTACACAACCCTTTCACTTATGCTATCTCCATCTTTAAAACCAAACTGAATTTTAACCAATTTCTGACCCCACCCTTGTTCCCACCCCTCCTTGGCCTCATTTCAAAAGATTAGGACTTAGGAATGATGTGTCTGTCTTAGCACATGGTACACACTAGTCATAAAAGCTAAAAGCTGAGGTATCAAAATGCCCCAATACCAAAACATCCCTGAATCGAAACCCCTGAGTTAAAAGGACATGTCAAGGTGCCACTGTATTTCTGAGAGGGGTTCTACTTGAGATCTTAGTTTTGAGTTTACAGAATCAAATTATCTACCTCATAGGGTCACCTAGATTCAACAGACTTGATAATATCATTGACTGTAACTTCTTCCAGGGATCTCCTTTCCTACCTGCTTTGCTTTTAAACCCACCTATAGACAGTTCAAATCCTAATACATTATTAGACCAGATAGGAATATGATTGTGTTTACTTCATATATTTCACTCTTGAAAAAAAGAATTAATCATAATTATAATAACTTTGTCCTAATTTAGAGACCCACGTTTTTCAAAACTCAATTTTCAAAAACAGTCTGTAACCAGAAATTGAACATAAGGACACTTCTGGGCTAATAAAGTATAGTTTGCTGTAAAGTTTCTGCACTCAAATCTTTATGTAGCAAATGAAAGAGCTGTGCAAATGACAGATGACTGCCTGACTCATGGGAGAAATGGGAAAAATGTTGGTCTTACAATATAATAAAGTAATTGGTGATTAGGAAAGGAAGGCAATTAACATTTATCTCATGTTTGTTATGTGCCAGTCATCTTAAATATGTTATCTCACTTAATCCTTATCACAGTTCTACAAAGTTTTTTTTCTTCTTTTTGTACAGATGAGGAAACTGAAACTCAGCCACTGTTGTATGATTTGCCCAAGGTCACACAGCTAGTACATAAAAGGGAGACAGAACAGGTGTTTAAAAATAATAATAGCTGACAATTTTGCGGCAGGCATGTTTCTAATTCCATTATGTATATCAATGCTTTTAATCTTCACAACAACTTGATGAAGCAAATAGTAGTATCACAATTTTACAGATGAGGATATTAAAGCACAAAGAAGATAAGTAACTTACCCAAGTTGTACAGTAAGTGACAGAAGTGTAATTCAAATCTACATAGTCTGACTTCAGAGCCTGTGCTTTTTACCCACTGTGATAAAATGCCTTTGCTGAGCATTTATGATCTCACTGAGAAGAAGGCACTGATCTCTAGTTCCTATTCTCCTTCCTTCTGATATACAGCCCTTCTTATCTTCCTTTCTTCAAGAATTTATTCATAAAGCAAGACTTTGTAATATGCAGTCTGTCTTCTTAACCATTATTCTACACTGTCTGTTACTACTCATTACTTTTTGTTTCATACATGTTGTTTACTTTAATTGCAGCAACAGGTCTGAAAGTTATCATCTTTGTGTTAAAATCAGAGGAAGCAAAGAGATAAAGTGGTAAGGTTACTTGGCCTAAGTTCCCCTGGTAAACATGCAGCACATCCAGAACTCAGACTAGAATTGGATCACTCATATATTCTTGATGGGAATGTAAAATGACACAACCATTCTGGGAAGGGGTTTAACACTTCCCTATAAAATAAACATGCAATTACAATATGGTCACACAAAATCCTATACATGAATATTCACAGCAGCTTTATTTGTAAAGGCCAATATCTGGAAGCAACACAGATATCCTTCAGTAGGTGAATGGCTAAACAATTTGTATCACATTCATACTATGGAACTCAGCAGTGAAAAGGGATGAACTATTAATATACTAAATAACTTGGAGGAATATTCAGGGAATTATGCTGAGTGGAAAAAAGCCAATCTCAAAAAGTTACATAGTGTATTATTTCATTTATATATCTGAAATGACAAACTTTTAGAAATGGAGGGTAAGTTAGTAGTTTCTAGGAATTAGGGATGGAGGTGGGGATAGGGTGAGGTGAGTGGGGTTATCCAAAGGCAAGGGGTTATCCAAACACAGTTATTGAATTGTTCAATATTTTGACTCTGGTGGTGGATACAGGAATCTATACTTGTAATAAATTATACAGAATTATATATGCATGCACGTGCACACACACTTATAAATAAACCTGGGAAAATATGAATAAAATCAGTGGGTGTTATCAATATCCATATCCTGGTTATGACATTGTACTCTATGTAATATTGTATTATAATTTTTATTTATCATTGGGGGAAAATGGTTGTAGTATATAATGCATTTCTCTATATTATTTCTTAAAACTGCATGTCAGTCAATAATATTGTCAATTAACATTTTTATTAAAAAATATATCCGAGAGGAGTGCCTGGGTTGCTGCTCATTTGGTTAAGTGTCCAAGTATTGATTTCAGCTCAGGTCATGATCTCACTGTTCGATCCCTGCATGGGGCTATGTGCTGATAGTACTGACCCTTCTTGGGATTCTCTCTCTCTCCCTTTCTTTCCCCCTCCCCTGCTTACACTGTCTTTGGCTCTCTCTCTCAAAATAAATAAATAAACTTAAAAAAAATATGTTAGGGAATGAATAATCCTGTAGAAAAGACAGACAAGAAGTACAGTAACAGTTAAATAAAAAATATGTTACAGATAAGTATTAGCTCTGTTGGTGCTTATATACCTAAAATGTTCATAATAGTAATCTACAAATGAAGGATTACAAATAGCTTTTTTTCTTTTACTTTTAATTATATATATTTTGTTTTTCTAAGTTAATTTATATTAGTACTATTATAAAAAAAATTAAACACATCCGTACTGCTTATAAAAAACAAATGAATAACTAGATAGGAAATGAATAACTAGATAGCTGAATTGAGTTTATAATATATAGGTTAATATTTTTGAGTCATGTATATTTGTTTCCCACACTAGATCAGTGAGGACAGGGGCAGTGCCTTATTTGTCTTTTATCCTTAATATTTAGCACAGACTGGGCACACAGTAGATGTTCAATGAATATTTGGTTTTACAGAATGATGTTGCCACATTAGCTCAAATAAATTAATGCTTCCATTTCATGACCTTCTTGGCAACCAATGCACAAAACATCTTATGTGATCCTTCTTAGAAAGTATAAAGAATATCATTACCTTGTCTTTGTAACAAGTACAAAAAGCAGTAATACACAATTACTAGCCCTGAACTGGGACCAATTCTGAAAATGTTGGCACTTAATGTAAACAGTTTTTTTTAAATGTTTTTATTTATTTTTGAGACAGAGAGAGACAGAGCATGAGCAAGGGAGGGAGAGAGAGAGGGGGAGACACAGAATGGAAGCAAGGCTCCAGGCTCTGAGCTGTCAGCACAGGGCCAGATGTAGGGCTCAAACTCACAAGGCGTGATATCATGACCTGAGGCTAAGTCGGATGATTAACTGACTGAGCCACCCAGGTGCCCCAAAACAGTTTTTTTTTTTTAAGAAGAGAAGGAGATGAGCAGAAGTTCTCCATATAATAAAAAATCATCTATACTTCAAGATCCAGTTCAAATGTTACCTTCCTCACTTACCAAGTGAAACTTTCTTGATTATCCTGGGTAGAATTAAACCTTCTTCTAATTATAATCTCATAGCACATCACATATAACTTCTAGTGTAGTATTTATCCCAATGCATAATACTGTTTATAAAATGTTTACCCTTATTAGAATATGAATACTTAAGAAGGCATGAATGATTTTTTGTTCTTTGTACTTCTAGTACTTATCACAGTACCTTAGAGTAATGCTCAAAAATATTTATCAATGAATGAGTGAATGATTATATATACATATATTATGTAGATCAAAGTGTGCCACTTTCTGAGCAAGATAACCCTTATTAATTTTGTGCATACTCAAAGTAATAAGGAGAAAAATCAATAAAGAAAGAAATATTCAATAAGGGGGAAAAAACCCTGTAAGATAACAAGATAAGAGAAGCAATCATGTAGTTAATGTGTTTTGAATACTTAAACCAATAGAGATGGGTCATTCTATATGTTTGACAATGAGAAATTAAAAAAAAAATCACTAAAGCTGATTATTTTAAACAACAATTTTTTTACACCGTTTTTCTTTACTAACTGAATATCTTTCCTATTATAAAGATACAGAATGTTTTTCTGCTTGAGTGTTGTACTTTTCAGTTCAGTCTGCTTAAAAGCTGGCTGCAGTTACATTTGTGAAAATTTCCCAGAAAACAGCATATAATAAAACAAATATTGTACTTTAACAATTTTCTTCTATTTTCAACCAAACCTAGTGACATGAGGTTAAATCAGAGCTACCAAGAATACATATACAGAATTGTCAAAATTTGCTTTTTAAAATTTAGGTCATATTGCCTCATGAACATCTCTTCATGCTGTTAAAAATTTTTAAATTGTATTTTTTAATAGATTAAGAATATTGTGTTTAATAGATATATAATGATTTTCATAACTAGACTGCTACTATAGAATAATTAGATTTTTTCTAATTTATCATATTAAAAATTACACTGTAATTTCTAATTTATCATATTAAAAATTACACTGTAATCAATACTCTCAATAATACACATTTATTCCCTCTCTTTTGAATTATTTCTTTGGTATAAATTCAGAAAGGATTAGTAGGTCAAAGGGTATAGGTATTTTCATAGTTCTTGTACTGTATTGCTAAATTTTATTCTAAAATGTTTTTTCCACTTTAAAGTATTACCAGTAATATATGAGTGTACTAACTTTACCATAACCTCACTAAAATCAGGTATTTATGATTAAAGATTGACTATTTACTATGTATATTTCCATTGTGATAAATTTTCTATTTATATCCTGTTCATTTAACTGCTAGCCCCTCTACATTGTTTTAATATGCAGTTGGTTGTAGACTGGATGTTTGTGTCCCACCCAACTTCATATGTTGAAATCCTCATGCCAATGAGATGGTATTAGGAGGTGAGGCCCTTGGGAAGAGATTAGGTCATGAGGACAGAGCCTTTATTAATGAAATTAGTGCTGTTATTAAAAAGGTTTGAGAAAGCTCCCTTGCCCCTTCTGCCATGTGAAGATACAGTGAGAAGTTGGCAGTCTGCAACCTGGCAGTCTGTTCTCACCAGAACCTGGCCATGCTGGCAATCTAATCTTGGACTTCTAGCCTCCAGAACTGTGAGAAATAAATTTCTGCAGTTTGTAATCCATCCAGACTATGGTATTTTGTTATAGTAGCAGACTAAGGCAGCAGTATTTAAATAAATCCTTTTGAAATTATAGATGTTAATCTTTTGTAGTTTATAGAGTAAATATTTTCCAGTTCTGTGGCTTTCCTTTTTATTTTAGTATTTTTTAAATACTGAATTTTCAAATTTTATGTATTTAAGTGTTTTCCTCATTTGATCCTCTGCTTGAAACCTTAGAAAATCAACATCTATCAAAGGATCTGGGGGGTCTTAGTTGGTGAAGCATCCGACTCTTGATTTTGGCTCAGGCCATGATCTCATGGTTCATGAGATCAAGCCCTGCATCAGTCTCCACACTGAGAGCTCGCTCTCTCTCAAAATAAATAAACATTAAAAAAAAATCTGGAAGTAGTCTATGCTGTTTTCTGTAATTTATAATTTGTTATTCACTTACAGTTTTTTTTTCTAGTTTATGGGGTAAGGCATGGGTTTATGTTTTTTCATTCTCCAAAAGAATTAAGGCCAGTGGATAAAAGCATCCACAGGAAGAAACTAGGGAAAATTAGGACAAAAATAGCAGCATGATATAGTGGAATTAGTTTGCATGGCTTTAGTTGGTTTTATTTGCATGTTTAACCCTTACTACGTGATCTTGGATAAGTTTCTTATCCTCTCTCTATCCTCTATTTCCTCATTTGCAAAATGGGAATAATAATAATAGTACTTACCTAAGGATTGTTGTGAGCTTGTAAAACACTTAATGCAGTGCCTGGTATGTGGTAAGCATTCAGCAAATGCCTACTGCTTTTATTATTGCTTTCATTACTACTCTTATTATCACTGTTATCAATAATATAGAATCTCTATTATTGTCTAAGTCACTATACTAGTTCCATAAGTAAAACTTAGATCCTGTACTTTCAAATCTTCTAGGTTACTCGAAGAGATAAATAAATGTGAACACATGTTTATTTTATTTTTTATTTTTTTATTTAGAAAAAATTTTCATTATTTTTTATTTATTTGTATTTTTATTATTAGTATTTTTTAAATATATGAAATTTATTGTCAGATTGGTTTCCATACAATACCCAGTGCTCATCCCAACAGGTGCCCTCCTAAATGCCCATCACCCACCCTCCCCTCCCTCCCACCCCCCATCAGCCCTCAGTTTGTTCTCAGTTTTTAAGAGTCTCTTATGCTTTGGCTCTCTCCCACTCTATTAAAAATTTTTTTAAATGTTGTATTTATTTTTGAGAGAGAGAGAGAGAGAGAGAGGCAGAATATGAGTGGGGGAGGGGCAGAGAGAGAGAGGGAGACACAGAATCCAAAGAAGGCTCCAGGCTCAGCTGTCAGCACAGAGCTCAACGCAGGGCTCGAACCCACCAACTGTGAGATCATGACCTAAGCTGAAGTCAGACGCTTTTAACTGACTGAGCCACCTAGGTGCCCCAATGTGAACACATGTTTATAATGGAAGTTAGTGATCAGTATCATAGGAGCAATATAAAATTTTATAGGAAATTAAAAGAAGGAAGGATTGTATTCAGTTGGTGAAGCAGGGCTTCTTATGAGTGTAATTTAGAATTAAGGTAATGGAACTAAGGGAATACTAAGCAGAGTTAGCACGAACAAAAGTAAAGAGAGGAAAAAAATAGGTATAATACTCAGTTTGGAATATAGTGAGAAAGAAAGAGGAATTAGGAAAATATGCTTAGAAGCCTAGATTGGGATCAGAATGTGTGAGGACTTGAATGGCAGATTAAGGTGGCAAGACTATTCTGTCGAGAGGGTGGTAACAGTGACAGTTTTGGACTGGAGTATCACATGCAGCATGTTTTTATCTAGTTAATAAAGAACTGTTTCAGGGAATACACTGTATTATATTTTATTTTTAATAATTATTTTAAACTTTTTTAAATTTTAAAATAATTTAAAACCTACAGAAAATTTGCAAAAATAGTATATGGGCTCCTTGTGTATCTTTACCCATATTCTCCAGATCTTAACATTTTATCATGTTTATGTTATCATGCTATATATACGTATTATTTTTTCTGGTTACAGTTGCAGACAACAGTGCTTCTTTACTCCTAAATTCTTAAATGTGTATTTCCTAAAATCAAGGGCATTTAAAAATATGTTTGCATAATAAGTAATAAAATTAGGAAATTAACACTAATATCTAACTCACAGGTTTTATTCAAAATTTGCCAATCATCCCACTAATGTCTTAATATCAAGAGAAAAGAAAATCTTGAATAGAACGTAACCCAGGATCACATATTGCATTTAGTTGTCAAATCTTTCTATTCTTCTTTAACGTATAATGGTTCTTTGTTTTTCATGAACTTGACTTTTTTTTGAAGAGTATAGGCCATTTATTTTGTAGCATTGTTTCAATTATGATTTAGCTGATCTTTCCTCATGATTAAATTTAGGTTATGCATTTTGGGCAGAAATGCAACAAAAATGATGTATCCTT
Source organism: Prionailurus viverrinus (assembly GCF_022837055.1). Taxonomy (NCBI): domain Eukaryota; kingdom Metazoa; phylum Chordata; class Mammalia; order Carnivora; family Felidae; genus Prionailurus; species Prionailurus viverrinus. The sequence goes on from NC_062570.1 coordinate 47,350,368, forward strand.
CGCAGTGCATCATATCAGGAAGCACATGATATCTATTGTGCCATTATTGATGATGTTAACATTGATCACTTGGTTAAAATGGTGTCAGGTTTTGCAGAGTTAGTATTTTTCCCTTTGTTAGTAGTCAGTATTTTGTGAGGACAATATATAAGTATCCCATTTCTGATCAACTTTCACCTACCAGTTTAGTATCCATTAGTAATTCTTGCCTGAAACAGTTATTACTACAGTGATCAAAATGGTGATTTTCTCATTCCATAATTTGTTAGTTGGCTTTCTCCTGTATGAAAAAACTTTAACTTCCTTCCAGTTACTTATGCTATTATTTATGGATTCTTTTTTCATTCTGTGGTATGTAATCAGTTACTGACATTCTTTATTTTCATGTTCAGTTTATCCTAGATTTGCTACTTCGAGTCCCTTTAAATTGCCTATTATGTCCTTAGACAAATCCTTCTTATTTGAGAACGTCTTACTTTCTTTTATAATAGCAAGATGTTTCAGTTGTAGGCAAGACTGTTTTAAATACTTTTGTATTCTTCAGGGTTTTGCACCTAATAGATGATGAATAAATACTTTATAAGTGAATGAATGAATATATGATTGACATGAACTGTAGGTATACATAAGGACTTACTGGTTTTCTTTCTTTGTGTTTTTAAACATAAATCTAATTATTATTTTCATAAAGACTGGGCCAAAAGAAAGTCTCTTATAGACTTTTTCAGGAGAAGAAAGTAATTTTTATGAAGAAGTATAAAATTAAAAAATTACTTCATTCATTTATTATTGAATTTAAAGTAAATATTGGTACCTACTGTATCCCAAATATTTTTGGCATTGGAGATACAACAGTGAACAAAATAAGATAGATATAGCCTCTGGCCTTATAGAGCTTGTCTACTGATGAATAAATGAATTGCTGCAAGATACTTATAAACAGTTTCAATCTTTAGTTTTTTCTCTTTTACTTTGTTGATATTCTGTCAAAAAAGGCATGGGAGGGGCGCCTGGGTGGCTCAGTCGGTTAAGCGCCCGACTTCAGCTCAGGTCACGATCTCGCGGTATGTGAGTTCGAGCCCCGCGTCGGGCTCTGTGCTGACTGCTCAGAGCCTGGAGCCTGTTTCAGATTCTGTGTCTCCCTCTCTCTCTCTGACCCTCCCCCGTTCATGCTCTGTCTCTCTCTGTCTCAAAAATAAATAAATGTTAAAAAAAAAAAGGCATGGGATATCAACGAAAAATAACAAAATATATTTTGAAAGCTTACACTCTAAATCATGCTAGGGCCTCATTTTGAATAGAATTCTAAAAATGTATAAGAAATGCCTCTCATTGTCATACAATTTACGGTTAGTAGGAAAAGAGAAATCTGGTAGTATAGCACAGTAGAAAGAATATAGGCCTTAGAGTTAAAAAAGTAGGGTTTGAATCTCAGGTCTGTTCTTTCTTACCTCATCACCCTTCATCAAATTATTCAACGTCTTTAAGTTAATACTTAGTGCTTCATTCTCTGTAATGTATAGGAAGATGATGCCTAACTTGTAGTGTTTATTTCAGTTAAATACTTCATCCTTATGTGACAGAAATCCCGATGTAAATCCCTAGTTTAAATAACAGAAAATGTACAGACTTACCTACCTGGACATCTGGTAGGGCAGGTTTCAGAGTTGTTTTATTCAGTGAATCAAGGATATCATCAGGAATCGAGGCTCCTCCTATCTTACCTCTTTGTCATCCACAGTGTTGTATTATCGTTGGCTGTTCCTTCTCATAGGCTGGTGGGCTACCTGCCAACCACAGTGTGTGTTACATGCTTCCTTGTTCTATCCAGTAGGAGAGAATGGATACATCCTGTCTGCTATTGGACAGATAAAAATTTCTGAGTCTCATTGGGCCAACTTAGGTTATACACTTACCTCCAAAATACCGCTAGGGGAATGAAATATATTGATTTGCTCAGTCCTGAGAAAGGGGATAGGATTACCATAACTGGTTTAGACTAATCAGAACTCAAATTGGACCTGAGTTCAATTACCTAAAGCCCATTGGTATCATACCATGGCTGAAGATGAAATGGATTTGGGAAGGAGCTTTTTATGTAAATCTTAAATATTCACATTTAAAAGAGTTTGGAGAATTGGAAAGGGCATTGCAGGCAGCAGTGTAGAAGTGGAGGGATTTTTCTTATGTGTAGTATGAATAAGGAAACTAGCTGTTATTGCTTATTCTCCTTATTTTAGGCTAGAATCAGAGCTGTCTTTTGTATTGGAATTCTCATATTCCTACCTAGAAACTCCTTCCATGAGACTGAAATCACTTTTCCTCAACACTTCTCACTTCCACCAATCAAAAAGCAAATTTATCTTCTATCCTTATATAGATCTTTCTAAGGACAAGATAATTATCAGTTGCCCATGCTCAAAATTTGTATGTGTGCACATGACTAATGATACCACTACAGCTAGGTACAATTTGCTACACATGTATGATACAGATTGTGAAATGATAGAAATTAGTGGTAGTAAAGTGGTATACTGTTGTACCTTAAAAAAGCCCTGCAAACAAAATATTTCAACAAATTTGTCATTTGCAAATTTAACATGATAAATTTGAAGTCAAATGCAATTTGAGAATTTAGAATTACTATTTTAGGTGTTTTCTTTATGTAACATGAGAAGTAATTTTGAAATTATCACGCCATAGTTTTATAATTGCAGCCTGACTGGAAGCAAAAAGTAGGTTTTGTGACATTTCTCAAATTTTCTAAGAGATAAGCAATTCTTTTTTGAAAATTACTGCAATTGATGTCATTTATTTATCTTCATCTATGTTTTACTTCTAGGGGAAAAGGAAGTACAGAAGTCTCAAACAGGGGGAGTTTCTGTCCTGTCTTGAATCAACTCAGGGAAGAGATGGGTGATGGGGTTTCTTTATTGAATATTTTATCTGGATTCTTGAATTCTGATTTGAAAAACAGAACATTTCTTCAAAATAATTCAGTGTATACAATATAAATGTAATTCCAGACTTACTAAATTAAATTACAATGTATAATTAATTATAGGGCATATAACACTGTACTTCTATAAGTTAATCATATCTTCTATTCATCTAAAGTTGATCCAGGATTATTTTTCTTCCATTCCTCATCTTGCCTGCAATGTTCCCACTTATACTGTGTTTTACAGTGTCTCTGTTCTTTGTTACAAGAGCCTCTTGACTACTCCTGAAAGTGTCTTGGAGTCTATCTAAATGCCACTTTTCCTCTCTTCATTTCCTGGCTTTTTCTTTCCTTTCTCATTTTTGCTTTCTGTTTTTATTTCTCTCTCTTTTTTTCTTTACATTTAATTTTCTGCAGAATCACACTCCATACCCTACATCATACTGCTCATGTCACTTCTTTTTCTTCTTTTCCATTGTTCATTCTCTGTTTACTAATTCTTTTTGACCTCTACTATTTTGTTTTCTGCTTTGAAGAGTATTTTATCAAATCTCTTTCTTTTACTTCTCATTCATTTTCCTTCCTTCCATTCTCTTTCCACTGGGATGAATTATCTCTGCCTGTCCAGCAGTTCCACTAACTGTAAGGAGAGTTTGTATCTGGAAGCAAACCTGGTTTGTTTTCTCAGTTTAAAGCATCTCTCAGCTGAAGCAAACAGTGACAGTGATGAACATCAACCTGCTCCAAATAATTGGGGCTTGCTGTTTTAGCTTTTATAATCACTTCCATTAAAGTATGAGCAAATCTGTTAGGCAGGGTAAGGAATCCCTCCCCTGTGTTTTCATTAACACCCTGCATTGCTTTCTAACACAGCACTTACTACACCATAGTGTAACTCAAATAAACATAGATTATTTAATTGTGAGCTTCTGTGAAGCCTGAGACTATATTTTCTTAACAATCTACATTTTCAACATTTAATAAGTGCATCTTTATGACAAATATTTCATTCTTTAAACAAAGCCATCGAAGTACAGTTGTACATGTTTGCACTATACAATCCTAGGGGACACTATTCACATCACACAATTTAAAATTTGTATATTCATTCCAATTTTCTGGCAGATGGCAGTAAAGTGTCTAGTTCTAGGAAATCATTATATTATGACAGTTTCTCAACAGATGAAAGTAATTTTTTTTGAGGAAGGGGCACCTTTTTCCAGTTTATTCAGAAGTGCCTTATGGGCTGCTGGTGGCCCTGATTTGTATTTGATTTATATTTATTAACACTCCATTTCCTGAAGATTCCATCTGGCTTATTTTGCTGAAGGCAGGTCTTTCATTTTAAAGAAGGTGAAATGCAGTGTATCTTTAATATAAAGAATGAGGTGCTGATTCTCCTAATGGGAGAAAAATGCCTTTTCTACCTCATTCCTTTTCATATATGGCTTCCTCTTCTTCATTTTCACTGACTTGTCAATTTCTTATTCCTTTTGAATGTGTCAAATAATATAGTAGTAATCATTGTTTCAACATGTACATATCAATGTTGCTGAGAATAATAAGTGCTAACACCATACCATACCCCAACACACATCAATCCACATAAATATCCCTACCAATAAATCCCTTCAAATTGTACCTTTTGGTTCCAAGGCGATGTTCCATCACAGTCCTCTTTTTCCAATTTAAATGGATTTAATTAAGCAGCTCTATATGACCGGTAATAACCATGAACAACATCTACCGATTACTTCCTATTAGTAGGCACTGTTCTAAAAATTTTTAGGTACTTTTGTTGTTCCTGTTTTATAAATGAGAAAACCTTGGCACACAGAAATTAAGAATTTGCTAAAGTTCAGATAACTGTGGTAGAACCAGAGTTTAAACCCAGCAACCTGTTCTTTTCTTCAAAAATACATACTGCATCCCCTGGCATTATTCTTGATAACCTTAATCAGAATTGTAGAAAGTCCTTTCAGGATTCTTTAGCGTATAAACAAAACTACACTAAAATTGTTAAAACCCTTTCCTTCCAAGATGCCTCTAATTCCTTATTTCTATGCAGTTTATTTTTTCTATCCATTTATTTTCTCTTTCTTCAATGCAACATTAGACTGATAATAACAAACATTTATATGATACTTCCTTCTTATCATACTTTTCAGATTTTAATTATTTAGTACTCACAACTACCTTGATTTAGATGTTTTCATATTCCCCGTTTTAGGGGAAGGTCACAGACACTAAACTGGTTGTGTAGTGTGGCCAAATAGTGTAGGTGCAGATTACATGTGCTTAAACTTTGTGTTATGTATGAATCAGATTCCATGTAAGCCAGGACTCTGAAGGCCTGGAATCTTCTCTTTTACAGGCTGTGTGATCTTAGGCTAATTGCTTTATATCCTAGTTTTCTCATTTGTGAGATGAAGAGTTTACCTTAGGTAATATCTATAGTCCAAGATGGTAAGTCTATATATGGGAAACAGTGCTGGAAACGGGACATCTATAGTTCAAGGCTTCTTGATCAATAACTAGTGATACAACCTTGAGCAATGCACTCAATTTCTCAGAGACTCAGTTTTCTTTATAAAATGGAAATAATCCTGAGGCACCTGGGTGGCTCAATCAGTTAAGCTTCCAAATGTGACTCAGGTCATGGTCTCATAGTTGGTGGGTTCGAGCTCCACATTGGGCTCTGTGCTGACAGTGTGGAGCCTGCTTGGGATTCTCTCTCTCCTTCTCTTTCTGCCCCCCACCCCCATGCTTTTTCTCTCTCTCTCAAAAATAAATAAATAAACTTAAAAAGAAAGGAAACAATCCCTACTCTTCTCTTCACAGAGTTGTTATAAGAACTGTAAGAAAACAGTTAATGGGCTGTTAAAGATTTCTATATTAGACATTATATTGTATATCATGTATCTTATTATATAAGTGTTAACATATTTGTTGCAGAAGGTTAAAGATGAGCAGTTCACAAAAAAAGAATATAACAAGCATAGATAATTTTACTAGTAAGAAATAACCACTGGGGCACATGGATGGCTCAGTTGGTTGAGCGTCTGGCTTCAGCTCAGGTCATGGTCTTGCGGTTCGTGAGTTCAAGCCCTGCATTGCACTTTCAGTGCAGAGCCTGCTTGGAACTCTCTCTCTCTGCTCTTAGCATCCCCCCCCCCCCCAAATGAATAAACATTGAAAAAAAGAAATAATCACTATTAACATTTTGTGGTATATTCTGTCAATCTTTTTTCCTCTTATGGATGTGTAGCAATGTTACCAGTGCCCCACCCATATCCCTCAGATAAGACTATTTTACTGAGCTCCAGAAGATTTCTAACTGCCAGTGTGTGCCTCTCTGTGCTTGAGGGCTCTTTCAAGAACCAGAGAAGGCCATTCTACTCATGAAATACAGACAAGGGCAAGCTGGAAGTGCCTGGAAATGAACAATTCCTAGGAGCAGACTTTAAACCATGACTGAGCTGACTTGGAGTATAAATATGATTCCATCCCCCTTGTTCCTTGGGTGGACAATTTTGTGTTCTAGTCTATTTCCCAGTGTTTCCCTATATGATTAAGTTTCAGTTGTACACTGCAGTTGTGGGTTTGGTAACAAACATTTTATAGGCTTTTTTTCCTGGACTGTGTCACTTCCCCGCTCTCCTGATGTTGTTTATGTACTCCCCTAATAAGTAAATCACACTTGAATTCTTGTCTCTGGGTCTGCTTGTGAGGGAAACCCAAAATTAGACTTGATAGAATAGAGTCTGATGTATAGTAGATGTTCAGTACAGTTTTAGGATTCTTATTTTATATAGGAAGATATCTAGCCTTGGGAATGTTTGAGCCAGGATTTGAATTCCTGGGTTTGACTTCAGAGACTGAGCTTTAACCATTATTCTTTAAGAATAGACAGCAATTCCTTGCGTCCAGGGATATACTCATACAGAACAGCCTCCTAACCGGTCCTCTTCTGCTCTTGCTTCTACCACCTTTGAACATGTAGATAAGGTTATATTACTTCTCTGCTAAAGTTTTTATAAAAGTTTTCCATTTGAGTTATAGTAAAATCCAGAATTCATATAATGTCCTTACAAGATCATACATGATTTAGCCACTCTACCTCCACTACCTCTTGGCCTTATTTCCTATGATTTTCCCCTCTCACTTTGCTCCAAGCATACTAGTCTCTTGGCTTTTCCTATAGGATGCTAGATTCCCCCTTGCCTCAGAGCCTTTGCTTTGGCTTTTCTATGTATCCTGGTATCTACGTGGGTTGACCCGTATCTTCTTTAGGTTTCTGCTTGATTGTCAACTGTCCAGTAAGACCTTCCCTCTCAATTCTATTTAAAACTATTGTCCCTATGCTAGTGTCCTATGGCTCTCATTTTCCCTTCCTTGCTTTATTTTTCTTCATAGCACTTAACATCATCTGATGTACTGTATATTTTGTTAAAAAAATTCTTATTGGACCAGAATATAAAGCTCTACAAGAACATTATTATTCATCTTAATGTGTTTCTAGTGCCTAGAACAGGGCTTCAATAAATATTTGTTGAACAATGAATGAATAGAATTCATGCCGATTAGTGTTATTACTGAATGCCAGAGGAGTAGAGACTCCATACCATAGTTTTTCTGAATCTCAGCATTTTTTTTTTCTGGCCCTCACTAGTCATAGTGTCTTTATGGTGTAGCCATTAAAGTTGTAATTGGGTTTTCTGTCTCAGCGACATGATGACACATCACAGCAGCTGCTTGAACTTAAGAGATTTCAGTTTTGATAGGTTGTCTAATGTTGTTGAGCGTGCTTTCAGTATTCTAATTTGTTTTGGGTTTTAAGAATTCCTTTGAGAATTTATTCCACTTCCCTAGAATGCTGACTCTTAGATTCTCTCATGCAGCTTGACTCTTTTCTCAGTGGTGTTTATCTCAACTTATACAGACACCTTCATTTTTTCCCTTCTTTTTTTTCTCCTGCTGTCTCCATCAGAGAGGATTTATTACCCTTCAGTCTGGTTTTTATATCCTGTCACAGATATTTGGATATAATTGTCTAATGGTCTCATGAATAAGTTCCATTTAGAACCTGAGGTTTGACACTCATCGGTCTACCCTATTTATATGCATTGTGCAACTCTATGATTGAAGAATAAATTGTGTGGAAGCTTAGTACTGCCTATGACCCATGAAGTACAATTTACTGTGATGATTAGATGATAACTGTTGATTTTAAATGAATATATTCAATTTAGTTTTTTTTTTCATGAAAATGAAACACATTTGTATCATTTAGATCAATACTGTAGTAGCACCTCTTGATAATCTAACTTTAAATCACATCCTCAGATCTATATCCTTCATGAGGCTTTTTCTGATTCATTTCACTTAATTTTCAATCCCTTGGTACTGTTCTGAACTCAGTCTTTTAACTCCTCCGTGTAGTTACTCTAATTTACTGATTCAGTTTTGTGGGATGGTGAAGGGCATAGGTTGTGGATTCAGAAAAACTGTGTTTGAATCCACTGCTGTCAGTGATTAGCTATGTAACCTTGAATAAGATATTTAACTTCTTAACTTTGTCTCAGTTTCCTTATCTGTAAAATGAAAAGAATAACACTTTTTACCTTAGTGAGTTGTTATGGAGATTAGTAACATAATGTGTATGAAATACTTAGTGTCTAGCATGGTAAGAATTCAGTGCATATTGTTTTTAAACACACACACATAACATAATGTGTGCACTGATTAGAAGTAATCTGTATGCTCTCTTCTATTCTCCATGTAAACTTTAATTTCCTGCATGTTATTTAGTCATTTTTAGGTCTCTAACTGTTATTAGGTATAATTGTTATTAAAAAAAATAATTCACAGAGGAGAAAATCTTATGCATAGGGACTTCTTGGTCATGCTGTACATTTTTGTGTATTAGTGGCTCATTCCTTAGAGACTGTCTCTTGCTTATATGAGTTAGATTCATTAAGCCACAGAATGTTAGGGCATTCTATTCAAATCATTCACCTTACAAAGGGAAAAGTTAAAATTGGGCATGCCAAGTGGCAGAGCTGGGACTGAACACAAGTTGCATGATGCCTGGGGATGTCAAACCATGCTACCCTACTTGCTGGTATGCAGAATTCTCAGTGTCTGATCAAATGAAATGTTATTCAGCAATTAAAAAAAATAACCCATTATATTTATTCTATTCCCTCTTCCAGCACTCTTTTCCATCTAGGGGAGAATACATAATTTCTATGGAATTTCAAAGGATTTTTTAGAATCCTTTGACTGTTGGAGGATTTCTTTACAGTCTCAATATGGTTAATTTGGGTGTAGAAACTATATAGTGACAATTGTTTTTCTTTTCACAGCCTCTTAGACATGGCTCAATTGCTGTATGATACTCTTAGAATGTATAAAGTGATCACTGAAAATATTTTGAAGGTTAAGAGCTAACATTTTTTATTGGAAAGAGAAACTTGATACAGACTGTAAATCCCAACATTCAGATTTTAGTAATGTCCACATGAGATTGCATTTGCCAGTACTAATGCTATTTCTTGCAGATCCCTTTTCATTTCATTGTTAGAACTTTTCTTGGTTCTTCTTTAAATAGGTGCTATCTTGTGCTGTCCTCATAGCTTGTGAATTTTTGTATTATGGTACCTGTACAACAGTTTTGCAAGAATCTGTTTGCTCATGAACCCCACTAGACAGCAGTCCTTGTGCAGAAACTGTCATATTCATTTTTATATTGCTACTTCCTGGCACAATGGCTAGTCCATTGTAGGTGATGAATACTAGTAGAATAATTGGAATAGTGGGCAGTTTGGAATAAATAAATTCTTATTTCTTTTTGGTCTCCTTCAATGGCTACACTTTTAAAAATCCATTCAGTAGTAGTGTTTCCAGGTCCTATACCTTTGGTTGTCTGAATTCACCTCTGTGCCCTCTCCCTGAGTCATCTTATTGTTTCCTATTTTAAGTGCATATTTGCCAATGAGTCCCATGTATTTATCTCTAATGCTGATCTTTCTTTCTAGCTCAAGCTTGTATTTCTATCTTTTATGTATGTTCACCTAGATCCTACCTTTGTCTTTAATCTAGAGTAGGTTATGGTCTCCAGACCTTCTCCTTTCATAAAATGATTCAAGCTCCACTTCAGTTTCTTTCTCTTCTATAAATATGTTAGCATCCGTTAGTATCTCAGTGTGCCAGTTACAGGCTTGGAACCTTATGTGGTTCTTTTCTCCCCTCCATATCCTTTAACTCACCAGATCCTGTTACTTCTTCCTTAGGAACATCTCTTGCATTTACCCCTGGCAATCTTCACTGCCAGTGTCTTATTTCAGACCTTTATCTTCTTTTACTTAATATATTACAATGGCTTACCACATTTGTGTTTTGCCACCTGCTCCTTCCCTCTAGTCTGTCTTCCACATGTCTACCAGGAGCATCTCTCCCTCCAAATAAACAGGAGAATGCCATCATCTTGCTTTCCTCTGTAAGTTTTCACTCTCTGCTTTCACAATCTGATACTAACCTACTTCTTTGGTTGCATTTCCCAGATACCAATAACACAAATTCTAGACTCTAATTATACTCAAACTTCAGTTTTTCTCCAAAGCCAGGTCCTTTTATGTTCTGTGCCTCTATCCATGCCCTTCCATTTGCCTGTTATGCCCTTCTCAGCTTTATGTACAAAGCTTCAATGTTACCTCTTCTATGGAGGCTTTCCTAAATATCCTAGTGCTTTGTTCTTTATTAATACTTTTTCCATGTATGTTTATGTATCTGTCTCACAATAGATTGTGAGAATAGGGAAGTTGTGTTATTCTAGTTTTGAATGCTTAGACCTTATTAAGTGATTCACTGCTTAATAAATGTCTATTCAATTAATACAATAATGACTGAATGCTCAGTTATATTTTCTCAGCTTTTTGAGAATTTAACAATTAGTTTAACCATCTTTAGTGCTAAACCAGACAAGGTCATGCATTTCAGTGTGTTTTGGCAGGGTCAAGGCCTGACATCTGCTGTGGGTGGCACAGACATCAGTGTTGTCTTTTGCTGTCACTCACCTGCTGTGGATTGCTGTAGGTCCCAAAGCTTGCCTCTTTTCATCTGAAATTAGCTATTGCCGCACTTACTGGTTTGTAAAAATTTTCAGATGAACTAATGTTTTTAATCTACTGTTTTCATTTGTTTTTAAACTATTTTCAAGTATACAAATCCTACAGTTTTCTAAACTTTTAAGCAACAGATAAAAGGAAATAGAAGGCAAGGCAAACAACTTATATAGATATATTGAATTTTTTCTAGACTTTCCATTTTTAAAATTATTAGATTTTATATGCATTATTCTAGATTTATTGCACTCAGAGTAATATGGCCCCCTTTAAACATTACTGACTTGACAGAAAGTAATAGGATGCCCTTTTGCACATGGTGGTCAGAAATTAGCCAATATTCATGATTCACTATTGAGGTTATAAACAAAGTACTTGGCTTTCTGACAGCTACATTAGTCGCATTGTTCACCATCCACAGCTGCCAGACATAGAATGGTTACTTGGCAGCTGCCAAGGCTTGGATTCATACAGTGGCCCTTCCTTAAACTTTAGTTTTAAAATGTTACACATTGAGTGCAATTAAATTGAGAGCTCACTAGTAGTACTTGTATTTATTTTATTTAAAAAAAAGTGTTTATTTGTTTATTTTGAGAGAGAGAGCATCAGCGGTTGGGTGGGGGAGGGGGAGAGAGAGAATCCAAGCAGGCTCTGTGCTGTCAGTGCAGCCCCAACATGGGGTTTAATCTCATGGGTTCATGACCTCAGCTGAAATCAACAGTCAGACACATGACTGATTGAGCCACCCAGGCACCTCTAGTAGCACTTGTATTTAAATGAGAAAACTAAACCCAATATTTTCTAACTTTTCAGAAAAAATTGACAACTCCTCCTAATCCAAACTATCACCCAATTTTCAAGCTAGTTAATTCTGAGGAAAATGGACTAAATGCCATCTTATATTTTCTTTACTAGAACAACTGTTAGAAACTAAGGCAGTTAATAAAATGTTATGAGAGATTTTGAAGTAAATTTTGCAAAGTTAATGTATACTGGAATGCTTTCCACAAAGATAAAATATATTTCATGAAGACAGAATACTCTTCATCCTGACTTTTAGGTTTTTGGTTAGTTTTTGGTTGCCTTTCTGTTTTCTTCCTTGCTTTCCCAGTCTCCTTCTCTCCTTTCCTCCTGTCCTCATTCCTCCCTTTCTTGCCTCCTTCTTTTGCATGGATATCTAGTAAATATTTTCTTTGTACTCGGCATGATGTTGGACACTGTAACAGTTATAAGGCCAAATAAAAAGATATGCTCCCTGCTTTCAAATGATCTAATAATTTAATGAAGAAAAAAAGATGTGTATACAAATCATGCAGAGGAGTGAACAAAGTGGGGCCAAAGCATCAGGGAGAGTTTTAAGTGTGGACTGAGTCTAAAACTCCCCTAACATCTACATTTCAAACGAGAACAATGGTATGGAGGGGCTGATTCAACTTTATTTATTTATTTATTTATTTATTTATTTATCTATCTATCTATCTATCTATTTATTTATTTATTTTTGCTGTTTTTAGTTGAAGCTAAGCTCATTTTATTTCAATAAAGGGTATTACTTTCTAAAAATCTAAGAGTCTGTAACAATGGGATGAGTAACATAATGAAGAAGATGGAAGTATGAAAATGGAATTTGAAATTTGTAGGTCAGGGATGCTGTAGAAACTATTTCTACTATGACTTGTTATTTTAATTAAATGACCATTAAATATTATGGTTTTTTCTTATTTTATGAGTTATAGCTCAGAAAAGCTAAAAGATAGGTGAATGTAATATATGTCAATGTTATGTCATATACATAAACTACAGAGCAATTGATATTATAGTTTTCTACATTGTTCTCCAAAGTATCATGAAATTGTATATTTTTTCAGACATTGACAGATCTATCTATCTATCTATCTGTCTATCTATTTATCTATCTATCTGGAAATATTGAGTTCTGAAAGAGATAATATGACTACTTTTAGACCCTACAGCATAATCTATGTTAATAATCATCATAACAGAATCTATTTATTATGTATGTACTATATTTCAGTAACTGTGCTTCATATATATATATATATATATATATATATATATATATATATATATATTCTTATTTAACCTTCACAATGTCCCTATGAATTCATTCTATTTTGTAGTTGAAGAAAGAGCAATGAAGGGAACAAAATATCAGAAACAACACATCAGAAGTCAATATAATGAGATAGAAATGTTGTCTTTGGAACTAGGATGACTGCATTGAAATCCTAGTTCTGTCACCTACTAGTTGTGGGGTTTGATCAAGCTACTTTATCTCTCTAAATTTCAGCTATCCTCATCTTTAAAGTGGAATCAATAATAATACCTACATATAGAGTTACTATAAAAGTTAAGAAAGTTAACATATTAAAGTGGTTAGAATAACCAGTGACATGTAACCATTGTTATTACAAGTCCGAAAACACACAACCACAAAGTGATAGGACAGATTTTCTAGATTCCAAAGCCTGTGCTTCATTCACAATTCCATATTACTTCCAACACATATCCAAGTCTTATGGATCACAGAACTTAAAAAATGAATTGGTTAGTAATCAACTAAGTTTCTGTTTGTTTCTTAAAGAAAACATATATACAAAGGATTCTTAAAGACTATTTTTCCTTGGGGATGAACTCTGGTATCTCAGAGCCTAGTAGTACTAAACAGTGGTATACTTGTCACTTTTCAGGGACTGTAGGGTGGAATAAAGAGGAACTTGGAAGTGAGTTAGTTGTGTCTCCTTTCCAACAGGGATTTGAAAATTTGCTAGTTCTTAGGATCATACTGAGGAGGAGTTCAGCTCGCTCTCCCCAGTTGTTCAGAGCACCTGTTGTTTCTGTGGCTCTCTTTCTTTCTGGTTTCCCTTAAAACTCCCTCTGGCCTTAGAGGTGGTAGTAGTGGGGATTGATTTGTAAAATCACCAGTTTCACAGCCTTAGCAGTTTTCTAAGTGGGATTTTAGGAATGAAGACATGAAGAGTGTACTAATATGAGCAGTTCAAAATACTATTATTATTTGTTTTCATTTTGGTTGAATCTTACATGAGAGATCTAGATCAATTTTGGATTTCCAGTGTTCACTATTAGATTGGAAGTTATCTACCTACAGGTTTGCTCTAAAAAATCATTGGTGTTTTTTCATTCTGTTTCTCTTTTCTATTTATTCATTTATATACAGAACTTTATAAAACTTGGGAGGACCTTCCAGATTTTTTCAGAGTGGGTACACCATTTTCATTCATAACAGCAATGTATTCCATTTTCTCCAGATCCTAATCAATACTTGTTTTTGTCTGTCTTTTATTGTTGCCACAGTTTTCTGGTGTGAAGTGTATTTCATTGTGTGTATTTTTTTTTCTGCAAAAAGTTCTGTTGTTTCCATTTGTTTCACAGCTTGGGAGAAGGCTCCAGGGTGGTTAAAAAGCTTCCTAGTGGCTGCAGGGAGAGGCTTCAGCATAAGTCTTGGCACCAGGAGGATGCCAGAGGGGCCCCTTAAAGGCTGTTGGACTTCAGAGGCTCCTAGTCATGATTGAGGGTGAGCCTTTCGAGGAGATACTTACCCAGCCCAGTCTGGGGGCCATCCAGGCTGTGGAGGGTAGAAGGTGGTCACCCATCTTCTTGATGTTCTTGAGTTTCACTTTATCATCTAAGAAGTGGTTCTCCAGAGATGAGAGCAGGGTTCTGCATGGGCAGAACCCAGAGCATACACATCCAAAAGGGCCTGGTTCAGGTTCTTCTTCAGAACAAGGGCGGCTTCCATGGCATTCCATGTGTAGAGTTTTACCTCACTAATCTTGGGATGGCTTCTGCACATCCTGTAAGAGCATGTGGCCACTGCACTGGTTTTGCATCCTTAAGAGATGCTCAGCACTCTCAGACTTCTTCTCAGCCAACTTGCAGAAGAAGTGGCCTATGTTCTCCAGAGCCACATCATGATGGTCAAAATAGAAACCCAGAGAGAGGGAGGTATAGGAGACCCACAGATGCACATTGATCAGGCAGTTGACAGTGGTCTCCACCTTGGTAGAATAATTCTGATGAGTGTGGAAGCTCATGGTTCATTAATAAAATAAGGTGTTGGATGCTCCTTGAGGCAGAGGGTGGCTGAGATGGATCTGAAGGTTGCAACTGGAATAAAGGTTGGAAGGTGGTCAGAGGCTTGTAAAAGGGGTGTCCCTGGGTCTGTTTCATCCAAACACCTTGAAGCAAGAGACAGATCTGTGGGATCACCAGGTATGCTGCCTCGCTGTGGTTTTGATTTATATTTCCCTGATGACTAATGATGTTGAGCATATTTTCATGTGCTTATTGGCCATTTGCATGCCTTCTTTGGAGAAATGTCTGTTCAAATCTCTGTCCATTTTAAAATTGGGTTGTTTGTCTTTCTGTCATTGATTTGTGATAGTTGTTTATATATTGTAGATAATATACTCTTATCAGATATATTGTTTGTAAATATTCCATCTGTGGGTTGCCTTTTGGCTTTACTGATAGTTTGAAGCACAAAGTATGATTGAGGTTCCCCCCCCCTTTGGTTGCTTATGCTTTGATGTCATATCTAAGAATCCATTGCTTAACCCAAGGTTATGGAGGTTTTACACCTTTTTTCTCCTATGAGTTTTGTAGTTTTGGTTCTTACATGCAGGACTTTGATCCATTTTGAGTTAATTTTTATATGTAGTGTGAGGTAGGGATCCAAATCCATTCATTTGCATGTGAATAATCAGTTGTCATAAAACCATTTGCTGAAAAGACTGTTCTTTCCTTTATTGAATTGTCTGGCACCATTGTTGAAAATCGATTAACTATAAATGTAACAGTTTATTTCCTGACTCTCAATTTCACTCCATCTATCTATATCCTATCATTATGCCAGTACCATACTGAGTTGATTATTGTAGTAGGTTTTGAAATCAGAAAGTACAAATTAGTCAATAATATTTCTTGTTTCAAAGATTGTTTTGGTTATTCTGGGTCACTTGCATTTCCATATGAATTTTAGGATCAGCTTGTCAATTTATTTTAAAAAAATAGCTCGGATTTTTATAAAGGTCATGTTGAATCTGTAAATCATGTGATCAGCTTGCCACTTAACAATTTATTGTCTTCTAGTTAATGAATATTGGCTTTATTTCCATTTATTTACATCTTTAATTTCTTTCAATAATATTTGTTGTTTTTAGTGTATAAGCCTTATGCTACTTTTGTTAAATTTATTCCCAAAAATTAAAAAAAATTCTATGCAAATGGAATTGTCCTTAAAATTTTATTTTAAAGGGAGAATCTGAGAGTGCAATAACATTATTGGATACCACTGGAAGAACCACTACATTTATTGTATACTTTTTTTTACAAAAGAGTATATCATCATTTTTTTTTTGTATCTCTAGAATCTAGCATAGTGCCTGGCACATAGTAGGCTCACTAAATTTGTGTTAAGTAATATTAGTTGTTGATAATATTTAGATGAGGATTTTTTTATGTGCATAAAACTTCAAGGGCAATATTTTGTGAAAAATTAAATGTAGTACTTTTATGTTTTGATGATACAGGTGAAATACTGTTCACCTTCTTTTATGCAATTATTCTGCAACTATAATTTGTAAATAATAAGTCTGATAAGCAGAAAAATTGACACTTGTGACATGTAAAAAAGAAAGAACTAATGATTTTTTAATAATTAAAATTATTTTCTGTGAGTAAAATCTCTGACTATGAATTTTTAGCATTTTAGGGACTTAGGTGAAAATAACATTTTCATGTCTACATGATATTGCAGAGAAAAAACAGCAGCTAGGGGCTATCTTTGGAATGTCTATAATATCATTGCCAACCATTGGCTCTAGGCTGTTGAGTTGTTTATTTCATGGAAGTAGCATACTTTGTATCAGTTGCCTTTATAACATTAGTGTTTCATATTCAGTGGCACCCAAATGGCTTTGACATTTGTGTTATATCCCAGAGGGCACATCTTCCAGCTCAAAGAAGAGAATTGTGTTGGGTAGTCTTAATATATTCAATGGAGCCATGGATGTGAAGCTAATTATGTGGTTAAGCTCACAAATTAAGCCAATCTTTTTTGAGGAACATGTAGGGAGATAGTGCTAGAGGATGATATTTAATACAGTTTTCTTCTTGGAAATTTCATTATTACATGCAACATATTTTTGAAAAGATCTTCTTTAAATTCAAAGACAGGATTAAAAGTCAGCTGTTGGGAAGGAGTGTCTGTGGTCATATGTTAGGCGAGGTGGTGTGAGCAAGAGACAGAGCTGAGGATTCTACCAACTAGTAGCAGACATCTGTGTAATTTAGAAGTATACATTCACCCCGCTCTTCTAAACAGTTTCATGGAGTCCAAGGAAGTTCTTGTTCACTGTAAGTTAATTTACTTTCCTCTTGACCTACATATGGTGAATGAGGCATGACTGGTGACTTAAATATTTCTTTAATGATTTGCTCACAAGTACTGAATTCTAGAGCTCTCATATATTATTGTTCACTTTGCTTTGCTTGTTCTGTTTACTACTAAAGTCATCTCTACATTTATTATAATAAAATCAGGGATCCAAGTGCTGACAAGGGTTGCCAAATTATCTAATAACTTGGAGATTTACTTAGAAATTATGTGTGTTTCTCCTGTCAGAATGTCTATATTGTAATTTAACTAGTAAGTGCATGGAAAGATGTATTCAAACCCTTATGTGTGTAAATTTTTAAGTGCTGAAAATATAATTTGGTTTGCCATTTTGATGTAGTTTAAGTGCTAGATTGCAAAATATCTTAATAGAATATATTAAATATTGATCTGCCTACTTAGGAACTTGGAAGAAAATGTCTATTTCTTTTTCTAAGTGGTGTTTTCTGTATGATTTGGAGTGAAATAGCTGCAAACACTAGTTTTCTTTGTAGTTAAATGAGTTAGTATTAGTTCATTTTTTTCTTCTAGCATATATGTAGTTACTTTTAAAAGCTAAGGATAGTGATAAACTTAATGGATTATTAATCATTAATTAATGATTAGTCATTAAATAAAGTGTTATATACGAAGCATTTTATATGTTTTGTCTGTTTAGTAACTTTAGGAGATAAGTATGATAATTTTCATTTACATATGAAGAAGTTGGAGAGCAGATCAGTTAAAGTCTCTCAGCTTGTAAGTGCTAGAGGTAGGATTTCTATCTCTCTGTATTTATATCTATTTGTATGCTTGTCAGCCTGACCTCAAAACTGACGCTGTGAATCATTACTAGACTACATTCCATGAATAACCACATGACACACAGTATTATTGCCAGTTTATGTCAACCAGAGGAATGGAAACATTTTCAAGATGTGGAAATTGTTTCTTCAATTTCTGTATGAATTGTTTAGAATTGTCACAGAGCTCTTCTCAGAGGAAGAAAAGAAAAGACAACATTTTCCAGCAAGTTTCTATATATCATGTTGATTCTGCTGTCTTTTACAGTGGCTCAACTGTGGCATCATGTATTAATCTGCATTCCAGAAAAATGTGCCCCATGAAGAGAATGTGTGGGAACAGCTGGTTATGGCAGCTGTAGGTAATGAACACAGTGAGACAAGTCTGAAAGTTCAGTCGCTTCTTTCTGCATGTATCCCCTTCATGTATCAAAAGGAGGAATTACAATATATATATGCACACATTGTACTTAGCAGAGAAATGGAAGCACCATGATACTGTTATTCAAGTTCTATCTCAGAATCAGAATGATGATGCAAGGAAGCACCTCCTTTTGGGCCTGAGTTCAGTCGTTAAAGAAAATGAACAAACTTGAATGAATTTTCTCTCAGAGAGTAAGGAACAGTGTTTTTAAATTGCTATATCCCCCAAAGTACTTACAACAGAGTTATAAATATATGAGGCTCAATAAGTATTTGTGGATTGCTGGATTCATTGCCCTATTTCACATGGATTATAGTAGCTGTGGTTATAATCTGAGTCTTTTGACATTTAAGTTCAGTGTTGTTCTTACCCTACTGTGCTTCTTGCCTTTCCATCTAAGAATAAGAATTGCTTCCTCCTTTTGCAAGGAAGAAATTAAAACTCTGAGAGTTTTACATAACTCACCCAAATTCACACAGGTAGGGCAGGGCTGAATAAGGTCTTAAAGTCTAGTCTACTTGACGCTAAAGTTTGTGTTCTTAGAGGCCATATAAACTGCTGCTTCTTACAACATGAACTCACATCATATCTTATGGGTGTATCTTAAAGCCCTCGTCAAAAAAGAAAATAGGCAATCTCATTTTTAACAGGTGTTAGAGCTGAGTGGTTAAGAACAAGGATTCTAGGGGCGCCTGGGTGGCGCAGTCGGTTAAGCGTCCGACTTCAGCCAGGTCACGATCTCGCGGTCCGTGAGTTCGAGCCCCGCGTCAGGCTCTGGGCTGATGGCTCGGAGCCTGGAGCCTGTTTCCGATTCTGTGTCTCCCTCTCTCTCTGCCCCTCCCCCGTTCATGCTCTGTCTCTCTCTGTACCAAAAATAAATAAACGTTGAAAAAAAAAATTTAAGAACAAGGATTCTATAGCCAGACAGAGTTTAAATCCCAGTTCTACTACTTACATGACTTCAGCTAAGTTTCTCTGTGGCTCAGATTCATCAGCCACAAATGATGTTAATAATAATACCTATCTCATGGGAGTTACTTGAGAATTAATTGAGTATGAGGTGCTTAGAGTAGTGTCTGACATTTAGTAAGCCTCGGATGTGTTCTTATTATCTCCTGGGTATACATTTGCATCAGGAAAAATTGATCTTATAGCCGGTGAAGCTTAATCCCATTGTACTTTCTAGTTCTATCCTCTAAGGACACAGAGACTAGTAGGGCTTCACCTCATTGCATACTACAGTTTCTAATTATCATGATGAAGTTGTTTTGTACTTTTTTCCAACAGGTTTCTTATTCTCTAAGCAAAGATCTGTTATCCCCAGTATTCATATTTAAAATACTATAACAAATTTTTTGTACTTAGACCGGGAAATAACATTAATACTTAGAGGGTAAGAATATTTATTTTCATATGGTGTACAAAGGGCTGCCAAATTTATTATTATAGTAGGAATGAATAAGTCTTTTTTTTTTAATATATGAAATTTATTGTCAAATTGGTTTCCATACAACACCCAGTGCTCATCCCAAAAGGTGCCCTCCTCAATACCCATCCCCCACCCTCTCCTCCCTCCCACCCCCCATCAACCCTCAGTTTGTTCTCAGTTTTTAACAGTCTCTTATGCTTTGGCTCTCTCCCACTCTAACCTCTTTTTTTTTTTTTTTCCCCCTCCCCCAAGGGTTCCTGTTAAGTTTCTCAGGATCCACATAAGAGTGAAACCATATGGTATCTGTCTATCTCTGTATGGCTTATTTCACTTAGCATCACACTCTCCAGTTCCATCCACGTTGCTACAAAGGGCCATATTTCATTTTTTCTCATTGCCACGTAGTATTCCATTGTGTATATAAACCACAATTTCTTTATCCATTCATCAGTTGATGGACATTTAGGCTCTTTCCATACTTTGGCTATTGTTGAGAGTGCTGCTATGAACATTGGGGTACAAGTGGCCCTATGCATCAGTACTCCTGTATCCCTTGGATAAATTCCTAGCAGTGCTATTGCTGGGTCATAGGGTAGGTCTATTTTTAATTTTCTGAGGAACCTCCACACTGCTTTCCAGAGCGGCTGCACCAATTTGCATTCCCACCAACAGTGCAAGAGGGTTCCCGTTTCTCCACATCCTCTCCAGCATCTATAGTCTCCTGATTTGTTCATTTTGGCCACTCTGACTGGCGTGAGGTGATACCTGAGTGTGGTTTTGATTTGTATTTCCCTGATAAGGAGCGACGCTGAACATCTTTTCATGTGCCTGTTGGCCATCCGGATGTCTTCTTTAGAGAAGTGTCTATTCATGTTTTCTGCCCATTTCTTCACTGGGTTATTTGTTTTTCGGGTGTGGAGTTTGGTGATCTCTTTATAGATTTTGGATACTAGCCCTTTGTCCGATATGTCATTTGCAAATATCTTTTCCCATTCCGTTGGTTGCCTTTTAGTTTTGTTGGTTGTTTCCTTTGCTGTGCAGAGCTTTTTATCTTCATAAGCTCCCAGGAATTCATTTTTGCTTTTAATTCCCTTGCCTTTGGGGATGTGTCGAGTAAGAGATTGCTATGGCTGAGGTCAGAGAGGTCTTTTCCTGCTTTCTCCTCTAAGGTTTTGATGGTTTCCTGTCTCACATTCAGGTCCTTTATCCATTTTGAGTTTATTTTTGTGAATGGTGTGAGAAAGTGGTCTAGTTTCAACTTTCTGCATGTTGCTGTCCAGTTCTCCCAGCACCATTTGTTAAAGAGGCTGTCTTTTTTCCATTGGATGTTCTTTCCTGCTTTGTCAAAGATGAGTTGGCCATACGTTTGTGGGTCTAGTTCCGGGGTTTCTATTCTATTCCATTGGTCTATGTGTCTGTTTTTGTGCCAATACCATGCTGTCTTGATGATGACAGCTTTGTAGTAGAGGCTAAAGTCTGGGATTGTGATGCCTCCTGCTTTGGTCTTCTTCTTCAAAATTCCTTTGGCTATTCGGGGCCTTTTGTGGTTCCATGTGAATTTTAGGATTGCTTGTTCTAGCTTCGAGAAGAGTGCTGGTGCAATTTTGATTGGGATTGCATTGAATGTGTAGATAGCTTTGGGTAGTATTGACATTTTGACAATATTTATTTTTCCAATCCATGAGCAGGGAATGTCTTTCCATTTCTTTAAATCTTCTTCAATTACCTTCATAAGCTTTCTATAGTTTTCAGCATACAGATCCTTTACATCTTTGGTTAGATTTATTCCTAGGTATTTTATGCTTCTTGGTGAAATTGTGATTGGGATACGTCCTTTTTTTTTAAAGTGCTTATTTATTTGAGAGAGACAGAGACAGCAAGCCAGAGAGGGACACAGAGAATCCCAGCGCAGAGCCCAATGTGAGACTCAATCCATGAATGATGAGTTCATGACCAAGCCAAAACCAAGAGTCAGACGCACAACCAGCTGAGCCACCCAGGCGCCCCTGAATAGTTTTTTTTTTTGTTTAATGTTGTCTTGAAAGAATGCACATTCTCTTGCCTAAAATTAAGACATTTCTTGGAGGATGATGTAGTAGATAAGCACTGGACTTGGGAATCAGAAAAGCTGGGTTCATGTCCCACTTGATATTTGTCAGTTGTTTGACCTTGGATGAGAAAGTCCTCTTAGCCTCTCAACCCCAATTTCCTGTACTGTGAAAGGACATAATAGTGACTATAATGATTATCTTGTAATGTTTGGTGTTAATCAAATATATATATATATATATATATATATATATATATATATATTTTTTTTTTTTTTTTTTTTTTTAAGGCCCAAATTCAAATACTACCTGCTCAGGGAAGGCTTTCCTAACTCGTCCAGTTTCATTTCTTCTTAATATTTCAATAGTAATTTGCATCTCTATAGTATTCCATTTCTTGGACTCAAAATGACCATATCTTCCCACTGGATTATAAGCTCTTTGTGTGTATATATTATTTTTGTTTTCTGCATACTGTCTGGTATAGTGCCTTGAGTATATGCTCCATACATACTTACTGAGTTGGAATGAATTTGTGTGATAGTGCTTTGTAAACTGAAGTATATACACATGGAAAATATTACCAACATCCACTTATATTTGGCACTTCTCTTTTTCATGGGCTTTATTTCCTAACTCATTTATGCTATCCTATGTTTAATTAGACTCCGCTCTGCATTTCAAGTATCTTGTCTTGGGGAGAGTCAACCAGGAGCATAATTAAAGTCTTTATGAGTTTCTGAATGCAAGTTGTATTGTCCTAACTGCTGTCCAAATCAAATTGTCATGGTCTTTGCTTTACAAGAGCACAGTCAAAAATCATTATCAGATGTCTGCATGCAAGTTATGCTGTCTTTAGTACTGTTTAAATTGAATTAAATAATTAGATCAGTGATGTCTAGACTTAGAGTATAAAGAAGAAACACTTGTGTGGATACATTTATGAAGGACTGCTAAAAACTACTGAAAAAATAAGACCACACTGATTGAAAGATAACAGCTTCTGTTCAGAATTATGACTGACATGGACAGTTTTAGATTTGGATGTTTGGTCTAAGTCCACTAGACAAGAAACCTTCACGTCACTTCTTATTAATTGGGGAAAATCTATGTGTTTGGACTTTTCTCAGATTTTTGATGTAGTCCCTGGTAGTTATATAAGGCATTTTTCCTATCCTATAATATTCCACAAGGTCATAAATTTACCATTCTGTGGTATTTGATCAGTTTGGTTTGAGACGAAGATGTTTTTCTTCCACTTCATACAATTAGAGAAACAAGACCTTACTTGTGAAAGTAGAAAACCATTCCAGGATACAAAAATAGAAGTAAAAAAGAAAGGAAACAAAAAATAAGAGGAAACAAATGGAAAATCAAAGAAACGAAAATGAAAAGAAGTGAAAATAAGACCTGGACATTTATATTTGTTATGTGGTATTAAACTATAAGTATATATGATGTGTTGAAATTTAAATGTTTATAAATGATTAAATGAATGAGTGATAGTCCATTGTGTATATATACCACATCTTCATCCATTCATCTATTGATGGACCCTTTGGTTGCTTCCATATCTTGCTATTATAAATAATGCTGCAATGAACTTAGAGACATAGAGGTGCATAAATCTTTCTGAATTACTGTTTCTATTTTCATGGAGTAGGCACCCAGTTGTGAAATTACGGATCATATGGTATTTCTATTTTCATTTTTTTGAGGAACCTTCAAAAAATTTTCCAGAGTTGTTGCACCAGTTTGCATTCCTACCAAGAGTGTACAAGTGTACTGGTTCTCTTTTCTCTACATCTTTGCCAACAGTTGTTATTTCTTGCCTTTTTGATACTAACCATTCTGACTGGTGTGGGGATATCTCACTGTCGTTTTGATTTGTATTTCCCTGATGATTAGTGATGCTGAATATCCCTTCACGTGTCTGTTGGCCATCTGTGTGTCTTTAGAAAAAATGTCTGTTCAGGTCCTCTGACCAATTTTATTGGATTATTTGCTTTTTTGGTGTTGACTTGTAGGAGTTTAAAAAACTTAACACTCTAGCAAAATTAAAAGAATAGTACAAAGAAACCCATATATTCTTAGATTATCCAGCTGTTGATATTTTGCCATGTTTGTGTGGTCTCTCTTGTATATACATGTATTTCCTGAGGAATTTGAAATTAAACTGCAAATATCATGCTACCCTAATTCTTCAGCATGTATCTTCTGTGAACAAGGAAAGTCTATAGAATGACATTTTCTGTTTCCTTCTTATTATGGATGTGTATGAGTATTGCTTGTAGTTTTCTTTTCATTTTTGAAACATTTTATATTTTCTTGGACCAGCAATCACAGGATTCTTTGAAGTGGTGTTAGGTGCTTAGGTGGCTTGCTAGATTTCTTAGTTTGAATGCCCTCTTTTTTTTTTTTTAGATTTTAAGGATTCATTTTTCTCATTTTGAAGTCATTTTCCTTACACTATGTGATTCTTTTCTTTAATATGAAATTTATTGTCAAATTGGTTTCCATACAACACCCAGTGCTGATCCTAACATGTGCCCTCCTCAATGCCCATCACCCACTTTCCCCTCCCTCCCACCCTCCATCAACCCTCAGTTTATTCTCAGTTTTTAGGAGTCTTTTATGGTTTGGCTCCCTCCCTCTCTCTCTCTGTCTCTCTCTCTTTTTTTTTTTTTTACTATAGATGCTGGAGCGGATTTGGAGAAATGGGAACCATCTTGCACTGTTGGTGGGAATGCAAACTGGTGCAGCCACTCTGGAAAACAGTGTGGAGGTTCCTCAAAAAATTAAAAATATATCTACCCTATGACCCAGCAATACCACTGCTAGGAATTTACCCAAGGGATACAGGAGTGCTGATGCATAGGGGCACTTGTACCCCAATGTTTATAGCAGCACTTAATGACCTCTTTTATTGGTATAGTAAGGTGCATTTAAAAAATATCTGGTGCTGTAAGGTGGCGGTGGGGTTAGTATATTTCTGATTTTGTGCTTCTTGTTTGTTTCTACAGGGTTATTAATTTTAACTACTTGCTTTTTTCTTTCCTATCACTTTCAAGCTTCCAAGAGATTTTGCTTTCCAGGTTGCCTTTCTCTCTTTTTCTCTGCCTCCAAAGCAGATTCAATCTTCACCGAGTTCTGCTGTCTTTATAATTAAGGCTTGAACTTAATCCTCAGCAATTTCTGCCTTCTGGCTGCAGGAGATGAGAGAGTCTTTATATACTGCTTAGGAGTTCTTGTGACTTTCACAATTTTCCTTAAATTCATCATTAATCACCCTTAGTTTTGCATTGTCTTTGTCCAAAGCTTTGACCACACTTAGCAACATTCATTCAAATCTTTTGTCTTTATAATTATAATTTCCTCTGAACCTGTTGCATGACTGAGATATTATACCTGCCAGTGTATTCCTTGCCACCAGTTTTTCATTCTAGTTCACCAGAGGTAAAAGTGTTAACAGTTGCACCATCAACATGCCAGGAGATATTATCAGCACTCTACCTATGACCAATATTGGGTTCTCATTGGCAGCTGCTGGTGGGTGCTGCAGCTGAAAAATTCCATTTTGTAATTTGCCTTTTTCAGACCACTCTTTATGCCAACTATCTTAGGTCAGTGGTCCTGGGAAACAGATTCTGGGATGGAGAATTTGCAAATAAAGAGTTTATGGGAGTGCTGTCAGGAACAACCCCTGTGAGAATGTGAGGACACAGGACTAGGCAAAGTGATGAGTTTAGCTGCAAAGTAGTTACCACAAAGTCTTTAGTTGATCTACAGTAGCCTTGGGGCTTAGATAACCTTGTTCTAAATTGAAACAAGGGCACAAGATCTTATATTGACCAGTCATTGGATACTGGCTACCTCTGTGGCAGAGGTAATCATAATTCTTGTTTCTACAGGGTTCTATTATTATAAAAATAATTTCAGGTGAGGGAGCTCCTTTTGAGCTGAAAGCAGTTTCTAGGTAGGAACTCAGATATGAGCTGTCAGCAGCCAACAAACCTGGCAGCTAGGGATTTGATGACTTTATTTCTGATGGAGAAATCTGGGCAGTGCACCACAGCCTACACCAGAAGAGGTAAGAGAAAAAGTAGAAAGTCTTATCAAAAGGTCAATAAAATACTTCAGGTGAGAGATAATGACAGCTTGGAGTTTGGAGGAACAGTGGAGGTAGTGAGAGGTGGTTGGATTTGAGATATATTCCAAAGGATTTGTTGATGGATTAGATGTCAAGGAATGAGAGGAATCAAAGGTATCTTCAAAGATTTTGGTGTGAACAACTGAAAGAATAAAGTTGCCTCATTAATTTAATGAGAAGTAATGGCTATCAGAAGATTTTAAGCATCTATATTGACTGAAGAATGAAACCTCTTATTTCATTTGTAATTTTAATCTGCATTAAAGAATATGGTTTATAGTTTTCTGTTTCTTTAACATAAATTTCCTAAATTGATCCAATTAGAAATTAAAAAATAGAATGGACTCATCATCTTGGAATAAATTAAAATTTTGTCAAATAATTATCTTTAATGAAATAAACCCAGGTAGAATTAAAGTCAAATACTTCTAAACTCTCAAAGATAGGTAATTCTCGTGATAAGTATCCATTTCCAAAGATGTGAAATTACAAGAACTTTTTCCAACTGATTTTAAGAAAATAGCATAGCCTTGATAACACTGATAACACTAAAGGTAGAAAATAAAGATTAATGTCATTTGTGAATATAGATTAAAAACCCTAATCAAATCAGTCAAATAAATCTGAATCAAGAGTATTTGAGGACATCAGCAAAATGATGACATAGGAATTTCTACTGCTCATCTCCTCTCAGAGATGTCATTTTGAGCAATTATCTATACATGAAATACCTTCATGAGAGCCAGGATTTCAGGTGAGGGATTGCAGCCCTGGGATGAAGAACAGAAATAAGAAAGGATGCATTGAGAAGAGTAGGAAAGGTAGATTAACATTACTCCCACTACCCCTCCCCCAAACGATAGCAGCCTAGAGCAGAGAGAGAAGGAGAATAAAGTGAGTGCCTACCTTCACCATGGACCTGAGAGCCAGCATGCCGTATTGCCAGGTAGGCTCCTGGAGCTCTAGGTGGCTAGCCCTATAGCCTATTCATGCAAGCTTCTAAGAAACCAGTCCCTGGCCCACCCAAGAGCCCACCTACTTCAACAGCCCCAGATACTTCCTATGGCCCCCAGTGGCTTTTGGGGCAGGATTGACTGCTGGTGGACTATCATGAATCAAGCCCCTGACTCAGCCTGGTGTCTGACAGATTCAGCAGCACCAGGCAGCTCTGATGGCTCCAGGCTCTCAGAGGATTGCGAATCCAGGATTTTCCAGCCCACCCAGGTGCTAGTTTGTTCCTTAAGCCCCAGACAGCTTAGTGGCCCATGGTGCCTCTCGCAGTTCCAGGGAGCTTCTTCAGTTCCAGCCTCCTAATGGATTACAAACCCAGACTCCTGGCCGACCTAGAACTAGCTGGTTCTTGTGGCCCTAGGTGGTTCCCATGGCTTCACGCTCCCAGTCAATGTCTGCAAACCCAGGCTCAGGGGAGGGAGGGGGTGGTACCTGTGAACCTAGAGTGCTGATGGTACCTGTGAACCTACTGTCCCAAGTTTTCAGCCCATCCCAGGACTAGGCCACTCAGGTACTCCAGCAGCAAGCCTGACTGCATACACCACCAGTCACCCTACCCAGAATCTCTGGACAGTATGAGTGATGAAGGGGTCTGCCTGTTGAAGCCAGTCTGCAGAGATTGGAAGAAGTGCTTATGTCCTCAAATATGCAGACATCACAGAAGGAAAAATCATGAATAATTAAGGAAGCATGACATCACTAAAGGAAACTAATAAAATTCCAATGACTGAATATAAAAACATAAAGATTTATGAATCATCTAATGAAGAATTCAGAAGAATCCTCTTAAATTCAGTAAACTATAAGAAAACCAAGGTAGACAACTAAGTGAAAAACAATGCTCAATCAAACACAAAATTCAACAAAGATATAGAAATATTAAAATGAGCAGAAATCTGAGAGTTGAAGGCTATAGTGATTGAACTGAGACGTTTAATAAAGGGCTTAAATGGCAGACTTGACTAAGTGGAAGAAACAGTGAACTAGAAGAGAGACCATTTGAAATTACATAATTAGAGGAGCTATGGGATAACATTTAAAGAAAAAAATCCGTATAGTTTTGGAATCTTAGAAGGAGAAGAGAGAGAGAAAGAAGCAGAAATCTCATTCAAAGAAATAATGGCTGAAAACTTCTCAAATCTTGGGAGAGATTTAGATATCCAGGTTCATGAAGCTAATAGGTCAAAATTTCAACAGAACAATCTTCTCCAAGACACATTATAATAAGACTGTCTAATACCAAAGAAAAAGAGAAAATTTCTAAAGCAATAAGAGAAAAATATATTCTCACATAAAAGATAATGAAAACAAAAGTGAGCTGAGTAAATGCAAAGATCTAATTGGTTTTTATTAAATAATTCATGAATTGGGCAGCATCCCATCCAGCAAGTAGAGGGGAGGTTCAGGCAGTTTACAAAATGGAAGGTTTTTATAGGAAGAAGTGTGGGGTAAGAAAGTTACTAAGAAAAGAATTGTTTCAGGCAAGGTTGCCTTCCCTTAAAGGGAAGAGTAGGATGTTTTAGCATATAGATTACCACATTCTCCTTTGGGGGATTGAGAGGGCTCATAGTGGTAGACTTATTGGTGCCCATAAGAAATTGCTAACAGATAGGTTAAGACTATATTTCTGGGGAAAGTTGAAATAATTAGATTAGGTATTAAGTCCTGGTTTGAGGACTCAACCTAAGTGATGGCATTTTTGGGCCTGTGGTTTTCTTTTTAAAAAAGGAAATCCCCATAAGGCTTTCTGTGGGTTTCTCAGCAGAAACCTTTCAGGCTAGGAGAGTGAGAATGATATGTTCAAAGTGCTGAAAGAAAAAAAAAACTGCCAACCAAAAATATTTTACCCAACAAAGTTGTCTTTCAGAAATGAGGAAGAGATAAAGATTTTTCCAAACAAAAGGTGAGAGTTCACCACAACTTGACTTGCTTTACAAGAAATGCTGAAAGGAGTTCTTCAAGATGAAATGAAAGGATGCTGATTAGTAGCAAGAAAACATATGAGAATCTATTTTACTGGTAAAGGTAAGTGTGTAGTCAAATTTAGAATATTCTAATACTGAAAAAAGATGATAGATGAATCAGTTAACTCTAGTATAAAGGTTTAAAGGAAAATATCAAAAATAATGGTAGCTACAATAATTTTTAAATGGATACAGTATAAAAATAGGTAAATTTTGACATAAAAATATAAATTATGTGGGGAATAAAAGGGTTTGTATATGATTGAACTTTGTATTAGCTTAAAATAGACTGTTACATCTGAAGATGTTTTATGTAAGCCACATGGTATCCGCAAAGCAAAAACCTATAGTAGTTACTCATAAGATAAAGAGAAGGGAATCAAAGCATACCATTACAAAAAAAAAAAAAATCATCAACCCAGAAAGAAAGACAGCAAAATAAGAAGAAAGACATTAGAAAGCCTTATGTATCAATAATCATTTTAAATGTAAGTGGATTAAATTCTCTAATCAAAAGGCATTTCAACTTTAAGGACACAGGATTAAAGTGAAGGGATGGAAAAAAGATATCCTTACAAATGGAAAACAAAATAGACCAGGAGTATAAGCCATACTTATACCAGACAAAATAGACTTTTAAGTCAAAAACTGTAACAAGAGACAAGTGTTCCTATAATGATGAAGTGGTCAGTTCATCAAGAATTTATAACAATGGTTAATATATGCATCCAGTATCAAAGCAAATATGTTGACCAAGTGCTAACAGATTTGAAGGGAGAAATAGACAAAAATACAATAATAGGAGAATTCAATACCCTAATTTGAACAATAGACAGATTATCCAGACAGAAAATCTATAAGGAAACATTGGACTTGAACCATACTTTAGACGAAATGGGCCTAACAGAAATATACAGAGCATTCTACTCAGTACTAGAAGAACACACATTATTCTCCAGAAAACAGAATATTCTCCAGAACAGATCATATGTTAAGTCACAAAACAAGCTTTAGCAAATGTAGGAAGATTGAAATAATACCAAGTTTCTTTTCTGACCAAAATGGCATGAAACTAGAAATTAGTAACAGGAGGAAAGCTGGAAAATTCATGAATGTGTGGAAGTCTTACAACATATTCCTGAACAACCAATGGGTCAAAGAAGAAATCAAAAGATTTAAAAAATCTTGAAACAAAAGATGGATATACAATATACCAAAAGCTTTTGGGATGTGGGAAAAGTAGTCATTTTGCTGCAATTAATGCCTACATTAAGAAAAAGGAAAGATCTTTTTTTTTAAAACGTTTATTTTTGAGAGAGCGCGCGAGAGAGAGTGAGCAAGCATGAGTGGGGGAGGGGCATAGAGAGAGGGAGATACAGAATCTGAAGCAGTCTCCAGGCTCTGAGCAGTCAGCACAGAGCCCTGCACAGGGTTTGAATTCACACACTGTAAGATCATCACCTGAGCTGAAGTTGGACACTTAACTGACTAAGCCACCCAGGCACCCCCCAAAACAGGAAAGATCTTAAATAAACAACCTAACTTTATACCTCAAGGAACTACAAAAAGAAAACAAAGTAAGCCAAAGTTAGCAGAAGGAAGGAAACTGTGAAGATCAGAGCTAAAATTAATGAAATGGATATAGGATAAACAATAGGAAAGATCAGTGGAACTAAGAGCTGTTTCCTGGAATAAACAATATCAACAAAATTTTAGCTAGACTAAGAAAAAAAAGGAAGACTCAAATAAATAAAATCACATTACATTTGGTACAACAGAAATAGGAACATGAGAATTCTGTGAACAATTATATGTCAACAAACTGGATAACCTTGAAGAAATGGATAAATGCCTAGAAACATTCAACCTGCCAACACAGAATCATGAGGAAATAGAGAATCTGAACAGACCAATTACTAGTAAAATAGTGAATCAGTAATAAGAAACCAACAAAGAAAATCTAGACCTGATGGTTTTACTGGTGAATCCTACCAAACATTTAAAGAAGAATTAACACCAATACTTCTTAAACTCTTCCAAAAAAATCAAAGAGGAGGAAACACTTTCAAACTCATTTTATATGGCCGGTATTAACATGATAACAAAGCCAGATAAGGGCACTACAAGAAAAGAAAATTATAGGCTAATATTATTGATGAATATAGATGCAAAAGTTCTTAACAAAATACTAGCAACTTGACTTCAATTGTATGTTAAATGGATCATATACCTCAATCAGGTAGAATTTATCCCTATGTTGCCAGGATGATTTGACATACACAAAATAAGTATATATACGTGATACACTACATTAGCAAAATGAAGGATAAAAATATCATTTCAATAGAGGCAGAAAGTCATTTGACAAAATTCTGCATCTTTTCATGGTAAAAACTCTCAACAAATCAGGCATAGAAAGAATATATCTCAACATAATAAAAGGCCATATATGACAAATGCATGGCACATATCAAACTCAATAGTGAAAGGTTTAAATCTTCCCATTAAGATCAGAAAAGAGACAAAGATGCTCACTTTTACTCCTCCTATTTAACATAGTACTGGAAGTCCTAGTCAGAGTAATTAGGCAAGAAGAAATAAAAGGCATATAGAAAAATAAAAGGAAAGGAAGAAATAACTCTCTGTTTGTATATGATATGACCTTATATACAGAAAACCCTAAAGACTCCACCCAAAACTGGTAGACCTAATAAATAAATTCAGAAAAATTACAAGATATAGAATCAACATACATCAGTTATATCTGCACACAAACAATAAACTATTGAAAAAGGAAGAAAACAATACCATGAATAATAGCATTAAAAAGAATAAAATACTTAGGAATAAATTTAACCAAGGAGGTGAAATATCTGTACTCGGAAAATAAGACATCGATGAAGGAAACTGAAGAACCCACAAATAAATGGAAACACATCCATGTTCATGGATTAGAAGAATTAATATTGCTAAATGTCCATACTGCCCAAAGCCATCTATATATACAATATATGCAATGCAATCCTTACCAAAATTCCAATGATATATATCACAGAAATAGATAAAAAAATCCTGAAATTTGTATGTAACAACAAAAGACTCCAAATAGACAAAGTAATCCTGAGAAAGGAGAACAAAGCTGGAGGCATCATACTTCCTGCTTTGCATGTACATTACAAAGCTTCAAAACTACATGGTACTAGCATAAAAACAGATAAATCAATGGAACAGAGTAGAGAAAGAGCCTAGAAATAAACCCATACATATATAGTGAACTAATACTTGGCCGCAGAGCCCAAAACACTCAGTGGAGAAAAGCATAGTTTTTTGATAGTGTTGGGAAAACCAAATAACCACATTCCAAAGAATGAAATTAGATGTCTGTCTTACATCCCTCATAAAAATTAACTTGAAATGGATTAAATATTTAAATGTGAGAATTTAAACAATAAAGCTATTTGAAAAAAACAGGGGAAATATTCTTGACATGGGTCTTGGCAAAGAGTTTTTTGGATATGACACTAAAAGTATAAGCAACAAAAGCAAAAGTAAACAAGTGTGGCTCCATCAAGTTAAAAGGCTTCTGCCTGGCAAAAGAAACAATCAGCAAAATAAAAGGCACTCTACAGAAAGAGGGAAAATGTTACAAACTGTATCAGATAAGGATTTAATATTGAAAATACATAAGGAACTCATATAAATCCTTAGGAAAAAATCAACAATCTAATTAAAAAATGAACAAACAGGTCTTTCCTCCATCATGGATCCTGTGGAGGCCTGCTGTGATCCAAGGACATTTCTGCTGGCTGTAAGTGGGGTCTCGAGCCAGACGGAACACACAGATCTTAAAATTGAAGATATTTATGTTTGAGATGAAACTGATTTCTGCTTAGGCAAGAGATGTGCTTATTTGTACAAAGCAAAGAACAACATATTGACTACTGGTGACAAACCGAATCAGAGTAATCTGGGGAAAAGTAACTTGTGCTCATGGAAATAGTGGCATGATTCATGCCAAATTCCAAAGCAACCTTCCTGCTAAAGCCATTAGCCACAGAATCCATATGATGCTCTACTCCTTGAAAAGGAAATGTTTCCCAAGATGACATACAAATGGCCAACTGGTACATGAAGATGCTCAACATCACTAATCATCATGGAAATGCAAATCAAAACCATAATGGGATATCATCATACCAGTTAGAACAGTTAAAACCAAAAAACAAGGGACAACCAGTGTTGGTGAGGCTATAGAGAAAAGGGAACAGTTGTACACTCTTGGTCAAATGCAAATAGGTATAGCTACTATGGAAAACAGTATGTAGGTTCCTTAGATAATGAAAAATAGAACTACCATTGGATCTAGCTCTCCCACTTCTAGGCATATATTCCGAGGAAATGAAGACACTATCTTGAAGAGATATCTGCACTTCCATGTTTATTGAAGCATGATCTATAATAGCCAAGATGTGGAAACTACCTAATTATCTATCGGTGGATGAATGGGTAAAGAAATATGGTATATATACATAAAAAATGAAATATTATTCAGCCATAAGAAAGAATGAAATCCTGCCTTTTGTGACAACATGGTTGGAGCTTGAGAGCTATGCTAGTGAAATAATTGAGACAGATAAAGATAAATACTGTATGTTCTCCCTTATATGTGGAATCTAAAAAAATGTGAACCAATGGAAATAGTAGAATGGTGGTTGTCAGAGGTAAAGGGGTAGCGAAAATGAGATCTTAATCAAAGTGTACAGACTCATTTATTAGATGATAAGTCCTGGTGATCTAATGTGCAGCATGGTGATTATAATTAACAAAACTATATTATATACTTAGAAGTTGTTAAGAGAGCAGATATTAAATTTTTGTCACCACAAAAAGAAATGATAATTATGTGAAGTGTTGGAAGTATTAACTAACCTTATTGTGATGATCAGTTTGCAATATTACATGTATCAAATCATTACATTGTATACCTTAAACTTATATATGACAATATCTCAGTAAACTTGGGGAAAAAGGAGTACATTGAAAAAAAGCACCAAGCAAGATTTATTTTACAAATGCAACGGGGTTTACTATTAAGAAATATATATATATATATATATATATATATATATATATATACCACTAATAGCTCAAAGAAAATAAAAGGTATAACTTTAATAGAGTGATAATACTAGTTCACATTTTTTGAATCCTATAGTACCTATGGTCTAGGTACTGTTTTAAGTGATATCTATATATCTCTCTCTATATATATACATGCACCCACATATTACATATACACATATGTATATATATATGTACATATACACATATGTATATATATGTACATATATACATCTATACACATATGTATATATACATACATACTCACACAATTAGTTTATATAAAACTTCATGACATAGATAATATTTTTATCTTCATATTTTAGATGAGAAAAACTGAAACCCAGAAAAGTTTAGTAACTTGCTCAAATTCACACATTTACTCTGTGCAAGAGCTAAAATATGAACCAAGGAAGAATATGTAATATTAAAGTACTATGCTAGATTGCCTCCCAATAGATAACAATAATAACACTATAATATTTATAATTGGCTAACATTTTTCAAGTGGTTATTATGTGCCAGATACTACTCTAAGCACTTTGAGGTAACTCATTCACACTGTAGCAACATGATGCAGTATTTTATTAATTAATTAATTAATTATTTTTACTTGAAATGACAGAATTTAATTTATTTATTTAAAGTAATTTATTGTGAAGTTGGCTAACATACAGTGGATGCAGTATTAGTTTCAAAAAAAAATTTTTTTAATTTTAGAGAAAGAAGCTCAAGTGGGGGAGAAGGGCAGAGGGAGAAAGAGGGAGAATCTTAAGCAGGCTCCAACCTCAGCACAGAGCCTGAGCCTGTGAAGGGCCAGATTCCATGACCCTGGGATCATGACCTGAGCTGAAATCAAAAATCAGATGCACAACCTACTGAGCTACCAAGCACCGCTATGATGCAGTTATTTATTATTATTATTATTATTATTATTATTATTATTAATTTTACATATTTAGTAAGGTAGAGAAAGGTTAAGTAAACTCCTCAAGATCACTTTTCTACTTCTCTACAAGTGGTGCGTTAGGATTTGGATCCATGTAATCTGCCTTCAGAGCAGATTTTATACTGCCTCCAAAATATTTGAATATTCATTCCTGATAATAAACAGAACAAAAAGCAATGCAAAATTAACCAGAAACTATGTTCCTAAACTAAAAAGGATGTTTCCTTAAAATTATTTTTTAAAAATCTATGTAAAATTTCACTGTATATCATGCTTCATGAAGTTTTTAGGTTTATTTTTTACATATATAAGATTTACTCTATTAGTATTTTTTATGAATATAATTTATTGTCAGATTGGCTTACATACAACACCCAATGCTCATCCCAACAAGTGCCCTCCTCAATGCCCATCACCCACTTTTCCCTTGCCCCCTTCATGAATGTTTTAACACTAAATACATTACCATTAAATGTAGTAACAGGGTGTGATGTATTAGATCGACACTATTAAAAAGAAACTTTTCTAGATGTACATTGTATGTTATGAAAACTACTCAGTGGGAAAGATGAAACCACACTGATACATAATTGAGATGATGTCATAAATAAGGCATTCACAAAAATATAAATTGGTGATCAAAAAAAGTTCAAGATGTAAATGTTTAATGATTGTGTTTTGCACAGATTATGAAAATAATAGTACGTCATAGTCAAGATTAATGAAAATGTTAAAACAGAAAATTTGTTTCATGTTGGTAGAAATGGAAATAAGTTCAACTATTCAACTATATCAAAAACTTAAAATACTTTAACTCTCTTATCCAGCAAATTCCCTAGGAATTTTGAATGTTGAACAACAGGTTATGGGTTTTTAAATTATGCTATGTTCATTTAATAGGCTATATCCTTTTAATAAAGGCTTTACTGAAGTTGAGCTCCTAAGTTCCTCCTGTTTTTAATGGCCTATTCAAACTTATGACTTTTCATTTTTATTTGGGTCTGGCCTAAGAATGTTCTAGAATAATAGTTTTATTAATAATTTTTCTTTTAGGGGGCGCCTAGGTGGCTCAGATGGTTGTGTCTGACTTCAGCTCAGGTCATGATCTCATGTTTCATGGGTTTGAGCCCTGTGTTGGTATCTGTGTTGACAGCTCAGAACCTGGAGCCTGCTTTGTATTCTGTGTCTCCTCTCTCTTCCCCTTCTCCGCTCATGCTCTGTCTCCATCTCTCTCGCAAAAATAAATAAACATTAAAAAAATTTTTTAAATTATTTTTTCCAGAAAGAAACAAGTCATTTGCATTTAGCTATGGAGCTGGATGAAATGTGTATTTGCGAGAGGATCAAGCATATTTTCCTTATTGAAGAACGGAAAATTGTTGTGAAGGTGTTGAAGGCACAAGCACAGAGTCAGAAAGCCAAATAAGTGAAGTTTTATTGAATAATAAGAAAATCAAAAGGCTTGTTCTATTTTAAAAAAAAAAGGCAGGGGTAGAAGTGGTTTTTGTAAAGGTAGGGTGAAATGAATATTATAAGGGCCTAATAATTTTGTCTATTTAGATTCACCTAGAAGAGGCCCAAGACAAGGATTCAAGTTCATGTTTAAGTGATTTATTTGGGAGGTGATCCCAGAAAGCATCAGAAGAGCAGTGAGGAAGTAAGATGGTGAAGGTAAGGTACCCTGTAAAGGGTGCATTGTCAAGCTACTAAATGAATCTTACTAGGGAATTCCAGGAGTTAGTTTAGAATCACCCAGCCTCAATCAATCTCTGTTACCTCCAGTGACCAAAGGAGCTACGATATTTATATACCAACATCTATTGCTAAGGACTAGTTAAGGGTTACTTCTTGAAGGGAGAGGATGTTCATTGATTTTCTGGTACTTCCAGCTTGCCTAGCACACTGACAGAATGGATTCTGGCTCCAGAAAAAGCCCCAAGGCAGTTGGAAGTCTGGCTTGCATCATAATGGTGAGGTAGGGTGGGGGGGGGAGGCTACACCACATCCACATTTTTTAGGAGTTAATAATTTTTTTTTCTCTGTAAATAGAATAAACAACAACAGAATCTCATTGTAAAGCCCATCTGTTAAGGAGAATTTGGAAAAAGCAGCTTAGCTGGACCTCAACTAAGGGGGCTTATTTTACGAGTAAATGAAAAAAACCTTGCTATAACCCAATTCATCTATAAAATATTGGTGCTCAGAAACAAATGCTAACAATCTGCTTGTTGTTAAATCTTATATTAATAATAGAGAACTTGATTTCTGTTTTAAGATCAGAAGGGACTAGACTTATTTTAATCCTATGAACCAATCATCTTGCAAACCATATGAGAAATGATGCTGTCAACTTGGAATATACAAACTATAATTTTCCTCCATTGCATGGGAAGACAGACTCTGAATTTATCTTCAGTTACAATTGTTATATTCTGACAACCATTTGAAAAGATTAATGAACATTTCCATGTCTTATAAGCATTAAAATACCAAAGCACTTAAAAATTGTTCCAAATGGCTAGATCCTAGCATGGTGTCTGAAACATAGTTGATACATAAGAGGTATTTTTCGAGACTCAGTTACCATTAGTGCTGAATTTTCTGGATTGTATTGATCCATTCTTTTATTTATTCTGTGAACATTGAGTATCTACAACACATCAGGCACAGTGCTAATTTATAATTTTACCTAGATCTATGTATTATTTGGCAGAGACAAAGAACTTGAGTCTCTTAATAATATACAACATGTTTAACCTTAGAAGTGTCCCCATATACAGAGGAAATCCTCACCCTTAATGCAAATATTAGAGTCTTGTTTGTCTTTCTAAAACTCTTCCTATATCTGTTCAAGCTTTTCTTCCTCTCCATTGCCATTTCTTATTGTAGCTGTTTGACAGCATCCTTAATGGGAGAATAGCTCACTAAAAACTCCTGGGAACTTTACACAAGATTACACAGAGACATTGTCTCCACATTTCCTGCCTTCTTCTCAGTAGAACATTGCATTTAATTGGTAGACCACTTTGAGCCTAGTGAGTACTATCATGATTTTACTAGTTGTTTAGATGTTCTGAAATTGTCAATCATGTGGTGGTAAATATTTCTTGCCAAGGACTCCTAACCCCACTGCTCTGGAAATCACTCAATTCCTCCTCCTCCTCCTCCTCCTCCTCCTCCTTCTCTTCTTTTATTCTCTGCCTCCTCCTCCTTCCTCCTTCTTCCTCCTCCTCCCCTTCTTCTCCTTTTAAGTTTTTAATGTTTATTTTTGAGAGAGAGAGAGAGAGCACAAGCAGGGGAGGGGCTGAGAGAGAGGGAGACACAGAATCTGAAGTAGGCTCCAGGCTCTAAGCTGTCAGCACAGAGCCCCAAGCGGGGCTCAAACCCATGGGTTTGAGTGTGAGACAATGACCAGAGCTGAAGTGACTGAGCCACCCAGGCACCCTGGAAATCACTAAATTCTCATGTTCACTAATTGTTTTGGGTTTCAGGTTTATTTATCTCTGAAATTTTGTATTTGTGACAGCATCCACAAGGTTTGTGACTATGCCTGTCATAAAATCTGTTCTCACTTTAGTCACTTCAAATCAGTGATGCTTTTGCAGTTGGCTCAGTAATTGCAGGGAGAAAAACCTTCCCTTTTAAGAAGTGCTGCTCCTCAACTTTATTATTGTCCTTAACATGCTCAAAATTTTAGAATGAGGTACTGTGTATCAAAAATAAATCTAGACATTTTTATTTTTTCATTTATTCAGCAATTTCATTTATTTTCAAATGGAGTGTTCTATAAAGAAAGCTCAGTGGACTAAGACTGAGGTCTACCATTTGGTATGTCTGTGCCTTCAGCCAGACAGGTTGTATGACCTATATAGACTCTTTATACCTCAGTTTCCTGATTCATTAAAAGGAAGAAAATGATTTTCCTAGAGTTGTGAAAATACAATGGGGTACTATGGGAAAGAGCTTTGTAGACAATAAGACATTCTATGTATGTAAGGTACTATTACTGCTACCACCGTTACTACCACCACAGTCATTTAATAGTTGGTTACCTTGGCGAAGTTACTTAAGCTTTCTGAGCTTCCATTTCCTCATTTGTACAAAGACAGCTTCTGTGTTTGGTTCTACCTCAGCATCAGGAAAGATTTTACTGAGGAAGGCATCCTAGAAGAGAATTTTGAAAGATGAGTCATTCTTAGCTTGAGAGAAAGGGAGGACATTTCAGGTAAAGTTACCAGTGTGCAAAGCTGAAATAGCCTGGTGATTTGGAACTGCAAACAATTTGGCAGGATCCTCTCTGCAGTGGGATAGGAGTCTTAATGATAAAGTTCCACAGGGAGGATCAGGCCAAACCAAGCAGTTAGGACTGAATTCCTTAGTAATGTGCTGGCTCTGAATGATTCAAAGCAAAAATAAGACTCATAGCTATGAAGAGGATGGAGTGGGTCATAGGAAAATTGTAATGAAAGTAAGTCCCAACTTATAATAGTATTCAGTATGTACTAAATGCTTACATGACATTGAGTTGAGCTCTTTACATGTATTATGTTATTCAATCCTAAGTACAACTATGTTAAGTTAGGGCCTCATTTTATCTCCATTTTACAGGTAAGGAAATAGAAGCTCAGGTTAAGTAACTCACCCGTGGTGATACACCTAGTCAGTGGCAGAATGGAAGTGTTTCAGCCTTCACATTCTACCTTCTCAACTGTACACTGTGCTTCATAATTCTAAAACTCGTGTTTTTGGAACTTATTTGGAAGCCACTAAAAATTGTGTTAAAAATTAGATCACAGGATCTTTGAGTTGCAGGGGATTTTGTGCATTTAACAAAATCCTCTGTCCACCACAGTCATCCTCTGTGATCAGTGCATGCCCTGTGAATTATGCCCTGTGAATAGTCTTGTGCTTCAGCATATGCTCTGTGACAGGAGCTCCTTATAGAAAGAATGGGTCTCTGATAATTTTTCTCATATTGAGCGGAAGCATCTGTTTTTATCTGTTGTCATGGTCTGAGTGAATTGTACTGGAGACCACCTTTAATCTCAGTCAGTTGGGCATCTGACTCTTGATTTTGGCTTAGGTCACGATCTTATGGTTTGTGGGATCTAGCTCTGCATCATGCTCTGTGCTGACAGTGTGGAGCCTGCTTGGGATGATTCTTTCTCTCCTCTCTCTCTCTGCCCCTACCCCTGCTTGAGTGTGTTCTCTGTTAAAATAAATAAACATTTAAAAAAGAGTTTTCAGTCAGATATTTCATTTCTGCAATCAGTAGTATTATTATTTTTGGCAAACAAAAGAAAATTCAGATTTCTCCAGTAATCTTTGCAGGCTGCTATTCACTCTCTTTATACATGTATGTTTAGTTATGAATTGTCAGCCATCTAAGAAAGGCTATATGTCTGACAATTAATAGTGTAGGCTTTGGAGCCACATAATATTGAGTCAGACAATCCAACCTGTACCACCTACTAGCTATGTGACAATCAGGTTTTTTTTTTTTTCTGTGCTTCTCTGGGTTTTAATTTCCTCATCTGTAAAACAAATAATAGAGCAATTGACATGTAAGAGATTTGTAAATCATGCTAGTTGTTTTACTCAGTCAACCAAGTTTCCTTTTTATTAATGTATTATTAGTTCTTTTTTTAATAATATTAATACAATAGTCATTGTGGTAGATTGTTGCAATGATGTTAGTAAAGTTTTTATAATATGCTGAATTGTTTGGATTGGGAAAGTGGTCTTTAGGATGGAATCCAAAATTCTTTTTAGATTCGATACTATTCCATACTCCTACCAGTCTAGATTTGACCTTGTTCTCTCTTGACCCTAAATGTTTTCTGTGCCTTTATGTCACTGTTCTTGTAGTTTCTTATCTTGTGATGGCTTCTTCCACCATATATGTTTATATAGATTCTATTAATATAAAGCTCAATTCAATGCCGTATTCCCTCTGAGGTGTTTTCATCCCCTGACACAAGTAATTGCTCTTGTTTATGACCCCCTATGTTGATAATAGCTTTCCATTTTGCACATTAAGTAATCACATGCAGTTCAGTAGAGACTTTTATAAATTCCATGGAATGGAATACTCTGCACCAACAACCTCTACCTCCAATCCCACTGCTTAGAACTCATCTCTCCCTGCCCTCCCCAACTCACTGCTTTCTAACTGTTCTGGTTTTCTTTCTCTTCCTTGAACATGCCAAGTATTCTTCTGGCTCAAGACTTTTTTTACCTGATATTCCACTTGTCTAGAACACTTTTCCTTTAGATATCCTTTTCACTTGCTCTCTCATTTTACTTGGGGCTTTCACTAAGTGTTACTTGTCAGAGAATACCATCTTTTATGATGATTCTACCAAAATAGCAGCCCCAGAATCACTCTTAAATCTTTTGCTCTGTTAGAAAGACAGATACCATATGGTTTCACTCTTATGTGGATCCTGAGAAACTTAACAGAAACCCATGGGGGAGGGGAAGGAAAAAAAAAAGAGGTTAGAGTGGGAGAGAGCCAAAGCATAAGAGACTCTTAAAAACAGAACAAACTGAGGGTTGATGGGGGGTGGGAGGGAGGGGAGGGTGGGGGATGGGTATTGAGGAGGGCACCTTTTGGGATGAGCACTGGGTGTTGTATGGAAACCAATTTGACAATAAATTTCATATATTGAGAAAAAATAAAAAATTAAAAAAAATTAAAAAAAATCTTTTGCTCTGTTTTCCCCCCAAATCTTTACTCTGTGTTTTAAAAATATGTATCATTGTCTGATATTGTGCCATATATTAATGCATTTGTATTTCTGTTATCTGTCTCACAAATAGAATGTAAGATTCAAGAGGAAAAGGGTATTGTCTCTTTTGTTCATGGCTAAGTTCTTCTTTTTGAGGAAAGCATGTGACATTTAGCATGTGTTCAATGAAAATTTTCTGAATGAATTAAGGATGAATAGATCAATAGAACTGTGTTTGCCAACATAGTTCCCTACCTCCCCACCAGCCTGGAGACATTTGAAATAGGATATCAGTTTGGGTTCATTAATTCTCCTGTCAGTGCCCTTATTAAGACAGAAGTTTAATGAACAGAAAAATATGTATGAAAACTGATACTAATATATTTAAATGAAAAACTAAACACAGAAACTGATTCCTCATTCTATACAAATCCATCTCTCTTGGATGTCCTTCTCATACTCACAGCAGCTAAAGTGCAGCAGAATTGTTAGTACTCCTATTATTGTCCTTTCATGTTCACAGCTATCACCTGTAACTCTATTGAAAAACTGCCCTCAGCTGTTGGAAACACCCCTCTTCTGCTCCCAGGTCCCACTGTGGGTTGCTCTTAACCAATGACTAAGGGGCGTGGAAATATAAATACTTCAGCCCTCTGGTCCTCTTATAAGGACTTCTTACATGTTTTCTGCACTGTTTTCAGAGCATCCTGTGGATTTCAACTAAAGATACCCTTTGTCAGATACTGCATGTACTTTTGCTTGGCCCCTTTCAAGTGCCACTTTCTACTCCTCTACTATTTTTTTCAAGGAATACACTTTCTAGCAAATAGCTTTCACATGAATCCTATTCTCGAGGTCTACTTATGGGAAATCCAAGCTTAAGCTAAGAAAGAGGGTGTATATATGTAGTTAGCCTTCTCAGTAGCCTAGGCTACTAGCATAGAGCCACCATACAGCCTTGACTCTCATCTTCCCCCACAGTTCAGATGTGAGTATCGTTTGTGGTCCTTCTAGGACCCACAGGCAACTGGGTGTGTCCTTGTCTATGTACTTGCCTCTCTAGATAAATTGGAAATTTTCTGCTTTGCTTATAAACTTAATAGGGGAAAGGAGAAGAAAAAGCAGTTTTGTGTGTGTTTGTGGGAGAATATGGGACACCGTTTCCTTTTTTGTTCTATTATTACTCTATTTCTCTATATTACTCTCCCTATCCTGACCCAGTTCAAAAGTCATTAAAGTTTCTTATTCTGTCTGCTTTGTTTCTCTTTCCCCTATAATATTTCATCTCTCATACTATGTCCTTTATTAGTGAAGAGCATTGTGTAAGCTGTCAGCTCTCTAATTACAGTACGGTGTAATTACAACTATGTTAAATAATTGTTCGTTGTGCATGTCACCTCTAGTTGATTGTGAGGTGCTTAAGGGCAGGGTCCATGTCTTATTGATCTTGTTTTTCCCACAGCGCTCAACACAGCACTGT
The DNA here is from genome assembly GCF_022837055.1 of Prionailurus viverrinus. Lineage (NCBI taxonomy): Eukaryota > Metazoa > Chordata > Mammalia > Carnivora > Felidae > Prionailurus > Prionailurus viverrinus. The sequence continues at coordinate 47,393,963 of NC_062570.1, forward strand.
GCACACATTAGACATGCGATTAAGTATATCTTGAACAGATTATTTTGTCCAGGTTGATATTGAAAGGGCATAGATTTTGGTAAATTATTTTTTGTAATCTCATCTTGCTCTCATCTCTGAAGAGAATAATTATTTTCCTCTTTGAATTTCAAGACTTATGGTTTGTTTTGTTAATTGCTTGTTGAAAAGTAGGCTTAAATTAATCTGCTTGTTCTTGGGTACTTGGTGGAATTTTATAGGGTGAAAAGTCATTTGTTGAGTGAAGAGGATTCTTTCTGTTCATCTGATGCTAATTACCACCCATCATTGAGCTATCTAGAGCTTGAAGGTTTATTTATTAAAGAGATTCTAAAGTGAACTTCACTCATTGGGACATCAGGTTAAAAGCCAACTTAATGAGACGGTGTAAATTACTAGTATGATAACAACTCCTTTCCACAATCTGAAGAAGATTGGTGTTTCATCTGCTTCTCACTAAATAACTTGCTGAAATTACATTCCTGGAGGTTGTTTAAATTTTTGATTCTTATATAAACAAATGGAAATCTAGTACACATTTCAGATAAAGTGCAGAGTAGTGAGTTCTGAAACAGAAACTTAGATAAGGAAAAGGAAAAACATGATTAGCTCTGAGAAAATAGATGCCATTTTTTAAAAATGAGGAAGCACACAAGAAATGAATTTTCTACCATTATCTTACAAACAGAAAGGCAATCCTTCCTAAAGTGCACCTAGGTAAGGTTCATACTATGCTGAGTATTCAAAAGAATTGAGCATCCGGTGTCTGGTCCCAGCTAGGAGTTTAAAATCTGGTTGAGAAGACATTACTGATACACTTGAAGCAAAGTGAACTTTATATTATAGAACATGGGATGTGCTACACCGTACTGCCCTGATAGTATAGCCTTTGCCTTGAGCATTTGAATGTATTGTCCCTTTCACTGTCCTAATTCAACACCTCATTGTCTCTTGCTTTCAATATCGTGATAACATTTAGTGCATGGAGTGCATTTATTTGTTGCCTGAGTAAATAAGTGAATGGTCTAGAATCTAAACACTAGAAAATTATGGGGGGAGACTGGGTTCTGGAGTACTCAGTGTGAAGACTGCCTCTAGAAACTATTATTCAAATTAAAAGCCAAAAAGCCCCCGAATGATACAGTTAAGAAATGGGCAGAAGATATGAAGAGACATTTTTCCAAAGAAGACATACAGATGGCTAACAGACGCACAAAAGTGTGTTCAATATCACTCATCATCAGGGAAATACAAATCAAAACTACAATGAGATATCACCTCACACTTGTCAGAATGGCTAAAATTAACATCACAGGAAATAACAGGTGTTGGTGAAGATGCAGAGAAAGGGGAACTCTCTTACACTGTTAGTGGGAATGTAGACTGGTGCAGCCATTCTGGAAAATAGGATGAAGATTCCTTAAAAAGTTGAGTTGAACTACCCTATGATCCAGCAATTGCACTACTTGGTATTTACCCAAAGGGTACAAGAATACTGATATGAAGGGATATGTACATCCTGATGTTTATAGCAGCATTATCAGCAATCGCCAAATTATGGAAAGAGTCCAAATGTCCACCAATTGATGAATGTACATACACATACACGATGGAATATTACTCAGCCATAAAAAAGAATGAAATCTTGCCATTTGCAATGACGTGGATAGAGCTAGAGCATATTATGATAAGTGAAATAAGTCAGAGAAAGACAAATACCATATGATTTCACTCATATGTGGAATTTAAGAAACAAAACAGGGGCGCCTGGGTGGCGCAGTCGGTTAAGCGTCCGACTTCAGCCAGGTCACGATCTCGCGGTCCGGGAGTTTGAGCCCCGCGTCGGGCTCTGGGCCGATGGCTCAGAGCCTGGAGTCTGTTTCCGATTCTGTGTCTCCCTCTCTCTCTGCCCCTCCCCTGTTCATGCTCTGTCTCTCTCTGTCCCAAAAATAAATAAAAGTTGAAAAAAAAATTAAAAAAAAAAAGAAACAAAACAGATGAACATAGCGGGGAAGAAGAGAGAGAGGCAAACCATAAAACAGATTCTTAACTATAGAGATCAGATTGAGGGTTGCTGGGGGGAGGTGGGCGGGCAGATGGACTAAATGGGTTATGGGCATTAAAGAGGGCACTTGTGATAAGCACTGGGTGTGATATGTAAGTGATGAATCACTAAATTCTACTCCTGAAACTAATATTATACTATTTGTTAACTAATTGGAATTTAAATAAAAACTAGGAACATAAAAGAAACAAAGTAAATAAAAGCCACATGGGAAACCTGGTAGAGGGAGGGCAAACACAGTAAGCGAGCTGTGGCTGTCTGTCACAATTCTCAGAACCAGATGACTACAAATAATAAAGTCATATTTATTTTGGTTTTAGAGATTTTTCTGAAATAAAAAGTTTTTACAGAGCCAGGCTATATTTTCCATCAGAGAGAAGATATTTAGCTAGCCACTAGAAAGCCTTTTTATTCAAATGATCTGAAAAAAAAATTGTAAGTTATATATTAAAGTAGTTCTGGTATTTTTATTAAAACTGTCTATTTGTGGTTGTTAACCTTTTCAGTTACACATATATGAAAATGATGATGTATTGTCTTTAAAATATTCTCTAAGATGTTTAATTTAGTCTGATAACCCCCTACATTTCAGTTATCTTGTCACTTGAATAGTTTTTGTGAAACAAAAACCTGATCAAGTTATTCCTTTGCTTAAAAACCCTAATTGACTCTCTATGATTTTAGGATAAAGTTTGAAGTCCTTAGAAGCATGAGAAAGTAAGATTTTAAGGCTTACTGAGTGCTTACTATATGCCAGGCACCATCCTAAGTGCTTCCCATATGTTATACTATTTATATATATGTTAATATATGATTATATTTAATGATTCTTACAACATCCTTATGTGGTAGATACCATCATTATTTACATATTGTATGGAGGCAAGTTAAGGTCACATAGATAACATAGTCATATGGGTAATATGTCGTAAAACTGGTATCTGGATCTAGGCAGTTAAACCCCAAAGTCTTAACCACTATATTATACTGACACCTGAAAGGAGATAGCTGTCTAAGATAAAATAACTTCAAATATCCATCATGTCATATGAAAATCATCTAATCAAAATGAAAATTGGTGGTTGCCAGTATTTACTTCTGTGATTCCTTTTTAGAATATTTCCATAGCTAATGACTTTCATTGTGATGGCAAAAAAAAAAAAAAGTTAGATACCGTGGTCTGGAAGTTGTTTCTTCCCTCCTTCCCTTCCTTCCATCTGTTCTTCCTTTATTTTTTCTTTTTCAGGTAATTTTTCATATCTCTCTCTAATTCATTAATCTCCATCTTAGGGTTAAATACTCAGAGACCAATTTTTTCCTTTATTTTAAAGTACTTGGAGGTAACCTTTAGTATAGTAGCTAAAGAACATAGAATTTTGAGTCAGACTGTCTGGTTGAATCCTAACACTCCAATTTTCTAGCTTTTAAACCATGAATCTTTCTGTGCCTCAATATCTTCCTCTAAATTGGGGTGGGGGTAATAATACTTACCTCCTAGTGTTGTTGTAAGGATCAAATGAAATAATATTTAGAATGATGCCTACTGTATGGTAAAGACTGAACATATAGTAGCTACCTAGCCCTCAAATTCCTTATAAGAAAGAGAGCCTTTGGCTAAATAATAACTTAGCCATTATTGACATTTAAGAGTGTCAGGGAAAGAGGAAGTCAGTAAACTAGATTGCAAGAGGTGTAGTCATAGACAAGAATAAAAACAATTACAACAGTGCTGCTTCCAACTAGAGGAGAGGGGAGATGGAAAGGAGGGTGAAAAGTTGCTCTTAAACCTTATCTTTTTTTATGACAATACAAGTTGCTCTGCAACTTGCCTCCCTACCTGTCAATGAAAAAACATCATCAAATAATACTAACAGTTACAACTTATCAATTTTCTATTTGGTGCCATTTTTTTTTTTACAGGAGACTGGGGCCTAATTAAGCTCTATAGATTGCCAAATATTATACTTAGAATTTTAAACTTAGGTTAAAACTTAACCCAGAAAATTTCCAGAAAAAGGCTTTTCCTAAGTCTTTTAATCACATTCTGGAAGCACACTGTTCAGGATTGGGTGGAGTGAGTGAAATAAATTTTACTGACAAGATGAAGATACATATATTTTTTTGTTTTCAAAAAAATTGCAAGTGTCTCAATGAATGAATATACATTCAATGAATTTTTGTTTAGGGGCCACTGTGTGCTAGGCACTCCTCTAGATGTAGGATACCCCATAATAAACAAAATACGGCAGTCCCCCCACCCCTTACTTGTGGTTTCGCTACACATGGTTTCAGTTACCCATGGTCAGCTGCAGTCTGGAAAAAGATGATCCTCCTTCAAACTTATCTTAGAAGGTTGATAATAGCCTAACAATATGTTACAATGCCTATGCCATTCACTTCACTTTATTTCATCATATAGGCACTTTATCATCTCACATCGTTCCAGAAGAACAGTGAATATAGAACAGTAAGCATTTTTAAGGAGAGAGAGAGTCCATATTCACATAACTTTTATTACGGTATATTGTTTTAATTGTTCTGCTTTATTATTGGTTACTGTTGTTAATATCTTACTGTGCCTAATATATAGATTAAACTCTATCATAAGAATGTATGTATAGGAAAAAGCATATAGTATATATAAGGGTTGGTACTGTCTGCAGTTTCAGGCATCCACTGGGGGATCTTGAAAGGTATTCCCCACAGATAAGGGGGGACCACTGTAGACATGATTCCCGCCTTCCTGGAGCTCACGGATACAAAAGAAAGAATTCTATCTCTTTTGTAAATATAATAAAAACTTGATGATGATGATGATTTTAATCTTTATTTTTGAGACAGAGAGAGACAGAACATGAAGAGGGGAGGGTCAGAGAGAGAGGGAGACACAGAATCTGAAACAGGCTCCAGGCTCTGAGCTGTCAACACAGAGTCCAATGTGGGGCTGGAACTCACCGACCATGAGGTCATGACCTGAGCTGAAGTCGGACGCCCAAATGACTGAGCCACCCAGGCACCCCTAAAAGTTTGAGATTATTGATTTATTACTAGAACATGCTCACAGAATAAATTGCCCCTATAGAAATTCACATCACTTTTTGTCATGAATAAACAATTTGTGATTCTCTTGTTTTGAATGGCTCACTATAATAGGTCTACTTCAGACTTACCAAATTGAGCCTCTGCCTCATAATAATTCCATAAATATTCATTTGTTCTCTGGGAGCTTATATTCTTTTCTTGAATTCTCATCTATCGGTATCAAGTATGATTCCCTTTCTTCATCAGTATGTTTTAAAAAAAAAGGGCAAATTTTGTTACTCCACAGTTTGAAGCAATTCAAACTGTAAAGTATCATACTGTGTTAATGGAAAAAAGTACTTCTGAAGGGGAAAAATTATTCAGCAAGGGCACTGTATAAACAAGAGCACAAAAGAACTTGGAATTATGATGAGCTACGGCTAGTGAAGACAAAGAGAACTGTGTACTTACACCATAGTTTCTCAGAGAAAGACATCCAATGGGGAGTCTGTGGCTCTCCTACCTCTTTTTCTTATAACTTTTATGCAATATGAATGGCTTTGATATGACTAAATAGATAGCTCAGGCAGTTTATAATGGAATTCAAGTTCTTTCATCTCTAAGCTTCTGGCTCTAAAGAACCAGAGCTATTACTCTCTTGTGGGTGTTTGGTGATATGTGCAAGATGGGTCACAGCCCAGTTTCTGAAAGACAGATCAGTAAAAAGCTGATATATGATGAGAAAGTACAATCTCATTAGCTGGCTCATTAACAATTTTGTGTTTAGAGAAACACCAGGGTCACTAAACATGGAGATTACATCCTCAGTCTTGGACAGCAAAGAGGCCACATTCACAAGGCATAATGGGAAATTTTTATGCTACTACTGCCTTAGTTGGGGCATAGGATGGATTGATATTGTATTATATAGAAACTTTGATAAACATTTTATTAAAAAGAACAAAAAGCCTTTTTATCTATAAAGTACATGCTTCAAACACAAGTACAGCCTTTCCTTTATAGTTAAACATGTAAATCTCATCATCATCTTCCAGGAGAAAAGCTGTTTTTTATTACATTGGTAACAAAGCTGTTCTGAGAAACCTAGTAAAATTTTAAGTTGATTAGGCCAGTTATTTCTCTTGAACATGAGTAATCAAAATTTAGAAAGAATCTCAATAAATATTCTTTAACATATTAAATTCACAAGGATTATATTGGACTATAATTTTTCAGACGTATTTTGGAAAAAATTAATATAGTAAAGAAAAACATTAAAAAATTAAAAATAACCCACATCCTATTCCAAAATGTTTTAAATTAAATGATCACCTTCCACTTACTGGATTATAATTTCAATAAAGCATTGATAAAATCTTCAATGCCTAGAAAAATATTGCGTGTAATAAAAAATAAATAGTCATTCTTCCATTTAATCAGTGTTTACTGAGCCTTTCCTATGTTTTGAGTACTGAAATGTTTGGTATATGTTGCATATATACCACAAAATTTTCATGTATAATATTATAAAGCCTTATTTATTTAATGGTGGATGGTGAGCAAAAAAGAACATATTCTCAAAGTCTCTGTGCAAAAAGCAGAATAGATAACATGATGTAGATTACTAGATTGAGAATCCAAAACCCTGGAATATAATCTTGAGCAAGAAATTTAATTTCTCTGTTTTTCTCATTTGTAAAAAGAAGGAATAATAGTTAATTATCTTTTAGTTTGAGTGGCCTTTGTTCCAAGACATCTGTGAAACGTGGGAGAGACTAGCTAAAATTATTTGAGGAATGAATATTCACAATTGTGTGTGTGTGTGTGTGTGTGTGTATGTGAGAGACAGACAAATAGACATGGAAACAGTGGTCTTAAACCAGATGAATTTGGCAACTCCTGGGAATGATTTAGCAGTTACTAAACAAAGTGCTAGAATACCAATAGCCAAAGACCAAGATGATATTCAACCGTTGGAGTAATTAGACCCAAGTCAGCTAATGAATCTGGTACATGACTGTCATGGAAGCAAAATGTATTACTGCCTCCATGAGATGATACCCAAGAATTATAAAAGCTAGAGACATGGAGTGCTCCTAGGGAACAAGGGAAAAGAAATAAGGACTTTATGAGAAGGTGATGCTGTGGAGATTTGTAGATCTCTCTTTTATTTTCTTCAGGTAGAAACACGGCCTTCATATATCTGGGTTTTCAGTAATCACATATACAAATAAACAGGTAATATATGATTAATGTGATTGACAAATAGGAATTAATAAACACTTAAATCATTTCATCAAGTTAATTTATATCTGTTTTTACTTTACTCTTGGAATAATTTTCTCAAGACATGAGGTTGCTTTGGCATGACAGTTCTGGTGGAAAAGGAGTAAAAGTTGGGAATCATTTTTCTTTCCCCTTTGTTTTTTGGGCTTATTAGGATAGTGGGCAGAGAAGAAGAGGATAGGAAAAAATGAATAAAAGGAGAGTACCTAAATAGACTTTGGATTACTGCAAGTGAATAGTGATTATTATTATTTAGTTTTTTAGTTACAGTGCACAATTTTTTCTTATGGATTTAGATATATAGTTGTTTCTGTTAATCATTTTAAATTTATTTTTTACTTATAAATTCTGAGTTATAATGTGCATAGTTTAAGGATTCAGATATTTCTGTAAGCGCAGGTCTTCAGTTATCTTTTGATCCTCTTCCTGCCAGCCCTTGCTCCAAAGAAGTAACCAGTTTCAATTCTTATAGTTTTTGTATGTTTATCACTTACTAACACGCTTATACATCTACCTATTGTTTTTTAAATAGGATTATTTTTAAGAAGGATTATCTATTAACTTCCTATGCAGGAACATGGAGATATTGCTGCCTTTGATAGGAACTCGCTCCTCCACCCCCATACATATGCACTCATTTTTCCTTTCTATCCTCTTTTGAATAAGGATATAAATTTGGTTATATCAATATGTTTTTTTGTGTGTATGTATGTGTGTAACACAAGTATATAAACCTTATATACAGTGAAACTATGTAGTATAATTATTATTGTTATTATTATTATTATTATTAATGCTTATTTATTTTGAGAGAGGAGAGAGCGAGAGCATGTGACTGTACATGTGCCTGAGTGAGCCGGGGAGGGAGAGAAAGAGGGAGAGAGAGAATCTCAAGCAGGCTTTACTCATTGTGGAGCCCAGTGCAGGGCTCTATCTCATGATTGTCAGATCAAGACCTGAGCTGAAATCAAGAGTCAGATGCTTGACTGACTGAGTCACCCAGGTGCCCCAAATTATTTTTTTTATAAAAGATTTTATTTTAAATAATCTCTACACCCAATGTGGGGCTTGAATTTACAACCCTGAGGTCAAGTCACATGCTTACCAACTGAACCAGCCAGATACCCCCTAATCTAATTATTCTTAATATTCCCACAAATGTTATTTTCCCTGTTGCTAATACTTGACTTTTTTTTTTCATTTGCTTACTTTTTTATGTATCAAGTGCTAATTTAATTCAAAGTCTCTGAAAGTGTGAAATTAATCTCAATACATTTAGACTCATCAGATATTCTTTTAATTTTATCTGCCTGATGAAATCTCAGTAGCTCTCTAATATGATCCAATGTAGACAGGTTTTTTTTTTTAATTTCTGTGGTATACTTTTTTTCCTGGGATCTTTCTTTACCATCATCTTGGGGATTCCCTTTACCTCTCTTTTGAGTTGTAGCTCTTATTTCCTTTATATTATATCTTCTCCCTTATTAGTTTATTCTTATATATGATGGAACCTTCGGTAACTTCTTTATAAGAGATTCACATGAGATACATTCCATGAGATTTTTCATGTCTGAAAATGACTCCAGACTTAATAGTTTGGCTGGATATAAAATTGTAGGTTTGAAAGTATTTATTCTCAGAAATTTGAAGGCATTTCCTACTGTTTCTATATTCAAATATTGCTGTTGAGTTGACTGTGATTATAATTTCTGATTCTTTATACATGAACTGTCTGTCCTCAAGTCTTTCACTCTTCCCACAGGAAGCTTCTAAGATATCAGTTTGTTGTCAGTATTTTAGAATTTTATGAGGATATTCTTTGATGTGGATATTTATCAGTTGGCTGGGCACTTGATGAGTTCTTTTAAGTCTGGAAAAATATGCCTTTGGAAACGTGCCTTAAATTATTTTATTAATGATCTATTTTCATCAGTTTCCTCTGATCTACCTTTCTAGAAATACTATTGCCCAGATATTGGACCTGCTGGATGGGTCATCTGATTTTCTTGGGCTTTCTCTCTATGTTGCATCTCTGTCTTTTTGCTCTAATTTTTGAGTGGTTTTCTTCATCCTACAATCTTTCTACTTAGCTTGTCATTTTTGCCATCATGTTTTAGATCATTTTTGTTCTCTGAACTAAATTTATAACATTTTCTTCATTAACACAACATCTTCTCATCTGTCTGAAGCTAGTAATCATTAATTTTTTTAAGTTTTCTTTTCCTTATCTTATCTCTGCTTCATCCAGGTTTGTGTTTGTTTTGTACTCTATCTTTTAGAAGCACTAATCAGATGCTTATGATCTTTGATCTTTGATTGTTTGCTCATATTTAAATTTGGGGCATTAAAAGCTGGTAGAGACCTTGAATGGGACTTGCCAATCATGGGCTTCACAATAAGGTGATTTAACTGAAATGTTTAATTGGGGAAACTCCAATTTAAAAACTCCAATGTCAGAATCTTCTGACCATTTTTTGGAGCTGATGAAACTGTGCAGATGACTTTCCAGTATTTTTCTTGTCTAGTGTTCTTGTAAGTAAGTTGGGCAAAATGCTGAGGTATACAAATGCTTTTAATTTCTATGTTTTACTTTATGGAAACTTCTTCTCCCATTGTCTATGTCCCCTAGTCCAGAAATCCATATTTTCCATGCAGAGAAGAAAGCTCCGATTTTCTTCTGGGAGAAGGACAGTCATCTGGTACACAGTATGTGGTATCTAAGTTTCTGAATAATTTTTGGATAGATTTTCAACAAGGTGCTCTTATTTTTACCTATATCTGCCCTTACTTCAAGAGGTACTGAGCACTGGCAATTTTTAATGCTTTTGGAAGTTCTGTAAAGTAAATTTGGAAGTTGTTTCTTTGTCCCTTCATTGAGTTTTCTAGGTCACTTACTATTTATCTGAGTTGCTTTCTGGAATCTATAATTTTGTATTTGTTGCTTCATTTCCCACTCTCTTTGTCTCTGTGAATTTATGGGTTTTGTAAAACTCATTGCCACCATCTTACTTAAGAAGGGAGTGAAACTAAATGCATGTCTTATTTTCCCACAGAAGTACCATTGACTCTTTAAACTAGAGTTCAGCTCACAAGCAATATAATTAATTTGGCCATAGTCTGGTGGTCTAGGGGAGGAAGGGAATCTTTCCTCAAATAAGCCTTTAAAATTCAACTGCATCCGCATCCTCCCCCACCCTCCTTGAGTGTTTTTTTTCCTCCCATAGTTCATACAGTGTATTGCTACCCTCTTAATTTTTTCTCCCTTGATCATTCCAGAACTTTGATGCAGAACCTCAAAGACCCCAAAATTCTGAGTCTGGCATTTGTATGTCTCTATAATAAGTGCATTTGTGTGTTTTTTTTCCTCTCCCTAATATGAATCCTCATCTGTAGTTAGTCTGGCTTCCCTTCTTTCCCTTCTTCCTTTCATTTCTTTCCAATTATTTCTTTGTTTACCAAACATCTATAAAACCCTTGTTAAATGTCCAGTTGTTTAAGATTCAAAAATGGATAATATCTCTTTCCTTGAGTTGCTTGCAATTTCATGAGAGACAAGATATAAACAATAATGCCCTGACATAGAACACATGATGTAAGTTCTGTCAGAATAATGGGAGGTCACTTGGGGAGGTGGAGAATTTCATGTGGGGAGGTGAGAAAAGGCCTCGCTAATGAGAGATATTTAGGTTAAGCCTTAGAGAATAGTCTCTAGGAGGCCCCAAAGCTAGGATTTGGTGAGAGGACAGGCATTCCAAGGAGCATGCATTGCTTGAGGAAGGTGAAGGGACATGTGCAAAAGATCTTGGTGCATTAGGGGAAATGCAGGAGTAATGAGGATGGAAAATGATGGGTGGGTCCAAAGAGGTGGATATTTGTTTTTTAGAAGCATCACTTTTGTAGCAATGAGGCAAGTAGTTTCCATGGCTGCTCCTTCCAGTCAGTATGCCACAGTCATGAGTTCCCATGGAATGCCCATGTCATTCCTTTTCCTCATTCCAAATCTGGTTTATGCTTTGAGTTCCAAGTCAAGTCCTATCCTTTTTATGAAGGCCTTTTTAACCCATTCCAGCATGTCAGCTTGCCTCTTTTTTCTTGGACTCTTTTTTTTTTTTTGAATTTTTTTTGTAACGTTTATTTATTTTTTTGAGACAGAGAGAGACAAAGCATGAACGGGGGAGGGTCAGAGAGAGGGAGACACAGAATCTGAAACAGGCTCCAGGCTCTGAGCTGTCAGCACAGAGCCTGACGCGGGCCTGGAACTCACGGACTGCGAGATCATGACCTGAGCCGAAGTTGGCTGCTTAACCGACTGAGCCACCCAGGCGCCCCTCTTGGACTTTTAAAATATGAACTATGTAGCACTTAATTATATATATTTGCAAACTTAATACTATTTGTGTGTGTGTGTGTGTGTGTACTGCATCTCTTGTCTCTTTAACAAAGATCAGGTTCCTAGGAGACTAGCATAGCCCTGTATATAGTGTGATCCAATGGATAATTTGCTTTTTACAACATTGGTCAAATAAATATGTAGTGAGCTACCACTATATGCCAAGCCTATGATAGATTTTGGAAATTGATAGTAGATAAGTGAGAATACAGTCTCTCCCTATTTAAGAGGGCAGAATTTAATTTTTTTATATATCTAAAATTAAATTTACTAGCTATATCTTTAATAGCCACAAACAGATTCTGATTTACTTATTCCCTTTTCACAATTCAAGGCAATTATCAGAGCAACGATCCTTTAAGCTTTTATTTATCCATCAGTAGAAGCTCTGGTGAATGTCTTGATACTGCCTTTCCTTGAGGCATCATTTAAATTAATAGTCCCTTTAATTTGAATTTTTGGGCATAAAGGTTGTAAGTGAATGCAAGAATTTTTAAACTTACATTTATTTATGAGCCAAAAGAATCGCAGAATATTTTACTATTTTTAATCTATTTTTGAGGCTGGTTCAATTTGGCAATAAAAAAAGATATATCTTCAATGTAAATGTAAATATAGGAGAACTATGAATAGAAATTATAACTACATTCTAGGATAGAAATGTGGTTATTTAAACCCTCAGGTGCAGTAGCAAGCTTCGTCTTGATAAAGTACAAATCACGATTTCAAATTCACTTAAATTCCTCCTTTTCAGTTTACCAGAGTTTAGAATTTGTTTTATATTTCTAAGACCAAAGCTCTTTTATGAATCCCATATATAATATTAATTTATGTACAATAAATTGAAGTACAGTATGAGGAGCATTTAACTTAACAGGTTTAGAGGATGATAGAAAAGAAAAATATCCTTTATTATGGACATTGTTGTGTCCATTCATATGTATTGGAAGTGTCATTTAAACTGAAATTTATTTGATTGTGTTACCTAGTTAGATCTAGCAGAAACTAATTAAAACTTAGTTAAGGGGTTTCATTCTTTTATTAGTTGAGCCTTGAATGACTATTGTTTGATCACTATTGGCCACTATTTGTTGAGTATCTGCTGGATACATAAAGATGTTGGAGAGCTGATGAAGTACAATAAGACATAAAAAGTGGATGGCTATTGCTGTGCCACACAGGTCATCAGGGAATTCTCTTAACAGTTTGGTTAAATGTGCCCATCTCACATCTGGTGCAGGTTCAGTGATCTTATGTCTTACACTTACAACCTTCTCAGAACCATTACCCTTGGGCTACCCAAGTAGCTTCAACCTAAAGCACTGTTCCCACCATCTGTGGGCTTGATAGGGATTTAATGGATCTTCACCTGAAACCAACATGTTCTTGCATAATGTGTTGTTTCCCTGACTATCCTACTGGTTACTCCTAAAAGTAGTTTCTCAATAAATTGCATGCATACTCATCTTCATCTTGGGTTCTGCTTCTAAAGAACTTGATGTATGACAGTTGCTATTTGAAAAAATTAATGATGGTGGTTATATTAAACATTGAATAAAGCAGGTCTTGTAGCAGAAAGGATGACCCAAGATTTCAGAGCAAGGCTTGGAAAGAATCATTAGCTAGGAAATTCTTGCAGAAAATGCCTTGTTAGAGCAACTATCAGTGCTATGTTTCCTGATATTCCCAAGTTGGCTAAGTTTCCTAGGTTCTTAAGTTTTCTATGTCTTCTCATTCTAGAAGGGTCTGGTTATCTTCCCAGAGGGAAGAATTTGAGACTATGGTGAAGGTGGTTTTAGCAACTTTCTCTGTGTTTTTGTTTGTGGATAGTTGAAATTGCTATCTTGCATTAGGTCCCATGTTGAGGTTGGGTAGAAATTGATATGACAAGTATGTTGAGGCAGTAATAATCATTATGCATGAAAAGAAATTCACATGATTACAGAGTTGGATTGGCTGGAGTAGGGACTGAGGATTAGTTAAAGGGACTCTCAAGGAATCCTTCCTAAGGATTTCTGAAAGTAGTCACCCAGGAAAGTAGTACTGCCCACTAGAGTGCTTTACTGAGTCACATGTACATGTATTTATTTGAAGGATGGGATATAGCTTAACCTTTGGCAGTGATTTTCGGCTGAGGAAATGGAGACTCTGACCGGTTAAGTGATTTGGAATTAAGAAATGAGAAAATCAAGACCTTATTTCAGATTTTTTCCCGGTCATTCATTTATTCGCAAATAAATGAGTTAAAGTAGTTACCTTTTGATAAGATTAGCATGTGATACAGCTAAGCACAGGTATTACTTGAGGGATATGAATTGTAAAGAATGAGCAGAAAGTGTAGTTAGAGTTGGCATGACATTTAAAGTACAGGGATGTGGATAAGGGACAATATACTGGGCCCAAGGAAGTGCAGACACTTTGATGTGACTGCATTGTAGTATGTGTCTTTGTGGTCAGAGATGAGATTGAATTGCAAAGTAGAAACTAGATTATGGAGGACCTTGTACATCATATTCATAAGTTGTAATTTTATCTTGAAAGGGATGGTGAGTGACTAAAGAATTTGCATGTTAGAAAGAATACTGTCAGTATGGAAGCATTATAATAATTCAAAGGAAAAATAACAAGAGTCTAAATCAGGATATATTAATGGAGATGTAGATGAGGGAAAAACTGGAGACATGCTTACAGATAGAGTTGAAAAGATTTAGTGATTGACTGGATATAAATCAGAGAGAGAAAGAGTCTAGAATGACTCTTACATTTCTGGCTTGGGTTACTCAAGAATGGTCATTCTGTCTCTAAGAAAAGGAAAGTATAGGAAGGGTAGTTTGCTGCTATGGGGAAGTCTTAGAGGAGAGGAAGAAGATAATAGCTTCAGTTTGGGACATGTTAAAATTAAAATTCTAGTTGGATAGTCAAATGCCTTGATATAGCCTTCTGATCACAAATTCAGATTGCTTCTTTTAAAAAAATTGTTTTAATGTTTATTTATTTTTGAGGGAGGGAGACACACACACACACACACACACACACACACACACACACACACACAATCCAAAGCAGGCTCCAGGCTCTGAGCTGTCAGCACATGGGATGTAGGGCTTGAACTCATGAACTGTGAGATCATGACCTGAACCAAAGTCAGACACTTAACCAACTGAACCACCCACGTGCCCCCAGATTGCTTCTTCCTATACCAGACCACTGATGGAGATGACTAACAACAAGAACACATAAATATTTTACAAAGACATCTATATTGTTTCTCTGTTTTTAAGAATGGTCATTTTGGGGTAAGCAGTGATGATTTGAAGTCCATTTTTGTGTGTGGTTGTATTTTATTAAAAATAATTTCCTTCTATGGCAATTCTATTATCATTTCCTCCACTTCTGTAAAGTTCTCTTTGTCAGAACTATCGTATTTTCTGGACTCTGTCTTCTTGCCCTCACAACCTTTTTATAAATGTCTCCCCTCATCCTGCCTTCTCCATTCACTGTTCACTTTCTGCCTCCAACCTTTTAAAGAATGGATGCCTCACCCCATTTGTTGTTTTTGTTTTCTCTTTGTGGTATCCCTTACTGTTTTTGATCTTATTGCATCCCCATAAATCTTATCTATGCAGTCATATAAACCAAATTAATTTTTTTTCATTTTCTCTCTTCTTTTCTTCCTTCCTTCCTTCCTTCCTTCCTTTCTTTCTTTTTCTTTCTTTCTTTCTTTCTTTCTTTCTTTCTTTCTTCTTTTTCTTTTCTTTCCTTTTCTTTTCCTCTCTTTCTGCCTTTTTCCTTTCTCCCTTCCTCTCTTTCTTTATTGCTTTCTTCCTTCCTTCTGTTCTTTTGTTCTTTTGTTGTTTTTATTTAAACCCAGGTTAGTCAACATATAGTGTAATAATGGTTTCAGGAGTAGAATTTAGTGATTTGTCACTTAGATATAACACCCAGTGCTCATCCCAACAAGTGCCCTCCTTAATGTCCATCACCCATTTAGCCCATCCCCCTACCCAACACCCCTCTAGCAACCCTCAGTTTGTTTTTTGTATTTAAGAATCTCTTATGGTTTGCCTCCCTCTCTGTTTTTATCTTATTTTCCCTTCCCTTCCCCTATAATCACCTGTTTTGTTTCTTGAATTCCCCATGAGTGAAAGCATACAATATTTGTCTTTCTGTACTGACTTATTTTGCTTAGCATAATGCATTCTAGTTCCATCCATGTTGTTGCAAATAGCAAGATTTCATTCTTTTTAATCACTGAGCAATATGCCATTGTATATTTATATACCACATCTTCTTTATCCATTCATCTTTCAATGGACGTTTGGTCTCTTTCCATAATTTGACTATTGTTGATAGTGCTGCTATAAACATTGGGGTACATGTGCCCCTTCAAATCAGCATTTTTATCCTTTGGATAAATACCTAGTAGTGCAATTGCTGGGTTGTAGGGTAGCTCTATTTTTAATTTTTTGAGGAACCTCCATACTGTTTTCCAGAGTGGCTGTACCAGTTCGCATTCCCACCAGCAACGCAAGAGTCAAATTAAATATTTTTTAAAGCATTAGTTTCTAATGTGAGATCAACTAACTTTTGCTGTAGAGAAGGCAACCAGAAAGGCAAGTAATCTTTCCCATTTAGGGTAACAAATCTCAGTGCCTTTGTCTTTTGATCCTATCACTAGGCTAGTAGAGGTAAGAATTTCAGGTAAGCAGAAAAAGGAGTGGAAGAGGGGTAGTTTCTGCTTAGGCAGACCAGTTGTGATATTTTATGTGAATAAGATTCTTGCAGCAAATCATGACCTGTGAAGGGAGCATAGCTTTATCATATAGACCTGGTTTGCATCCTGGTTCTGTTTCTTCTAGCTGTCAGTCCGGGGAAGAAGTTTACTTAACTTCTTCATGGCTCAGTTTTCTCAAAGAGTTTTATTGTGAAATGTAAGTAATATATATAAAAAAATACTACTTGACATCTATTAGTAGTTAAAAAACATGTGAGTTTCCTTTTCTCCTTAAGGTCTCTCTCAGGTTACACCCTATGTATCTGCCTATTATTTTGAATTGTAGGAAATCTTCCTTTGGAATGGTAAGCAATATTGTACCCCAGTGATCACCGAGACTTTTAACATGCCCGTACTTACACAAAACCCAGTGATTACTGTAAATGTTTTTCTAAAGAATCACTCTTAAGAAGTTTCTGGGAATTTTGTCAATATTTAGAATGATATATAACTAGAATAAAAAGACCATGTGCATGATTATTTGAAATAGTCTGTTTACAGTGTTATCATCCAGCCAGATCTGTAAAACATGTAAAGGGTATGTGCCTTTGGTACTTCAACTCTTTGTGTGCCTTTCCTCTAGATATAATGGAAGACAATGGATTTTCAGCCCACTTTCTGGGACAAAGAAATGGCTATATTGAATTTTTCTTTATTCTATTTAAGTAAAGTCTTTTTCATTACTGTTTGTACCTTTGGTTTCAAATCATGTATCTGATTTGTACTTTATTACTATTTTAGAACAGTGTATAAAATGCAGTGCTAACATCATTTTTTTAAATTTTCTCTAGGATTTAAAATAAATCTATAACAGAATTTTTAAAAAGCCAGTAAGCAAGAATAGAAAAATATACAATATATTAAGGGAAATCTAACTCATCAATATTGGATAAAAATAAGAAATCAATCAAGGTATAAAATATACTTCGTAGGATTCATAATAGAGCAAATGAAAAGGATTTTGAGAAATTATTAAAACACAATCAAAATGATAAATTGCTATACTTTACACAGTGTCTTGTTGGAATGAACAATATCACATACCATAAAGAGGAAATGGAAAAAAAATCACAGTTGAAAGAATTTATACTGAATAAAAGTTCAAGGAAACTAGCTATAGGTTATTATCTCATTGTTGTCCAAGGAGAATAGCATATATGTGATAATTATTTTTAGAGGAAACTAAATTCATACATCTTTATTTTTGTTTTGAGTTTTGCTTCTGCCTTTGTGTGTCATTTGGCTCTAAAGAAACTCACCAACTTCTGTAACAATACCAAGCCCAGAGTCTTTGAAATGGCAATTTAGGGATCATCTTTAGGAGTTATCTGAGAAAGTTTCATAGAAAAACAAATCTCAGGAGCTAAGAGTTAGGGTCTAAACCAAAGATACCTCACAAGAATATCCTTCTTTCATTGTCTACCATGAAAGATGAAGCTTGATCAGATTAAGGAAGCCAATAGGTCTGCTGAAAGCAATGACAAAGTATTCTTTACACTTTATGCATGGAGGATGGACACAGAGAAGTAGAATTGTTTATCGAAAAATAATACACAATGGTTGGAGAGCTGGAATCAGGATTTAGGATACTTATTTTCAGTGCTTACTAGTCTGCATGCTTTATTTGTTAACGTAAGGTACTGCTATTGTTATATCTTTAGTTAACTTCCTTCACACAGCTTTTACAAATAAGTGATAGATTGGCTTATCATTTCCATTCTGTACCTGTATCTTATTTTCCTCTGCCAAAAGGATGTATGATTTCCATAAACATTTATGCTTAATGCCCATTTTCTGTAGAAACAGTCCATGTTTCTTTCCTAATAGCAATACTTGCACTATGTAATCACTGTCATTATCATTCTACTTCAGAAGATTTTCCTAGCTGCTCTATCAGGTTTCTACCTACTTCAGAAGCTGTGTACCATTATTCTGGTTTTATAGTTTCACATGGTATTTCATAGTGGTTGTGGTTGTTGTTCTTCTTGGGATGTGTGTGTGTGTGTGTGTGTACACGCGCTCACACGTGTGTGTATGAGAGAGAGACAGAGACAGACAGACAGAAACAGAGAGAGAATGTTTCAGGTCATAGCATTCTGAAACAATCTTGCTATTAATTAGGAAAAACTAACCTTCCCCTGGTCAATTCAATACATATATTTTTAAGAACAAAAACTAATAAAAAACTTGACTGTGGTCTGGGCCAGACATTGTGTTGTTTCTGGGGATTAAAAAATGAACAGGTCACAATCCTGGACCACAGGAAGTTTGCCATCTAGTTTAGAGAGAGAGATAAACAAGAAATTTAGGAAAGAGAGAGAAGAATAAAGCTCATTGCCACCTCATTGTAGCAATCAGATAAATCCAGAAAGTTAGATATGCTCTAAGACTACTACCTTGGCCTCTTCACTAGACCTGTCTCATTAAAAAAGTGAAGGAGAACAGAGTAGTTCTTTTTTTTTTTTTTTTTTTTTAAATTTTTTTTTTCAACGTTTATTTATTTTTGGGGGGACAGAGAGAGACAGAGCACGAACAGGGGAGGGGCAGAGAGAGAGGGAGACACAGAATCGGAAGCAGGCTCCAGGCTCTGAGCCATCAGCCCAGAGCCTGACGCGGGGCTCGAACTCACGGACCGCGAGATCGTGACCTGGCTGAAGTCGGACGCTTAACCGACTGCGCCACCCAGGCGCCCCGAGAACAGAGTAGTTCTAAATGAAAAGACCATTTAATGGACATTATAAGCAAAAGTAATATATGGACTTGGGTGCTGTGCTGGTTTGTATGAAGCAGTTGTAAGGATATTTTGGGGACAATTAGGGCAATTTGAATATAGACTGTATCAGAGCAAATGAAAATTTTTTGACATAGAAACGTATAGAGTAAAAATTAAAAAGTTCATATTATGAAAAAGCATGTAAGGGAGACCAACTTTTTAGAGAGCCAACTGAGGACATGCTGTACCAGATACAAATATTTTTATATTGTATATATATATTTTTTTACATATTACATATTTATACATGTATACTGTTACTTTGTCACACATGTTACATACACATATTAAATATTATAAAATATAAAAATAGGTGTTTATTTGAAATTATATATTATTTATTTTTCTGTTACATAAATGCTATTGTTTAAACACTGAGTACAAAGAGAAAGAGCAAAAAATCCTAGCACCAGGGTTCTAGAAAATCTCAACTCTTTGTGCCTTTGCTGGGAACAAAGGCAGCTGAGAAATTATTAGGAAGACAGAGGTGGGATGTGAAGAGGAAGCCAGAGAGAGAGTTGGAGCATCCACTAGAAAGATTAAATCACTACATCTGAAAATACTGTAAAATGCCTGGGCGGTTTAGAGCAGGAATACAGGAAAGGTATTTCAAAATATACCCTATTTAAATGACCAGCAACACGATTTAGGACAGACTCATCTTAAGGAGATAATCTTCGTTTAAAGACCCAAGTATGATTTAAATCAAAGTTCCATTTAAAAAAATTAGCAAATCAGAGAAACCACTAGATAACTTGTTCAAGAAAGAAAGGAAAAATACAAATATACAAAATAAGAAATTATAAAGGGAAGTAACACTTAAACAGAAGAAATAAAAAAGATTAACTGAATCAAATTTGTTGACAATTTTGAAAACCTAAATGAAATGGAAACATTTTCAGGTTATCAAAACTGATTCTATCTTAAAAGTCCAATTTTCATAGAACAGATAAAGTTATCAAGGAACCACTCCACAAACAGCACAAAACAAAACATGAGGCCCGGGTGGTTTCACAAAGGAATTCTATTCAACTTTCAAAAACTAGATATTTTTCATGCTTTATAAGTTATTACAGAGCATTAAAAAGGAAGAAAATGTAACACAGATATATAACTCAAATAAAGACAAACAGAAAGAAAACTGCAGATAAATATCTCTCATCGATATTGATGCAAAATTTTTAAATATTAGCAAACAGAAACCAATACCATATTAAGAATATAACACAGGGGTGCCTGGGTGGCTCAGTCGGTTAAGCATCTGACTTCGGCTCAGGTCATGATCTCACGGTCCGTGAGTTTGAGCCCCACGTCGGGCTCTGTGCTGACAGCTCAGAGCCAGGAGCCTGTTTTATATTCTGTGTCTCCCTCTTTCTCTCTCCTCCCCCTCTCATGCTCTGTCTCTCTCTTCTCAAAAATAAATAAATGTTAAAAAAATTAAAAAAAAAAAGAATATAATACGCCATGACCCAATGGGGTTTTTCAAGGAATGTAAGGAAGTCCATTAATATCATGTACACATTAATAAATCCAAGGAAAAATTATATGATTATCTCCATACAGATTGATTAAATCCTTGTAAAAAATCCCATATCAATTCATGATAGAAACATTTAAGGAAAATATTTAAGGAGGGATACTTTCTCAAAATGATAAAAATATATTTGTTTTTAAGCCAGTAT
This sequence comes from Prionailurus viverrinus, assembly GCF_022837055.1. Lineage (NCBI taxonomy): Eukaryota > Metazoa > Chordata > Mammalia > Carnivora > Felidae > Prionailurus > Prionailurus viverrinus. Next base: position 47,414,972 of record NC_062570.1, read on the forward strand.
TTATTTTTCTAAATCAAGAAATACTAGAGGCCATAAACATTGGTCTTACACAGTGTTGGTCACAAATGTTAAAAAGTGCATTTATATATTTGAAATAAATGGCATCCCATATTAAAAAAAAAGAAATACTAGAGGCAATTTCACTAGGATGAGGAACAAGGCAAGGATGCCAACTGTCTCCACCACTACTTGCCATTGCATTAGAGTCAATGCAGTTAGACAAGATAAATCAATTAGAGGCATAAGAATGGATAAAGAAGAAACAAAATTATCTTCACTTGTAGATGATATAATGTTATTGCAAATCTCCCCATCCCCCAGAGAATCAATGATAAAACCAACTCACCAACAAAGGGGTTGTTAAAGTACTAGTTATAAAATTAACATGCAAAATTAAGCAGCCCTCATACACACAAGCCATTAACAGAGAAGGTAGTGGTAGAGAAAACTTTCTTTCTTTCTTTCTTTCTTTCTTTCTTTCTTTCTTTCTTTCTTTCTTTTTTGAGAAAACACACTTTATGATTAGCAGCAAAGATTAGATACATAGGAATAAATTTAAGAAACATGCAAAATCATATACAAGGAAAATTTTAAAACACTCCTGAGAAATACTGTGGAGGGCTTGAACAAAAAAGATCACGTATTCTTTTTTCCCCCAGCTTTATTGAGATATAACTGAAATATAATGTTGTGTAAGTTTAAGGTATACAACATGATAATTTGATACATGTATATATTGTGAAAAATTTAACTCAATAAGTTAGTTAACATAGCACCTCACATACAATTTTTTATGTGTATGTGTTGAAAACTTCTAAGATCTCTTAGCAACTTTCAAATATACAATTCAGTGTTAACTATAATCATCATACTATATGTTAAATCTCCAGAATTTATTAATCTTATAACTGGAAGTTTTTACACTTTGACCACCTTCTCCCCCTTCCCTGCATCTGTACATGGCAACCACCAATCTACTCTGTTTCTACAAGTTAGTTTGTTGTTTTACATATAAATGACATCATAGGTATTTATCTTTGACTTATTTTACTCAGCATAATGCCCTTAAAGTTTATTCAGGTTGTCACAAATGGCAGAATTTCTTTCTTTTGGTTGAATAGTATTCATATATATAAAATCCATTTATCTATTGAGGGACACTTAGGTTGTTTCTATGTCTTGCTTATTGTGAATAACGCTGCAATGAACATGAGGGTGCAGGTATCTCTTCAAAATACTGATTTAATTTCCCTCATATATATATGTATATATATATAATTATATTCATATAATATACATATATATGTATAAATTATACACATATAATTTTCAAGGAACCTTCATACTGTTTCCATAGCGGCTATACCAATTTACATTCCCGCCAATAGTGCACAAGAATTTCCTTTTCTCCACATCCTCACCAAATTTATTTTCTGCCGTTTTGATAATAGCTATTCTAAAAAGTATGAAATGGTATCTCACTGTGGTTTTGATTTGTATTTTCTGATGGTTAGTGATACTGAGTACCTTTAATGTACCTTTTGGCCATTTGAATATCTTCTTTGGAAAAAAGACATCTGTTCTTGGAGAAGGTGGCTTAGAGTTATAAAAATGTCAGTTTTTGCTAAGTTAATTTATAAAGCAAGTGTAATCTCAGCAAAAATTCCAACACTTATTTTATAGTGTTAAGCAACTTGATGCAAAAATTCATATGGAAAAACAAATATGCAGGAATACATAGGAAAACATGGAAAAATAACAATTATTTGTGTGTGTGGGGAAACTAGACTTATCAGACATTCAAACATATTATAAAACATATATAATTAAAACAGAGTTCTACTGGTGCATTAATGGAAAAATAGACAAGTGGAATAGAATAAAAATTCTAGAATGAGCCCTAAATACATATGGAAATATAGTATATGACAAAGGCAACATCTCTAACCAGTGGTATAAAGATGGACATTTAATAAATGGTGCTGGGACAACTGTGTAGTCATTTGGAAAAAGATAAAATTAGATTTGCATCTCATACCAAACAAAACATTGAACTCCAAATGGATTAAGGATCTAAATTTAAAAAATGAAATCATTTAAGTACAAAAATAAATATACATGAATTCCTTTTTCATCTTACATTGGGAAAGACTTTCTACTATGACTCAAATCCTAGAGACAATAAAAAGATTGATAAATTTGACTACATGAAAAAATGAAACACATATGATAGCTAACATCATGAAGTTAAAACACATCTGACATATTAGTATAAAATATTTTCAACCTGTACCACAAACAAAAGGCTAATGGTCCTAAAATATAGGAACTCTTACAAATTAAAGGACAAATGACTGATAATCCAATAGAAAAATATGGAAAAGACATGAACAGAAAATTCATTAAAAATAGATATAAGTGTATGATATAAAAAGAGATATAAATGTATCAAATATATGAACAAATGCTTAAATTCACTCATATTTAGAAAAATGCAAATTTATACAGTACTGAGATACTGTTTCTCTCCTAACACTGGTAAACATTAAATTTTTTTTTTTTATTTTTGAGAGAGAGAGCGGGCAAGAGAGCATGAGTGGGGGAGAGGCAGAGAGAGAGAGAGGGAGACACAGAAGCTGAAGCAGATTCCAGACTCTGAGCTGTCAGCACAGAGCCCGACGTGGGGCTCAAACCCATAAACCACGAGATCATAACCTAAACCAAAGTTGGATGCTTAACTGACTGAGTCACCCAGGTGCCCCAACACTGGTAAACATTTAAAAAAACATGACAACATATTTTGTTGGCAAAGCTGTCTGGAAACAGTCGCTTTTATACATTGCTGGTTGGAATACAAATTGATACAACCCTTCTGGCAATATCTTAACAAAATTACAGATGCATATATCTTACAATCTAGGAATTCCTTTGTGGGAATCTACCCTGAAGGTATGCCTTCAACAAAACAAAAATATATAAACAGAAGCTATTCATTACAGCATACTTTGTAATTGTAAAATATTGGAAATAACTAAAATGTTCATATATGGTAGAGTGGTTAAATAAACTATGGTTTTATTTTATCTTACATATTAATATTCTGTGTTTAATATATGAAAGAAAGGGACCCAAGAAAACACCAAGGTATATTGCTTATTTATTATATTATTTTTTTATTTTTTTTTCAATATATGAAATTTATTGTCAAATTGGTTTCCATACAACACCCAGTGCTCATCCCAAAAGGTGCCCTCCTCAATACCCATCACCCACCCTCACCTCCCTCCCACCCATCATCGACCCTCAGTTTGTTCTCAGTTTTCAACAGTCTCTTATGCTTTGGCTCTCTCCCACTCTAACCTCTTTTTTTTTTTCCTTCCCCTCCCCCATGGGTTTCTGTTAAGTTTCTCAGGATCCACATAAGAGTGAAACCATATGGTATCTGTCTTTCTCTGTATGGCTTATTTCACTTAGCATCACACTCTCCAGTTCCATCCACGTTGCTACAAAGGGCCATATTTCATTCTTTCTCATTGCCATGTAGTACTCCATTGTGTATATAAACCACCATTTCTTTATCCATTCATCAGTTGATGGACATTTAGGCTCTTTCTGTAATTTGGCTGTTGTTGAGAGTGCTGCCATAAACATTGGGGTACAAGTGCCCCTATACATCAGTACTCCTGTATCCCTTGGGTAAATTCCTAACAGTACTATTGCTGGGTGGTCATAGGGTAGGTCTATTTTTAATTTTTTGAGGAACCTCCACACTGTTTTCCAGAGTGGCTGCACCAATTTGCATTCCCACCAACAGTGCAAGAGGGTTCCCGTTTCTCCACATCCTCTCCAGCATCTATAGTCTCCTGATTTGTTCATTTTGGCCACTCTGACTGGCGTGAGGTGATATCTGAGTGTGGTTTTGATTTGTATTTCCCTGATGAGGAGCGATGTTGAGCATCTTTTCATGTGCCTGTTGGCCATCCGGATGTCTTCTTTAGAGAAGTGTCTATTCATGTTTTCTGCCCATTTCTTCACTGGGTTATTTGTTTTTCGGGTGTGGAGTTTGGTGAGCTCTTTATAGATTTTGGATGCTAGCCCTTTGTCCAATATGTCATTTGCAAATATCTTTTCCCATTCCGTTGGTTGCCTTTTAGTTTTGTTGGTTGTTTCCTTTGCTGTGCAGAAGCTTTTTATCTTCATAAGGTCCCAGTAGTTCAATTTTGCTTTTAATTCCCTTGCCTTTGGGGATGTGTCAAGTAAGAAATTGCTACGACCTTCAGTGACTTTTAAAAATTTGCTCACTTTCCTTGGAGGGATTACTTGGGACCTGGGTTGTATGTGCATTCATCCAAAGAGACGTTTGCTTCTGCTAAATTCCCGGGGCTCTACAAATTCTGGCCCCAAACCAGTTATGAGGGATAGGCCTGCATTTAGGAATTTTCCAGGAAGAACTTCTGCCCTTTTTCTCTCTCTTATTTACTCCCATCCATCTAAGAGTTAAGGTGAAGCATACAGGCTTTTTCATCATCTCCTTTTATGAGTTATCTTTTTTTTTTCTTATATTGCCTTATAGGGTCCTATATTTGTTCATATTTCTAATTCTGATTTCTCTTCTTTGCAGGGACCAATTTTTATTTCCCACCTTGTACAGGGCCCAGGTCTGTCTTCTGTAAAAACGTAAGCCCTAGGCCACCATGGATTTGGTAGTTGTCCCTAAGATAAATGCTAGCTTCAGAGCTCTCTGGATTTTTCCTTTCTCTTTAATTTTGCCTTCTGAAGATTTTCTTTACTTTCCTCTTTACTCAGCCAAACATGTAAGAAAATTAAAACAATTTTATTCACCATTTTCTTGTGTTATAACTTGAAAAGATTTCTCTGGGGGTGCCTGGGTGCCTCATTTGGTTAAGCGTCCGACTTTAGCTCAGGCCATGATCTCATGGTTGGGTCTGTGAGTTCAAGTCCTGAGTTGGGCTCTGTGTTGACAGTTTAGCTCCTGGAGCCTTCTTTGGATTCTGTGTCTCCTTCACTCTCTGCCCATCCCCCACTCATGCTGCTCGCTCTCTCTCTCTCTCTCTCAAAAATAAATAAATGTTAAAAAAACTAAAACAAAAAGAAAAGATTTCTCTGGATATTTGATCAGACTTATTGGCTGAAATGGAAGTCTCCTTTTTATTTTAAAGCAGTGAAGGAAATGTAGATGCCATTTATTATTCTTATTTTATATCATTGTTATAGTTTCTTTTCATAGGAATATATATATCCATTCATTTCAATAGGTCTTGAAGAGGAGAAAAGGTCAGTGTATTCAATCTGCCATACTGAACTGCATGCTCAATTAGACATTTTAAATTTCTATTTTAAAAACTTGTGAAGTATTGTACTAGAAAATTCTGATTAAAATGGTCATCATATAGTTGCAAGATACTTTTACCCTGACATTTTGACCTAGTCAGTATTTTGACTTTACAATTTTAATGGTATGGACATATTGACTTTATATTATAATTTACATTCTTTTTCTTCAAATTAAAGCAATAGTAAAAAATTGCTTTGAAAAACTTAATATCTTAGTCAACTTGTGCTACAGTGCAATTAAATGATTTCTAATTGAAAAAAATTATTTTCATTTACCAACACTTTTTTCTCAAAGTCATTTTTTGTTTGTTTGTTTGTTTTTTACTTAATCTTTACGAGGAAGTTTTGGTTATAAGTCAGGGCTTTTCTTTTCTCTCATGATCTTATATCTTCAGTTGTGAGCTTTCTTTGGGGCCATTGTTTTTAACAGGCACAATGTATGAAATTCAAAATTTTCAATCAAATATTTACCACTTGCAGTTCAGCCACCGTCAATTTTGTTTTCTATGAATTATTCTTATCAGTAGTAATATGAGTTACTGGATAAATTGAATTTGAAAGTAAATTTTATTTGTTTCTTAGTCAAATCTTTAGAAAATAAAGAACATTCTCTTCAGTTATTTCAGAATAATTTAGTTTTCCAGGTTTATTTTATTGCTAATATGGTTTTCCATATTATAATTAGTTCGTGTATCTTATAATAAGTGCTTAAAGTAGTACATTAAAATGGCAGAGTGAAACAGCATAGTGAAAATGGGGGCCCAGAACATCCTGCCTGGACAAGTTTCATACTGTTTTCCGCAAATATTTGTGACAAGACTAGTTGGGAATTTGGTTGATAAAGGCAACCTAAATTGTTTTTGTCATAGCTAGAGGCTGAATATTATGTGGAGGGAAAATTTTAATTCTTTTTCAGAAAGTGGAGAAATAATCTTTAGGATTGCAAAAAAAGTTATGTAATTTTTAAAGACTATTTTGAGAGAGAGCAAGCGAGAGTGAGCGGGGGAGGGGCAGAGAGAGAGAGAGAGAGAGAGAGAGAGAGAGAGAGAGAGAATCCCAAGCAGACTCTGTGCTATCAGCGCAAAGCCTGACATAGGGCTCCATCTCATGACCCTGAGATCATGACCTGAGCTGGAATCAAGAGTCAGAAGCTCAACCACCCAGGTGCCCCGGTAGTGTCATCTCTTACTAATAGTTTAGAAGACAGTTTCATAGTGGTACTTTTTCTCTTTGGTTTTGTTTGTAAAAAGTAAGAAAAAGCCAAAATATTAGGGGAAATATATTTTCTTAGTATAAAGCACCTATAATGGCTAACCTAGATTTTCTCTTTATTGAGTTTAATCAGCATAAGCAAATGGACTTTGACAGAGAAACTGCAAACAACTGAAATAATGTTTTTGGTGCCGAGATTAAAGTCTAGAGACAGAATTTCCTGTATCATCTAGAGTATTTGCTAAAAATGCAAAATCTTGAATCTTACATCCAAAAATTCAGTGACTTCGGTGTTGATCCCAAGAAATTGCATTTTGTAGTAAGCACCCAGGTGGTTCTAATGAATACTAAACTTGAGAATCATTAGCAAGAGATGTGTACATCAGATTAGAGTTGAAATATCTCCAAGAGAAGAATTCAGAGTGACATAGATATATTTTAATTATGCTTGGAAATAAAATCCAGGATAAATTAAGCTGCATATAATGAGTGAATAATGTATCTCATTCACTTAAGTGTCTTAGCCTTTAGGACTTCTTTTCTAATTTTACTCAAGTACTCAAGTTTTTGTTTAGTTGGTTCAGTGAAAAGGTGTATTTTTGCCCTTTATTTATTTATGAATTTTAAGAAAGGATCTCAATAAAAGTTTATATGACATCCTAGGCAAATCATGACTATAGTTGAAGCCAGTATTTTTTTTTTATTTTTATTTTTATTTTTATTTATATTTATTTATTTTTTATATATATGAAATTTATTGACAAATTGGTTTCCATACAACACCCAGTGCTCATCCCAAAAGGTGCCCTCCTCAATACCCATCACCCACCCTCACCTCCCTCCCATCCCCCATCAACCCTCAGTTTGTTCTCAGTTTTTAACAGTCTCTTATGCTTTGGCTCTCTCCCACTCTAACCTCTTTTTTTTTTTTTTCCTTCCCCTGGGCCCCCATGGGTTCCTGTTAAGTTTCTCAGGATCCACATAAGAGTGAAACCATATGGTATCTGTCTTTCTCTGTATGGCTTATTTCACTTAGCATCACACTCTCCAGTTCCATCCACGTTGCTACAAAGGGCCATATTTCATTTTTTCTCATTGCCACGTAATATTCCATTGTGTATATAAACCACAATTTCTTTATCCATTCATCAGTTGATGGACATTTAGGCTCTTTCCATACTTTGGCTATTGTTGAGAGTGCTGCTATGAACATTGGGGTACAAGTGGCCCTATGCATCAGTACTCCTGTATCCCTTAGATAAATTCCTAACAGTGCTATTGCTGGGTCATAGGGTAGGTCTATTTTTAATTTTCTGAGGAACCTCCACACTGCTTTCCAGAGCGGCTTCACCAATTTGCATTCCCACCAACAGTGCAAGAGGGTTCCCGTTTCTCCACATCGTCTCCAGCATCTATAGTCTCCTGATTTGTTCATTTTGGCCACTCTGACTGGCGTGAGGTGATACCTGAGTGTGGTTTTGATTTGTATTTCCCTGATGAGGAGCGACGCTGAACATCTTTTCATGTGCCTGTTGGCCATCCGGATGTCTTCTTTAGAGAAGTGTCTGTTCATGTTTTCTGCCCATTTCTTCACTGGGTTATTTGTTTTTCGGGTGTGGAGTTTGGTGAGCTCTTTATAGATTTTAGATACTAGCCCTTTGTCTGATATGTCATTTGCAAATATCTTTTCCCATTCCGTTGGTTGCCTTTTAGTTTTGTTGGTTGTTTCCTTTGCTGTGCAGAAGCTTTTTATCTTCATAAGGTCCCAGTAATTCACTTTTGCTTTTAATTCCCTTGCCTTTGGGGATGTGTCGAGTAAGAGATTGCTATGGCTGAGGTCAGAGAGGTCTTTTCCTGCTTTCTCCTCTAAGGTTTTGATGGTTTCCTGTCTCACATTTAGGTCCTTTATCCATTTTGTGTTTATTTTTGTGAATGGTGTGAGAAAGTGGTCTAGTTTCAACCTTCTGCATGTTGCTGTCCAGTTCTCCCAGCACCATTTGTTAAAGAGGCTGTCTTTTTTCCATTGGATGTTCTTTCCTGCTTTGTCAAAGATGAGTTGGCCATACATTTGTGGGTCTAGTTCTGGGGTTTCTATTCTATTCCATTGGTCTGTGTATCTGTTTTTGTGCCATGAAGCCAGTATTTCTTAAAGCCTATAGATGAACACTAGTGTCATCTATGATCTTAATAGGTGGTTGATGAGAAAATGGATTCATTGTTAAATATATCTGTGAAACAGTGGTTTAGTAAAGTTGAAAAGTTTTATTGTTTTCAGACTCATTAAAAGTGAATACGTATTGTTATTCTCCAAGAGGTATGCATATTAAACACTTCTTAAAATTTTTTTTGACCAGGAAGCTTTTTTAATGGGACCTCTATCACATATTTGGGATAATTAGTATTCTCAGGAAAGCAATTTGTGGCCTCCTTATTGAAAGCTATGCCACATTTTTACAGGCAGTGACAACACACTAAAAAAATCAGGTTTAGATCTTTAGGAAACTGAATCTATAAGTGTAGATAGGTAAAGTGAAGTAAGTGCCAACCCCCTGGGTTTATTTTTGTTTTTGAGTGTATTTTTAAATCTTACATATGTACTAGATTGTAGACAGACAGGCATCATATCTTAGATAAATGTTTTATCATTCTTGCATGTCAAAGTGTTTTGTTTTGAGTGGGGTAATACTCATTATACATAGAAGGTAGCAATAATCACTTCCACATTGTTGAGAACCACCAGGTGGAAGTAGGAGTTTGTATGTAAGAATTTGAACAAAATAGGACAAAGGAAAAAATTTACTTCTTGTCTTACTTTTTTCCTTCTTCAGACATACCATCTTTCAGTTACTTACAAATCATATCTCTTTGTCCTCTATTCTTCAGAAATATAGCAATGTTCAAAAGCCCCATATGTGGCTTTTTCCTTTAGGCAGCAGTTTTGAGATATGTTAAAAACTGCTAATGATAAACAATTTTCAAAAAAAACATTGATTTCTAGCTGTCATTTTATTTAGTAAATGGAAGTGAAGTTATGAAAGTTTAAGATAATAGTGTATCAATAATCAGGTATTCAGATGATTTCACTACCTCCTCAATTTTGGATAAAAATGTTGTAGGTAAAATAGGTATTAAATGCAACTCAATGTATACATTCCAAGTGTCCACTGTGTAATAAGAGCTAGGGGTATGATGGTGATAGGAATGTAAAGCTACCTCCGTGAGCTCACGGTCTAGCAGGTAAGAGAGACATTTAACAAATAATTGTATGTGTAACAAGTAGTTTGAAGGGGAAGTACAAGGTGTTATTTTGGCTAGTTAGAAAAGAGATCCTTTGGAGTTGATATTTCAGCTGATTATATTTTAGGAGACTGTTAATGATGGTGATGGTGGGGAGATGGTAGAATGGGTCAAAGTCCCATAGGAGAGAGAGAGAGAGAGAGAGAGAGAGAGAGAGAGAGAGAGAGAGCGGGAAAGGTTTTTCTAGCTACTAACAGAACTCAATAGAACATAGAATAAAGGGGGATAGTAGCAGGTGAAGTTAAAGGAAATAGATTATTAGGGGCCTTATAGACCATAGTATAAATTTTCTACTTTATTTTAAATGCAATTCACAGTAATGAATGGTTAAATTAAGGGGATTTATGTGTATCATGATCAAACTTATAGGTTTGAAAGATCATTCTGGCTAGAGTGTAGGAGCCGTAAGCCAAGGTTCTTGTGGTCGTGCAGATGCAAAATGTTGGTTAGTTGGATTTGGTTAGTGGCAGTGGGAATGGAAAGAAATGAATAAATCAAGAAATATTTATTATATAAAATCTATGGATTTGATAATTGGTTAGAATTCAGAAGTAACAGAGAGGGAGGTGTCAAGGATGACTGCAGCTGGGTGATTGGTGGAGATATTGCCAGACATAGGAAACACTGGTGGAGGAGAAGAGGATTTTTGTTGTGGTGGTGGTGGAGCCATTTACTATTTCATAAGAGTAGGGTTAAATTGGGGCCTTTTTTGTTTTGTTTTTTTTTTTTTTGATTATTTGTTGTTAACAAATTGAAGAATGTACATTTTGAAAAGTTTCATTGTGGAAAATGGGAAAACAATCTGGATAGGGAAATAATACTAGCTAGTATTGAGGGCCCACCTGAGCTAATCGCTAATCTGGAGTAAAGCAAATCTTTCCTGTTGTGTGATTTTACTTAAACTGTGTTTAGTAGCCAAGATGCTGGTATGGGTTAGGCAAATAAGTTTTATCCAGTGTTGGAGATTTTCTGTTCTGGATAGATTGAGGAGAATTATGTACACTTACCATTCACACCTCCTCTCCTATAATCTTCTCTCGAGTTCAGTCTTCTTGCCTCCCACTCCACTGCACCAGTCTGTCAGGATCCCATCTGTGTCACCAGTGACCACACACTGACCTAGTCCCACACCTCATGGTACTTGACTTATCAACAGCCTTTGACATAGTGGCTCCCTTCTTCCTCCTTGAAACACTTAACTCCACTTGGCTTCCAGAATGCCACAGCCTTTTGATTTGGCTCTCACCTCACTAGTTGTTCATTCTTAGTCATCTTAGCTAGATCTTTCTTTTTGTTTTCCCTCATATCTAAATACTGGGGTGTCTCAGTACTTAGGCCACTAGTTTTGCTCATTTCTTTCCCTTCTGCACCCTATTTTCCCTAGATTATTTTGTTCAGTCCCATAGCTTAATGTATATAATTCCAACTTCTAAATCTATATCTCTAGCTATGACTTTTCTTTTGAACTCTAGACTTACAAAACCAAACACTACCTAATATTTACCATAAGATATCTAACAAGCATCTCAAATTTACCACGTGCCATATTGAACTCTCCATGCTGTGCTCCAAGCTTGTTTTCCTACTATCTTTTCCATTTCAATAAATAGCAACTCCATTTTTTTCAATTGTCCAGACGGAAAAAACCCAGACAAACAAAAAACCTGATTTTTTTCTCATAGTCTTCATTTAGTACGTCAGCAGTGTCTCTTGCTTTCAAAACATATCCAACAATTTCTTATGACCTTGTCTATTATTACCCTAATTTAAGCCACTATTATCTCTTGCCTTGAGTGTTGAATAGCTTCCTACTCTCCACACAGTAGCCAGAAGGACACTTTAAAATGGAGTTAACCTCTTGCACTATTGGTGGGAATGCAAACTGGTACAGCCACTCTGGAAAACAGTGTGGAGGTTCCTCAAAAAATTAAAAATAGACCTACCCTATGACCCAGCAGTAGCACTGTTAGGAATTTACCCAAGGGATACAGGAGTACTGATGCATAGGGGCACTTGTACCCCAATGTTTATAGCAGCACTCTCAACAATAGCCAAATTGTGGAAAAAGCCTAAATGTCCATCAACTGATGAATGGATAAAGAAATGGTGGTTTATATACACAATGGAGTACTACATGGCAATGAGAAAGAATGAAATATGGCCCTTTGTAGCAACATGGATGGAAGTGGAGAGTGTTATGCTAAGTGAAATAAGCCATACAGAGAAAGACAGATACCATATGGTTTCACTCTTATGTGGATCCTGAGAAACTTAACAGAAACCCATGGGGGAGGGGAAGGAAAAAAAAAAAGAGGTTAGAGTGGGAGAGAGCCAAAGCATAAGAGACTGTTAAAAACTGAGAACAAACTGAGGGTTGATGGGGGGGTGGGAGGGAGGGTAGGGTAAGTGCTGGGCATTGAAGAGGGCATCTTTTGGGATGAGCACTGGGTGTTGTATGGAAACCAATTTGACAATAAATTTAATATATTAAAAACAATAAAATATAAAATAAAATAAAATGATGGATAATATACCAAAAAAAATAATAAAATGGAGTTAAATGATGATATTTCTTTACTTAAAACCTTCCAGTGACTTCCCTTTTTCTGAAAAAAAAGCCAAAGGTCTAAATAATAGGCTACACTATGTTTTCAACACCATCTTCTATCAGAATTCACTTCTGTTCACTCTGCCCTGGCCTCTCTGGCTTTTTTGCTGATTCTTCAACATGCATAGCACATTCCTGCCTTAAGATTTTTTTTTTTAACTTTCTGTTCTCTTTTCCTGGAATACTTTATCCCTATATAATTACATGGCTTGCTCTATCCCTTTCTTCAAATGTCTGCCTAAGTTTCACCTCACTACTTGATATAAAATAATGCATTTCTTCACTCTTCACTCATTTTCCCTTTACCCTACTTTAATTTTTCTCCAGAGCATTTATCACTACCTGACATATGTGTCTATTTTAGTGTAATTTTTGTTTTTTTCCCCTACACTTGAACATAGGCTCCATTAGAATAGAAAATCCATCTATTATGTTTCATTCACTGCCCTAATCTCTGTGCTTCTCAATAAATTTTTGTTGTGTTAATAAATGTATCTTCTTTATTGAGAGGCTGTATCCTACAAAAGTAAAAATGCTGAACCCAATGTAAGATAGACTTGAATTCTCAGTCCAGCTTTGGCTTTAGGAAAACCATTTAATTTCTCTGAGCTTCAGCTTTGTTATCTGTAAAACATGGCAGCTAGAACTACATGAATTCTAAGGACTTTTCTATCCCTAAACAGTGTCCAGAATCCTATAAATCTTCATTATTTAGCCTCTTTCACAGATGTTTCACTATAGCATGTGGTTGAGATGTCTGCAGGATGATGTTACAGAGGCCCTCTGTAAGGTGGCATGTGCTGGCAATACATGGCTTTTTTTGTTTAGGCATTTGTAAAATATATGAGGAGCTCTCAGAACATGGTTTAAGAACTTTTTGTAACTACATCAGTGTCATGGGCTTTTCCTGATATGAAGGAATGAAACATGATTGAATACCCCAAAATGATGCCATTTTTTTTTATTTTTCACAATGAATATTGCCAAGCTATGAGTTTGACTTAGGAGTGATTTAAAATCACAACTCCTTGTGGCGCCTGGGTGGCTCAATTGGTTAAGTGTCCGACTTTGGCTCAGGTCATGGTCTCGCGGTCCGTGGGTTTGAGCCCCGCATTGGGCTCTGTGCTGACGCTCAGAGCCTGGAGCCTGTTTCAGATTCTGTGTCTCCCTCTTTCTCTGACCCTCCCCTGTTCATGCTCTCTCTCTGTCTCAAAAATAAATAAATGTTAAAAAAATTTTTTTAAATCACAACTCCCTATAAATAAGAGTGTAGAGAGTTGAGAAGGTTATCAAAGGTATATTATTTTAAAACCCTAATACCTTACGAGCTAGAGAGTGCAAATAGTATTAAACTGTATTGAATATGTTATTTAATCCACATACACTTTTTCCATGGATGGTGCCTCAGTGAACTCTATTGGCAGGCTGGTTGCTTCTTCTTTAATAATTTTCAAACCACTCAGATACTGTGTTCCATTTCTCTTCTCTAAGGCACTTCACAGATGATATCTTCTTACAACATGAGTTTCATAATTCAACACAAATTGCTGAAACTGCACCTTAAAAGGCTTTTCTTTAAGATTCAGAGGATAGTGTTTAAATAGATTGTATCTTGTAGCCCTAACAAAAACATTATATAGCAACAGTCCCAGAATTATTGAATAAATATTTGTACTATTATAAAGCAGTGGAGAAAATCACAATGAAGGAAGCATTTATTACAACATTTCATAAAGTTAATGGCCCATAAGAACATGCTTCAAGTTCACTATTGTTAAATTTTTAATATTAACAGTTTCATATGAATTGGATGAGAAATTGCTATTTCCAACTTAGTTTTGGGAAAAGGAAAGATTTTAAGACATTGTTGATTTTTTTTTTTCATTACTCTTTAAGGTTATAAGCCTTTGTGATTTGGGACTATTAAGAAATAATATATTATATGCTTTTATTTTGGGCCTAAAGGAATTGCTTAGCTGTGCATTATCCTGAAATAGAGATGTATAAAAAGAAACAGATCATTAACTTAGAGATAGAATCATTTAAAAACACCATTTTTTAAAAAAAAATTAAAAAGTGGTCATTTGAGATGTTTCTTGTTTGAAATAACTTGCTTCCATCTATAGAATAGTGGAGACTAGTTTGTATTGCTTTTGTTCATGATGGTCTTATTTGTGGATAAAATAAACAGTGGTAGATGATTATGTAATCATTTGCATAATGTGATAATTTTTAATATCTTGAATCTGAAGTTGTCCTGGATTCTTAACCTCATTGGTGTGCTTACTTGGAAGAAAGATTTGGGGGGTAGCCAGAAGGGGTGGTGAGAGTGGGAGGGAAAGGGGGAAGGAGGTAGATGGAAGGTAAAGATATTGCAACAGTGTTCACCTTTGATGTTTTCTTAGGGTCTCCCATTACTTTCTGAATCTTGAAATTATTTTTCTTAGACATTTTTTTCCATTTGCTTTTTGCCAAAATTCCTGCTTTTCTAATTTTTTCTAATCCAGTTGACTTCATATTTGTCCCCCTTTTTCTCTCTTCTTATATTTCAACCAAGAATAGGCTATAAAGCCTTTTAGGAAACATTTTGTTAGCTCAAAGATGATGAAAAATGAGAACTTGGCCACGGTAAGGCTGCCTAACTTTTCTGTGCCATTATTCCAATGTATCATGTAGTTCCCTCCTTTCCCTATTTATTGGCGTTGTGAACTATTTGTATCACGAGTCTACTGGCCTTCTGGTACTTGATTATGTGTTGTTTTTTGTTTGTTTGTTTTAAGCACTTGATAAATGTCAACCAGGAGCCTCTGGTTCTCAAACTATAATTTTGGGGGATTGATTTGGCTACTCTGGAAAACTGCATTAGCTTTTTATGCTACCAGGACTCCATTTAGCATGGGACGAATGCATTTCCTGATTCAATGATCATTTAGGAATGCCAACATGCTGGCTTAGTTCATATGATCTTAAAACTGCACATTTATAAAAGGGTCGAGTTATTGATAATCCACTCAAATGAAATCACCTTTCCACTATTGTTTATTTACCTGATTGTTTGTTGACTCCCTAGAAACACTGGGAAGTAGATGAGAGCCTCCTAAGTGTGCAATCCTCGCCCTGTAAGAAGAATAAGGACAGAAGAGAGACTATTTTCATAGCATCCACTGCACACCACTAATTTTGCACTCACAATATTTTCTTCAAATAACATCTTGTCTTTACCACTAGGCCATGAAATCCTTGAAAGCAGATCCTTAAATTCTCCTTCACTAATTTTCTTCTAATGCGGAGCCTGCTGCATACTAAAGAAACAAATATTTTGAAAGCATGAAACTATATCATCAATCTTCCTTCAATGCTATGATCCTTTATACCTCCCGACATGGGGATCCTGTGATTTACTTTAGAAGTTCTGTGGATGGTGATCCTTGTAAATTGTTTGATGTGCCTAATTCAAAAGTGTAGAAGGTGGGATATTGTTTGTTCAGTGATTTTTACTTAGGGTAAAGGATTAATACTGAACCCTTTCATGGCTTTATATTATTTCACAATAAAGACCAAAATGTGGCTCCTTCATTTCTGCAGCCTTTACCTCCATGCTTTTCTAACTTGATGTTAGGCCACTGGTCTTCTTTCAAGTCGTCAAACAAACCATGTTCTTTCCTCCCTCAGAGCCTTGTGCTTTTGGCTTCCTCTGCCTGGAATATAATTCTGTAATCATTCTCCCCATCCTGCTATCCTTTATCTTGATAACTGATATTCATTCTTCGGATCTTATCTGGGAGCAAGGGAAGCCTTTCCTGATGACCCAGAATAAGTTATGTTCCCTAGTGGAGTTTTTTTTTTTTGTTTGTTTGTTTTGTTTTTTTTTTTTACCTTTTTTCATTGCACTTAATATGGGTGTTATTTATTTACATACGTATTTGATTATTTTTTTTTCTCCCACAAGATTTTAAGATTCAGGAAGGTGAGGACCATGCTTTATTTTGTTTGTCACTTTATCCTCTGTGTCCTGCTTAGTCTCTGGCACAGGGAAAACACTTCTCAAAATTATGTTGAATAAATAAAATCTGTTTGTTTTCTTTCTGGAAAAGCAGATTTTATATTTTTCACATGAATGTAGTAGGGAAGCCCTCTATATACACAGAGCAGAATTCATTCCAGCCGCTCTGTCTAGATCCCTAGCTGTATCTCCTTTAATCTTTGCATGTCAGAAGCATTGGCTTTGAGCACCAAATAGGCACAGGAAAGCAGTATTTTTCCTCCATTTCTTCTATTGTGTCATCTGTAATTCTCACTCATGCCTCTTCTTTCTTGTATTTACTATCTACTATCTACTATCCTGCTATATACTCTGCCACATAATTATGCCCCATAATTTCAAGGTAATGTCTCAATGTCAATATTGCTTCCACTATGTGGGAGACAGTATCAGATATTTTGATATTAAATTCTTGCATTTCTGACCAATTTAGGCCCAAATAAATGAACATCAGGGTAGCTCAAATTAGTACTTAGATTGTAAAAATATTTTTTACAATGTAAATATTAAATATTTAATATGTGAATATTAAACAACACACTACTGCACAAGCAATTGGCCCAATAAGAATTCAAATGGCAAATCAAAATATTTCTCAAAACAAAAGAAAAAGAAAACAAAATATTCCAAAAACTATGGGTTGCAGCAAAAACAGATGTTAGAATGTGATTTATGCTATAAATGCTTGTTATAAGAAAAAAAAGTTCAGGGGTGCCTGGTGGCTCAGTCAATTAAATGTCCAACTTTTGATTTTGGCTCAGGTCATGATCTCTAGGTTAGTGAAATTGAATCCCTGCATTGGACTCTGCACTGACAGCGCAGAGCTGGCTAGAGATTCTCTCTCTCTACCTCTCTCCCTCTGCCTCTCCTCTGCTTGCACATGCACTCTCTCAAAATAAATAAATAAACATTAAAACATTTTTTTTAAAAAGGTAAAAGTTCCAAATCAAAACCACACTCAGGTATCACCTCATGCCAGTCAGAGTGGCCAAAATGAACAAATCAGGAGACTATAGATGCTGGAGAGGATGTGGAGAAATGGGAACCCTCTTGCACTGTTGGTGGGAATGCAAATTGGTGCAGCCGCTCTGGAAAGCAGTGTGGAGGTTCCTCAGAAAATTGAAAATAGACCTACCCTATGACCCAGCAATAGCACTGCTAGGAATTTATCCAAGGGTTACAGGAGTACTGATGCATAGGGCCACTTGTACCCCAATGTTCATAGCAGCACTTTCAACAATAGCCAAAGTATGGAAAGAGCCTAAATGTCCATCAACTGATGAATGGATAAAGAAATTGTGGTTTATATACACAATGGAATATTACATGGCAATGAGAAAAAATGAAATATGGCCTTTTGTAGCAACGTGGATGGAACTGGAGAGTGTGATGCTAAGTGAAATAAGCCATACAGAGAAAGACAGATACCATATGGTTTCACTCTTATGTGGATCCTGAGAAACTTAACAGGAACCCATGGGGGAGGGGAAGGAAAAAGAAAAAAAAAAAAGAGGTTAGAGTGGGAGAGAGCCAAAGCATAAGAGACTGTTAAAAACTGAGAACAAACTGAGGGTTGATGGGGGGTGGGAGGGAGGAGAGGGTGGGGGATGGGTATTGAGGAGGGCACCTTTTGGGATGAGCACTGGGTGTTGTATGGAAACCAATTTGTCAATAAATTTCATAAAAAAAATAGAATATTGTAAAGATAGAAAAATAAATAAATAAATAAAAAGAACTTCCAAACAAACAACAACAACAACAAAAAAATAAAAAGGTAAAAGTTCAAGTGAACAACTTAACACCACACATAAGGAAACAGAAAAAGAAGAAACTTAGCTGAAATTTAGTAGAAGAAGGAAATAATAAAGGAAAATCAGCAATAAATAGAGACCAGAATAAAAAATAACCTAACAATGAAAGCAACAAAACATTGAAACACTCTTCACTGATGGTGCAGAGCCTGCTTGGGATTCTCTTTCTCCCTTTCTGTCTGCCTCTCCTCCCATCTCATACTTTCTCTGAAAATAAACAAACTTTAAAATGAAAAAAAGTAATGACCAGTTTTTTGAAAAAAACAACCCATAAAATTGGCAATGCTTTAACTATGGTAATTAAGAAAAGAAAAACAAAATGATTCAAAAACCAAAATGAGAAATGGAAGAGAAAACAATACAACAGATAGCCACAGAAATACAAAGTGGTAACAGATTCCTCTAAACAATTATATCCTAACAAATCAGATAACTTGGGAAAAAAAAACCCACATAATTTCTAAAAATGCACAGGTTACCAAGACTGAATCATGAATCTTGAATTCAAGATGTTGGAAATCTTAGACCAATAACAAGAATTAAAGTTGAATTAGGAATCAAAAATCTCTCAGCACAGATAAGTCCAAGACCACATGGGTTCACTGGCAAACCACACCAAGCATTAAAACAAAAATTAATGACAATTTTAATCAAAATCTTGCAAATAATGAAATAGAGGGAACACATTCCAAATCATTCCATTAGGGCAGTACTACACTGATACCAAAGTAGGACTAAAACTACAAGAACAAAAAAGTCTAGTTTGTCCAATATAAGAAGTGCTACTCTTTCTTTTGACATCCATTTGAATGATAAATGTTTCTTCACCCCCTCACTTAAAATTTTTTTTTAATGTTTGAAGGAGACAGAGAGAGACAGAGGGTGAGCGGGGAGGGGCAGAGAGAGGGAGACACAGAATCTGAAGCAGGCTGCAGGCTCTGGGCTCTGGGCTGTCAGCACAGAGCCCGATGCAGGGCTCGAACTCACAAGCTGTGAGATCATGACGTGAGCCAAAGTTGGATGCCCAATGGACTGAGCCAACCAGACAACCCTCCACCCTCTCACTTTAGATCTGCAGATGCCTTTAGGTCTAAAATGAATCTTTTATAGGGAGCATATAGATGGGTCTTGGTTTTTAATCTATTCTGATGCCCTATGTCTTTTGATTGGAGCATTTAGTCCATTTACATTCAAAGTAATTATTGATAGATATGTATTTATTGCCACTTTATCACTTGTTTTGTCATAATTTCTGGAAATTTTCTCTATCCTTCCTTTGTCAATTTGGTTCTCTCCTTTGCACTCAAAAAGTGCCCTTTAATATTTTTTGCAGGGCTTGGGGTGCCTGGGTGGCTCAGTTGTTAACCATCTGACTTTAGCTCAGGTCATGATCTCACAGTCTGTGAGCTCAAGCCCCATGTCGGGCTCTGTGCTGACAGCTGAGTCTGGAGCCTGCTTCAGATTCTGTGTCTCCCTCTCTCTCTGCCTCTCCCCCTGCTCATGCTCTGTCTCTCCCTGTTTCAAAAATAAATAAAAACATTAAAAAAATTAAAAAAAATATTTCTTGCAAGGATGGTTTAGTGGTCCTTTTGTTTTTCTGGGAAAGTTTTTATATCTCCTTCTATTCTGAATGATAACTTTGCTGGATAGAGTATTCTTGGCTGAAAAGACTTTTCCCATTCATCACTTTAAGTATATCGTGAGACTCCCATTTGGCCTGCCAAATTTCTGTTGAGAAATCTCCGGCTAGCCTTATTGGTTTTCCCTAGTAAGTTAAGGACTTCTATTGTCTTGCTGCTTGTAAGATTTTTTCTTTATTTTGCAAATTTAATTACAATATGTCTTGGTTTTGGTCTGCCTCTGGTCATTTTGATGGGAGTTCTTTGTGCCTCCTTGATCTGGATGTTTGTTTCCTTCACCAGTTCAGGAAGGTTTTTTCAATTATTTATTGAAATAAATTTTCTGCCCCCTTTCTTCTCTCTTCTTCTGGGACTCCTATAATATGAATATTTTTACATTTGATAGAGTCACTGAGTTCCCTAAGTCTTTTCTCATGTTCCATTGTTCTTCTTTCTCTCTTTTGTTCATCTTCATTATTTTCCATTATATTGTCTTCCAGATCACTAATTCATTCCTCTGCTTTTTCCAGCCTACTGTTCATTGCATTGTCTGTTTCCAATCTCATTTATTGCATTCTTCATCTCTGATTTATTCTTTTTTTAACTGTTTTGTCTCTTTTGTAAGGGTCTCTCTGATGTCTTCCATTCTTTTCTCAAGCCCAGTGGGTGCCCTTATGATTGTTGCTTTAAACATTCCATCAGGCATATTACTTATATCTGTTTCACTTAGATCTTTTACCTTGGCCTTATGTTGTTCTTTGATTCGGGATGAATTCCTCCAACTTGGCATTTTGCCTGTCTCTGCCTTTTCCTCTGTGTTAGAAAATGAAGTTATGTCTCCTGCTCCTGAAAGCAATGGCCTTGTGAAAAGAGGTCCTGCAGTGCCCAGGGTCTGGTGCTTCAGGGAGTTTCTCAGGTGTGTGCTCTGCAGCTGTGTTGTGGCTGCTCTATCCTTCAAGAATATGAAGTAGTATGTTGTAATCTTACCTCAGGTTGTTAAGATGACAAGGTCATGCCACTACTTAGTCTTCCTACTGGCCTCATTCCTAGTGATCAGCAGGGCAAAGCCTTTTATCATGCTATCTCTGAATTGATTGTACATAGACAGCCATTACAGTTCGAGTGGCTGTTTACCAACCTAACTAAAGATGCTGTGAGATAGAGCTGGATGGTAAGACAGGGTGAGATGAGGAAAGACTTGGCATATGCTAAGGCAGATGAATAAAGAAATAGGAAGAATCAGTAGTGTTTCTGGGCTTTTTCTGGCCTTTATACTGGTTGTTCTTAGGTCTCAAATCTTCAGGCTTTCTACTGGAACTTATAACACTGACACCTTTGGTGCCCAGGCCTTCGGACTCAGACTGGAATTACACCATCAGCTCTTCTTAGTCTCCAGCTTATTGACTACAGATCCTGGGACTTCTCAGCCATAATAATTATTGATTTAAAATGGTATTTGAGTGGGAGCTTGGTAAGATGGAAGATTAGGAAGACCTGGCACTCACCACATCCCATGTTTTCAACTAGATACTGTCCTCATCCAATTCAACAAACCAGAGACTCCTCTGAAGACTGGCAGAACAAACTCTACAATTCAATATAGAGATGAAGCTGCAAAGGAAAGGTTAGGAAGGTCATAAAGGCAGAGGGAAGCTGCCCATCGGAGGGAGGGAGCTCTGTACAGAGAGAGGGTGGAGTAGTGGTCCTTGCACGAGGGAGTTCACACAGGGAAGACTAATTCCCATAAAATTTTACTTTAGAAAACAGAGGGGCTGAATTATGTAAGCTTATAAAACTAGTGGTACTTGGAACCTGGAGCTTTAAAAGTCTACTGACTTGGCACTGGACTAGCCAGGAGGGTGAATGATAACTGGGTTGCTGCCCTTACAGAGAGTGCAGCTGGCGTGGAGAAGCAAATGAAAAATGACAACACAATATTTTTGTAAAAAATCAGTCAAAGAATTCACAAAAAGGATATAAAATATAATAACATATAAATGAAATGTGAAGAGGAGTGGAGAGAATAATGGGTTCAAATTAAATGACTATCAACTTAATATAGACTGCTATATGCAGAGGAGGTTATATATAAACCTAATGATAACCATATATCAAAACTACCAATAAATATGCAAAGAATAAAGAGTAAGAAATACAAATATATCACTAAAGAAAATCAACAAAACATTAAAGAAGGAAAGATAAGAAAGGATCATAGAAAATCTTCAGAAACAACCACAAATCAAATAATTTGTGGAAAATGGAAAAAAATATTCCTTCATTGGGGAAAAACTGAGAGCTTTTCCTCTACGGTCAGAAACAAGACAGGGAGGTCCACTCTTACCACTGTTATTTAACACAGTAATGGAAACCCTAGCTACAACAATCAGACAACACAAAGAAATAAAAGGCATCCAAATTGACAAGGAAGTCAAATTTTCATTACTTGCAGATGACATAGAACTTTATATAGAAAACCCAAAAGACTCCCCCAAGTAATCACTAGAACTGATACATGAATTAAGTAAAGTTGCAGGATACAAAATCAATGTACAGAAATCTGTTTCATTTCTGTATATACCAATAATTAATCATCAGAAAGAGAAACTAAAAATCAATCCCAAATATAATCATACCAAAAACAATAAGACACCCAGAAATAAACGTAACCAAAAAGGAGGTAGACCTGTACTCTGAAAACTATAAAACACTGATGAAAGAAATTGAAGATGATAGAAAGAAATGGAAAGACATTCCTTGCTCATGGATTGGAAAAATAAATGTCTATGTTATTGAAAGCAACCTATGCACTTAATGCACTCCCTATGAAAATACCATTGGCATTTTTCACAGAGCTAGAACAAACAATCCTAAAATTTGTATGGAGCCACAAAACACCCCAAATAGCCAAAACAACCTTGAAAAAGAAAAGCAAAGCTGGAGGCATCACAATTCCATACTTCAAGTTATATTACAAAGCTGTAGTGATCAAAACAGTATTGTACTGGAACAAAAATAGACATATAAATGAATGGAATAGAATAGAAAACCCAGAAATGAAACCACAACTATGGTCAATTAATCTTTGACAAAGCAGGAAAGAATATGCAATGGGAAAAAGATTGTTGTCTCTTCAACAAATGGTGTTGGGGAAACTGGACAGCCACATGCAAAAGAATAAAACTGGGCCACTTTTTACACCATACACACAAAGAAATTCAAAATGGATGAAAGATCTAAATTTGAGACCTGAAACTGTAGAAATCCTTCCTAGAAGAGAACACAGGTGCTAACCTTTTTGACATCAGCCATAGCAACTTCTTTCTAGGTATGTCTCCCGAGGCAAGGGAAACAAAAGCAAAAATTAACTATTGGAACTACATCAAAATAGAAAGCTTCTGCACAGTGAATGAAACAATCAACACAACTCAAAGGCAACCTACAGAAGGGAAGAAATTTGTAAATGACATATCCAATAAAGGATTAGTATCCAAAATATATGAAGAACCTATACAACTGAACACCCCAAACCCAAAAAATCCAAATAAAAAATGGGCAGAAGCCATGAACAGACTTTTTTCCAAAGAAGTCATATAGATGGCCAACAGACCCATGAAAAAATTCTCAACATCACTCATCATCAGGGAAATGCAAATCAAAACTACAATGAGATATCACCTCACACCTGTCAGAATGGCAAAAATCAACAACACAAGAAACAACAGATATTGACAAGGATGTGAAGAAAAAGAAATCCTCATGCACTGTTGGTGGGAATGCAAACTGGTGCAGTCACTGTGGAAAATTGCAGGGAGTTTCCTCAAAAAGTTAAAGATAGAACTACTTTATGATCCAGGAACTGCACCCCTGAGTATTTACCCAAAGAATACAAGAACACAAATTCAAAAGGATACATGCACTGTTTTTTTTTCTAGCAGCAATATTTATAGCCAAGATATGAGAGCAGCCTACGCATCAATAGATTAATGGAGAAAGAAGATGTGGTAAATATTGAGTGTAATATTATTCAGCCACAAAACACAATGAAATCTTGCCATCTGCAATGACATGGATGGAGCTAGTGAGTATAATGCTATATGAAATAAGTCAGAGAAACAGAAATACCATATGAGTTCACTTTTACATAGAATTTAAGAAACAAAACAAAGGGAAAAAAATAAGAGACTGAGAGATATAAATCAAGAAACAGACTCATAGAGAACAAACTGATGATTACCAGAGGGGAGGTAGAAGGAGAGATGAGTGAAATTAGTGGTGGAAATTAAGGAATGCACTTGTGATGAGCATAGTGTGCTCAAGTACTGTATTATATTCCTAAAACTAATATAACATTGTATGTTAACTAACTGTAATTAAAATAAAAACTTAAGAAAAAATTGTGGTGCTGTGGGATACTTTGAGAATAGTGGAAAACACTTTGAAATGTGGCAGCTCGGTGATGGTGCTACCAGGGACTTGTTTTGTTGCCAGTGACAAGTTACTCTCATTCCCCTGTCTTTTCCAGATTGGAAGTCATATTTTTTGCATGTTTTATCCATACACTTTATATATGCCTCAAATCCTCACAATAACACTAAGTACTTGGAGCCCCAGACCTCCATGTCTGTAAGTCTCATGTGCCAATCCCCAGTACCCTGAGTCACCTCTCCCTTACCAGGCCTGGAACCAATAGGGAGCTGCATGACCAAAGTATGGGGGAATTCGTTTCACATGGGAGTGAGATGGAAAATGGGAATACAGTACAAGGTAGACCCTGTGGCTTTCCTTCCTTCTCCTCCCCCCCCCCCCCCCCCCATTAACTGCTCCAGGTGCAGTTTCTCCTTGTAGACCTTCCAAACAAATATCCTGTGCTGAGAGACCTGCTGGAGCACTTCATGGCTTTTCACGAAGATAGTGTTATTACACATTGCACTGCATTGCTTAGCATTTTTAATTAACATACAGGCCAAAAGAATTTAGAATGATGGAGAAAAAATTTTCTTCCTCTACAGCTTCTGTCTTCTAAAAGAAAGTATGAGCATTTTAATTTTTCTCAAGCTTTGTTTTCTAGGGGATCTGAGCTAAGACATACCAGTATTTGAAATTTGACAAAGTTAAGATTTATACCTACATTATATAAAGCATTTATATATAATATATATTTTTATTTTTATTATGTATTTATTTTGAGAGAGAGAGAATGAGTGGGAGAGGGGCAGAGAGAGAGGGAGAGGGAGAATCCCAAGCAGGTTCCATGCTGTCAGTGCAGAGCCTGACATGGGGCTAGATCTCATAAACTGTGAGATCATGACCTGAGCTGAAATCAAGAGTCAGACTTTTAACTGACTGAGCCACCCAGTGCCCCTATAATATATATGTTTTAATAAAATATATATTTTAAAATCTGATGCCTTCTATGGTTGAATCTTTCCCTAACTATCCTATAATTTTGTCCTTCATATAACATCTAATTCTATCCACAATTCAGTGATAGTTCAAAAAGATCCTTTATTAACAATGAGCTTGGAGTTTGCTTTATTTTTCTATCATATCATGCACAAATATTTTAAACTTCAGAATAGTGTAAGAAGACAGTTAATTACTTGTGTTTTTATTTTTTATACAATCCTAGAAAAATCCAGAGCGAATTTTATAGCCCTCATGTTGCTTACCAAACCTAACACATTGTATGTTCTCATTAAATGTTTCTTGAATGAAGGAATGACAATAACATCCAGCCAGCAAAATCTAGATGCCACCTAGATTTTCTTTAATTTTTTCTCTCTTTGGACCATTTCTTAAGTTTTCTATAAAGCTTCTCTTTATACACAGCTTTTGCTGTCGAAATTTTTAACTCAGAGGGAGTTGATTGCATTATTTAAGTTTTTCAGGAATTCTATTGACTTTTCGTTATAGATCAGATTGATTTTGAAATTACTTTGGAGAGACCCAGTGAGTTTTGCAATTGAGGTCGTATGTTCAGAGAAAGGTATTATCTCAGTAGGATCGTAGTTATTACTGAAGATGTTCCTGCTATTGAATATTTTTTAAAAAAGACATATCGGTACACCCATAACAACAACAACCAAGAACTCTTTTAGCCTCAGAGATGTAACAGTTTGCAATGAGGAGTCAATAGAGTTATTCACATTTAAATGTTAGCTAATAATGGCTTTGTAAAGATTACTTTGTGCTTATCTCTATGCAGCACCCCTGTTGGGATGCTTGCATGGAAGACAATGTAAACACCCTGACTATTTAATATAGACTTTACAATTATTTTATTCTCTCATTGTCCATGAAGAAATAAGGAGTTCTTTTCATGTGCTAGGAAATTGAGTAAGTTGATCTGTCTTTATATTAGTTGATAGCAGCTGCTATAACATAAATCAGGGGCTTTACACAATAATAATTTATTTCCTATTTACATCAAAGTCTAATGTAAATGTACATAGACAGTGGGTTTTCCCTCCAGTGGTGACTTGAGAACTTAGGCTTCTTGGACATTGTGGTTTTGCTATTTGCCATCTTCAACAGACAGTTTGGGGGAGGATCTCAAGGCCATCTGTTGGATCCTTAAGAGCAAAAAGGGTACATGATGAAGGGGTCACCTGTGAGAAATTTTTATTGGCCAGGCCTGGATGCAAAATACATTATTTCTGCCCCTATTGCATAAGCCAAAAGTCAGTTATATGACCACATCTAAATGAAAGGGAAGCGGGGAATTACAGCCTGGGTGTGTACCCAAGAGTTTTGGTGTTAACCAACAACCTCTGACATAGTTCCTAAATAGTGTTTTGCTCCTAAAGGATTGAGGGTAGCTCGGCTAGTTCAGTTGGTAGAACATGAGATCTTAAAGGATTTGAAGATATTTTTAAAGATGAATCATTTCTCAACATTTTTCTAATGTTATTCTTTCCAAGTCACATCCATCAGCTTAATGATAAAAGCTGCCTGCTCTATGGGAAACAAAATGAGGTGAATATCAGGCTGCAAAGAAGGAAAATAATTTTTAAAGGATTCATGAGTCTTGGGTGCTTTTTTTCTTTTCACTCTAAAATATTTGATTTTTCAGGCTCCTGAGTGAAAACATACTTTTAAAAAGTATATGGAGACAAATCTGCCTTGGATTTTTCCTGGTCAGAATTTTGTCTCCAGAGTCAAACTGCAACTTTAAGATCTAAAGTCTTAAGAATTTGGGAGGCTTTTCATTCTTTCAGCATGAAAAATCATCTCAATAAAAACAGTGGCCAGTGTAAAATTTAATATTTATATAACCTCAAAGAATGTTAAATATTCTAAGTTTATAAGTTATAATCACAAGTTTTACAAAGCCAAGAGGTCTCACTTTTAGGTTTGACATTAGCTGCCTAAATAATATTGACTAGATTTGGATGTTGTTATCACAAAATAAGGTATTATCCATTCGTTTTTTTCTTTGTTGTGGTATAATTGACAATAAAATTATAAGAAATTTTAAAGTGTACAATGTAATGATTTGATACACATATACTGAGAAAGGATTTCACCCATAAAATTAATGAACATGTTCATCACCTCATATATTTACTGTTTTTATTTTCAGGTGAGACTAAGTTCTACTCTTATCAAATTTCAGTTATACAATACAGTGTCATCAATTGTCACCATGCTGTACATTAGGTTCTTAGACTTTATTCATCTTGTAACTGAAAGTGTGTGGTATTATCCATTCTTAATTCATATTCTCATTCATACAGAAATGAATATGGAATGTTATACTGGAATGAACAGAATTTGGTTAAAACACAGTTGAGTTTTGAAGGATGATTGGAAGTTTGGTCCATAAGAAAAAAAAGAAAGATTATTTTGCCTAGGCAAATAGCATTAGCAAAGTCTTAGGGTCATGAAAGAGAATGGTGTTTAGTGAGTGTTGACTAAGCCCATGTAGCTAGAAGATAATAGAGATATTTGGTATCTTACAGTTCTCAACATCCCTGATCATACATTATGCTGTAGCATTAACCAAGGAGTGTGACAAGGGTGGTGAGAAAGCCTTGAAATTCCATTAAATGAAAAATAGTGAAGAATGCTTGAAGAGTAGTTGAAGGATGTGTAGGATGAAATAAAGCTTTGGAAAAATATGGACATGCTTTAAATATTTGAAGGGCATGTAATAAGGATGTAAATTTAGTCTGTGTGGTCCAGAGAAAACAGATGTGACTAAGGGATGAGAGTTATCTTGGAGCTGTCACATAATTGCAGAGTTCGCCTCAGTGTTGGTAACTGGAGACCAGATAATCCTTTGTTAGAATTATTACAAAAGGGATTATATGCTGACTTTAAGATGTTATGATTCTGTTGATTTTGGTATTGTATTTAAGTATTTTGTATTTTGTATTGTATTTAAGTATATTGTATTTAAGTATGGTAACATTGATTGTTTAACTGGATGATGCGTATTTGAATCCAGGATTCAGAATTTACTAGAGGTGTGGATATAGGCAAGATATTTAAACTTTCCACATCTGTCAATAAGGCTGTAATAGTACTGACTACAAAGGATATTTGTGGAGGTTAACTGAGATAATCTATGTAAAATGCTTAGCATAGTTCCTGGCACATGATAAATATGCTATAAATATTAATCCTCATCCTTATCATCATTATCAAGTGCTAGATAAATTATCCTTCCTTATGATATGCAATGGACAACATTGATATAGGGCAAAGGTTGGCAAATATTTTCTCTAAATATAGTAAATATAGGCTGTATGGGTCATTGGCAGTCTTTGTTGCATATTCTTCTATGTTTTTGTTTGTTTGTGTTTTTACAATGCTTTAGAAATGTGAAAACTACTCTTAGTTCGTATGCCATATAAAACAGGATAAGGGATAGATCTGGTCTGTGGCCTGTACTTTGCTGACCTCTAATACACATGAATAGAGAAACTAACATAATAATAAGCAGCAAAGAATTAAGAGAAAGCAACTATGCTCATTAAGTTAAGATAACAAAGTCAATATTCGTAGAGCATACATACATGAATGGGACATTTCAGGTCCAGACTTGGAAAAGGAAAGGGGTGCTTGTATGTCAGAGCTCCTTAGATGGAAGAGGAAGAAAGTAGAATTACAAAAATGCCTATTATAGCATCAGATATAAATGTTATGTAAGAGCCCCAGAATAGCACGATGGCTGTAAACATGTCAGATATAAAAGCCAAGAGCCTAATTACAGTTCCCATCTAGTCTAATCCTGTTACCATTAGCAACAGGGAGGACAGCATCTGGGTTTGCTATTCCACCAGTCTGATTTTTCTAGTTTCCCTTATCCACACCCCACCCTCCCCCTCTGCCTTCCCCCAGCAGTTGCTGCCACTGTAGAGTACTGTAGGAAAAGAGATATCCAAAGATAACTGCTGGTTGCTTTAAGCTAGGTCTCCTGGGGGAAAGGGATAGTCCCTTGGTGGACTTTTTATAGGTCAGGATTGGTCCCTTGCTTTGGAAATCCTACAATGAATTTTTAGTTCATTCAAAAGATATTAATTTCTGGAATAGACTCATGCTAACCTATTTCTATAAAGTTTGGTTGGTTCCAAAATAAGACATTGACTGTTTCAGTATTTTTTTCTTCACTCCAACCCTCATCCCTGTTACTACCTCCCCTTGAGAAACCAACTTAGACAGCAGCGGTTGCTTGGTTAGCAAAGAATTAGACAAAAGAAGATTAGATATTCTTGAGGAATATGTACCCAAAGTTAAGGCAGCCTGATAGATTGCCTTTTTCTTCTCTAGGAATATTTGTATCAAGAACCGGGAATCAAAGTACCTTTCCTTCTAGATAGTGCTGAATTAAGATTGACAAACTATTACTCCCCAATTCCCTTTTCTATTAGTCACCAAAGCACTATTTCCTCCAGTGCAACTGGATAGTTTATAGCTTTCTAAAATGATTGTGTGAACGTTTCACAGCTTGTTATGTACTAGGTAGCATGTTATGCCATGGAAATATGGTGATGAATAGTAAGCAAATTATTGGCCCTCAGGTAACTCACAGTTAACATATGGTACTACAATGGCTATGAGACAGTTGAATAGGCAAGCACAGAACACAAAACAAGGGCACCAGACTTAGCCTGCAGGAACTAAGGTTAAGTGATACTGGAGGTGTGTTAGGGGGTAACAGGTATTTTTCTGGGAAAGAGAACAGTATGTATAAAGGTATAGTATTAAGAACCTGTAGAGGATGCCCAGCTAGCTGTAAATAATTTTGTGCAACTCTAGTGATGGGAAAAAACAGGGAGAATATCAGTTTGGAGCATAAAACATAAGCAGGGGCCAGCTTGTGAAGAGTCTTGTAGATTATGGTAATGAGTTCATATTTCATTGAAATGGCAATTGGGAATCTTTTTTGCTGTTAGTACAG
Source organism: Prionailurus viverrinus (assembly GCF_022837055.1). Lineage (NCBI taxonomy): Eukaryota > Metazoa > Chordata > Mammalia > Carnivora > Felidae > Prionailurus > Prionailurus viverrinus. The sequence goes on from NC_062570.1 coordinate 47,445,324, forward strand.
ATAGATATTCTAATGGTTTATAACTTGGTTTTACTAGTGGGTGACTTTTATGGAACTTGTACTAAATTTTCTGGGTAGAAAACCTCACTTAGAGCCAATGGTAATTGATATATGCAATTGGGTTTGTAACAGTTTGTATTGTTAAAAAATTTCTTCACAGCAAGGCATCCAAAAATATCAATGATTTAAAATAACAATCTTTTATTCTCATGGATCTCTGGGTCTGTGGGATCTATGGGTTCTCATGGATCTAGTGGATCTTAAAATTATCTGATTTAGGCTTAGATTGGCTAGGAGGTCTGTGCTGGGTTCATGCTACAGCTCTCTGGGAATGGATTATCCATGTTATATTCAACTGGAGTGGCTCTGGCACATGTGTTTCTAAATCTCCTCCTGAGACTAAGAGGCTAACCTGGGTATGCCCTCCCCATGATGATGGTAGAGGTATAGGAAAGTGGGAACCTCTTAGACCTAGGCTCAGAATTGTCATACCATTATTTCCTTCCTATCCAGAGACTAAAACAAGTCACAAGACCAAGCCAACAAGAATGGAGTAAGTGCAGTTGTCCTATGGAAATGAGTAGGATGTAATAAATACATCTGAACAATAATGTAATCTATCACAGGAATAAAAATAATAATAACGATAGTATTTTTGTGTGAGGATTAAGTGATAAAGTAATCCATGTGGAGTACTCAGCATAGAGTCCACCATATAAAAAGGATTGAGTAAATACTAGCTATTATTATCAGTAGTAGTAGTAGCAGCAGCAGCAGCAGTTATTACATGGTAAAGTAATTTTATATATTAGTCAGAGTCCTGGCGGGAAGTAAGTGGTACTCCTAAAAGTTGGATTGAAGATAATTTATTGGAAGGATTATTTACACAGATAGGCATGGAAGCCATTACCACCCTTAGGCTTGAGAGACAAAATTTTATTAAGATTCAGTAAGAGCTTCAGCCATAGGAGAGGTGCTGCCTGATGGGAGCTATGGCCTTTGAGGAACGAATACAGCCATTGCCAAAACCTTGCCCTGGCAGGGAGCGAGCTGGTGGAATAAATACCCTGACCTTTCTCTCCTCCCACTCTCTGGGCTTCTGCCAGAGCCTCACATTAGCTGATCCCAACCAAAAGCCAAAAGGCAAAGAATCTTAATGACCTAGTCCATAGAAGTCAGCATCCCAGGGTGCAGAGCAAGGGAGGGAAATGTGGGGAATGGATGTGAAGGGGCAGGTAGGATGATCAGCATACTGTATAAGGCAGTGAGTTTTCAAATAAAATATTCCTTTCTTTCCCTTTAGTATTTTTATTAGTATCTAGCATTCCAAAAAGGGGTGTTGCTTTCTGTTTCTCTTTTCTTTTAATGTGAGTACGTGTCACAAGCAAAATCATTATAAGCCTAAAATGTCAGTGGTTTTATTATTCAATTAAACCCAAATAAAACTGCCTCAATAAGGGGACCAAACTAGCTAGCACATGGATAAGGGACTGAACCAGTAGTAGAGAATGTATTTTCACAGTTTTGAAATGGGATAGTGCTGTCACAGATTCAGAAAACACCTCTTCACTCATTGCCTTTAGAAATTACTTTATGCTATGAGGTGATTCAACATTTCTGTGAAATTGGGCAGAGATATCATCATAGTTTAGAGAAAAATGACCTCATCATGAATTTGGCCCATCTCTGCTGACAGCTAGCCAAGGGCTGCTAAAAATGCTAGAAAAAGTATTTCCATATAAAGTAGTTCTCTTCATAATTAAATTCTGTACTAACTAAAAGGATTTTTTCCCACATACTTAGAATCTGGGCAGAGAATTTGATTCTTTTTCTTTTTTTCACCCCTCTCTACAGCCTGTCAAATGATCTTATTTTTTTTCTATAGCTCGAAGAATCTTTCTTTTATTACTTTTCTCAAATATTTCTGCAGTTTCTTACTTAGATTTCTATTTTATGCAGTTTTTGTTTTTCCTTTGGTTTTATTCAGTTCTATTTGGGAAGGGACTGGTTATTCTGACAGTATTTGTGGAGAACATGACTTTTGCCCCAGAGACAGGTCAGCCTCTACTTTCTTTGTGTTGTAGTATGATCAACTTACCTTAACCTGCAATGGTTTATTTAGTTCCATTTTTTTTCTAATTTCTCATAGTATTTTTTACCCCTCCCCACTGTCCCCTGAAGTCTCTGCGTTTCTTCTTAAGATTATATTCACTTAGTCATGAATTACTAAATTGATGACTCTTAAGAGTATAACAGTATAAATTGTTTCTTTACTAATCAGATTTAGAGCTAGGGAACCTTTAGCCTTCCAGCTTGAAGGTGATGTTAACTTAAAAATGGATCTACTACTGACCTGCATGTGGTCAAGTTTCCACTTACTGTTCCTGAAGGGTTGGAAAGCTTGTTCAGGCTCATTAACCTGGAAGCAAACAAGTAAATCTTGAAATTTTATAGTTGATCTCATAATCCAGAGCCTGGGACTAGCTGTATTTCACTAATATCAATCTCAAATGTTTATCTCATTGCTTCCATCTGGCCCAGGCATTTCATAGAATGCAAGCCCCCTGAAAGCAGGAGCCTTGTTCTCTTCTATGTGCATAGTACATAGAGCACTGACAGATATATAGGAGGTGCTCAATAAATATTTGTGGAATAAATTCACCATGAGTGGTGATGGCATAGGAGAGCCCTGTGGAAGAGAATGCAACCAGGAGATGGAGAAGTAAACCTATATTTAATGTGTCCTGCACTATTCTATACATAATTTAATTTATTCTTACAAGAATCCTATGAAATAGGTATTACTTCCCTATTTTATATGAGGAAATTTAATCTCATAGGAGTTAAGTAGCTTGTCCAAAGTCTCACAGCTAATTTGTGGCAGAGCTAGAACTCAAATCCAGGTTTGTCTGATTCTAATGTGTATCCTTTTCCCCCTTTATATCCTTTACTTAGGATTTAGTAACATGAAAGTAGAGGAACTAGGACCATGGGTGGAGGGGAGTTAGATATATATTAAGTGCTGCAAATTTTCTATGACAATGAAAACTTTTTTGGGTTTCTCTTTCAATCATAGTATAAAAGAAACAAATTTAAAGCCTAATTTGGATCGTCTGGATAACCACTTTATAACTGAGCATTACTGCATGATTTACTGGAAGGATCATACTTGGGCTTGTGTTTAGTTTTGCTGCAGACCAGTGGTACTCTTTAAATGTCACAACCTATTATAAAGAGAACAGAAGTGGAGTTAATTCATAATCACTGCTATACACCAAGTTAAGGCCAAGAGACATCAAGACATGTTTAATAAAAAAGAATTTGTATGGTGGTAGTAAGTGTCCTTTACGTTGGAAGTAGCAGCCTAGTTTCAGCAAGATAGTATCATTCATCACATTAGATTAATGTTAATTTGAATTTTGTTATTTTTATAGTTTTGATTTATTCAATTTTTAAATTTCAGTTTTTGTAGTTGTATAGGAGTACTAGTAGTTTATACCTAGCTTTATGTTTGTACATTCTTAAATGATTCTATAATAAAATGTTTTGCCAGCATGACAGTGTTTTATACTTCAATTATTTTTTCTTTTAAAATAGTTACACACTGGGGCGCCTGGGTGGCGCAGTCGGTTAAGCGTCCGACTTCAGCCAGGTCACGATCTCGCGGTCCGTGAGTTCGAGCCCCGCGTCAGGCTCTGGGCTGATGGCTCAGAGCCTGGAGCCTGTTTCTGATTCTGTGTCTCCCTCTCTCTGCCCCTCCCTTGTTCATGCTCTGTCTCTCTCTGTCCCAAAAATAAATAAACGTTGAAAAATAAAAAATTATTTAAAATAGTTACACACTTTATTCAAATGTGAAAAACAGTGATACAGTTGGTTGTGAACTAGTATATGTCTCTTATTAGGTTGTAAATTCTCAAAGACAGAAATTGTGTGATTCTCATTTTTTAATCCCTACTTTATCCTGATGCCTCGCATAATATGTGGTCATTCAACCATTCAGCAAATATTTACCGAGAACCAACAATTCCAGGCACTATTAGGACCCTGCTAATACGGAAGTGAAAGTGACTGGTAAGTTCCTTGCCCTTATAGAGCTTACATTCTAATAGGGGTAAGACAGACAATAAATGAATCAACACATATGGAAATAAAATGCTTACAAAGTGATAAATGCTATGGGGACATAAACGAATCATTTTCATCTTCAACACTTCACTGATGCTGCTCTTGTTAAAATTAGCAATGACCTCCGTGGTGCCAAATTCCTTGACTGCTATTATCTGTTTTGCTCAATAGGTGTTTTATAATAAATCTTTTTTTTTTTTTTTGAGTTCTGTTAAATAACATTCTTGGACCCTGAGTGATTCTCTACTGTGTATTTCCTCAGAACATAGATTTACCTTGTTTGCCCAGATTTTTTTTTTTTTTTGCTTTGTTGTTCTCTTAAAATTAATTCCTAAATTTATGCCTAATCTCCTCATGAAGACTATAAGCAACTTGAGAGGAGAGGGTACATCTATTTGTCTACACCTGTATATTGCTATACACATAGTGGGTAGACAGTAGTATTTACTTGACTAATTGGGCTCTCCTCTCTTTTTTGCCATAGTTTTAAACCTATGTTTACTGTAAATAAGTAGGGTTCCATAACTCTGACTCAGACAAGATCTGATGGATCTGATGATCGGGCTCTCTTCACCCTTTCTATAACAAAGCTTCCCTCCTTCCTTCTTTCTTTCCTTCATCCCTCACTCCCTCTCTCCCTTCCAATCTCCCAATCTCCCTTCCTTCCTTCCTTCCTATCTAATATTTTGTTTGATAAAAAGGTCTGATCCCAGCCCTTCACAAAAAATTATTCTTGAAACCATAGTAAGCTTGTTTGTATACCATTTTATTAAGTTCTAGAAATTGGTACATACTTGAAGGGTATACCTGCTTCTATCTGGTAGAAGAGAGGCAATTAATTTTACCATTTTGTCAAAAAAAAAAGTAAATTACAAAATAGCAGAACTTCATATCTAAATGTCTCTTATGTTCTGTCTTGTTCAGTCACCCCATCTTACAGGTGAGGAAACTGGAGTCAGAGAGGTAATGTGATCTTTGTAAGGCTAGGTAGCTAGTCAATGGTAATTGATACCAGAACTCAGATCTCTCAATCTTTTCATGACCTTATGCTGCATGTATACATACACAATTTCTGATTTTTCTGTAAACTCTGATACATTACAGTGTGGTAATGAGAAGTTACAGAGATTGAGAGACATGAACATAACACAGTTATGTTGTGTTGTAACTTTTTTTTTTATCAGTCTGAGTTATGTGGAATAAGTAGGTGGCTAGATGAAAAACACACATGGGCATGTGCACATTTGCATGCATGTAGATAGCACTTAGTAAATATTTACTGAATTGCATAGGCCAAGATATTTACATATATGTCCCCATGGTCTAGCATTTTTCTTTTCTCCCTCCATTATCATCACTGTTTTCCATGGCAAAAGTTATTGAATGATGATGAAACTGATGCAGAGTAGGATGTCAGAATGTGATTAAGATAAATCTAAATGGATAATGATTCAAAGATCAGAAAACATAACTCGAGGCCTTGGTACTCTAAAACTCAGCCCTGAAAAGTATGCCTAAAAAGCATACTTTTTAGGACCAGAGTTTCACCTATCCTGTGTTCCATTTTCCTCAAGTAATAAGAGTTTGCTGTACCAATTAAGATGCAAATACAAAAGGCAGGGATGTCAAACACTGTATGAAGCCTGAAATGTCATTTCAGACATAAAACAAGCTCTAACTCAGGAAGGTAGTTAAAAGCAAGGATTCCAGAATCAAACAAATGTGGGTTAGAATACTTATTAAGGGAGTGACCTTGTGCACTTCCTTAATTTCTCTCTGCCACAGTTTTCTCTTCTCTGAAATGAAGATAAGAAGAGTACCTACCTCATAGTTGTAAGGTAGTTGTAAAGTAGAGATGGAATAATGCATGTAAATTTTTTTTTACCTTGTCTGGAACATAGTGAGGGCTCAGTAAATATAAGCCTTTATCATTATTGTCATTTTGTTGTTATTAACTACTAGGTTATCTTGCCATACCCTCAGAGACAGTGCTCCCAACTCTAGTCTTTACCACTATGCTAAATGAAATTCTTCATTTCAGCTTCGGGTTCTTCCTGCCATTATTATAAGTGACTTTTTCTGCTTTTTTAAAAAACTTCTTAACTGAGAAGATGTGATTGATTTAGACTATCACCACCTTTATAAAGCAGAGTTCTTTTACTAGGCCATTTCATAGCCTACTGGCTAGTCTAGCAATTGACCAATCTTGGTCAGGTTCCTCAGCACTCACCAGGCAGGCTGGGGTAGTTTATATGTAGGAAATCCCTCAGAAAGGAATGTAGGCCAGAATCAGGTATTCTGATACTTCCTAAAAGAGGATGGTGTTGCTTGTACCTATCATGTTGCTTGACCAATACAAGAAATTTAGAAGAAAAGAGCCAAATGATTTTTTTCTCATTTCCACATATGAGTGAAACCATATGGTGTTTGTTTCTCCTTGTGACTTATTTCACTTAGCATAATTCTAGATCCATCCATATTGCTGCAGATGTCAAGATCTCATTCTTTTTTATGGTTAGGTAATATTCCATCACACACACACACACACACACACACACACACACACACACCCCACATCATAAACAGACTCTTTTTTTTTTTTAAGTTTATTTACTTTTTTAATTTTGAGAGAGACAGAAACAGTGTGAGTGGGGGAGGGAGAGAGAGAATCCCAAGCAGACTCGGCACTGCCAGCACAGAGCCTGATGCGGGGCTTGAACCCACAAAACTGTGAGATTATGACTGAGCTGAAACCAAGAGTTGGACCAGCTAGGCCACCCAAGCATCGCTAAACAGAACCCTAAGTACAGAAAAGAAGCTGAAGGTTGCTAGAGAGGAGGTGGGTGACAGAATGGGAGAAATAGATAAAGGAAACTTAGAAGTATAAACTCTCAGCTATGAAATAAAACATGGAGATGAAAAATAACATTGTATGGTGACAGATGGTGACTACGCTTATCATGGTTAGCATTGAGTAATGTATAGAATTATAAGATCACTGTGATGTTGTACACCTGAAACTAATATAACGTTGTATGTTAATTATACTTCAATTAAAAAACAAGCAGTTTAGAAGAGAGCCAGGACAGTGAATAGTTAGGGTGGCCAAGGTGGTATTGTCAAGAAGAAAGGAGTGATCATCAGAGTCAAATGCAATAGAAAAATCCATCCAGTCTGATGAGAAAGGAGAAGTGTTCACTGTATTTGACAATCAGGAGTTCTGTGGTGACATTAGTGAACATAGTGGTGGCATATTATGTCTATAATGAAGATGTCTAATAGAGAATTTTATATCATTAAAAATGCAAGAATTAGGGGCGCCTGGGTGGCGCAGTCGGTTGGGCGTCCGACTTCAGCCAGGTCACGATCTCGCTGTCCGGGAGTTCGAGCCCCGCGTCGGGCTCTGGGCTGATGGCTCAGAGCCTGGAGCCTGTTTCCGATTCTGTGTCTCCCTCTCTCTCTGCCCCTCCCCCGTTCATGCTCTGTCTCTCTCTGTCCCAAAAATAAGTAAACGTTGAAAAAAAAATATTAAAAAAAAAAAATGCAAGAATTAAAAAAGAGAGCCAAATTGTAACACTTGGATTAATAACACATATGATGCTTAAATAAGTCAAATATATGCCATTTGTTTAGGTAATAGTATTGTTAGTTAATCTGGGCAGCAGAGAAAAAGAAGTGTACAAATAAAATAGATTAAATGAAGGTCACTCAGGGCAAAACCTGCATTTGTGATGTATGACTAGAGTCTGTCCAAGTTTCTGACAAACAGTAGTTACCTAAGGAATAACAGAATGTGGAGTCAGCCTTTCAGAATTCTATTGACTAACCTCCTGTGAGTTATAGGTAGTCATATAGCTGCTTGGAGAGATTTCTCCCCATGACAGTCTGACCTCAAGTACTCTCAAAATTATTTTGTGCTGTTTTCAGTATATCATTTGTATTAATCCTTTTAGGCTGAACATAGACAAGGAATAGTAACAGTGGTGTTTTTTTTTTTTTTTTGAACTTTAAATGAATCTGATGACAGGGAGGAATGGCTTTTTTCTTGGATCTCCAAAGCTATGTCCTAAAGCTGCAAAAAATTGTGGCAGCTGCTATTTATGCATCGTTTAGGGATAAGGTTCTTATGTGCTTGGCATCTGCCTGCCTAGTGACTGTTAGAGACTTATTATTATGCTTCTAGGTATAGAACAAGCCATGAAAATAGTGGAAAGCTTTTTTGGGCATCAGGAGATTCAAGTCCTGGTTTAGTTACTACTAGCTTTGTGTTCTTGGAGAAGTCACCTTAATTCACCAGCCCCAGTTTCTTCATCTGTACAGTAAAGAATAATTAAGATGATTCTTAGCCCTTTCATGGGTCTGGAACTGCATGATTCAGTCTCACAGGCTTGCTTTCTTTGTTATATTGGTCCATTTAGTGTTTTGTTTCCAGATCATGCCATGCATTGTATGCCTTTGTCTTTGATACCATATATACTCTTTTCTTCCATTCATTCATTAATTCATGCATGTATCCATTCATTTATGTATCACTTACTCTACCTTTATTGAGCATATACTCTCTTCCTGGCAATAAAGCTATAAAATTTATTGACATTATCTCTGTTGTCAGGTTTCTAAAAGTCAAATATCGGTGTCCCTGTCTGCTTTTCCAACCTCATTTCATACCACTGCTCTCTTTCTCTTTTGGATTTCTTTAAAGTCGTTGTCAAAGTTTACTTTCTCCTTCCTTAGGTTTTTGCCCATTTTCCATCCCTTCCATTTCCCTGTGTCCAAACTCCCATGCCTGCAAATCACTACTCATCCTTAGGTCTCAGTTCAAAGTTCTCCCTCCTTTGAGAAACAAAGTCCCTAAAATAGGATTTTTATCATGTATTCTCATTATATCCCATACTTCTTCTAGCCTGACATTCATGACACTGTAAGTAATAACTTGACTAAATCATTACATATGTCCATAATATGTTCAAGAAGAAAGTTTACTTCTGGGCAATATGAATGTACATGAATTCCCAAGTTTCCTGCAAAACCCTTGTTTTCCTTTACCATCTGTTTATACAGAGTACATCCCTGATGGGAGTAAGGGGTCTCTACTGTATGGTCTTCCCACCTCTTCCTGCTTTTATTGTGCCTATCTGTTTAGCTTCTCCTTCAGTGATATCATCTGTTGTCCCCGAGGAGCTAGTGGGACAGTGTCATATTTTCAAGTCTGCATATCTTTAAAGATTAGTTTAGGCTCTTCAGGTACTTCACAGTGAAAAATTCTGATACAAACAGATCTTTCTCTGCTTAACCTGTTATAGCATAACTTGAGTGTGTTACTATGCTAATTCTTTGCTCCCCGAAAAACAAAATAGAAAATAAATAGAGGTGGAGGTAGAGAAATTTGTTTTGCCTCACCTGTTTAGTGTCCTTTTTTTCTTTCTGCTAGACTATTAGTTTTTGTTCTGACAGTGAATTCTGACTTAGTCACTGTTGTATCTCTATTACCAGATACATAATACATGCTTAATAAATATGTGTGAAGTAAATGAGTGAATGAATAAAAGATGGGAAGGATAGAGGAACAAATTAATTGTTGCCATATAGTGAGAGTTGTTGTATAGCATAGATATATAAAGGTATATAATATTCGAAGTGTTACAGAACCAGGCTGGAATGCTGGCGGAAAAACCAAGAGGCACTTGGAGATCTTGGAGATCTTGTTAAATAAATTGGAGATTTATTTAACACTGGTGAGCTCAGAGGAGACCGTTTCTCCAAAGATCTGAGTTCCAAATGAAGGGGGGAAGGGTAATTTATAGTTGTCGGCTTCCATATCTGTGGCAAGTTTTCGCATGCGCGGCAAACAGGGCAAGAAGAACCTGGAAGAGGGGTCTCTAAGCTAGAGTACAGAGCTTGTTTTAGTCCTGTTGGCCATCTTATGGTGTAAAACTTTATTCATTTTCCCAACATTCCCCCCTTTGATGCCTGTTTAGAAATCTTTTATTAGGCATCGTTTTTTAGCTCTAGGGGTTGGTACCCTCGGAGGGCTAAGATATGTGCTGCAGTTTGGCGAGCAACAGTGTTTTCAGTAAAACGTACCAGGGTATTTAGTATACAGGGGCTGATGGTCACAAGTAAAATTATGGAAAGGTGGGGCTCTGCCAGGTCAGGGAGCCAGGATGCCCAGGATCTGTGAGATCCCATCCTCTCCACTGACTGATATTTTCCTGTTGTCTGCGTTGAATTCTTTCCTTGAGTTCCTTAACCTTAGTCCTGACTATTCCTGATTGGTTTACAAAATAGCAACATTCCTCTCCCAGAAAGATACAAGTCCCTCCTTTTTCTGAAGTGAGGAGGTCGAGGGCTCACCTATTTTGGAGGGACACTGCTGCCAGGGAGTTTATTTGGCTTTGTAAGGTTCCCAGGGAGTCTGCCATCCATTCTATGTCCAGTTTGTTGGTGCAGCCTCTATTAGCCCAACATCAAGAGGAAAGATCAGGGCTATGACACAAGTAAGGGGCAAGGGCTGGCAGAGTTGCATCTGAACCCCTGGGCTCGGTCCACACGTTGATTCCTCAAGCTTCTGCCGTGCACAGGCCAGCCAGCTTCTGGGGTGTGGCTGGAGCAGGGCTGAAGATCTCAGGGGTCAGTGTCTTTTTGAGGGTCAGTTTAAGTGGGTTGACTGGATCTGGATCACTTCGCTAGGTTGAGGGTTCCTCTGAGTTGGCCTTCTGAACTCTGGAGTCATGGACCCATGGGGTGATACCTGAAACTGAATCCTCTATTTGGTTGTATATCTGTAAAGTCCATCTCCAAGTCTTCGAAAGGGGTGGGTTTCTGGTAACTGTCAGATCAGGTTTAAGGAAGATATGGTTTGCATATTTAGAGATCCATCCTGTTTTCCAGTTGTTTAAGTAATTATATGACCATGGGGTCTTATTATTATCCCCACAGAATAACAAGCACAGAAGATTATCTATACATGAAATACTGTGACAATTTTTCTGAAGTTTACCTCAAATTGTCTAGTTTAGGCAAACAACAAACATTTAAAGAAAATCAGAACTAGAATTTAACATCCATAATGGTGCATTGTTGAAGCATAGTTTTTCTCTCTAAACCCCCCTTTCCAGAGATAGCCAAATTGAGACCAATGCATTTGTAGAACAAGTCCAGTCTTAACAAACCTGGCCTGATTATTTACATAAGCTCAGCAGGAATAGTGATTGATCATGAGGATCTTTTAAAGTTTGCTTTGCTGGAAACTTTTATAAGGAATCTCTGGGTTGAACTTTTAGTAGCCTCTCCAGACCAGAAGCCAAGCCAAATACTTGCCATCAGACAGGCCTGCAATACCTGTAGAATTGGGTGAATTCCTCTTCATGAGGTCCCCAAGATATCCTGAGGTTCCTGCACCTGCCGGGAAGTGACTTTCTTTACTCACCTGATGAGGCTGCTGGGAACTCTGGAAGCAAGGTATCAGGCCAACATTTCCAAGGGGCTTTATGGCTCCATGTTTCATAAAGCCAACCTTAGTTCCTTAAAGCTGTCTGGTCATATCTGAGTCTATGAATGTCACTCTCAAATAAGACATTCCAGTCAAAGCCTTGGAAAAATAACCAGTATTTCCAATGGTGAACTGTTACAAGATGAACAGATTCTTATTAAATTTATGCAAACAATTGTAATTGCCTTGAAAGAAAGAATACTCACTGAGAGTTTTTGAATTTCAGGGGAGTTATAGAGAGAGAAAAGATAAATGCTTCAGTTTACAAATGAATACTTTATGACATTTCTGTATATCATAGATATCTTAAGAGAAAGTTTATTTAATTTAGAAGAGCAAACATTAGAGAACCAGCGATATTTTCAACAAGAATCACAAAACTATAATCTTCCTCAGTTCATTTAATTCCATGTTCCTAATTCTTGTTCAATTTGAATGCGGCTTTTTAGTTCTGGAAATTCTTACCCATTTTAGTATTAATCTTAAAGATGTGGAACATCTGTATTTGTCCCCAAAGTCCTTTTTATAAATCTCCTTGAAGAAGAAACACGTTTTGTGAGAAAATAAGAACAATTATAAATGACAAAATCTCAGAAATAGACATTGTTAAAGATATGATGAGAGTTCATTGTGATGCAATGACAAAGAAATTCGGTTATTTCTGTGACACATAACATTTCAAATAATCAGAATATTAAGTGTGACCTTATACCAAAAAATTAAAACTTTAGGAATTGCACATATATTTGGGCAGTTAGAGCATTTACCTGTGCAATACAACCTAAGGTTTACCATTGTATGACAGTGCTTTTCCAAGTAACTTAGCTTCCCAAATAAAAGGGCCTAATTGGTCAAAAAAGACTTCATTTACCATTTAAATCCCGGGAAGTTTGTTAAAACCATAGGAAGTTATAAGTACATCCTAAATAGGATTACAGGTCATTACAAATCTTAAAACTTTATTTATTCAACCAAGGTGGCAATAAAAGATCCTAAAGGTGAATGTATACCATTATATAGTTATTACCAAAACCTAGCTCCTTAAACATTGAGAAGTTTTAACTAAGTAATCAAAGACCTGATAAAGATGAAACCTAAAACTTTGGTTTTCGTGAAAGACAAACCTGTGTTTGCATTGTCTTATCAAGAGCAGATTAATAGTCCAAGAAAACTTTGTCATTTGAGCAGGAAAAAAAAGCAGAATTTCAAACTTATACCAGTGTACTTTTAAAATTCCATTAATCTCAACCTTAGTCCATCCTGAACACATATAAAATTTCTTTCCAAAGATTTCCCTTCATGAACCTTCTACAACTCTCCTTTGCCTTCAAACTTTGTCCCAAAGCCATTTCTCTGCAAATAACCAGTCTCATTTAGGACAAAATTATTTTCTTCTACTATCGACAAAAACAGATTTCCATCCCTTATATCTTTCTTACATACTTCCTACTTTCCTATATACAGGGTTGCTTTCCGTATTTCCATCAGTCTTAAATACACTTAGCAGAATTTTAACTCTTAGGAAACCTTAGTCTCCAATTGAGGACTTAGTAACCAACTGAGAGGTGTTTACACCAGAATTTTTTAGATGGTAAATTCATGAACCAATTAAGTACAAAGCATGCTTTCCATTAGGTCCAAATAGCCTTAATTTCTCTGCAATAAGAAGTTAAAAACACAAACCTATGTTCAGTAATCACAGCTTTAGCAATTTATTCTATTTGGAAAAGACCTAGATGTCCAAGGGGTGGACTTTACTCCTTGACCTTTGTTGCATCCACATGACTCCTGAAACAGAATGCTACAGGCACCAGTGACAGTCGCAACAAAGTTTATTACAATGAGAGGCAAGGCCGACTGATCGGGACCAACACTTTTGATAAGATTGTGGCCCCGAACAGCCGGGATACAGAGTTTTTAAAGCTGATCACATCGTTTTATCATTATCTGGGAACAGAACAGAGAAACAGTTCCCAGATGAGTTAGAAACAGTCGCCAGATGAGTCAGAAACAGTTATTGAATGAGGTGATTATTTTAGATTTTCTGCCGCTAAGTTGCAACCAGTGGATCTCCTTGACCTTCTCTGATGCTCTTTTTTTTGAGCTTTTGTTTCCTTCATTGGTAAAGCCTGATTCACAAGAGTATGAAGTATGATTTACAAGAGTAAAAGCAAGGCTGTTATCTTTTGACCTTTAGTGTCAGAACAAAGTTGTTATCTTTCAAGCTAAGCGTTAGCCCTACACTACAATTTAACCCTTACGCCTTGAGGATGAGAAGAGGAGCCAATGGTGCCTGAGGCACTGAGGAGGGTATAGGAACCAGTTATGTAGACCACACCCAGGGTGGTGCAGAAACAGCAGGGGGAGGGGAAGGCAGAAGAGGCAAGGTTCCAGTAGAAGGCAGAGAAGGAAAACCGAATTCAAAACCTTAACTCAGACAGAGGAGCAAAAACCATGTTTTTTTTTTCCCACCAAAGTGGAAATATGGAGTCCACATTAGGCCAGAGAAGACCAGGATTTTCCCCCCCAAAAAATGGAATTTCAGCAGCTGCTTGGGAACATTCCTTAAAGTCCCCATCCCGAGGTAGACTAACCACAGTTGGCTCCAATTATAGCTGTTAACCTGGGAAATGAGGGAGAATCCCTTACATCTATTAGGCAGAAGAACAGGGAGAGAGAGAGAGTCAGTGTCCCCTTCAGTCTGGTTCTATCTCAGCCAGAACAATAAGGTCCCTTTCTCAAGGTTCCTCCTGATATCAGCTGGGTTTCTGGGACTTTCCCTGGGTGGGACATTATTCTTTTAATGTCCTTTTTCCTTGCCGTGGGCTCATTGACCCCTTGCTAAGGAGGTTTGGGGCCTCCCCCCTTTTGGTGGCTAGACCTTCCCCATCCTTTTGTTGTGGTTCTTTTGTGCCTCTGGAGCAAATAGGATGTAAGCCTTGCATGGTCTTTTGTAATAATCCCCAGGGGACTGCCCTTGCTGCTGGCCATATTTATGGGCTTCTCAGTCCCTGTTCTGATCCCCCAGGGGAGAGCCTCTTTGTACTGGCAGATGTGGACTGGCATCTGGAGAGCACCTGTGCCTGGTGAGGGTGCAATCTGGCTCCTGGACCTTGTTGGGGAGGGTTCTCCAGGTCCGGAAGGGGAGGAGAGATGGGCAGCATTGGCCGTGGCTGCAGTGAGGAGACAGACAGGGGAGGAATTTCAAGCTCAGGGCAGCAGGGAGGGAGCCCGGTGAGTCATAAGGTGGCAGAAAGATGGGATCTTCCTCCAGGTCTCCTGCAAGCACTAGGGGAGTGGTGGGTTGCTTCTTTGGTTCCCTGGGTGAGTCTCCGGATAAGTTTGCTAAAACCTTTGCCTGAATCGCACCCAAGACGGAGGATTTCGGGCAATTTTAAGCCAGGAGTTGATGTATGGAAATTGATCAGGGTGACCTGGGTCTCAGGAGACAACATGCCAGATGCAGTGGACCATTGGGACATCCAAGGTTCCCTCAGAGGGCCCTCTTACACCAAAAGTGGGCCATTCTAACTAACATAGGGTCCTTAACATGTGAGGGTTATCTTAATTCCATAGTCTCTCAAAAACCCCTTTTTTTTGCTTTGTCCTGACCCCATAATGTTCCCATGAGGCAGAGTCACAAAGACAGAGGGATAGGGGTGCCCCCTCTAATGAACAGCCCAGTCATCTGCCCATCTGGCCATGTCCTGAAGGAACTTGGGTGAGGCTTAGCCATAGTGTCTCAGCTTTGTGACTTACGGTTGGAAACTATTCTGATGCCACCATAGACTGTATGCCATTCACCATGGAATCACAGATGAGCTCACTCAGACTCTGTGGGCTTTTGGGGACCTTATGGGTGCCCACCCGTGGAGCCACAGAATTGAACTTGGCAGGTAAGCTAGACCGAGTCGCACATTCACACTCACATACACACCAGAAGTTATTACATTCCCTCCTACAGAATTCCTACCTGTGAGATCTCTGAGGTCTCCAGGGAGTGATCAGGTCCCCCTTCCACTCTTGCAAGTGGGCCTGGCTAGATTGGGCCCCAGCCTTACTGGTTCTGATGTTGGATGCAGGTCCTCACATGCCAAGTCTCCTCCAGTCTGGCAGGAGTGGTGGAGTGGGACCGGGCTGAGGTGACCGAGTGAGAGACTGCTGAAATTCAGGCAGGGTGCGTCTTCTCCCTTGTGATTGATTCCTCATTCCATCACTGCCTCACCGTTCTCCCAAACTGGTGGCAACAATAGGCCAGTGTGGTTGGGTTTCCTGGTCAGGGAACCAAATATGTTACAGAATCAGGCTGGAACCCTGGCGGAAAAACCAAGTGGCACTCGGAGATCTTGGTGGATTGGAGATTTATTTAACACCTGTGGGCTCAGAGGAGACCCTTTTTCCAAAGATCTGAGCTCTGAATGAAGGGAGGAAGGGTAGTTTATAGTTGTCAGCTTCCATTTCTGTGGCAGCTTTTCGTGCATGGCAAACAGGGCAAGAAGAACCCAGAAGAGAGGTCTCTAAGCTAGAGACCAGAGCTTGTTTCAGTCCTGTTAGCCATCTTATGGTGTAAAAGTTTATTCATTTTACTAACAAAAGAAATTATGTATTATAGTTTTGTGAATCCTAAAACAATATACAGCTACTTTGGCAAAACACTAGTAAGCCATACAATGCAGTGGTTCTTAAACTGTGGTCTCTGGACCAGCACCATCAACACCATATCACCATATCGAAATTTATCAGAAAAGTACATTTTGAGTCCCACCCTAGACTTACTGAATCAGAAACTGGTGATGTGGCTCAGTAATCTGTTTTATTAAAATCAGTTCTTCAGGTGATTTTGGTGCATGATAAAATTAGACAACCACTGCTTGTAAAGGATGAAAAGTGGAGTGTGACTTGGCCTTTACCTTTGTAAAGCTTCTGTGTAGGGAGATAAAACATATTTATCAGTGAGCTATAAGAGCTCACATGGAGCTATAAGAATCACAAGATAAATGCAAAGTGCAAAGGCAATAAAGGGAGGAAGGGAGAAATGACTTTTGGTGACAGACGCTTCAAGGAGAAGGAAGCTTTGAGGCGGAACTGCTGAGTCAAGGTCCATAAAATACTCTAGATGAAAAGAAAAACAAAATAAACAAACAAAACCCATGTAAACCCAGAGCAAAACAAAGAAAATCCAGCAATTACTCTAGACATAAAAAGGCAGTTTGTAATATTTAAGACGTAAACTTTGCAGTTAGTCATATGTGATTCCTATCCTGGCTCCAACAGTTATGAACTAAACAAACCCGGGGAAACTTCTTAACCTTTCTCTTCCTGAGTTTCTCTTTTGTAAAGTGAGTAAAATAATAGTACCTATTTCATAGAATTGTTTGGAATAGTAAATGAGGTAATGTATACACATTGCTTAACTTGCAATCATAAAGTCTTGAAAATAGTACTTATTATTATTACTAACACAAAAATAGACTATTAAAGTTGAAAAATTAGGTAAGGTATCTTCATCTAGCAGCCAGGAAGAATTTACATCTGCTATCTCCTAGATACAGTCTTTTTTTAAAAAAAAATAATTTTAACATTTATTTTTAAGGCATTAAAAAAACATCAAATTTGAAAATACAGTACAAAAGTTTTTATCTCTTGCAACATTCGAGTGTAAGTGGTCAACCTGTTGTTTCATCTTCTCCTAAACACATTAGTGCATATTTCCTGGGAAGAAAGACATTCTCCAGTATAACTGCATTGTGACCATCAAAATCAGGAAATTAACAAATGTCCCAATACAGTGTGCTTTATAGCAAAGAATTCAGTTTATCATCACACATTGCCTTTAGTTGTCCTGTCTTCTTAGTTCCTTAATTCTGGGACATTTCCTCAGTCTTTACTTGTTTTTCATGACTGACACTTTTTTTTTTTTAATATTTTTATTTTTGAGAGAGAGAGAGAGAGAGAAAGAGAGAGAACAAGTGAGAAAGGGGCAGAGAGAGAGAGAGACACAGAATCCAAAGCAGGCTTCAGGCTCTGAGCTGTCAGCACAGAGCCAGACATGGGGCTCGAGCCCATGACCTGTGAGATCATGGCCTGAGCCAAAGTTGGAGGTTTAACTGACTGAGCCACCCGGGTGCCCCTCATGAATGACACTTCTAAAGATAGGAATATCACAGAAGCAAGGCTGTGTTCTTTTCATTCATCCTATTAGGTGGTACATGATTATATTTGTTCCATTTACTGATGATGTTTATTTTGAACACTTGATTGAAGTTGTGTTCCAAATTCTGGGCTTCTCCATTGTGAAGTTACTCTTTTCCCTTTGCTATATATTAACATATACACACATTTACATCTGTAGCAATACCTATATCTTTTGAAAACCGTGAGATCACACTGATGCCTCCAGTTCTAACCCAGTTTAACATAGTTCATTATTATTTTCTCCATTTCCATATTTTGAGTCCCTTTCCTGATGCTCTCAGTATCCCTATGTTATTTACTTATTTGATCAATCTCCCTATATGTAAACAATTTTCTGTTACCACTGCCACAGATGCCCCCTCACCAAATTTAGCCTCTTACAAACTAGGCCTCTCTAGCCTCTACTCCTCTGCATAGACAGTCTCCTCACCCTGCTTAACGGTGGTTTTGACCCCATGCTCTAACATTATCTAACCTGTTTAGCCTTCTTCAACCTGTTTTGGTTTCAACAGCTTATCAGGCTCAGCTTCTCAGCCTGTATAGATCAGCTCTGGGCTGCTTTTACATGTAGAAAGCCTCTTCACCTTGCTTGATCTCTAGTACCCTGCTCTGGGCCACCAAAGCTCCTTTGCTCAACTTCTACCAACCAGAATAGACCTTGCTGTACTTTACCTAATGGCTTTTGGATTGAATTGTCCAGGAAGAGGATGGAAGGGAAGGGAAAAGGAGGAAGGGAGTGGGAAGAGGAAAAGGAAAATGAGAAGAGGGGTTCATAAATGCATTTTTCAATAAAACTAGAGCAAGTATTACTATTTTCCAAAGATTGTGAGTGGAACTATTACCATGAAATTTTCCTTGTCTGGGAAACTTCTGATTTGATTATAGGGTCTGATGTGGCTTTCCAGCCGCTTCAAGATTATTGAACAACATTAGGGAGTCTGAGAGAGCAACAGAGTTTCCTGTCACACTTGTGGACTGCAACAGATTGGATGGTTCTTGTACCATAAAAACCTGTCATCCCCAGTCTGGCTTTCCACTCTCACTTCAGAACAAAAGGCCCTATAATTTATTTAGCCAATACAAAAATAAGCTAATAATAGCTTAAATACATAAGGTAGCATATTTTCTAATCTGTATTTCTGTATTTGGGGATATAATTTTGTCTGATATTTGGACACAAAATTTTCTCTGATATACCCTTTAGATATTGAGGAAGTTGGGAAGAAAGGAATGGCATGTTCAAAGGCTCTATATTGTAGTTTTTGCAGTTTTACTTAAGCAATACATTTTAATAAGATTACTTGGCACAATGGAGCACAAGCTTAATATAACATAATGGATATGATTATACCTGCGCTATAATGATATGCATATGATAGCTAACTTTATATAATTAATGTAATTTATACACTATAGTGAATTATAACATAATTATGTTATTTATATATAATAATGTAATTAAATGTAATGGAAATTATGCCATAATTATAATAAAATACCATAAATTTTATAGGAGTATATTTTCAACAATTTGACAGCCTAAAGTTGATCTTTCAGATAAATTGGTATTCTGGTACTGAAGAGTAGTGTTCTTTTTGAAATTAGCCATCAGCTGTCACTTCTTGGACCAATTCCAAATGAAGTGATTACAGACTGCCATTTGAATCAATCTTTATGGAACAGTGGAATGTGACACTTTTCTCAAGTTTATGTTAGGTGTTTAATCTGCCAAAAGAAGGACTAGGCTTTTGGTATTTATGAAGAAAGGTTTATACAGTCTTGTCTTATGGTTCAGAACTTTATGTCCAAAATGGGAAAAAAGTAAAGAAGTGAAAACCAAAAATAATATTTTGGCAAATTGTATTAAGTTGTGTAAGAGTCCCTCTATACCAGATTTAAAGAGATGAGAGGGACACTTTCTTTTTGCATATCAGATACAGAATTTTATTTTCCTACTTAACACATGTCTCTGTGGACAACTTCTCCCTGTAGACTGAATACTGTTCTGGCCTCATTTAACTGGTTAATTGGATTCATTATGAAATTGCATAAAATCACAATTAAACAGAATATTAAGTAAACCTATATTTATGTGTCTGACAGTAAAATTTCCCCCACAGTCTTATCTCTTATTCCATACCTATCTTGCCATCGTCTTCCCTTCTGCTTCTTATTTTTTGTTTGCTCCAATTCCACAGGAAAAAACTGTTACAATATTATTGCATAATTATTATTTGTTGAATACTGTGTTCATGGCATGTGTAAAGCAAACCTGAGAAGCTATTGATGCCAATAAAGTCATCTGTAGTAATCTCTTTTTAACATTTAATTGTCTCCAAACTTAACTATGCTGACAATCTGTAGCTACCTCTATATAGAAGCATCCTTGCCTCCCTGTGGCATTCATCAGCTAGGAAGATATGGTCCCTGGAGCCCAGACTCTCATTCTGTTTGAGTTTTTGCTGATGGAGAGAGAAGCGAAATAGCTTCTGCTAAGCACTGTGCGGTTGCGATTAAAGTATTCTTGGTAACAGGACTTGGAAAGTTTTTGAAAGAGTTCCTTAGGTTTGATTTTCCTTCCATCTGGTGATCTGAAGAAGTTCCTAAATGATATGCTAGTCATGCATTTACAATGAGATATGCTTGTTTTAGCATTGATACCATTCAATTAACCCACAATGTTCCATTAGGCAGATTACTGCTGCATGTTGTAGCAAAAACAGTGTAGGCTTTTTCATCAAACATAGATTCCAATCCTAGCCTTGCTGCTGCACAGCCTGGTGACCTTGTGCAAGTCTCAGTTTATCTCTAAAATAGGTGTAATAATAATGCTTCATAGATATTTAAGGTTTTTAGGGGGTGTACAGGAAGTATGCAGGAATATGGAATTTAAAACTGTACTAGGATCATATAATATTACTTATAGTTGCTCGTCAGTCCAAGATTTATAGAGTTTACATGGTAAATCTTTGTGAAAGAAAAAGTATTTTTAACATTCCTGTGTCTTGGATGATTGATGTGAAATTGAAGGTTAATTATCTCCAAGATATAGAATAAGACACACCTGGTGGTGGTTTGGGAGTTTATGTGCTGGTAAAAGGTAGCTGATTTGCATTAACAATAGCTTGAGTTTATTTAGTGCCTGCTTTTTGAGCAGCTTGAAGTATCACACTTATTCATCAAAGAGATATTTTGAATTAAAATTTGTTTTAGGGGTTGTATTTTTAAAAACATTTTTGGAGGAAAAAATACTGTGTGTTGCTTCATGCACATTTGACTGCATTTCTATTAAAATTTCCGTTTCAATTAGCTATATATATTTATTTTACTTATAAATAACAGTTTTCTGCCTCCTCAAGTATTAATTCTATTTCACTATTCCAAGTGTCTGCATCCTGACTGTTCTAGAAGAAATGACTGCTATCTAGACATATTCTGTGTTTAGGTTTCCAATATTTAATGAGACTTCGTGTGTACATGGCATTGTTCAAAGATGATGCTATTAATCAAAAGAATAACAGCTAGCATTCCTTGAGTACATTCTATGTAGCTGTTTAACACTTTGTAGTGCTTATATATGTAAATTTTTTAAGTGAAGAAACTGAGGCTTAGAGAAAAATTTAGTAAGTAGCAGAGCCACAGCCTGTTTGTCTGACAAGCTCATGCTTTACTCCTGGATTATTACATTACTTCCCTTACGTTCCATTGATCTTCTACCTCTTCACATTCTGTACTTTAAACTTTGTTTATCTTTGAGTCTATTGCCTCTGATTTTTTTTTATTTATGTTATTGGATATTTCTCAATTCCATGCTTATCCACAATATATCCTAGTTGCCTTACCATTTTTAAAAATGTTCTGTTTTGAGATAGTTTCAAATCTCTGTACTAACAGAGAGCTCCTATATACTTACTTTATCCAGATTTCACCAATTGTTTACATTTTTCCCTGTTTATCATTTTCTCTATATGTGTGTCTTTTTCTTTGTGTTTACATATACACAGATACACACACACACACATACATGTATGTACATATTACCAATAAACACTTTGAATGTGAGTTGGGGATATTAGTCCCCTTTATCACTAAATACTTCCATGTATACTTCCTAAAAACAAGCATATTCTCTTACATATAGCACAGTTATCAAAATCAGGAAAGTTAACATTGATATAATGCTATTATCTTATGCACAGTACATATTCAATTTCATTGGTTGTCTCCAAAATATCTTTTACAGCTCTATTTTCCCAGTCCAGGATCTATCCAGGATCACACATTACATTTAATTGCTGTGCCTCTTTGGATCCCTTTAATCTGCAATACTTCATCCACCTTTCTTTTCTTTTTTCTTTTTAAAATAAAAACATTGGTTTTGGAGGTAAGGTAACACAGTGATAAGTAGTGCCTTAATAAACCATGTGGAGGAGGATGTTGTGTTTATTTTCTAATTGGAATAGAATCAAGGGTAACGACTGAAGAGGCAGCCAATGGCGAAAGTGAGTATGGCCTGGGAGGCTAGCAGACTGCCCAGATGTGTCCTACAAGGAGTCAATCTCTTCATGGGGGCAGCAGTCTGTGAAGTCTGATCTTTAGTTTGGTAGGCTTAAAATTAAACTTTGCTAGAATAGCAAGGTGACTGGCCTTCTAGAGACTGACTACAAGAGTTGTAGTCACAGAACACTCTAGCCATCAGTATATAATTTTAAGTCATTAGTGAATTCTCTTCCTCTAGACTAGTCTAGCCCAGAGCCTTTCTTTTATTGATCTTGACATTTTATTAGATTATAAGCCACATATTTGTAGTACATCCTACTTTGGTTTTATCAGATGTTTCCTTATGGTTAGATTCAGTTCATTCATTTTTGGAAGGAGTATCACAGAAATGATGCCGTGTTGATCTTGGTGCATGATAATGGGAGGTGTCAGTTTAATATGTGGAGAGATACTATTAGACTATGTAACATTATGTTCCTTGTCAAATTTTTACCTACTACTTGCGGTGTCCATTAATGATTTTCTAATTCTATCATTTCTCCTGTATTTATTAGCTGGGGTTCTACTGTAAGGAAGAGCTTTCTCTTTTTCTTTCTCTTTCTTTCTTTCTTTCTTTCTTTCTTTCTTTCTTTCTTTCCTTCTTTCCTTCCTTCCTTCCTTCCTTCCTTCCTTCCTTCCTTCCAGATGTACTCATGGATTCTTATTTTTTTCAGTAGGTTATAATCTGCCACTATTAAGTTATTTTAATGCTCAGATTGTTCCAGATTTGGTCTGTAGGAGCCCCTTTAAAGTCTGTGAAGTGACTTTAAAGTGACTTGTGTGTCCTTTGCTATGATCCCATAATTTTTCATCACTTCCTTAACATTTTGCTGCAAAAGAATGTCCCAGGTTCATCTTATAATTTTCCTGCTCTAACATTCAAGTGAAACTTTCTCCAAAAAGTCCTGCCCTATTTAATATTTTGAAAACAAGATTGCCTCCCTCATCCTTCCTTTTCTTCCTCCCTTCCTTCCTTCCTTCCTTCCTAACTTCCTTCCTTTCTGTGTGTGCTTTGTCTAGGCATAGAAAAAGCACAATCATATCAGAACATTGTGCAAATTTGCTGGAACCTTTGTGTGTAAGCTTTCCTTCATTCTCTTATCTTGCCTTTTCAGTAGCTATTTTGATTGATTATGTGTTAGTCTCTGGACTCTGGGTTTCACACATATCCCTGTTTTGGTTTAGCCTCTTTTGTTCCCTATCTTGGTACTTGATTTGTGCCTACTACTGACCTTGCTTCCACTCTCTATTCTTGGCTGTGAAATTTAACTTATATTTTCTTTTCATCCACATTTAATTTTAGCCTACTTCTCATATTCAACTCCATTCTTCTAGTCCTGGGTAATATCCTTAAAGAATCTTCTCTGGCTGCAGGCTTAAGATTAGGACACTTGCTACACTGATAAAGCCTTTACTGGCAATTCTGTTTTTTTTTTTTTTAATGTTTATTTAATTTTGAAAGAGAGAGAGGGAACAAGTGGGGGAAGGGAAGAGAGAGATGGAGACAGAGTCTGGCTAGGCTCTGAATTGTCAGCACAGAGCATGATGCTGGGCTCAAACTCACGAGCTGTGAGATCATGACCTGAGCTGAAGTCAGACGCTTAATCGACTGAGCCACCCAAGTGCCCTGGGAATTGTTTTTGCACTTCATTGTCTAGTTCTTGGACTCAAATGGACCAGGGAAAAGATAATTTTTTTTTTTTTCAGGAGAGAAAGTAAGGTGTCTGGGTGCAACATAAGGAAATTGCATATGAGCATTTATCTGGCTCTCCAAACAGAACCAAGTATTCAGGAAAGACTAATGGAACACCAAGACTGCACTCTGTAACATCTTTAAATATAGCAAGATCAACTGTGTTATACTGTTCAGCTGAATTAATTATCACATATGTGATATGGAAACCCTACAGGGAACAAGAGATGCTAGAAGAAGCATAAGGCATATATTTTAAAAGAAGGCACATCTTACAAAGATTACCATCTTTTATTGAGGGTGTAAGGCAAGAATCCTCAGCTGATTTCAGTGAATTCCTGGGATTAAACAGTTTTGGGGAGTTATGGCCACATGTGCCAATCACAGAAACTAACCAACATTAATAACAGGCTCCAAGGAGGTTTTTGCTTGGCAGGGGTAGAGGTGGCTACAATTGTCCCCATCAATACTATACCTCACAAAATGAAAACTGGGATGGGAGGAAGCAAAAAGAGCTTTTCCCTAGTCACTCTTATTCCAGCCTGTGAGCTAATAGATAAGAAAGTATGCAAATATGTTAAACATTCTGCATTCTGGTTACTTTTTTGTTTTACTCTAGTTAAGTAGAAAATTGCAGAGCAATGTGTGAGTCATATAAGAAAAAAGTTTCATGATTTAAGAGTCATATTTTCATGATTTAATTCAAGTCAGGTAAGGAAATCCATTCTCCATCACTTACCATAGTCACATTTTGTCCAATGAATTTTGGTCATTTCCAAAAAATCCCCAAATCTTCCTTATATGAAAAAAGACTTGCCACTTCTGAGAATGAGGATATTCAAAATAAATTCTTCAGATGCTTGAAGACACTTCTCAAAGAGGAATTCTAAGGGTCTTCTGAGGATATAGCAACATCATTGAAATAAATATGCCATGTTGGAATGTCTGTGCTTGGACGGAGATGAAATATCTTAAGTATATGAGCTTTTAAGGGTGTGCTTAAACAGACAATCCTATTTTTAGTGGATGCCCTTGATCATGCTATTTGACATTTGAAGACCTAATGTTACAGAATCATCATCTCATTAGGTTGAAAAAAAAGAGAGAGATTAGACCAAGTAGAGACTGTTTCAGATATCACCTAGAACTTGATTTTGTTTGTTTTAATGTGTCCTAAAGTCAAAGTACTGAAATATAGCTCCTTTTATTTAAAAAAAATTAATGTTTATTTACTTTTGAGAGAGAGAGAGAGAGAGAGAGTGCAAGTGGGGGAGGGGCAGAGAGAGAGGGAGACACAGAATCCAAACAGGCTCCAGGCTCTGAGCTTTCAGCACAGAGCCTGACGTGGGGCTTGCACCCACAGACCATGAGATCATGACCTGAGCTGAAGTCAGACACTCAACCAACTGAGCCACCCAGATGCCCCTGAAATATAGTACCTTTTAATTGAGTTTCTAGCTAGTTGAATCTGAATCAGTTTAGTCAATAATATTTACTGAGTATTTATTATTATTATTATTATCATTATCATTTTTCAATCAATGGGCAGAGTTCTTCTCTTGACAATTGGATCCTCTTAATGAGATTTTCCCCCATCCTTCTGTACCCCCCTCACCCCCACCCCAACTCTGAAGAAGATGAGTATTGTAAGAATTCAGCAAGGATATTTGAAATAAGAGTATGAAAACTTGGGTTCTAATTCCATAGGTGCTATTTCTTAGGTCTAGTGTTACTGGTGGATCATAAGTTGGTGGATCACCTGGGAGCTTTTTAGAAATACAGAGATTCAGGTCTGACTCGACCTTTAATCATAATTTGAATTTAACAAGATCCCTAGATGATTCAAATTCATGCATACGTTAGAGTTCAAGAACCCTTATCTGTAAATTTGACAATAATTTATAAGCTATTTCAAAAAACAATTGTGAGGTCAAAATGGGTATGCCTTCAAGAATTTGAGGAATTTGACTCTTTCCTCAGAGGTGGCAAAACTTTTTTATTTATGGGAGGATTTTGCCAAATAAAAAGTGCCAGCAGTTGTAATCAAATTGGTTAAGTCACATAGAAACATAATCTAAAGAATGTGCAGGTTTTCTGCAGTCCTTAGTGTGAGGAGATTTGCCTTTATTCTATGGTTTTTATTTTATTTGAGACTTCAATAGAGAGGGAATGCAAATAAACTAAAATTAGCAAGCATTCATTGTGTGCTTACCAAATGTAAAGAATGAGGCTAGATAGTAGACAGTAACATGATTGGCTAGGACATCATCTTCACTCCTAAAGGCCTTACCTGGAATTTAAAAATGACTTACTGAATTGAAATGTTGAATTGAGAACAGGTGGGTGAACAACTACTTGTAATACAAGGTAGAATGATAACTATTAAAAGGATCTAAGCAATACATTGTGGGAATGGGAGGAGAGAAGCAGCATTGCCCACCTGCTGCCACAACTCCCCAAACCAGCATTTTTCCTTTTTGATGGTAGCTGCTTGGTGTTTGTACTCTTACCCACATCCCACTCAATTGAACTCCATTTTAGTAAGAATGGTTTCTGTGCTGAAGACATTGCATATTCAGATCTCCGACGTCAAATATTCTTTTTTTTTTTTTTTTTACGTTTATTTATTTTTGAGACAGAGAGAGACAGAGCGCGAGTTGGGGAGGGGCAGAGAGAGAGGGAGACACAGAATCTGAAACAGGCCCCAGGCTCTGAGCTGTCAGCACAGAGCCCGGTGCAGGGTTCGAATCCACGAACCCGTGAGATCATGATCTGAGCCGAAGTCGGACGCTGAACCGACTGAGCCACCCAGGCGCCCCTCAAATATTCTTTTTAAAACACATATAGTAGTGGGAGTGGGCATTGAAGGAGAAGTAAGATTTCCATGTGTGGGAAAGGGCATCCAGGCCTAAGGAAGTGTGAGCAAGAGATAGTGAGTGCCTCAACTCTGGCCCTGGGGTGGACCAGAAGTGACCAGAAGTGGTGGTGGGGATAGGAGAGGATCCTATCAAAAAGATATGCTTGGAAGGTGCCAAACAAATATAGATTAGGCCTTAAAAAAATACAGCTGACTAAGCAAGAGTAAAAAATGACATTGGTTGTAGAATTGTCTTCAAATTTAAATAATCTTTGACTTAATTGAAGTTACCTTTTTCCTCTCTAGTGGTTGATTAGGTAGGAATGCTAAGTAGACAAAAGATGAAATAGACTATGAACATATTATCAGGCTTAGAGATCATAAGTTAATTAAGATTTTCAAATTTAACATGAAAGTACTGTCCATAGCATTTTCCTAAGTATGATTAAGTCACTGCTATCTGTTATGTTTCAAAGTATATCTTGTTGGTATGTATCTTTAACATAAATATGATAAATATACTTCCATTTCTGGATAATTTATACACCTAATACTTCAAAATTTGGCAACTTGTAAATGCTGCTTACAAACAGTGTTTACATCCTTAACGTCA
Source organism: Prionailurus viverrinus (assembly GCF_022837055.1). Lineage (NCBI taxonomy): Eukaryota > Metazoa > Chordata > Mammalia > Carnivora > Felidae > Prionailurus > Prionailurus viverrinus. The sequence goes on from NC_062570.1 coordinate 47,472,838, forward strand.
ATGCAAAGAAAAAGCATCTTGAAATTTGAAAAAAATTGTTTTTACAAGTCATTATTCATTAGGGAATATACAGCTTCAGAAATATTTACAGGGATTCTTTTTTCTTTTATGTTTAATTAATACTTGAGACCAGGTAATGTCTTTGGATTCCACTTTTTTAAAAATTTTTCTTAATGTTTATTTATTTTTGAGAGACAGAGAGAGACAGAGCATGAGCAGGGGAGGGGCAGAGAGAGGGGGAGACTCAAAATCTGAAGCAGGCTCCAGGCTCTGAGCTGTCAGCACAGAGCCAGATGCAGGGCTCGAACTCAGGAACCATGAGATCATGACATGAGCCGAAGTCAGCCGCTTAACTGACTGAGCCACCCAGGTGCCCCGAATTCCACTTTTTTTTATTCCTTATTCTTCTGACTTTTGTCAACCCAATTAGTACCCTATCATCCCTTACTATATTCAAATATCTGAGAAAGATTTATGTCTGTATGACTTTTATCTTCCTTTTATTTTTATATTTATTATTGAAGTGTAGTTGACATATTTTGCTCAGCTATAGTGTTGCTATATGCTCAACATAGTGTTGTAACAATTCTGTACATTTCTCTATTACTCAGTGCTCACCACAGTAAGTATAGTCACCATCTCTCACTATATAACAGTATAACATTATTATAATATTATCGACTATATTCCCTATGCTGTACTTTTTATCTCTGAAACATTTATTTTATAACTGGAAATTTGTACGTCTTAATCCCCTTCGCCTATTTTGTTCATCCCCCCCCGCCAATCACCCACCATTCTGGCAACCACCAGTTTGTTCTCTATACTTATCAGTTTGTTTCTGTTTTTGTTTGTTTGTTTTTGATTCCACATATAAGTGAAATCATATGGTATTTGTTTTTCTCTGTCTGACTTATTTTACTTTGCATAATACCCTCTAGGTCCATCCATATTATTGCAAATGGCACAATAGCATTCTTATTTATGGCTGAGTAATATCCTATTGTGTATTATACCACATCTTCTTTATCCATTCATCTATTGATGGACACTCAAGTTACTTTCATACCTTGGCTATTGTAAACAATGCTGCAATGAACACAAGGATGTGTATGTATTTTCAAATTAGTGTTTTTGTTTTCTTTGGATAAATACCCAGGAGTGGAATTACTGGATCATAGGGTACTTCTATTTTTAATTTTTTGAGAAACCCCCATACTCTTCCCACAGTGGTTGCATCAATTTATATTCCCACCAATAGTGCACAAGGGTTCCTTTTGATCCATGTGCTCACCAAACACTTGTTCTTTAAATTTTTATTTTATTTTATCAAAAAATTAACTTTCTTTATTTTGAGAGAGAGAGAGAGAGAATGAGTTTGCAAGCAGTGGAGGGGCATAGAGAGAGGGAGACAGAGAATCCCAAGTGGGCTCTGCACTGTTAGTGCAGAGCCCCATGCAAGGCTCAAACTCATGAACTATGAGATCAGGACGTGAGCCAAAATCCAGAGTCAGGTGTTTAACTGACTGAACTACCCAGGTGCCCCCATTTTTATTTTTATTTTTTTATTTTAGAGAGAGTGCATGAGTGGGAGAGAAGGGGGTGGGGAGAGAGAGAGAGGAAAGAAAGAGAGAGAGAAACTTCAAGCAGATTCCATGTTCAGTGCAAAGTCCAACATGAAGCTTTATCCCACGACCCTGGGATCATGACCTGAGTCAAAATCAAGAGTTGGGCACTCATCCAACTGACCCACTTGTTTTTTGTTTTGTCTTTCTTTCTTTCTCTTTCTTTCTTTCTCTCTCTCTTTTTCTTTCTTTCATTAGTAGACACTTGAATTGGTGTGAGATGATATCTTATGGTTTGGATTTGCATTTCTCTGATGATGAGTGATGTTGAGGATCTTTTCATGTGTCTGTTGGTTATCTGTATGTCTTCTCTGGATAAATGTCTGTTCATGTTTTCTGCCCATTTTTTAAATTGGAATTTTTTGGTGTTGAGTTATATTTTTTAATATATTTTGGATATTAATCCCTTGTCGGGTATGTTGTTTGCAAATATCTTCTCTCATTCAGTAGGTTGCCTTTTCATTTTGTTGATGGATTCCTTTGTTATGCAAAACCTTTTCATTTTGGTAGTTGCAATAGTTTATGTTGCTTTTGTTTACTTTTCCTGATGTAGACCTATCCATAAATATGTTGCTAAGGCCAGTGTCCAAGAGATTACTGCCTATGTTTTCTTTTAGGAGTTTTATGGTTTCAGGTCTTATATTTAGGTCTTTAATCCATTTTGGGTTTATTTTGTGTATGGTGTAAAAAAGTGGTCCAGTTCCATTCTTTTCATGTAACTGTCCAGTTTTCCCAACACCAGTGGTTGAAGAGACTGTCTTTCATTGTATGTTCTTGTTTCCTTTGTCATAGATTAATTGACCATATAAGTGTGGATTTATTTTTAGGTTCTCTATCCTATTCTATTAGTCTGTGTCTAGTTTTGTGCCAGTGCCATACTGTTTTGATTACTATAGTGTTGTAATATATCTTGAAATTTGAGATTGTGAAACCCACAGCTATTATTCTTCCTCACAATACCTTTGGCTATTTTGGCTCTTTTGTGGTTTCATGAAATATTTAATATTATTTGTTCTTTTTATCTTTTGTTCTTACACATTTTCCAAGCTGACTTCACAGTTACTTTATTGCCAGTGGCAAAATAAAGTTGTAACTTGGTGTAAAATTTGAGTATTTTTAAGTTTTCTATGTAAATCTTGCTATTTATGAAACACTTAAAATTTTTGTTATTTAAAAAATATAATACATACAAGAGAATATGTGTGATTTATAGATAATACATGCAGCATAATAAAACAATAAGCATTTCTGGAATCACAATCCAAATCTAGAACTTGACCATTGCTATTTGCATCTACCTGTGTTCCTCCCTCACCCCATTTTCTTGCCCACCTCTTCTGCTGAGGTAATTATATCTTTTCATGTGCTTCTTTGTTTTGGTCTAAATATTTCTTCACATATATATATATATATATGTATATATATATATATATATACATATATATATATATATATATGTATGCCTAAAAATACATATGTAGTTTAGTTTTGTGTGTTTGTGAACTTTACAAAAATATTTTTATGCTGAGACTTGCTTTCATCATTGAGCATTGTTTTCAAGATTTATTCATGTAATTTCATGATAACTGGAATTTATTCATTTTCACTATTGCATAAATTCTATTTTGAGAATATGCCACATTTATTCATTTTCCTTTTGATGGACATTGGACTGGTTCATAATTTTTTGCTATTATGATCTCTGCTACTATGAAAATTTTGGTTTGTTTCCTGGTGCATATGTGCAAGAGTTCATTTAAGATGTGTACTGGGTAGTAGAAATGTTAGATTTAGGAGAAATAAATGTTCAATTTTACAAGATAAGACAAGATTATTTTCTTAAGTGGTTATAGCAATTCCACTCATCAGGAATAAATAAAAGTTGCTATTGATCCATATCTTTTTCTTTTTTATTAATTTTTTAAATGTTTAGTTATTTTTGAGAGAGAAAGAGAGCGCAAGCAGGGGAGAGGCAGAGAGAGAGGGAGATACAGAATCTGAAGCAGGCTCCAGGGTCTTAGCTGTCAGCACAGAGCCTGACATGAGGCTTAAACTCTCGAAACATGAGATCATGACCTGAGCTGAAGTTGGGCAGTTAACTGAAGAGCAACCCAAATGCCCCTATATCTTTTTATTTTTATCAGTGATGTACATTTCCTTCACTGTGAAATGCCTGTTCATACTTTTGACCCATTTTTCTTCCTTTTCACTTATATGTCTTTTCCTTTTTGATTTGTTGGGCTTTGCATATGTAGATACTGTTCCTTTGCCTATGTGTGATGAAAATGTCTCCTCTAAATTCATATCTTGTCTTTTTCACTTTCTTTATTGAAGTGTAATTGATACATAATAAACTACACATGTGGAGTGCATGGTTTAATATGTTTTGAAATATGTATATTTTAGTGCAACTATTAGCACAATCAAGATAGTAAACATATACATTGCTGCTTAAAGTTTCCTCTTGTCCCTTGATAATCCCTCCCACTCACCTGTTCCTGCCAGCCTTCACCCCAACCCCCATTCCTAGGCACCACTGAATTTTTTTTTCTGTCAATATAGAGTTTGTATTTTCTAGAATTTTTTTAACTGGTATAAAACATGCACTCACTTTTGTCTGACTTTTTTCACTTGATTATTTTGAGATTCATCTATGTTGTGTGTATCAATAGTTTGTTACTTTTTATTGCTGAATAGTATTTTACTGTATGGATATTTCACAATGTGTTTATTCATTCATCTATTGACAAACATTTGGGTTGTTTCCAGATTTGACTTTTCATAGGGACATATATGTGTTCCTTTCTCTTAGATAATACCTAGAACATGAATGGTTGGATCATATAGTAGTTGTATGCTTAACTTTTTAAGAAACTGAAAAACTGTTTTTCAAAGTGGTTATAACATTTTTCATTTTCAGTATCAGTGTCAGGAGAGTTCCAGTTCCTTCACATCCCCATCAATCCTTGGTATGATCAGTGTTTTTAATTTAGCCATTCTAATAAATAAATAGTGGTATCTCATTGTGGTTTTGATTTTTCATTTCCCTAGTGACCAATGATGTTGAATCTTTCCATGTGGGTTTTTTTTTTTTTTTGCCATCTATTATTTTCTTTAGTGAAGTGCCTGTTCAAATCTTTTGGCCATTTTTCTATTGGATTGCTTGGTGTCTTATTGTTTTGAGCATTCTTTACATGCTCTAGAAATAAGGTTTTAAAAAAAAATTTTTTTTTTACATTTATGTATTTTTGAGAAACAGAGTGAGACAAAGCATGAGCGGGGAAGGGGCAGAGAGAGGAGACACAGAATCTGAAGCAGGCTCCAGGCTCTGAGCAAGCAGCACAGAGCCTGATGCGGGGCCCAAACCCACAAACTGTGAGATCATGACCTGAGCCAAAGTCGGACGCTCAACTGACTGAGCAACCCAGGTGCCCCAAAGTTTTTTTTTTTTAATCAGATATATGATTTGCAAAGGAACATAATTCTATGCTAATATTTATTTTCTCTAAAAAATTTTAAGTTTTTATTCTACTGTTGTCTGGCTTCCATTATTGCTTTTGAGAAGTCTGATTAGTCTTTTTTCTCTGACTGATTTTAAGATCCTTGCATTGTCTTTGGTATTCTGCAATTTTATTATGGTATGTGCATAGCTTTTGTTTATTCTCTTTTGTGTAAGTTCTTACTTTCAGTATCTGTGAATTCATATTTTCATAAGTTCTAGAAATTTTATATCTATTGTCTCTTTAACTAGGACTTGTTATTTATCCTATTTTCTCCTCAAAGATATCTATTAGAAAAATACTTGGCTTTCTTATCCATTCTTTATACATTCAAATTATAATTTCATATGTTCTATTTCATCTTCTCTTATGTTGAATTCTGGGTAATTTCTTTGGGAATATTTTCCAGTTCTACTTTATTTAATCTGCTGTTTAACCCATCAATTGAGTTTTTAACTTAAGAAGCCCTGAGTTCTTTACTGAAACCAAGATCTGGGGCCTAGGTGTACTTGCTCTTGGATTGTTTTTCCCGCTCTGCCCTCTCAGCCTAAAAATGTATAATAGAACTAGGAAACATATAGATACATAATCATTTTTATTTCCAATCATAGTTTTCTGTATCTGTCTCACTCCTTTTCTCCCTTTTACCCTTCCTCCTCTTTCTTCCTTTGTCCTCCTTCTTCCTTCCTCTTTTTTCCTTCCTTCCTTCCATTCCTTTTAAAAATTTTGAATTTATACACATAGCCTCAATTCTAATCCAATGCTACTTTATTTATTCATTATTCTTTGATATATATATTCTATATAGCGGAGAATGCTACATAGAGGCCAAAGTCTGGATATTAATTGTGCTTATTCTTAATGGGGTTTCATTAATTCTAGGTCCTTTCAGCATATTGATTAAGAAAACATCTGTGTGTGTACTAACCTTTGTACATACACATCTGCAAATATTTCTATATGTATTCATTTGTACCCATATTAAGCTAAAAAAGAGTTTATACTGATGTTTCCAATTGAATCCAAAATCATATAGATCATTCTAGTACCCTACGCCCCACCTGTCTCCACCTACTTGTTTGTAACCCCCTACTCCAATAGTGAGAAACCTTGTGCCCACCATCCTCCATCCATTTAACTGTTCAATTCTAGTATATATGTACAGTGGTTCCAAAGTTCCTAACTTGTACTATTCCATGGGAAACAAATTTACCAACTAGAAAATAGAGAGGGTTCTTTTGTAATAATTCCTTTGTCTTTGGTTTTACAGTTTCTACTCGTTTGTAGGACACCTTTTTCTCCTACTGCCTTCAGGAAGGTTGTTTCATACATTTGTAATACAGTTAGATTCTTTTGTCTTAATCTGTGTTTCATCTTGGGATTCCCTGACCTCCAAAATTATTTTTATAAATTTGCATACATTAAGGTTTACTCTCTGTGCTGTAATGTTCTATGGGCTTTGACAAATGCTTCTTGTTAGGTGTCCACTACTGCAGTATCATTACAGAATATTTTCATCACCCTGTGCTTTATCTATTTAATCCTCCTCCCCACTCCCAGAACCTCTAGTGATCACTGATAATTTTACTGTCTCTTTACTTTTGCTTTTTCTAAAATATTATATAAGTTAACTCAAACAATAGGTAGCCTTTTCAGACTGGCTTTTTAAACTTAGCATTTAAGAATCTTCTATGTTTTTGCTTAACTTGATACCTCATTCCTCCATATCATTGAATATGAATTTACTATATTTTATCTATTCATTGATTGAAAGTCATCTTGGTTGCTTCCAGCTTTTGCAATTATGAATATAGCTCCTATAAGAATTCTCATGCAGATAAAAATGCAGTTTTCATGATTTCCTTATTTTTGTTATTGTTCTTTGGGATCATGTGTATGTAGTTCTTTTAATTAGCAAATTTTTTCATATATACATATATGCAGAAGCAATTTTTGTGATGGTACATGACATTTGATCCTTGCCTTAAATATTTTCACAGATATTCAAGAATTTTATGAGTTGACATTGCTAAATTCTCAAAAAAGTTGTGATCAGAAGATAGAAGAAGCCAATCAAGTTGCACAGAAATGGGAGAAAGCATCCCTTCTTGCTCCATGCCATGAAAACCTTCAAAAATCTGCAGAGGTATATACTGAAACATCTAAAAGAACTAAAGAATATTATCACTTACTTATACCTGTAAAGTGGTCACAGTCATAGTAGTAGTAATCATTATCAAAAGATGACAACAACAATAATATAAACATAGTTGTACTATACTGTATGCAGTGTTTTATATATAAAAATCCAGATTTTGCCAAGAGAAAATAGGGCATAGGAAGGACATGATTCTTCCATAGTACAAGTGAGCTCTGTTATGAATATTGTGATAGTTTGAATTAACTCAAGTTTAAGGCATTCTGGAATTTCACAACATGGCTCTAGACGAAGTGTGGCAATAAAATGGGTAGTGGGATTAGAAAGTGTGGTCTATGGCTGTGATCTCCATAGCAGGGCCCCATATCTTTGGGAGTTTTAAAATGATCCATTAAGGTTTAGGGACAAAATACTAGAACTTCCATTTATATTTTTTATCATGTTCTTTTTTTAAATTTTTGAATAATTTATATTATATAGCATATTAACAGTAATACATACACATTTAAAAATAAATATAAGGCTAGTAGAGTTGTGTGTTCAAATGATTTTTATAGATAGGGTTATGAGATCAAATGTTTGGAGACTACTGTTGGAATTAACACTTACCAAGTGTAAGGCAATTTGAGGAATGTCTCAGGTTCATAACAGAAGATTAATATGGAGGCAGGGGCAGATCAATGATATTTTTAAGTGGCATTCAATACTTGGAAAGCAGGTAGTACTACACACACACACACACACACACACACACACACACACAAACACACAATCTGTCAAGACTGGTATAGTGAAGCTGACTTGGAAGGTACATGGAATCCTAGTGCTAATCAATGGCACTTTGCTGAATCTTTGGATTATTAACTGAGGCCTGTGATATACTTTTTATCCTGCTCAAAATTGATTTGAAAATCAGAAAAGACTAAGACTAATGATTGCCTTAGTTAATTACTTGAAGAAAATGTTAACAATATGTGTTAATTAACAATAATGTGTTAATTGATACCAACTATATGAAGTTTATAAAATACTAAAAGCATTAAAAAATCTTAATTTCAATACATAACATTATTTTCACTTGTTTAGTCTTTTTTTATGTACAAATATATGTTCACAAATTGGTACACCAGAATATAGAGTATTTTTTCATGACTTTTAGATTTAATGCTATACTAATATTTGCCCATATCATGTCATTAAATATTTTTGGCTACATTAAATATTTAATGGCTACAAAAATATTCCATCTTTTGGCATTTACTTAAATAATTCTCCATTCCACATTTAGGCCATCTCCAGTTTTCTGCTATGAATAATGCTATAACAGACATCTGTATATATAAACTATTGTGTCTTTTCGGATGATTTCACTGGGGTTAATTTTATAAATGAAACTACTGAATTCAAGGACATTGACCTTTGTAATGCTTTTGATACAAATTGTCAAAGTGCTTTGCAGAAAGATACTACCAGCGGTATTTGAAAAGGCATATCTACCTATGTTTTCTATTTCGTTGCATCATCTTCAATTTCTTTCATCAGTGTTTTATAGTGTTCAGGATACAGGTCTTTCATCTCTTTGGTTAGGTTTATTCCTAGGTATCTTATTGTTTTTGATGCAGTTGTAAATGGGACTGATGCCTTAATTCCTCTTTCTCCTGCTTCATTATTATTGTATAGAAATGCAACAGATTTCTGTACACTGATTTTGTATCCTGCAAATTCATTTACTGAATTCATTTACCAGTTCTAGCAATTTTTTGGTGGAGTGTTCTGAGTTTTCTATATAGAATAGTGTGTCATCTGTAACTGGTGAATTCCTTGCAGATTTGGATTCCTTTTATTTTTTTGTGTTGTCTGATTGCTAAGGCTAGGACTCCCAGTACTGTGTTAAATAACATTGGTGAGAGTGCATATCCCTGCCTTGTTCCTGATCATGGAGGAAAAGCTCTCAGTTTTTCCCCCCTGAGGATATTGGCTGTGAATTGTTCATATATAGCCTTTCTTATGTTCTTTCTCTGCTTTGATGAGGTTTTTATTATGAATGGATGTTGTATTTTGTCCAATGCTTTTTCTGCATCTGTTGAGAGGGTTCTCAATAGATAGGGTTCTTATCCTTTCTTTTATTAATGTGGTGTATCACATTGATTGATATGATTTGTGAATATTGAACCACACTTGCAGCCCAAAAATAAATCCTACTTGATTGTGGTGAATGATTCTTTTAATGTACTGATGGATTTGATTTACTAGTATCTTGTTGAGAATTTTTGCATTTGTGTTCATCAGGGATACTGGTCTGTAGTTCTCTTTTTTAGTGGAGTCTTTGTCTGGCTTTGATATCAGGGTGATGATGGCCTCATAGAATGAATTTGGAAGTTTTCTTTCCATTTCTATTTTTTGGAATAGTTTGAGAAAAAAGATATTAACTCTTCTTTAATGTTTGGTGGAACTCACCTATGAAGCCATTGTGTTTTGGGAGATTTTTGATTACTGATTCAATTTCTTTGCTGGTTATCAATCTGTTCAAGTTTTCTATTTTCTCCTTTTTCAGTTTTGGTAGTTTATGTTTCTAGGAATTTATCCATTTCTTCCAGGTTGTCCAATTTGTTGGCATATAGTTTTTCATAATATTCTCTTAAAATTGTTTCTATTTCTGTGGTCCTGGTTGTTATTTCTCTTCTCTCATTTGTGATTTTACTTATATGGGTCCTTTCTCTTTTCTTTTTGATAAGCCTGGCTAGAGCTTTATCAATTTAATTAATTTTTTTTCAAAGAATCAGCTCCTGGTTTCATCAGTCTGTCCTATTGTTTCTTTTAGTTTCTGTATCATTTTATTTCTGTTCCAATCTTTTTTATTTCCCTTTTTCTGCTGGCTTTAGGCTTTGTTTGTTTTCCTTTTTCTAGCTCCTTTAGGTAAGGTTAGGTTGTTTGAGATTTTTCTTACTTCTTGAGGTAGACGTGTATTGCTGTAAAATTACCTCTTAGAACCACTTTTGCTACATTCCAAAGATTTTGGCCCATGTATATTCATTTTCATTTGTTTCCATGTATTTTTTAAATTTCCTGGTTGACTCAGTAATTCTTTAGTGGCATGTTCTTTAACCTCCATGTAGTTGTGGTCTTCCTAAATTTTTTCTTGAGTTTGACTTCTAATTTCATAGCATTGTGGTCAGAGGTATGGTATGAAATTGACCTTTTGTATTTATTGAGGCCTGATCTGTGATGTAATAGGTGATCTATTTTGGAGAATGTTCCATGTGCACTTGGAAAGAAGGTATGTTTTGCTATTTTAGGAAGGAATGTTCTGAATATATCTGTTAAGTACATCCAGTCCAGTGTGTCATTCAAAGTCATCGTTTCCTTGTTGATTCTCTGTTTAGGTCTGCCCATTGATGTATGTGAGGTGTTAAAGTCCCCTACTATTATTGTGTTATTACCAATTAGTTCCTTTTTGTTTGTTATTAATTGATTTATACATTTGGATTGTTCTATTTTGGGTGCATAAATATTTACAATTGTTATGCCTGCTTTTTGGATTGTCCCCTTTATGATTAACATCATGCCCTTTTCTGCCTCTTTTCCAGTCTTAGTGTTAAAGTCTAGGTTGTCTGATACAAGTATTGCTACTCTGAGTTTCTTTTGGCATCCATTTGAATGATAAATGTTTCTCCACCCCTCACTTTCTTTTTAAAAGAATTTTTTTAATGTTTATTTTATTTATTTATTTTTTTTATGAAATTTATTGACAAATTGGTTTCCATACAACACCCAGTGCTCATCCCAAAAGGTGCCCTCCTCAATACCCATCACCCACCCTCACCTCCCTCCCACCCCCCATCAACCCTCAGTTTGTTCTCAGTTTTTAACAGTCTCTTATGCTTTGGCTCTCTCCCATTCTAACCTCTTTTTTTTTTTTTTCCTTCCCCTCCCCCATGGGTTCCTGTTAAGTTTCTCAGGATCCACATAAGAGTGAAACCATATGGTATCTGTCTTTCTCTGTATGGCTTATTTCACTTAGCATCACACTCTCCAGTTCCATCCACGTTGCTACAAAAGGCCATATTTCATTTTTTCTCATTGCCACGTAATATTCCATTGTGTATATAAACCACAATTTCTTTATCCATTCATCAGTTGATGGACATTTAGGCTCTTTCCATAATTTGGCTATTGTTGAGAGTGCTGCTATGAACATTGGGGTACAAGTGGCCCTATGCATCAGTATTCCTGTATCCCTTGGATAAATTCCTAGCAGTGCTATTGCTGGGTCATAGGGTAGGTCTATTTTTAATTTTCTGAGGAACCTCCATACTGCTTTCCAGAGCGGCTGCACCAATTTGCATTCCCACCAACAGTGCAAGAGGGTTCCCGTTTCTCCACATCCTCTCCAGCATCTATAGTCTCCTGATTTGTTCATTTTGGCCACTCTGACTGGCGTGAGGTGATACCTGAGTGTGGTTTTGATTTGTATTTCCCTGATAAGGAGCGACGCTGAACATCTTTTCATGTACCTGTTGGCCATCCGGATGTCTTCTTTAGAGAAGTGTCTGTTCATGTTTTCTGCCCATTTCTTCACTGGGTTATTTGTTTTTCAGGTGTGGAGTTTGGTGAGCTCTTTATAGATTTTGGATACTAGCCCTTTGTCCGATATGTCATTTGCGAATATCTTTTCCCATTCCGTTGGTTGCCTTTTAGTTTTGTTGATTGTTTCCTTTGCTGTGCAGAAGCTTTTTATCTTCATAAGGTCCCAGTAATTCACTTTTGCTTTTAATTCCCTTGCCTTTGGGGATGTGTCAAGTAAGAAATTGCTACGGCTGAGGTCAGAGAGGTCTTTTCCTGCTTTCTCCTCTAAGGTTTTGATGGTTTCCTGTCTCACATTTAGGTCCTTTATCCATTTTGAGTTTATTTTTGTGAATGGTGTGAGAAAGTGGTCTAGTTTCAATCATCTGCATGTTGCTGTCCAGTTCTCCCAGCACCATTTGTTAAAGAGGCTGTCTTTTTTCCATTGGATGTTCTTTCCTGCTTTGTCAAAGATGAGTTGGCCATACGTTTGTGGGTCTAGTTCTGGGGTTTCTATTCTATTCCATTGGTCTATGTGTCTGTTTTGGTGCCAATACCATGCTGTCTTGATGATGACAGCTTTGTAGTAGAGGCTAAAGTCTGGGATTGTGATGCCTCCTGCTTTGGTCTTCTTCTTCAAAATTCCTTTGGCTATTCGGGGCCTTTTGTGGTTCCATATGAATTTTAGGATTGCTTGTTCTAGTTTCGAGAAGAATGCTGGTGCAATTTTGATTGGGATTGCATTGAATGTGTAGATAGCTTTGGGTAGTATTGACATTTTGACAATATTTATTTTTCCAATCCATGAGCATTAATGTTTATTTTTGAAGGAATGGGGGAGGGGCAGAGAGCGAGGGAGACAGAGAATCCAAAGCAAGGCTCCAGGCCCAGAGCTGTCAGCACAGAGCCTGACTCTGGGCTTGAACTCATGAGCTCTGAGATCCTGGCCTGAGCTGAAGTCGGACGCCCAACTGACTGAGCCACCCAAGCGCCCCCTCCACCCCTTCACTTTCAATCTGCAAGTGTCTTTAGGTCTAAAATGAATATCTTGTAGGTAGCATATTTATGGGTCTTTTTTAAAAAAATCCATTCTGACATCTTATGTCTTTTGATTGGAGTGTTTAAATCATTTACATTTAAAGTAATTATTTTTTTAAAATTTATTTATTTTTGAGAGAATGAGTGAAAGTGGGGGAGGGGCAGGCAGAAAGGAGACAGAGGATACAAAGCGGGCTCTGTACTGACAGCAGTTAGCCAGATGTGGGGCTCAAACTCATGAACCATGAGATCATGAGCCATAGTCAGATGCTTAACAGGCTGAGCCACCCAAGTGCCCCAACACTCAAAGGAATTATTAATAGATATGTATTTATTACCATTTTATTACTTGTTTTTTCATAGTTTCTGGAGGTTTTCTCTGATCCTATCTTATCTTTGTCACTTTTGTTCTCTCCTTTGCACTCAAAGAGTCGCCTTTAGTATTTCTTGCAGGGCTGGTTTAGTGGTCATGAATTCCTTTAGTTTTTGTTTGTCTGGAAAACTCTTTATCTCTCCTATTCTCAATGATAGCTTGCTGGATAAAGTATTCTTGGCTGCAGATTTTTCCCATTCAGCTCTTTGAATATATCATTTCTCTCCCTTTTGGTTTGCCTAGTTTCTGTTGAGAAATCTTCAGCTATCCTTATGGGTTTTCCCTTATAAGTTAATGACTTCTTTTGTCTTGCTCCTTTTAAGATTTTTTTCTTTATCAGTATATTTTTCAAATTTCATTACAATGTCTTAGGGTTGTCCTTCTTTTGGTGACTTTGATGAGAGTTATTTGTGACTCCTGGATCTAGAGATCTGTTTTCCTTCCCCAGTTTTAGGGAGAGTTCTGCTATTTTTTCTTAAAATAAATTCTCCCCACCCCCCCTTCTTCTCTCTTCTTCTGGGACTCCTATAATACAAATGTTATTACATTTGATGGAGTCTTTGAGTTCCCTAAGTCTATTCTCATGTTCCATAATTCTATCTTTGATTCAGCTTCATTGTTTTCCATTATATTGTCTTCTAGGTCACTAATTCATTCCTCTGCTTTTTCCAGCTTACTGTTCATTGCATCAAGCTTGTTTCCAATCTCATTTGTTCCATTTTTCATGTCTGATTGATTCTTTTTTTTTAACTCCTATCTCTTTTGTAAGAGTCTCACTCAAGCCCAGTGAGTATCCTTATGGTTGTTGCTTTAAATTCTGCATCAGTCATGCTACTTATATCTGTTTTGCTTAGATCTCTGGACATGGCCTTATGTTATTATTTGATTTGGGATGAATTCCTCCATCTTGGCATTTTGCCTAAGTCTCTGCATTTTTCTTTGTGTTAGAAAAGCCAGTTATGTCTCCTGCTCTTGAGAGTAATGGCCTTATGAAGAAGTCCTGTAGTGCCCAGGTTTTGGTGCTTCATGGGGTTTCTCAGGTGTGTGTTCTGCTGCTGTGTTGTGGCTGCTCTGTCCTTCAGACCAGACATCTGTAGAGGCTCTTCTTGCCTTCTATGAGCAGTGTTTGATCCCTTGCCTTAATGTGGTTACTTTTAAGTGGGTGTGTTCTCATCTGCTTGTGAAATGAGACCTGACACCAACTTCACCAGTATGAGGCCCTGCAGAACTTTCTGGCTAGGAGATGTAGAGTGGGCAGGGGTTTGTGCTGATCTTCTGGGGAGAGGGCCCATCACAGTGGGACTGAGGCAAATTTGACTCAGAAGGGCAGTCCTGGCTGAGCAAAGGGCAGTGGAGCTTGGTGTAAGCAATTTGGGAAGCCAGTGTTGGAGATGTAAGCAAGTTAGGAAGCCAGTGTTGGAGCTGTGCTGTTCTGTGTTTATACTGAGTAGATGGGGTGGGAAATGGTGCCATCCAGCTCCCCTGTTCCTGGAGAGGTGTTTCTGTGAATTGTGCCTACCAGCAACATTCTGCCCCAGACATTCTTCCAGTTGCTATTTTCACACTGTCTGCCCTGTTGTTGTTTGCCTGCCTTCTCTCCATGAGCAGGGCATACCCTCAGGTCTCTATCCTAGCCAAGCTTGCTGATCTTTCAAACTCTAGGCTTTAAGCCCAGCTGGTTGCAAGAACTCATGAAATTTATCTCCTTTTGTTTTCCAACCCAATGGCTTTGGGGAAACATTCTCCTTTTGTGTTTCACTGTGTGCTCCTCTTTCTCTCACCTTTTTCCAGGACCACAGCTTCCTCCCCTCTGCAGCACTTATGATCCATTTATCCCCTATACCACATCTCTGTACTTCCTACCTTTTTCAATGTGGCCTCTTTTCTCCTTTGAGTTGTGTTTTTTTTTTTTCTGTCAGGCTTCAGGCCAATTTCTGGGGTATTTAACTCTTTTACCTCTGCTGTAAGGGTCTCAATAATATCTTCTTTTCTCAAGCCCAGTGAATATCTTTATGATTATTGTTTTATATTCTCCATCAGGCATGTTACTTATATCTGTTTTACTTAGATCTCTGGGCATAGCTTTAGGCTGTTCATTTGGGATTGATTTGGGATGAATTCCTTTGTCTTGGTATTTTTTTAGAAAAATGCTTAATGCTTATTTATTTTTGAGAGAGAGAGTGTGTGAGCAGGAGAGGGGCAGAGAGAGCAAGGGAGACACAGAATCTGAAGCAGGCTCCAGACTCTGAGCTGTTAGCACAGAGTCTGATGTGGGGCTTGAATTTATGAACCTTGAGACCATGAACTGAGCTGAAGTTGGATGCTTAACTGACTGAGCCACCCAGGATCCCCCCACCTCTGTCTTGGTATTTTGTCTAAGTCTCTGCCTTCTTCTTCAGTGTGGCCTCTTCTCTCCCTTTAGTTTTGGAGTTTGTTCTGTCAGTCTTCAGGTCAATTTCTGTGGTATTTCAGATGATTTGGTAGTTATCTCATTGTGTTCATTGGACGAGACAAGCCTAGGGTACTTCTACTCCATTGCCATCTTCTTCTCCCTCTATTTATTTCTTTTGTTATTCTTTCATGCTCTTTGTTTTTCAAAGCGTTATAAAATTCTTACTGTTTTGTAAGAGCATTTTGTGTATGAAATATGTCATCCTATTGTCATAATTATTGCATTTCTTGTTTCTTGATTTCTATTAATTCTGCTTATAGTGTTTTTTGACATTTAAAGTGTTAATTTTTTTTTAATTTTTTTTTTAACGTTTATTTATTTTTGAGACAGAGAGAGACAGAGCATGAACGGGGGAGGGTCAGAGAGAGGGAGACACAGAATCTGAAACAGGCTCCAGGCTTTGAGCCGTCAGCACAGAGCCCGACGCGGGGCTCGAACTCACGGACCGCAAGATCGTGACCTGAGCCGAAGTCGGCGGCCCAACCGACTGAGCCACCCAGGCGCCCCTAAAGTGGTTTAAATTTTTTTAATGATGAAATCTACCACCATGTTTTCTTTTTTCTTTTTCTTTTCTTTTTTCTTTTTTTCTTTTTTTCCATTCCAGCATTAGTTAGCTATTCTCTGATGTTTTTTTCTAGGCTCTTATTACTTTTTTTTTTTAATTTTCTGAAATTATTTTTAGTCAATTTAATAGTCCCATGCATATACCTAATTTTACATATATGATCAAATATACACTTTTTGTTTTAAAGTCAGTGCTCCTTTTATGTTTTCCATTTTTGCATGTTTTCCCTGTTACTCACTCCTCACCCTATGCTGTATTAGTTCTACCCTCCCTATGTACAAGGTACCCTATATTAACAACTTAATGTGTTTAATCCTCTGTACTCATAAAATGAGTATTCATGTATAAACATATACATGTATCTATATGTATATCTATATACAATTTATACATATCCATGTACACATAATATGTAGATACAGAATTTTGAAAAGTAATTGTGTCTCAAAAAATCTTCATATTATATGAATGTTTTTCAAGTTGTCTGGTATACCTTTAATTCGTTCTTCTAATGGATGCATAATTTCATAGTGTGCATGTATCATAGTTTATTCAGTATTCACCTTTCAATGTAAATTTATTGTTTTCACTTTTCTCTCATTGCTATTAATACTGCAATCTAATGATTTCATGTATTTCTGAAATATTGATATTTTTATTCTACAGGATAGATTCTTAGGGGTAATATTGTTGGCTCTAAGGGTATACATACTTTTAATCTGAATAACTGTTGCCAGACTGATTTCACCTTTCATATTTTCACTAACAATACACGTTGGTACAATTTTACTTCATGTTAATCCCAGCTATAGGTGTTGCTGTTCTTAATTTTTGCCAGTTCAATAGGCCTAGTGATCCATCGTCTTTAACTTACTTTCCAATTATAAGAATATTAGTGAATTTGAGGAGTTTCTTATGTTTGTTGGCTATATTAATCTGCTCTTCTGTGAATTTATTCATATTCTTTTCTCATTTTTCTGTTGTATGTCTCTTTTTTGTCTATTTCTATGGGCTTTTTGTATATTCAAATGATTCAATTTACACACTCTCGCTAGATAGATAGATAGATTTTCTCAAGGATAAAAATTTTACCTGAAATGTAAATTCATGTAAAGGCGTGTGATGCCTTTGGTTTATATTAATATCCTTTCAACAAATACATCAACTAGATAACTGATTTATTAAAAAGAAAAACAAAGCTTTAGGCTGTTTACTCAGTAGTTATCTAAGATTGTCTGATTGAATGCATATAGATCAAGACTTATTTTAATGTTTACTTATTTTTGAGAAAAAGCATGAGCAGGGGAGGGGCAGAGAGAAGGGGACAGAGGATCTGAAGTGGGCTCCTTGCTAACAGCAGAGCCCTATGCAGGCTCTAACCCACCAATGGTGAGATCATGACCTGAGCTAAAGTTGGATGCTTAACTGACTGAGCCACCCAGGTGCCCCTAGATCAGGGATTTTACTTGGCTTTTGAACAGATGATGGTGATATAAAGATGAATGGTGAGAAAAAAAATCACATGGGTATAAGACTTTTGAATATCAAAATCTAGATAGGCAAGACATAATTAATGTAATGTGGATTTTCCCAATGTTTAGGAAGTCCTCAGCTTATGGTGATTGGCCAGTTATATCCAAAACATCAGAACATGAATGCTCACTAACTCAGTCAGGGTGCTTCTGAATTGAGTCTGATTGTTCTTCCTTAATGGATTATATAAGCTGAAGAGACAGATTTGACTGGTCTGTCTCACTGAAGATGGAGATGAGCACAGCAGGAGAGTGTATCTTTTTTGAGGTCTCAGTGTACTGGGCCAGGGAAACTGAGGCTCTTGTTTTGTTGGGATTGGCTTTCCAAGGTCACAGTTTGGAGAGTGAGTCCAAAGGAGAAATGGAACCAAAATGAAATTTATAACTGGGAAACCTTCAAATAAGGGACATTATCCTGGGTAGATTCTGTTGATGTAGTACACAGACTTGTTATGTTTTTTAATTTTTACCTTGTCTCTCTTCCTTTGTACAAGCCGAGTTTATTTAAAGCTGTTGGAAGGATATATAAACTCTTTAAGTGGAGCACTCAAAAATCTTCCTTATCTGTGATTCCTCAGTATGCACAAGAGTCTTTATCACACGGTAGGCTCAAGAAGCAACTATTGAACTAGAAAGAAGTCTGTAAGCACATCTTCTGGTTCCCTTCAGTCTGGCCATATGGCTCTTTGCCTGTTCCATTATGCTTCTTCTTTTCTATTTGTTAGCTGGATCTCCCCAGGATTTAGGCCAGAATAGAGAATAAACAGGTGTGCCTTAGTATATCAAAGCTGGCATATGAGGTCATGGATAGTATCCTCTGAAGCAATAAGGATGATATTCTTATGTGGCTGGTACACTGGCTCTGCAAACAGAAGTTTCAAAAACACTTAAGACAATGGATACACCAGTGGGATACTGCTTTCTTGTGGATTATATATGTGCTAGTACATTTATTTATTTTTTAAAGGTTTATTAAGATGGCTTTGGCTGCAAGATGTCAGTAATATTTTCTTACCAAGAAGGTATCTGTCACCCCCAGTAGAGGGCTTCACAAAGAAGGGCACTATTGTGCACTTAGTGTATAGCACAGTGCCTGGCACAGGAGGACTCTTAAAGAACTATAATACTGAATAGAATTTTTAACTTTATTTTTCTGTAAATCAACATGATCTTAGTTCTAATTTTAGAATATGATGAGAGGCAGAAAACATAATATTAGTCAATTCAGGGTTTTCTTAAGACATTTTTGCTTTACATTTAATCACTCCCACATTTTCCCTCCACCATCATTTTTTCTTTGAAGGAACAATTCCCTGGTGCATATATTCTCTCAGAGCATGTCAGTGGAAGTAGAGACACTGTGTAATATTGTATATCATTGTATTGAGGACAGAGCCTCAATGACTCCTGGTGGATTGAATGATGTTGGTGGGGGAGGCATGCAGGGAAACATCATGGTTATCAATCAGCATCCAAAACAAGATAATTCCTGTTTGGACATTTCCTTCCTAATCTTTGAGAGTCATCACTCCTTTATGTTGGCATATGCAACTGAGATGCATATTTCCACTTGATTTCTAGCTATTAGGTCCACTCTACCATCTGTTTTTCTTCCTTATTCTAACCACAAAGCTTCTTCACTTAAATTTTTTTTGAATCTCCATCAGTGTATCTCATGGCTACATGAGTAAAATCTGGCAGCAAAATGAGCATTTGGCTGCCCCCTATTCTTCCTGGGGTATAATAACATCTTGTGAGGTTGCACAGGATCATATTCCTTTACCAATGTTTCTGTTTTATTCTCCTAACCCCTATTGGTGCCAGGGAACTTCTTTAAAGACTTAGGGTTGAGAGAAGGATGCAGGTTGAAGTGGTTTGCAGCAAAGTTTCCTTTTCTTTTAATCTTTTTCTCTCACTATTTATTATTATTATATTAATTATTAAACTTATATCTAAGTTAGCATATAGTACAATAATGATTTCAGGAGTAGATTCCAATGATTTCATCCTCTTTGTATAATACCCAATGCTCATCCTAACATCGGTCTTATTTTATGCCCCTTACTCATTTAGCCCAAGCCTCTACTCACAACCCCTCCAACAACAATCAATTTTTTCTTTATATTTACGACTCTTTTATGTTTTGACCTCCTCCTTGTTTTTATCTTATTTTTGCTTCCCTGCCATTATGTTCATCTGTTTGTATATTGAGTTCCTCATATGAATGAAGTCATATGATATTTGTCTTTCTCTAACTAATTTTGATTAGCGTAATACCCTCTAGCTCCATCCACGTAGTTGCAAATGGCAAGATTTCATTCTTTTTGATTGCTGAATAATACTCCATTGTGTATATATACCACATCTTCTTTATTCATTCATCCATCAATGGACATTTGGGCTCTTTCCAGACTTTGGATATTGTTCATAGTGTTGCTATAATCGTTGGAGTGCATGTGCCCCTTTGAAACAGCACACCGGGAAGATGGCAGAGTAGGAGGGCCCTGGGCTCACCTCATTCTGCGGATCACTTAAATTCCACCCACACCTGCCTAAATAAATCACCAGAAGACTAGCAGAACTGATTCTCTGGAGCCAAGCATAGACAAGAGGTCCACAGAAGAGGGTAGGAAGGGCGAGAGGTGGTGCACGCTACATGGATTGGTGGGAGGGAGCCGGGGTGGAGGGGCAGCCTGCTGGCAAAGCAGAGCCTCTGAGTGTGGCTTGCAAAAGAGGAGGGGCCAGACAGAGTGTGTTCTGACAGCAAGCAGGACTTAACATCTGGAAGGTTATAAGCTAACAGCTCTGCTCGGAGAGCGGGAGGGCTGGAGGACAACGGGAAGGAGAGTTGTTGAGCCCCGGACGACAGAACGCAGCTTGGCAGGGAACAAAGGCGCTCGCCAGTGCCATCTCCCTCGCCCATCCCCAGCCAAAATCCCAAAGGGAACCAGTTCCTGCCAGGGAACTTGCTGGCACTAGGCAAACACCCAACACTGTCCTTTTGCGGATCCATCCCTCTGGTGGCAGGTCTGACTCCCTCCTGGTGCCACAGGGCCCCTCCTGAAGTGGATCACCAAAGGAAAAGCGAGCTGAGCCTGCCCCTCTTGCCCCTGTTCACTTTGCTGATCCACCACAGCTAATGCGCCAGATCCCCAGCACCACAAGCATGGCACTGTGCAAGTAGCCCAGACGGACCACGCCACCCCACAGTGAATCCCACCCCTAGGAGAGGGGAAGAGAAGGTACACACCAGTCTGACTGTGGCCCCAGCGGTGGGCTGGGGGCAGACATCAGGTCTGACTGCAGCCCCGCCAACCAACACAAGTTATTCAAGACAGCACAGGGGAAGTGCCCTGCAGTCCTACACCACTCCAGGGACTATCCAAAATGATGAAACGGAAGAATTCCCCTCAAAAAAACCTCCAGGAAATAACGACAGCTAACGAACTGATCAAAAACGATTTAAACAATATAACAGAAAGTGAATTTAGAATAATAGTCATAAAATTAATTGTTGGGCTTGAAAACAGTATAAAGGACAGCAGAGAATCTCTTGCTACAGAGATCAAGGGACTAAGGAACAGCCAGAAGGAGCTAAAAAATGCTATTAATGAGCTGCAAAATAAAATGGAGACAACCACAGCTCGGATTGAAGAGGCAGAGGAAAGAATAGGTGTACTAGAAGATAAAATTATGGAAAAAGAAGAAGCTGAGAAAAAGAGAGATAAAAAAATTCAGGAGTATGAGGGGAAAATTAGAGAACTAAGTGATGCACTAAAGAGAAATAATCTATGCATAATTGGTATTCCAGAGGAGGAAGAGAGAGGGAAAGGTGCTAAAGGTGTACTTGAAGAAATCATAGCTGAGAACTTCCCAGATCGGGGGAAGGAAAAAGGCATTGAAATCCAAGAGGCACAGAGAACTCCCTTCAGATATAACTTGAATCGAACTTCTGCACAACATGTCATAGTCAAACTGGCAAAATACAAGGATAAAGACAAAATTCTGAAAGCAGCGAGGGATAAACATGCTCTAACATATGAAGGGAGACTGATAAGACTAGTGACGGATTTATCTACTAAAACTTGGCAGGCCAGAAAGGAATGGCAGGAAATCTTTAATGTGATGAACAGAAAAAACATGCAGCCAAGAATCCTTTATCCAGCAAGTCTGTCATTTAGAATAGAAGGAGAGATAAAGGTCTTCCCATACAAACAAAAACTGAAGGAATTTGTCACCACTAAACCAGCCCTACAAGAGATGCTAAGGGGGATCCTGTGAGACAAGGTACAAGAGACATTGCTACAAGCATGAAACCTACAAACATCACAATGACTCTAAACCCATATCTTTCTATAATAACACTGAATGTAAATGGACTAAATGCTCCAACCAAAAGAAATAGGGTGTCAGAATGGATAAAAAAACAAGACCCATCTATTTGCTGTCTACAAGAGACTCATTTTAGACCTGAGGACACCTGCAGATGGAAAGTGAGGGGATGGAGAACTATCTATCATGCTACTGGAAGTCAAAAGAAAGCTGGAGTGGCCATACTTGTATCAGACAAACTAGACTTTAAATTAAAGGCTGGAACAAGAGATGAAGAAGGGCATTCTATAAAAATTACAGGGTCTATCCATCAGGAAGAGCTAACAATTATAAATATCTATGCACTGAATACAGGAGCCCCCAAATATATAAAACAATCACAAACATAAGCACCTTATTGCTAAGAATGTGGTAATTGCAGGGGACTTTAATATTCCACTTACAACAATGGACAGATCATCTAGACACAGGATCAATAAAGAAGCAAGGGCCCTGAATGATACATTGGATCAGATGGACTTGACAGCTATATTTAGAACTCTGCATCCCAAAGCAACAGAATATACTTTCTTCTCGAGTGCACATGGAACATTCTCCAAGATAGATCACATACTGGGTCACAAAACAGCCCTTCATAAGTATACAAGAATTGAGATCATACCATGCACACTTTCAGACCACAATGCTATGAAGCTTGAAATCAACCACAGGAAACAGTCTGGAAAACCTCCAAAGGCATGGAGGTTAAAGAACACCCTACTGAAGAATGAGTGGGTCAACCAGGCAATTAGAGAAGAAATTAAAAAATATATGGAAACAAACGAAAATGAAAATACAATAATCCAAATGCTTTGGCATGCAGCGAAGGCAGTCCTGAGAGGAAAATACATTGCAATCCAGGCCTATCTCAAGAAACAAGAAAAATCCCAAATACAAAATCAAACAGCACACCTAAAGGAAATAGAAGCAGAACAGCAAAGACACTACAAACCCAGCAGAAGAAGAGAAATGATAAAGATCAGAGCAGAAATAAACAATATAGAATCTAAAAAAACTGTAGAGCAGATCAACGAAACCAAGAGTTGGTTTTTTGAAAAAATAAACAAAATTGATAAACCTCTAGCCAGGCTTCTCAAAAAGAAAAGGGAGATGACCCAACTAGATAAAATCATGAATGAAAATGGAATTATTACAACCAATCCCTCAGAAATACAAGCAATTATCAGGGAATACTATGAAAAATTATATCCCAACAAACTGGACAACCTGGAAGAAATGGACAAATTCCTAAACACCCACACCCTTCCAAAACTCAACCAGGAGGAAATAGAAAGCTTGAACAGACCCATAACCAGTGAAGAAATTGAATCGGTTATCAAAAATCTCCCAACAAGTAAGAGTCCAGGACCAGATGGCTTCCCAGGGGAGTTCTACCAGACGTTTAAAGCAGAGATAATACCTATCCTTCTCAAGCTATTCCAAGAAATAGAAAGGGAAGGAAAACTTCCAGACTCATTCTATGAAGCCATTATTACTTTGATTCCTAAACCAGACAGAGACCCAGTAAAAAAAGAGAACTACAGGCCAATATCCCTGATGAATGTGGATGCAAAAATTCTAAACAAGATACTAGCAAATCGAAATCAACAGCTTATAAAAAGGATTATTCACCATGATCAAGTGGGATTCATTCCTGGGCTGCAGGGCTGGTTCAACATTTGCAAATCAAGCAACGTGATACATCACATTAAGAAAAGAAAAGATAAGAACCATATGATCCTGTCAATCGAAGCAGAAAAGGCATTTGACAAAATTCAGCAACTTTCTTAATAAAAACCCTTCAGAAAGTCGGGATAGAAGGAACATACTTAAACATCATAAAAGCCACTTATGAAAAGCCCACAGCTAACACCGTCTTCAATGGGGAAAAACTAAGAGCTTTTTCCCTGAGATCAGGAACACGACAGGGATGTCCACTCTCACTGCTGTTGTTTAACATAGTGTTGGAAGTTCTAGCATCAGCAATCAGACAACAAAAGGAAATCAAAGGCATCAAAATTGGCAAAGATGAAGTCAAGCTTTCACTTTTTGCAGATGACATGATATTATACATGGAAAACCCGATAGACTCCACCAAAAGTCTGCTAGAACTGATATATGAATTCAGCAAAGTTGCAGGATACAAAATCAATGTACAGAAATCAGTTGCATTCTTATACACTAATAATGAAGCAACAGAAAGACAAATAAAGAAACTGATCCCATTCACAATTGCACCAAGAAGCATAAAATACCTAGGGATAAATCTAGCCAAAGATGTAAAAGATCTGTATGCTGAAAACTATAGAAAGTTTATGAAGGAAATTGAAGAAGATATAAAGTAATGGAAAAACATTCCATGCTCATGGGTTGGAAGAATAAATATTGTTAAAATGTCAATACTACCCAAAGCTATCTACACATTCAATGCAATCCCAATCAACATTGCACCAGCATTCTTCTTGAAGCTAGAACAAGCAATCCTAAAGTTCATATGGAACCACAAAAGGTCAGGGCCCCGAATAGCTGAAGTAATTTTGAAGAAGAAGACCAAAGCAGGAGGCATCACAATCCCAGACTTTAGCCTCTACTACAAAGCTGTCATCATCAAGACAGCATGGTATTGGCACATAAACAGACACATAGACCAATGGAATAGAATAGAAACCCCAGAACTAGACCCACAAAAGTATGGCCAACTAATCTTTGGCAAAGCAGGAAAGAAAATCCAATGGATAAAAGACAGTCTCTTTAACCAGTGGTGCTGGGAGAACTGGACAGCAACATGCAGAAGATTGAAACTAGACCACTTTCTCACACCATTCACAAAAATAAACTCAAAATGGATAAAGGACCTGAATGTGAGACAGGAAACCATGAAAACCCTAGAGGAGAAAGCAGGAAAAGACCTCTCTGACCTCAGCCGTAGCAATTTCTTACTTGACACATCCCCAAAGGCAAGGGAATTAAAAGCAAAAATGAATTATTGGGAACTCATCAAGATAAAAAGCATCAGCACAACAAAGGAAACAATCAACAAAACTAAAAGGCAACCAACAGAATGGGAAAAGATATTTGCAAATGACATATCGGACAAAGGGTTAGTTCCAAAATCTGTAAAGAGCTCACCAAACTCCACACCCGAAAAACAAATAACCCAGTGAAGAAATGGGCAGAAAACATGAACAGACACTTCTCTAAAGAAGACATCCGGATGGCCAACAGGCACATGAAAAGATGCTCGACATCGCTCCTCATCAGTTAAATACAAATCAAAACCACACTCAGATATCACCTCACGCCAGTTAGAGTGGCCAAAATGAACAAATCAGGAGACTATAGATGCTGGAGAGGATGTGGAGAAATGGGAACCCTCTTGCACTGTTGGTGGGAATGCAAACTGGTGCAGTCACTCTGGAAAACAGTGTGGAGGTTCCTCAAAAAATTAAAAATAGACCTACCCTATGACCCAGCAATAGTACTGCTAGGAATTTACCCAAGGGATAAAGGAGTACTGATGCATAGGGCCACTTGTACCCCAATGTTTATAACAGCACTTTCAACAGTAGCCAAATTGTGGAAAGAACCTAAAAGTCCATCAATTGATGAATGGATAAAGAAATGGTGGTTTATATACACAATGGAGTACTACGTGGCAATGAGAAAGAATGAAATATGGCCCTTTGTAGCAACGTGGATGGAACTGGAGAGTGTGATGCTAAGTGAAATAAGCCATACAGAGAAAGACAGATACCATATGTTTTCACTCTTATATGGATCCTGAGAAACTTAACCGAAACCCATGGGGGAGGGGAAGGAAAAAAGAAAAACGAAGTTAGAGTGGGAGAGAGCCAAATCATAAGAGACTCTTAAAAACTGATAACAAACTGAGGGTTGATGGGGGTGGGAGGGAGGGGAGTGGAGGTGATGGGCATTGAAGAGGGCATCTTTTGGGATAATCACTGGGTGTTGTATGGAAACCAATTTGACAATAAATTTCATATATTAAAGAAAAAATAAAAGAAACAGTACACCTGTATCCGTTGGATAAATACTTAGTAGTGCAATTTGGTGGTTTGTAGGGTAGTTCTATTTTTAGCATGGGTGTATTAGTCTGAGGTAGAGTGTGTAATTGGAAGAAATATATTCCATTTGACTGCATTTTCTTGTAAATCTTTCTAGTCTTACACTGGATGATAGCTTTTGAATTTAAAAATAAGAATATGGTATCTGTTCTGTTGTTATGTCCTTGGAAATTCTGGAAGCCTCTAATAAAGCAATTCAAATGTAGGATGGTTAGGGTAATAAGGATATGCAAAGAAAATCCATTATTATTAAGTCACTCTATCCGTCTACAATAGGGGCAGAAAGATTTGCCGCTTTTATAGAAGATACCTCATGTTGTAGAAATGTTGGGGTTCAGAACAAATGGTCAAGAAAGAATTCTTGAGACATATTCTGTGCAAAAGTTGGGTTATTAAACCAGAGGGGGGCAGGACCTGTGGGCAGAAGGAGTTGCACTGGGATTGTGACAGATGAATGATCATATACTTTCAAGTTGGGAAATGGTTAGGGATAGCATAAGGCTCTTAGGAATTTTGGAAGCAAGGTTTCCAGGACCTTGATGGGGGCTAGCTATTGTTAAAAAAAGGTCATTTATAGCTGTCTAATAAAGCCTTAATCATGAGACCCTTCAGATGTATATCAGTGGGTCATATTCTTGGAAGATAATTACTAATATATATCTTGGGGAGGGGGTAGAGATAAATAAATTTTACAAAGGAATATTTATATGTCAAAGGAGACAGGATCCTGAAGGTCAGGATAATGTTAAGCTAAGATTGCCTTTTGCTCTTAACAAAATATTAATATCGACGCAGTTGAGTTCCTAGAGGAAGGTCACTCTGCCTGTCTCAAGGACTTGTCAATGAGCTGTAAGTGGTAAGGAAATTTAATTTCTTTCTTTTCCCTTTGTTTCCCACATCATCCTGCAACTTGAATTTTAATGTTTGGCTTACTGCAAGAAAATTTGCTATGAGGAAAAGAGGATAGTAGAAATCCCTTAATCAAGTTCTAGAAAACGAGAAAAAAAATAAAGTGAATCTTAAGACTCAACAAAAGTTTTTTTCCTTCCAGTTTTATTGAGATATAATTGACATGAAGCACTGTGTAAGTTTTAGATGTACAGGATAATGACTTGATTTATATGTATTGTGAAATGATTGTTACAGTAAGTTTAGTTAACATCATTACCTATATAGTTACAAAAAAAGAAAAATGAAAATGTCTTTTTTCTTCGTGATGAGAACTCAGAATTTACTCTCTTCCCAACTTTCAAATATGCCATACAGCATTGTTAGCTGTAGTCATCATATTGTGCATTATGTCCCCAGTACTTTTTAAACTTATAACTGGAAATTTATACCTTGTGAAGAGTTTGCTTTTAAAATATCCTTGTGAAAAATTCTGCACATCTTATCTCTCAATCCAACTTAGTAGACTGAGATTTTTGACTATGTGGTAATATTTCCAAGCTTTCAATTTTTGCTATAAAATAAGTCAAGAGTGATGGAAAATTGAGATTGGAATTTTGTAGCATATACTGACACTTCATAATATTTAATATAATTTTAAGTGATTGGTTTTCTACTGCCCTATCTTCAAACAGTGTACATGCAATTGAGAAACCTTTGTAAAAGTGAGGTCGTTAGCATTTCCAGTGGAATATAGACAATATGGTGTCACTCCTTTGTAAAAACATCCCATTGTCTTCCCACTCAAAGTATAAGCTAGGTTCCTTACAATTGCCTATAGAGCTCTACAAGTCATAACCCCAGTTACCTCTCTGATTTAATCCTATTACTCTATCTTCACTCACTCTTGTCTGACTTCCCTAGCCTCCTCACTGCTCCTTAAACACATACAGCCTTTATTTCTTTGCACTTGTTTTCTCTTCAGGAATAGCCTGAAATGCTGTTTTTTCAGATATCTGCTTGGGATGAGGGTGAACTCTTTTCATGTGAGTCCTACTACACTCTATTTAAAACAACCCTCACTTAGGGACACCTGGGTGGCTCAGTTCGTTTATTGACCAACTCTTGATTTCAGCTCAGGTCATGATCTCATGGTTTATGAGTTCAAGCCCCAAGTCAGGCTCCTTGCTGTCAGCTGAGTCTGCTTGGGATTCTCTCTCTCTTTCTCTCTCAGCCCCTCCCCTGCTTGATCTCTCTCTTTCTCTCTCCCTCTCAAAATAAATAAATAAACAAACAAACAAAAAAATAACCTCACCTACCCAGAACTCCCTGTTACAATTCCTTGCTGTGTTTTTGTTCAAGCACTTGTCATCATCTATCAGAGAGACATTATGGCCTAGTTGTTAAGAGAAAGCACTTTACAGTCAGAACATTTTGGGAGGAATGCAGGCTCCACCACTTACTGACTATGTGACTTGGAGAAATTACTTAACCCCTCTAGATCATAGTTTCTTCCTCTAAAATGGGAGTCTTATAAGAATTAAATGTCCATTTGCTCTCAATGAAATGTAAATTTCATAAGGGAAGGGATTTTTGTCTGTTTTGTTTATTTCCCTTTCTTCAGAATCTAGAATGTTTCCCCATTTTATCAATCATTTGTTGAAAAGTTCAGTTATTTTAACTTACAGGATTTTTTTTTTCCTAAGAAGAAATATACTAAAATTACCTTTCCTTTTTAGCCAGGACCATCTGAATCTTCCATGAGAGTCCACTGTATTTTTAGAATAAATTCATAGTACAAGTGACAGTTGATGGAATGACTCACTCATCCATTAATTCTTTCATTTAAATATTTATTGTTGAAGCTACTGTATTTTGTTAGGCTCTGTGCTAGATACATTCATTGGGAGACACTAAAATTAAAATATATTTTTCCATTGACCCTGACATCAAGAAGTTTGTTTTTCAGTTGAGAGTCTGGATGTTTAAGGATGAATCCATGGAAATGGTGAGTGGAGCACTGACTTCATAGTCCAACAAATGTAGCCTTATATATCTCACTTCTGCCATTCTTTAGCTATATGACCTTGAATAAATTATATAAGCATTTTAAACTGTGGATTCCTAATCACTAAAGCAGGATAATATTTGTATTTATTTCAGAGGGCTTTAAATCCATTAAATGAGATTATCTATATAATATCCTTAATACAGTGCCTGACACATAGTAGGCGTTCGGTAATTCTTATCTGCTATTATTATTGCCTCAAAGAATGACTTGGAGGGTGGATAAAATAGGCAAAAAGGGCATTCCAGGAAAAACAGTTGAGTTAAGCCAGAGAAGTGATAAGGCATGGTGTGCATTTGGGAAATTATAACTGGTTCTGTTTGACTGGAGTGTAGAACACTTTAAGTAGGTAGGAAAAGTAGGAAGATTGAAATTCAGTCATGTAATTCTTCACCCTGAAGTAATCCCTGGTAGCATTTTGACGTATTTCCTTCTGGCAACTTATTTATATGGCAAAAGTTAGTGTGAAAGATTGCTTATCTCAAAGAATTGAGATTAGAAGTACAGGTAACAATAAATACCTATATAGTGCTACTTATGTGCCAGACAGTGTTCTAAATGTTTTACATGTATTTAATCTCTATTGCATTCCCTATGGGCCTTTGCAACAGATCTGTGATCTCTTCTAAGATTGGCTTCAAGAAAGAAAAGAACAACAACAACAATAAGAGAAATGTACTCTGAAATATTCTGAAGGTAGTATGGATCTCCATACATAAAATAATCCTGGTTTGACTCTCCATAGCTGGTTGTTTGATAGTATTTCCCTAATAATCTTTTAATATGACTGTCTGATTCAGTCTACTTCCGTTTTTATAATAGGACTTATTTTTTGGAGTACAGTTTTCTTTAGAACCTTTCTTTTATTAGAAGGGGAAAGAAGTTGGCTAGTACAGGTGTTATCCATTACAAAGAGTTTTAGAATGAAGTTTATGTTCTATATTGGTTCTCCCTCTGACCCTTATTTGGTAGTATTGTCTCTCCATATTACCACTTTGCAAGAAGATGAAGAAAAAAGCTCTTTTTCATCTCTTCCCCACCCCACCCCCACCCCCTACATATCCAGGGAAAGGCTCTTAAGGCAGAGAGAAATGACCAGCATCAGCTTCTCCGCTTAATCTTCTGTCTATAATCTGCCAAGAAAGAGACTACTCTGTTGATATGAGAATTCCTGGGTGTGGGTTTGGGGTAATTGTTCAACAAGCAGGGCTTTATCCCTTCAGTTTAACAAACTGAGGGTCCTAGAGAAGGAAAGATTTCTGCTATTTTCAGCCCTATGAAGCAACATTTTTCCTAAGATCTCCAGCTGAAGATCTTGTTCTTCAAACTATCCTTCCGCATTGTCTGACTCCAATTTTCATAGTCATAGTTTATAAAACTGTCATTTTCTGGATGAGTCACTAAGCCTCAGTTCTTAGCATTCATTCATTAATTTATTCTATCAATATTTGTTGAGTATACATTATATGTCAAGTATTAGATATATATCAACAATATTTTTGCCTTCATTGGGCTTATATTCTAGTGGAGGGGACAAACAGTAAATGATTATCAAAATTAAATCGGGGCGCCTGGGTGGCTCAGTCGGTTAAGCGGCCGACTTTGGCTCAGGTCGTGATCTCGCGGTCGGTGAGTTCGAGCCCCATGTTGGGCTCTGTGCTGACGGCTCAGAGCCTGGAGCCTGTTTCAGATACTGTGTCTCCCTCTCTCTGACCCTCCCCCGTTCATGCTCTGTCTCAAAAATAAATAAACGTTAAAAAAATTTTTTTAAATCAAGTATATGTTGTATTAATATGTGATGACTGGTATGGGAAAAATAAATCTGTTTGATAGGCATTAGGAGTGCTGGTTACAAGAGATAGCAATTTTAATTGAGTAGTCAGCATAGGCCTCCATGACAAGGTGATATTTGAGCAAAAGCTTGAAGGATATGA
The DNA here is from genome assembly GCF_022837055.1 of Prionailurus viverrinus. Classification (NCBI taxonomy): domain Eukaryota; kingdom Metazoa; phylum Chordata; class Mammalia; order Carnivora; family Felidae; genus Prionailurus; species Prionailurus viverrinus. The sequence goes on from NC_062570.1 coordinate 47,503,990, forward strand.
GGGAGTTATTCGTGAGATTATCTGGGTGAAGATCATTCAAGGTAGAGGGACTAGCCAGCATGCAGGTCGTCTAGGCAGAGCATATCTAGTATATTCAAAGAATACTGGGGGTTAGTCTGTTTGGCTGTAGTCAAGAGAACAAATGAAAGCAGAATAGAAGGTAAGGACAAGACATAAGTGGGAGGCCACATTATGTACAACCTTAGAGGTTATTAGAAAGGTTTTACTCGAGAGAAATGGGAAGCCATTGGAAGGTTTTGAGCATATGAATAACTTGATCTGACCTTCCCTAAAGGCATGCAAAACCTCTTTTATTTTTAGAAAATGGGAAATATTTTATTTTTACCTGCATTGGGTTGACTTGTCATTAGTTTTCATAGGCTTCTTTATTGTAGCTATATATTTAGTGTATATTGAAGTGGATAGCAAGGACAATGGGGTCATTGTTTTGGATCCTGTGATGTCCCTGTAGTATGCCTCCCAGTGATTGATTTCTCCCTTGAAACAAAATCAGATGAGTTCTCAAAGTGATGATATAGTTTTAATAGTATGTAGTTTTAAAAGACTTGGAGATCAAGATTTAGACTTTTCTTGTCTTGAAAGAAAGTGACATTTACCTGTTTGCGTTCATCCTGGAATCATTTTATTATTTTAGTTTAGTTTGGTGTAGTTTAGTTTAGTTTTTAAAGATTTATTTTTTAAAAAAAAAATGTTTATTTTTGAGAGAGAGAGAGTGCATGCACAAGTGGTGGAGGGGCAGAGAGAGAGAGACAGAGACAGACAGAGGATCCAAAGTAGACTCTGCCACCACAGTAGCGAGCCTGTTGTGGAGCTTGAACTCACAAATTGCAAGATGATGATCTGAGCTGAAGTTGGACACTCAACTGACTGAGCCCCTAACCTGGATCATTTTAAATATAAGCTTCACCTACTAGTTCTTGCAATTTCATTTCAGCTGCCTAGAGGGAAAGATCTCTCTTCTCACTTCATCAGCATATTATGTGATAAAAATTATAACTGCTTAATTTAAATTCTGATTTATATAAGATTTTTAGAAGATGTAAATCAGAAAAGTTTTTGTTGCGTCTTTATAGCATTTTAACTTGTAATATGTTGTTGATATCACAAGGTGGTAGCAGTAGAGTCATCACTGAGCTGCTATTCTATGTTGTTGAGCTTTTGAAACAAAATGGAAAATATTCACTCAACCTTTATTTTAGGAATATAACAAAGAAATTGCTTGTTTTGAAACAAGCATATAATTTGAGTTTTGATTTTTTGTTTGCTTCTTAGGGTTTGTTTTTTTTTTTTTTTCCTGAGCTGTATGTGATTTATCTCTCTCATCTTTAGTGTTCTGTACTGAGGTGTATATCACTCTCCTATTGTCTGCCAACACTATATTAACTGATTTGTAGCTCCCAGTTATGGAGAGTTTTTGGCTTAACTATCTTTTATTCTTTTGTGAAAGAAATGGACATAGCATTCTCCCCAGTTCTGCTTTAAGAATTTATATATATTAGCCATTTTTCCCACAGAGCTTGAGTTGCTGTGCTGAAACCTGCAGTTCTCACTTGGGTAACAAAAAGAAAGCATTTTTATATTACTGAACAATTATTGAACCATGTTGCAGTAGCAGCACTGGGCCAGGAAGGAGGCAGCTTGGCATAACGCAAAAATGAAGAGTCATCTGAGAGCTCTGTGTTTGAATTTTGGTTTTTCCATTTGCTAGTTGTATGGTCATGGACAAATTTCTTAACCTCTCTGGACTTCAGTTTCTTTATCTGTTAAATGTGAAAATAATAATAATGAGATTTACCATATAAAATTATTTTGAAGGATGAATAATATGTAAGGCATGTAAAATGCTTAGTATACTTTCTGAGCCTAGTAAATATGGGATAAATAGTGACTATATTGACAATGATCTTGTGGACAGTCCTTCCACATCTCTGAGTCTCGATTTCATCACCAGTAAATGGAGGAAAAAAACCTATATGTTGGGGAGAATCAAATGTAAAGATGTATGTAAGAAATTCAGCTTTGAAAACTGAATTTTATAAAACTGTATTATATTAGAATGTATGGTAAAAATAGGATTTTATTTCTGTATTTCATCATTTTTCCCTGGGAATTCAGATCAAATAACAGATGAGAAAGCATTTTACAAAGCCAAAGCATTATGTGAACATAGATAATTTCATCATCATTACTATATAGTATGCAAGTACCTTCTCATATGCCTGTTGCTGTTACTTGGAATTCTTTCTTTGGATATTTTGGTGGGGCTGAAGAAGAGAAGAGTATTAGTGGTTCTTGTTATTGTAAAATATGCATATCTTCTCTAGGACAGTACAATACTGCTGTCAGAATGCTTTTGAATGAGCTTATCAGAGCTCCCTATTGACATTTAAATAAGAGCAGAGTCTTTTTTTTTTTTTTTTTTTTTGTATTTGTTTTTGTTTATTTGTGCTTGTTTGAGAGAGTGGGAGGAAAAGAGTATTTAGGTGGCCTCAGGGAACCTGAGTGATGGTGAGAGGGAACCACCTGATGATAATGGGAGCTGGGAGAGGTGTGGAATAAGAGAGAAGAGGCATAGTCATGGAAAGAGAACTTAAAGGACAAGTGAGTGGTCTCAAACAAACTTTAACTTCTACTTAATTTTTTAAAAATTATACCAGCCCTGCAAGTGGCACAGAAATTAGGTCTTATAAAAAATGATGAAAACTGGCCTCCTTTCCTTTCCCCTTCCTTTTTCTCTCCTTCTTTCCTGTCTACTTTCTCCTGCTTTCCCTTCCCTTGTCACCTACAGAATATCTGCTTATGGGTATTCATCTTTGCTTAGCGTCTTTAAGCTACCCCCCACCTTTGCACATGTTGGCTGGTGTGTAAACATGAACATCACATATGTGGTCCTCTTTCATATCTTCAGTTCTGCCCAGCTTTCTTTGACCTGTTTCTTTCACTTGGTACCTTCTTCCAGTATTCTAGTACCTGACCTGGATACTAGTGGTTTTCTTTTTCTTGGATTTGTTATCTTTCTTTATATCTGTTGCAAAGATGAGGAAGACCAAGGCTCTTTATTTGATCTTATACTTTAGTAGGAGAAACATGTCTCATATGTGTAGACCATTATATAATTTAAAAATATCACTTATCTTAGTTGATTCTCAAAATGGCTTTAGTGATCCAGATAGAATTGATGTCACTATCCATATTAGAAATGAGGAAGCTGTGGATAAGCAACTTGTCCAGGATTATTTTGTTAGAAAGTGATAGAGTCAGAGATTTGACTTTAAGTCAAGAATTTCCCTATTACAGTATAGGAGAAAAAGGCTAATTTTCACAAGGATATTAGGCATAGTGTCATGGCCAGGTGGCGTTAGCACTGGGCTATGTACGATGCTAAGACTTGGGTTGAAGAGACAGATATTCCAGGAAGAGGAAACTGCATGAGCAGAAGCTTAGAAGAGTAATGAACCTGCTACTTACAAATGAAGTCCGGGCTAGGCACTTTTATTATGTTTGTTTGCTTGTTTGTTTGTTTGTTTGTTTATTGAGAGAGAGTGAGCATGTACATGTGAGTGGGGGAGAGCCAGAGAGAGAGAGAGAGAGAGAGCGCGCGCGCACAGAGCCTGACATAGGGCACAAACTCACGACCATGAGATCATGACCCGAGACAAAATCAAGAGTTGGACACTTAACTGACTAAGCCACCCAGGCACCTCCAGGCTAGGCACTTTTAATGTATTACCTCCTAATCTCTGTAGCAATCCAGCAAGATTGCTTGATTGCTTACCTTGTTTTAAATAGGATTTGAGGTGGTAGGTAGGTATTATTTCTAATTTGCAGAAGATGAAACTAAGCCTCAGGGAAGTTGAGTAACTTGAGCAAAGTCACAGAGGAAAATGTGCTGTCATGGGGATTAATAAGCATATGCCTGACATTCCATGGCCCTTCCCAGGAAAGATGGGAAAGGCTTTATGAATAGTGAGTGGTCAGTAGTCAGGTTTAGCAGACAGTGGAGTCAAGAGTTATAAGATTGATTAGGTGATTCCAGCTGTCTGATTGAGAGCTTTAATTACAATATGATAGAGTTTAGACTCTGTTCTTTAGGAAATTGTGAGCCGTAGAAAGTTTCTGTGCAAGGAAGTGGCATTATCAGTTCTGCTGAGGAAGATTAAGCTGGCAGCATCATGCATGATAGATCAGAGAAGGGAGAGACTGGTGGCAGGGAGACCAATTAGATGGCTGTCACACTAGGAAAATTCACCTGGGTACCTGGAGACCTATACGTTATCCTTCTTGAGGATACTGAATAGTGGATTTTTCTTTTTAAGTATCATTTCTCATGGATAGTAACTTGATTTATAAAAAAGAAATTTATATTAAATTTAGAAACTGCACCCAAACTTATAAAAGAAAATTAATTACCTAAGGAAGCCTGTGAGTAATTACAGAGCTGGTGGTTACTTTGCTGAGGCTAAATGTTAGTTCAGCATTTATCTGTGAATAATTTATAGTTTATATATATTTCTTGGCGTATGCTAGCTGACTTTCCCCTAATATGATCCCAAACCATGAGAGTATGTTAGTTTTCTACCTAATACTGTTCAAATGTAATTGAATTTGAAATTGGATCATATTCCTATTTACTAGAAATACTGTACCATGAAGGATATATTATTGAGATGGTGAAAAAAATACTTAAGTGTAAAATTCCACTAATGTTAATCACTTTGAAATTTCTCTAAGTTTGACATTCTTCTTCATTTGCAATGGTGCTGTCTAATACAGGTTTACATAAAATCTTACTGAGAGATGTAATAACAGGCTAACTGATCATCATCTAGTGTGAAATCTTCTAACTCTACCTCCACAAGCCAACAGTTTAAAAAGTACCTACTGGGGAACCAGGGTGGCTCAGTGGGTTAAGCATTTGACTTCGGCTCAGGTGATGATCTCACAGTTTGTGGGTTTGAGACCCGCGTGGCGCTCTTTGCTGACAGCTCAGAACCTGGAGCCTGTTTTGGATTCACTGTGTCCCTCTTTCCCTGCCCCTCCCCTGCTTGTGCTCTATCTCTCTCTCAAAAATAAATAAACATGAAAAAAAATTAAAAAGTACCTATTGATCTTCATTGTTTATTATTGTTCCATTTCCTGAGCATCACATTTACTTGAGTATAGCTTTTATTTTATTTTTTATTTTTATTAAAACAATTTTTTAAAGTTTATTTATTTTTGAGAGACAGAGAGACAGAGCATGAGTGGGAGAGGAGCAGAGACAAAGGGAGACACAGAATCCGAAGCAGCCTCCAGGCTCTGAGCTATCAGCACAGAGCTCGACGTGGGGCTCGAACTCACAAGCCATGAGATCATGACCTCAGCTGAAGTCAGATACTTAACTGAGTGAGCCACCCAGGCGCCCCAAGTATAGCTTTTATAGTCTGGTCCAAACTTGAGTTAAATGTTACTTAATCCTTGTTGTTTCTTCTGACTAGAATATTGTTCCCTTAGTTTTCATCTGGAAATTTCCAACGTTATCTCTTCAAGGCCTACTTGTTTATCAACAATCTTCTAATGACCTCAAGTATAACAAATTCTTCTCTCCTGTGTGCTTCTCAAAGCCTCTGTTACAGTGTTCATCACATTGTAATAGAACTGGTTGCTCAAGTGATTCACTTGTTAAATTGTGAACATCCTGATATCATTATATTATTCATACAGCTATAATACAAATCAGAGCTTAGGCAGGAAGTATTCAATAAATGTTTATTGAGTGGATGATTGACTATAGTTACCTTGATGTCAGAGAAAAACATGCTGTCCTGCTAAATATATAGCTATTGTACTAGAAGCGTGTCTTAAAATCTCCTGGTTGGCTCAGGGGAAAGATTTCCAGTCCCGGGTAAGATCCTAAAAGAAGTTGTTTTAAGTACAGAAATGAGTCATGGTTGTCCATAGCTCACTTCATCCTTTTACATACTTATTATGTGGCAGAATATGGGGCAACGATGGGCTAAATGATGTCATAGTTCTACATCCTTTGTTGTGTATCAAGCCATGTTAGCACATTGTGTTACTATCAGAGATGTTACTTGGTCATTCCTTAGCAGTCTTGAGAGAAGATGGTTAGGTTGCAAGAACTATCCCTTTTCCTGCTATACACTTGATTTGGGTTGATTAGTTACCCATTTTGATAACTTGTTCTCTTTTAAAAATTATTTATTTTTTGCCATTTTAGCAATTATGCAATTTTACATTCCTGTTCCTTATTCAACAGGATATCCTGGCACAAGACATAGAGGAGGCTTCACATTCCCTAAAGTTTTGCTCCCATAGAGAAAGGAGCTTACATTATATGGTAGCCAATGCAATTCTCAAAATATTATGGTGAGGGAGTGAGATTTGTTCATGTGGCAGAACTATGAATAACTTGATAAAAATGTCACAGTGAAAATGTTTCAAAATACCCATACTTTACAAGCTTGATGCGATGCTACCTATATAACAATACAATACATCTAAGGAAGTCTACCTGCCTTAGGCCCTGTGCATGGCAGCTTTATATGGAAACCTCAAAAGGACTTAGTATTCTTATCTGGAAGTATACAGTAGTCCCACCCTTTATCTGCAGGGAATTTGGTCTAAGGCCCTCCTCAGTGCAGTTCTGAAACCACAGATAGTACTGAGTTCTATACATACTATGTGTTTTCCTACACATACCTATGATAAAGTTTAATTTATAATTAGGCACAGTAAGAGGTTAACAATAATAACTAATTATATAATTGAATAATTGTAATATTATACTATAATAATAAAAGTTATGTGAATATAGTCCCTCTCTCTCACACACATACTCTCAAAATATTTTTATTGTTCTGTACTCATCATTCTTTTCCTTGTGATGATATAAAATGATAATATGCCTAAATGATGAGATGAAATGAGGCGCATGACACAGGCATTGTGACTTAGCTTTAGGCTACTGCTGACTTTCTGAGGGTCAGAAGTAGGATTACCTGCTTCAGGCCTGTGATTGATTGCATGTTACTGAAACTAAAGAAAGTAAAACCATAGGTAAGGAGAGCCTGTTCTTGCTTTGAGTAGCTGAGTTTTTACTTTCTCCTTTAGGAAGCTTGCCACTTTCCACACTGTATTATAATTATTTGTGGGCAGGCTAGAATTCCCCTTCAATATTATGGAGCCAGGGACTGTGCCTTCATATGTGCTCTTATGTCCTCTTGGTACTAGTCTGGATTTCTGTGTCTAGTGGCCAATTGGTAAATGTTCATTAGATAAATAAGTGGATTATGTTAGTCTTATCTAAAAGGACTATAGTTTTCAAACTATATAAACATATGGATCCAGGGGTAGTTGAAATTGGTGGTGTGTCAGAAAATTTCATATCTATGATTATCCAGCTTGTAACCTTGTGAAAGAACAGAATCAGATAGTAGTTCCAGGACCAGACGACCTGAAAGTAGTTTGAGGACCAGAAAATCTATTGAAACACTATGAATTAAACATTTTCTGAAATGTTCACAGACATTACTACAATGTTATAATGTCATTATTACCTTAGTACATATGATTTATTTGTATTTATGTAGCTGTGATCAAAAGCAAATAACATAAGATCATGGCTTAATGTATGAATAACCTTTGTTACTTATTTAAAGAGAGAAAGTTGTTTTATTTTGACATTTGTTGTCATCCTCTACAACCTGATGAAAAATGCATCAATTAATATGATGCCAGATTTTATAGTAGCAGAAAAACCCGAGTTCTGTTGTACAGAGTCTACAAGAGTGAGTCATAAACCCAAAGCCATTAATGCCTTAAGTCATTTACTAAACTAATTTCTTAAAGAAACACATAATACAAAATCATCATGAGACTTCTTTATAGCTCAGGGATGTTAAGTTACTTATATCAACTTGGCTAGGCTATAGTACCCAGTTATTTAATTAAACACTAGATGTTGCTGTGAAGGTGTTCTGTACATGTGGTTCACATCTAGAACCAGTTGATTTTAAGTAAAGGAGATAACTCTTGAGAATGTGGGTGGGCCTTATGCAATTAGTTGACGGCCTTAAGAGCGAAAACTGGTTTTTCCCAGAGAAGAAACTCTGCATCAAGACTGAAATGCCAATCCTGCCTGATTTCCAGCCTGCTGGTTTGCTCTATAGATTTCAGACTTGTGAGCCTCTACAGTTGCAAGAGTCAGTTCCTTAAAATCAATCACTTTGTCTCTGTCTCTTTTTCCTTTTGGTTCTGTTTCTCTGGAGAATGCCGACTAATGTAAGCACTAACCCATTTTAATAATAGGTAACACTTATACAGTGCTTATTATATTCTAGGCAATTATTAAGCATTTTGCATATATTATCTATTCCCATAACAGTGATACAAGAGAGGTATTACTATTACTCTCATTTTACAGATGAATGAACAAAGATGCAGAAAGTTTAAATGATTTGCCCAAGGTCAAAGAGCTAGTAAATAGAAGAGCTGGGATTCAATCCTAGACAGTCCATTTTCTAAACCACTCTGCTATATACTTTTCAAATAATAGACTGTGTTTCTGGACACAAATCACAAAACAAAATAGATCAAAAGCAGAGCTTCATTTAATTATTTTTTCTTTTCTTTTTATGGTGGATTTGAGGTTCAAACTGGTACCATTATACTTGCTAGTGTTCTAATATTAACACTGTTATGAACCTTTAACATTTATTAAGTTTATTAACTATACACCAAACTCTTATACGCACAATCTCATTTAATTCCCTCAATGCTGTGAAATCGTTTCTATTATTTAACTGTATTTGACAATGTAGTAGAGGATTATAAACTCAAACTCAATTCACTTTGATCCTGAAATATGTAGTTTTGAATCTTTCTGCCTCTTGGGGAATCATGGAATACTAAGAATTTTGAGGAGTCTTCTAGTTCAAATAGTCCAAGGACTTAGCTAAAGTAGGGTGTTTTCTTTTGAATTCCATCTGATATTCATCCAATATTATGTGCACTCTCTCTACCATTGCAAAAGCCTGAGCAGGTCATCTAAATGTTAGCTACTAGAATAAAGAACATGTCAGACTTATTTTCTGAGGCAAGTCTGAAGCAGGGAGTGTGGCAAGGGCTGGAGCTCACAAGGGAGGATGTGAAAATCTGGAGAGTGAGTAAAAAGATGCAAATGCGTTTGCAACAAAGTAGTAGTAGGCTTGTAAATGAAAGGATCTAGGTAAGAAAGGACTAGATTGCAGCAGATACTTGGACTGCCTGGGTGGGTCAGTCAGTTAAGCATTTGACTCTTGATTTTGGCTCAGTTCACCATTTCATAGTTCCTGAATTTGAGCCCTACATTAGGCTCTGCTCTAACAGTGTGTAGCCTGCTTGGGATCCCCCTCCCCCCCCCCCCCCCGCCCCTCCCCTGCTCTCTCTCTCAAAATAAATAAATAAACTTAAAAAAAAAAAGCAGATACTTGCCTGGGATACCATAACAGGGCAGTAGTTTCATGACTGGAATGTCAGGTTATTTTAAAAGTATAGTATTGAGATACAGAGTTTAGTGTTTCCATAATGAGAGTGTTCTAGCTGTTAGAAATTTCTCCCATAGATGGAATAAAAGCATGCTTTCCTAAAATTCTACCCATTGGCTGTAATTCTGTAACACAGTGCAAAAATATGTTCTTTTCCATCAGTTTGAAAGCCACCAATTATTCCCTTATTCTTCTCCCAATCTTTCTTACCAAGTATTTATCTGATATATAGGTATCACATGGAGCTTTTTGAGAGACATTAGCAGCTCCAGTTATGTGTTATTTAAAACATTAAGTAAGAAAATAGGGTGATAAACAGTGAAGTGTCTACTCTCATTGTAATGGTGCTAGCTGAAAATTATTGGGATAAGGCTTTCTGAAAAAGGGATCATAACAATTCAGTCATGTTTAGTGATGGCCTAGATATCTAAAATAAACTACCCCACTTTATTCATGGGGAATATGTCAGTGAACAGAAAAAGAGCTCTGAGAAGCCAGAGCCAATTACATAGGCTCCTAGAAATTTGTCAGGATTAAGTAAAGTAATGCAAATAAAGTACTTAGCACATTGCTTGTCAGTAAATATTCAAAAAATTAAAGTTATTAAATATAGAGAACAATTGCTATTGGCAAACACATTCATATCCCAAGGAGTGAAATCTGAAAGCTTGATAGCAAAATAAGGCAGAAAAAGAAAAAGAAAATGCAAAAAACAAATAGAAAAATACAAAAAGCACCATAGTATGAGACCATTTTGTGTGTGGTAAACTCACTGAAGCAATTATTCTCCCACAGAGTAAACAAATAGCTAAGGTTCAAAGTAGCTTAAATTATTTTAAGTGTGATTTCCTTAAGAGGAATTTAGAAATATTTCCATACAAGATAAAAATAAAAATTTTATCATAAAGGTTTAAACTCTAACATATGTGTGTGTGTGTGTGGGTGTGTGTGGGTGTGTGTGTGGGGGGAACTCCTCTTTTTAAAATGAATTATTTTACATGGTATCAGATATCCAGGCATTTGTTTGGCTTGGGTTGGTTTGGTGTTACTGTGTCAGATTAATTGACTATACCCATTCAACACACGTAGATTAAATACCTTGTACCAGGATCACTGTTGGTTGTTTTAGGGGACATGGAAATGACTGGGACTATGAGGGCATATCTTTGCCCTCTAGAAGGAAGGCCTGTGGCTTAAGCTTCCATGTAACTTGATATCAAGTGCTAACATAGAGATGGATAGGTTTATTAAATATGAATTATGTAAGTGCTCCCCAATGAAATAATGAAAAAAATGTTATTACTTAGAACAGAAAGTTCTTGCTCTCTAGAATTTGTAGTACAGCACTAAATGGCTTTGTTTTCTAACATTTTTCTAGGGCTGTGGTAAAATGACTCACACTGAGGCAACTATTTCTTCATCAGCATTGATTGATTCAGAGGAAAAGAAAGTAACGTGTGCATAAGAAAAACTTAAATAATCATTTCTCCACTCTATCAACACATTCTTATTGAGTGCCTAGAGTTCCTACTATGTGCCACATACTAGGGATACAAAGATGAATGAGACTTCACTGTATGTATTGGGAACCAGAGTGCAGGCGTGGAAGGAGCAAAGGCCTTGGAGCCAAATGGGCTCGGGTAGGAATTCTGCTTCCTCTACTTACAGCAATGTGATTTGAACCTGCCCTTCCTACTCTGTACAATAAGGATAAAAAAATATTTGTTTTGATAGTTATTTGGAAGGTGGAGTTGCAAATGTAAAACACCTAATGTGTTTGGGTTTTGGCACATCGTATGTGCTCAATAGATGGAAGCTATATAAAGGACAGTGCTTGAAGTTCATAGTCCACTGAGGGCATGCAGATATACCATCCATAATATGATGTCACAAAATAAGGAGTGCCTGTTTGTTGAGTAGGAAAGGGAAGGCTTCTCAGAACAGCAATTTGAGAGAAGTCTTGAATAAAGGCAGTAAATAGAGTGGAAGAAAGAACAAAATTGGGAATGGCATGGCATTTGAATGACAGCATATCTTTTTTTCTTTTTTTCCCTAAGAACTGTAAGAACCTCAGCATGGCTAGGGCATGGTGGTGCATGGTGCAAGGTTAAGACTGGAGCATAGACATGATCAGACTAAGAACCTTGCAGTGATCTGTAAGGATTTAGGTAGTGGGAAGGCATGGGACACTTTAAACACAAAATAAAGCAGAAATTCAATGGCAGTAGTTTGGACTGTTGGGAAACTACATCCATGAGACCTAAAAGAAAGTACACTTGGATTCTGAATGACTTGTTCTGAGGGTGTTCAATGAGGTGAGCAAGCATTTCTAATAAATTTTATCTTTATAAACAAGCAATGTCTTGTAATATGAGTAGTACATGACGCCGAATGTCACATGATCACAACTGAGCCAATGGTTCTTGAAATTCGCTTTGATGTACAAGTGCTTCGGATCAGTAGCATGTTTCCAGAATGAATTATGCTCACAAGCCAAAGTTTTACTGTACTTTCCTTGTGAAAAAACCCTGTGACAAATACTGATTTTGAGAGGGAAAGATGTCCAGCACCACAGAGTCTGAGAAGGGGCTGCATTCTTGGAGTCCTCAGCAAATTCCATGTGGATAGAGTGCTGCAGTCTTGGCTTAGCTTTGGTCTTTTTAGCTAAAATGGTACTCTCTCAATAGCATTGACCATCAACAGTCATTATCTATGGCTTTGGTGAATGTAGTACAGCAAAGCTGAGTGTCTGTTACTTTTAGAGAGAAATGTACCTAATGATAGGCTATGACTGGCATCCTAAATACTGCTCTTGCTGGTAAAGTTACATCTTGTTGCAGCTGCCATAGGCTTGAAGTTCCTTTGAAGGGAGAAATTCACAAAGGCTGAGAATAGGCAAATAGACACTTTGTTACTATACGGGTTTTAGCCCCAGGCTCTGGTTTGGTATTTTACTGAGATGAGTAGTACTGCAGAGTTTGGAGCTCTTCTGTTTATGCTAAGCCTAAGGCCTACAAAAAAGCTTGCTGAACTGCTTTTTTTGGTGGCTTTGTTTTAGGCCTTTATCCTTATGTCAGCCCTTGAGATGTTACTGCTTTATTAATAACAAGAGGCAGGATCAGATGAACCTAAGGGGAAAATTGGCAAAGAAGAGAAAATATTTCTCCATAAGGCCTAGAACTTTGTTTTTGCCTCCTGTGTCCTGAGACTGATCCCTGGTTTCTGATTGGTTTCTAAGGGCCAAGGGGGAAGAAGAAGGTCTTTCTGTCAAGAAGATGGAGATTCTAGGCTTGTTTGTTCAATTTTGTTTTTGTTTTGTTTTTGTTTTTTGTTTATTGCACTGAATATATGAGATGAGAGCCTCTAAACGCAGTGAATCCCTTAAAGGGAAAACATCAGGAAAAACTTTAAATAAAAAGGCACCCCCCATTTGGATCCACTAGCTTTTAACTCCTTCCCTATGCATCCCACCCCTACCATGGCCCATGTGGGCTGGGCTGGGACTATGTCTATATTGAAAAGACTGATGTGCCTATGGTTCCCTTCCAGCTAGAGATCAATGTAATAAAAAAGCGATGCTTTACTTAATGCTGATCAGATGTCATGCTCTTTTGTGAAGAATATAGACAAACTTGAGAGCATTTGAAGGAGAGAGACCAGGAGGGCCAAAGTACACAAAATAGAAATGTGTTTGCTGAAGGCAGAAATTGTATTTGGTTCATCTCTACATTCTATAGCAGAATGCCTGGCATACTGTAGGAGAATAATAGATGATAGATGTTTTTTTTAATGAGTGAATGAGGGAGGCAATGAATGAACACATATAAGGAATTTAGACTTTTAATTATTAGGGATGTATAAACGAAAAAGTAATGACCATAAGGACATGAACGTCTTGACTTTTCATGTGGAAGAAGATCCTCAAAGGACAGATCTAGAACAAAAGTGTTGAGGTTGTATGGAGGCTGCCATAGGCCTGATGGAAGAAATAATCATCCAACAGTCAATTTCATTATGTTATAGTCATGGATATTCTATCCAAAAAATGTCCACTAAAAGTCAAGAAGTAGAACTCTATTGACAGTGGTTACAGTTATACACACTATAAGGTAAAAGAGAGATGCACGTGAGTGCTTATATTTTGTCAAGGTTATTTAAGGATGCCACATGAATTCTCTCATTTAATTCTCATAACTACCCATGATGTGGGTTCTATCACTATCCCCCTTTTAGCAAATCAGAAATCTGAGGCAAAGAAGTTAAATAACATGCCAAAGTTAATATAGCCCTTGGTGGAACTAGGATTGAAATCCAAAAATTCTGTTCACAGGGCCTGTAGTCAGAGGAAGCAGAAAACTCAAAAGAGTCAGTTTCAGGTTCCTTAACCCAGTGCTTATTGATATATTCATCCATCCATCCATCCATCCATCCATTATTTGTTAGAAAAGTATTTAAGGGTCTACATGTACCAGATACTATGTTAGATACATGGGATATATAAATGAATATAAAACATTTCCTACCCTCAAGGGGCTTATCTTGTCAGTAGCTCTGAATTGTGTCAAATATGCCTGAAAAACAATAATTAGAGGGAACGCTAATGTGGATTTATTGAATAGTCTACAACTGCTGGTCAGGAATTCAAGGAGAGGGTAAGACAGAGAGAGGCTGAGAGGGGAACTAGAGTCAGAGTCAAGCAAGAAGAGCTGGAACCTAAACTGGCCAAGGCCTTGATAGCACCCCAAAATAAGCACAGTGAGTATGAAATCCCCATTAGAATCCAGAGAATCCAAAGAAAGTTTCTTGGACAGCTGGACTGTCCATGGTTGACATGACAGAACTAGTTTCAAACTGAGGGGGCTTAGAGCTATGACAGAAACTTAGAGAAGGCAGAATGAACCAGTTGATTTTAAATTCCAGTTTTGTCTTATGTTAGGTGTATGATCTTTACTCTGAACCTCAGTTTTCTTATCTGCAAACTAGAGATGATAATACTCATATCAAAAGATATTGGGAGGATTAAATGAGATTAAATTCAGACAAAACATAACACTTTCCTGAACAAAGTAGGTACTCAATAAATGTTAGTTCCCTTCCTCAGTGTCCGACTTTGAGGAGGACAGAGCTTGAGCCTCCCTTTCCCCCTGTGGATGCTTGCTGATCCTAAAATGCTTCCGCCCCTTTATTAACTCGCATTTTATATGAGTCCATAAAAATTAGATGTTTGGATAGAACACAATTGCCTATTCTAGAAGGATTTTTGGGAGAAGAGTATATTGATCTTTTAGTTCTTTTCTCTTAGAGGACCTCTTTCAGAACTATTACCTGGTACATGCCTATAAACATTAAAAATATACCTCTGGGTGTCCACTTATCTTAAAAGTCAATTCAGTAAGAGTATATTGAAATTCATTGTGGTCAATCAAGATGCTCAGGGCTTTACATTCTGACAGTAAAGTCATATATCCCAAGAAATAACATTTCAGTTCTTTGAATTTTGTTCTTTAAGCAGAATACTAGGTCTGATATATTGACTTAAATATTTTCCTAAAAATGTGTTTAAGATAGTGCCTCAACCATTTCTTGATTTGCTGATCCCTGTCACTTAAATATTACTTACACAATAACAGGGAATACCCACAAGATTATGCTTTTTCAATTCCAGTTTTAAAAGGATAAGGAATGGCAGACAGGGACATCTTGAATAGGTGGGTCAAATAATCTGTATCCAGTATTTCTAGAGCAGGAAAAGATGTTTGGAAATTGCATTTGTCATGGAAGAAAGAAATGAAAGATCATACATTGCATATTGCTCTAAATTTGTTCCTTTGATACATGTTTTTTTTTAAAGGAGAAAACTAATTCTTTGGTAATATGACAGATGCAGGTGAAACCGTCTCTTGAAACTGTTTTGGGGCACCTGGGTGGCTCAGTTAAGCGTCCGATTTCAGCTCAGGTCATGATCTCGCGATTTGTGAGCTTGAGCCCTGTGTAGGGCTCTGTGCTGACAGGTCAGAGCCTGGAGCCTGCTTCGGATTTTGTGTCTCCCTTCTCTCTCTGCCCTTCCCCTGCTCACGCTCTCTCTCTCTCTCTCTCTCTCTCTCTCTCAAAAATGAATACACTTAAAATAAAATTGAAACTGTTTGCAAGACCACCACAGTATCAGTTCCTGGGTCCTCAGACGAAAAGGCATATGTGAGATTTTCTACAGAGCCAGATTCTAACTGTTCAAAACTTCATTTGAATCCTGACTTTGTAATATATTATCTTGTGAACTTTGGTAAATTTCTTAACCTCTACAAACCTCCATTCCCTCATTTGTAAAACTCTTCAAATAGTATTATATATCAACACAGTTTATAAACTTAAATCCTCTACAATATTGTTGTTGTTTTAATCTTCTGGAAGTGTTCTTTTCCTGGGAAGGTAGCAAACTCAACCAAAGCTTTGAAAGAGTCATTATATAAAATAAGATGACATCAGTTCATCTACTACCTCATTGCTGTACAAATAGATATAGGTCATTATTGCCTAAATATTTCCATTATAATTTCTCAGCAGAGCATATACAAAATAGCAAGTTCCTTCATCCTTCTCATCTTTAGCCTTATAAAAAGCTTTAATGCATTACTTAAAAATTCTAATCACATTTTTGTCAATGGAAAATCTGTTGAATTGTAAATAGCATTTCTCACAGACACATCTGTATTGTGCTTGTCTAGTTTATCTAGTTGCAGAAATCCTCCAAATATAAAAATCTAACACCGATTTCCAAATGTCTGCTATTTTGCTTCTTATAAATAGCTGTATCATGTTTTCTTTCTCCATACACTTCTATTTAGGAGCATGCACTTCTAAGTCTAACTCCCTTGACATTATTTTGAACAGATTTCATTTGACCAAGAAATATTAGCCCTCTTATGCTTGATGTACACATTTGTATGCCAATAAATGGGATGTGATTTTTACCTCATGGCTATTTTCATAGCAGTGATGATTTTTGGTTCCCAGAACTAAGTAAATGTGTCTAGATGGCTCAGGATCCACTTTTTGTATCATTAAGCATAATAAAATTACTCATTCGCTGTATATAGCATGCATCAATCTTTATCTTACATCAATAAAGGGTGACATCATTTTATTCCTTTCTTCCCTGTTTTTGCTCTTTCATTTTTTAAAATTTAGCTCACATGTACTTATTTCCATTTTTTATTTCAGCCTGAGTAATTTATTGTCATGCTTTTTTTTTTGTCTATTTAATCATCTTAAGAATTTGGAGTTATGTTGCATAAGTATAGCATACTTATTCAGGTAATTATAAATTATTTCATATTAGGTAGCTTATATGAATGTAGATTTTCTTACCATCTCTGTTTTCTTTTTTTTTTTAACCAATATCTCCATTTAATAATATAAGGTGGCATTCTATGTTAAAAAGAACGTGATTGCATAATGTTCTGATGGTTCAAGTGTTTTGGTTATTATAGACAGTGTCACAGAGAGTATTCCTAATGGTGTGCAGTTTTTAGGCTTTATATACTATTACACTGATATATGCACCTCTATGTTTATTGCAACATTATTTACAATTCCACAACACAGTTATAACACAAGCTGGAATCAGGGACAATCCAAGATCAAATCTTGAGAGGCTGAGCCAGGAATCACACCAAGGAACTAGAATATTCTGAAATAGTCCAGATGAATTTTCATATTACCTTGTAGCAAAACTTCATTTCTTAACCCATTGAGAACTCTGTCATTTTAGGCATTGCTATGGACTGAATTACATCCCCTCCAAAATTCATATTTTATAGCCATGAACCCCCACCTGCCCCATGTAATGTTATTTGGAGATGGAGTCTTTGAAAAGTAATTAGGTTTGTTTGAGGTCATGAGAGTGAGGCCTTCATGATAGGATTAGTGTCCTTACAAGAGACACTGGAGAGCTCTTTCTCCTCCCTCTCTCTCCACCATGTTAGGAGAAAATGAGAAGGTGGCCATCAGCCAAGAAGTAAGTTCTCTACCCTGGAGAACTGAATCATCCAGTAAGTACTTTGATCTTGGACTTCTCAGACTCCAGAATTGTGAAAAAGAAATTCCTATCCTTTAACCAACTGAAAAAGATACATGTTCAACACAGCATTATTTGCAACATACAAGATATGGAAACAACCCAGGTGTCTACCCATGGGTGAATAGATAAAGAAGATGTGATACACACACACACACACACACACACTGGAATATTACTCAGCTGTAAAAAAGTGTGAGATCTTGCCATTTGCAATGACATGGATGAATCTGGAGAGTATAATGCTAAGTGAAATAAGTCAATCAGAGAAAGACAAATTCCACATGATTTCACTCGTATGTAGAATTTATGAAACAAAACAAATAAAAAAAGACACAAACAAATAAGCAAAACCAGACTCAAACAGAGAGAACAAATTGGCAGTTGATAGAGGGCAGGTAGGTAGGAGAATGGGTGAAATAGATAAGGAGGATTAAACTTACACTTATGTTTCTGACTATATTTTAATATGCTGCAGGAGTATTGCAAATAATAGTATTAGATGTATTAATGTAAATAATGCACCAGAACCCAAAAAGAAAAAAATAAAATAAAATAAATAAACCCAAACACACGTGTGCAAAAGAAGAAAAAAATAATCCACTAGATTTTCTATTAAGGCTTTAATTTTTTAAAATGGCCAAAGGGTATAAAGCACCTTCCTTATCTAGTCGTTTTTAGCTAAAGATGCTGATAATGTTCCTGAAAATTCTTTGTACCTCTTTTGATCACCACTGACCACGGTTATAGCATAGCTTGATCAGATTTCCAGGTTACCTGGTTTTAAAGGGATAACTTTTTTTCTTTTTCTCTTTCTTTCTCTCTTCCTCCTTCCCTTTCTCTTTCTCTCTCTCTCCCCTTACTTCCTTTCCTTTTCCTTCCTTCCTTCCTTCCTTCCTTCCTTCCTTCCTTCCTCCCCCCCCCGCACCCTTTCTGTCTTGTTTCTTTATATTTTCTCTGTTTGTATTTCTTTCTTTCTTTCTAATTCTAGCCATGAACAAATATAATTTTAAATTTAACCAAAGATCATATGGATAGTTAGAAGTCATTTACAAATTTAGAAGTGTAAGAGATATGTTTGCATCCTGAGTTTTTTATATTGCTCTTCAGATGTACTCAGATCTATTTAGATTGCCTTGTGTTACCAGGGGTGCAGAGTAGTAAAAGATGTAACAAAATAACTGAGTGGCAATCATGAAGTGCTTCTAAAAGAGTTAAAACTTTGATTTTTCACTGAGTTCTTTGAAAATTAGATATTTGGAATTTTAAGTAAAAGTAATTTAAACGTTTAAACATTTTAAGGAATATATGGCATTCTTTTTTATAATTTTTTTAAATTTTTACTTATTTTTGAGAGAGAGAAACAGAGTGTGAGTGGGGGAGGGACAGAGAGTGGCAGAGACACAGAATCCGAAGCTTTACTTTGTTATAGAAAATGTATTCAGATATTTAATGACTGTAGTGGATTATTTGTGCAAAAAACTAGTTGTTTAATATAATTTTAGTTTTATTTTCATTCAATTTTTATAAAGTTATTTAAGATTCACTAAATAATTGCACAGAAGCAACTATAATTATTAGAAACATAAATGACTGATGTTGGAGGAAAAAATTTCCTCAACAGTAACCTGTGCCAAGATTCTTGTGAAATCATGTAGGCAAGAGCTAGAGTTAAATATTTTCAACTTTTCAACTATAATTTGATGAATTTCTTCCTATTTTACTTTTATAACTTTTTTCTAATAAGAAAATAATATATGTTTAATTTTGAAAGCTTAGAATATATGGGACGCCTGGGTGGCTCAGTCGGCTAAGCGTCCAACTTCAGCTCAGGTCACGATCTCGCAGTTCATGGGTTTGAGCCCCGCATCGGGCTCTGTGCTGACAGCTCAGAGCCTGGAGCCTGTTTCAGATTCTGTGTCTCCCTCTCTCTCTGACCCACCCCGTTCATGCTCTATCACTCTGTGTCTCAAAAATAAATAAACGTTAAAAAAATTTAAAAAAATAAAAAAAGAAAGCTTAGAATATATAAATGTGCCTAAATTAAAAACAGAATGACAGAGCAAATCATTAATAATGCCATTAAACAACGTAATGGCATTTTGTAGACTTGACTTTTTATAGAGTGTTTTTCTAATATTTTCCTATGTAAACCTATGCACACATTTATTACAAAATTGTATCATGTAATACTGTTAACTTAGTAATATAGATAATTTTCCTTTTTTTGATAATTTTCCATTTTAATAAATATTGTTTCCCGTATGATTTTTAGTGAATTAACCATAATCATGGTAATATGTACCTTATTTCAATTAACAGTTTCTTGTTTTTGTTTGTTTGTTTTTGTCATCTCTGGATGGACATTAACAATAGTTTCTTGTTTTTACATTGAATTCATTGAATAATTCATCCTCAAAATGTCATATGTATATAAATTTTGTTTTGCCACATATGTAATTATTTCCTTAATTAATTCCTAGAAGTGGAATATTTGGGTCAACCACCTCTTTAATTTTTACTTTCATAACTATGCATATTGTACCATTTCTCTCAGATTTTAAAAATAAGTTACTCTATTTTCCATATTTTCATTCTTCTGAGACAGTTCTTAATCCATGATCACTGAGTTGGACAATACCCAAGTTTTGTGTCCACCTTTAGTGCTGAGTTAAGCTGCAAATATGTGTGAATTTGCTTTCATCTTTGGCCCTTTGAACTTTTTAGCTCAGCAATGCTGCTGAGGTTACTGGTCAGGAACTTTATAATTTCAGTGCTAAAAAAAAATATATGTCAGAGAAACATTAACTAATGTAAGAATATTTTATGTTTGTATGTTTCATAGTAGATGATAGAAAGCTAAGGTTTTGAATAAACCAAGAATATGCTAGGCCTCAAGAAGCAAGAAAAATCTCAAATAAACAACCTTACCTTACACCTAAAGGAGTTAGAAAAAGAACAACAAACAAAGCTAAAACCAGCAGAAGGAGCAAAATAATAAAGAGTAGAGCAGAGATCAATGACATACACATTAAAAAAAAAAAGGACAAATCAATGAAACCAGGAATTGGTTCTTTGGAAAAAAAACAAACAAACAATACAACCAATAATTGTAATATTTGGACAAACTGATAATCAGCAAAGAAATTGAATCAGTATCAAAAAATTCCCAACAAACAAAGTTCATGACCAGTTGGCTTCACATGCAAATTCCACCAAACATTTAAAGAATTAGTATGTATTCTTCTAAAATGATTTAAAATAATAGAAAAGGAAGAAAACTTCCAAATTCATTCTATGAGGCCACCATTATCCTAATACCAAAACTGGTTAAAGATACCACTAAAAAAGAGAACTGTAGGCCAAAATATCTGATGACCATAGATGCAAAAATCCTCAACAAAATACTAGCAAACCAAATCCATCAATGTATTAAAAAAATCATTCACCATGATCAAGTGGGATTTATTCCTGAGTTGCAAGTTTGGTTCGATAATCACAAATCAATGTGATGCATCACATCAATAAGAGAAAGGATAAGAACCATATGATCATTTCAATAGACACAGAAAAAAACATTTGACAAAGTGCAACACCAATTCAAGATAAAAAACCCTCAACAAAGTAGGTTCAGAGGGAACATACCTCAGCACGATAAAGGCCATCTATGAAAAATCCAGAGCTATTATCATCCTCAACGGGAAAAACTGAGAGCTTTTCCCCTAAGGTCAGGAACAATACAAGAATGTCAACTCTCACCACTTTCATTCAACTTAGGTACTGGAAGACCTAGCCACAGGAATCAGACAACAGAAAGGAATAAAAGGCATCCACATCACTAAGGAAGAAGTAAAATTTTCACTCTTTGCCGATGACATGATACTGACAATAACAAACCTGAAAGACTTCAGAAAACTGCTAGAACTGATACACAAGTTCAGTAAAGTTGAAGGATACCAAAATCAATGTAGAGAAATCTGTTGCATTTCTATACACTAATAATGAAGTAGCAGTAGGAGAAATTAAGGAATCAATCCTACTTACAGTCGTACCAAAAACAGTAAGATAGCTAGAGTAAACCTAACCAAAGAGGTGAATGACTTGTATGTGAAAACCGTAAAACACCGATGAAGAAAATTGAAGATGACACACAAAAAAGGGTAAGACATTCCACGTTCATGGATCGGAAAAACAAATATTGTTAAAATGTCTATACCCAAAACAATCTATAGATTTAGTGTAATCCCTATCAAATACCAACAGCATTTTTCACAGAGCTAGAACAAACGTTCCTAAAATTTGTATGGAACCACAAAATACCCTAAATAACCAAAGCAACATTGAAAAAGAAAAGCAAAGTTTGAGGCATCACAATTCCCGACTTTAAGTTATATTACAAAGCTGAAGTGATCAAAATAGTATGGTACTGGCACAAAAATCAACACGTAGACCAATAGAGCAAAATAGAAAACCTAGAAATGAACCCACAACTATATGGTCAGTCTTTGACAAAGGAGGAAAGAATATCCAATGGGAAAAATACAGTCTCTTCAACAAATGGGGCTGGGAAAACTGGACAGCAACATGCAAAAAAAATGAAACTGGACCACTTTCTTAGATCATACACAAAAATAAATTCAAAATGGATTAGAGACCTAAATTTGAGACATAAACCTTAAATATCCTAGAAGAGAACATAGGAAATAACCTCTTTCATATTGGCCATATCCATATTTTTTAAAGATATCTCCTGAGGCAAGGGAAATGAAAGCAAAAATAAACTATTCAGGTAAATCAAAATAAAATTCTACACAGCAAAGGAAACAATCAACAAAACTAAAAGGCAACCTACAGAATGGAAGAAGATATTTGCAAATGACATATCCAATAAAGTGTTAGTGTCTAAATACACAAAGAACTTCTACAACTTAACACCCAAAAAACAAATAATCCAATTAAAAAATTGGCAGTAGACATGATTAGACATTTCTCCAAAGGACAAATCTAGATGGACAATAGGCCCATAAAAAGATGTTCATCATCACTTGCCATCAGGGAAATGCAAATCAAAACTACAATGAGATATCACCTCACACTTGTCAGAATGGTGAAAATTAATAGCACAAGAAACAATAGGTGTTGCCAAGGATGTGGACAAAAAGGAACCCTTGGGCACTGTTAATGGGAATGCAAACTGGTGCAGCTACTGTGGAAAACAGTATGCAGGTTCCTCAAAAAGTTAAAAATAGAACTACCCTATAATCCATCAATCACAATGCTGGGTATTTACCCAAAGAATGCAGGAATATTAATTCACTGGGATACATGCACCCCTATGTTTCTAGCAATAGTATCTATAATAGCCAAGATATGGAAGCAGCCCAAGTGTCCATAGATTGATGAATGGATATAGATGTGGTGTATATATATACATATGTGTATATATATATATATATATATATATATATATGTATGTGTGTATATATATAGATAGACACACACACACAATGGAATATTATTCAGCCATAAAAAGTGAATCTTGCTATTTGCAACAACATGGAGGGAGCTAGAGAGCATAATGCTAAATAAAATAAGCCAGAGAAAGACAAATACCATATGATTTCACTTATATGTGGAATTTTTTTTAACATTTATTTATTTTGAGAGAGGCAGAGAGAACATGAACAGGAGAAGTGCAGAGAGAGAGGGAGAGAGGGAGAAACCCAAGCAGACTCCTCATGGTCAGTGAGATCATGACCTGAGCCAAAATCAAGAGACAAGCACTTAACCAACTGAGACATCCAGGCGCTCCCTCATGTGTGGAATTTAAGAAACAAACAAACAAAAAAAATGAGCAAAGGGAAAAAAGGAGAGACCAAGAAGAAAACAAATCAAGAAACAGTCAAGAACAAACTGATGGTTATCATAAGGGAGGGGGTTGAGTGGATGGGTGAAATAGGTGATAGATATTAAGGAGTGCACTTGTCGTGATGAGTACAGGTGATGTATGTAATTGTTGAATCACTATACTGTACACCCGAAATAAATGTAACACTGTATGTTAATTAGCTGGAATTAAAATTAAAAAATAAAAAAAGAATATGCTAGGTAATTACATAGGGAAAATGGAAATTTATTTAGAATATAAGACATTCCTTTTAAATATATTTGCAAAGATAGAAATGATTGTGTGCATGCAATCATAAATATGCAATATAAGTTATGGACTATTTTTCAGAGATTTTTACCACCAAGTTTAGACTAGTTTTTCTGAGATTTGAGAACTTAGGAACTCCTGTTACATCAGGAGTCTCAGTTTTAGAAACAGTGGTTTGGGGTGCTTGGGTGTCTCGGTTGGTTGAGTCTCCTACTCTTGATTTCAACTCAGGTCATTGGGATCGAGCCCCATGTAAGGCTCTGCACTGAGTGTGGAGCTTATTTAATACTCTCTCTCTCTCTCTCTCTCTCTCTCTGACTCCCCTCCTCCCCTCCCCTACTCATGCTCTCTCCCTCTCTTTCTAAATACAATACAATAAAATAAAATATTAGAAATGGTTTAGATTAATTAGTTTTCAATTACTGCAGAGTTAGATTAGAGTACCTTAGATATTCAAACTGATATTTACCAATACATTAAAAAGATATTTTTATCCTTTCTACCAGTTCATGTTTACCCTTCCTCTAAATCTTTTCTGATACTTTCAATTCCATACAAATCTGCAAGTACTGGCCACTGACTTATATTGTGCAAATTGATATATAAGAATATACACTGGAATGATTTTGTCAGTATCATTCTGTAGCCATCCTTTTCTTACACCAAAACAGTGGCTCCAGACATTCACCAAAGACTACCCTCATCTTACTCAGTTGACTGTGCTGCTACTCTGATACCCCAGACTCAAAAACTTTAGTTTCTACATCATTTGTAAAAACTTCCTTGGGCTGTCTGCACAGTTGGGTTCCCTTCCCCAGCTCAGATCTCACTTAATGCCTTTTTTTAATTGTTTCTTTTTTTACCAACCAGCTTTGGCCTGTGGGGACCCCTTTCTCAATGGGCACTGACCTTTGCTATCTTATAGGAGAAGAAAATTTGGACAAAAGAAACAACTGTTATAGTAGATCCAGTTTTGCATGGCCTAAAGAATTTATAATTTGGGAGCCTGTCTTTAACTGTAAAGAATATAAAGTTACCAATACAAAATTAAACAAGAAGGTGAACATTTCTTTAGAATTTAGAAGTTACAGTAAATCACAACTTTAAAAAGTGGAAAATAACTGAGTATATAACAAAATCATAAAATATTACACAATATTTTATTTAATTATAACCTAACATACTTCTGTAATACTTTCTCCCCTATTTTATTGGCTAATGGTCACTAATAACTTCTATTAAGAAAGGCCCAAAACTTATAATATTATTTTCCTATAGAGAATAGAAGCATACTTCAATCTTGCCTATGGTATTGCTTATCAAAATTTATTTTTTATTCATCATTTTGAAGTTTCCACTTCACCAGTTGTTATTTATAATTTGTATATTAATTTGTAATTTGTATATTTTAATTAGTAAAATTTAGGATATTTTAGGATCTTCAAATTTGGTAAAACATGTATCACTTTTTTCATAAATGAGCTGTGAGAGACATGCTTATGATTTATTGTAATTACTATGAATTTTTACTGTTTAAGCATAGGAATTCTGATATAATGTCTATTACATTTATTTCTATAAAAAATAAAAAAATATGGAACACTTATAACTGTACTTGTTGCATAATTAAGTATAATTGTGACAAGTGAGAACTTTCATTTTTACTAGGTATTAATGAAAATTGAATATTCTGCTTACAATAATACATGTCTGATGATGGGAAGAATTTTCCACTAACTTCTGACTCCATATATTCAGACTTTTGTCTCCTCTACTTTCCTGTCACTTCTGGTTCCAGGCATTATAAGACATATTCAAATCATAGTGCCACCTCTGTTTCTGCCACAGTGGATGGTAGGAGTGTACCTAGGAAATATTTTTTACAATGAGAAGGCTAACAATCTATTGATAGAAATGATCATGAACTTCATAAATCCATCCTACTAAGCTGAAACTAAATGTATTCCCAACTCAATAAGTCCTTTGATACGTCTCCAAAATGCCTTTGGTCACTCAAGATACCTTGTACAAGGGAAATATAATGGAGAAACTGGAATAAAAGGACACAAAGATTTTAAACTTTGTAGTTAAATATCTTACTTTTTTCACAAAGTTTGCAAAAACATATGACCATGTGAAGACCTTTTTTTTTTCTCTTATTTTCTCCCATCCCCCACCTCTGGTAACCATCAGTTTATTCTACACTTGATCTTAGCCAAAAGGCCGAGAAGCGATCATCAGTTTATTCTCCATCGTTGAGATAGAGAATCTATCCATTTTTTTGTTTGTCTCTTTTTTCTCTTTATTCTGTTTCTTAAACTCCACATATAAATGAAATCATATACTTGTCTTCCTTTCATTGGCTTATCTCCTTTAGCATTATAGTCTCACAAAGATTGAAGGATGTAAGAGGAAGGATTTTGGGTATATACCATATACCTAAAACATGGGGCATGGAGGAGAAGAGTAAAAAATGAGTTCAAATTTAAGTAACCATCATCTTAATATAGATTGCTATATGCCGAAGATGTCATATACAAACCTAATGGTAATCACAAATCAAAAATCAGTAGTAGATATACAAAAAATAAAATCTATTTTTTTCTAAACCAATAGATTTAGAAAGGAAGAAATCTGTGTATATCACTAAAGAAAGCCAACAAATCATGAAAGGGTAGAGAGAAAAGGATCAGAGAACTACAAAAAACAACCACAAAACAAGTAACAAAATGGCAATAAATACATACTTATTGATAACTGCTTTGAATGTCAATGCACTAAATGCTCCAATGAAAAGGCATAGAGTGATGGAATGGATGAAAAAACAAGACCCATCTATAATGCTACCCACAAGAGACACATTTCAGAACTAAAGACACCTCCAGATTGAAAGTGAGAATGTGGAGAAACACTTATTATTCAAATGAATGTCAAAAGAGAGCCATGGTAGCAATATTTTTATTGGACAAAATAGACACAAAGACTATAATGAGAAACAAAGAAGGGCACTGTATAATAATCAGGACAATCCCACAAGAAAGCATAACAATTGTAAATATTTATGCATCCAACATGATAGCACCAAAATATGTAAAACAGTTAATAACAACCATAAAGGAACTAATCAAAATGATACAATAATAGTAGGGGACTTTAACATTCCCCTTACGTCAATAGATCATCTAAACAGAAAATCAACAAGGAAACAATGACTTTGAATGACACACTGGAATAGATGGACCTAACAGATATATTCAGGACATTTCATCCTAAAACAGCAGAACATACATTCTTTCCGAGTGCAAATGGAACATTCTCCAGAACAGATCACATATTAACCCAGAAAACAGGCCTCAACAAAATCATAAAGATTGAAGTCATACAGTGAATCTTTTCTGACCACAACACTATGAAACTGGAAAATGCACAGGGAAAAGTCTTGAAAGACCACAAATACATGGAGGTTAAATAACATGCTACTCAACAATGAATGGGTCAGCCAAGAAATCAATGAAGAAACCAAAAAGTACAAAGAAGCAAACAAAAATGAAAACACAACCGTCCACAAATCTTTCAAAAGTGGTTCTAAGAGGAAAGTCCATAATAATAAAGGCCTACCTCAGAAACAAGAAAAATATCAAATAAGCAACCTAGTCTTACGCATAAAGGAAGTAGAAAAAGAAGAATAAAACCCTAAAACAGCAGAAGGAAAGGAATAATGAAGAATAGAGGAGAAATACATGGTATAGAAACTCAGAAAACATTAGAACCAATCAATGAAACCAGGAGTTGATTGTTTGAAAAGATCAACAAAATTGATAAACCTGTAGCCAGACTCATGAGAGAGAGAGAGAGAGAGAGAGAGAGAGAGAGAGAGAGAGGGAGAGGGAGAGGGAGAGAGAGAGAGAGAGAGAGAGAGATGGAGAGAGGGAGGGAGGGAGGGAGAGAGAGAGAGAGAGAGAGAACTCAAAATCATAAATAAAAGAGGAGAAATGACAACTGACACCACAGAAATACAAAGAAAGGACTGTAAGAGAATATTAGGAAAAATTATATACCAACAAACTGGACAACCTAGAAGAAATGGATAAATTCCTAGAAACATATAACTTACCAAAACTGAAGACATGTTTCAGGGTTCATCATAGGGCTTGGAGAAAAGTTGTCTAAGAGAGAGATCCTGAAGCTTAAAGTTTATTAGCTTTGCTAACTGTGTCCTTGATTATTGCTCTTATCACTTTTAATTGTGGTTAGCTGCTTATATTTCTCTATTGCTAAATTGTAAGCTCTATTATCTGTTCATCTTTGTATCTTCAAATGCCTAAAAGAGGACTGGGAGCAAGCAAATGCTAAACAATTATGTGATAAGTATTGGATGAATAATATTTTCTTTTGTAAGAAATGAATACATTCAACATGAGAGTGCACCTCCAAAATTGGGCAGTGAATTTAAACCATATTATCCCAAGGTAAGTGCATGTGTAACTCTTCAAGGGTTATTTTTTCATCATTTTATTTAAAAATCAGTGCATTAATTGACTACAAATTTTGAAATAGGTATATTGCTATGATAATTTGCCAAACAGAATATATATACATATTATAAGATATTAATTATACATGAAACTAATCCAGTGACTGACACATAGCAGACAATAAATATTTGATCAATAAATACATAAAACTGATACAGTACAAAAAAAAACTAATATGTAGTTAACTAGGGCATCTGGCTTATCTGGGTATGTGGAGTAATAATTATGAATTTTAAAGAGAAATTAATTTGGGAGGACCTTGGGAAGACAGCAGAGTAGGTGGACCCTGAGCTTACCCTGTCTCATGTTTACAACTAGATATTGTCTACATCCAAGACAATAAACTGGAAAGCAATAAGGAGACTGGCAGAACAAACTCCACAACTAAATAGAAGAAGCTGCATCTGAAAGTTAGGAAGGTCAGAAAAGTGGAGGGAGGCTGCCTGCAAGAGAGAGGGAGCGGCACATGTAGAGAGGGCAGAGAAATGGGCCCTTGTACCAGGGAGCTTACATGGGGGAAGACTAATCCCTGTAATGTTTGATTTTAAAACCCACAGGGGCTGACTTCCATGAGTTATAAAACCAGTGGTACTTGGAACCTGGAGCTTTAAAAGTCAGCTGACTCATCACTGGGTGAGCTGGGAGGGCAAGTGAAAGCTGGGTTGCTGCCCTTAAAGAGACTGCAGCCTGCTTGGAAAGTCACATAAAAACAGCAGTTTACACAACACTGGGGTCAAACATGAGACAGATCTGTTCATACTGATTTCAGAGTGTATTGGGGGACTTCTGTGAAATGAGGGAGCTGGCAGGTGCCATTTTCTTCCTTTCCCTCTAGCGTAAACACAGAATCACCTGCAGACGCAGGGCTGCATAGACATTAGTATCCTTGGTCCAGGGCTCAGAGAAATTTTTTTAAAGCTGCATGTATGCCCTACCCAGCTGCGCACCCTGAGGCTGTGCCTCACACACTGCACCCAGGTGCTAGGTACACAGCTGCTGTCTTGAATGCCATGCCCACCACACCTACCTGTACACACCCAATCCCTATCATGTGCTGGGCCCAGCCAAGCGCAGCCATCCTTATGCACCATGGCTAGCCTCCTGCCCTTGGCCTCCTTGTGCAGTCCCCAGCCACTACAGTGCTTCAGAGATCTGGCATAGGTCCAACACATGTTTTGCTAGCACTGCCACCCCATTCCCAAGTTCCCCATCAGGCATGTCCTCAGAGCTGGCCTGCCTAGGTCCCACTAATATTGCAGAAGTCAAGAACAACCCACAACAGGCAGGGTCAGGCAGAGCAGTGCAGGCAAATGCACTGAAAGTCACTTAGACACAATAGCAAGCCATAAGCAACACACATAGGATACTCTCCTGAAGTACCAGGATCTGGTGAACAGGGGACACAGCACTTCAGGGCACTCCAGGATCTCCTCTTCATAGTCACTACTTTTAAGAGCAGGAGACTTATTTGACTTTCTTAACTCACAGAGACAGACACAGAGAGGCAGATGAAATGAGAAGACAGAAAAATTTATACCAAATGAAAGAACAGGACAAGGTCATGGCCAGAGATCTAAATGAAACAGTAACATGCCTGATAGAAAATTTAAAGAAATCATCATAAGCATATTCACTGGACTTGAAAAAAGGAGTGGAAGACATGAATTAGACCCTTAACACAGAAATAAGGAATAACATAGCAGAGATAAAGGGCTCAAAAACAAAATGAGAAACAGCCTTGATGGAAAGAATAGCAGGATGGAAGAAGCAGAGGAATGAGTTGGTAACCTAGAAGACAGAGTCATGGAAAGTAATCAAGCTGAACAAAGGAGAGAAAAAAGAATTACACAAAATGAGAATAGACTTAAGGAACTCAGGGATTCTGTCAAATGTAATAATATTCTTACTATAGGAGTTCCAGAAGAAAAAGAGAGAGAAAAGGGGACAGAAAATGTATTTGAAGAAATAATAGCTGAAAACTTCCTTAATCTGGGGAAAGAAACAGACATTCAGGTCCAAGAGGCACAGAGAACTCCCATCAAAATCAACAAAAGTAGGCCAACACCAAGCCATCTTGTAATTAAACTGGCAAAATATAGTAATAAGAAAAAATCTTAAAACGAAAAAGACAAAAGAACTCAGTAACGTACAAGGGAATGCCCTAAAAGTTAGCAGGAGATTTTTCAATGGACACTTTGCACATTCAGAGTTCCCTGAATTAAATAATTAATTAATTTTTAATTTAAATATACTTGACACACAATGTTACATTAGTTTCAGGTGTACAACATAGTAACTGGAGAGTTTCTGGCCTTTAGAACAGTCAAAAGCATGCAGAGACCGTACTCCTTGCTGTATGACCATTTTCTTATTCCTTTTTTACATGGATGTAAATAGTCCCTCCTTTGGGCCTTTATATAAACATCTATATTAGCCTTTTAGTACTTCATTGTAGTGTTTGTGAACTTAAAATTCCTATCCGAAAGCAGATTTTGAACTGTTTTATTGGGATACTTTTCACAAATCTGGATAATGTCCTATGTGCCTACAATTCGTCCTGTTTCTTAGGCTGCCATAACAAAATATAAACTGTGTGGCTTAAACAACAGGATTGACATACAACATGGGTACAGCAAGTGTACAGTATGATTCAACACTTGTGTATATCTAGTTAACATCTGTAGCCATATATAGTTAAAAAAATTTTTTGTGTGACGAGAACTTTTAAGATCTACTCTCTTAACTTTCAAACATGCAATATAGTATTATTAACTGTAGTCACTTTGCACCATGATTATTTTATAACTGGAAAAGTTTGTACCTTTGGTTCCCTTCACCCATCTCATCCACTGGCCCAACCCCCATCTCTGGCAATCACCAATCTGTTCTTTGCATCTAGGAGCTTGTTTTGTTGTTTTAAGTTTGCCATATATAAGTGAGATCACACAGTATTTGTCTTTCTCTGACTTATTTCACTTAACATAATGCCCTCAAGGTCCATCCATCATGTTGCTAATGGCAGTAGTTCATTTATTTTTTATGGCTGAATAACATTCAATCGTATACATAGACCACATTTTCTTTATCCATTTATCCATTAATGAACACAGGTTGTTTCCATATCTTGGCTATTGCAAATAATGCAGTGCTGAACAGGCTGGTGTGCATGTATCTTTTTGAGTTAAAGGACAGGAATTTACTTTTCACAATTCTAGAGACTAGAAGTCCAACATTGAGGTACTAGCTGATTCAGTTCTCCAGGGTAGGCTTTACTTCTTAGCAGAAGGCCACCTTCTCACTGTGTTTTAACATGTTGGAGAGAGAGAGAAAGGAGAGGGAGCTCTCCGGTGTCTCTTATAAGGACACAAATCCCATCATGAAAGCCCCCTCTCATGACCTCAGCTAAGCCTAAGTTTCCATCTCCAAATATTATCACATGGGGGAGGTGGTCATGGCTTCAAAATATGAATTTTGGGGGGGGTGCATAATTCAGTTCATAGCACTGCCAAAACAATAGAGGTCCTCAATGGCTTCAGAAATGAGGTCCTGCTACAAAGAAATGCACAAATTCATCTGGACTACTGCAGAACATTCTACGTCCTTAGTTTGATTCCTGGGTCAGCCTCTCAAGATTTGATCTTGGACTTGTCCCTGGACTCCAGCTTATGTTCTTACTGTGTTATAGACACGGTGTCAAAGGTACATATAGCTGGGAATTAGTTAAAGTACTGAAAACAGATTTTAATCAGAATATACTGACAATAGGGACACAGAAAATGAGGGAGCGGGGAGAGCAGGGGGCTCAGCAGAGTCAGAAAAATTAAAAGTTACAATTTAAAATTTAAAATTAAAAGTTACTCCCACAGAGAGTGGGAGATAGAGGCCCTGTACTGCCTCATGATTACATTTTAGAGTAACAGTTCTCAGATCCTTGAGGAAGACGCTTCTGAGTTTCAAGGGATACATTACATGTAAGTCCTTTTTAGTAAATTCTCTAAGAAAGGGAGGTTAGAAGCCTATGCCAGGTGTTGGCTAGAAAAGCAGTAAATTCTTCTGGCAGTGTTGTGCTTCTCAGGCAGACATTTTAATGGTGGACAGTGGTCAATAGGGAGTCATCCTAGGTACATGGCTTCATGCTGCTAGGAGCCATGCTAGAGTTTGGCCGGATCTCTTAGTGCAGTGGTTTGGATGGAATTGTTATGTGTTGAGAGTCCTGCAGTTCCCATGGTGCCTTTGTATATTTGATAAATGCCCTCAGTCCACCATTTAATGTACCTTTGGCATCCACACATTCTTTCAGGCCTCTGGCCTCTGCCCATTCCTTTTCAGTTGTTCTATCTTCACCAGTGTCAACTCACAAGGAACCTACTCTGTTACCTAAGTCAACGTATAATACTCATAAAGCAGATTTTAAGCTTACAAGAAAGGTATTCATTTTATTAGACAGCATATATATATATATGTATATATATATTTATATATTTATATATTTATATATAACATATGTATACATGTGCATACATACACATACAGAGAGAAGGTACAGAGATATCCTATATACTCCCTGCCCCCACCATGCAGAGCCTCCCCCACTGTCAACATCCCTCATTAGAGCACAGCATTTGTTACAATTTGTGAACCTACACTGATACATCTAATCATCCAAAGTTCATAGTTTACATTAGGGTTCACTCTTGGTGTACATTTTGTGGGTTTGGACAAGTACATAATGACATCTATCCATCATTATATGTATTCATGTTCCATTATTCATCCATACAAATATTTTCCCTGCTCTGAAAATCTTGTGTGCTCTGCCTACTCATCCCTCAAAATGCATACACCCTGGCAACCATTGATCTTTTTATTGTCTCTACAGTTTTGCTTTATCCATAATGCCATACAGTATGTAGTCTTTACAGATTAGCTCTTTTACTTAGGTATTGTATACCTAAGGACCTTTTATGCCTATACAGGATGTGGCAACTCATTTCTTTTTAGTGCTGAATAATATTGCATTGTCTGGATGTTCTCTTTCTTAAGCTGCATCTATTATCACAGGTAAAAAATTTGTCAACATCAAAGTAGTAGTTGATTAATATGCAGTTGTAGGGGCGCCTGGGTGGCGCAGTCAGTTAAGCGTCCGACTTCAGCCAGGTCACGATCTCGCGGTCCGTGAGTTCGAGCCCCGCGTCAGGCTCTGGGCTGATGGCTCAGAGCCTGGAGCCTGTTTCCGATTCTGTGTCTCCCTCTCTCTCTGCCCCTCCCCCGTTCATGCTCTGTCTCTCTCTGTCCCCCAAAAAATAAATAAACGTTGAAAAAAAAATTAAAAAAAAATATGCAGTTGTAATTAGTTTTCAATCTCATGGCACATGACCATTGTATCTAGTATATCTGAAAAAGTTACACATGGTCCCAAATAAACATAAGACATTCAGAAATAAAGACATAAAAATAATCATTCCTTAAGAATTAGTCAGATATAAGCCATTCATAAAGAATAATTTATTTCCAACATTTATTGGATGAATTGTTTTTTTTAGTATTTACAGTGGCCACACTCTTAAAAAAAAAACCCAGATTTAGGGTTGCCTGGGTGGCTCAGTTGGTTAAGCATCTGACTTCAGCTCAGGTCATGATCTTGCGGTCCGTGAGTTCAAGCCCTGCATTGGGCTCTGTGCTTACAGCTCAGAGCCTAGAACCTGCTTTGGATTCTGTGTCTCCCTCTCTCTCTCTCTGCCGTTCCCCCATTCATACTCTGTCTCTCAAAAATGATTAAATTAAAAATGCAGATTTGTATTGCCTCTCAGAACAAATTAATTTCACTGAATACAACACTTGGAATTCTTAAATATCCTTCAATATCTTTGCTAAAACTGTGAACTAAAAGAATTCCTAGAATTTGTTCCCTAGTCAAAAGATCCCCAAGTCCAAATCTGTGGTACTTTGTCTTTGGTTACCAGACTATCCTTAATCCCTCTAGCCATTGGAATGATGCAAAATGATACTGTAACTGCATATTCTGAAATTTTGTAATTATTCTTCGTGTCACTTTCTGACAGTCTCACATCTTAGCATATCCTCATATCTTTCCCTGTTTGGACTTAGTAAGCTTGCTCCAGACTGCCTGCTTATATAATGGAATGGTCATCTCCCCTGGCTGCTTTCACTAGGGGTTTTTGTCTCTTTCTTCTTACTCACACTGCCACCTCCACCGTCCTTTCTACCCCAATCCCAGACTGCATCTTCTATCCTTAGCAGGTGTGATTACAAGTTGCTACATCTTAACTCATACCTATGAGACATGGCTGGCCAGGAGGAGGGTCAGAAAATTTCTGCTAATTTTGAAATATATCTTTAAATCTTCTGTATTTTGAACTTAAAAAAAGCTGTAACTTCAAAAAACTTATGTTGAGAATTTTTAACTGAACCAATATAAGCACATTACAACTTTAAAATAGTGATAGTTTTAGCACACTTTGCAAGAATGGCCACAACAAAAACGTGTGAACATGCTGGCATCAGGACTAAATGATGAGGCAGTGAGAACACTAAAAGAGGCTTTGCCATTAAGTCACTGAGCAAATAGCCTTCAGTTCCCTTGGTTGTAAAATGGCAGAATAGCACTTTTCTCAGCCATCTCACACAGTCCAGTGAGATACTGAGAGTGAAAGTGCTTTGAAAAGCAAAATGTGATGCACAGATCTGAGGAATGATGACTGTGCATCTGGTCTACCTTTCCAGGGTGGAATGACAGGGAGTAAACTGGCAATTATATAGAGGAGGTTAGCATCTGGGATCAGAGAACTGAAATAAATAAGGTCCTAAGTTTCTTTAGGGTGGCATCTTGCAGAAAATGATGAATGTTGTCAAGACGATTGAATTTGGAAGTGGACCAAAGCAGTGATTGAAAAATGTGGTTTGAGTTGCTGAGACATTGAAATACAAGGGCCAACAGAAATATCTAATATAATATATAGTGCTGTGATTTAAGAAGATGATGAGCTAGTCTATATATTAATGTTCGTGCTTAGGATATAAAACAAAGCCTTTGATCTCTTTGTTGTATTTGGAAAATCAGACTTCTGGGAGATGGAAGGTATTTTTCTGTAAATTCCTTGGCTATCCCTTGTCTCTGATGTAAGGGCAGCTGTTGGGTATGAGTAGGGAAAGATTGCACCCCCCTTTGAAGGTTTGGAAAGCCACTTTGTCACCTAAAATCTAGCAATAAGAAAATTGAATAAGCAGAACAATGATAAGTGCTAAGAAAAAAAAATGAGGTAGGAAAGGCATAGGGAATGTCTGGGTAATTTTGGATAGAATGACCAGGAAGGATCCATATCATATATGAAAATAATATATGAGTAAAGATCTAAAGAATGTTCCTATGGTCAATAAATGAATCATGCTTCATTCCTTCTCTGCTAACTCCACTGACCTCAAGTTCTGGAGGAGGTGGATGGATGCAGCAGCAGTGAAATTACCGTTTAACCACACAGTATTACACACAAATGAAAATTATTTTATTTCTATTCCTTAACTATCTCCTCTTCTAATATTTTCCCAAATGGTACTGATAGTGAAAGTGCTACTCTTAACTTTATATTTGGGATGAATGGGACAAACTTGCACACAATGATTTAAGAAAGTATGTGATGAAAGCTGAACTTTTTTTTTTAAAGTTGAACTCATTATAGATTGAGATAGAAGAAAATAAAATAAACATTTTAAATTTGAATATTAAATTTCATTAACCTATAATGTGCACTTTGTTATTTCAGTGATTGACAAACATGATGTTTCAGAATGCCATACCAACTTATATAGATTAAAAAAATTTTTTTTAATGTTTGTTTTTGAGAGAGGGGGTGAGGGGCAGAGAGAGAGAGGGAGACAGAATCTGAAGCAGGCTGCCTGCTGTCAGCGCAAAGCCTTATGTGGGGCTCAAACCCACGAACCATGAGATCATGACCTCACCTGAAGTCCCACACTTAACCGACTGAGCCACCCAACTTATTTATGTTTAAAAGAGGTTCTGGAATACTATTCTAGTGGGCTCCCTGGCAAAGGCAGCAGTGTTCTTAAGTTATACTAAAAACCTAGTTACTGTATAATACTGAGAAGATATTTATGTTAGTCATTGTTATCTTTACTTATATCTTCAGAGTGGGTATAGACATATTCGCATTATATGACTAGAAATACGAGTATATAATTATACGACTACACTACAATTATGCAACTATAATACAATTATATGGCTACTATCAAATACAACTATTCTCATGAAGACACATCGTAAATTTAGTTAATGAGAATGATTCTCCATTGTATTAATTGAAAGCTCCATGTTTGCCTTATTGTTTTCTGGTAGATAAAACTAGATAATATATAGGAGAGAGGGAGGGAAAATGGGGGGAGAGGCGGGGAGAGAGAGGGAAAGAGAGAGAGAGGAGGGAGACATTAATAAAGTGTTAACATTTGGGAAAACTACATGAAGGGTATGTGAAAATTACTTGAATTATTTTTGGTTATGTTTCTGTAAGTATGATGTTATTTTTAAAATAAAACATTTAAAAATGACTTTATTTAACCCTCACCTCTTATTGGTAGATGGATGATTTGGGTATGGAATTCAAGGTTCATTTTCTTCAGAAATGAATGACTTTGTTGCACTGTTTTCTATTATACATTGAAGCTAGTCTGATGTTTGTTTCTGAGTAAACCTGGAATTCTCCATCCATTTCATTACTTGTTTCTTGAATATTTATTTGTATCTTTGTTACTTATTTACTACTTACTTGTTGAGTTCTTAAACATTTGTTGATTCTTGTAGGCATTCAAAATGGACCCATTAGCAAAAAAGATAAAGATTCTTGCTATTCTGGGGCGTCTGGGTGGCTCAGTCGGTTAAGCATTGGACTCTTGATTACAGGGCAGCTCATGATCTTGTGGTTTGTGAGTTCCAGCCCCATGTCTGGCTCTGCAGTGACAGTGCAGAGCCTGCTTGGGATTTTCTCTGTCTCTCCCTCTCTCTCTCTCTGCCTCCCACCCCTCAAAATAAAAAATAAACTTTATAAAAGAAATTCCTGCCATTCTGCAGTTTACATTCTAGCAGGGTAGGTGGTTGGTGGGGGGAGACGAAATAAAAATAATAAATAAATAAATTGTATAGTTTGTTAGAAAAGAAAAAGTGCTATGGAAAAACAAAAAGTAGAGTAGGTAAGGGTGATCAAGAGTATAGTGGGAGTGGTTGCAGTTTTATATATGGTAGCTTAGACATCAGAGAAAATCTGAAGATTGAGCAATTCTGAAGCAGGTGAAGGAATTATTTGTGTGGCTATTTAGGGGAAAAGCATTGCACAGAGAACATGACCAGGCTAAATGTCCTAAGGACAGTGCCTTTGGTTGTTGAGGAAAAGCAGAGAGAACAGTGAGGCTGGATTGGAAGGGACAGAAGGAGAGTAGTAGAGCATAGAAGGTGAAGTCAGAGCAGGAATGGAGAGTCAAATCATCTGTTTGTTTCTATTGGTTATTTTCATGAATTTGGCTTTTTTTCTTAGTAAATGGGTATTCATTACTAGGTATTGAGAGGAGAAGTGACATGGTCTGCCATGTACTAAAAGGATTGCTCTGGTGGCTATGCAGAGCATAGTTTGTAGAGGCAAGAGTAAATGCAGGAGACTAGGCAGAAGGTCACTGCATAGTCCAGATAGGAAATGTTAGTGGGACAGACAGGGTTGTAGCAATGGAAATGGTAAGGAGTGTTAGGATTCTCAATATATTTTGAAGGTAAAGCCTCATTATTTTCTAATAGTTTAGCTGTGGCATACGAAGGAAAGCAAAATGAGAAGAATGTCTTCAGGGTTTCCATTAGGAGCAATGGAAAGAAAGAATGGACATCGGTTGATGTGGAGGAAGCTGTAAGTGGAACAAGTTTGGAGGTAGGGAAGATCTAGTATTCAAGTGTTTACAAGCTGATCATGAACTACTAGATATCCAAGAGGAGATGTTAAAAATATAGTTGGATAGGGGTGCCTGGGTGGCTCAATGGATTGAGCCTCCGGCTTCTGCTCATGTCATGATCTCACAGTTTATGGATTCCAGCCCTGCATTGGGCTCTGTGCTGATGGCTCAGAGTGTGGAACCTGCTTGGGATTCTGTGTCTCCCTCTCTCTCTGCTCCTCCCCCACTCATGCTCTGTCTCTCTCCTTCAAAAATAAATAAAAATACTTAATAAAAATTTTTTTAAAAAATATATAGTTGGATATACACAAATTATTATAAGATAATGTGAGTTGTCTGAAGCCATTTTCACTTTCTTCTTGTTAACCTATTTTTACTTCTGGAATCTTGAATCTCGCCTTATTATAGGCTTCTGATACTTCAGAATAATGAATGAATGAATGAATTTATTAATTTACTTTTTGGACTAGCAAAAGGAAATTATTGAAACATAATTTAACCTGACTCAAAACCCCCAGGCTTATCTATGATGCCATGCTGCATGCTGCATTCTTTTCAAGGCAAACAGCAGAAGTGAATGCATTGGATCCTGTGGAAAACCTTTTACTAAACATCCCTTGTGATAGATGAGAAATTATCCAATGATCAACATTTGGATTACTAGCAAGAGTGCTGATTACTCTTATTGTAATGCATTGAGCTCCCATGATGCAGTGTTTAATTTCACAGAACCTATTGAACCATATCACTTATTTGATGGCTCCGTTACATAAACAGTTTAGCAGAGATTTCCTGGCACATACTCATTTATCTCTGATCATTGGCCTATATAATAATTTAACTGGATCTGTTTCCTTAGCACTATATCCAAACACATTTCATTTTACTATAATTAATAGATATTTATTTTTGCTGCCAAAAACAAAGGCACCAATAGCAATTTGACTATGATTATCATTTCCTTCTTCTGGCCATTGACACATATTCATTACACCACCCCATTATTGTTGCCCATTCGTTTCACAGCTATAAGCAGTGACACATACATTTTTTTTAAACCACAGATGTTGATTTCCATATTGTTGCCCCGGTGCATGAACACTTCCCTTGTATATTATTGCTGGGTGAATATTTCACTGGAGCAGTTGCTGATGCTTAAAATATAAATGATATATGCACATCATTTTGCTTTTCCTCTCCTTGCATAAACTTTCACTACTTGCCAATGAGGACTGAATATTTAACATGTAGAAGCATTGAAACACACCTACCTAACTTCTAAATCATTTATGACTAAAAGTTGACATCTAAAAGAAATTTTCAGCTCTCAGTAGAAATGATGCAGTGTGGAAACTTAGGTAGGCATCTCTCTTGGATTAGAGAAATAGACTGTTTTTAATAAATCATCTAGATTCATAACTATATAAAGCTGAAAGACACCTGAGAAAATGTGGGAGGGGAAAGAAACTAACATTTTAGGAACATTCAGTATGTAAGTGATGCTGTGCTTACATATATTATTTCATTGAAATCCCAGAGTGACTCTAAGAAGGAAGTGATAATAATTTTATTTTGAAAATAAGAACACTGAGGTTAAAATGGTTAAGAATTTGAGCTAAGTATCATAGTAAGAGACAGACCTGGGATTCTATCCCAGTTGGCTTTCCATATCACTCTGTCACTCAATTCTCTCATTTTAGAAATGAGGAAAATATTTAGAGATATTTAGTGAATTATTCAAAGTCAGGAAGGTGGTTTATGGCATGGGATTAGAACCCAGAATCTCTCTGAGATCTTCTCTTTTGTATTACTCTCTCTCCCTAGAAAGGGCCATACCTCACAATACTTATAATTTAACCTTATCTTGAAATTATAGGAAGTTCCAATTTGATACTTCCCTGGAAATAAATGGTTATGCTTTTCAAAGAATAGGTAAGTGAAATTATTAAACAACTTAGCACTATTAATACAATTTTTAGTTGTTTCCGGCATATGGCTCTTTTCTCTTAGACTTTGAAGTAAGACTTGTCTTATGTGTTGGTAAGGCCTACTGCTGCACTGGGCCCCTCAGGTAGGATACTGAAGGCTAGAAAGTGTAAGTGACTTCCCCAAAGAAAGACAAATGCTTAATAAGTTATATGCTGCCATAAAAGAAGAGAACAATGGTAATATGATCAGAGCAGAAGGTTTTTAGTGAAATATTTCTAATTTTAAGTACAAATATTATTTATTCACTAAACCCAGAATTACCTACTAAATGTCAACTATATACCACATACTATATTGGGCCTAGGATGTAAAATTGAATGAAATAGAATTTTGAATTTAAGAAGCTCAATGTCTAGTCATAATAAAAAATGTAGAGAAGTAAATAATCACTAAGTCTGAATCCTGTTACTGGCAAAATAAAAAATTAACAGGCTCTAGCTTCCTCACTCAAAGTCAACCATGGATGGAAACCCAGGAGATAATAAAGAATTCTAAGAAACCTATGGGTAGACAGACAGTTGTTTGAACTGTTGACGGTAGAGGGAAGGCTAGAACCTAGGCTGGAGATTGACCAGTGAGTCTGTGAGAGATTAAGTGAGGGAAAGAAAGCAGTTTGAATTCTGCTCTTGATTATCCTCCACCTTTGTCTTGAGACACCCAGTATCTTATTGGTCACCATGGATATTGACAACTAGACTCACTATATGCTATAGATACCATGTAAATCATGGATGTTAGAACACAAGGATAATAATTTTATATAAGCATAAAAACCCCTCATAAAGAGTGAACTAATAGATGTCCAACAGGTACATGAAAAGGTGCTCAACATCACTAATCATCAGGGGAATGCAAATCAAGGCTACAATAAGATATCACCTCATGTATGATTGGATTGAAATGGCTAAGATAAGAAATAACAAGTGTTGGTGAGGGTATGAAGAAAAGGGAATACTTTTTGCCTCTTGGTGGGAATGTAAATTGGCACAGCCACTGTGGAAAACACTATGGAGATTTCTTCAAAAACAAAAATTAGAACTACCATATGATCCAGGAATTTCCCTTCTGGGTATTTATCTGAAGGAAATGCTAGCATTAATTTGAAAAGATATCTGTACCCCATGTTCATAGCAACACTATTTATAATGGCCAAGACATGGGAACAGCCTAAGTGTCCATCGACAGATGAATGGATAAAGAAGATGTCACACACACACACACACACACACACGGAAATATTCTGTCATAAGAAAGAAGGAAAATTTCCGCTTGCATGGAAGCCCTTGAGGGTGTTACGCTAAGTGAAATTAAGACATACAGAGAAAGACAAATATTGTGTGATTTCCTTTACATATGGAATTTGAAAAATCAAGACAAAAAACCCCTCCCCAAATCCCACCAAGCTCACAACATAGAGAACAGATAGGTGGTTGTCAGAGTTGGGGGTGGGAATGGGTGAAATGGGTGGACATAGTCAAAGGTACAAATTAAGTTATAAAATAAGTTATAAAATAACTTAAAATAAGTCATAGGGGTGTAGTAAGTTTTAAAATAAGTCATAGGGATGTAATGTAGAGCATGGTGACTGTAGTTAATAATATTGTGTTGCATATTTAAAAGTTGCTAGAAGAGTAGATCTTAAAAATTCTTAAAAGAAAAAAAATTTTGGTAACTACATATTTTGATGGACATTAACTAGACTTATTGTAGAGATCATTTTGCAATATATACAAATAATGAATCATTATGTTGTACACCTGAAACTAATATAATGTTATATGTCAATTCTATTTCAACAACAAAAATAATAACCCAAGATATTAGAATTATAAGGAAAGGAAATAATTATAAAAAATACAGATATTTGGTATAATAAATGTAATATTTGAAAAAAATAACACAATAGGGGCGCCTGGGTGGCTCAGTTGGTTAAGTGGCCGACTTCAGCTCAGGTCAGGATCTCGCGGTCCATGGGTTTGAGCCCCACGTTGGGCTCTGTGCTGATAGCTTAGAACCTGGAGCCTGCTTCTGTTTCTGTGTCTCCCTCTCTCTCTGCCCCTCCCCCACTCGTGCTCTATCTCTCTCTGCCTTTCAAAAATGAATAAATGTTAAAAAAATTAAAAAAAAGAACATAATAAATAGGATAAATAATGGAATGGATATAACTGGAAAAAAGATTAGGAAGTTGAAAGCAAAGTGGAATTCTTTAAGGAGGAGCAAACGGTAAATACATGGACTATATAAATAAAAATTAAGAGAAATAGATCATAGAAAGTGAAGTGCCAACATTTGGATAATAGGAGCAAAAGAGTGAAAATTAAAATATAAAGATGATTTTGAGAATGTAATGGAGGTAGATTCCACAGAATTAAGAATTAAGAAAAATTACTAACCTAAGAGTAATGGGTCCAAAACATCAGACTGTAAAGGTAAAGACTCACACCATGAAATATAATAGAAAAGATTAAGAATAAAAGAACAAAAAAGTCTATAAAACTTTGAAAGAGAAAGAGTAGATCATAGATATAAGAACAACAATCAAATTGATTTCAGAGTTTTCAGTAGCAGCACTGGATACAAGAAGATGGTTTAACACATTTGAAGTTTGGAAGGAAAAAGATTTTGATCTAGGGATGAGGAAGAATGAAGAAGTAATTCATGTAGGGGTAAATTCAGTTCTCTTCCTGTTACAGAGGTTGGGTGGCATGCTGTTTGGACAAAGGCAGGTGTCCCAATCTAATACCTATATAAATCTGGTGATAACTGACCTTCTGATAAATAGACATAAAAATATTTGCTAGGAGAAGAATCCTTATATGCAGATTTTCAATATGTTTCTGAGTTAAAATTGTTTAGAATAAATTAACTTGTAATCTATGGGTTAATGACACATGGATCTCAAGAAAATGGTCATATAATTTATATAACTACCTAGGGTATGTTTTGTAACCTAAATGTGTGTGAGACCTTAGTCAGAGACCTCATCTATTAAGATGTACAGACAGAACATCTAATGCAAGGAGAAAGAATATGAAGAAACATGAAGAATCACAGATCTCTTTCTGATTTGCTTAGCCTCTTGATTGCTTCCATCCTTAAAGTTATTAGCAGAGCTTGATACCAGAAAAAATCTTAGAATCATGTGAGGCTGATTTAATAATTTGATTTTTTGTGTGTTAGCACAGAATTTAGTATTTTATATCCAGCAAATCATTGAAGGCATAGAAAGGAATGCTCTTAAATCTGATAAAGTTAATTTTAAGCACATGCCCACAGACACACACCCCATTAAACTAAATTGAATACTATCATAAGTGTTCTCTGTAAAATTAGAATTGAGAATTGAGACAAGGATGGCCACTGTCCTCAGTTCCAGTTAGTAAAGTATGGAAGGTCCTACCTCATATTATAAAAAAAGGAAAATAAATTAAAGGCCTAAGAATTTAAAAAGAGGAAATAAAAGTCAACATTTCTGGTGGATTATATGATTGTATACTGTTATCCACTCCAAGAAAATTGATAAACAAATAGAAATAATAGAGTTCAGCAAGATGTTGGGTATGAAATCATTAAACAAAAATCAATTATATAGCTAAGCATTAGTAACAAATAACTACTCAACAAACTTGTCATACATATGGAAAAATAAAGTTAGATCTTTATCATCCACAGTGCACAAAAATCAATTGCACATGGAGAAAAGACTTAAATACCAAAAACAAGCCTTTAAAACTTTAAGTAGATATATTGCTGTACTATTGGAGATAGGGAATAATTTCTTAAAATACAAGAGTAGCTAACCGTATGGAAAAAGTGATAAATTTGCCTTCAAAATATGAAAACTTTTATTCACAAGTCATTTTAAGAAAATGAAACACAGTTACAAATTGAGATGTGTGCAATACACATAATCAACTTAAGATTTATTTCATAAATATTTGATAAATAACATATCAATAAATGTTAACACAGATGAGGAAACACATGTGGCTAATAAACCTATAAAACAATATTTAAGTTTTTGTAATCAGGGAAAAGCAAATAGCACTAGGATGAAATACCATTTTATATCTATTTATATGGGAAAAAATAGAAAGGCTGACAATACCAAGTGGAAAGGATGTGATGTAGCAGGATCTCATATATTCCTGGTGGGAGCATGAATTGGCATAGCAAATCAGTTTGTCATTATCTCATAAAATTGAACATTTGCATATCCTGTGAGCCATCAGTTCTTGTCCTAGATACATACCCTAGAGGAACTCTTGCAAATTTTGTATAGGCGACATGTACAGGAATGTTTACAGCATGTCCATACTAATAAAAACCCAGAAATAACCTAACCTAACTGTACATTTACAGAAGAAGGGATAGTGA
The DNA here is from genome assembly GCF_022837055.1 of Prionailurus viverrinus. NCBI lineage: Eukaryota > Metazoa > Chordata > Mammalia > Carnivora > Felidae > Prionailurus > Prionailurus viverrinus. Next base: position 47,548,636 of record NC_062570.1, read on the forward strand.
TATGTTCATGCAATAGTATAGATAGTATTCAAAGTGAAGAAACCATAGTAAAGGAAAAATACAGATCAACTTTAACAATGTAATTTTGAGTGAAAAAGAGAGTCTCAGAAGATTATGTAAGTAGGATAGCTTTTTATAGAGTAAAAAAAATGAAATCTCCAATATATACTTTTTCTTAGAATTTATATGGGTATAAAAATATTGTCTGTGTATATATATATGTGTATATTATGCTATATAATATGCTATAATATGCATATAATATGCTATATATATATGTGCCTGTACGTATACATATATAAATAAAATGAATTTTGGAACACTATCCATATATAAATATACACTTACACATGTATAAAGCCAAGGAAACCCACCATACAATTCAGGGTGGTTAGGATAGTGGTATTCAGTGGATGGGATTGTGAAAAGTCCCAAAGGTATATGGAAGTTACTGTCATTTTCTAGTGTTTATTTCAAATGGTGGCTTTGCCAATATTATATTATTAAAGAGAAAGGAAAGAATAAAAGAGGGCCATGCAAACACGAGGGATGAGAGTGTGGCATGAACCAATCATTATAATTAGTCTAATTTTGACTACTTGGATTACACATACACACAAATCTAAAATAATAGTGGTATCTGCTATATGTAGGTATAAGTTGTTATAAAAGTATACCAAAGGAGAATTTAGCCACAAATGGATAAAAGGAAGATCAGAAATTAATATCCCAAAGAAGAGGATGTCTGGGCTATTGATAAATAACTTTTATTGTGCATGATCTATGTGGTAGGCACTCTGCTAAGACTTTGGTGTTTGTTGACTCATTTAATCCTCACAATAACAGGTACTATCATCACATTTATTTTAACATGCACAGATAATTTAATAATGTTGCACAACTAACAAGTGGCAGTTATTCTCTGAGACAGTTATTCACTCCCATGTGCATGGCACTATCACCCTGCTTACCACACTCTATTAAAAAAAATTTAGTGTTTATTTATTTTTGAGAGAGACAGTGTGAGCAAGGCAGGGGCAGAGAGAGAGGGAGACACAGAATCCAAAGCAGGCTTCAGGCTCTGAGCTGTCAGCACAGAGCCCAATGCGGGTCTTCAACTCACAGATGCGAGATCATGACCTGAACAGAAGTCGGCTGCTTAACTGACTGAGACACCCAGGTGTACCTTTTGCGCTCTATTTTAATTTCTGTCTCCGTCATCCAAGTTTGAGGTCCTTGATGGTATAACCCATGTCCTAGGCATTGTTTATTTCCAGACCTAGGACAAAGTCTAGAACATGTTATTTGTTTATTAAGTGCAAATGCAATGAATGAATGAATGAATGAACATGGTCCATGTCTCTAAAGATTTTATAGTCTCTTTTCCAGTGGGGAAGGGGGAACAACATACTATAATGTAAGATATTTTCCTCCAGAGAAATAAGCACAAAGTTCATGACCCATTGTGGGAAATCATGTAAAGTTTCTAGAAGAAGTGGTATTTTAAGGAGCAATAATCCATATTTAGTCTGGACAAATATTTTGTTTTTGAAAGGATAAGAATGTTGCCAAGTAGGTCAGAAACTCAAAATTAATCAGCCAAAGCTAGTGATCTGATAAGTGCTTATATAGATGGAGCAGCAGACAGATAAAAAATAAAGGTTTGAAAGTAGAAAGATATAATGCTGTGAACTCTCTAATACATAATAAAGCAACACATTAGATTACCCAGGGTTAACTGCAGGAGGATGGTATTGGGGGATTGGAAAGCATAGTGGTGGCAAGGACTCATGTAGCTGAGACAGGTAGTAGTGGGTGTCAAAACTTCTAGCCATTACAGTGCTTGTGCAGGTCCAATTAAATGAAGACTCCGTGATAGCAAAGAATAATGATGATGAACGTATATCTTGTCCTGCAGTCCTTGGCCATCATATCTCCTCTGGGTCAAGCCATTGTGGAGAGACCTCATCAATACCCAATGTAATGAATAATTGTCCATATAGATTAAATTTTCCTCAACTGGGTCATAAGAAAAACAACAACAGTAAAACACAGAGATTAAGAATGTGGATTTTAGAGTCAGAATGTTTAAATGCGAAATCTAATTCTGTCATTGGTTAGGTATGTGACATTGTCACTTAAACTATGTGCACATGTTAAATGTGATAATATTACTTGTCATTATGAAGATTAAATGAGTCAACACACATCAAATGCTTAGAACATGCCCGAAACATAGATTGTGCACACTAAAACACAATAAAAGTTATCTATCAATAGCCTGGACATCCTTTTCTTCAGGAAGTTAATTCTAGATTCTTCCTTTCATCCATTTGGAATTAAATGCTGCTTTGCTAGAAAAATGATGCTGCTTTGCTGTACTCTTAAAACAACTTATACCTACCTATATCATAGCAGATACTACTATTATTTTAGATATGTGCATATGTGTGTGATGAAAGTACCTAAAATTAGATTGATTATAATAATTGGCTCATGACACATGCTCATTTCTGTCTTTGCATGGCCCTCTTTATTTATTCCTTCCTTTCCCCTTAGTGTCAGAGAAGTCTTCCCAGAGAGGACAGTAGTCTTTAAGTCTTGGTCTTAGTCTTTAAGAAAGAGTCAAGCAAAGAACAGGGTGAGAGGATGAATGCCTCATTCCACTTTATGATATTCCCAAGGTACATAATCCCAAGCTCAGAAATTTTTTAAATTGAGGTTTTATTTATTTTTAAAAAGATTTATTTATTTATTTATGGGGAGCCAGGGTGGCTCAGTTGGTTAAGCATCTGACTTTGGCTCAATTCATGATCTCATGGTTTGTGAGATACTTTTTCAAAAATAAATAACACATTTAAAAAATTTTAAATATTTATTTGAGAGAGAGAGAGAGAGAGAGAGAATGAGCAGAGAAGGGGTAGAGAGAGAGGGAGACACAGAATTAGAAGTAGGCTTCAGGCTCTGAGCTGTCAGCACAGAGCCCGAGTCGGGGCTCCAACCTTTGAACCGTGAGATCATGACCTGAGCCAATGTTGGATGCTTAACCAATTGAGCCACTCAGGTGCCCCTGTTAAATTGAGTTTTAATTCATTGGTTCAACAAATTTTTTGAGTCTATTATATGCGAGGCACTTTAGCCAACATAACAATAAATACAAGATATAGTTTCTTGCCTTCAACTTAAAGTATGGTAGAAGAGCTCATAATCCATTAAAAAACATCTCACAACTTCATAAATTTACTCAGATTCAGTGAGATAATGATATACTTTTGGGCTGATATCAGAGATTGGCTCCCATTATATGTTTCCAATTAATTGTTTCTTCTGCTGTTAGTAACAGATTATTCTACCAAGAGAAGCAATTTAAAAATGAAAAAGCAGTTTCTTCTTATTTCAGGTGGTCTCTAAGCTGGTAACTGTCCATATACCTACTCCTACATATATTCTAATTACAGTAAAACCTTGGCTTGCGAGCATAATTCATTCCAGAAACATATTAATAATCCAAAGCACTTGTATATCAAAGTGAATTTCCCATAAGAAATAATGGAAACTCAGATGATTTGTTCCACAACCCAAAAATATTCATATAAAATGATTACAATACTGTAATATAATACAAAATAATAAAGAAAATGAAAAATATAAATAAAAACAAATTAACCTGCCCTTACATTTGAAAACCTTCGTGGCTGGTAGGAGAGAGACAACAGAGAGGAGGGTTATGTGCAGGACTTTCTTTTTTTTTTTTTTTAATATAATTTATTGTCAAATTGGCTTACATACAACACCCAGTGCTCATCCCAACAAGTGCTCTTCTCAGTGCCCATCACCCATTTTCCCCTCTCCCCCACCCACCATCAACCCTCAGTTTGTTTTTTGTATTTAAGATCCTCTTATGGTTTGCCTCCCTCCCTCTCTGTTTGTAACTACTTTTCTTCTCCTTGCCTCCCCACCCCCCCGCCCCCGCTCCCTGGTCTTCTGTTAAGTTTCTCAAGGTCCACATATGAGTGAAAATATATGATATCTGTCTTTCTCTGACTGACTTATTTCACTTAGCATAATACCCTCCAGTTCCATCCACATTGCTGCAAATGGTATGATTTCATTCTTTCTCATTGCCAAGTAGTATCACTAATGGAATCACTGCTATCTATGAGTTCAATGGAATCTTTTTCTTTCTGAACAGGATTAACAAGGAACCTATCCAATGACACTTGCTTTTGCCTCCTTTTGAGAATTTTGCGGAAATGTGACATTGCATTGACAATCACCCACAGTCTTGCAGAGAGCGAGAGTGAGAGAAAGAAGAACCATTGGCTCAGTTGTGATCATGTGAAATTTGGTGTCATGTACTACTCATATTGCAAGACATTTCTCATTTATCAAGTTAAAATATATTAGAAATGTTTGTATATCTTGTGGAACACTAGCAGAACAAGTTACTCAATCCAAGGTTTTACTGTACTTTTCTTTCAGCTCAGGTTCTTTAAAGGGTTTTTGTACAAAATCCCTTATTAAGGCATCTCACTCATTTCTTTACTAATCAGAAAAATTGTTTATTCCTCCCTTTTTTTGCCATTTAACAAAGAATCTGAAGCTCTAAGAATTCTCCATGTAAATTTATAAAAACTTAGTCTAGATTTCTTTTCTGTTTTGGAAGCAATAGTGCTTTTATGGTTGGATCTAATTCTGGTACTTCTTAGGTGACATTTTGCTTAGCCAATGGCATCTTTTCAGGTGCTGGGCATTGCCATTTCACTAGAAGGGTTAACATATGCAGATTAGCATGGCTGTCCTGAAGTTTTGCTTCTGTGGGCTGTGTATCTCCACATATAGCTATGTAGTTTATAGGAAGCATCTTCTTAAACACAAGTTTTTGCTGATTTTTGGCAGCTTTTGAGAGAAAGGCTGGGTTGACTTTTAACCCAATGTGTCCTCACATAGATATTTTTATTTTATTTTTATTATTGAAGTGTAGTTGACATACAATGTTATATTATTTTCATATGTACAACATAGTGATTAAGTAATTTTATATATTACTCAGTGGTCACCACAATAAGTGTGGTCACCACATGACATTATTAAAATAGTATCGACTGTATTCCCTATGCTGTATTTTTCATCTCTGTGACTAATTTATTTTATAACTGGAAATTTGTGTCTCTTAATCCCATTCGCCTATTTTGCTCACACCCCTATTTCCTTCCCTTTTGTATGTTCTTTGTATTTATGAATCTATTTCTGTATTTTTGTTTGTTCATTGATTTTCTTTTTATTTATTTTTTTAAAGAATGTTTATTATTTATCTTTGAGAGAGAGAGAGAGCACGCTTGCAGGAGAGGGACAGAGAGAGGGAGGGGGAGGATCCCCTGCTGGCTGCATGACATCAGCACAGAGCCTGACACAGGGCTCGATCCCACACTGTGAGATCATGACCTGAGCTGAAATCAGGAGTTGGACATTCAACTGAATGAACCACCCAAGTGTCCTGATTTGCTTTTTAGATTCCACACATGAGTGAAATTTTATGGTATTTGTCTTTCTCTGACTTATTTTACTTAGCATGATACCATGTAGATCCATCTATGTTGTCACAAATGGCAAGATTTCATTCTTTATTGCTGCATTGTATTCCATTATGTATATATACTACATATTCTTTATTCATTCACGTATTGATATATATTTAGGTTGCTTCTGTATCTTGGTTATTGTAAATAATGCTGTAGTAAACATGTGGGTGTATATATCTTTTCAAGTTAGTGTTTTTGTTTTCCTTGGGTAAATCCCCAGAAGTAGAATTACTGGATCATATGGTATATATAATATACCATAAATTTACTATATATATATATATATATATATATATATATATATATAAAATGTTTTCTTTTGGATAAAGTTCTTAGAAGAATTTCTAGTTCTCATCTGATGTAGAAATACCAGATAGATTTGGGTTGAAATCCCAGTGTACTTTTTCAACTATGTGATTTTGGGCAAGTTATTAAAAACTGTGGAACCTCAGTTTCTGCATTTTCTAAATGCACATGGCAGTAAGATTCTTGTGTAGTTATTTCAGGTTTAATTAAGATCATAAATAATCCATCTGAAGTATAATAAGTATTATGGGCTAAATTGTTTTCTTCCAAATCTCTTATAGTGAAGCCCTAATCTCTAGTACCTTGGAATATGACTGTATTTGAAGATAGGGCCTTTAAAAGGGTAATTAAGTTAAAATGAGGATGTTATGGTGGGCCTAATCCAGTCTGATTTATGTCCTTTTAACAAGAGGATATTAGGACATACAGAGGGGCACAAGGGCTGCACAGGCACAGAAGAACAGCCATGTGAAGAAGCAGGAAGACGATGGCCACTTGCAAGCCAGAGAGAGAAACTTTAGAGGAAACCAGACATGCTCCCACCTTGATCTCAGACTTCTAGTCTCCAGAACAGTGAGGAAATAAATTTCTGTTTTTTAAGCCTCCCACTCTTTTGTATTTTGTTACAGAAGTTATAGCAAACTAATTTAGTTGGCACTTAACAAATGTCAGCTGTTTTGTTTTGTTTTGTTAAATTCTTAGTGTTGGATTTGGTGCCAGTTATCCTTGGTTAGAATTCTCCGTATTTAGTTTCTTCATTTGTAAAGTGCAGTGAATAATATCTGCCTTATATTTTGTTGTGAGGATTAAATGAGTTAATACATATAAAGATTTTAGAATAGGGATTTGTAATTTTTTTTAGTAAGCCACCTCATGTCTCCCTGATCCTTCCCTCATTCTGACTAAACAAGTGTTAAGAACACAAGTAATCAATATATGCATTGTACTTTCTTTTTCTTTTAAGTTTTTAATTGTAATTCTATATAGTTAACACAGAGTCTTTACATAGTGCTTTTGTCTACTGAAGAAGCCTCTTGTGTTTTGTCTCTATTCTTAATGTCTCATACACTATGTTCTACACATCGCTCTGGACTAGATTTCCAGAAGTGTGTTCTTCATTATTTTATTGTTTAACAGCTTTCAGTGGCTCATCACTAACAATGAAGTAATTTCTTTATTTTCTATTCAGGCATTGAAACCTTTCAAAAATCTGGATCCTAACTGCCTTTCCAGAGTTATTTCCTATAAATCTGCTCCCTACTCCGAATCCTCCCGTTTATATTAATCATAAATACTTAAAAGTATTGATAAGTACTTATGTTAACTTATATTGACTCATCTTCTTATGAACATAGTTTTTCATAGTTTTGTGGTTTGGTCCAGACTTTTCCTTCTACCTGTATTCATTTCTATTTATCTACCCCTGTGAAATCCTAATCATTCATTAGGTCTCAGTTGGTCTTGTGAAGTTTTCCTTAATAATAAGGGGCACATGGGTGGCTTAGTTGGTTAGGTGTCTGACTCTTGATTTAGGCTCAACTCATGATCTTGAAGTTTATGGGTTTGAGCCCCACATCTGGCTCCACCAAGCTGATAATGCAGAGCCTGCTTGGGATTCTCCTTCCCTCTCTCTCTGATCTCCTGCTTGTGCACTTGCTCACACTCTTTCTCTCTGTCTCTCTCAAAATAAATAAATAAACTTAAAAAATAATCTCAAACAAAAAATGAGTTTTGCTTGCACTTCTTAACTTTCATTACTGCAATCATTGATTTCAAAGAGTTGTTGTGTGGATGAGTGCATGGATATATGGGTGGATGGTTAGATGAAATGAGTATTGTAAGGACACACAGGCACACATTATAAACATGCCTGTATTTCTATCAACTTAGCAAAACCGTTTTTTAATATGGTAGTTACATTCGAGAAGCACTTACAAATTCTGATTGCTATGAAAAATTACACACTTTTGAAATGAGTTATTAATTGCAGTGAATGACCTAATGGTATTTTATTTCTCTTTAGCTCTATTTTCTACTTAAATATACTGGTCAAAATTGATTTAGAAACTATTGCATCTGCATTATTACATGCCCCAGTGCTTAAGTTGAAATTGAAAATTTATTTAAAAGATTGTCTTCATTAAACTACTGAGATGAACATGTTGTTAGGCTTCCCTAATATTTGTGAAACTGAATGAGTAGTTAGATAGATAGATGCATTTATAGTAACATTATAATTTTATTTTCTGACAGGGACATTGGTAAGGTTAATTAGTGCCTGTAATGATTTTTTTCCCCTTGATTAAAAGACACCATGCAAATACAGAGTGTAGAATTAAAAATTCCATTAAAACCACAAAGGTTATATTGTCAGTGGCTATAGATGGATTTAAAAAGTTTGTTCCAGAAGACAGAAACGTTGCTTCTAGCTCTGACACATGGTTTCCTGCTGAACATCTTAACCCATGGTATTATAATGAACATATTTTCATTCAGATGAGACCATAATCATTTAGTAGCTAGAATTATGGACTTAAGACTCTAATGGCCAGACAGAAAGTATGGGGAACAACTATCTATTTCTCCCCACTCTGGTACCCACATGTGCTCCATTTCATTGTTTACTAAAAATTGAACACTGGGTGCTTCCTATTCTACTGATCAGGTACAGTGCTAAACCCTTGAGTTAAAGTATCTGACATAAGATGTTCCTGCCTTTAAACTGCATGATTTGGCTCTGATTCTCAGAATTTCATTCTCATCAGGCTACACCAAGAAATAATAAATACTCTTGCTGTGCTTGCTATCTAATGGCTTCTTTCCAACAGCATTAGAAGTAGACAGCATAGGATACTGTTATGCTTTGCAGATGTTTGGAGGCTCAGGAGGAAGATAATGTCTCAGTTTGCTTAGGCTGCTATGACAGAATATCATAGACAAGGTAGTTTAAACAACAAGCATTTAGTTCCCGGCACTCTGGAGTCTGGGAAGTCTAAGATCACAATGAAGGCCTTCCTCCTTGTTTGTACACAGTCATCTTCTTGTCACATGGTGGAGAACAGAGAAAGTGGATAAGGGCTCTCTTCTGTCTTTTTTAAAATAAGGGTGCTGATTCCATCATGAGGCCTCTACCCTCATGAGCCAGCCTCAAAGGCTCCATCTCTGGATATCATTCACACTCAGGATTAGAGTTTCAACATATGAATTTTGGGGGTACACATTGCACAATCAGTGCATTGCAGAAAACTAACATTTTCTGAGCATTTGCTATATCCCAGCACTAGACTTTGTATTTTATTAACTTGAAAAGCTCTCACTGACATTATATTAGGTGTCTTTGTTATGAGGTATATCTCCCTGTATCATGGCACTTATTTTACTGTGTTACAATCAGTGGTTCAAGTGTCTATTTTCCCTGCTAAAGGGTAAGCTCTTGGGGACATGGGCCATGTCTATGTTGTTCATTTCTTTATTCTCATTCCTCAGCCTATTGTTTGGCACATAGTAGGAACTCAATTATATTATTAAAGGATGAAAAATTTATAATCCTACTTAATCTTCTCATTAACACTACTAACCTTTCTGCACCTTACAATGGCAAAGCTAATAGCCCTGAGGATTTTTCTGAAAATCAAAGATACCTCTAGATTAAGATGGCATGTTTTAACTGCAGCACAGACTTTTCCTTTCCAAATACTTAATTATACGAGCAGAAAGTAGTGAAAACTAGCCAACACAGACACAGATACACACAAACACAGACCCACAGACTCCCCATCCCTCCCCCCAGCAAAAAAACCACCACCATGGAAGGAAAGGGTCGTACTCTAATGGGACAACTTTGAAAAACTAGTGACCAAGGAAAGAAAACAAGTTTTAGAGTAGAATATGGGAGTATGGCACAGTTTGGCTTCTAGTGGCATCCAACTCTCTTCTCCATGGCCATACCCACATTGTCCCCCCCCCCCCCCACCTCTAGTAAAAATCTCAGTAAATGAAGGCCACTGGAGACAGCTGTTGGGGAGAAACAGGAAAAATGAAATAAATCTTGAGACCATCTAAAATATAACATTATGGTACCCTGCAGGCCAATGTAGAGGGGTCCTTCCCTTCCCCAGTAGCTCTGCTTGAAGGATAGAGATGTTTATTAAGAAACGACTCCCTTTGGGGCACCTGGGTGGCTCATTCAGTTGAGTGTCTGACTTGATTTTGGTTCAGGTCATGACCCCAGGGTCATGGGTTTGGGCCCTGCATCCACACTGAGTGTGGGGCCTACTTAAGATTCTCTCTTTGTCCCTCTGACTCTCTCCCCCACCCATGCTCAATCTCTCTCTCTCTCTCTCTCTCTCTCTCTCTCTCTCTGTTAAATAAATAAATAAATAAATGACTCTCCATCTGGGTCTGAGGGGCAAAGATGTTGATGTACCTGGTTTGGAAGTCCAGACTTGTTTTGGTGGAAAAATAAAGCTTCATTAATGTAAAATAAATAAGAGTCAGTCATAGAAAGAGTCAATCCTAGGACAGAAAGTGTAACAAAATCTCAGAAGAAAGAGTAGTCGGTTTTACTCCAAAGACTTTATATCTGTTAATCTAGTTTTTCCTCTTGCCCCCTCTAATCCCCTAAAAACAAGAAATACCCAGACCTGAACCTGTACCTGGGGATAGGAGTGGTAAGAAATAGCTCCAAGAAGTTACCCACATCATTCCAGAGCAAAGAGAGTGACCAAATTGAATGCCCCCCTTTTTTTCTTATGAGGGAAAGAAAATAAACAAACATGATAATCTATACTACTACAACAAAAAGAAATTACAGTTGTTAAAACATAAAAATTCAACATAAAATTAACTTATGGGTTAAATAAATTTATGCTGTATAGAATCAAAATGTTCGAACTGGAGTTTCTGTTTTACCTTTTTTAATCTAGAGACTTATTATGGTGTGTTGCTCAGGTGTAAAATCATCTGGGGCACTACATGAAAGTACATTTGGAAATACTGATGTCTGCAAAGTATCGTTAATTAAGGCCCCATAAACCTATGATAGGCCTTCCTGTACTTTATGTCTTAAACTTATTTCTACTATGGAAAAGTCAAGATAATTAGATAGTTTTGTATCATATTGCCATGTTCTGAATTCAGATGTACTAAAGACTAAGACAGTGACAGTAATGTCAACTTTTGTTCAATGACCTCACTACTTCTATCCCTTTGCTATTGTAAAAAATAAATTGCTACTTACTGTAAGAGAAAAGCAAAGAAAGGATCCATAGGAAATATTGAAGGTATTAGTACTTAGTTTATCCAGATAGTACACTGATGGAAATGCTACATTCTGTCTTTCTGCCTGTCTGTTTGTCTGTCTATCTATTATCTATCATCTATCCATTTGTGTTGAATAAAGCAGTGAGACAGTTGCCATGGAAAGGTGTATTAATACCTTTGAATTAAAAAATAAAGTCAGACTTTTGATCTGGAAAAAAGTAAATATGATTTACTGTTGGTTTGATAACAGCTGTTTTTGTCAATTAGGTTATTTCGTGAGCATTTTTCACAAAGTAAGCTAATTCAACTCTAAGATTTTGATGAAAAAATAAACTATCAAAATATGTATTATTCAGCAGTGATGTAATAATGGGTATCGGACTTAGTTTTTTTTTAATAAAAAATATAAAACTGGACAAAGTCATAAGACAACTCTTTGGAGTGCATTAGACAATAGATAATACAAGATTGTGATATCTGAAGAAGTAAATCTGAAGAAGGTTTACTTTTGAGGAAGTAAAATACACCAGGTTAGTTTTAATTGTATCTTCCTTTTCTTCCTGGCAGACAGCAAAAATGTTGAAGAGTGTAGGAAAGTGATTTTGGAAACTATTGCTGCTAAAGTGACTAAAATTTGCAGGGCAAAATATTAGAAATAAGAAAACTGCACAGAGAAGGAACTCCAATAATCTGCTTAGGAAATACCACTGAGTCTTGCTGAAAACTAAGGTGTACACATGCAGGATGAAACTTAGTAAGGCATGTCAGGGAACAGCTTAAAGAATACCTATACTTTACGAAATATTAAAGGACATTCTTCAAAATGAAGGAAAATGATACCAGTTAGAAGCTCAGATACCCATAAACAATGAAGAGTACCAAAAGTGGTAAATAGTTGGATAAATATAAAATACTTTTTTCTTTCATTTCTTAATTTTTTAAAAAGACAATTGAGTTATGTTTTTTTTTTTTAAGTAATCTCTCTTCCCAGTGTAGGGCTTGAACTCATGACCCTGAGATCAAGAGTTGCATGCTCTAGCATGAGCCAGGCGGGCACTCCGGACAATTGACTCTTTATTATTTTTTTCTTTTTAAATTATTTTTTAAATTCTAGTTAATTAACATATGTTACAATATTGGTTTTAGGAGTAGAATTCAGTGATTCCTCACTTACATACAACAAACACACAGTGCCCATCATAACAAGTGCGCTTCTTAATGCCCATCACCCATCTAGCCCATCCTTCACCCACTTCCCTCTGTCAACCCTCAGTTTGTTCTTTAAGAGTCTCTTATATTTTTTTTTCCCTCTCTCTCTCTTTCCCCCGTCTGATGTGTTCATCTGTTTTGTTTCTTAAATTCTACATATGAATGAAATCATATGATATTTGTCTTTCTCTGACTGACTTATTTTGTTTAGTGTAATACACTCTAGCTCCATCCATGTTATTGCAAATGGCAAGATTTCTTTCTTTTTTTATGGCTGAACAATATTCCACTGTGTGTGTGTGTGTGTGTGTGTGTATATATATATATATATATATATATATATATATATATAAACAACTTCTTTATCCATTCATCAGTCGGTGGACATTTGGGCTTTCTCCATAGCTTGTTATTATGATAATGCTGCTATAAACATCAGGGTACAGGTACCCCTTTGAATCTGTATTTTTGTATCCTTTGGGTAAGTACCTAGTAATGCAATTGATGGATCATAGGGTAGTTCTGTATTTATTTTTTTGAGGAACCTACATACTGTTCTCCAGAGTAGCTGCATCAGTTTGTATTCCCACCAACAGTACAAGAGAGTTCCCCTTTCTCCAAATCTTTACCAACACCTGTTTTTTTCCTGTGTTGTTAATTTTAGCCATTCTGACATGTGTGAGGTGATATCTCATTGTGGTTTTGATTTGTATTTCCCTGATGATGAGTGATGTTGAGCATCTTTTCATGTGTTTGTTTGCCATCTGGATGTCTTCTTTGGAAAAGTGTCTATTTATGTCTTCTGCCCATTTCTTCACTGGATTATTTGTGTTTTGGGTATTGAGTTTTAAAGTTCTTTACAGATTTTGGATACTAACCCTTTATCTAATATGTAATTTGCAAATATCTTCTCTCATTATGTAGGCTGCCTTTTAGTTTTGTTAATTGTTTCCTTCACTGTGCAGAAGCTTTTTATCTTGATGAAGTCCCAAAAGTTCATTTTTGCTTATATTTCCCTTGCCTCTGGAGACGGGTCTAGTAAGAAGTTGCTCCGGTCGAGGTCAAAGAGGTTGCTGCCTGTGTTCTTTAGGATTTTGATGATTTTCTGTCTCATATTTAGATATTTCATCCATTTTGAACTTATTTTTGTGAATGGTGTAAGAAAGTGGTTCAGCTTCATTCTTTGGCATGTTGCTACCCAGTTTTCCCAGCACCATTTGTTGAAGAGACCTCTTTTTTCCATTGGATATCCTTCCTGCTTTATTGAAGATTAGTTGACCATATAGTTGTGGGTCCATTTCTCTGTTTTCTATTCTGTTCTATTGATCTATGTGCCTGACAAATGACTCTTTAAAGTACAAATAATGACAATGTGTTGTTGATTTATAAAACATGTAGAAAGATATATAAAAACAAAAGACAGAAAAGGGGTAAATGCAGAGGAGGCAGAGAAGTAGTGTGGAGCTACATTATATAGGTTTGTGAGTGCTTTTACATGGGCTTGTATTTTTTTTTTTCCTGAATGAGATGGGAAGCTATTAGGGGGAGATTTGAGCAGAGGATTAACACTATTTGGCATATTCAATGGTATCACTCTGATTGCAATGTGAAGATTGAATTCCTTATCTTATAAGGTAACTAAGGATTTGCAAAGCAGACAGAAAATACTTGCAGACTTTTTGGCACATCTTTAATACCAGGTTTTTGTCAGTGCCTTTTATGTGCCCTGTAAGTAACCTTTGAGCTATTCATAAAGATCTTGACATTCAGTTGTTGAAGTATTTGCTTTTAAATATCCATATATTTTATGAGTAATAGATAACCATTGTATATTTTTACAATAATGGAAAAACAAAACAAAAACAGATATTTATTAAGCCTATTACAGGAATACTTACAACAATTTTTTTCTTCATTAAAATTTCTTTTTCTTAGCTTTAGATTAAAAACGGGTGGTCTTTGTTTATAACTTAACTTTATTGATATTTATAGCTTAGCTTATCATTTTTCTTGACTTCTGGATTCCTGGTAATATTCTCAACTGATTATCACTAAGATGACCCAGCAACCTTATTTCCTAGATGCTTTTTTCTGTTTTGTTCCAGTTTCTAGCTTTTCCTTTGGCCCTCTGTGATAAGGTATGCATTGGGAATGGTTTTTGCTTGCAATCATTTCCCCTCTAACTCTCCTCCCTGACACCATTCTGTCTTTTTCAGCAGCTTCAGAAAGAAGCCAAGATGTCTAAATGTAACACTGGCTAAGAAGATTTAAGATTCACTAAAGAATTTTAACTCTGATGTACATGTTCCTTGTTTTTTTTTAACTATCACAGGCAATTTCCTCAGTTGATAACTAGGCTCTGAAGAGTCTTTGGTGGTGTTGTTGTTTTTTGGTTTTTTTTTGTATTGTTTTGTTTTAGTTTTTTTTTGTTGTTGTTTTTGTTTGTTTGTTTTTTGTTTTTTTTTCACTAGGGGAACAAGGATAGATTACAACCTGGGAAGTTTTCAGAATTTCATTTCATGAGGTGAGGATTTTCAGGACTCAAGAACAACAGTATTCTTTTTTTCCATTGTATTGTGCTTGAATTCACTTTAAATGAATCATTCTCTCCTACACATCATGCCCCTTAGTTTGTTATATTACCAGTTCTTCCAATATGTCTACCCCCTTTCCACACTTATGAGTTCATTGCATATTTATTCACTTTCTGTTATTGTGTATCAATGTTTTGTCCTAAAATACTAAACTATGAAACTTAGGTGAATCACTGAATTTACCACAGATACATTGTTAATCTTGCTGATTTATTTGTTGTGAATGATTATGCATTACATGCTGGTTTGTCTTACAGCCTTCCTTTTATTTTTGACATTTATCCATCCATTTAGCCATCCATCCACCCGTCCATCCATCCATCCAGCCAACCAGCCAGCCAGCCACCTGTCTAATAAATATGGTCTATAGTTTTCCTAAAATGTCAAGCACTGGGCTATAAATTTGACAGAAAAATGAATAAGAATTGTAGCTGTTCAATAAATATTTGTGGTTTGATTAGTGGTAAAACAAAGATTTATTGAATTCATTGAAATTTAGTTTCAATATTTCTTTTTTGATTTATTCACATATGAATCCATCAACCAGATCTTAGAAAATAGTCTTAGGTATTACCTAGAAATTTGTTAGAAATGCAGTTTCCTAAGCCCCAGTCCAGGCTTATGAAGTCAGAATTTGATTTTAACCAGGTATTCAGGTGAATTGTTAGCACATTAAAATTTGAGAAATATGGATTTAGAGTAAGAACAGCCTGGCAGGTGGAGAATATAGATAAGTCATTTTAAATGGAGAAAGGACCACATGCAAAGGCATAGGACATGAAGACACATGGCATATTTGTTCTGTTAAATCTTAAGATGCATCAGAGAAGAGAAGGGAAAGGAATTTGGTAACACCTGAGGACCAGACTATAAAGGATTATAAGCAGTGTAAGACTTTGAAATTTTTTTGAACACAGGGAGCAATTTGAGGTCTGTAAATAGATATATGACATGACGTTTTAGAAAGAAAACTCTAGAAGCCATGTGAAGCATGGATTAGAAATGAGTAAAGAAAGGTCTGATGACTACTCAAGAAGTTATTTCAGATGAGAGGACCTGAACTAATACAGTAGATAGGAATAGCAGGAGTTAAATTCAGGAAGTATGTTAGAAATTGAAGTTATGGGGATTATTTTTGACTGAATGAAGGAGGTAAGGAATGGAGCAGAGATGACTCAGAGGTTTCGACAATGTGTGTCTGGTTGGTGATAGCACTGACGAGTTAGGACATACAGGAGAAGGAACAAGTTCCACAGCAGACAGGATAAGTCCAGTATTGGATGTATTAACTACAAGTACTTATGAAATATCCAGGTAGAGATATTTATTTGGAAGCTTAAAAAGTTTGTGATTTGAGATACAGAAATAGGACTCAAAATTTAAAGGTGAAAGCTGAAGAAACTATAGGGATGTGTGAGATCACTTCTGGGGTAGCAGCATAGTATCTGCCCAAATCAGTGTCAAAATGCTTTGGGTTTTAAAATAAATAGAAGAAAAGGAAAGGGGAGGCAGTAACATGAGAAGGAGACAGAACTCAGAATCAGTGGAGGACAACACTAAAGTAATAACCCGGAGGAGGTACAAAAATGGGACCAGGAGCATAAAAAAGAGTTAACCTTGGAAAGAAAGAGGAATACTTACCTCTCCTTCAGGGAAGGAGATAAGCTTGGTTTAAGATTTTAGAATATGATTCACCTTGAGATGGAAACTAGGGGATGGGAGATAAGGAAGTTTATGCCTTATGATTGAGATTTTCTCATTGAGGGAGGAAGCAAGGTCCTCTGTGGAGAAAGAGTGGGCTCCAATGGGATGTTGAAGAGAGTGATGGAAGTGTATAATAGCCACTTTAGGGTGTGGGAGCAGTAGCTGACTAGAGAACTAAAAATATTGCTGGGCAGTGCTGAAAAACTAGAAAAGTTTGGAAACCATGAATAACTTGTTCTTCCTTTCTCAATCATTGCATGACAGTCTCTCTTTCCTCTTCTGCCTCTTTTCTGCTCATTTATAGCTTGAGCAGGAAAGAAATTTCCAACAAATTTAAAGCCTAATTCAGACCAGAAGAAAAACAAAGTCTTGAATTTCAAACACCTAAGATACCTGCTTGAAGTTTTATGTTTTAATTATAATTAATTGATACTTTTCCCTAATGAAAGTGCCACATGTTCATTTTGAAAACTTGGAAAATAAAGAAAAATAAAGCTAGGCTAATATTATCCATTAAGAAAATAATTATAGATACTGTTTTTTCCTTCTAGTACTTCCTATAAACACAGTTTTATTTGCTTATTTTATATGATTTTGTTAATCCTAGATAAAATTTTTATATCTTTCTCTTTTCAATTCCTATGGTTTTTAAATATTTTTCAAATTATCATAAAAGCAATTCATGTTCATTGTCAATTTTTGAAAATACAGAAAAACAAAAAGATGAAAATGTAATCACTCATAATCCCATCATCCAGAGATAATGATTCAGTTGTTAAAGTTTTTGATAAAAGCTTTTTTGCCATGTTTTAGAAAACATTTTCTAGAAACATTTCCTGTTAATATTTGATCCTAGTTATTCTTCATTAAGTTTAAGTAGCCTGGACCATAACAAAATTTTACCTAGAGACCCTCTAATCAGTACAGCCACTGCAAACAGCCCAGTCAGCTTTACCTTTCCCCTACATCCTTCTGGCAGAGGTAAGGACTCAAAAACAGAATGTAGTGAGAAGGAGGAAGCATTGTCAACTTGTACTAAACAGCAATGTTCCTGTCTTTGAAAGAGTATTAAGTGTAGTTAGAAGCAACATGAAACCTGAGCTTATCATGAATGTGAAAGCTATTCTCCTTCCCTCCTCTGTTGCTTCCTACCACAGCTGACTTCTGTCAATCATTATGTCCCCAAGCAGTTGTTGCTCTAGAAATTCATATGGAAGGGGCTTTTAAGAGAGTAATAATCTCAGGCACTGATATATGTGTCTATGTGTCAGGCAGTATTCTAAGTGTTTTGCAGAGATTCATTTTATTTAACCTTCACAACAAAACTAAGTATAGGTAATGTAATGATTTCCACTTTGAAGGTAATGAAGCTAAAATATGAAGAAATTCAATAATTTGTCAAGGCACATTCTTTAAGTGGTGGAACCAGGTTTCAGATGTAAGCAGTCTGTCCTGGAATGCTGTTCATAAACCCTGAAACATATCTGATTATAAGGGTAGCTGAGTGATTTGTCTTGACTTAGTATTGTAAAAATACATTTTACTTAGAATGTTTATTTGGTGAGACTTGAGAGTCAGCCAAAGTTCTCTCAACCTCCACCCCTACTTTTTTTTTAACTTGTTAAAAATGTCTGTTCATTTTTTTGACAGAGAGAGACAGAGTTGAGTGTCGGAGGGACAGACAGAAAGAGAGGGAGACACAGAATCTGAAGCAGGCTCCAGGCTCTGAGCTGTCAGCCCAGAGCCCGACACAGGGCTCAAACTCACAAACTACTAGATCATGACCCGAGCTGAAGTTGGATGCTTAACCGACTGAGCCATCCAGGTGACCCACTCTACCCCTACTCTTAACATCCAACCTGTTTCTAAATTTTCTTGATGGTCGCCATGAAGTGGTCCAGATGCTTTAGTAAGGCTTGTAGTATAATTTACCCTTGTATTCTAGACTCTTATCATGGCTTTTATTTGTTGCTTTTTATTTCTGCTATCACTGTCATTCTCTCATCTTATCTTCTAGGAAAAGATCAGCTCACTACAGGTGCTTCTTGCTTTTTCAAGCTTAGAAATTCTTGTGGCATTGCTGTTTAGTCCTATATCCTTGAAAATTATAAATGTTTACTCAGCTACTTATTTTACTGCTAAAGTTAACAGCATAGCATTTTTCTTGCCCTTTGATTGGCTTGCTATACTGAATCCTGCCGTTATTGCCTTATTGCCTTCCTTAACTGCTTCTCCATTAGTTTCTAGTCTTGAAATGGTTGCCTATCCGTGCCAGCATTGAGAAGTCTGGAATACCATCTGGTGCTGTATTCAGGGTTCTCATAAGCTGCTGGTTGGAGGAGAGTGGTAAAGTGGTATCTGCTGGTACTTATGTCACTTGCAAGCCAGCTTGGCTCTCCTATTAGAGTTGACCATTGGGTCTGCAGGGGTGCTGCCCATCGAACCAGCTGGAAAAACTGTTAAAAGGCAGTATGGTGCAATGAAAGCAGCAGTAAATTCAGCATTGAATTCCTGTCACAATTTTAATTATATAATACCTGTCTTCTTTCTTTTTTCTTTCTCCTTCCTTCCTTCCTTCCTTTTCTATTTCTAGATGTAATATAACACTGTACATAAGTTACATTGCCTGGGTTCAAAGCTGCAGAACTTGGTCCAATTAACTTCTTTGGGGCTCACTCTCCTTATCTTTTAAAAAGCCACCTCATGAGGCCGTTATGAATATTAAATGAGATAATACCAGTGAAATACTTAAAATCATAGTTGGCTCATAATCATTTAATAGTTAGTTACTATTGTGAAACTCCCTCTTTAGACTGTAAGTTCCCAAAGAGTGGATGTTCTCTTCACTATGTATATTCAGTGCTTAACGGAATAGGTGCTTTATAAATATTTGTTGAACAAATGAATGAATAAATGAGTGGATGAGTCTACCACTATATGCCACATAGGGCATATAATTTAACCTCTTCAAAAATTCGTGCTGAATATTTGAGATATAATGTGTAACTCACAGGGTTATTGGGAGAATTGCGTGAGATAAGAATATGAAGGAGGCTCAAGAGTCCAGAGTTTCAGAGCAAAGGCTTTGAAGTCAGGCACAAATAGTAGAGTCTTATTCTGCCACTAGATATAACCCTGAATAGACCACTACTCTTTTCTGAGCCTCAGTTTCCTCATCTGCAAAATAGAGATCATAATTCTTATTTCAGGGGATTTATGAAAGGATAAAATGAAATGTCTATGTCCTTAGAACATTGTTTTCTTAAAGTAGTTTGTTATGAAGGGAAAGGATTTTCTAAGCTTAAGATCACCATAAAAACAGATTTTGACTTTTTATGAAATAGTCAGTTTTCTATTAAATTCTCCCATAAGGTGGCACCAGATAAGAATCTAATTGTATCCTGAAAATTTAGACAACACTGAAGGGAATCAGGAAATTAACTTTTTGTTGATGATGGACTTTGATGATCATTTTTCACAAGACAAGTTGAGATAATTCAAGTCTAATAACTAGACTGATATGGTATCCTAGAAAGTAATTTTTTTAAGTGATAGAAAAGTGATTTACTGAAAAAATAGATTTGTTTAGTATGGTCCACATAGATACATTGCTTCTGATTTCCTAATGATAAGGCAGAGAGATGAAAGGCACTAAAAATGTTTGAATTTTAATATTTAATGAACATAGTATTTTTTCAATCTTGAGGAATAAGATTATTTTCTCCTATTTGATGTGATGAAATTTATTTTCTTAAGAACTCAAAATATTCCTTCTATAGAAACTAGGAATTTGACTGTTTTTGCAATGACTACTTAATTGATTTTGGGGAGAGGGAGAACATCCTGTTTTCTACAATGTCCTCCATTACTCTTGAGACCTCATCTCTTATTGATCTCTGTACTAGTCACCCAGGCTTACTTGCTGTCCCTCCACTACAGCAAGTAAGGGTACACTAGGTAGGTACACTCTTATCCCAGGGACTTTGCATTTGCTATTTCTACTACCTAGAGTATATCCTCCAAATATATATATCCTCCAAATATATATCCTTACAGCTACCTCTCTTATCTCCTTCAGGTGCTTGAATATCACCTTCTTGGTGAAGTCTTGTTTAATCACTTCATTTAACATTGCAGCATCTTCAAACCTCCCAACTTTCCTATCCCCACTACCTGCTTAATATTTTTCCATCATGCTCACCAAAATTTGATACCACGGGCAGAGTCTTACTTAATTATTTTGTTCATTGTCTGTCTCCTCTGGCTTCTTGGATGTAAGCTTCATAATAGCAGAGATTTTTGTGTGCTTTGTTTGCTGCTGTATCGCTAGCTTTTAGAACAGTCCCTGACATGTTGTAGACACTCAGTAAATGTTTGATGAATGAGTAAATGAATTCTCCAAATTAAGACAAAAAACAGTTGTAATTTCCTGTGGTAAATTTCTGTTTCATAAATGAGGCTCTGACCCGGATGTCAGATCAAATGCAGTTGGGCAGGTTGCTTAGGTACTGTGCTCCAGATGCAGAATTTCAGAAAATGTTTCTCTCTGAAGTTGTAATTTAGTAGGCTAAATACCATCCCCCACCCCGCCCCCAGATTCGTATCTGCCGAGAACCGTGAATGTAATCTTATTTGGAAACAGGGTCTTTGCAGATGTAATCGTGTTAAAATGAGGTCATACTGGATTAGGGTAGGCTCTAACCCAATAGATGATGTCTTTATAAGAGGGAAATTTGGACACAGACACACAGGGAGAATGCCATGTAATGAAGGAGGCAGAGATTATAGTGACATGTCTATAGGTCATGAACACTCAGGGTTGCCAGTAACCACCAGAAGCTAGAAAAAGTCAAGGAAGAATCCTCCTCTAGAAACTTTAAAGAGAGGATGGTTCTGCTGACATACTGACTTTGGGCTTCTAGCCTCCAGAACTGTGAGAAATTAATTTCTGTTTTTTTTTAAGCCACCAAATGTGCAGTAGTTTGTTATGGGCATCCTTAAAAAACTAATACACGTAGGAATTGGACTCATTTATTCAGCCATTAATTCATTGTGCAAACATTCTTTGAGCATCAGTGTATTAGGTGTTGATACATGACCCAGTTCTTCTTGTCCTCTAGTTGCTCTATAACTTAGTGGCAGAAACCAAGAAGTAAATGGAAAAATATTGTAATGAAAGTGTTATGAGAGAATTAAGCTCAAAGAGCACAGAAAAAGGAGCATTTAATCAATCTGGCTTGAGGGAAAGGAAGATCAGAAAAGACTTTTCTGAAGTGATAACTTTTGATAAGCCAGATGGACAGAGAAGAGAAAAGCTTTGTAGGCAGAGGAAAATACGTGCAAAAGAACAGAAGCTGAAGAGAATGTGGTGTCATTTGGGAAGCACCTGAAAGTTGAATTCTGCTGTAGTAGCTTGTGGTGGAGTGGATACAAGTGGAGATCATTTAACCTGTAATAAACCAGGTGAGATATAAAGAGGGTTGCAACTAATAAAAATAGGATAATCTCCTAGAAATCAACTAGTAGTTTAGAGACCTGGGATTGATTTTGGTGTTTAGTTGATTGGTTCTGGACAAGGATAGGAAATGAGGGAACCTTCATTTTTATACAAAGACATGTTGTGTTTTAGGTAGGAGTCATTATAAAAACTTATAATTCAGAATTTCAATTTTTAGTGATTGTGTGATTGAGTCTGTGTGTGAGGGGCGGAGAGAGAAAGGGAGAGAGAGATGCTGGGTGATGGGATCTGAAATATAACCATTGAACAAGTATCACATTTAAGGGATTTTGTGGTAGTAGAACATTCATTGACTGAAATCTTGAGTCTGAGTTCATATCACAGTCCCATTTCTTTTTAAACCTTGCAATTTTATCTTTTGGAGTCTTACTCTCCTCCTCTGTAAGTTAATATTCACTTTACTGATATCACAATATTGTTGTTGGAATAATATGAAATAAAAGTGTTTGAAAATTCTTATGAATCACTCTACAGATATGAATTATTATAAGACATATCTTAGCCCTAAGAGGGCTTCTCTGGTAGGTGACTGATTCTAAGATTTTGTAGTTTACTTTTCTATTCAATCACCCGCCTAAATCAATGTGCTTGGCTCCCATTTTCCAAATATTCTAATGCCATGAAAATCAACCTGAAGTTCTTTAAGACTTTAAATAACTTGAGGTAGAAAACCTGAAAAAACTTATCCCTGAATCCTTCGTAACTGCCCGCAAATCTGGCGCAAAATTTCTGGTCAAAAGCCTCTGTAAGAGACATGAATAAATGAACAACAACAACAAAAAAGATAAATTAATGACAGTAAATATGTCTTCGGCCTCACTATTGGATTTTAAGTCTGTTGAAGTCTTTCAGGTCACCTACATCATTCTTTCCGTGACTGAGAAGGCTTATTTTCTGCTGTTGCTAAAAATTAATAGGAACATAAAGTCTGAAGGAACTAAGACTAGCTAGTTATATGATCCTGTGTTATCCCACTGCCTTTCCTTTTTAAAGAATTACAACGTGAGGAGCACCTAGGTGGCTCAGTTGGTTGAGCTCTGACTTTGGCTCAGGTCATGATCTCGTGGTTTGTGGGTTAAAGCCCCGCACCGGGCTCTGTGCTGACAGTTCAGAGCCTGGAGCCTGCTTCAGATTCTGTGTCTCCCTCTCTCTGTACCCACCTCCCCATTCACACTCTGTCTCTCTCTTCTTCAGAAATAAATAAACATTAAACAAATATTTAAAGAATTACAATACACCTGCCTTTTAATATTACTTTCATTTTTCAAAATTTCCAAGTTATTTTTATATCATAATGATCTGTTTAATTGTCCTTCTCTTTCACTACACTCTAGGATCCTTGAGGACAGTCACTGTATTTTGTTTCTCTTTTTATTTTATTTTATTATTATTATTTTTCTATTCTTAAGGTTTATGTTTAATTTCCAGATTTCTCTTTATATCACAAGAATCCAGGTAAAGTAGCTGTAAAGTAATCAATACCATATTTTTGGATTCTATTTTTTTTAATATGGAATTTATTGTCAAAGTGGTTTCCATACAACACTCAGTGTTCATCCCAGCAGGTGCCCTCCTCAATACCCATCACCTACCTTTCTCTCCCTCCCATCCCCATCAACCCTCAGTTTGTTCTCAGTTTTTAAGAGTCTCTTATGTTTTGACTCCCTCCCTCTCTAACATTTCTTTTTTTTTTTTTCCCTTCCCCTCCCCCATGGTCTTCTGGTAAGTTTCTCAGGATCAACATAGGAGTGAAAACATATGGTATCTGTCTTTCTCTGTTTGACTTATTTCACTTAGCATCACACTCTCCAGTTCCATCCACGTTGCTACAAAAGGCCATATTTCATTCTTTCTCATTGCCACGTAGTATTCCATTGTGTATATAAACCAAAATTTTTTATCCATTCATCAGTTGAGGGACATTTAGGCTCTTTCCATAATTTGGCTACTGTTGAAAGTGCTGCTATAAACATTGGGGTACAAGTACCCCTATGCATCAGCACTCCTGTATCCCTTGGGTAAATTCCTAGCAGTGCTATTGCTGGGTCATAGGGTAGATCTATTTTTAATTTTTTGAGGAACCTCCACACTGTTTTCCAGAGTGGCTGCACCAGTTTGCATTCCCACCAAGAGTGTAAGAGGGGTCCTGTTTCTCCACATCCTTGCCAGCATCTGTAGTCTCCTGATTTGTTCATTTTGTCCACTTTGACTGGCGTGAGGTGATATCTGAATGTGGTTTTGATTTGTATTTCACTGATGAGGAGCGACGTTGTGCATCTTTTCATGTGCCTGTTGGCCATCTGGATGTCTTTTTTCTTTAGAGAAGTGTCTGTTTATGCTTTTTGCCATTGTTGGATTTTTTGGATTGTTTTTCAGTTGTGGAGTTTGGTGAGCTCTTTATAGAGTTTGGATACTAGCCCTTTGTCCAATATGTCATTTGCAAATATCTTTTCCCATTCCGTTGGTTGCCTTTTAGTTTTGGTGATTGTTTCCTTTGCAGTGCAGACGTTTTTTATCTTCATGAGATCCCAATAGTTCATTTTTGCTTTTAATTCCCTTGCCTTTGGGGATGTGTCAAGTAAGAAATTGCTGTGGCTGAGGTCAGAGAGGTCTTTTCCTGCTTTCTACTCTGGGGTTTTCTGGTTTTCTGGCTCACATTCAGGTCCTTTATCCATTTTGAGTTTATTTTTGCGAATGGTGTAAGAAAGTGGTCTAGTTTCAATCTTCTGCATGTTGCTGTCCAGTTCTCCCAGCACCACTTGTTAAAGAGACTGTCTTTTTTCCATTGGATTTTCTTTCCTGCTTTGCCAAAGATGAGTTGGCCATACTTTTGTGGGTCTAGTTCTGGGGTTTCTATTCTATTCCATTGGTCTATGTGTCTGTTTTTGGGCCAATACCATGCTGTCTTGATGATTACAGCTTTGTAGTAGAGGCTAACGTCTGGGATTGTGATTTCTCCTGCTTTGGTCTTCTTCTTCAAAATTACTTTGGCTATTTGGGGTCTTTTGTGGTTCCATACAAATTTTAGGATTGCTTGTTCTAGCTTCGAGAAGAATGCTGGTGCAATTTTAATTGGGATTGCATTGAATGTGTAGATATCTTTGGGTGCTATTGACATTTTGACAATATTTATTCTTCCAACCAATGAGCACGGAATGTTTTTCCATTTCTTTCTATCTTCAATTTCCTTCATAAGCTTTCTATAGTTTTCAGCATACAGATCTTTTACATCTTTGGTTAGATTTATTCCTAGGTATTTTATGCTTCTTGGTGCAATTGTGATTGGGATCAGTTTCTTTATTTGTCTTTCTGTTGCTTCATTATTAGTGTATAAGCATGCAAGTGATTTATGTACATTGATTTTGTATCCTGCGACTTTGCTGAATTCATGTATCAGTTCTAGCAGACTTTTGGTGGAGTCTATCGGGTTTTCCATGTATAATATCTTGTCATCAGCAAAAAGTGACAGCTTGACTTCATCTTTGCCAATTTGGATGCCTTTGATTTCCTTTTGTTGTCTGATTGCTGATGCTAGCACTTCCAACACTATGTTAAACAACAACGGTGATAGTGGACATCCCTGTCGTGTTCCTGATCTCAGGGAAAAAGCTCTCAGTTTTTCCACATTGAGGATGATATTAGCTGTGGGGTTTTCATAAATGGCTTTTACGATGTTTAAGTATATTCCTTCTATCCCGACCGTCCCGAGGGTTTTTATTAAGAAAGGATGCTGAATTTTGTCAAATACTTTTTCTGCATCGATTGACAGGATCATATGGGTCTTTTCTGTTCTTAATGTGATGTATCATGTTGATTGATTTGCGAATGTTGAACCAGCCCTGCAGCCCAGGAATGAATCCCACTTGATCATGGTGAATAATTCTCTTGATATGCTGTTGAATTCGATTTGCTAGTATCTTATTGAGAATTTTTGCATCCATATTCATCAGGGATATTGGCCTGTAGTTCTCTTTTTTTACTGGGTCTCTGTCTGGTTTAAGAATCAAAGTAATGCTGGCTTCATAGAATGAGTCTGGAAGTTTTCCTTCCCTTTCAATTTTTTGGAACAGCTTGAGAAGGATAGGTATTATCTCTGCTTTAAATGTCTGGGAGAATTCCCCTGGGAAGCCATCTGGTCCTGGACTCTTATTTGTTGGGAGATTTTTTGATGACTGATTCAATTTCTTCACTGGTTATGGGTCTGTTCAAGTTTTCTATTTCTTCCTGTTTGAGTTTTGGAATTGTGTGGATGCTTAGGAATTTGTCCTTTTCTTCCAGGTTGTTCAGTTTGTTGGCATATAATTTTTCATAGTATTCCCTGATAATTGCTTGTATTTCTGAGGGATTGGTTGTTATAATTCCATTTTCATTCATGATTTTATCTAGTTGGGTCATCTCCCTTTTCTTTTTGAGAAGCCTGGCTAGAGGTTTATCAATTTTGTTTATTTTTTTCAAAAACCAACTCTTGGTTTTGTTGATCTGCTCTACAGTTTTTAAGATTTTATATTGTTTATTTCTTCTCTAGTCTTTATCATTTCTCTTCTTCTGCTGGGTCTCTGGTGTCTTTGCTGTTCTGCTTCTATTTCCCTTAGGTGTGCTGTTAGATTTTGTATTTGGGATTTTTCTTGTTTCTTGAGATAGGCCTGGATTGCAATGTATTTTCCTCTCAGGACTGCCTTCGCTGCATGCCAAAGCATTTGGATTTTTGTATTTCCATTTTCATTTGTTTCCATACATTTCTTAATTTCTTCTCTAATTGTCTGGTTGACCCATTCATTCTTTAGTAGGGTGTTCTTTAACCTCCATGCTTTTGGAGGTTTTCCAGACTTTTTCCTGTGGTTGATTTCAAGCTTCATAGCATTGTGGTCTGAAAGTATGCATGGTATGATCTCAATTCTTGTATACTTGTGAAGGGCTGTTTTGTGACCCAGGATGTGATCTATCTTGGAGAATGTTCCATGTGCACTCGAGAAGAAAGTATATTCTGTTGCTTTGGGATGCAGAGTTCTAAATATGTCTGTGAAGTCCATCTGATCCAATGTATCATTCAGGGCCCTTGTTTCTTTATTGATCTGGTGTCTAGATGATCTATCCATTGTTGTAAGTGGAGTATTAAAGTCCTCTGCAATTACCACATTCTTATCAATAAGATTGCTTACGTTTGTGAGTAATTGTTTTATATATTTGGGGGCTCCGGTATTCGGCGCATAGACATTTATAATTGTTAGTTCTTCCTGATGGATAGACCCTCTAATTATTATATAATGCCCTTCTTCATCTCTTGTTACAGCCTTTAATTTAAAGTCTAGTTTGATCTAAGTAAGGCTACTCCAGGTTTCTTTTGACTTCCAGTAGCATGATAGATAGTTCTCCATCCCCTCACTTTCCATCTGCAGGTGTCCTCAGGTCTAAAATGAGTCTCTTGTAGACAGCAAATAGATGAGTCTTGTTTTTTTCATCCATTCTGATACCCTATGTGTTTTGGTTGGTGCATTTAGTCCATTTACATTCAGTGTTATTATAGAAAGATGTGGGTTTAGAGTCATTGTGATGTCTGTAGGTTTCATGCTTGTAGTGATGTCTCCAGTACTTTGTGGTCCTTGCAACATTTCACTCACAGAATGCCCCTTAGGATCTCTTGTAGGGCTGGTTTAGTGCTGAATTCCTTCAGTTTTTGTTTGTTTGGGAAGACCTTTATCTCTCCTTCTATTCTGAATGACAGTCTTGCTGGATAAAGGATTCTTGGCTGCATATTTTTTCTGTTCATCACATTGAAGGATCCTGCCATTCCTTTCTGGCCTGCCATGTTTCAATAGATAGGTCTGTCACTAGTCTTATTGGTCTCCCTTTACATGTTAGAGCATGTTTATCCCTAGCTGCTTTCAGAGTTTTCTCTTTATCCTTGTATTTTGCCAGTTTCACTATGATATGTCATGCAGAAGATTGATTCAAGTTACGTCTGAAGGGAGTTCTCTGTGCCTCTTGGATCAATGCCTTTTTCCTTCCCCAGATCAAAAAAGTTCTCAGCTATGATTTGTTCAAGTACCCTTCAGCCCCTTTCTCTCTTTCTTCCTCTTCTGGAATTCCTATTATATGGATATTGTTGCTTTTGATTGCATCACTTAGTTCTCAAAATTTCCCCTCATACTCCTGGATTTTTTTTTTTATCTCTCCTTTTTCTCAGCTTCCTCTTTTTCCATAACTTTATCTTCTAATTCACCTATTCTCTCCTCTGCCTCTTCAATCCGAGCTGTGGTTGCTTCCATTTTATTTTGCATCTCATGTATAGCATTTTTTAGCTCCTCCTATTTCTTAGTCCCTTGATCTCTGTGGCAGTAGATTCTCTGCTGTTCTCTATACTATTTTCAAGCCCAGTGATTAATTTTATGACTATTATTTTAAATTCTTCTTCTGTGATATTGCTTAAATAGTTTTTGATCAATTCATTAGCTGTCCCTACTTCCTGGAGTTTCTTTTGTGGAGATTTCTTCCGTTTCATCATTTTGGGTAATCCCTGAGATGGCTCCAAACTGCAGGGCACTTCCCCTGTGCTGTCCAGAGAAACTTGTGTTAGTTGGAGGGGGCACTGTCATACCTGATGTTTGTCTCCAGCCCACCACTGGGGCCACAGTCAGCATGGTGTGTACCTTATTGTCCCCTCTCCCAGGTCTGAGACTCACTGTGGAGTGGTGTGGCCCCTGTCTGGGCTACTTGCACACTGCCAGGCTTGTGGTGCTGCTTTGATGGGATCTGACGTGTTAGCTGAGGTGGATCTGCAAGGTGCACAAGGATGGGAGGGGCAGGCTCAGCTCGCTTTGCTCAGCTCACTCCCTTGAGGGAGGGGCCCTGCAGCACCGGGAGGGAGGCTGACCTGTTGGAGGGATGGATCCACAGAAGCACAGCGTTGGGTGTTTGTGTGGTGCAAGCAAGTTCGGTGAACTGGTTCCCTTTGGGGTTTCGGCTGGGGGATGGGAGAGAGAGATGGCACTGGCCAGTGCCTTTGTTCCCTGCCAAGCTGAGCTCTGTCCTCCGGGGCTCAACAACTCTCCCTCCCATTGTCCTCTAGCCCTCCCACTCTCCGAGCAGAGCTGTTGACTTCTAACATTCCAGATATGTTCTGGAATGTTCAACATTCTGGCTTCAGAACTCACGCAGTCCTCCGCTTTTGCAAGCCAGACTTGGGATTCCACCTCGCTGGGTGGGCTGCCCCTCCACCACCCCGGCTCCCTCCTGCCAGTATGTGTAGTGAGCTCTGCCTCTCTGCCTTTCCTACCCTCTTCCGTGGGCCTCTTGTCTGCACTTGGCTCCAGAGAGTCCTTTCTGCTAGTCTTCTGGCAGTTTTCTGGGTTATTTAGGCAAGTGTGGGTGGAATCTAAGTGTTCAGCAGGACAAGGTGAGCCCAGCATCCTCCTACGCTGCCATCTTCCTCCTCTCTTTTTATTTTAAAATCGTAGTGTCTAGAATGTGTTCTTTATATATGGTGGTTGAATGAATGAAATGAAAGTAGTTGAGAAAAAGACTTATATAGTATTCAACAAACATTTATATTCTAAATTTAGTTTCATCAGTGACCATCAGTAAATAATTAACCCCCTATAATACCATTATAAAGACTGAACCGGTTGATAATTTTAGATATGCACAATGGACTTACAGTATCAAACACATGCAAAAAATAGATTTTAAAAATATGCACATATTTTAGCAGGTTTGTATTATGAACCTGTGTTTACAGAAAGTGATGTTTGATTTATTCATTTCTCCTAATACCATTCTTGGAGTTTTTATTTCATTTTCTTGCAAAAGCAATCACATTCTTAACTCAGTCTCTAGTATGAAAATTGGTCACTGTGATAGGTCCTTCAGAATACAAATACACATGGAATTGATATTTGCAGTTATATCTGACTTGGATAAGTTCTCATTGTAAAAAATATTATAGAGCAATTTGTCTCACCCACAAACCTCTCTATTTTTGATAAGAGATTTCCCATTCAGAACAGCCAGACAAAGGGAATTGGAAAACCTTAGCCACAGATCTCTTAGTCACTGAATATTTATTATATAATATCTCTTAGTCTTGTTTAAAAAAAAGGAAACAAAGTATGTTTCCTAATTCATAAAGATATATTCCACAAATTTGAAAGGTAATTTTATGTGGCTCTCCAAAGTACTGAGCCACCCTTGTCATCTGGAGTTAAGAAGTTTTTGATACTAGCACAAGAAATTTTTAGGATCAATGTAAAACATTCATGTGGGAGGGGAAACAGATGTTACCAAGATGAGAAGCAAGGAATTGTGGAAGGTATTCTAGGCTCAAGGAAAAGTGTAAGGACGGTGATGGGTCAGAACATACGAGTCAGATTTGTGAATTTGATAGGTCGCAATGGTATGTTCCTTGGTGGTAGGCAGGGGAGATATAGGGAGAGATGAGTAGGGTAGAATTTTAACCTCATTTTTTATGCATTTGATAAATTTTGAGAGGACTTTGCACAGTGCGGTAGGGATCAGCTATGTACTTTAGGAAGGGAATTCTGAAATAGTGTGAAGAAAGGATTTGAGGGGCTAAGACTGGAGAACATAAGAAGTACCATGAGACTGTACCAGTAATCAAGGCCAGAGTTCAGTCAGAGAGGTAGTAGTGGGAGTGGAAGGAGGGGACAGATGCTAGAGACTGGGAAGGTAGGGAATCTCCACATTCCACTCTTATGGGGGCCACATTGGGGTACAGGAGTGAGCATCATGGGCTGGGGTACTTTTCTTGTTCTTCCCTGGATTTTAGCAGGAACATGAAGCTAAGCTATGATAAGAGAGATTTTCAGAAGTAGATGGGGTACAGAGCTCATATTCACTTTTGCAGAGGTATTTTAGTTAGACGTGGGCACTAAAGGAGGAAATATGAACTGAGGCTGATGACATTGTGAATTGTCTTACCCTTCTTTCCTTATTCTTCCCTTGCACTCATCACCTTCTGCTCTGAGGATCCCTGTATGGGCAGCACCCTAAACTCCCTCCTAGGGCATCTGAAGATGTATAAAAAGCTTCACTCTGAGAGACTGGAAACATTGTGCCAAATCCTAATATTTCAACATTTATTTACGTTTTTATCTTCATTCCCTGCTCATGACATCATATAAAAATTAGAAAATATCCAGACAGCAACAAAATAAGGCAGGGAGTTAAATCAGTATCATCTTTACATAATTACAGCAAAGCCTGCTTACTCACCTTTGGTAGAGAGGGCAGTAAGCAATTTTCACCTTACTCTGGCAGATTACTTGGTAATTTCCAGCCTTGAAGATGGAAAGGAACAATTGAGGTAGTCTAGTGAGAAAAGTCTTGTATTTAATCAACTTTTCTCTGCTATTTAACAGAAAGAACATTGAGTTTCAAGTCATCAGTTAGCTGTATGACCTTGGCATTTAACTTCTCAATGCCTTAGATGCATAAAGGTTGTAATGAAGAAAATAAGGAGATTATGAGAGTGCTTTGAAATTTTTTGAGAGCAGATGCAGATATGCAGAGCATTGTTTTTTGTTACTCCTGAAGGCCTCATTGCTACAAATTTTCAGGTTAGATTGATTTACTCAACCACAGACTTGTTTGTCCTCTACACTTTTTCTGACATTACTGGTTATTTTCCTATAAGTCAGTACAGTCTGTTTTCAGTGATCAGCAAATCAGTTGTGATGAGAGCTAGAAATGGGGCTCAGACCCAGGAAAGACTTCTAACTCAAAATCCATTTTCTTTCCACTATGCTTCTGCCCTTATGGCATCTTGTAAAGTATATACGTGTGTGGGTGTGGGTGTGCATGTACGTGTATGTGTGTGTGTGTGTGTGTGTGTGTGTGTGTGAGAGAGAGAGAGAGAGAGAGGGAGAGAGAGAATGAGAGAGAGAGAATGTGTGTGTTTAAAAAGTTGAAAAGGCACACTCGGGGTTTTATGAACTGAAATCTGCGGCTCTAGAATGCTGTCTAATCAATCTCCCTCCCTTTCCCTAGCGTTTCTTCATTACATTCTCCATTTTTTAAAACAATATTTCTCTTCCTCATCCTTTTTTATTGTTTATTTTTCTGCTTTGTGTAAGTTGGTGATAGCATTGATAGTGGTTGCTAAACACAGGGGTTGACATGGTAGAAATGTATTAGGATTATTTTCTTTTTTCTTACTCACTTTAAGAGAAGCCTATTATTTGAAGGGTTTTTGATCTGCTAAAAATCATGCTTTCCTCTGGTGTTTCCAAGCCACCTGCCATGGTCTCAGGTCCAGCTAACCTGTCTGCCAGGACTGTTTCCCCAGCAACCAGTGTGAACTTCAGAAGTTGTATTTCTGGGCTTCTCAGAGCCTTACCTCTCTCCTTCAACTGCTTGAAGTTATACCTCTTTAGACCATTATGCAGCCACTTCTCCAGATACTACTTTTCCCCCTTTTGAATCAGTTGATGGCATCAGCTGGTAATTAGCATTGCTGCTGCAGTGGTAGAGTGTGGCTGATATGAGAGGAGAAGCTTGAGAAGCACAGACAGAATCAAGCCAACCTTGTCTTTTTGTAATGGATTTTGTTATACTAAAATAAGTGGGAAATTACCTGGAACTTGAATAAGATGCCTCCACTAATATGTAAAAAATACATCATTATTTTGTGCAAAGCAGTCTTTTAGGTCTTGTGGGGGGATACAGACAAGAGTTTTATATTTTGGGACATTTTGAATTCAGCAAGAGAAATAAGGCATGTTCATTAATAAGGTAAAACGTGTATCGCCTGCTATAATGTAGAAGAATGTAGCATAAAGGGGATAGAGTTTTGATGACAGAAAGAGTAGTGGGGAATTTTAAAGGTCTCTCTGGACATAGAAGTGACTGTAGCTAGATACAGTTAAAAAAAAGAGGGAAAAAGAGATATAAGACAACTTTCAGTAGAAGGAGTTTGATACTTTTGTCCCCTGAGCAGGAGGCAGATCCTGAGAATATAGAAGGGAACTAAGCACACCAAAAATTCTCTGCCTTACAGAGTTTACATCCTACCAAGGAGGACAGGCAATCAACAATATACATAATTAATTAGATAGTGATCAATGCTGAGGGGAAAGAATAAAGTAAAGATGGAGGATATGGAATATAGAGTGGGTGGAGATGTGGTGAGGACAGGCCTTACTGAGAAAGGGACTTTTGAGTACAGACCTCAGGGAAATGAGAGCACAAACTAGGCAGCCATAGGGGAGGAAGCAGGGAAGAAAAGATTCAAAGAAGTCTGCCTCCTGTGATAGAAGCACAGCAAGGAGGCCAGAGTGGCTGAAGAGGAGCCAGTGGGGGTTGGGGAAGATAAATGATGAAATCAGAGAAGCATTGGAAGCCCCGATCCTGAAAGGCCTTGTAGATCATGTAAATGAATTTCAGTTAAGGGACAGGTTTCGGTGTGCCATAAGTGAAGGGAAGTATTGAAGACATTAAATCAAAATCGAAAAAACACATCTGCTCCCTTCTACTCAATGCCTTCTTGTATAGGCACATTTGCCTGGTGCTGGAGGGATCAATATGGGCATAGGTTGCCAGCACTGATGTCAGTTTGAAAGTAGACAGTGGGGAAAATTGAACTTAACTGAGGAAGTATTTGTTTTCAGTGGTAAATGATTGCATTTTAGATTTGGAAGGATCTTAGATTGAACTGGTGTGATCTTTCAATTTTATCGGTGAAGAGATAGGGACTCTAGGAGAAGAATTAGAGACCAAGGTCATAGAATCAGTTAGTGGCAGACCAAGGACGAGAATCCATGTCAGAACTCTGAACAACAGTTGCTTTTCAATGTCTGTGTATCAACCAGTGTGTTTGCAGAGAGGTCACATGTACATTGTGGGAGGGATAGATGAGGGAGTGATTTTGAGCTTGTTTTTCACTTAAGCCTTTTTCATTAAGGACAAGAACAATCAAGGGACTCCTTCTTCTCATTTCTCCCTGGAGAGCTCTTCTATGCTTCCCTCGTTAGCAATTGCCCATTTATGTTACAAATCCGTTGAGCAGGGAGTGTGCTGATTTTGTGGTTGGCCTCTTACTAAGGCCTCCTTGGTCCTCTGGTAACTGAACTTATTTGACTGATGATTGCAAATCATCATATAATGTTAATAATATTAGTCTCTTAACTGAAATTCATTTAACCTGGCTCAGCACACATTTTATGCATGTTGTAGTTCTCTTTTGGGACCACTGGAGCTGATAACCAAGGAAAATGTGATCAGAATGGGCTTAAATGGAAATAATGTATAATGAGGCTGGCTTAGCACTGGGGTTTGAATTGGGAAACTACCTTCTAAAATGCCCAGTTGCAATAGAAGATCTTTGTCGTGATTCTGGGGGGATTGCATTCAAATTGTGATGTGTTCTTTGCCACATGCCTTAGTTATCTTAACACACGCATCTTAATGCACTTCAATATGTCAAATATTAAATGTGAAAAAGGAAGGTAAAATTTGAACTGTATTTGTCTTAGTCAATTGTGTGCTCATGAAAATATGCTATTCTTTGCTAAGGTCACCATTCATTCAGTCATTTATTTTGAGGCTACATAATACAAGGACTCCAAGACTCTTGGAGTCAGAGTCTAGTTTGAATTCTTGTTTTATGGATTACAACCTGTGCGACCTTCAGTAGGTTACTTAATTCCTTTGAGCCTCCATTTTTTTCCCGGATGAAATGAACATCTAGTTTGTATGGTTGCTAAAAGAAAGAAAAATAAGTAAATCTTATAAAATGTCTAATACAATGCCTGCATGTGTTAGGCATGCCATTACTAGTAGCTATGTACCACTACTAATGGTTAAAATGTGGAAAATCAGAAGATGTAGTGAATGCCTGACGTGATCAGGGAGGGCTTTTTGGAGGAGGGGACTTTTGAGATGGATTCTGAAGAATACGAAGCAGGTTATCAGATAGATGCAGAGGGCAGGGAAGTCCATTCATGTATAGGGAATAGTTTGCTTAGAGTCTAGACATAAAGTTGAGGCTGGAGAGATAGGTGAGTGGGTAAAACAGAACATTTATATTTTAATATGATTTGAATAGCCATGGGGAAGTTCTACCCTCTACCTCAGTTATAAATATCTCCTTCATATAGGTGCCAAGATATGCATATGCACAATATAAGTTTGCATTCTTTGCACGTTTCTTTCAAAATGCAAACATTCTTTTTTGTTTTTTAAATGTTTATTTATTTTGAGAGAGACAGAGAGAGAGAGAGAGTGAGCAGAGAAGGGTCAGAAAGAGAGGGAGATAGAAAATCCCAAGCCGGCTTTGCACTGCCAGTGCAGAACCCGACAGGGAACTTGAACTCACCAAGATCACAGGGCTTGAGATCATGACCTGAGCCAAAACCAAGAGTCAGATGCTTAACTGACTGAGCCACCCAGGTACCTCTCAAACATTTTTTTAGAATATAAAATCAATCCATTTCAATAAAATTTTTTTTTGTTTATTTATTTTGAGAGAGAGCAAGAGTGAGAGACAGCAGTGGAGGGGCAGAGAGAGAGGGAGAGAGAGAATCCGAAGCAGGCTCCACACTGTCAGAGTAGAGCTGATGTAGAGCTCGAACTCCTGAACCATGAGATCATGACCTGAGATGAAATCAAGAGTCAGACGCTTAACTGACTGAGCCACCCAGGAGCCCCAATTCATTTCAATTTAATAAACTGAATATGTTTACGTTCTACTGAGGAGGATGCCAAGCATTGTGCCAAGCATGGTGCTAACCACTGAGAAAACTACAATTAAAGAAAGGACTTGAACTTAAACTCATGTAACTCAAAATAATGGAAAGGCCAATCTACAAATCAGTAACTCAGGTGCTACTGCTGAGGAATAAAAACATGTACAAAAGAAGGAGTATTATTTGAGCTAGAGCCTGAAAGATGAATAGGATTTCCAATTGTTTTTAAAAAACATCATTAGGGCTTTAGAGGAAACTTGTTGAACATGATTTGGATAGCTTTCGTATCAGAGCATCCTTGGGAGATAGGCTGCAGAGGTGGGGCTTCTGCTTCACAACTGTGCTTTTGGCTAACCCTGACCTTAGAATAAGAAAGCAATTGTTTGTAGGTTCTGAGAAGATATTTGAGAGTGTAAACTTTATTTTTCATGCTCACTAGCACAATAAAATGTGTGGTTGATGTTTGACATATAAAATATGAATTATGCATGAGGAATTAGGGATGAAATGTTGTCATGATAAAAATTTAATTATTATACACTATATTGCTGATGAGACAGCAAATTGAATACCACTAACAAGTTGTCTCAATAGTGAAATGTGTTTGATGAAATGTCCAGTCAATGATGAGGTAATGAATTATCCTACTAGAACTATGATAACTATAGTTGAAAAAACACTGCCCAAAGGAAAGTGAATCCTTGGTTTTTTTTTTTTTTGGTGACAAGTAATATGTGTGATGCCATAATAATAATAATAGGGTAGAACTTTCTGACTTTTAAGAAAGGATAGGGTATAAATCTATCCTGTTACAAATTCAGGTGATTTTCCATTTTATTTTGTCTTATAAAATCTGGAAATATCGTTTCAATATTTGGAGGTTGAAATGAAGTATTTATTGTTTATAAATACTTTCATGTACTCTGTGCTTTCATAATTATTAAGTCAAAGCAGTATCAATAGCTCCATTTTTGCCAAAATGTGATCTGTGGCTTGAGTTAGATAAACGACTTCCCCAATGTCAAATGATTTGAAACAGCTAAATTTCCAACTCAGATCTACCTGGTTTCAAATCCTTAGGTCTTCTTACTATAAAACATTGTTTTTATTGGTTATTGAATAA
Source organism: Prionailurus viverrinus (assembly GCF_022837055.1). Taxonomy (NCBI): domain Eukaryota; kingdom Metazoa; phylum Chordata; class Mammalia; order Carnivora; family Felidae; genus Prionailurus; species Prionailurus viverrinus. The sequence goes on from NC_062570.1 coordinate 47,585,631, forward strand.
ACAAATGCAAATATTTTGTGTTACATTTGGAAAACTTGAGAATGAAAAGATTGGGCCTTGAAAATATTTTTGATACAAAGAGAAAATACAGTTGATCAGTTAGCTGCATCACACTTTGATCTCTGCCTTAGCTAGCACTTATTGTCTGGATCAGTCTTTTTTAACTTGATTTGCTTATTTGAATCTAATGGGGGTTCTTTCAAAAATATGGATTTCTAGGCTTACCACAAATAGATTCTACTTTCTTGGTTCAGTACATTTCAGTATGGAACCGATTTTGTAAGGTTTCCTATGTTATTCTGAAGTACACCCAGGTTTAGGATCTACAGTTCAGCTTATGTGATGAGTGGCTTATTCTTACTATTATCTCTGCCTTGCTCTATGTACAGCTGCCTAGATCGTGGTTGAAGCTCTATTTTTTGTTGTTATTGTTTGTTTGTTTGTTTGTTTGTTTGTTTATCTATCATTTGGGGGACTGTATACTATTAGGAAAAGGACAAATTTAAATCCCTCATCGTTAGTTCTTTTCAAAGAAAGGTCAATGAGCCACCTCTGTAGGGAATCATATTTGCTTGTTAAAAAGTAGATCTATTATAAGAAAGGGAGAGTTTTAGAATTAATTTTTAGAATATCAAGCCAAGAAATAGCTGAAATATAATTTATATGCAATAAAATGCATAGATCTTAAACATTTGGTTCAGTGAGCTTTGATATTTGCATCTTCTCATGTGACCACCACCCAAAAGTTCCATCACCCTGGTCACCTGATGTTTCTTTCCAATCACCTCATACATAACCCTCAGGGTTTTGTTTTTTTTTTATCACTATAGGTTAGTTGTGCCTTTTCTGGAACTTCACGTGACTAGAACCATACAAAATGTATGCATTTGTGTCAAACCTCTTTTGCTCAACATAATGTTTTTGAGTTCATTGATGTTGCAAGCATTCTTCCTTGTATAGTTTTGCATTGTATTAATACAACACTTTTTTGTCCATTTAACTATTGTTTGGTTAGTTATGTATTTTTGCTATTATTATAAAAAAAGCTACCATGAAAATGTTTGTAAGTAAGTACATTGTGAACATTAGTTGTTAGTTCTCTTGGATAGATACCTGCAAATGGAATTGCTGGATCCTAGGATAAATATTTTTTAGCTTTCTGAGAAACTTCCAAGTAATTCTTCAAAGGGATTGTATCATTTTACACTCTTTCCAGCAGTGTTTAAGAGTTCTGGTAGCTCCACAGCCTCAACATTTGGCATAATCAGTATTGTTTTAGTTTAGCCATTTTAGTATGTTTCAAATTTCTATCACTTTTTTCAAAGTAAAAAATTTAAAAACAGTTTTCCATCTTACTTGAGAGATTAGTTTAATAAAAGAATACTCCATTAAATGATGGACAGTTAATACCTGCTCTCTGGTAAGCACCAGAGGACAGGATAAAGAAGAAAGTAGGAAAGAACTATACCTTGGGTTAGCTCTATAATAAGACTGAAAATTAGTTTCCGTTTGGTAACAGATACAGTGATTGAGGTGTTTAGCTTGGACTTAGTGGGTTATGTTACTTTTAACTCTTTATCTAATTTATGTCTTTATGCTCTAATATATGAAGTAGATATTAGCTATCTAACATTTTACGTAGCATTGCTTTAACAAAAGTTACTGTTTTTCAAGAAAAGGAACAGAGAAAATCTTATTACTAAAGACCTACTTCTTATAGGTAGTGTTCCATGTGTACAAAGTGACTAAAATACACATTTCTAATCAGCATGGGGGTTTACTTGGTGATTCCTAGGTAAATTTCAGGCAGAGTATCTAATACAGTTGTATGGGCAGTCATTTCAGCCCTAACACCCACTTTCAAACATCAGCATCGTATGACCAGTTGAAGATCTTGTCATGGATCAGCTTGTTAGTATGTTGTGCCATGCTCATATATGTGGCCCTTTCACCAGACTGATACCTTATAGGCAGAGCTTCTTATGTGGTCTCTGGGTAAAGCAGAGACACTACATTGGATATACATTTGGATGGACTGGTACTCATGTAACAAGATTTGATGCAGGTATCTTGAGACCATCTTTAATGAGCCACGTATAATTTTAAGTTTTCTAACAGCCACATTAAAAACAATAAAGGGACTCCTGTGTGGCTCAGTCAGTTGGGCATCCAACTTTGGCTCAGGTCATGATCTTGCATTTGTGGATTTGAGCTCTGCGTTTGGCTCTGTGCTGACAGCGCCCAGCCTAGAGCCTGCTTCAGATTCTGTGTCTCCCTCTCTCTCTCTCTCTGCTTCTCCCTATTCATGCTCTCTCTGTCTCTCTCAAAAATAAATAAACATTAAAAAAAACAAAAAGAAATGGATAAAATTAGTTTTAATAATATATTTGATTTTTAACTCAATACATGCATCCAATATATTATCATTTCAACATGTAATCATTATAAAACTTATCAGTGTTTATATTACTTTTTTTGTCCTAAGTCGTCATAACTCCCTATCTTTTCACACTTACAGTACAGTTCATACAGCTTCTCAGTCACACTAACCACATTTCAAGTGTTCAATAACCACTTGTGACTAATGGCTACTATACTGGACAATGTAGCTCTAGATATTGACTTAGTAGAAACTACAGGGGCGCCTGGGTGGCGCAGTCGGTTAAGCGTCCGACTTCAGCCAGGTCACGATCTCACGGTCCGTGAGTTCGAGTCCCGAGTCAGGCTCTGGGCTGATGGCTCAGAGCCTGGAGCCTGTTTCCGATTCTGTGTCTCCCTCTCTCTCTGCCCCTCCCCCATTCATGCTCTGTCTCTCTCTGTCCCAAAAATAAATAAACGTTGAAAAAAAAATTAAAAAAAAAAAAAAGAAACTACAAACTGGCTTATAGAAGTTTATACCCTGGTCTTTCCAACAAAAGTTCAAAAAGGATTATCTTCTTATCTTCTTTCTATTGGGCCTTTAGATAATGTAATCAGAGCCTTGGGAAAGGATATAGATTCCCTGCTAACACTTGAGCATGCTGTCATAATAACATAGCTGTTTTAATTGCACACCTACCCGGTGATAGTATTTTATCCATTTTCACATATGAGTCTCACAATAAACTTGAGAAATAGGCATTATTCACATTTTGCAGATGAATTAACTATGGCCCCAAATGGTTACATCACTTACCAAAATGTACATACCTGTTAAGTACATAACTGTTAAGTACAGTTAAGGAGCACAATCAGGATTTGAATTCAGGTACTACTAATCCATTCTGAGGTTCTTCCCTCTTCCAATAAGCTGCATTCATTCCCTGCTATTCTTCTCATCTCTTCTCTTCTTTTCCCTCCCTTCTTCTCTTCTTTCCATTGCTATCCTGGGAATACAGGCACAAGACATACTCCTTTCTCTTGAAAAATTAGCAGTTTAATAGCAGAGAAATATAAATTAAAATTACAATATAAATATATAAATTACAATAGAGCCAGGTGGGTCCCATTACAGAAGTGTGAACTCAATGTTTTGTTCACCGGGAAGAGTGGCCCGGTCTTCTGTATGGTGAATGGAAGGGTGTTCAAATACAGGGAAGCAGTTGGGGGGTCACATTTGAGCTGATCTTGAAGATACTCAGATGAATGAATGGGAAACAGGTATTCTTGGCAGAGGGAATACTAGGTGAAAAAGCAGAGTCCCATTGTATGATCTACTGTGATCTGGTGAATCTAACATGAGAGTCCCAATGGATCGACTGATTGGAGGGAATTTCAGTGTGGCAAGAGACTTGAAGTAAGAGAACAAAGGGGAAGGAGATGTGAGAGAAGAGTAGTTATAAGAGACTGAAAAGTTGGTTGAAGTGAGATTAGAAATGCCACTCTGGAAAACAGTGTGGAGGTTCCTCAAAAAATTAAAGATAGAATTACCCTATGACCCAGCAATAACACTACTAGGAATTTATTCAAAGGATACAGGAATGCTGATTCATAGGGACACATGTACCCCAATATTTGTATCAGCACTTTCAACAATAGCCAAATTATGGAAAGAACCCAAATGTCCATCAACTGATGAATGGATAAAGAAGATGTGGCATACACACACACACACACACACACACACACACACACACACACACACTGGAATACTACTTGGCAATGAAAAAGAATGAAATCTTGTCATTTGCAGCAACGTGGATGGAACTGGGGGGTATTATGCTAAGTCAAATAAGTCAGTCAGAGAAAGACAGTTATATGTTTTCACTCATATGTGGAAGTTGAGAAACTTAACAGAAGACCATGGGGGAAGAGAAAGAAAAAAAACAGTTACAAACAAAGACGGAGGCAAACCATGAGACTTTTAAATACAGAGAACAAACTGAGGGTGGAAGGTGATGGGAGGGGCAGGGGGGAAAGGGAAAATGTGTGATGGGCGCCAAGGAGGGCACTTGTTGGGATGAGCACTGGGTGTTTTATGTAAGTGATGAATCATGGGAATCTACTCCTGAAGCCAAGAGCACACTGTATACACTGTTAGATAACTTGACAATAAATTATTAAAAAAAAAAAAAGACAGTGACAGGATGGGGCACTTGGGTGGCTCAGTTGGTTAAGAGGTTGAGAGTGGACTCTTGATCTCAGCTCAGGTCTTGATCTCACTGTTGTGAGTTCAAGCCCAGTGTTAGGCTCTTCATTGGATTCTGCATTGGGCTCTGCACTGGGTGTGAAGCCTACTTAAAAAAAAAAAAGACTGAAGAAAACAAAAGGACTGTGCAGGGTTATTAGATATTTTTATTATTTGTTTTTAATTTTTAATGTTTATTTATTTTTGAGAGAGAGAGAGAGAGCAGGGGAGGGACAGAGAGAGGGAGACACAAAATATGAAGCAGGCTCCAGGTTCTGAGCTGACAGCACAGAGCCCAACAGCACAGAGCCCGACATGGGTCTCGACCTCATGAACTGTGAGATCATGATCTGAGCCAAGGTTGGATGCTTAACCAACTGAGCCACTCAGGTGCCCCTAGATATTTTTAAATCAGAGCAGTGAAAGGATATATTTTTGTCGAGGCTATGGAAACCAATATTGTAATTAGTATTATTAGCTTAGTAAAACATTTGCTACATAAAATATGAGTGTAAACTGGTCTTCAGTTTTACTTTTCAAAATTCTGTAATTCTGTATGTGTGTATATATACAGAATATTTCACATACCTAAATTGATTTCATCCTGGAAACATTTTATAAGTAATGTGAGGATTGCTATTATGCCCTTTTTAGAAACATAATAACTAAACTGAGACCCCTTCCCTTCTTTAAATGAAGTGCCAAATATAATGTATCCTTTTTGTAGGGATAAGTTTCATGGTTTTCATCATGTTTTTGGAGTGATCTTGTTATGACATGCATTTAAGAACCTCTGCTTCCGATGACAGCTGAGACATAGAGGTCTGAAATGATTTGCCACTTTTACCAGTTAGTAGTAGAGTTAGAACTAGAACCCAGACCTCTTACTTTCTAATTGAGTACTCTTTTCATTATCTCACTTTGTAGGAGAAGTCTTTACTGTGAGCATTAATCTCAGTACCTTTGCATAAGTTTTTTTCTTTATAAAAGACTTTATCTCAGGTGTTAGCTAGGTGAGAATCTGATAGGATTCATTTGCACAAGGAACACATAAGGTTCATCTGCCACTTATCATAATTATAATATTAAAAAAATAAATTTCTTATTCTTGTTAAAAGTTGTGTGAAATTCTATAGTATGTACCTTAATTTATTTAGCTATTATTCTTTGAGGATTATTTTGTTTACTTTGAGTTTTTCACTATTATAAACAGCGCTGCAATGCATAACCTTGTACAGGTATCTTAGGTCAATGTGTAGTTTTACAGGATAGATAACCAGAAACGAAGCCAAAATTTTAGCTTCTTATAGTCCTTATGTGAAATAGTCCTATGTGACATTGTACCCATGACTGCACATCCTTGCCAACACTGGATGTTACCAGTCTTTTATTTTTTTTTAATGGAGATATAATTAACATATAAAATTGTATTGGTTTTAGGTATACAACCTAATGATTTTGTGTATATATATGTATATACATATATAGGTGGTCGTGAATATGTGGTCATATGTGGTCATATATATGTGGTCATGTGATCACGAAAATGATCACCGCAATAAGTCCTTCATCATGGATAGTAACAATTTTTTTTCTTATGATGAAAACTTTTAAGATCTACTCTTTTAGCTACCTTAGATATATATAATATATAATACAAAATACAAACGATACATTATTATTAGCTGTAGTCCCTATGCTATCTATTATATCCCTATGTCTTATTGTACCTTTGACCATTTTTACCCATTTTGTCCATCCCCCCATCACTCCCAATTCTGGCAACCTCCAGTATGTTCTCTGTATTTTATGAGTTTTTTTTTTAAGATTTTGCACATAAATAAGATCATACAGTATTTGTCTTTCTTTGTCTGACTTATTTCACTTAGCATAATGGCTTCAAGTTCCATTCACATAGCAAATGACAGGATTTTATTCTTTCCCATGACTGAATGATATTCCATTGTGTATTTGTATGTGGATAAAAGATAGATAGATAGATAGATAGATAGATAGATAGATAAGTAGATATTACATCTTCCTTATCTATTTATCCACTGACAGACACTTAGGTTTTTCCATATCTTGGCTATTATAAATAATGCTGCCGTGAACATGGGAGTGCAGATATCTTGTTGATATCCTGTTTTCATTTCTTTGGATAAATACCTAGAGTGGAGTTGTTGGATCATGTGGTAGTTCTATTTTTCAGTTTTTGAGAGACCTCCATACTGTTTTCCCTCGTGGCTGCACCAAATAACATTTCTACCAACAGCGTACAAGGGTTTCCTTTACCCCACATTTTGCCAACACTTGTTATTTCCTGTCTTTTGAAAATAGTCTTTCTAACATGTGTGTGAGGTGGTTTTGTTTTGCATATCCTTGATGATTAGGGATGTTGAACAACTTTTTGGATACTTGCTGGGCATTATAAAGTAATCATCATGGGTTTTCTTTGAAGGTCAAGATTTCCTAGTACCCTTAAAATATGGGTTCTTTATGTGGGTCCAGAAGCCCATGACTGAATTACAGAATGTCTGTCATTCCTTTAACATTTTATGCAAAATTTTCTGCATATACAAGTATGTGCATTTTCTGTAAAATGTTTCATAATTTTCATTAGATTTCCAAAGATGTCTAAGATCGAAAGGAAAGAAATAGAAGCATGAATCTAAAATGTGACTTGACTTTTCACAATGTAACACACACACCATTTTAGTAGTATGTCAATTGTAATAAGCAAAGTTCAATTGTACCCAGAAAAGGCCCACCGAATTATATGGTTCTCTTACTATATAAAGGTCTAGCAATTTATTTATTTTTTTAAGTTTATTTATTTATTTAGAGAGCGACAGAGACAGCGTAAGCAGGGGAGGTACAAAGAGAGAGGGAGAGAGAGAATCCCAATCAGGCCCCACACCTTCAGTGTGGAACCTGACATGAGGCTCGAACCCATGAACTGTGTGATCATGACCCAAGCGGAGAGTGAGAGTCAACTGCTTAATTGACTGAGCCACCCAGGCACCCCAGGTCTAGCAATTTAGTGCCTATATTCTTTTCACAAGACATTTTAAATGTATCCTTAGTTTTCTTTGAACTTTACAAGGTAGAGAGAAAGAAAGAAATATTCAGAGTTTGTATAGATATAGCTGTTTTGTTGTTTTATGATCAGAATACAACTGACAAAATGAAAAAGATACAGTTGATTCCTTTCATGTGGATCTCACAAAAGGGTGCTTATACTTGATTTCTGTTCTCTCAAATATTACTTGTATTCAGAGAACTGTGTGTGTGAAGACCTAATAACTTCTTTTGTATTTGGCTGGGGGAAATTGCAAGAAAAATCTGCTGTTTCTATGCAGTTTAGATAAAGTACTCTAATTTCATGATAATTACCCATGCTAACCATATATCTGTTCTTAAAGCACTTCAGTGTACTGTCCCAGTGAAATCCCCTGAATTCTAATAAGTAAATACAAGTCAGCCTCAGGTGTAGAGGGAAAAAACAAACAAACAAAAAACCCCCAGAAACTTAGCTCCAGTGGTATGCTAGAGCCAGCTTCTAATCAGCTTGTGAAACTGGTTTTTAAATTTCAAGGAATTTTGCCACCTGGTTGGCATCATATTGATAGCTTGAAATTGCTCATGGTGGAGTATTTATACCATGGAAATAAGCAATCTGCACTAATCAGGGCTTCTATTCCTTGTGAACCAGGCTATTAAACACTGACCAACACAACACTCTTCAGCTCATATATTTTCTCAGTTAGGATTGCATACTTTGTATATTAGCTAATTAGTAATCCCTAGAGAAAATTCAAATAAGGCAAACTTTGAATATTTTTTTCTTAAAATTCTACCTCTGTAAACATTCACATAGAATGAAACTCCAGTCTCCAAAGTACCTGTGTGTAGTACTTCTCATTTGTTGTCAAATAAACTGTAAAATAATGGAAGTACCACTGGAATGGAAGTCAAGGGGCTGGGATTCAAATTTCCTGTTTGTTATTGATTTTATGACTTTGAGTGGTCTCTTCACCTTCTGTGTTTCAGTCTCTAAGTATAAAAAGAAGGTCAAGCTGAATAGAGTTTGCTAGTCTTTATGAAGCTATCTAGTGTAAAAATTCTCCTTCCAAAGGAAAAATGAGTATTTAAAGAGTAACCAAGAGTTAATATTTCATCTAAAATGATTATATTTGTGTAGTGATTATACATCTCCTAGTCACAAAACCAGAGTTTTCAAATATGAAATTGCACTTCCCAGAATTTTTCGTATTTTAAAATTAGTTAACTTCTCATTTCTAGTGATGGCAGAATCTGTAAAATATTGTCACTTTCAGGTAAAGTTTTATTTTATTATTAAAATTTGCCCAATTCTAGGTTTCTATGTAGTCAGTTCAGGGTTCTTCCTTTTTCACTTCTTTTCTTCTTCCTAGAACTTTGATCTAAATTCCACAGGGTAGAGGCTCATGTCTAGAGTATCCATGCAAGCTGTCTTCTGAGAGAAGAAGACCAATATTGGTCTTTGGTCACTAGAACTGATTTCTACTGCATTGTTTACGGAAACATTCTCCTGCCTTTGGCATTCTGCTTATCAGGTTTGTACTGATCACTCTGGCCTCTCCATCATAATTGTAATGGCTTTTCCAGGAGCAAGCTCCCACCATCAACAAGTATCACACCTCTTCTCAAGGATACAGGAAATTTTCAGATGCTATTCCTTCCTGCTCTAGTCTACTGATAATGAGAGATTGAGGTTAGGGGAAATCTCTGGCCTTCTCTTTTTAGCTTTAGCTTCTGTTATATTTGCTGTTGCAGAACCAGGCTGTTGTAGAGTACTTCTCTCCCAGAATTTTTATATTTTCCAGCTGAATATGGAAGTGAGACCTAGCTATATCCCCAACACCAAGGTAGAGTCTGACATATAGTAGGTGTTCAGTACATATTTGTTGATTAAATGAATTAATGAATGAAATAAACTGAATTAATAAATGAAAATTTCTCTGCTTTGTGCAGCCTCATTCCCCCAACTTCAAGGGTTTTCTCTCATTCCCCACTCCAACCTCCCCGCCAAACCCCTGCCACTTGGCCAAGAGGATAGGAAAGTTTATGCATCCATATGAGACCCACCAATAACCAACCTTATGCCACAATTCTCCTAAATTCTTTCCACTCTGCTTGAACTTTTTGCCCTTTAGGGGACAGAAAACTCCTTTTTTGTCCACTGTGTGGTTTATATTAAGTTTTACTCTCTCAGACTTCTGGGTCATTTGGCACTTGATATTCAAATTTCAGCTTTTAAACTGAAAAATAAACAAACACCAACCCATTTTCTCTCAAAAAACCCTTATCTCACAACTGAAATTACTTGTTTTGACGACAATATATGTTATTTCTGCTGTAGACTTTAAGAGTCCTTTTATGACGTTTCAGCTAAGAGTGTGACTCTCCATTATACCTGGGGGTCAATGTGTCTAGAAAGCTATTATTAGTGCGTGAATGATGGGGGAAGGGAAATGGGTACAAAGAAGTGTGTGTGTGTGTGTGTGTGTGTGTGTGTGTGTGCATGCATGTATGTGTAGTCACAGCTCAGATGATATATACATAGAAAAATTACTATTTAGTACAAGGATTTTTAAATCAGGGGCCCAGTTATCCTTGGGCAGTACTTCTTAACTTGTACATTAGAATCACCTATGAAACTAAAAATTATACTTACTTGTGTCTTATTAAACACCAGTTCCTTCAGAGTTTACTAGAGTGAGTTTTAGATGTATACTTGCTTATAGATCCTTATATGAATTTTCTCTGGGTGTTTCTGATTCATATCCCTGTTGAAGAATCATTGCTTAGAGATCTTTGGATGGTTTTCATGCCTTATGTCATAATATGAAATTATATATGACAGTTTGTGTATATACGTTCATGTAATAATTTCCTAGGGAGAAAATCCGTATTTATAAAAGAGGCCTTGAAAAAGGCAGGGCTGAGGTAAAACCTAATAGAATCTGAGAACATGGCTGAAGATTCCTTAGAACATTATTAAAACTTCCCCCATGTGATATTTTTGCTCCACTGACAATCGTGGTTGTCCAACTCCTGCTTTCAGAGAAGAGGAATTCACTATCCTCCAAGGAAATCTATTCCATTTTTGGACACCTCTAATCTTTATATAATACATGATATTTATAATTGCATCTCAATGATTTTGGTTTTGTAATTTGTGTAAAGTACAACATGATACCTAATGCCTTTTTCACCCAAGGACTATCCAGAGCTGAATATATTGTTCCATTGTTACTTGAGTTTCTAAACACCCTCAATTTTTTAATCTTTTGGTTTGTAACTCAAGAACCATCCAGTCATTGTCCCTAAGTAAAGGACATACAGTAGAAATAATTATAATTATATGAATCACTTGCCTGAAGTTTTTAATATAAGTACTTGCTGTCTGCAGACTCATCACCAATCCAGAGGAGAAACCACAGATACCTACAGGGATCCTGTTGCTGGGCTTCAAGCCCTCAGAGAATCTCTCCAGTTATGTTTCTTATCTGTGTTCTAATCTCATTGCTCAGTCCAAATGTATTATGTTTACTTTATTTCTGCCTCTGTACAATCCTTTAAAATGAGGGTTTTAATGTGGGCTGTATATTTGGTTCTTGGTTTCAAATTCCTGGAACCTGTCATTTGATTTTCCCTTGGCTTCATGCCATTAATTCCAAGCGTCAGTTGCTAGATCCAAATGCATCTCCTAAACCCCCATGGATCTAGTTCCTTGCAGCCCCAGGTTCTGTGAAGAGAGTAAGATACTTTCATCAGAATTATCACGTTTTCCAGTAACAATAATTCTATGAGTACCTCCTTATAAAGTAGGAAGGCAATATTTTCCCTCAATTTACAGATTAAGAAACCAAGGTTTAGAGGTATTATGCCTCTTATCTAAAGACACATAGCTAATAAGTAGATCTTCTCACTCTAAATCTGGAGTAATTAAGACTTTAGTTTTCACCTATAGCAGGACAATAGGATCATAGCAAGTACCCTCATTGATCCAAAATTGAGTAGTTCTTCACTAGACCAGATGCCCAGGCAATGTTTTAAGGAAGGGCATGGCCCATCTCATTGATTTCATCTTTATCATTATTAATGCCAACCTATCTGCATGTAATACTTAATATCAATTATTTCACTTTAAAATTGGAGAAATCTCCCAAAACTATGAGGTGGATGTCCTCTTTTAAAAGAATACTTATAGAAGGTGAAGACTTATTCAAGGTAATATAGGTAAGCAGCAAAGACAAGACCAAATCTAGGTTTCTTTTTAATTTTCTTATCTCTCTTAATAACTCTTTATGTATCCAAAATTTATGAATTTGTCTAATATTTTCAATTATTTATGTTTTTGCTTGAGGTTATAAAATTTAAATTTATTAGCTGTGATAGGCTTTTTAAACTTACTAACTGAAAATTTATCCTTCTGATGCTTCATGGGATTTTTGTAGTTTTGTGTAAGGGAAATTCAATTTTTTTTGGGAAAAAGTTGGTTAAATTCCATTTAAATAGACAAATATATTACTTTTACCCATATTTATGTTTTTATAAGCTTTTAGAATATTCCCATTTTATCTTCTTTTTGTTGTTGTTGTTGAGGTACCAATGAGTTCATTGGTTGTCCAACCAATGTAGTTACCATATGATCCAGAAATTCCACTTCTAGGTATATTCCCAAGAGAATTGAAAATGTTTATCCATGCAAAAACATGTACACAAATGTTCATAGTAACATTATTCATAATAGTCAAAAAGGGAAGATAATCCAAATGCCCTTATGTGGATATGCAACATGTAGTATAGTCACACAATGGAATATTAATCATCCATAAAAAAGGATGAAATAGGGCCACCTGGGTGGCTCTGTTGGTTAAGTACACGACTTAGGCTCAGGTCATGATCTCATGGTTTGTGGGTTCAAGCCCTGCATCAGGCTCTGTGCTGACAGCTTGGAGTCTGGAGCCTGCTTCCAGTTCTGTGTCTCTTCCTTTCTCTGCCCCTCCCATGCTCATGCTCTGTCTCTCTCTGCCTCTCAATAATAAAATAAACATTAAAAAATGAAAAAAAAAGAAGAAGTTTTAATATGTGCTGAAACGTGAATAAACCTTGAAAACATTGTGGAAGAAGCCAGACACAAAAGAGCATATATTGCGTGAATCCAATTATATGAAATGTCTAGAATAGACACATCCAGAGAAGTAGAAAGTAGATTAGTGGTTGCCATGGCCTGGAGGAAGAGGGGATAGGTACTGGTTGTTAATGGATACAGAGTTTCATTCTGAAGTGATGGAAACATTCTGGAATTAGAAAGAGGCGATAAGAATATGCTAAAAATCATTAAGCTGTATACTTCAAAATGGCAGATTTTATGGTATGTGAGTTATGTCAGTTAAAAAGCAAACCAGGTGGTTTATAATGATAGTAACATAGGAAACTACTGAACTCCCCTGCTCCTATGGACACACTCAATTAATAGCTGTACATAGAACAATTCACTTTAAAAGAAATTGAGAAACTAGCTGAGTGACTCCTACACATTAGGTGAATGAGGAAATAAACACATTGAGATGGACAGGAAAAGTTTAGATAGACTCTTATCATAAACTCTGGCACAATGCAATACAATTGGGAGGGAACCCCAGCTCCAGCCTTTCCCCGAGGAGTGAAGGATTTGGACCCCACATTTTAAGTTCCAACTTTTAATACTCTCACCTGAAGAACAGGCCTCAAAACATCTAGATCTAAAAATTGACGGGGCTTGCATCTATGAAAACCACAGGACTCTAGCAAACAGAGAAACAGTTATTAATGGGTGCTGGAGCACTCACTAAGCTATTACCTCAGGGATCATCCTAGAGGGAGCAGGCAAAAAATATCCATTTTCCAGTCTTTCCCTGAATAGGGTTTATGTGCAGATTTTAAAATTGGCTACCTGGGGGCCAGGCTTCTAATTTAGTACAAATCTAGGGGCTCACTGAAATCTTTCCCAGGACCAGGGAACCCTGCACATCTCCCCTGTCCTCTCTCTCTAGCCCACTTCATGTCATTATATTTCCCTGGAAGGAGCTTATACATACATTGGGTGCTCCAATTTTTCTGCCTGTTGCTTGAAGGATGGGGTCCAGGGTCACTTGGCTCTGATAGCCAATGGTGATAGCATTCAAGAGTCCCATAGGACTATAGCAAACAAAGAAGTTTTAAACAGGCTGAAGATCACCTCACCCCTTATGGCTATACATCTGGCCCAGTGCGGAGGGGGCAACCAAAAAATACCCACCTCTCAGTTTCTCCCTGGAAGGAGCCTAACAACATACTTTCCCAGCAGCTGAGGGTCTGATTCAAACTGGCCCGCACAAATCCTCACCTTTGGAACACTGACAGTTCTTGGTATGCCCTCAATTACTGGGAGCCACAAAGAACAAAGAAGGTAGCTTGAACAGTCACTGAGATTTGAGAGGGAAGTAACATGGTACAAGCTGGTTGATGAGCTTCATTTCTTACTCGCGAGCACGCTGTTGAGACCAGAATAAGTGGCTATGTTATCTACTATGCAGAAACCAATACAGAGAGTCAAGGAAAATGAAGAAATAAGGAAGATATTCCAAAATAAGGGGAAAAGATATAATAACTCCAGAAAAAGATGTTAATGATACAGAGATAAGTGATTCACCTGATAGTGAATTCAAAATAATGCTCATAAAGATGCTCACCAAGGTCAGGAGAGCAATGCATGAAAACTTGACTAAAGAGATAGAAAATATTTTATTTATTTATTTATTTATTTTTAATATGAAATTTATTGTCAAATTGGTTTCCATACAACACCCAGTGCTCATCCCAAAAGGTGCCCTCCTCAATACCCATCACCCACCCTCACCTCCCTCCCACCCATCATCGACCCTCAGTTTGTTCTCAGTTTTTAAGAGTCTCTTATGCTTTGGCTCCTTCCCTCTCTAACCTGTTTTTTTTTTCTTCCCCTCCCCCATGGACTTCTGTTAATTTCTCAGGATCCACACAAGAGTGAAAACATATGGTATCTGTCTTTCTCTGTATGACTTATTTCACTTAGCATCACACTCTCCAGTTCCATCCACGTTGCTACAAAAGGCCATATTTCATTCTTTCTCATTGCCATGTAGTATTCCATTGTGTATATAAACCACAATTTCTTTATACATTTGTCAGTTAATGGACATTTAGGCTTTTTCCATAATTTGGCTATTGTTGAGAGTGCTGCTGTAAACATTGGGGTACAAATGGCCCTATGCATCAGCACTCCTGTATCCCTTGGGTAAATTCCTAGCAGTGCTATTGCTGGGTCATAGGGTAGTTCTATTTTTCATTTTTTGAGGAACCTCCACACTGTTTTCCAGAGTGGCTGCACCAGTTTGCATTCCCACCAACAGTGCAAGAGGGTACCCATTTCTCCACATTCTCTCCAACAACTATAGTCTCCTGATTTGTACATTTTAGCCACTCTGACTGACGTGAGGTGGTATCTAAGTGTGGTTTTGATTTGTATTTCCCTGATGAGGAGTGATGTTGAGCATCTTTTCACGTGCCTGTTGGCCATCTGGATGTCTTCTTGAGAGAAGTGTCTATTCATGTTTTCTGCCCATTTCTTCACTGGATTATTTGTTTTTCGGGTGTGGAGTTTGGTGAGCTCTTTATAGATTTTGGATACTAGCCCTTTATCCAATATGTCATTTGCAAATATCTTTTCCCATTCCGTTGTTTGCCTTTTAGTTTTGTTGATTGTTTCCTTTGCAGTGCAGAAGCTTTTTATCTTCATGAGATCCCAATAGTTCATTTTTGCTTTTAATTCCCTTGCCTTTGGGGATGTGTCAAGTAAGAAATTGCTGTGGCTGAGGTCAGAGAGGTCTTCTCCTGCTTTCTCCTCTAGGATTTTGATGGTTTCCTGTCTCACATTCAGGTCCTTTATCCATTTTGAGTTTATTTTTGCAAATGGTGTCAGAAAGTGGTCTAATTTCATTCTTCTGCATGTTGCTGTCCAGTTCTCCCAGCACCACTTGTTAAAGAGACTCTTTTTTTTCCATTGGATATTCTTTCCTGCTTTGCCAAAGATTAGTTGGCCATACTTTTGTGGGTCTAGTTCTGGGGTTTCTATTCTATTCCATTGGTCTATGTGTTTGTTTTTGTGCCAATACCATGCTGTCTTGATGATGACAGCTTTGGACTAGAGGCTAAAGTCTGGGATTGTGATGCCTCCTGCTTTGGTCTTCTTCTTCAAAATTCCTTTGGCTATTCGGGGCCTTTTGTGGTTCCATACAAATTTTAGGATTGCTTGTTCTAGCTTCGAGAAGAATGCTGGTGCAATTTTAATTGGGATTGCATTGAATGTGTAGATAGCTTTGGGTAGTATTGACATTTTGACAATATTTATTCTTCCAACCAATGAGCACGGAATGTTTTTCCATTTCTTTCTATCTTCTTCAGTTTCCTTCATAAGCTTTCTATAGTTTTCAGCATACAGATCTTTTGCATCTTTCGTTAGGTTTATCCCTAGGTATTTTATGCTTCTTGGTGCAATTGTGAATGGGATCAGTTTCTTTATTTGTCTTTCTGTTGCTTCATTATTAGTGTATAAGCATGCAAGTGATTTCTGTACATTGATTTTGTATCCTGCGACTTTGCTGAATTCATGTATCAGTTCTAGCAGACTTTTGGTGGAGTCTATCGGGTTTTCCATGTATAATATCTTGTCATCAGCAAAAAGTGACAGCTTGACTTCATCTTTGCCAATTTGGATGCCTTTGATTTCCTTTTGTTGTCTGATTGCTGATGCTAGCACTTCCAACACTATGTTAAACAACAACGGTGAGAGTAGACATCCCTGTCGTGTTCCTGATCTCAGGGAAAAAGCTCTCAGTTTTTCCCCATTGAGCATGATATTAGCTGTGGGGTTTTCATAAATGGCTTTTACGATGTTTAAGTATATTCCTTCTATCCCGACCGTCCCGAGGGTTTTTATTAAGAAAGGGTGCTGAATTTTGTCAAATGCTTTTTCTGCATCGATTGACAGGATCATATGGTTCTTTTCTTAATGTGATGTATCACATTGATTGATTTGTGAATGTTGAACCAGCCCTTTGGCGCAGGAATGAATCCCACTTGATCATGGTGAATAATTCTCTTGATATGCTGTTGAATTCGATTTGCTAGTATCTTATTGAGAATTTTTGCATCCATATTCATCAGGGATATTGGCCTGTAGTTGTTCTCTTTTTTTACTGGGTCTCTGTCTGGTTTAAGAATCAAAGTAATGCTGGCTTCATAGAATGAGTCTGGAAGTTTTCCTTCCCTTTCAATTTTTTGGAACAGCTTGAGAAGGATAGGTATTATCTCTGCTTTAAATGTCTGGGAGAATTCCCCTGGGAAGCCATTTGGCCCTGGACTCTTATTTGTTGGGAGAATTTTGATGACTGATTCAATTTCTTCACTGGTTATGGGTCTGTTCAAGTTTTCTATTTCTTCCTGTTTGAGTTTTGGAATTGTGTGGGTGCTTAGGAATTTGTCCATTTCTTCCAGGTTGTCCAATTTGTTGGCATATAATTTTTCATAATATCCCCTGAGAATTGCTTATATTTCTGTGGGACGGTTTGTAATAATTCCATTTTCATTCATGATTTTATCTATTTGGGTCATCTCCATTTTCTTTTTGAGAAGCCTGGCTAGAGGTTTGTCAATTTTGCGTAGTTTTTCAAAAACCAACTCTTGGTTTCATTGATCTGCTGTACAGTTTTTTTTAGATTCTATATTGTTTATTTCTGCTCTGATCTTTATCATATTTCTTCTTCTGCTGGGTTTGTGGTGTCTTTGCTGTTCTGCTTTTAGTTCCTTTAGGTGTGCTGTTAGATTTTTGTATTTGGGATTTTTCTTGTTTCTTGAGATAGTTCTGGATTGCAATGTATTTTCCTCTCAGGACTGCCTTTGCTGTATCCCAAAGCATTTGGATTGTTGTATTTACATTTTCATTTGTTTCCATATATTTCTTAATTTCTTCTCTAATTGTCTCGTTGACCCATTCATTCTTTAGTAAGGTGTTTTTTAACCTCCATGCTTTTGGAGGTTTTCCAGACTTTTTCCTGTGGTTGATTTCAAGCTTCATAGCATTGTGGTCTGAAAGTGTGCATGGTATGATCTCAATTCTTGTATACTTATAAAGGGTTGTTTTGTGACCCAGGATGTGATCTATCTTGGAGAATGTTCCATGTGCACTCGAGAAGAAAGTATATTCTGTTGCTTTGGGATGCAGAGTTCTAAATATGTGAAGTCCATCTGATCCAATGTATCATTCAGGGCCCTTGTTTCTTTATTGATCTGGTGTCTAGATGATCTATCCATTGTTGTAAGTGGAGTATTAAAGTCCCCTGCAATTACCACATTCTTATCAATAAGGTTGCTTATGTCTGTGATTGTTTTATATAATTGGGGGCTCCTTTATTCGGCACATAGACATTTATAATTGTTAGTTCTTCCTGATGGATAGACCCTGTAATGATTATATAATGCCCTTCTACATCTCTTGTTACAGTCTTTAATTTAAAGTCTAGTTTGTCTGAGATAAGTATGGCTACTCCAGGTTTCTTTTGACTTCCAGTAGCATGATAGATAGTTCTCCATCTGCTCTGTCTCAATCTGAAGGTGTCCTCAGGTCTAAAATGAGTCTCTTGTCGACAGCAAATAGATGGGTCTTGTTTTTTTGTCCATTCTGATATCCCGTCTTTTGGTTGGAGCATTTAGTCCATTTACATTCAGTGTTACTATAGAAAGATGTGGGTTTAGAGTCATTGTGATGTCTGTAGGTTTCATGCTTGTAGTGATGTCTCTGGTACTTTGTCTCACAGGATCTCCCTTAGAATCTCCTTTGGGCTGGTTTTTGGTGATGAATTCCTTCAGTTTTGTTTGTTTGGGAAAACCTTTATCTCTCCTTCTATTCTGAATGACAGACTTGCTGGATAAAGGATTCTCAGCTGCATATTTTTTCTATTCATCACATTGAAGATTTCCTGCCATTCCTTTCTGGCCTGCCAAGTTTCAGTAGATAGATCTGACACTAGTCTTATCGGTCTCCCATTATATGTTAGAGCATGTTTATCCCTAGCTGTTTTCATAATTTTCTCTTTATCCTTATATTTTGCCAGGTTCACCATGATATGTTGTGCAGAAGATCGATTCAAGTTACATCTGAAGGGCGTTGTCTTTGCTTCTTGTATTTCTATGCCTTATTCCTTCCCCAGATCAGAGTAGTTCTCAGTTATGATTTCTTCAAGTACCCTTCAGCCCCTTTCTCTCTGTCTCCTGCCTCTGGAATCCCAATTATGCATATATTACTACGTTTCATCACATCACTTAATTCTCTAATTCTCCCCTCATACTCCTGGATTTTTTTATCTCTCCTTTTTCTCAGCTTCCTCTTTTTCCATAATTTTATCTTCCAATTCACCTATTCTCTCCTCTGCCTCTTCAATCCGAGCTGTGGTCACCTCCATTTTTTTTTTTTTTTTGCATCTCATTTATAGCATTTTTTAACTCCTCCTAACTGTTTCTTAGTCCCTTGATCTCTATAGCAATAGATTCTCTGCTGTCCTCTATACTTTTTTCAAGCCCAGTGATTAATTTTATGACTTATTTTAAATTCATTTTCTGTTATATTCCTTAAATCGTTTTTGATCAGTTCGTTATCTGTCGCTACTTCCTGGAGTGTCTTTTGAGGAGAATTCTTCCTTTTCGTCATTTTGGATAGTCCCTGGAGCTGCGCAGAACTGCAGGGCTCTTCTTCTGTGCTGTCTGGAGTAACTTGCGTTGGTGGGCAGGGCCACATTCAGACCTGATGTCTGCCTTCAGCCCACTGCTGGGGCCGCAGTCAGACTGGTGTGTACCTATCCTCCCCCTCCTCTCAGGGGCAGGACTCACTGTGGAGTGGTGTGGCCCCTGTCTGGGCTACTTGCACACTACCAGGCTTGTGGTGCTGCTTCTATGGGATCTGTCATATTAGCCGGGGTGGATCCACAAGGTGCACAGGGATGGGAGGGGCAGACTCAGCTCGCTTTGCCTTCAGTGGTCCACTTAAGGAGGGGCCCTGTGGCTCAGGGAAGCAGACCCGTGGGAGGGATGGATCCACAGAAGCACAGCATTGGCTGTTTGCACAGTGCAAGCAAGTTCTGTGATGGGAACTGATTCCCTTTGGGGTTTCAGCTGGGGGATGGGAGAGGGAGATGGCACTGGCCAGCGCCTTTCTTCCCTGCCAAGCTGAGGTCTGTCCTCTGGGGCTCAACCACTCTCCCTCTCGTTGTCCTCTAGCCCTCCTGCTCTCTGAGCAGAGCTGTTGACTTATAACATTCCGATGTTAAGTCCCACTGGCTGTCAGAACTCACACAGTTCAGCCCCTCTGCTTTTGCAAGCCACATTTGGGGGCTCTGCCTTGCCAGGTGGGCTGTTCCTCCACCGCCCTGGCTCCCTCCCGCCAGTCCGTGTAGCGCACGGACTTCCTACCCTCTTCTTTGGGCCTCTTGTCTATGCTTATCTCTGGAGAATCCATTCTGCCAGTCTTCTGGTGGTTTTCTGGGTTATTTAGGCAGATGCGGGTGGAATCTAAATGATCAGCAGGATGCGGTGAGCCCAGCGTCCTACACTGCCATCTTCTGCCCTAGAATCAGATATAAACTAGTTTTAAAAAATACTTATGTGAAATCACAGAACTGAAGAATACAATAATTGAACTAAAAAAATTCAATAGACAGGTTCAACAGCAGACAAGAATTAAGTCAAAGGAAGGATCAGTGAACTCAAACAAAGAGCAGTGGAATTCATCCAATCAGGAGCAAGAAGAAAAATAGAATGAAAAAGAGTGAAACTAGCTTAAGAGAGTTATGTTATACCAACATTTGCATTATAGGCATCCAAGAAGGAGAAGAGAGAGAGAGAGAAAGGGGCAGAAAGTTATTCAAAGAAATAATGGCTGAAAAAATTCCCTGACCTGGGTAAAGAAACAGATATACAGGTCCAGGAATCCCAGAGAGTTCCATATAAGACAAAATGAAAGGGACTTCTAGTAAAACACATAACTATTAAATTCACGAAAATTAAAGACGAGGGTAGAATCTTACAATCAGCAAGAGAAAAACAACTTGTTACATACAAGGGAACCCCAATAAGATTATCAGTGAATATTTCAGCAGAATCTTTGTAGACGCAAGGAAGTGGGATGACATATTGAATATGCTGGGGAAAAAAATACAACCAAGAATAATATACCTGGCAAAATTGTTTTTCAGAATTGAAGTAGAGATAAACTTTCTCAGAAAAAGCAAAGTTGAAGGAGTTCATTACCACTACACCAGCATTACAAGACATGCTAAAAGGGATCTTTAAGTTGAAATGAAAGTACAGTATTAAGTAACACAAAACCATGTGAAAGTAAATAGTAAATTTAGATAGATAACTAAATTTATAATACTTTAATATTATGATGGTAGGTAAATCACTTACAACTTTAGTATCAGGTTAAACAACTAAATACTAAGGATAATTATAATTACAATAATTGGCAAATGGATGCATAAGGTAAAAAGATGTAAATTATGACATCAAACACATAAAATATGGGAAGGGTAAAATTGTAGACCTTTTGTGTGCCTTTGAAGTTAAATTGTTATAATCTTAAAAAATACTGCTATAAATATGTTTTATGTAAGCCTCATAGTAATCACAAAGCAAAAACCTGTAGTAGATACACCAAATATAGAGAGGGATCAAAGCATACTGCTATAGAGGATTATCAAATCACAAAGGAAGAGAGTAAGAAAGGAACAGAGGAACCCAAAATCACAAGTAACCAATTAAGAAAATGGCAACAATAACTTCATACTTATTAATAATTATTTTAAAAGAAGTGGATTACATTCTCCAATCCAAAGGCATAGAGTGGATGAGTGGATTAAAAACAAACAGACAAACAAACAAACAAAACCCCAACAATAAAAACAAAAACAAGACCCAACTATATGTTGCTTAAAGAGACTATTTATGCACCCAAGAAAGGAGAACCTAAATATATAAAGCAAATATTAGCAAATATAAAGGGAGAAAGACATAACCATACATAAAGTAGGAGACTTCCATAACCCACTTTTGACAATGGATAGATCATCCAGATAGAAAATTAATAAAGAATTTCTGGACCTAAATGACATGTTAGACCTGATGGACTTAGTGGATATTTACAGAACATTCCATCCAACAACAGAATAGTATGTATTCTTCTCAAGTGAACTGGGAACATTCTCCAGGATTGATCATATGTTAAGCCACAAAGCTAGTCATGATAAACTTGAGAAGACTGACATCATATTAAGCAATTTTCCAAACACAAGAAGAAAACGGGAAAGTTCACAAATACCTGGAGATTAAACAGCATGAAACTGAACAATCAATGGATCAAAGAAGAAATCAAAAGACAAATAAAAATATGTTCAGACAAATGAAAATGGGACCATACTGTATGAAAACTTATGGGATACTGCAAAGACAGCTCTAAGAGAGTAGTTGATAGAAAATGCTAACATTCAAAAAAAAAAAAGATAGATCTTGAGTAAACAACCTAACTTTATACCTCAAGGATTAGCAAAAGAACAAACTAAGCACAAAGTTGGTAGAATTAAGGAAATAAACAAAGATCAGAGCACAGATAAATGACATAGAGAATAAAAAGACATTAGAAAATATCAATGAAAGTAAGAGCTAGCTTTTCGAAAAGATAAACAAAATAGACAAACCTTAAGCTAGACTAACCAAGAAAAAAAGAGTACTCAAAATTAGAAATGCAAGAGGAGACATTAGAACTGATACTACAGAAATACAAAGGATCATTTGTTATTGATTTTAGCCACTCTGATAGGCATGAGGTGATGTCTCATTCTAGTTAGGGTTTGTATTTCCCTGATGATCAGTAATGTTGACCACCTTTTCATGAGTCTGTTAGCCATCTGTATGTCTCATTTGGAAAAAAAAAATGTCTATGCATGTCTTCTTCCCATTTTTAAGTTGTATTATTCATTTTTTGGGTGTTGAGTTTTATAAGTTCTTTATATATTTTGGATACTAACCCTTTGTTAGATATGTCATTACAAATATTTTCTCTTATTCCATAGGTTGCCTTTTAGTTTTGTTGATTGTTTCTTTTGCTATACAGAAGCTTTTTATTTTAATGAAGTCCCAATAGTTTATTTTTGCTTTTGTTTCCCTTGCCTCAAGAGACATATCTAGAAAGCAGTTGCTACTGCCAATGTCAAAGAGGTTTCTGCCTGTGTTCTCTTCTAGGATTTTTATAGTTTCAGGTCTCACATTTAGGGCCTTGATTCATTTTGAATTTATTTTTGTGTATGGTGTAAAAGGTGGCCCAGTTTCATTCTTTTGTATGTTTCTGTCCAGTTTTCCCAATACCATTTGTTAAGAGACTTTTTCCAATCGGATACTCTTTCCTGCTTTGTCAAAGATTAATTGACCTTAGAGTTGTGGACTCATTTCTAGATTTTTTATTCTGTTCTGTTGATCTTGTGTCTATTTTTTGTGCCAGTACCACCATACTATTTTAATTACTACAGCATTGTAATATAACTTGAATACTGGAACTGTGTTGCCTCCAGGTTTGTTTTTCTTTTTCAAGATTTCTTTGACTATTCAAGGTCTTTTGTGGTTTTATGCAAATTTTAGGGTTCTTTGTTCTAATTCTGTGAAAAATGCTGTTGAAGGTTTCATAAGGATTGTACTGAATGTGTAGATTACTTTGGGTAGTATAGAAATGTTAACAATAGTTGTTCTTCCAACCCATAAACCTGGAATATCTTTCTATTTCTTTATGTCATCTTTAATTTCTTTCATCATTGTTTTATAGTTTTCAGAGTACAGGTCTTTCATCTCTTTGGTTAGGTTTATTCATAGGTATCTTATGATTTTTGGTGCAGTTGTAAATGGTATTGACTTCTTAATTTCTCTTTCTGTTGTGTCATTATTGGTGTATAGAAATGCAGCAGATTTCTGTACATTGATTTTGTATCTTGTGAATTTACTCAATTTGCTTATCAGCTCTAGCAGTTTTTTGGTAGTGTCTTTTGGGTCTACATGTCATCTACAAATAGTGATTTTTTAGTTCTTTCTTACCAATTTGGATGCTTTTTATTTGATTTTGTTGCCCGATTGCTGTGGCTAGGTCTTCTAGTACTATGTTGAATAAAAGTGTGAGAATGGGCATCCTTGTTTTGTTCCTGACCTTAAACAAACAGCTCTCAGTTTTTCCCCATTGAGGATGATGTTAGTTGTGGGTTTTCATAAATGGCCTTTATTATGCTGAGTTATGTTCCTTCTAAACCTACTTTGTTGAGGATTCTTATCGTGAATGGATGTCATACTTTGTCAAATGCTTCTTTGCATCTATGATGTGATATATCACATTGATTGATTTGTGAATATTGAAACATCTTTGTGACTCAGGAATAAATCCCACTTGATTTTGGTAAATGATGTTTTTATTTTATCTATCTCCTATCTATCTATCTATCTATCTATCTATCTATCTATCATCTCTCTATCTATCTATCTATCTATCTATCTATCTTGAGATTTTATTTTTAAGTAACCTCTACACCCAATGTGGGGCTCAAGTCCCACAACCCCAAGATCAAGAGTCACATACTCTACTGACTGAGCCAGGCAGGCACTCCAGGTGAATGATACTTTTCATGCATTGTTGGATTTGCTTTGCTAGTATTTTGTGGAGGAGTTTTGCTTCTATGTTCATCAAAATATGGGCCTGTAGTTCTTTTTTTTAGTGGTATCTTTGTCTGGTTTTGGTCAGGATAATGCTGGCCTCATAGAATGAATTTGGAAGTTTTCTTTCCTTTTCTATTTCTTGGAATAGTTTGAGAAGTATAGCTATTAACTCTTCTTTAAATGTTCAGTAGAATTTGTCTGTGAAGCCATCTGGTCCTGACCTTGTTTTTTGTGGGTGGGGAGTGAATTTTTAAATTACTTATTCAATATTGTTGCTGGTAATCAGTTTGCTCAAATTTTTTCTTTATTCCTGTTTCAGTTTTGGTAGTTTATGCATTTCTAAAATTTATCTATTTCTTGTAGGTTGTCCAATTTGTAATATTCTCTTACAATTGTATTTCTTTGATGTTGGTTATTTCTCCTCTTTCATTTGTGATTTTCTTTATTTGACTCTTTTCTTTTTTTTCTTCATAAGTCTGGCTAGAGGTTTATCACTTTTATTGATTTTTTTTTTTTTAAGAGAGATCAGCTCCTGGTTTCATTGATTCATTCTATAGTTTTTTTAGTTTCTATATCATTTACTTATGCTCTACTCTTTATTATCTTCTTTCCTTCTTTTGTTTTTAGGTTTGTTGTCCTTATACTTAGCTCCTTTGGTGTAAGGTTAGGTTGTTTATTTAAGATTTTTCTTGCTTCTTGATGTAAGCCTGTATTTCTATAAGTTTCCCTTTTAGAACAGCTTTTGCTGCATCCCATAGGTTTTTGACCATTGTGTATTCATTTTCATTTGCTTCCATGTACTTTTTGATTAATTTTTTTTATTTCTTTCTTTACCCTTTCATTTTTTAGTAGCATGTTATTTAACATGCATGTATTTGTGGTTTTTCCAGTTTTTTTGTGGTTGACTTATATTTTCATTGTGTTGTGGTCACAAAAGATGCATGATATGACTTCGATCTTCCTGAATTTGTTGAGGCTTGTTTTGTGGCCTAATATGTGATATGTTTTGGATAATGTTCCATGTGCCCTTGAAAAGAATGTGTATTCTGCTGTTTTAGGATGGAATGTTCTGAATATGTCTGATATGTCCATCTGGTTTAGTTTGTTTTTCAAAGCCATTGATTCCTTGTTAATGTTCTGGTTAGATGATCTGTCTATTGATGCAAGTGGTGTGTTAAAGTCTCCTACTATTATTGTTTTATTATCAATTAGTTTCTATATGTTTGTTATTAATTATTATGTATTTGGATGCTCTCATGTTGGGTGCATAAATATTTATATTTGTTACATCATCTGGTATTGTCTTCTTTATTATTTTATAGTATCATTATTTGTTTCTTATTAAAGTCTTTATTTTAAAATCTATTTTGTCTAATATAAGTATTGCTACTCCTAATTCCTTTTGACATCCCTTCACGTGAGAGCTGTTTCTACATCTCCTCACTTTGAATATGCAGATACCTTTAAGCCTAAAGTGTCTTTTAAAAAAATTAATGTTTATTTATTTTTGAGAGAAAGAGAGACAGGCGTGAACAGGGGAGGGACAGAGAGAGGGAGACACAGAATCCGAAGCAGGCTCCAGGCTCTGAGCTGTCATCACAGAGCCTGATGTGGGGCTCAAACTCACAGACCACGAGATCATGACCTGAGCTAAAGTCAGACACTCAAATGACTGAGCCACCCAGGTGCTCCAGGTCTAAAGTGTCTTGTAGGCAGCATATAGATGGGTCTTGTTTTGTTATCCATTCTGTCAACCTATGTCTTTTGATTGGAGCATTTGGTCCATTTACATCAAAATAATTATTGATAGATTTATTTATTGCCATTTTATTATTTGTTTTGTGGTTGTTCCTGAAGATTTTCTCTGATCACTTTTGTCTTTCTCTTTTTCGTGGCTTGCTGATATTCTTTAATGATGTATTTGAATTTTTTCTCTTTATTCTTTGCATATTTCTTAGTGATTTTTGACATATGGTTACGTTACATTTGTATATAGCCTCTTCTGCATAGAGCAGTCTATATTATATTGATTATTGTTTAAGTTTGAACCCACTCTTTATTCCTCTCATCCCACATTTTATGTATATGTCATATTTTACATACTTTTATTTTATAAGTTTTCTGACTGATTTTTTACAGAAATATTCATTTTCATTTTTATTTGTTTGTGTTTCCTACCTTTATACTGTCACTTTTAGTCTCTCATCTCGACTCAAAGAGCCACATTTAGTATTTTTTGCAGGGCTAGTTTAGTGGTCATGAATTCCCTTAGTATGTATTTATTTATTTATTTAGGTCTGGAAAACTTCATCTCTCCTTCTGTTCTGAATGATAGCCTTTCTGGATAGAGTATTCTTAGTTGCAGAGTTTTCCCTTTCAGGACTTTGAATATATCGTGGCAGTCCCTTCTGGCTTGGAAAGTTTCTGCTGAAAAATGAACTGATAGTTATGTGGGGTTTCCTTTGTATATTACTGTCTTCTTTTGTATTGCTGCCTTAGAAATTGCTTCTTTATCACTATATTTTTCCAATTTAATTACAATATGTCTTTGTGCAGATCTTCTTTTGTTGATTTTCTGGTACCTTCTGGATCTGGATATACGTTTCCTTCCCCAGATCAGGGAAGTTTTCAGCTATTATTTCCTCAAATAAACTTTCTGCCCCCTTTTCCCTCTCTTTTGCTTTTGGGCTCCTATAATATGAATGTTATTACATTTTATGGAGTCACTGAGTTCTCCAAATTTATTCTCATTTTGCATAATTATTTTCTCTTTCTTTACTTTAGCTTGATTTACCTTCCATTACTCTGCCTTGTAGATCAATTTGTTCCTCTGCTTCTTCCAGCCTTATGTTCATTGTGCCTCAGGCATGTTTTTAATCTCATTTATTGTGATCTTCATATATTATTGGTTCTTTTTTATCTCTGTGTTAAAGGTCTCACTTATGTCTTCCACTCTTTTCTTAAGTTTAGTGAGTATCTTTATGATCACTGTTTTAAATACTACATCAGACATGTTACTTATGTCTGTTTTGCTTAGATGTGTGGCTGTGGCCTTGTCTTGTTCTGTTGTTTGGGATAAATTTCTTTGTATTCTCATTTTGTGTAAGTCTCTGTGCTTGTTTCCTTCTGTTAGGAAAGTCAGCTACATATCCTGTTCTTGAGGGTAATGGCCATATGAGGAATGGGTCTTATAGTTTTCTGCCATGTAGTGCTCCTGTTCTCTAGCACCTGGTGTTTCTGAAAGTATCTTCAATGTGTGCTGTGTGTGCTTTGCTGTTTTGTCCTGGCCACTTTATCCTTCAGGCCATTCATGTGCAGAGGCTCTCTTTGCCTTTTGTGGGCAGCGTTTGGTCCCTGGTATGAATGTAGTGAGTTTTAATTATGTGTCGTCTGGTCTGTTTGTGAAATGAGACCTATCACCACTGCCACTGGAACCAAGGCCCTGAAAAACTCCAGGTCAGGAGATGTGCTGTGGGCAGGGGTTTGGGCTGGTCGTCTAGGGGCAGGGGCCCCGCCCTATTGGGACTGAAGCAAAAGTGACTGGGAAGACAGTTCCATCAATGTGAGGGCTTAGTGTAAGCAAGTTAGGAAGGGAATGTTGGCACTGTGCTGGTTCCTACAGGTGGTCCTGTGCTTATGCTGAGAGGCAAGGAAGGAAAATGCCAGTTCCTTGTTCCTGGAGGGGTCTTTCTCTGAATGCTGCTTCTCTGGGACATGTTCCAAGATGAGCAAATAACTTCCCAACTGTGTGTCCTGGGCATTCTTCAGATCTATGTTTCCATGCTGTATGTCTGTGTGATGTTTCCTCTGCCTTCTCTCCAAGAGCAGCCCTAATGCCCTCAGATCTCTATCTGAGCCAAGCCCCCTGACCTTTAAAACTCTATGCTTTAAGCCCATGGGTTGCAAGAACTCTTGAAATTTGGCCCCTCTTGCTTTCCAAGTCAATTGCTGTGGGGATTCATTTTCCCTGTGCACTCCCCTGTATGCCAGTCTGTCTCGTGACATTCTCAGCAAATGTGACTCCCTCTCCAGCCCAGCATCCACTATCCATTTCTGTTTCCAAACTGGGTCTCCTCATTCCTACTTTCTTTGATGTGGCCTCTTCTCTCCCTTTAGTTATGGAGTTTGTTTTGCCAGTCTTCAAGTCAATTTCTGGGGTATTTAGAATGATTTGGTAATTATTTACTTGTATTCATGGGAGGAATCTAGCCTCGGGTTCTCTTAGTTGGTGCTATCTTCCTCTCCTAAATATACCCTTTTTAAAAATAACCACTTTTAACTTCCTTACAAACCAACATTTAAAGGTTCTAAAAAGGTGAATTGGATCTTTCTACAATGAAAATCAACAATTCCCCATTTCTATGCACTAATCTATTTATTCAACAAACTTGTATTGAGCATTCTTTGAGTGTATATTTATTGGGAATGGTTTAAACCTGCCTTATGTAATATGGTAGCCAATAGCCACTAGTCTGGGTTGAGAAGTTATATACATATAAAACACACAGCAGATTTTGAAGATTTAGTACTAAAAATGAAATGTAAAATATCTTAATAATTATTGCTTTGATTACATGTAGAAATAGTAATATTTTGTTGAAAAATTTTTTTATGTTTATTCATTTTTGAAAGACAGAGAGAGACAGAGCACAAGCAGGGGTGGGGCGGTGAGAAAGGGGGACACAGAATCTGAAGGAAGCTCCAGGCTCTGAGCTGTCAGCCCCAGAGCCTGACGTGGGGCTTGAACTCACAAACCACGAGGTCATGATCTGAGCTGAAGTTGGACACTCAACTGACTGAGCAACCCAGGCACCCCGAAATAGTAATATTTTGTATATACAGGGTCAATAAAATATCATTAAAATTAATTTTACATCTTTTTACCTTTAATGTATCTACTAGAGTATTTAAATTAAAAAAAAATTTTTTAACGTTCATTCATTTTTTGAGAGACAGAGCATGAGTGGGGGTGGAGCAGAGAGAGAGGGAGACACAGAATCTGAAGCAGACTCCAGGCTCTGAACTGACAGCACAGAGCCTGATGTGGGGCTCAAACTCACAGACCATGAGATCATGACCTAAGCTGAAGTCGGATTCTCAACCAACTGAACCACCCAGGTGCCCCTAGAATATTTAAAATTTTATATATGGCTGACATTTGTGGTACATATTATGTTTCTATTGGTCAGTGCAGGAGACCTCAGAGACAAGACATTTGTTCATATAGCTTTAGTATAGGCTTAAGAGAATTCTGAAAGAATTCAATCGAATGGGCAGACAAACCAAAGGAAGATTTTCAGTGATTAGCTAAATGATAAAGAACATGGACTTTGATGTTTCATTGATATGGATTTAATCTTTTTTTGTAACTTACTCAGTATATGATTTAGGCCAAGTGACTTAAACACTGGACCTCATTTTTTTTTTCGCCTATAATTTTTTTTTACTATTTTACCCTATGGAATTGTTATGAAAATTCAGTGAAATAATATTTGAAAATTACTTAGCAGAGTCAATGCTTCATATGTAGTAGTTATGATGGTGATGGTGTTGATTACATTGATTTTGATGCAAACGATGGCATGTAGCTATAAGTATGTGCAGGGTGCTATGAGGACAAAGGTGAAGGACACTTGGCTCATATATGTAGACCATGGGAAGTTATATCTAAACTACATTTTAAAGGATGGTTAAGGACCACCCAAATAGAAAGATGGAGCAAAGAGTGTGAGTGGCAGTGGAAGGAATTTTTATAAAAATGCGGGAGGTCATAAGACAATCTTACCCTTCCTGTTCTCAAAATAAGATGCTCTACATGAGCATTAGCAAAATGATGTGGAAAATTGAGGCACGCCCCTAGAAAGTTCAGTCCAAAACAAGTAGTTATGCTACTAAAAGAAGTGCGTGTATACATAAAACATCAGAAGACTTTCTAAATATCCAGATTTATTATGTAATTCTTCAACTCACACCCTGCCTGCAAGGAAGACCTCCAAAGTCAGGTAAAAAGAACATAATGGATTTGATTCATCAAGAAGGGAAGAGCTTCTTCTCTAAGAAGAAAAAGCAATAGTGTAGACATTCGTTAAAAGAAGATTAAAAGAGTAAAAGAAACCTACACATGAGTGAGGATGCTATTTTGAAATAGGCTTTTGCACCATTTTCTGCAAAACATATTGCATCTTGGTGTATTGTGGCCAAAAAGCAAGCTGAACTGAGAATACAAATGCTCACAATTTAAAATCATCCATTGGAAATAAAAGAAAAAGCAGACGAAATAATGAAAACACTTTAATGCTTATAGATAAGTACTATTTGGGGGATATTTTAATAAGCAAATGTTTATTTTAGTTGCTTAGAATATTCTCTTGGATTCTACATACATAAATTTCAACCTACGTTCTCTAGTTGCCATAACAACTTGATGCATTTGTTCTCTTGTGTCATTTTTTATCACATCAGTTTTTTTTTTTTTAACTTTGGTTGCTATGATAACACAGTATAGTTGTTAAATTTATTCTATTCACATTTTGTTCTTCTGGAAACTGGTAATTTGCTTTTATTTTTCTCCAAAGAAGCTCATATTATAGAAATGTATTAAGGAAAATATGTCCTAAATTCTAATACAAGTTTATATTAGAATTTTAATTATGTGTATTAATTTATGCCCAAATGGTATTACCTTTCTGACATGGAAGATAGCTAGTGGTTATCTAATTCCACTGTAAAGAAAGGAATCAACCTTTGTTGTACCAAATGGGGGAAATGGACAGTTTGAATTGCAGTTGTATCTCCCTGCATGACTTTAACCAGTCTTAATTGGATGAAACTGTTTGATGGTGTCAACAAACACACCAAAAACTGCCATAACTTGCTCCCTTGGTAACTATCTTGCTTTACTACAAAACGTAAGCTCATTTATTAAAGGAATGAAACCCTGGCTTAGTTAGTAGAACTCCCTCTACACTGACCTACTCCTAAGAAAAGGGAAAAATCTCTTGTCAAAAGTCCCCTTGTCTCAAATTAAATATTGGGAGGATATAGAGCTGTGCATAAATTTGTTTTTATTCATTCAGCCAACTCCTATAGTTGTCTCTATTTTTATTGCTTTTAATGGCACTGTCATAAAAACAACTAATTACACCACTTAAAATGATGTTACTCTGGTTCCTACTGGCTCTAGAGATTGTTGTAATTTGGACAGACTGTTTTGAGAGGCATGTCAGGGCATAAGAGAAAAAAGGCAAGAGACTAGAGTCAAAGAGACTTGGTCAGATTTTAATAATTACTAACTATATAACCATAGGAAATTATTTATCTGCTGATTCTTAGTTGTCAGATCTGTAAAATTGTAATGAGAATAATTAGCCCATAGATTGTTTTTGGAGGAATTCAGTGAGATAATATATTCAAAAGGCCTAGCATAATGTCCAGAACATAATAGATGCTCATAACATCTCTCCTCTTCTTCCTATTCCCTTCTAATGAAGGCGAGTGAGAAAGACTTAAGTCAGAAGCTAGTAGTGTTCCAGTAGGATAGAGAGCCTGGATATATAGCAGCCTTCTCACTTAATCAGTTATGTTCAGAGACAAAGGGAGTATGGCTAATTTGGACTTCATTTGGGTAGGAGTTGTTGTCCTTGATATTGCAGCCTGCTCAGTGTAGAAATAGGGGTATGATTGCAGGAGCCTTCAGGAACCCATAGAATTCAGAATTGTGTTGTATTTCTGTTAGTGTGTTTGTGTTATAACATGGACCCAACTGTAAGCTGAAACTTCATGAACTAGAGAAATCCTCCTGGCAAAGGCTTTGTTGACAGTTCTGGAGTCAAATTTGGGCTATTTTGGGATCTGGAAAAAGTCACTTCTCTCAATCTGTTTCCCATTTATATGAAACATATTTATCAGAGCATATTAATTGAGCACCTATAGTAACATTTTCTTTGGTGTTTGTTATTAGTATTAGAGATAATAAATGTAACATACTTTCAATAAATGTTTATTATTAATACTAGACTATTATAACTGATGGTTTTGTTAATAATACTGATGGCATTGATTAGCAAGTGCAAATTACAATTTAGGACCCTGGCTACTTAGCCTGGAATCAAGGCAGACTTTTGTCCTAGTAGAAAAACATAGAGGGATTTAGGAGAGCATATGAGTGCTTAGATCTTATTCCAGCCACACTGGATCTTTGAGTTAAGACGGTAAGGTAAATGCCTGCTATGCTCAGCAGTAGGTGAATATAAGAATGCTAATATTCTGTAGTTTTGGTCCAGACTGACTTGGGAAATAAGAATGTTATGTCGTCCCCAGAAACAAATATCTTTGCTTAAGAGGAACTGAGAAGACTGGAACCCACAAAGTTACCACAATCCTATTCCTTCTCAATGCCTGAAGCACTCTGGAGTAATAATGCCAGAGCATTCAGGGAGATGCATGGAGGCTGTCAGGCCACTAGGGTGTCATTTAGAACCTCTCTCCTGGAACAATGGAGACATATAAATTTCAACCCACATTCCCTGGTTGCCATGGTAACTTGATGCGCTTGCTTTGAAGTGTCTTTTGTGTCTTCCCCAACCCCCCCTTTCTTTTTTTAATCATCAGGATTTTTACTTTGCCAGTAACTCCCTAAATGTGGTTCTTGTGGCTTTTTACTTTCCTTTCTCCCAGATAAATATCTGAATTTGTTGCTGGGGAGTGATTTTCACCTAATAATAATAGCTGAATATGCATGTTCACACAGATGTGAATATGTGTCTGTAAGTCAGTCTCTCCCTCCCTCCCTCTCTCTCTCCCAGTCTTTCTCTCTCTCTCTCTCTCTCTCTCTCTCTCACACACACACACACACACACACACACACACACACACACGCACACACACAGGAAGATAAATTATGTTAAAAAATCATGTAGAGTTTTAAAGCCTTTCAGTTCTTTTAAGAAAGCATTTTTGTGTTTTAAATAAAAATTGAAGAATAAGTGTTCAATTCTAGAACAACTAACTGATTTAGTATTTCCTTAGCAACTGCAGTGTGTTCAGTCTGAAAAAAGGGTATAATTCTCATTGCATTATTTTTCTGCACTTGATTACCTTAACATATTTAGATTAAGACAAGAAGTGTGCTTCAGTGTACAAATTCAAAGGCAGACTTGGGTTGGCATTCAGACTCCATTGTCTTTTTGCTGTGTGTCCTTGGACGAGTTACTTAACCACCATAAGCTTCATATTAAAATGGATTGGTAGCTACCTTGTAAGATATTTATGAAAAAATAATTCAGACAATAGATATAAAGTAATTAGAACAGATCCTACAATAGATACTAGAACATTATAACCAAATGTTAATTCCTTCACATCTAATCAGCTAACACAATATTTTTGAAAAATAAAATTTATTTTGGTCTCACTCATTAGATAAAAGTGTATTTTCTTCATTACCATATACATTTCCATATAACAAAAATGAGACACATTTGAAAATACAAGAGCAGAATGGTATATAGTCTGTTTGCTTGCATGCTCACAATGTACAGATCTGACTAGTGGAAAAAGGTATTTCCTTTAGGCTTCCAAAGGAAGGTGACCTCTTGTTACATTCAGTTAAGATCTTTCATCCAGATCCAAGCCTGGTTAAAAACATCAAGCTATTATAGAGGAGGTTTAAGAATTGTTCTATTTATTGAAAAATAGTAGTCACCACAACAAAATTCCTCTTTCCTGTAGGACGTGGTTGTGCTACAAGTACATTCTAAATATAAAAATATGTTTAATCAGGGGCAATAGGGAGGCAGGAAAACAACATTAAGCATTCAGGAAAAGGGTTATTATTGCCAAGCTATGAGTGCTACTATTGCTATGCATTTATGTGCAGTGTTGACAAGGAAAAATAACAAGGAGATAGAAGCAAAATTAAATTTTAAAAGGAGAACTGCAATTATATCACATGACACCTGCTTTCTAAAAGTATTGGGTCTTTCAGAGAGTAAGTCACAGAAAATTAAACAACAATAAAAATGAGATCACAGGGAAAATTCTTAAAGGGATAATATTCAAATCATAATAATTAAAAGTATATTTTCAAGTAACAAGAAAAAGCATAAAAGAAGAAAAAAGTTATTTCTTCTTTAGTGTTTATAAATTTGAAGTGTTGTGTGGATAAAAATTACTGAATATTTGCTAGATTTAGCAATCAATGTTCTATTAAATGACTGAAGAATTGTCTATTTGATTATAATTCAAAAAGAGGATAAATTTTGGAATCTGATTAAACCAAATTAAAATCCCATCCTTGCTTTTTGGTAGCTGAATAATTTGGGGCAAGTAATTCAAACTCAATAAGCCTTAGTTTCTTTATCTGGGATAGGAAAACTGAATTCTGATCTAGGTTCCACTAGGAAACTTTGTGTAAAATTAGACAAGTCCCTTGCTTCTGTGGGTCTTTTTCTCTGATGTATAAAAAGTGAGAGGGTCATTAGGTGGTAGTCTCCATGAGTCTTATTTGCAGTTTCTAGGCTCTGTTTTCTAGTTAGTGCTAATATTTAACTACACTTCTACACTGAAGACCCTAAGGCCTTTATTTTCAGACTTCTGAAGCCACTGTTCAGGTTGGATCCAAAAAATCAGATCCTGAAATTAACACAAGAGGGCAGCTGGTAAGGATTTCAGCTCATGTCCATCACTGTATCTTCTAGAAAGCATGCAGTTTTTCTGTCCATAGGATCTGAGTGTTGATAGGTAACACAATATCCTCAGTTCTCTAACTTGCATTCATCTTTACAATTTTTTTAAATGTTTTATTTATTTTTGAGAGTGAGAGACAGAGTGTGAGTGGGGGACGGGCAGAGAGAGAGGGAGACACAGAATCTGACACAGGCTCCAGGCTCTGAGCTGTCAGCACAGAGCCCCACATGGGGCTCGAACCCACGAACTGTGAGATCATGACCTGAGCCGAAATCTGACACTTAACCGATTAGCCACCCAGGGGCCCCCAGCTTGCATTCATCTTTAGTCAATGAGAGGACTTTGTTCTGCTTCTCTTCCTTGAACATTAGTGAAACATGTACTTGATGCTAGGTACTGCACAAGTCTCATTAAAGAAGAGTTTAATAAAAATAAAATACAGTGCTATTTATTGTGGAAAATATAAAAAAAATATAAAGACCAAAGTAAATGTCACCTACTATCATGATATCCAGATATCTAGTAATCACAACTATATTTTGGTGGATTTTATTTCTCAGTATTTGTGTGTGTGTGTGTGTGTGTGTGTGTGTGTGTGTGTGTAACAAAATTTGGGTATTCTTTTGTAACATAGTTTTTCTTTAAAAATATCTACTGGTATCTTTCTATTCATAAAGATTCTTCTACAGCACAATATTTAATAGATATACAAACTTTGATCACAGGACTCTATTGACTCATTGCAGAATTGAATGGTAGCCAAGTATATGGACTCTGAAGTAAGACTATGTAGGTATAAAACACAGCCCATCTCCTCTAGCTGTGTGTTCTTAGGCAATTTATTTAACTTCTCTAAGCATCAATTCCCTTACTTATAAAACAGATGCAATAATAGTATAGACCTCATAGAATATCATGACAATTCAATGAATTAATCCTTCAAAAAGCATCAAGAGAGTAAGCAGTCAATAAATATTAACTGTTGTTACCAAAAGTTATTTTGTCCAATCTAATATCTATTTTAAAGAGGTAAGCATAGTTCATTTGTGGCTCTCAAAATATTTAGATTTTTCTATAATTTTAAGATGTAGTTTTTTTGTTTGTTGACCATCATTTTTCTGTCTACTATACCCACCCATTTCTATCTTCTCTTGTACTGAAAATATTTCTTGATTTGCCTTTTTGTTTTTTTCTCTGCTGGTTTGGAAACTTCTGATTGCATTTCTATTGTTTTATTGGTTATGTTTTTGGCATGCACAATAAACTATAAATTATTGAAGAAATCAATAGTGTCATTCTTTCTCAAATATGAGAAGGACTTTAATGTGCTCTGATTTATTGAACACTGCAGTTTCCCAACCTGTTATAGTTATTTGAAGATAAAAGCTAATTTTTATTTAAAATCAATGGCTTATTAAATTTATGATATATTTATTAATATCTGTGCTCACCATTGATTTTATGTGTTCCTCTGAGTTCACTTTCTTGCTGACTTACTTCCTTTAATGTTTATTTTTGGAAGGGTCTTGATAAATTATTTTAGTATTTGTATGCTTGTACTCTCAGTTTTTTACATGATAGCTTAGCTAGGTATAAACTTTTAGGTTAACAATTACTTTCTTTTGTCTTTTGATCTCTACTGTCTGTCACTGAGGAGAATCTTCTTATTTTGATTGTTTTTCTATAAGCAGACTTTTCTCTGTTGCAGCTCTTAAGATTTTTTCTTTGTCTCTGACGATTTTTAGTGTTATGGCCATGTGTCTGAATGCATACTTTATTTATTTTGATCAGTTATTAAGAAGCTTTTTCTATCAGAGGACTTGCCTTTTTTTCTAATCCTGGCAAATTTTCAGTGATAATTATTTAAATATGCTTCCCTATTATTCTCTCCATCTTTCTTTTATTACAATCCAAGAAGATGTATATTAGTCCCTCCAATCTTTTCTTCATGTCTGTGTATTACTCTTCCATAATTCTTTATCTCAGCCTTTCAGGGATATATTCTGAGAGGATTCTTGTGCTATATTTTTATTCTTTCTCTATATGTTTAGACTTCAGTTTATGACATCTATTAATCTTTATTTGTTTCAACAACTATACTTTTTATTCCATTTTAATTGGCTCTTTGTTATATCTATCTATCTATCTATCTGTCTGTCTGTCTTATTACATTTTTTCTTGTTTTATAATATAATTATATTATTTGGTTTTTAAAAAATTAATCTTACATCTTCTTTTAGCTCCTTGAGCATCCTATGTTTATTTAAAGACTTTTCCATATCCTTCCATCATATTCACAATGGACATATTCAAATTCTGGTTACTGTTTTTGTTTATAGTATGGCATAATATTTTTTCAAGTGATTCTGCAGGTGCCTTTTAAAAGCTATTTACTTTGAAATAATAAAAAAATGAGGAAAAATTGAAAAAATAGTCAAAAATTACCTGCATAATTCTTAAAAGTTTCCTAAAGCTTATCATTTTACTATATTTGTGTTATCATTCTCTCAAGGTCTAAATACATGCATTTTTTAAAAGTAATTTGCAGATATAATGCCCTTTTGCCCTTAAATACTTCAGTTTTCATTTTCTAAAACAAGGACATTCTTCCATACAGCCAAGGTACAATGATCAAAATCAGGAAATTATCCTTGATATAATAGTATTATCTATTCTACATATCTAATTCAAATTTTATTATACCATTAATGTTCTTTATAGCAAAAGAGAAAAGAATTTTTCTGGTCAAGGCTCCATTCTATGATCACACATTGCATTTAGTTCTTATGTCTGTTTAGTTCCCATTAATGTGGATATTCTTCAGTCTCCCCTCCCCTTTTTTTCAAGTCCTTGACTTTTTATTGTTTTCAAGTATACAGAACATTTATTTTATGTATCAGTCATCAATTTGTTTTTTTCTGGTGTTTCCTTACAGTTTAATTCAGATTATGCATTTTTGGTAGAAGACCTACAAGAGGGATATATCCTTCTTAATATATGATTTCAGAAAGAATCTAAAATCTCTCTTTTTTTAAAGTTTATTTTTGAGAGAGAGAGAGAGAGAGAGGGAGAGAATGAACAGCATAGGGGAAGAGAGAGAGGGAGACACAGAATTCAAAGCAGGCTTCAGGCTCTGAGCTGTCAACACAGAGCCTGACATGGGGCTTGAACCCACAGACCACATGATCATGACCTGAACCAAAGTCAGATGCTTAACTGACTGAGCCACCCAGGCATCCCTAAAATATCTCTTTGTCCAAACATTGATAATGTTAATTTTGTTTACTTGAATAAGATAGCTTTCAGGAGCTACTATTTTTCCTGAGTAGTTAATAAGAATCTTCAGGGATATACTTTGAGTTTAGATTAATATACTGTGTTACATTTACTTCCACTCATTACTTTTAGCCTTCACTGATTATTCTTGCCTGAAGCAATTATTACCATGGAGATTGACAGTTAGTAGTTTTCCAATTCCTTCATTTCTTCTACACTTATCTTTTTCCTTGTTTTAAATTTAAATTTTTGTTACTTAACATAAAGTATAATATTGGGTTCAGGAGTAGAATTCAGTGATTCATTACTTACATACAAAACCCAGTGCTCATCACAAGTGCCTTCCTTAGTATCCATCACCCATCTGGCCCAATTCCCACCCACCTACCTCTGTCGACCCGTAGTTTGTTCTCTAATTGGCATTTTTCTATAAGGAAATGCTTTCCCTTATGTCTCATTTGTTTATTCATTTCTTTTTACCAGTATAAATTTATGAATATTCACTTTATTGTATAGGTTATAATTTGTTACTGTCTTTATTTGTTGCACAAACTGCCCTAAATTTGGCCATTGGAATTCCCTTCAAGTTGGCCTCTGTTTTCTTTTGAAATATTCCCATTAAGTTTTGAGCACTTTTTTATTTTCTGGCAGGCTCATGTTGTACTTTTTCTGCCCCAAAACCGATCCTTGGTTCCATTTGGTGGAGAATGGTATTTATAAGCCAAAATCTGAGTGTTAGTTGTACTCATTCTTACTGGGGTTTCATTACTTTTCGAGGACCTCTCAGCAGATAGAATCAAGGAATACATGAAAGAATTAGGGAAAATATACCCCTATTTATTTTTATTTCTATCCATCTATCTACCTGCATATCTACCATCTTTTTAAACTTTGAGTTCATAGAGCTACCTTCATTCTAATCTAATACCAAATTATTTCTTCATTAACCATTTATATATTTATAACTGCCTTCTCTGATAGTGAGAAACAGGGCTTCCATCAGTGGCAATATATTTACTCATTTCTTTCAATCTTAAAACACACAATAGGCAGTTCCGCATTGCTTGCTAATTCTTACTATCAAGTACACCTACTAACTAGATCCCAATATTTGTTTATAGCTATTTCTTTTTCTTAGATTCATTCTGTATTGAAGTGCAGTCAGAATACTTTGTCCAAGAGTTCCTTTAGTTAGTTTTTCCCCCCTCTTCATGGATTTTGCTACTAATTTGAAACGCAGCTAGGTTTATTTGTTTTTCAGTATATTCCATTTTGGATCTTTTTTTCCCCTTCTTGAATTCTGTTACCTATCTTTCTCTCTCTCTCTCTCTCTTTTTTTTTTTATTGCACAACACCCAATGTGGTTCTAAAGTTAAAACCATATAAAATAATATATTCATTTTTATTCATACCCTTCATGCTGTCTACCTTGTTTCCATATCCCTATACTTTACACCCTTTTTTCAGTCCTCCTGATAAGTGATCAGCTTGTTAGTTTCTGGTTTATCATTCCTGTATTTTTGTCAACAAATAAGCATAAATATGGTTTTTCTTTATTTTTAATTTTTATGTATAAAAGATATCAAACTATCTGTATGCTTTTACACTTCTGAAGACTCATTTTGAGTGTGAGATTTATTTTTGTTTTCTATACATTCTTATGGAAAGTAATTTCTGTATGGAATTTTGTGTTTTCCCCCCTCCCCCCACCCATTGGTCTCTTGGACTTCTGGTCCATAATCAGGAGTTTTAACAGCTTCATTTCCCCATCTCCATTGTAATAGAACACCTTTCACAAATCTAATTGTAGAGCAACATGTAGGTTGACTCAATTCCTGCTGTAATGAGATAATCTTTGTAGATCCTCTTTCTACTGCATTTAATTTTTGTTTTATTTATGATCCAGAGAGATGTTTATATTGGCTTATATTTCAACTATACCCTATGTTTTTTGCCTTTCATATAGTAACTGTCATTGCTGAGTACTTAGAATAGAAATGGATGTAATATAAATATAAATTTACAGGACCATTTTGACAAGAAACATAGCCACTATTTATTATGTTCTTCCGTAATTTAGGACATACAGGTTATTTCATTATGATTAACAAAATTATAATTAACATTCTTGTACATACATTTTATATGAATCTCTCATTTTTTCTTTAGGATATATTTCTGTAAATGAAGTTGCTGGGTAAATGGGTAACTGGATTTTCAAGGCCTTTGAAAGATATTGCCCATTTACTCTCCAGAATTATTTTACCAATTTATATTCAAACCTACTATGAAAAACAGTACCAAACATTTTCTAACACTACTTTTAGTTATTTTTTTGGAAACTGGTAAGTAAAGAGTATAATTTTCGTAATTAATTAAAATTTCTAGGCATGCTTTAATTTTGTGTCTCTTTTGGCCTTATACTCTTCTCTCAGCAGAATTATTCACAGCTTTTATCAGAAAGTTCTGTAGCCAGTTGCTTAGTGCCTGTCTTCTCAATTTGGCAATCTGAAGCTTAAGGCAGTGGCTTTGTTTATTGGTCATTGATTTCCTTATACTTGGCACAGAGTAGGTCATCAATATAAAGTATTTGAATTGACAAATTTACAAATTTACATGAAAAAATCATTGGACTTTGTGTCTTAGATTAGGTCTCATTTGTTAACATTTTTCTCTCTGTTTTGTCATCTCCTGGTTCTCCCTTTTTTATTTATCTTAGACATTGGTAAAGTAAGATTTGAATTTCTATAGTAAGGCTAACTTAGTTTTCTATGTGTTCCATCTTTGTTATTATTGATGATGATAATGCTTTTTCTTTTACTTTCTTGTCTTCTTTTAGATTAGGTGAATATTTACTACAATTCCATTTTTATCATTTCTATTGGCTTTATATTTTAGTGGTTTTCCTAAGTATTACAATATATATCCTTAATTTATGACAAATGACTATGAATTAAGATTTTGCCACTTCACATATAATGTAAGAATGTTACAACTCTTTATTCCCTAGTGTACATCTGAGGACATATTTTGTATCATCTTTCTTCAGCAAAAAGAGCTTCTTTTAGTATTTCTTGTAGTTATGTCTTGTTGGTAATGAGTTAACTCAGAGTTTCTTATGAGAAAATGTTTTTATTATTCAATTTTTTAAAGAATATTTTTGCTGGATATAGAATTGCAGAATATAAGGGTTTTTCCCTTCTTTCGGTTCTTTAAAGATATCTTTCTATTGTATTTGAAATTACTTTGTTCCTGCTGAGAAGTCATCAATTATTGTTATTATTGTTCCCCAGTATGTAAAGTGTCTCTTTTACTGACTGTTTTTAATTTTTTTATTGTTATTTCATTTCTCCATCTCCATTGTTGTTCATTTTTTGTTTCCACGAATTTGACTGTGATGTACTTGAGTATAGCTTTCATTGTGTTTTTGTTCTGTATGGGGTTTGTTGAGATTCTTGGTTCTCTGAGTTTATATTTTTTATCATATCTGAAAAAAGTATAACTACTATTTATTTAAATATTTTTCTACCCAATCTTTCCTTATTCTTTTTCTGGAAACTAAATTGCACATATATTAGCCCATGACA
The DNA here is from genome assembly GCF_022837055.1 of Prionailurus viverrinus. NCBI lineage: Eukaryota > Metazoa > Chordata > Mammalia > Carnivora > Felidae > Prionailurus > Prionailurus viverrinus. Next base: position 47,627,631 of record NC_062570.1, read on the forward strand.
TATTTTCCTGCAGATCTTCTCTCTATTGATCATTTTTATTGCCCCATCTTCAAATTCACTGGTAATTTCTTCTGTAGTATCCAATCTCCTGTGAAGTCCAGTCAGTAATATTTTTTATATTATATATTGAATTTTTAAGGTCTTGAATTTGGTTCTTTTTTATTCTGTCTCTTTATTAATATTCTTCCATCTGTTTACTCATTATGTTCTACTTTTCTTTTAAATTCTTAAATATATTTAATAGTGACTTTTAAAATATTCACTGATTAATTCTAGTGTTTTGGACATATCTAGATCATCTTATGTTGATTTGGCTGTTCCCCATTGGTTATAAGTCACATTTTTCTGCTTCTTTGCATGACTAGTACATTTTGATTACATACTAAACACTATGGGTTCTTTATTTTGAGAGTTTGGATTTTGTTGTCCTCCTTTAAACAGCACTGAGTTTTGTTCTGGCAGGTAGTTTACTGACAGATGCGCATAATCCTTTTAAGACTTATTTTTAAAGCTTTGTAATACCAGTTCTAGAGTAGCCATTATTCTAGGTATAAGGTAGTGTTATTCACAAGACATGGTTTTCTAGGTCCTCAGTTTGAATTCCTGGGAGAGAGCATTGTTTCCCCCTTTAGCTACTCATATGACATATCTCTCAGTACTGTGCAGCTTCTGTAATCTTTACTCAGCTTATGGTTTCCCAGTAACTAATGCCATTACAGAATATTTATGTCTGCATAGAAAACATTTTACTAAGCCAAAGACTTAAGAGAAACCCTATGCAGGTTTCTGGAATAACTTCTCTTCTGAGATATCTCCTTTCTGATACTGTACTCTATAAATTTCTCCTCCTTCAGCAGCTCTGAATTCTGACCTCAACCTCTTCAGTTCAGAGAGGCTTCTGTTTTTATTTGGCCTCTTCTATTTTCTCAGGTCAGAAAGAACCTCCAGGAAGAAAGCCAAAGAAATTGTGTGGCTCACCTCACAATGTTTCTGTTTTCTCAGGGAGTCACAGCCCTCCATTGCCTATTGTCCAAAATCTGAAGCGTTGTTTCATATATTTTGTCAGCTATAGTTATTTATGGAAGTTGGTCTTATCAAGTACCAGGTACTCTGTATGGTTGGAAGCAGATGTCTTTGTCATTGTAAATTCTTAAAAAGTCTGGCTTACTACTATGCAGGTATGCAAAAAATAAGAAATCTTTCTATGAACCAATATAGAATCATGTACATTTTATGAACCAATATAGAATCATTACTTTTAAAATGAAAAAGCAAAGTGCTAAAGAATATATATAATATGCAACCTTTCGTGTAAGAAAGAAAGAGAAATAAAAACATATACATGTATTTTCTCATTTGTGAAAGAGTCACAGTGGGAAGGATAAGCCACTCATTAATGACATTGGTTATTTACAGAAGATGATTACATTGGAATAAAATGAGCAGGAGCAGAGTGATGTTTCTGTGAATATACATTTTGTATAGTTTGGATTTTAGAACTGCATTGTTTCATATTCAAAACATAAATAATTAAAGCCAATGAAAAGAGTACAAAATGTAACACAAACAAACAAATGAACCTATTACAAATGAATGATGTAACCACTTTGAAGGAGAGAGAGAAAAGAACTAATTTTACTTGGAAAAACAGTATTTTACTATATTCACTAACGTTATTGGTAAAAAGATGCACTATTAATCAGATTTGTTTTTTACAGGTCTAAGAGTTAATGATTTCAAAACTGCTTTATGAGTTTTCAAAGATTGAATAAATAGATAAATATATTATGGATAATTCAAAGAAAAAAGTTTGAAGAGTTTCTTTCTCTCTGTATTTCTCTCTCTCACACACAAACACCATATGTATAATTTCTTGTCTCTCTCTGCTGAGAAGGACTAGAAGCAATAATATTCAGAAAGAATGAGTGTAGCTAGGCTTCTCAGTACAATTCTCCATCTTCTCCATCAAATGGAACTGAATCCCCTTGGAGGAATGGCTGACTCCAAGCCTGGGGCAAAGATAAAAAGTACAGATGAGCCTGGGATCTCTTGCTTTGCCAGAAAGTAAGAAAGTGCTAAAAATCTAGTGGGGATATTTCAAAAGGACACAGTGGCTAGCTTGAAGAAAATCCCGAGGGCCAAATTTGGGACAATTTGAACAACAAAATAAATATAGTAACAGATGATAAAACATACATTGCAATAAAAATCCATGAGTTTATACTGGTAAAATATGTGAATAAATGAATAAACAAATAAAGGAAACAGGATAAGAGCAAGTTCTGTCTATAGGAGAATGCCAACTAACAAGTATAGAAGGAATTATGGAATTAGAAAACCACCACTAGCAACCTCCATAGTAATAATTGTTTCGAACAATGATTGATGAATGATAAAACTAGTGAGTGGAAATGGGTGAAGCACAGGATACTTATCTTAGTTCAAAGTATGTGCTATAAGATTTTTATTGCTTACTCATGAAAAATAGTAACTTTACAGTGTAGAAACCTGGCAGAACCACCTTAGCCAAGTGATCAGAGATAGCAATACTAATCTGCAAGACAAACTGACAGCATGTGCCTCCTGATAATGGCGTACTGAGAGGCACACATAATCACTTTAGCGGTGGTTTTGTGAAATATGTATAACCTGAATTTAATCATAAAGAAATAAATATTAGCCAAACCCAAATTAAGAACACTTGAAAAAATGTCTGTCTAGTACTCTAAAATATCTAGGTCTTGAAAGACAAAGGAAGACTGAATTGTTCCAGATTAAGGAAATTAAAAATACAAAAAAATAATGTAATAAATGATTCTGGATTGGATCCTGAACTAAAAACTAAGGACATTAGCAAGATAATTGGTAAAATTTGGTTAAAGTCTATATATTAGATAATAATATTGTATCAATGTTATTTTCTTGATTTTTGTATTTTTACTGTAGCTATTATAATGTTAACATTTTGGAAATATGTGTGTGGGGAACATGGTATTCTTTTTCCTATTTCTGCAACATTTTATAAGATTGAAATTATTTTTTTTATTTATTTTTTTATTTTTTTTTTCAACGTTTTTTTATTTATTTTTGGGACAGAGAGAGACAGAGCATGAATGGGGGAGGGGCAGAGAGAGAGGGAGACACAGAATCAGAAACAGGCTCCAGGCTCCGAGCCCTCAGCCCAGAGCCTGACGCGGGGCTCGAACTCATGGACCGCGAGATCGTGACCTGGCTCAAGTCAGACGCTTAACTGACTGCGCCACCCAGGCGCCCCAAGATTGAAATTATTTTAAAATGCACTTTACAATTAAGAGAAAATATAAAGCAAAGACTAAATGAGGCCAATATGTTTGTGTAATCTTTACTTTTGAAATATTTCTCCTTTTTTTGACTCTTACTTTTTCCTTACCATCTCTTTCCTGAACCCTTCTTTTATTTGCTATTTCTCATGAGATTATCTAAATTCTTTGGCTTTATGTCTGAAACTCTCTAAACTGGCTTTTGCTTACCTTTTCTACTTTATGTTTCATAAGTTCTTGCCTCATGGTTTAGCAACATTAGATTACTGTTGTTCTCCAGCTTCTTCATTCTGACTTTTTGTCTTATGGCTTTGCTCATGTCTCAGTTTATTTTTCCATGGCATTCTCTGCATATTTCTAATACTTCTAACTTGAATTCAAATGACCAGTTTATGTAATTGTCTCACCTACTTTACTTTAAGTTCCTTAAAAGTCTGGCATTGTAAGCATTATTTATGTTTATTGAACTGAACCTCTTTTGAATTTCCAGAGCACTTTTGTCTACTTCTTTTTTGACATTCAAAGTCTTCTACCTGATTTTACAGTTGCTTTTGTATATATCTTATTTCATTGTTTACTATATATATATATATATATATATATATATATACACACACATTTTGGTTTATGGACCACATCTTATTTGTGCTTTCCTCGTAACATCTGGTTCAATACTTTGTATGTAATAAAATTTAATGAATGTTTGTTGAATCAATAAATAGGCTGAGGAGAGCCTTGGTAGCTCAGTCAGTTGAGCGTCCAACTCTTAGTTTTGGCTGGTGTTATGATCCCAGTGTTGTGGGGTTGAGCCTTATGTTGGGCTCCACACTGAGCATGGAGCCTGCTTAAGATTCTCCCTCCCATCCCCTTTCCTTCCCTCTCTCTCTCTCTCTCTCTTCCTCTTCCTCTGCCCCTCTCTCCTGCCTGTGTACAGTCTCTCTCTAAAATAATTAATTAATGAATTAAAAAAATAGGCTGAGAACCTTGAAAATTGGTATTCTTTTCTTTTAAGCCTAGTTTCTTCTTCCTGTCTAGCTTTTCAAGGAACCCTGAGGCCTTTATCTTTAAGGCTATAATAATGATGTTTACTATTCTCTCAGCAAAAAGAAAAAGAATAATTTAAATTCATTAGTTATTTGTAATGTTGAACTATTCTATAAAGCAGCAGTGTGTTGTTTCCTATGAAAGAGTATTCAAACTCACACTTCTGTATTTACAATGTTTCTTATAAATGAAGAGGATATAACAAAATGAAGTACAACTAGGTGCTCTGTAAATATAAAGGCCAGAAAATATTAATAGGATTGGACTACTCAGAGCACACTGGGGTATGCCTCAAGCTGATCTGTACAGTTGTTATTCCTAGAGGAAGGGGAAGTACTTCCTAGTGGCTCAACATCACAGAGATTATTTAACTTACTTTCTGGACACTTCAAGAACGTTTGGTTCTTGAAAGGGCACAGATTTTGTGCATGCCACTCATCAGTACCAACATACATTTTAAAAAAAAGGTTAGAGAAGAATGGTATGAATTAATAAAGAAGCAAACAAATCTACAAAACAGTTAATTCAGGTGAGTATATTTACAGAGTTCCAGAGTTTATAAAAATTCACTATAGGATTCTTTTACATAGAAAACATTTCTGATGTATGTAACGGCTGTATCTGTTTAAAGTAAAGTTGGAAATATTTATTGGGACATATTGTGTAATGCAGAGTACATCTGTGTAAGTAATATAATACATATCTATGCACATTTATTTTGTTCAGACACATGAAGGATACAGAAATAGTAATACATTCATTGCCTTTAAGGAGCTTAAAATCTGCATGAATGGATAAGAAAAGCATAAGTAATGTTACGTTTATTTTTCCTTTTGTTGATATTATGAGTTGTTCTTGAAAGAAGCAAGGTGGATTAATCATTACTAGAGATGCACAGGAGAAGTATATATCCTGAGGGGATCATGTAATGAGGGTGCCTGGCTCACTGAAGAAGAGCAGATGATCAACACAGGCTTTGTAGTGGAGGGAGGCATATGAGTAGTCCTTTAAAAATTAAGTAGGGGCATTACCAGAACTGGGGTGCTCAGGAGTAGACATGGATTCTAAAGAGAAAATGATTCCATTTAAATTGAACAGATTTGAGGGGCAGTGTGATTTTGAGAGAAACACATGCAAACAGTTGAAAATGCAGGACTGGAAATTAGAAAGAAAGGTCCTCTAGAATTTGAGAGTCTAAATTTGAGAGTCATCTGGGAGTGAGTCTGGACAGAAGAGGTAGAGAAAAGGAATTTTGGAGTAACAGCTGAGCCCAGGAGGTAAAAAGAGGAAAAGGAAATAAAATGGAAGAGGAAATCAGCAAGATGGGGTGTCAGCTAGGAGAGAGTTGGGTTTCTGAATATAGAGACAAGAATTACAGAAGTATGAAATTCCAGTGAGTGAAAGACATAGAGAACTGTAGGAAGTCAGGGAAAGTAGAAAACAGTGAGGACTAGGAGGTACTCAGTGAGTTTTAACTGTGTAGTATTCATAGCATAAGAAAGGACAGAATTCAGAAATGAAAGCAGAAATCACAAGCTGACTGCCTTTATGCAGACTCCAACCTAAGTTTATATTTTGTTTGCCCATTCTTTGTTAGCTCACATGGTATTTAAAAATACATAATTTTGTCAATGTTTAAAAAATCAAGGTATTCTCCTAAGAAGGTCAGACTTCCAAGTTCTCTTGAAAAATTCTAAACATCTGGCCATAGTGGATCTGGTTTTTCTCATTGCAGGGAAAATGCATGGAAATAACCAGAGACTGCACCCATTAGACAGGGAATGAACTGTCCATTTTCCCAAGGGCCATCCATCTCTTCCTCCACATTTCTTGTACCTGGCTCACTTTACTTATTTTGAGTACTTGAAATCATTTGACATTTTTACATCTAGATAAGTGATTTTCAAACTAGGATGTGTCACACTCACACCAGAAATATAGATTGCAGGATCCTATCCCTACTGTTTCTGATTTGGCAGGTCGGGGGTGAGGCCCAAGAGTTTGTCTAAGAAGTCTCCAGATGATGCTGATGCTATTAGTATAGGGACCACAATTTAAAAGATTCAAGGATAAGTGAGTGGTAAGGAAGTAGTTCAAGAGTTTAGTGTAGTGGTAAGGTGAATAGACGCTGCATTCAGAGGGAACTAGGTTCTGGTTTTTCACCCAGGAAATAAGGGTGATAGTTCCTACCTCAAAGGTTACTTTTAAGTCTGTATGAGATAATGCATATAAAATATGTATCAGCATCATCAAAGCAGGACCTAGCTTATTGTAACTCTTCATGAAATTATTCTATTGCATGTTAAATTTATTAAGTCTTTCAAGAATATTGATTCTGGGGAGAGGTCAGAGATAGACTGGTAGTTTTGGAGCAAAGATGATCAAGGATCTTTATTTTTTTAAGAATGAAGGAAATATAGGGGCGCCTGGGTGGCGCAGTCAGTTAAGCGTCCGACTTCAGCCAGGTCACGATCTCGCAGTCCGTGAGTTCGAGCCCCGCGTCAGGCTCTGGGCTGATGGCTCGGAGCCTGGAGCCTGTTTCTGATTCTGTGTCTCCCTCTCTCTCTGCCCCTCCCCCGTTCATGCTCTGTCTCTCTCTGTCCCAAAAATAAATAAACGTTGAAAAAAAAATTAAAAAAAAAAAGAATGAAGGAAATATAAAAGTATAGAAAAAAATACTATTTCTATGAGAGCTACATTGATGGGAAGTCACCAGTTGTTGGAGTAATGGTGGGGATATGAAAGCATAGAAAGCCAGCCAAGATACTGAAATTCAGGAAGCATACATGGGACACCAACTGGTATGAGGTAGGAAAGTTGTAGATTCATAGCATCCAACCCAGCTGTGGGATGGTTGATAAGGAGGAAGGAGACTGCAGTGGATTACATAATCTCCATATTTTAGATGACACCTAGCTAGTAAGTGGAAGTAAAGGGATTATAACTCATTTATTCCATACTCTAAAATCCATGCTTTTTTCTTTTAACATAATGCCTGTCAAAGCCCACACTATTTACTATTAGACTGAACACTTGCTTGTTTATATAACTTCTTGTTTTTAGAATTATTTCAGTGTCATATCCTTCAGGAAGCCTCCTTTGATTACTTCGTCTGATGCAGATGATCCTCTCATATTTTATATCTATTATTATGATTAACACATTGTATTGTAAATTACATATTTATATATCTATCTGTCCCATTAGATAGATGGGAGGATGGAGAGATAGATGGAGGATAGACAGTATATCTCATTGTTTTTGATATTCTGGGAATTAATAAATAAATTAATAAATAATAATAAGTAAATATTGAATTTCCAGGGTATAAATAGATTTTTACGGAGTAATAAATATTAATAACAATATTAATGTATTTTGTTTAATAGATGAAAAATAAAGGATTAAATTAGATGACTATCTCCTACATGGAGGAAAAAACAAACAGGGAACAAGGGCTCTTATCTGGCTAAGATGAATGACAAGCTCAGCTACTTGAGGATATTCTGGTAGCCTTTGCTACCAGAACTTTATCAAAAACATAAAGTCCCTTACTGTGTGTTCAGCTGAAGTAGTGGATGTGCTGCCATGTTTTGTCTGATGATGGATCCAGGCAGCAAAGCTACCATGCAGGCTCAATCAGCAGCTTGATTCCAGTTGATTTCATCAGGGCTTACTGTGGGCATCTGCAATTGGCAGTCCTGATTTGTATAGTTCATGACCCCAGGGAGGAGTGTGTTTAATTTGTCAGTCTATAGTGTTCTAACAGGGCAGATAAACCATTTAGGCCAGTGACAATACTCCAAGAGTCAGTAAAAATATAATAGTGTTGATCAGGAAGCACATTGGCCAGAGCTTCAAGAATGACCTTGAGTTCTGCCACCTTAGTGGAAGAACTCCTTCCATTCTCAGTTCTGCATAGCTAGAACTAAGAACAAATAGTATCAGCATCCCACTGGACACTGCTGGCTTCAGTTTAGTGAAACCATTAGTGAAATAGGCCCAGGCATTTAGTGAAACTTTAATGAATGGGGGACCCCATTGAGCCAGTAGCTTTGTCTCAGGGGATTTTAATTGGAGGTTGCTTCTCTTTACCAGAGGTTCTAATCAATCTCTCTCACTCACAAAGGCTTGTAGCTCAGAGGAGTCAGTAATGTTGTGGGGCTGTATAGACAGAGAGACTGCCATAGCTTGCTGAGAGCTTCCAACATAGCCAGCTGGTTTGGACTTCACTTTAAGGATGCTGATTTGTGCCCTGGCTGATAATATAGACCAACTAAAATGTCCAAGTGAGACCATACCATCTCCCATATTCTGAGTCTAATAAGGTGCTGGGCTTTCTTTTTCGATGGTTGAGGCTAAAAAGGAGTATCTCCTTGACTGCTGAAAGTAATTTGCTTAGATAGGCCCTCAGTTTTGTCAGAGTTTATTATCTACTCCTGCTAGCTGAGGCTTGTGACTTGCCAAATAGGACATCATAAATCTTAGTGGCAAATGGAAGAGGAATTTAGGTATAGTAAATATATCATGAGGCTTGCCATATGAATAAAAATTGGTCTTGGACCTTGAGTACCAGTGGGATAGGAAAAAGATGTTGGAAAGGGAACATACCAAGTGCCATCAGTCAATGCAAAGGATTTAGTTATAGTTAAATGTTTGGAATAGTTGAGACAGTAGGAGCAACAGCAAAATCAATAATCCACTGTGAGCCTCCAGATCTTCTTAGCCTTTTTTACTGGTCATGCTTGGCTGTTGTTCAAGATATTGCATCTTGGGTTATTATCCCTGCTGTTGTTAAGTTCTTAAGGTGATGATTTCCTTTCTTCCCGTAAGATTCTCCACTTTTTCTGCTGGACTACCAAGAGAAAATAGAGAAAAGAATTGGAGAGAGATTTATGTTCTATTAGTATTTCTGTACATATAGCTTTTCCTGATCAGGAGAACCCTTTCTGGAATTTCTGAGAATTTACAAAGAAGCGTTAAGACCAATTATACATTCAGCAGTGGAAACGATGCAAATAGTACATTGAGTTGGCCAAAAGGACCCTTTACACAAGGTCATTTGGCTTTCTTTCTCCTTGGTAAACCCTGCCCAAACATAATCACCTGAATCCTGGTGCCCCTTCTTCTGCCAATTCACAGAACCTAGCAGATTGTGGTTTGGGTGACTGTACACAGAAGATCTATAAGAATTTGAGTGCTTGCCCTCCCAGAAGTTCTCTAGCATATTTGGATGGGTGTGTGTCACCTTCATTTCCTCTTAGGAACAGGGAAACTTTAACTACATTATTAATAATCTTTTTCCTTAAAGCATTTAAGGTCAGTGTAAAAGGGAAAGGAGGGGCCATGAATCATGGTGAGTGAGAGCAGTTCTACAGCAGTAAGAAAGCACATTTACTTGTGATTTTCAGGGGTGTGTAGGTGGTTTGCAGCCCAGTGAAATGAACTGATAATGTTTTTGGTCTAACTGATAGCAGCAGCAAAGCCATCAGTATGGACAATCTAAACACTGGCATATTAAATGTATGCTTCCACAGGGGCACACACTGCACATATCTGCATCACTTATGCAGATGTCCACAGTAAGAACCTGATAAGACCAATAGGAATCAAGCTGCTGACTGAGCTTGCATTGACACAATTGCTGCCTGCATCCATCATCATACTGAACATGGCAGCACATCCACCATTCCAGACTGAGCACAAAGTAAATGACTCTATATCTGATGTAGAAGCTACCTGGGTATCCCTAGGTAGTTGAGCTTGAGATTCTTCTTAGCCAGATTGGAGCCCTGTTCCCTGTTTGTTCCTTCAGTTAAGCATTCATTAATTTATCTAATTTAATCTTTTAATTTTTTATTCATTAAACAAATATTTATTGAACTCTGGGAATTAATAAATAATAACATATAATGCCTGTCCTCCAAGGAACTCTAATCAGACAGACAGATATATAAACATGTGATTTATAATGCAATAAGTTAATCACAATGATAGATGTAAGCTATGGGAATAGAGAAGAGGAGCATCTACAATAGACTAGAATCAGAGAAATCTTGGTTTCCACTCATAATAGTTGCATACTTCTCTCCTTTTATAATCAGGAGAGGTACACTACTCTATAACTATTGTCTGAATGCAGGTGGCAACTCTGCTCATCCCATGAATCTTGGGAGTTGCGGGTAATCGGCAGATGGGTGAGGAGGTCCCACCACTCAGGGTATAGTCAGCAGGGCACCATTTGGGAACTGTCTTTGAGTTTATTTCCCAGTACTCAGCCTGGAACCACTTTGTAAATTCTTCCTCATTAATAGGCATTAAAGTGGAGGATCATTATTATGCAGTTCAACATAAATTTCATCACTATGTTGGCTACCAATCCCAAAGACATCCCAGAAATCCCTTTTATCAGTCTGCAAATCCCTGATCCTTTCTCTTCCAGAAAACCATGTCTGTCAGCATTATGTCCTTGTCATCACAATTGTCAAGAACTGTGAAGGGGCTAAGATTGTATCCTATTTGAAATCTAAGAACAATGACAAAGTTTCATGAATGCCAGAATGTCAGAAGACTCCTAGGACATAAACAAAGGACTTTATTATGTACCACTATAGTAGTAACCAGACAGCAGTTTCTCAAGCCCCAGTACCTACAGGGCAATGCAAGGATGGCCAAGTGGTATATTCCCATGCAGTGGGGAATTATCCTCAGTGTAGGTAACAGAAATATATATATATATACTATATTTATATATATTATATATTATATATATATTATAAATATATATATATATTTATAGTATATTTATATACTATAAATAAACTAATATATATAATATATATTATATATATATATAATATATATTATATATATTAGTTTATTTATTTATTTTGAGAGAGAGAGAATCCTAAGCAGGCTCCATGTTGCCAGCACAGAGCTGGATGCAGGGCTTGAACTCACGAACCTTGAGATCATGACCTGAGCTGAAGTTGGAAGCTTAACCAACTAAGCTACCCAAGCACCCAGGGAATGGAAATCTTTTTCAGTGGTCAATAAGCAAACTTACCTTTGCTCTGAAAGTAAACATATTTATCATCCAAAGTTGTAGTTATACAAAGATCTTTGAAAAGATAGTCCAGAATGAAAGTAGTCAGTGCCTCTACTTGTTCTGAGGTCTTCAACTAGTACCACAGAATAGACATTCTTGCAAGGATGGGAACTTATATAAGATGAAATTAACCCTTCTCTCTTCATCTTCCTATTAACCATGTTCAGTTTTTACCAGATCATCAATTTACACTTGAATGATACAAGTTCAACACTCCCTGTTGAAAAGCTTTGAAATTTATAAAAACTTGCCTTTGAATAACTGTCCCATTTTATTTTTTCTCTTTGGGAGCAATATAAAAATAGGTTAGATAGTATTCTAAACTAATGGGTTAGATTTATTCTAAAACTGACATAAGTAATACTGAATAATACTTATACAGGTCGTAGGTATTTTAATGTGCATGTTAAAAGTTTGAAAAACATGTAGTTCACATTGCAGAGAACAAATAAGACATAGTGATTTTTTTAACTTTTTTTTTTAGCTTACAGATTTCAGTGAACCAAAGGAAAATCCTTCATGTACTGAACAAAATAAAGACAACCAGTGTTTTGAAAATGAAGCTGACAAAAAGACAAGAGTAAGTGTTAGAGTGTTTTCTTTGTTTCTTTGTTTAATGGGCAAGATACGTCTTGTTCTCTGTGAAGTATAACCTAATTTCTGCTTTTGGCCTGCTCAGAATATTGGGTTCACCTGCTACCGGGTTGACATTGGACTATGCATCATTTTGAGCAGTTGTGTGCTTTCATTTTGAGAATTTTGTTTGTGTTTGTTTTAGTGTAAATTCTAAACTAGTAATCACACAACCATTTTGTAATCTACTCCACTTCTCCTCTCTCCTGTCTGGTTCAGGACAGGAGAAAAACCCTCACATGACTTTTTGACAGTGGCTTTTAGGTTTCATTGGGGTTTTTTTTTGTTTTGTTTTTGTTTTGTTTGTTTTTTGTAATAGCTTCCCTGAAGCAATCTGAACTCTACTTCAATCATACTTTTTTTGTGATTGTCACCTTGTGTAGTTATTCAAGACAGGGAATCAAAATCAATCATCTATAAGGTAATGCTAAACAGGTCATAGTGCTTTATTTGATGAAATCAAGAACCTGAATTCAAAGTATGTGTATTTCCAAGTAAAAATATTTTATTAATCAGCAGCCTCAGATTTAATTTATTTCTGATCAATTGCCACAAGTTGATCCTTATTTATTGTAGCCTAGTGAAATACGCCAATGTTGTATTCTCCATTTCATTGATAAAAACATCAAATTTAATTATGAAAATGAGAAATTATGAAAATGAGAAAATCATGATTATTTTTATGAACATGCATTAAGTATTTAAACCTCACATAAAATTCTTTTGGGAGATTATTTTATAAATATTTGCTTTATTGATGCTTCTTGAAATATGTCTTTAATGATGTTCCTTCTTGTCTTTTTGGTGAATCTTCTATTAGCAAGCACAGGCAATCTTCATTATGGCTCTATAGGCCTCAAATTTCTTTCAAATATGGGACAATATGTCTACTGAATGGTAAATATCAGTAAAGGATCGTTTTTCTGTTGATGACCATTTATAACATGGGCTGTCTTCTGTTAATTGCCAATTAGTTGAGCCTCTTAATTTTGACTTGATTTTGAGATTTTGGCAAAGTTCTGAGTCAGATCCAGTTATGAATTTTCATCATTATGATGTGGGGTTAGGAATGAATGGTAGAGAAAGGATTCTTGAGACATTTTATGGTGTAACTTAGTAAGTTTATTTAAGTAGCATGGAGACAGGGCCTGTGGGTAGAAAGAGCTGCACTTTTGCTATATGAAGCTGATGGTTATATGCTTAGTGTTCAAGGGGGAGGAGACATGCAGAGACTATTAGATTGTAAACGTCTTCAAATTTCTGCTTATAAAACTATTTTCTCCAGATTTCTCTGATGCTTGTAATTCAGACCAATATTAGCTATTGGTGAGATGTACAGGCAATTATGAGACCCTTTAAAAAAGTAGCAGCTAGCACCTATTTGATCCTTAAAAAAGCTTTGCAGGCTATAGGTCAGCCTTCTGGACTAAAGGTGCACATTCTTCTGCTTCTATCCCTCATCAGTTAACTGTGAGGAATTTAGTTAAAATAAGAAAGGTTGGATGGTAATTGTCCTTCCCTTTATAGGGAAACTATGGAATTTAGAGCCAAATTTAACTAGTGAGCAGTTTATGGAATCCTTCTATGAAAGACCATTGTGTGCTCTCCTGAAAAATGTTTTTTCCATGTTTAACATGGAATGTGTTATTTAAACTATTTCAAACTGTTATAATATGCTAAATGTATTTCCAGGAAAGGAAGTCATCTAATTTGGCAGTGGCAGCATTTTTCTCCAAAAGGAGAGAGGGAAGGTGAATGTCCATACTAGACTCATGAATACTTAGAAAACAAATTTTTAGACTTCCTGGCTGTTCAAGAGGATATTTGTATTTTTGCTTACTGAAAATGAAGTCATCAGGACTTAGTAGGATACAAATGTGCCAACTTGTCAAGCAGCTAAATGAAATAAGTGCTGGCAAATATACTAGAAAAAGTTTTGTGTTTTTATCATGGGAAAATATATTGCTAGCCTACACTATTTAATCTCTAAAAGCTTTAGTGTTTTCATCTTACAGAGTAGTTATGAGATTTTAATGAGACCTAAATATGAAAATGGTTAGTAGTGCCTGGAAAATAGTAGATTTTTATTCTATGAAATAAATTGCAAGTCTTACATTTAATTTATTAAGATGGTAGACTCTATTACAAATAGTTCTCAGGGTTTCCTTGGGTTCATATCTATATTACATCACTATGTCTATAACAGTTTTTTGCCTGGAAACCATTTGGCCAAGAAGAGTTCCTGCCTTGATAATTTCTAGTTGTTGATGTTCAAAATAAGTTCTGATTGAATTAAAATACGCATCAGTGAGAATTTATTAATTATCTTAAAAGTTGATTATATCACAAACAAAAGAATAGTCATTATTATTGTATGAATGTAATATGTTGTACATAGTGTACAACGATATTGTAACTATTATACACAGACAATTCTTCAAAGGCTGTTGACAGTAAACCACAACTTGGAAATCACAACTGTTTATATCTATTAACTATTACACTGGACTTTGGTGTCTTCATCTTCATAATTAGGATGTTAGATCAGATTATTCCTAAGGATTCTTCCAGAGCTAAAGTCAAATCCTTCTGTGACAGTCAAGAGCAGACAATAAATTATGTTGTATAAATAGAGTCCACTAGTGATACAATTAAAGTATGTTAGCCAGCAATAGCCAATGAACCCCATGCAAATTTACACTTATGTAATAGATATGTATCTAGAACAATAAACAGGAACATCTTCATTAGGCCACATTAGTTTGAGAAACTTTCAACAATCCAGCTTATAGGCCAGTGATTCTTGAAGTGAATCCCCAACCCCCGCAACCACCAGCATTTTTATCCTCTAAAGACTTGTTAGAAAAGTTAGTTCTTGGGCTCTATTTCAGATCAAGTAAATCAGATCAAGTAAACCAGAAATGCTGGGAGTGGGACCCAGACCCAGTGTTTTAATGAGCCCTTCAGCTGAGTCTTAGGTTTGCTACAATTTGAGAACCACTGCCATGAGTGGTAAACCTCTGGACTTTCCTCTGATCAGTCACTAGCCATCTTCCTGTCACATACTTTAAACTAGACAACTTAGGGAAGACCCTGAAAGTAATTCAAGTATTTATAAGGCAACTAAGATAAAATAAATTGCACCATGCATACTGTTTATGTTTCTTGTTTGCATTTCTCATTATTGGTGATCTTCTAAAAAAACTCTGCATGCTGATTTTCTAACATCATTCAGGAACATGTTAATGTCTGTATTCCTCTCTACTCTTAGTTGGCAGATTTTGGCCATAGCTTAATTCCAGGCTTCTGGAAGCTATTTTGCCCAGTGGGAGATATCTTCCCTAAAAGTATTGATCCATAAAAATCAGAATCAGAAATAGCTTTCAATTGCACTCTCTCTCTGTGCCATGGAAGGAAACTTTCCCTGCTTTTGTTATACATTTAGCCGAATTTCCATATATTTGAGCATACTTTTGCCATCACTGAGGCTTAGACAACTGATTTCTCTTCTTTCCAAAGTGGTTTTATCAATTGCAGACTTTACTTCTGTTTTAAGGGCTTACATGAATCATGGTGTTGCCACTTGCCATAGGATGTGGAGAACTCTGAAGTTACAAAGGGCAATACAATTTGCAAAATTTGTTATAGGTATGTTTATAAGAACTGATGAAATTTTGTGAAATCTGTGAGAGAATTAAAATTAGGAAATGAAAATAAAGATATCATTGGGAATTCTAGACCTTTACTGATGAAGAAATATTTTAAATTTGATGTGGTTCATTCATTTTATTATTTCCATTGAACAATCTTAAATAAGTGGAAGTGTCTTTTAGGGCTATGCTCTGTGTTTAAATAAATCTAATAAACAAAGGGTAATATTTGGAGATTTGGTCTTCCAGAATCCTAGTGAGAAACAATGAGGACTTTTAATCAGATCACAGGATGATGAGGGAATTTTGACAAGACATGGTGACTAAGTAGATTTGAGAGACGGGTGGTATGAGAATGAAAATGGGAACATTTAGGTTGATTCACAGATAAACAGAGTGAATTCAATAATGTTGCCTTAAATTTGAGATAATAGTGGAACAGCTAAGAAGAAATATTCTAAGAGGATTTGGACACATTTGTTGAGAAACAAGTGCGATGTCAAAAGTAGGACAGTGTGGGGTGCCTGTGTGGCTCAGTTGGTTAAGTGTCTGACTTTTGGTTTTGGCTGGTGTCAGGATCTCACAGTGCATGTGTTCGAGTCCCATGTCAGGCACTGCACTGAGTGCGGAGCCTGCTTGGAATTTTGTCTCCCTCTCTCTGCCCCTCCCCCACTCACTCTCTATCTCTCTCTGTCTCAAAATAAATAAACATTAAAAAAAAAGTAGGACAGTGTGATAGAGTGTAAAGAGTATAGAGTGAAAAGTCAGATACCACAGTTTATATTTTGGCTCTACCACTAATTAGTCATGCAACCTTGAGTAGATTAAATAGCCTCTATTTTTATTGTAAAATGTAGGCAGTGCCTATCTTATAGGACTACGGTAAGAATCAAATGAAATAAACAGGACTGACAGCTAAATGCTTTGGTTACTGCTTATGTTTGGAGACATGATTGCAGAACCAAACGTCTCAAAAATATTTTAAGTTTTAGATAATATTTTTGTTGTTTGATATTTAAACCTAATTTCTTACAGATTTTTTTAAACAAATGATTATTTTTGAGAGAGAGAGGGAGACAGCATGAGCAGGGGAAGAGCAGAAAGAGAGGGAGACAGAGGATCTGAAGCAGGCTCTACACTGTCAGCGCAGAACCCCATGCAGGGCTTGAACCTACATACTGTGAGATCATGACCTGAACCCAGTTTGGATGCTTAACTGACTGAACCACCCAGGTACCCCTAAATCTAATTTCTGAAGCAGAAAACAGATTCTAGCCAATCTTTTGAATTAGAACTGTTTGGTAAAGGTATTCAGTGGGTACTATGCAAATACCATAATGGATAGGGCATAAAATTACATCTTTTTAACAAGAACAAAGAAGTACCAGTTGGAGAAAAATTTGACTATAGGGAACATATCAGACTGGAAAGGAAATGTGGTGTAAGAGTAGGTCATAACTGGAAAACAGAGAACTTGGGTCGTTGCCTTTGTACTCTGATTATCTGGGCATTCTTGGGCAAATCACTTGGCCAGTCTATACCTCAGTTTCCTAATCTAAAGTAATTAGATAATTTATATTTTAAATAAAATTTTTAACAAATTTTAAACGAACTTATAACACTTTGATAGAATGGGAAAAGTATTTCTTTTAGAGAATCCCAACATGGACTTTAATTTTTTTTCAGATTAAAATGTTATCTGTTAATGTACTCTGTTAAACACCTGCACATTCTGATTAAGAATAATTTTGCAGCTGAGCTCTATTTCACTATTTACTGTCCTTGCCAATATTTATAAGGAAACTTCTTTTCTTTAATGCTACTCAGCCATGGCAAAGAAAGCTTTTATGTTTGTTTGTTTTAATGAGAGCTGACTGGGGATTTCCATGCTTTTATATGTGTACCTTAGATGCTCTCCATGGTTCTTATTTTAAAATAGTTCTGAGTTAATCTTCCTGGAGACCTAAATTCAAAAAAACCCCACAGAATCATCCATTCCTCCCCTTCCACCGCATACCAACATCAAGCTCTGCACAGCAAGTCCCACCTACCTGCTGGTTGCCCCTCAGTCTGAAAAAACAAACACAGAATCAAAGGATTAAAAGTAATTTTATTAGTAATTTGGAGCAATGACTCTCCTCAGTCTTAAATAACCTCTACTGCTGCCCTGCTAAGGGAGAATCTATCATCTGGAAAGCCTCTAGTTATAGGGTATTTACCACTTCCCAAGGTATTTATTCGATCTGGGCAAGTTTAAACATTATGCCGTTATTTTTTAAAAATTAAACTCAGGATATTCAAATTATTGTAGCACTGAGTATATTTTCTCTTTTCTAATGTCAGTGAAAGTAAAGTGGTAAATTTCTAAGTATCTGGAATTAATAAGGAATAATTTTTTCTTTTTAATGAGATACTATCGTTAACTGACTAATTTGCTTTAGTAATGTAAAATGTAGAATGTAATTACTCCTCATTGTCTGGTTGATGAAGATATTGTGCTTTATCTTTGAGCACCTTGTAGTTCCTCAGGGTCAGTGTTCTGTCTATTAAAGATTGAATCGCTGGACTTCTATACTAGTGTTTCAGGAGATCAGGTTATTGTGTTACTAACTCTGACATTTTCATAAAGTGATTTTAACTAGTCAATCCAATTATCAGTATACTGATTTACTAGCTGCCTCTAAAGCAACACAAAACTACAGAAATGATAGTTTGGCCATTTGATGTTTCTTTGTTTAGGAACTTAGGTTTTTTGTTTTTTTTTTTTACATATGTTTGAAAACAGCAAAGTATATTCTTTGATAGATTAGGGAATATTCAGATATCCTGCCCTTAGAACCAAACATTTGAAGTTTATGGTATTTACCAGCTGGATAGATGAGTTAATAATTTCTAAAGTACAGCAGATCAGCATTCTCACAACAATGGGATGGAACTTGGAGTTAGATGATCAAGCTTCATGTCCTCCTTCATCTTCTCAGTCAGTGGAGTGCCCTCCATGCACTGGTTTACCAACTGAGTAACTATATAAATTTGAGCAAGTTAATTTTTCTGAGCCTCAGTTTCATCACCTGTAAAATTATACTTAATTCACTGGTTGTAAATACTTAATGAGAATATGTATATGAATGTGTCTAATCACAGCCTGCTAAATAAAAAGTTAATGCCGAATCTGAAAATTATTCTTTACTTTATGTATTTGTAAATACTATGGTTAGTGTAAATCACATTTTTAGAAGCTAAGCGATATGAAAAGATCTTCCCTGTGATTCATCATATTCATTCATTCATTCATTCATTCACTCATTCATTCAAGGAAGTCGCCAGCATCTGTTACACAGCTGGGCACTGTTCTAAACACTGGTGATATAGCCACGGACAAAACAGGTAAACTTCTTGCTCCCAGAAATAAATTTCAAATAGAGGATATGGCAAGATATGAAGAAATAAGATAATTTCAGATTGTGATAGTTGCTGTGAAGGAAATAAATAGGCTTATGTGATAGAGAATGATGGGAGGGAATGTAATTTAATTAAGGAGGTCAGTTGGGGAAGATTTATAAAGTGCTAACATCTGAGCAGAGATCTGAATGATGAGGAGACAGCTGTGTAAAGACCCAGGGGAAGAGCATTTTAGGCAGAGGGAACAACAAATTCAAGGCCTTGAGGAAGAATGAGAATGAGGAAGAATGAGGTCAATGTGATGGGATGTAAAAAGGGGTAGTGTGGGAAGGGCAGTTAGCGATACTACAGAGATTATTTATGTCAACTTGAAAACAAAATTGTATTTCAGATCATATAACTTTCTAGATGTGTGACCTGTGCACAACTACTTGGATTTCTGGACTCCATTTAACTCATAGCATTGTACAGTAATAGGAAAAATTAAGCCTTATAAGGAATGTACTTGATGTTCAGCAAAATTTATATAAACTTCTAGGGGAACAGTATTTATTGAATGTTTTCATCATTTTTAGTTTACCACTTGTAATTGTCTAAATTTCAAAGGTTGCTTCAATTTGATGATAATAACAAGGGGAGTGGTTACATGGTTATCAATTATGTTTCAATTCACTTACATAAGCAAAATTGACATGCAAACTATTGTGGGAAAGTAGGTGAACGATGAGCATTTCTGTGGCAAGTTTTGATTCACTCAAGATTCTTAATTTTAAAATTTTAAAATTTTAAAATATTTAAATTTTGTGTTTTTCTACATACTTAACATACACAGAATACATAGACTCCTGCCTTTCATAAATCATTTTAGGGATCCGGTACTATCCATGATATTTTTTTCATCATGGAAACACTCTAGAAAAGTCAGTCCTTTTCTAGTTGATCCTAATTTCCTATTTGCCTCTGGAGAGTTTGGAAATGAGGGCAGGCATTTTGCCATGATCTGCCCGCAGTCTATTTATTTTACTAAGCTAACAAGCTATGCAGATGTCATTTGTGAGCCTGCTGTCCTGGGTATATGGGGAACAGACAGACGGGATGGAAGTCCATGTGGGTGGATTTCTTCAGTTATTTCCCTTGGAGCTGATATTTCTAATGTGGAGGCAATTCCTTCTGGGTTGCTCCCAAGTCCCTTATAAACTATAAAGACCATGGTGTAGGAGCCCAGAGATGTGCCTGTCTTTTTGCGGGGGAGGAACTGCAAGTTGTTTGTAATTAGTTGTACAGAGTCCAACTTCTTCTCCTGGAGAAGGCCTTTCAAATCTGTGTCTCACTCTCAGGTTGGACCCAGGGAAACAGAAACTGACTCAGGAATGAGGTAGGATGAGATGGAAAGCACATTGTACTTTGGATTGGAATAACCTATGTCCTGTATCACATAGGGCAAATTATATAATCTCAGGGAGATTCAGTTTCTTCATCTATAAATCAGGGGTTATATTTCCTTTTTGAAGGGTCTAGTGACCATCAGAAATAATATGTATAAAGTACCTGCCACAGTACTTCTGATAATAGCCACTTGATAAATATAAATATAATAAATATAAATGTTTATATTTGTAAATATCTTCTCATATACACATCAATATATTTCTTTCTTAAATATATAAATATATGTTACATATATTTGTTCTTAAATATGTATGTAAATGTATACATATATATGAACAATAGTATATGTGCATATGGTACTCAAGTGGACAAAGGATGCATATCATAGGTTTTTTTTTTAACGTTTATTTTTGAGACAGAGAGAGACAGAGCATGAACAGGGGAGGGGCAGAAAGAGAGGGAGACACAGAATCTGAAACGGGCTCCGGGCTCTGAGCTGTCAGCACAGAGCCTGATGCGGGGCTCGAACTCACAGACTGCGAGATCATGACCTGAGCCAAAGTCGGGCGCTTAACCAGACTGAGCCACCCAGGTGCCCCAACATATCATAGGTTTTAAAGCAGTCTCTTGTCAAGAAAAAAAAATGGCATAACTGAATCTGTGATCATTCTTTCATTCCTGAAATATTTATTTTGTACCTCTTAAGTGCAGGTACCATGCTAGATGGCAGAGATATGCATTATATTTGTCTGCAAGGGGCTTAGATTCAAGGAAAATAAAACCACTAGGGTTTTACTTTCATACTGTTGGAAACAAACAAAATAAAGTAATGCCTATAAATGGTTAAGGTACAGGCTTAGTGCAAGTAATTTATAAAAGTAATTTTCTGGTATCAAATTTCCAATGGTAAATTTTACTAAGAATCACTATGTTCCTGGATTGGTATCATTAACCTTAAGGAATATCAAGTAAAGCAATTTTCAGGCTGTGGCTTTATATCTTGCCAAACACTTTATGTGAAATCACAGACCCAGTTGAGTTCTATGTCTGTAAAAAAGTGCTTCAAGCTGATGCCTTGTTAATTTTAAAAATAAAAAGAATGTTTCCCTTGAGACAAAGGAGTGGATTACCTTCTATCATCTTTAAATTTGAGGAAAATCAATGGAGAGCCAGGTATACACAAAATAGAAAGCTGCATCCACTTCAAAATGTTAGCTATTTTCTTTGATCTAAATATACAAACATTATCCAATTAATCACATGTGGTAAACAAGACCTAATGACTATACAACATATATATTCCATGTGTATATTCCATGTATATAACACATTTGTACTCAATATTATATGAATGATGCTTTTTCTGCACCCCCCCCCCCCCCCCCGCCTGACAGAGATTGCATGTTATTTGTAAAATACCTGCTCTAAAGTGCTTTTATTTAATGGAAACCCATTGGATGTGTTCATATAAGCTGACTGCATAAAGATAAAAGATATTATTGATTCACTTCTTTTTCAAATATAAAGTGTGCATAACATTTTTGTTCCTCACAACTTCTAGCTAACCTCGTGGGTCCTTCTCAACTCAGTTCAAGGTTCCTCTCTGGAAAGCTTTCCCTGGTTACTCCATTCTGGGTTATATGCCTCTGTGTTGTGATTCTCAAACACCCTCAGTGCATGCTGTATTGTCCTAGTTGATACATTTGTAGGCAGGGATTTGGCCAGCTTTTGCTCATCCTCGTGTCCCCACGTAAGTACATTGTCAAGTACATTTGTGGAATGAATGAGATTCTGGAGTAGACAAAGGGAATATAGAGTCAAAACTTCCATTAAGGAGCTCATGGTCTAGTAGATGATATAAACATTAATCCAAAAATGATATAGTGAGCCCTTAACAAATGTGTTGGATGCATGACTTAGTGCGTGTATATGGTAAGCCTGAAGTTATACTAGATGAGTTGCCTTTATTCTGAAGGTCTTTATAGTTTGCAAAGTTCTTTGACCTGTGATTAGCCAGGTGGGGTAAGTCAATCTCCCTTTGCCAGTTTGTCCATATTTTAGCTATCTCTACTCTAGGAAAATGGATACAGTTCCAGAATTACCTTTCTTCCAAGGATACTTTGTAAAATATCTATCTTACTCTGCTACACAATTTACTTCCTCTGTGTTCCTAATTCCTGACTGTCTTTGTTCTGACCATGACTAACAAAGCTTTGGATTTGCAATTAGTTACTAGGTATCTGTCCTAGGGAAGTCATTTAAATTTTCAAGGTGGTAAGAATGCCACCATTCATTGAAGATGAATATGACAATCAGTATCAATTGCATATTAGATGCCTTGTTTGTGTTATAGAAACACTGATACCTAGGAGTGCTCAAACGCATGATGTTATACATACTAGGAGACAAGTTTAGGAAGTAATGAATTAAATTATTATGATGGTGTAATAAATAAGAAAAAAGGGTAAACAGACAAAGTGATGCTTTTTGAACCTTTTGAACCATATGACAGTCACCTAATTGAATGGACCAGGACCTGAGATTTACTTGCGTTATTTAACTTGAAAATTATCTGAAGATTATTATACCAGTAGGATAACAGTTTTTTATCTATAAACAATTTTTTGAACCACTTTTTTTCTTTTCTCCCCTGAACACAGATCTGAATTTCTATGAACTTTTTAATTTTTTTTTAAATCCTTAGAAAAGTGCTGTCATTTTGGTAGAACAATAGCATGTCAGTTTCTGAGATACTCATCTATTTAGCAATCAAGAGGATATCAAGGTTAGAAACTGAATAATTCATGAAAGATGGAACAGTTTTACATGTTCATCTTTTTCTCAAATTGTTCATTGTAGAAAATATACTTTCTATAAAAAATGAGAGGGGGGTATGTGGTAGGTGGGGAATGGTTCTGCTGGTATCTTAAAGAAGTAAGCACAGTGTGCATAGGTACTTAGATATGTCTTCGTGTTGCTCTCAATGATCCAAGTGAGTTTGTGTTTTCTTCTAGTGAAAAGGAGGCATTGATTTTCCATTTTTATTGGTCAGGTAGTGCTTTCCATTCTGTCATTCACGTTCTCTCTTCCTAATTTCTCCACCCCTTCTCTCTGCACCCCCGTTTCTTTCTGTTGCAGTCTGTCTTTGCCTGTGTGTCTAAGAGAATGAAGGAAGAGTCTATTATTATCCAGAGTGATGTTGTCCAGTACCTCAAAGGCAGTCTATGTGGCCGGTTCACTGGAAAATAGGGAGGGATTTGAGGGTAGGGGAAGGTTAATCATTTGGCTGTTAAAATGCTGCAGAAGGGAACACAAAGCTCTGCCCACGTAATAAGCGCCTGTAGGCAGCCAGTGAAGAGGGAAAAGTTTGGGAAAGAACTCATTTTTTGTCTCTCAGAATGCAGAACTTTTGTAAACATGTTGGAACCTCTTCTCACCCCAATTTTGTAATACACTTATTTCTTTAAATATTTAAGTTGCTTGTGTATTCACGTACAACACTGACCACATAAATAGGTCCAGAAATAAAAGAAGAAATTTGGTGTTTTCTAAGTTACACCACCAAGTCCGCAGTTTTTAATGTTCCTGGCCCACTTTCCCTTTCCCAGCTGTTAGTCATTTGTAAGAAGCTGCCCTTGTAAATTGCAAGTGAGTTGGGATGTGATGTATTCAGCACTGCATGCACCGTAGCTTTTCAGTCATATCTTTCGAGTCATTTAGACTCCCGGGAATCATGTTCATAATAAATAGCTTTTTATTATCCAAAGCCGCTGTTCTGGCAGCCAAACGACAGCCCTTTGATAGATGGGCCGGGTAGTTTTTGTGTTGTGCTTACTCAGAGTTGTTAGTAGGAAAGACGAAGGCAGCAAAGGGGGGACCTTGGCAAAGCAGCTCTTATGGGTATACTGAAGCAGCAGATCAGAATTCAGAAACAAGAACGAGAGCTGAAATGTGATTCTCTGGTGCTTGGTGTTACACTCCTCTCCAGGATAGAACTGTGCGGGGCACTCACAGGAGCCTTGTTCTGATCACCGAATCCACTAAAGGACCATGCAGCCGCGGAGCCCAGCAAGCCACCGGGAAGTTTTGCCGGAGCTGATTTCTAGGGGATTTTCCGGTGCCTAGGAGAATCCTGCTGGCTTTGAGCTGTATGGAGGAGGGCTCCAGTTTCCCATGAGGGCCCCCTTGGAAAAGCCGTCTGTGCAGAATCCAGGCTCTGCTTCTCTCTGTGTGCCATTTATCAAAAGGCTTTTCTCACCTTTGCTGATTTGCTGGTGTGATTTCCATGTACTGAGTCCTGTGTAGGGATCCAGGATGGATTGCCTGTGCATTGTCACCACAAAGGTAGGATAGGAAACAGGGCTGTTGTTGTGTGCAGCATTTTTCTATTATTATTCTGGTCCTGTAATTAATCAGCTCTGGTAGGTGCTGGCAGTTCATGAGATAAAATGATTAGTATAATGTACTTTGCTGGGCATTTTGTTCCCCCATGAGGGTCTGAGGGACTTATCCTTATTTGATTTCAACTTCTTATAGTGATATTGTGTGTTTGTGCAAATGAAAGGAGAATTTGCCTGTGTTTTTATGGAAGGGTTTGCTTTTGCCTCTATTTATAGCTCAATATTAAAATATCTATAGTAGTAGTGTAGCTTACACATCATTTTAACATATCAGGGTAGTCTTTCTGAGTGTGATAATTAGCTTTTCATTTAAAAACCATGTCTTCTATGCTTGAAGAAGCCAATCAGCTTTACTGTGGCTTGACATATTGTTTCTGATTGGAGAATTCTGATATTCTGCATTTTAGTGATTTTTTTAAAGGAAAAAAAATCTTTAGGCCCTGGTTTAAAACAAACAAACAAACAAACAAACAAACAAACAAACAAACACAATTTTTAATGTCAAACTGATTCTCTCTATTTTGATTAGAAGCAAATGAAATATTTGCATTATCAGAAATAGAAATAAAAGTGGGAATGGAATAAAATCAATAGGCATTCCTATTATGGGTTTATAGAAAAGAGCTAAAAATTTCAAATGCATTTTATTTTATTCTGTCATCAGTTCCAAATAAGGTATTTAGATTTCATAAACACTGGTTATTTGAATAGAAATTAATATTATTTTTAGAAAACAACTAATTAAAACACACTTTTTCATTAGCTTTCTTTTCATTTTGCATATAAGCATACTATAAGTTAGTTTGAACTATATCTTTTAGTAACTGACATTGATTAGACACCCATTAAACATGACAAAATAAATAGCTTAGTGCATAAGACTCATTAAGTGTAGACTTCCCGCTGTGATCTCCTTTCACCAGTTAAGAAAAGATTATTTAATTTTGAAGCCACGAGCCAAGTTCTTCTTAGTATGACCTTAAATATTATACTTTTCTTGATTATATTTCAGAAAATCTTAATGGATGTCTTCCTTTGGTGCCTAGTATCGCATGGCAGGTTCATTGATGTTAATAGATATGAAGTCTAAAACCTTCTGGTTGGATTAGTTGACCAGGCCTCAAAGTTACTTTAATACCTTTTTTTACTTTTAGAAGTTACCAAGCATCTCATTCAGTTTTTCCAGTTAAGTCAGTAAAAATAAGCTAAGATATATTTTTAATGTATATTTATTTATTTTCAGAGAGAGGGAGAGCACAAGAGCACAGGGAGCAGGGGAGAGGCGGAGAGAGAAGGGAAGAGAATCCCTAACAGACTCTACCCTGTCAGCTCAGAGCCCAACATGGGGCTCGAACCCACCAACTGTGAGATCATGACCTGAGCCAAAATCAAGAGTCAGACACTTAACTGACTGAGACACCCAGATGCCCTTAAACTAAGATAATTTTTTTAAAAGGCTAGGTGGGAAATTTTATTTCTATATATAACCTAGGAAAGGAAATAGTCTTTTTAACATTTTTCACGTTTACTGAGGTGTTACACTCAGTGTTACTTTTCTTGAGTAAATACAATCAGTTCTGACTTATATGTGTTTTTTAATTATTGCCAAATCATAATTGCAGGTAACTGTGAAACATAATTAGTAGTTTAAAAATAAGTTATAAAAAGTTATTAATTACAACCCCAAACTGTAATCTGTTGCATTGAACAATTTATATCAACATTGAAATCTAAGTTTCCTCAATTTGGAAAACATAATCTAGTGAAAAAAACTTGTCATATGCTTTATATTCTCTTAACAAAATATTAATGACTACAGGTAAAAATGAAAAAAAATATTCTTCTTCTTCTTCAAATGCTGTATCAGACATAAATGTCATATTCCAATATTTTGATTTATCATACAAATTACACAATTCAACAGGACAAATACCCATGTAAGAATTTATGAATTTTCTGAATTATATTCATGAATATTTCTAGGGTGGCATATATATCATCTTTATACGACAATCATACTTACAACAAAGTTATATTATGATGATGGTAAATAGTGCATGAATGATTTAAAAACTCACATGAGTGAGGAGACTTCCTGGCTGGCTTCAGATCCCATATCCTGTCTACCTCACCCACACCACTGGTGCTCTTCTTTTTCCAAGTGGCTGTGCACTTGGGTTGTCCTTGCTCCCTCTTTCCTGGGACTCTGATAGGAAACCTGCCAAGAACTTGGAAATTTTAATTCTATCTTAGTTCAACTCCCATCTCTTTCTTCTCCAGCAATGAGTCTACCTTCTAACTGCTCTGGCCAAGATGCTTTCTTCAAGTCTTGCTTTACAGCAGCTGTGTGTGAGACTGGAAATCCTTGAAGTCCTTCCCCCCCGCCCCAAGATTTTATTTAAATTTCATTTATTTAACATAGTGTGTACTATTGGCTTCAGGAGTAGGATTTAGTGATTCATCACTTAGGTATAACACCCAGTACTCATCCTTAACTCAACAAGTGCTCTCCTTAATGCCCATCACCCATTTAGCCCATGACCTCCCAGCAAACATCAATTTATTCTTTGTATTTAAGAGTCTCTAATGCTTTGCCTCTGTCTCTGTTTTTATCTTATTTTACTTGTCCTTCCCTTTCCCTGTGTTCATCTGTTTTGTTTCTTAAATTCCACATATAAGTGGAATCATATGGGATTTATCTTTCTCTGATTTATTTCACTTAGCATAATACACTCTAGTTCTATCCACATTGTTCATTCTTTTTGATGGATGAGTAATATTCTATCGTACTGTCAATGGACATTCGGGTTCTTTCTATAACTTGACTATTGTTGATAGTGCTACTGTCAATATTGGGGTGCATATGCCTCTTCGAATCTGTATTTTTGTATCCTTTGGATAAGTATCTAGTAGTGAAATTGCTGAGTCATAGGGGAGTTCTATTTTTAGTTTTTTGAGGTACCTCCACTCTGTTTTCCAGTGGCTGCACCAGTTTGCATTGCCACCATTAGTGCATGAGGGATCCCCTTTCTCCACATCTTCTCCAATATCTACTGTTGCCTTAATTGTTAATTTTAGCCATTCTGAAAGGTGTGAGATGGTATCTCATTATGGTTTTGATTTGTATTTCCCTGATGTTGACTGATATTGAGCATTTTTTCATGTGTCTTTATGCCATTTGTATGTCTTCTTTGGAGAAATATCTGTTCATGGCTTCTTCCCGTTTCTTCACTGGATTATTTATTTTTTGGGTGTTGCATTTGACAAGTTTATAGATTTTGGATACTAGCCATTTTTCCAATATATCATGTGCAAGTATCTTCTCTCATTCTGTAGGTTGGCTCTTAGTTTTGTTGATTGTTTCCTTTGCTGTGCAGGAGCTTTATATCTTGATGAGGTCCTAATAGTTCATTTTTGCCTTTGTTTCCTTGCTTCCAGAGACATGTCTAGTAAGAAGTTGCTCCAGCTGAGGTAAAACAGGTTGCTTCTTGTATTCTTCTCTAGGATTTTGATGGTTTCCTGTATCTCATTTAGGTATTTAATTTATTTTGAATTTACTTTTGTGTATGGTATATGAAAGTGATCCAGTTCCATTCTTCTTCATGTTGCTGTCTAGTTTTCCCAATGCTATTTGTTGCAGAGACTTTTTTTCCATTGGATATTCTCTTCTGCTTTGTCGAAAATGAGTTGACCATACATTTGTGGGTACATTTCTGGGTTCTGGGTTCTGTTCCAGTGATCCATGTGTCTGTTTTTGTGCCAGTATCATACTGTCTTGATGATTACAGCATTGTAATACAGCTTGAAGTCCGGAGTTGTGATGCCTCCCACATTGCTTTTCTTTTTCAACATTAATTTGGCTATTTGAGGTCTTTTTTGGTTCCATAAAAATTTTAGAATTATTTATTCTAGCTCTGCGAAAAATGCTGGTATTATTTTGATGGGGATTGCACTGAATATGTTGATTGCTTTGGGTAGTATAGACATTTTAACAATATTTGTTCTTCCAATGAGACCAGAACTCCTAACTATTTGGATCTGTCCTGGGGTCCATTTCATCTGTGGTGCATCTCAATATCACCCTTGTCGAAGTTTTCACTGGGAAACACAAATATTTCTCCTGGTTCTCTTCATTACTTCCTGTATTGGTGAGAAAGACACTTACTGCCCCCTTGGATCATCCTGTGACCTTTGTGCCTGCTTTATTCCCCCACTTCCTTCTATTACACACATTGTAGAAATAAATTCCTCTTCATGTCTCTGCTCCACATTCCTAAGAATGGATGTTATAAGATTAATGAGAGGAGAGATTATGACAAATCAAGACAAAGCACTGCATAATGGCAATATAAAAGGATCTATTAGACATACCAGAGAAGTGGTTTTATTTTTAGCTTTTCTGCATAGAAAAAAGAAATGATTGTGGCACATTTAATAATAATATAACCCCCTTGATAAAATAATCCTACCCTAGATCTCACCCATAAGACTCAGGTTGCTTATGGTCTTAATTGCTTTAGTCTGGTTAGACTGGTTTGCCCTCAGATTTGGGGTAAGATCTTTTAGGCCAGAGAATAATCAGAGCAACCAAAAACAGAATTTCTGCTACATGGATCCCAAGGTCCTTTTAGATGTTCAGAAAACTCACTTTCAAAGAAGATTGAGTCATCTCTTTTATTTGACTGTTTCTGTCCAGTTTCAGTTTCAACTCTTTTGTCACAGATGTCACTACAGAGACAGAGAAGTAACGTGACTTAGTGTGAAGGGCAGAACTCTAGAGCAAGACTTGGATTTAAATTGTAGTTCTGACAATTGCTAGCTTAGGACTTACTTGGGTAAGTTGTTTAACCTGATCTCCCTAGGCCTGGATTTATTCATCTTTGAATAGGGTGTATTATCTATGTGTGAGTGATATTGTGGTAAGTATAGAAAGTACCAGCACAACTCCTGGCACATGGAAAGAATTCAATATAGGACAATTTATTGAGCAGCTCAAAATTTATATCTTTAATCTATCCTTCTGTTTGGGTGTGGTCACTGAGGAAATGAGGTCATCTCAATAATACTAATTAAACACAACTTACTAGTTAATATAACACGTTTTATAGAGTGGACATTTCTTAAATATATTTTTGAATAATTGTAAGATAATATTCCTCCAAATTTTGATAACTAAAATACACGGAAAATAATGTTAGACTATGTTAAGGTGGAGACATGCTGTTAGGTGATTGGCCAATAGGACAACAGTTCTAGATAGGAAGCAGAATATTCTGGGTTAAATTTAATAAAATGCAAGCAGTAAGTAGAAGTTTTCTTTTGTTGTGTAGGGAGTTGTAAGTACGTATGTAATAGTATATTGGCTGTACAAGAACAGAAGAAAGGTGGAACTATGTAAAATAAAAATAAATCTTCACTTTGTGACTTTGTGTACCAAGAGGCATCTGGGCTTCAGTGTCCTTGCCTGTAAAATGAGTGTATTTTATTGCATCTTTGTGGTTCTTTCTTTCCCATCTCTAACCAATAGTATCCTAAAGTATATAATCTCTGCAAATAAAATTATTTATGTATACAAAATGTCTTAAAAAGTAGTAGTGGGTGAAACCTATATTGATATCATTTCAGATGTCCTTTAGCCAGACTTACAGATATTAAAGAAAAGTTTTAAAATATCTACAAAGACAACTATAATATGTTAGGTTGCTGCTGTAATTTGTAATGAAGACATGATGGTACCATTAATTTTTAATGTGTTTAACAGTATTAACAGGTTACTGTGCATAATAAAATTTAAATAGAATGAAAAGTGGACCAGGCAGTTTAAAGTATGTTTTATTGATGTTTTTAATATATATCTCTTCTGTAAATAAGATATCACTCTTTGACTCCATCATCCCACTATCTTTTACCCTGAAGTTGCTCAGAATTTCTAAAAGGAAACAGAAGTTGTTGCTGAGCATTTAAAATATTTTTTAATCAAGCTAGTATCATATTATTTATTATGACTTGAATAGAAAAAAATTGCACACTATATTGTTAGAAATGAAATTATCATAGAAATATTTACAACTGGGGCGCCTGGGTGGCGCAGTCGGTTAAGCGTCCGACTTCAGCCAGGTCACGATCTCGCGGTCCGCGAGTTCGAGCCCCGCGTCAGGCTCTGGGTTGATGGCTCAGAGCCTGGAGCCTGTTTCCGGTTCTGTGTCTCCTTCTCTCTCTGCCCCTCCCCCGTTCATGCTGTGTCTCTCTCTGTCCCAAAAATAAATAAACGCTGAAAACAAAAAATTAAAAAAAAAAAAGAAATATTTACAACTATAGTTTGGGGGGGGATACAATAATTTTTATTTTCCACCAGATCTTTATGTAGAGAAAATGAAACAAATCACCAAGGCAACAAATAATTTGCCTGAGAGACCCTGTCTTCATAGACAAAACTGTATCTTCATGCAGGTGTGTAGTTCCATCTGCTCTCATGGTAGAGGCAGCACACCCATACATTCACTTTATTTGTCTAACGAGTATTTATTTATTGAATGCCTAATATGTACCTGACATATTGGAAGGCATAGGCATACGATGCACAATCTGTTGCCATGGAACTTTTAGGCTAATGGTGAAAACAGCTAATTATAGAAATAACAGTAATGTGTGATAAAGGGGTGAATATAGAATGATATGGAAAGGAGCACAGGGAATTCTATAGAACCTGGTGGGCTTAAATGTGTGGTAGGCAAAAGCTTAGTTTCAGGGAAGGGTTTTCTGGGGAAGTGACAATTAAGCTGATATGTACCATGAGGGCACAATGGGGGTGGGAAGGTGTTTTAAGCAAAGTCCTAGATGTGACAGATGATAGATGATAGGTAGATAGATAGATAGATAGATAGGCATAGATAAACAGATAATGAGGAGAAGGGAAGAAAGAGAAGAAAGAGAAGACAGAGAAAAGAGATAATGGTGCATTCAAGAAAAGAAAAGGCAATGTAGTTGGAACATAAGGAGTTCAAAGTGAGTGGCAAGGTACAAAGGGTGCAGAGATAAATAGGGACCCAGTTATGAGTATCAAGAAGTTGAGATGTTGTCTTAAAGGAAATAGGATTTTCCCTTTATCATTAACAATGATCCCAAACCCCAATTTTCTCTGACTTCCCACTCAGTTTGTTTCCCTGACTTGAGCTTTCTCATTCTATTTTCTGCTATATCCCTCTTTACCCATCCTTCTGCCTATTCATAAAAATAGTGGTTTTACCTTTCACTAGCTGGATGACCTTCCCAGAACTGTATTTTTTCTTTTCCATAAGTTGGTACCTGTCGCACAGTCTTGTTTTTAGGATTTAATTAGGTGATAAATATAAAATGCTTAACATACTACCCTGTAGGGGTAGATGTACTGTTTTCTGTTGTTGTTTTTTTTAACTGGAGTCTACAGTCTCCGTATCTTCCTATAGTTCCTTGGTGCTCTTCTCATATTTATCCTGCCAGTAACACTGGTTTTGATACCTGTCATCCCAACCAAGTGTCTGCATGGTGGCAGGACCACTGTACAGAGACTAGAGAGCCACAGAAGCAGGAGACATAATGGACCAGAGAAATCTACTTGGTGGCAGAGAGAGGCAGAAAAACAGCTTAAAGTAGGGAAAATTAAATAAATGTGGCCTTTTTTGTGTAGAAAAGTAGGAAAAATAGGCAATGTGAAGGGATTCCATAACTCTATTAATAACCTGGGATTAACCATTTTAATAACATAAAACATTTTGGCATATTAATTCCACTAATATAATAACCTAATTTTCCTTTATTAAGTATTTCATACAGCAGCCAGAATTATCAATCTAATACCTAAGTTCAATGATGTAACTCTGAAGTGGAAGCCCTGCTATAGCACCCTATTGAACTCAAGTTGAGTAGTTGTCCAAATTCTTACTTTAGTACACAATTCTCTTTTGATCTAGCTCCTGAATTCCTTTCCTGTCTTATTTTCCATCACTCTGCCTTGTGTTTTATATTCCAAGAATCTTAAAAATTCATGAACCAGACCATTCTTATGTCTATGCTACATTTTATGGCCTTCTTTAAACTAATTGGCATACTGGCCTTGGTGGCTCCCCTCTATTCTTTGAAAGTATCAATCATGTTCTTGCTATGGAGACTACCATTTACTACTCCTCTCTCTAGATGGTTCTGTCCACCTATCTAAATCCTACCTGTATTCCAGGTCTGACTGTACATGCCACTCACTTTCCTAAAATCCCCAGTTAGATTATATACTCCTGGTGTTATCTTATATTATCCTATATTTCCGCCTGTCATGGTTCATAATTATGCACTGATTTATATGATTGTTTTCTCAGTGTCTCTCTCTTGACTAGACAGAGCTCCACAAGGAAAGAGACTACGTCTATTTTTCTCATTTTTGTATACATAATGTCTGGGACATTTCCTAGCACATTGAAGGAACTTGATGAATTTAATTAACTCATTCACTTTTCAGATCAACCCCATGAAGTAAAATCCTCCATATCTTAAAGATGAGGCATACTTACACAGCTGAGCAGCTTCATAGTGGGGATTCAAGTCCAGGTATTTTTTGACTTTAATATCTATACTTCTATCCACTATCATTACCCCCTTGTTGAATCATTTCAAGGTTATTATTTAGTCAAAACATACTCTTGATACTATATTTTGGATTTTGTTCATTTTCTACCTAAAACACCTAATTAAATAAAAATAATACACTCACTTAATGGTTAGTTTAAAATTACTCAGAATTAGATATAGATTTGCTGTGTTTTGGACACATATCCATAGCCTGTGAAAGTAAACTTGTAGAATGAGAAAAAAAAACTTTATGAATCATGCCATCCATTTATTAATATGTCTGTAGTAAATGATCTTTTCTGCCAAACTTAATTACCAAGGTATTATTCACAACATTAGTCCTTTTTTTTTTTTTTTTTTTAACACTTTGAGGAAAAGCCACATGTGCTGTGAAGAGCTAGGAGTCTGAGAGGATTGTCCTTGGAAGACCTTTAGGTAAGGTCTTTAGACAAATGTGGGTTTGCAAAGCAAACAAGTACAAATAAAATTTTACAAATCAAATAATATTTAAACACATTCATTGTGCTCAAAACTGAAATAAATCACATAACTCTCTTTATAAATTAGAAAAGAATATATCATAGGGCGACTTCATGGCTCAGCTGGTTAAGCATATGACTTGATCTCGGCTCAGGTTATGATCTTATAGTCCTTGAGATCATGCCCCGTGTTGGGCTCTGTAGTGACTGACAGTGCAGAGCCTGCTTGGGATTCTCTCTCTCCTATCCATCTACCCCTCCCCTAGTCTGTCTCTCTTTCAAAATAAATAAATAAACATTAAAAAAAATTGAATAAAAAAAGAATACATCACTTCTCTTTATTATGTACCCATTATTTCATCCGCATATTTGTAGATAAGATTTTTCTTTTTTTTAAATGTTTATTTATTTTTGAGAGAGAGAGTGAGAGAGAAGGGGAGAGACTGAGAGAGAGGGAGAGAGAGACAATCCCAAGCAGGCTCAATGCCATCAGCATGGAGCCCGATGTGATGAGAGGCTTGATTTCATGGTTGGTTTGTGAAATCATGACCCCAGCTGAAATCATGACCCCAGCTGAAATCAAGTCAGATGCTTAATCAACTAAGCCAACTAGGCACCCCTGTAGATAAGATTTTCTTAAAGGAAATTACCCATGATTATAATTGCTTGAGAAACCCATCTCACTGCCTATGTATGTTTCACCAAGGGCAATATGGAAGTGTGCATTGAATCAAGGTTCAGGAAGTAAAGTTATAGACTTGGGTTTGCATTTATTATATTAGTAATCTTAGTAATTTTAGTCAATTCAGTTTACCTTTCCTGAGGCTTTTTTCTCAAGTTGGAAATGGCGATAATGATACTGGTTTATCAATAGTTCTTTCACAGGATTATTGTGCAGATTCAAATGAGTTAATTTATTTGAAAAATATAAAATACTATATACATGGAAAGAGTGGCTATAATTATTGAGAGGAGGAAATCCTGAGTAAGCTGGGATCTTTTATTACCCATAACATTATTGTAGGGTGGAGAAAATGAGAGTTGTATTCATATATGTATTAGAACTAATTTTATGCTA
Organism: Prionailurus viverrinus; assembly: GCF_022837055.1. Taxonomy (NCBI): domain Eukaryota; kingdom Metazoa; phylum Chordata; class Mammalia; order Carnivora; family Felidae; genus Prionailurus; species Prionailurus viverrinus. Next base: position 47,662,711 of record NC_062570.1, read on the forward strand.
ATTACAGTGACCCAGGCAAATTGGCCAGATATGTCTGAGGTCTCTCAGAGAACTAAGTATTGGGCAGTTCGACAGCAGTTGGCATCCACCGCTGAATCACTCAGAGGGACAGCATAGCATAGTGAAAGCACAGCCTTTGGAGTCAGACAGATTCTTGCTCTATCCGTCAGTCATTCTGTTGTCAGGAATAAATTACTTAATTTACCTAAACCTCAGTTTCTGTATTTATAAAATGAAGTGATAATAAGCACTTCATAGGGTTGTTGTGAGGATGAAATGCAATATTCATTGCCTCCACAAATATTTACTGAGTGCATACTGTGTGTCAGGTAGTATTGTAAGCAGTAGAGATATAATAGTGAATAAATTTAACAAATGTCCCTGCCCTCAAAGAACTTACATTATAGACCTAGGAGATTTGCCATTAATAGGCACACAAATAATAAACATAATTATAGATAGTGATAAATGCTATAATTAAAAAAGCAGAGAAACGGAATATAGAAAATTGGATGAGTGTAAAAAGGGACAATAACTACTCTAGATAGGGGTGGACAGGCATGTCCTCTCTGAAAAAATTTCTGGGAACTTGAAATGACTAGCTTTGTGCAGATCCTGGGACAAAAGCATTCTAGGGAACAACTAGTACAAATATACACATAAGGCTTGGTATAGCGACTGTACATAACATCTAGTCGCTAAATAGCTATAGATGTTTTTATTCCTTCTCATCATCCTCTTCCTTTTCCTCCTTTTTGAGGAATTTGATTTTTTTTTTAAATTTTTTTTCAACATTTATTTATTTTTCGGACAGAGAGAGACAGAGCATGAATGGCGGAGGGGCAGAGAGAGAGGGAGACACAGAATTGGAAACAGGCTCCAGGCTCTGAGCCATCAGCCCAGAGCCTGACGCGGGGCTCGAACTCACGGACCGCGAGATCGTGACCTGGCTGAAGTCGGACGCTTAACCAACTGCGCCACCCAGGCGCCCCTAGGAATTTGATATTTAAGGATAAAGTTAATAGTAAGATCAGTAATTCAATTACCCAGTTATTATTCCAGTGGTAAATTTCTATCATGTAGTCATGGTGATGGAATTTCTTCTGACTTCAGTGAATATTTCCCAGGTTTATAGGCATTTATTTGTGAGAGAAAGAGACCAAATGTTTTAACCTTTTCTTCCAGCGTGCATTCAAAATTAGTACCACATTTAAAATCCTTTGAAAATAGCCCTCTCTCCAAATTCCTCTATTCTAAACACCTACCCACACATGCCCATTTCTTGGTTTATAAGTGTATAATTCAGTTCTTGAACTAACTTTTCAGGGGATAGCAGGTTTTGTGAAAAATTGGTTTGACAGCAAATGAAAAAAAATTCTTTGGAATTTAGAATTGTATTTACGTATTAAGTTAACTTAAGTCAGAAGTTCCAGGAAAAGTTCCATTCTCTGGAGCCCTCTGAACATAAATCACTCTCCTACTCTGTTCTCTGCTCAATGGATAGTATGCCACTGTCTCAATTGTTATCAACAGTGGGATTTGATCTTGACTCTTATTTTTCCCTAAATCCCAATGTGTCCTAATTCCTATTCATTCTCCTTGCCTTGCCCATCCTCCTACCCTTTATACATTTCCACATTGCCGAGACCTTCGTTAGTCCTCGTATGTTTATACATGTGTATGTATATGTTGTGTGTATAATTTGTATTTATGTTTCAATTCTGGTTAAAACCCCTTAGGGGTTTCCTGTTCATTACTGTTCCATTATTAAGCATGTGACCTGTTGATCAGGGACAATGTCATCCCTTCAGAGCTTGTTAGATATACAGAATTTCAAGCCCCATGTGAGAACTACTGAGTCAGAACCTTCATTTTAGCAAGATCTCTAGCTGATTTTGCACACTAAAGTTTGATGAACACTGACCTGCAGGATAAGTTTGCATAGCCTCTGTGTTATATACATGGCCTCGTGTTTGGGCCCTTGCCTAACTTTCATATCTCAGATTCCATCATCCTTCATGCCTTAATTTGAACTACAGTCACTTACATTTGTTTCCCCAAATAATCTGAGTTCCTTTCTCCCATTTTTACCTGATTTCTTTATGCCTAGAATGCCTCTCAACTTTCTACCCTTACCTAATAAGCTTCTACTTGACCTCTAAGACTCATTTAAATGCAGATTCCTACATAAGCACTACGTAAGTAACTGCCTTACCAGACTTAGCCTGTGACTCTCCATGTATCTGTGTAATAGCCATTATGGTGCTAATAGGTATACCATTAAGTGTTGACTTATTCTTTCATCTAACAGACATTTGATAGATATTGCATTGTTGAATATGTGTTTAAGAACGAAAGGATGAAATGCTTCCTTCATGCAACTTATACACACACACTTATGCACCTGTATGTGTGTGTGTATATATATATGTGTCTATATATATATGTATATATATATACACACATATATATGCATATATATATACACACACACACATATGTATGTGCACATATGCACAGGTATATGTAATGTGTACTTTGATGGATAGACTATTCAGTTGACAGGCAATTGGTGAACTTAATCTGTGAATGGTTGCTGGCCTGAAATGACACTTTAATTTTTTTTTTAACCTTTATTTATTTTTGAGACAGAGAGAGACAGAGCATGAATGGGGGAGGGTCAGAGAGAGAGGGAGACACAGAATCCGAAACAGGCTCCAGGCTCTGGGCCATCAGCACAGAGCCCGACGCGGGGCTTGAACCCACGAACCGCAAGATCATGACCTGAGCCGAAGTCGGACGCTTAACCGACTGAGCCACCCAGGCGCCCCTGAAATGACACTTTAAATATCATTTTAATGTAAGAGAAAAGGACTAAAGGAGATAAAAGTCCTCACACACACGGAGAAAAATGGCAACTGGATCATATCTATGATAAACCAGCTCTAAAGATCATCATGTAAACTTCTAAAATTCAAGCATAAAAATACTTATAAGTCAATGGCACTTTTTATTAAATAAGAGCTAAAGCAGTCAGATTGGTAAAATAATGCCAACTCATGTCCATTAATTTCACGGAGATTTTATATAATATGATACTTAATCTTGTTTTGGAGAAAATTAGTTGACTTTACAACATGTATATAATATATTTAACATACATATATTATAAAGGTATAGAATTTTTTTATAGAGTATATTTTTTACTATAAAAACATTAATAGAAAGCTATACAATAGAAAATTTTAAAAATGACTTTAGTGTCCTAAATTATTAGGTCATGAATGAATTGAAGAATTAAAGAATTGAAAGAGATTTTTAAAAAATTTTTTCCCCAAAACAGGATGAATTATGTTGCAATCAGCTTTCAAGTACAAACTTGTCTAGGAAAGGAATGTGAATTCATAGCAATTCTATCTGCTTTTGGTTTTGTTTTTTTTTTACATTGCTTTACATTTTGAGAACAAAGTATATCAGTACCATTGACTGGTGTTACCCCAAATAACCTCCACAAGGAAAAAAACCTGTACTAATGATTATTACATGGAATTTGTCCAACTAACCACAGATAACACGGCATTATGGAAAAGGGGTCCCAAATGGATGTTATGGTATTCTGTAGTTGAGATCTGATTTAAAAATTTTAAGCCCTTCAAATATTTCCTTAAAATTATTCTGAGACCCTTAGACAGAATGCCTCAAAATAATCCAATGTATCACTTTTAAAAGTAACATTATAGTCAGTAATATTCTCCCTGAAGACCACTTACTCACATTTCCAAAAAAAAAAAAAAAAAGAAAAAGGGATATCCGAAAGTCAAATTTTAAGGTATGAATCATACCATTTATTATCTCCACCAGTAGGAATTTTGGTTGCTGCATAAAACATAGTTCAAAAAGTGTTAATTTAAAAAAAAGTACTCTTCCTGTATTTTATGTTTTTACAAAGAGGTATATAATTTATCATGTTGTATTTATGATATCACACAATAACAAAAATTATTTCTTTTCAAATACAGTCCTAATTAGAAAAGGTGAAAAGGGGTTCTAAGTATCTTGCTGAAAATCATTTGCTAACAACACCATAAATAAAACCATGTATTTTTAGCAAAACTAATCCTTCTTCCCAGTCTTTGTTACAAATCTCCTATGATTTCAAACTACAGTTCTTTCTTGCTAGTCCTTTAAAATAAAACTGTCCTGAAGTAATACACATGTAATTTAGTCAGCAATCTGAAGTTCTATTTAAATCGAGGACAGGTCTAATTGCTAGTTCTTCCTGGCTGACTGCTTGATGTTGGCTGTGGCACCTGATCTACAAAAGCCTGCACTTTCTTGATTAACATTTGTCCAAAAACATATATTCATAGGTGTCAGGAAGACAAGGCACATACAAAAATAATATCAACTGATCCTCTTTCTTTTGTATTAAGTTTTGCCAGAATTTTAATTATCTGAGAAACATCTCTATAAGAGAGCACTGTATTCCTTTAAACTGATGACATTCCATGTGTATTTTTCAGAAAACACTGTCCAATGTATATGCATTTTTTGAAACTCAAGAAGATTATAAGAACAAATTGATATGAATTGCATATTTAATAGGTTGTAATTATGTCTTATCAAAAGCTCAACTTTTTTAATCCTTTATTCTTTGGAAATATGGTAATTGTCCCCTTTCCCATGTAGTTAATTATAAATTTCAGGAAGAATTAAGTAGGATAAAACCCTTTACTTTTTTTTTCTTTGTCTCTATGGTAGCAGTGAGAATAGAAATGAATTGCTTTGATCTTGTTTCTGAATGGCATTTCTTTCCTCAAGGTATGGACCTTATTTTGTGGACCTGAAATTTTAGATATATTTTATTAAGTGTTAATTCAAGGGAGGCATTTTTTACAGATGAACCTAAAAATGTGTCAGAAAGAAAAATGCAGTTTATTTTAGAAATCACAAGCTTTGTTTCCATAAGAGTTTGTAGTTTAAAATAGATAAGATCTGTCAATGAAGAATATTCTTTGACTATAGTAGTGCATAACATCCAAAGTTTGTTTCTTGCAAGGAGGAAGATATGATTGTAGTCCTTTCTTCTTGTCTTCTTGTGTCAATAGGATGTAGAGACAATGTGTAAATATTAATGATATTCAAAGTATTTTGCAAGACTATGGTTTTAATCTTATATTTAGAGGCTTAAATTATTCTATCATATCTAACTCTGCACAGCAATAATTCAACTTCCAAAGACTTCTAGAGCTTCAGGGAATATTGGGACATGCTTCCACAAAGTGCTAAAATACGATAATACACTTTTTAGAATTGTTTCTTGAACAATGATTTCAAGTATGTGATCCCAGACTGCAGAGTCAATTTCTGACTCCCAAATTTAGTCATTTAAAATTACACTATTTCAGATATTCAACTTAGATTTAAAATTTACATTTAAAATTCCTGATGTTTGCTAAGTACTTGCTTATATTTTTTCTCATTTAATTTTCATAATGATTGTGTGAGGTAAATATTATTATTTTATACTCAGAGGTGAGAAAATAGACTTAGAGGAGCTAATTAATCCCTGATTGGTAAGATAAATATATGTGTGTGTGTATATATATATATATATATATATATATATGTAAAGTTTAGTTATTTTGAGAGAGAGAGAGAGTGAGTGGAAGCATGAGTGGGGGAGGGGCAGAGAGAGAGCCAGAAAGAATCCCCAGCAGGCTTCAGGCTTACTGCAGAGCCCAACAACGGGGCTTGAACTCAAGAACCATGAGATCATGACCTGAGCTGAAATCAAGAGTTGGACTTTTAACTGACAGAGCCACCCAGATGCCCCAATAAGATAAATATTAATATTTACACAATATAAATATATTTATCTTAAAACTGTTAGAATATGTACTAGAACCCTGGCCTAAATCTTATATAATCCTTATAATAATCCTTTAAACTGGGGATTTTTCTCTCCAATTTACAGATGAGGAAACCAAAACTCACAGAGACTAAGAAACAGATCTAAAGTTTCAGATCCAGAAAGTGAAAACTGGCATTCTAACCCAGGTCAAGAGGATTCTTAACATCCTAACAGTATTAAATACCTTTCTCTATAGCCTTTGACGGTTAATGTGATAACAGAATGGACTAACAACACATCTCAAATGCCTGGCATCTAATAAGTGCTCAATAAATATTATTTTATTATACATCTAGAAAATACCTTCTGAATCTAAGTCCTTGGGCCCTAGATTGATACCATGCAATGTCAAGTTACAAAAGTCAGCATGTATAATAAATCTTTAAATGTCACCAGCCTGAGAATTCAGAGCCTATCTCACTCATCAGAGTTGATTTATCCAGGTAGCCAGCTGGCTAAAATATTATTTTAGCATAGAGGGTTTAATCCTTTTAGCCACAGATTGCACCTTTGTTAACCTGGGCAAATGCCTGACTGGAGTCACAAGGGATTTTGGAAAGCATGAACGTGACTCAGCACTGCTATCACACACTGAAAAACCATTATGCTCAGCATCCTATAAAGAATGGGTCAGCAGCATTTTCATTTACAGAAGAGGCAAATGCATGACTCCTCAGCATGGCTTCAGTCTTAGTAAGGATTTCCTCAGAAACAAATTAGGCCACCTTATTTTAAATATCTTTGAAACCTGAGAAAATAAAAGAAAGCAAGTAGAAAGACAAGCCCAGAAAGGGATGAAGTCATTGTAATGAAGAATTATCAGGAATTATGTACAAAATGGAACAAAAAGGTTAACAGTAAACTTGAATATGTTTTGTATCTATAAGTGATACATTGAACAAACAGGGTTCATGGGATATAATGATAGAAGCCACGTAATGGGTCCCCGTTTTTTGCCTAATATTTCTTAGTGTCAGTAATCTCTACCCTGTTGTCTAGATGAAAACTTGGGTAGTCCCATGACTTTTTATGAATATCCAGTTATTTGCAAGGAACTAAAAGTCATGCAATCACTTAAAATAACAAATACAGTTTCAATTTAGTAATTTAAATTGTCCAGGTCCAAACATTAATTGTAACTGTGAACACTCTTCCAGATGAAAGTTTTCTCTTCCCTACTATATAGTATAGTATAGTATAGTGAGATATATATATATCCTTTCAGATAAGAAAGGATCCTGTAGCCTTTTCTATTCTTCTTCTCCATTTGCTAGTTGGTAATTCATCCTTCCAGGTTTGGAACATGAGAGAGAAGTAAAAATAAGAAAGCAGAAAGTTCTTATTGGACTGAGATTATTAAACGTTTTGCTCTCTGAAACGGACATGTAGTAATAAAGATAATAATAACAAATACAAAGAAAATAGCTGACATTTTCATAGTTCTGATTACGTATAGAAATAGTTCTAAGTTCTTGTATTAATTCCTTTAATCTTCATAACTGAAGCAAAGGGAGGCTAAGCAATTTGCCCAGTGTCACCTTGCCAGGAAAATGTTGTTCTGGGATTTTAACCCAGGCAGTCTAGCTCTAGATCCTATCTTTCATGAGCACTGTTGTGGGTCGTGGGGATTTTTCCCTTCTGGGTCTCTTTGACTAAATCTTCTGTAATGTGGATGATGTATTTCTTTAGCCCCAGGTTTTTCAGCAGTGCACCCACACAAAGGGTTGTCTTGGCAGGCATCATAATGGCTCCAGGATGGCTTTTTTTTTTTTTTTTTTTTTTTGCCTTGACAAACTCTGGAAGTGCAGGCTGGCCCAAATGAAGCCACTTCTCCTGAGGCGATAACCAATTTGCCATGTTCTCTTGCTCATTAAATTTTTCAGGTGGGAGTCATATCCAAGTATAACCTCCCAAATTCCAGGAGGTTGTATCAACTCTAGGTATAGGCCCACTGAAGCCTCATTTACTAATTTAAGTGAAAATGAGATCCCCTACCCCAGCCCTCCTGCAAATAAATCCCTTTAGAAACCTCTGAACACATAACCCTTCCATAACCTCATCATAGATAAGGGTTCAGAGACTTGAAAGTAGTTCTTGGTAATTTCCTTTGAAACTAAAGCACCTCCTTTGGAATCTCAGTTTTATCATATCTTGAGGTCTTAGACAAGACTACCAATATAACATTGTGTATCTATAGTGTACTTTTCTGCCTGGGAAAATGTGATTTTCTCCTTTTCTTTAACAACTTACTCTAAAATTGCACATCTTTATGGCAAATAAGGAAAAGAATTGGATAAAAACATTTATTTGCTCAAGTAAATTATTTATACATATATGTGTGTATATATATATATATATATATATATATATATACATTATATGTCTATGTATATACATTATATATATAAGTCGAATCATACACACACACACACACACACACACACACACACACACATACTATTTGGAGGCATCCTGGGAGTTTTGTGGGGTGTTTTTTCAACTCTTTTTGAAAATTCCCTTAACTCTTGGTGTACTGGAGCATATATTGAATTACAAGTCAGAAAATGTCTTTTCTATCAATTTTGTAAATAATTTGTTTATAATAATTAATACTTTAAATAGAATTACTCATCACATTTATAAAGTACCTTACAGTTCATTTGCACGAAAATTATTACATGTCATTATAGTTCTGCCATGCAAAAAGCCACTCAGTTTTGCCCTTTGGGCATCATGTTTCCATGTCTGTTTCCTTTTCCATCAAGCACCTGAGAGTTTTAAAAAAGATGAAAGACACCTCGAGTACTTTTCCAAATACTCTACTCGGGAAATCCTCCTGTGTTTTATATAGGATCAGGACTGGATCCATCTAGGTCTGTCCACTCCTTCATGGAACTTATTTGTCCCACACCCTGTTGTCCATGCACTCACTGTTAACTAGAGATAAATGAGGGGAAAGGCAGAAGTCAGCTGTCTGTGTAGCATAGAATAGTTCTTTCTCTTCAATCCTATGTTTCTGAGGCCAAGAGTTAAGGGGCTTCCTGACCAAGTCCTAGAATACCTTGATTCAACACTATCAGATGATACGTGGTGCACTTTATCTCAAAGGCCATCTACTCATTCTTTCCCCCTCCTAAAAGCTTTATTTGAAAACTGAAGTGTCTCTTCTTTTTTCCTTTTTTTTCAACTTTTTTTTTAAATTTATTTTTGGGACAGAGAGAGACAGAGCATGAACGGGGGCGGGGCAGAGAGAGAGGGAGACACAGAATCGGAAACAGGCTCCAGGCTCTGAGCCATCAGCCCAGAGCCCGACGCCGGGGCTGAAGTGTCTCTTCTATAAAGGTCTTCCTTATTTACCCAGTCAGAGTTCAGTACTCTTCCCTTTATCCTGAATTTCTCTGCACAGTTTTTCATAACCCTTTCTCATCCATTATTCCTGCCCCCCAAATGGGTGAGATTGATCTTTTTGATTGGCCCATGTCATGTTTTAGTTGTGTCATATAAATATTTCTTCATAATTGCATGCTTATGAGGTCATTTTTTCCCTTAGACTCAGAACATTTTTTAGACAGAGACTGAGTCTTGGTGTATCCTTACTCCTAATACAGTAGCTGACACATAATAATTTCTCATTGAATATTGAGCAACTAAATGAATGAATGAGTGATCCTAATATTTAACCCTGTTTTATTTTTAAAACATGTTTATATTTAATTTTTTAATTTTTATTTTTTAGAGAGAGAGAGAACATGAGTGAGAGAGAGGGGCATAAAGAGAGAGAGAGAGAGAGAGAGAGAGAGAGAGAAAGAGAGAAAGAATGAACGCATCTCAAGCAGGTGGCACTACCCTTAGCAAAGAGCCCAACTCGAGGTTTGATCCCAGGATCCTGGGATCATGACCTGAGCCAAAATCAAGAGTCAGATGCTCAACTGACAGAGCCATCCAGGCACCCCAACCCTGTTTTACATGTAACATGCTGTATTATATCTCCTAAAAGGTTGGGATCTCTTTGGAGAAAGAATATTTAAATTTTGAAATTTCTAAATTTTATGTCTCTCTATATAGCTAGCATGTTGTCTTCCATGCAATAGATATTTGGTAAATGAATGGTTGGATAAATTAATGAATGAATATTGTACAGTAACTTATGAGACACTTCTCAATCCAGAAAAAAGCCCTATGATTGCAAGAATCATTTCACTGTGACTATAACAATAAAACCTTTCAGCTTGTTCTCTGCTTTCAGAAGAACATGCTGTTTTGAATGAAGCATTTAGGTCAAATTTTTATTTGGATGAATCAGTTCTTGCCCTGCCACACACAAACTTGTTCGGAGGATTAAATGACTAAAATATCTATATAGGTACTTTGTATACTCCAAAGCACTCTAACAGACATATGCAAGCCCCTGATATTCAGAAAAATCCTCACTCTTTCAGAGGATGGGATGCATTGGGTAGAAAATGTTTAGAGTTTTCTTTGTCAAGTGTATGTCACTATTCAAATTCTCTGTAGTTATATATTTATATAATCAATCTGAGCAGTAATTGTCCAGTGTACTTGGCTCATTTGTCCCGGATATTCCAGATTGAAATATGTCAAGATATTATAGTCTGGAAAAGACAACCAAGGAAGATGAGAGCCTTGAAAACATCAACCTGTCTAAACAGCACAGTGTTTTTAAAAGACCAAAACCCACTGCTAGTTTTGTCTCTTTAGAGAACATGTTTTCCAGGGTTAGCATTGCAGATCCTAGAATCCTGATCAAATCATATATCAGTGATCTGTGGGTAGGTATGAATATCCAGGGTAGATGGATAGAAGAGCAGGATAAATGAAACCTCTGTCCTTAAGATAATTTGTCACCAACTTTCTTCTTAAAATCTTGCTTGGAGAGCTGGGCTGGCCCCTTGGGGAATTCTAACATTCCCTCTGGATTTTTGCCTTCTTAAGAATTAACTTAAAGGTTGGGGCACCCTGGTGGCTCAGTTCATTGGATGTCCGACTTTGGCTTAGGTCATGATCTCAGAGTTTGTGAGTTTGAGCCCTGCCTCTGGCTCTGAGCCTGGAGCCTGCTTTGGATTCTGTGTCTCCCTCTCTTTCTGCCCCTCTCTGGCTTGCACTCTCTTTCTCTCAAAAATACATAAACATTAAAAAAAAAGAATTAACATAAAGGTAGGTTTGAGGGTGTCCTTTCCCTTAGTATTTGTTATGTTTCTAGATGACCTGTAAGGGGTGGGGATCTGTCAAGTAGGTGGTACCCCCAAGCTCTTCTGACCACTGTGCCCACATTAAATGTTAGCAACAATATTGAACAAGGAGAATACAAACTTGAAAGGAAAAAAAATTCAACCCTTTACTTCAACTACTGTGGAAGTTCCGTTGACCCTTGTTAGGTCTTGTCTTCTTTAAAAGTTGATGGAAGGACTAGAGTGTATTATGCTAAGTGAAATTAGTCAGAGAAAGATAAATATCATATGACTTCACTCATATGAGAACTTTAAGAAACAGAAAAGATGAACACAAGGGAAGGAAGCATAAGTAATATAAAAACAGGGAGGGGGGACAAAACATAGGAGACTCTTAAATATGGAGAACAAACAGAGGGTTACTGGAGGGGTTGTGGGAGGGGGGATGGGCTAAATGGGTAAGGGGCATTAAGGAATCTACTCCTGAAATCATTGTTGCATTATATGCTATCTAATTTAGATGTAAGTTAAAAAAAAAGTAGATGGAAGGAAGGTTTAGGAAATACCTAAGGTTAGGCCTTTCAATAAACAAACTTGAGTTGAAAGCTCTTGTGAGGCCATCTCTACTGACTGTTCTCAACCTTTGTTATATCTCAAACTCACAGAAGAATAATTATATCTTATGGTAAACGGTAGATCAGAACGATAGGGGTTTTCAACTGGAGGGTGCACCCCTTTGGAATAGGGAACATATTAAAATCTTGGAAAGAATGTGAAGTTTGGAAAAGATCCATGGGTAAATGACACTTCTCTCCACACTGAATTTGATCTAATGAAATCTTCTTATTTTATACATAAGAACAGCGAGATTTAAAGTTTTAAAGTAACTTTCCCCAGGTTTCACAGATGGATTAATGGGAACCCTATTTAAATCCAAGATTCTGACATATTCTGATTTAATTTTTTTCTGGTCACACACTATGCATAATAATTTATGTCCGTGTGGCCTCTGTCTTCAGTAGGCCTTTTCATGTGTCTGCCCCTGTATAATTATACTGTTAATCTGCTCCATTAAAGTACTAATGGTGGGGAGCCTCGGTGGCTCAGTTGGTTAAATGTCCAACTTCAGCTTAGGTCGTGATCTCAAGGTTCATGAGTTTGAGCCCCACATCGGGCTCTGTGCTGACAGCTCAGAGCCTGGAGCCTGCTTCGGATTCTGTGTCTTCCTCTCTCTCTGCCCCTTGCCCATTCATGCTCTGTCTCTGTCTCTCTGTCTCAAAAATAAATAAACATTAAAAAAAAAAAAAACACTGATGGGAAGGCCTTAGGATCCAAAGCGCATGTAGTAATGGAGTCAGGGAGACACAGATTTCCATCTTTATGCTGTGCATCCATAAAAGCTCAAACCCTCTTTATTTATGCCCACATCACACTTTATGAGTACTTATATTCCCCCACCCAGGCATAGCTCAATTATTATTGCCTCTTTGCCATGTGCTCCTTACAGATAAACATTATCTAGGTACAAAACAAGCTTATTACTACTACTAATGATAACTATTATAAATTATTATAAAAGAGATATTCCTCACCATTAATATTGTTTGTAATTAATTCTCATAATTATAAATAATAATAATTAGCATTTTAAATAGCATTTTAGAATTTCAAAAAGCTTAACCTCATATGTAGATAAATTATATTTATTTATCTGGCTTAAGCTATCAGAAAAGGAAAATAAAATTTCCCTGTTACTTTATGTGTTCTTGCAAATTGTGGCAATGGTGTGAGGTGAATCTATATCTATCGTCTAATAATATTTTTATGAACAAGGCAAGATACTAACACTGTTTTACATATGTGACTACCAAGACTCAGCACATCTCTTGGCAGCAAGTGCATGGTTGAGCTTAGCTTCAAACTGTGGTCATCTGACACTAGTCAAGTTTACTTTATGTACCCTGTTGATACTATATGTCATATTTTGATTTAAATAAGAAAACTGAGCATGGATATTGATGATCTAAGTGTATTTTTGTGGTGGCTTTATCAATAATCACTCAAACAGCACTTCAGAGTTTAGTGATGCCTTAAAAATAGATCACCTCAATAAAGGTTGTTCTAAAAAGCTTACAAATCACAAAAAAAATAATTTTTAGCACAAGTGTTGAATTTAATATTTTATTCCAGTTAAATAAGACATATTAGGATCATTGATAATGTGGAATTGCATTAGCTGATGACATGTCTTAAGCCCCATTAATTGGATAGAAATTGAAAAATACAAGAGACATCTTCTCATAGAGGGTGGATACATGTGCACAAGAGTCAGTCAGATTCTTGATGTAATCTGAGCTATGCTGCTTTCTGCTAGGGTAGCTTTTAGGCAAGTTGCTTACTGTCTCTGAGCCTCAGTTTACTCCCCTGTAGAATGGGAATACTAACACTTCTATCCATATTTGTTGTGATGACTAGTGATAATACAATGGGTCTAGAACAATCTTTAGCATATTTACTAGCTCAATAAATCAGAGCTATATTTTTTATGATTATTGCTAGCATTATTATTAGTATGTTTATATTATAATGGAGTGTAGAATAAAGTAAATAAAAGGTAAGCGATGTTTTATTTGAATCACCCCCTTCCCTTTTTTAACACTTATGAGTTCTCATTATTATAGGGATGAAGCAGTGTTGTTACTTAAAGGGAAGAGCTTCATTCTTTCTACAAAGCCAATTAGAAATGAATTTATAGGAGTTACAACAAAAGAATAGGTCAGCTAGAGATAAATTTCTTATATAAAAAGAAATGCCTGGCAAATGCCTTACAATGTCAAATCTCTGTGTTCCTTGTTTCATTTCTTTGCATCTCATTTTCTGATGTGACAAGAAAGACCTCTAAGATCTGTTCTACGTAGCTCTACATCCTGGGGTTCTATGAAATGCCCCAGGGAGAATCAACACCACTAGCTCACAGTCTGGAAGGGAAGACAAGTAAATGAGTCTATCTGTACCTTAATGGATGTGATCTTGAATGGGTACAGCAAGTATCATTGTTGTCTGAGAGCCTAGAAGAGAGGAGACAAGTTTTACTTCTGAGTTCTCACATGGTTCCCACTGGGGCCTGTAAGGCCAGCTGCTGAAGAAGCCTGGTGCCAAAAACCCAGTCCGTAGAGTAATATGAACAACAGCAAAACATAATTTCTTATGCCTTGATAAGAGGAGAAATTACATACCTAGTTTTCTGCAGCACTGCACCAAAAAATCATCCTCAAAAGCTTCTCCTATACTTGTAAATAAGGTAATAAACACCGTGATGATAAACATTTCAGCTTGTATATATTTCTGCACATAATATATAAAACATAACATCAATTTTACTTATTTCCAGCAAAACCAAGGCAAATGCCCAGCCCAGAACTGTTCAGTGGAAGCCCCTGCTTGGATGCCTGTCCACCACTGTACTGTAAGTTTGATTATTTCAAAATTGGCTAAAGAACTATTTTTATATTTTGGAACAACTTTAGTGGAATGGGCTAGAATCCTTTCTGAAATTCTAGAAAGGAGAATGTACTTTCAGAAAGCTCTGTATTATAATAAATACCTGTGATTAGGGATTTATGCATTTTTTGGAGTCAGGATAATTTGCAAAAGATTTATTTAAATGGGTTATTGATGATTTAGATTTGGATAGTCATTAAAATGAATATATTTGCACATGTGTTTTTTTTTCAGTAGCTGCATATTCAGCAATACTTGATTTTAGATGCTTTAGAGAAGGATGCTTTCTCTTCTGTCATTGTTGTGTTGACTGTTTAATAGTGATGAGTACACAGATTTCCAATTTTCAAGTCTTTCTGGTATAATAATAGTCTCTGCATTTGTGTGAAATCTTCCATCAGAGAATTTTCAAGTGCCTTAGAAACAAACAGGTACTATGTCATTATCCCTGTGTTACCAATGGGAGATTTAAACGCAAAGGGAGTAAGAATAGTGCATCAATTCTAAAGCTGTGAATAGTCCCAGACACCCTAACTCTCCTTTCATGAACTCATTCTACTACACTGTGATACAAAGTAAGTGAAGAAAGTGGCTGATCTGGATGATACTCTCCAAATGTGCATTGCCTGATAGATAGGATAGTAGTTCCTTTGGGAAATGTGTGTGCTGTAACTGACAGTTTGCCTATCATAAAATAATTTGTGTGTGATGGGGACAAGGAGCTTGAAAATTATTTTTTTGGTCATTCCCCTCATTGGATCTACCTTGCAAGCAACGTAACGTGATATGTGGAACTTCTTAAATGTCCTCATCTATTGTTGAGGTACCAGCTCCTGAAAGGTGCAGCTGGCTATCATAGCATGACTTATGCCTGCCTTCTAAGGCAGTAGGCCTGCAGGAGCCTACTTTTCATTCAGATTTGTAAGAGCATGAAGACTCTTTCCTTGTTTTTGTTTATTTGTGGAAGGAGGAGAAAGTGGGATCACTTTTAATGAAGGAGAGATGATGATGCAAAATTTTGGAGGCATTCCTGCAGTGCGGAGGCAGCCCAGACTTGCTGGAGACTTGGAGAATAAAAATGTCACACTTTTGTGAGCAGATGGTCAGAGGGGAGTGTGTGCTTAGGGACTCTGCTGATGCCAGGAAAAGGATGAGTTTTAATAATTCTCTTTCTTTAGGTGTCACTCCTTTTATTGTATCCCTGATGATATTGTCTCATGATTACTGGTTTATATGTCTATTGCACCAAAGAGACTGTGTGCTACTCAGGGTCCTAGTATACCTACACCTGGGTAAATCCCTGGTATATGGAAAGTGCTCTTTAATAACAGGTTCAAGGCAGGACTATTCAATCTGTTGACTTCCTCTTTAGTAAATGTTATTAAATTATCTACAACTTTTACATTTGTTGGTGAAGAAGGATAATTATAGTATTTTACCTTCTTAGGTGCATGGTTTCCATTTCTTACCTTCAAGGGTCATTTTACAGTTTTCCTTCACAGAGTACCATTCAGTGTGTATTTTGAAGAATTTTGTTTCAAACTAGACAAAATTTAGTAGTTTGATTCAGCTGTGTCAGGGACCATGTCAGTTTCTGGAGGTACAAAGATAAATAAGAGACTATGCCCATTTTATCAAAGATAATTCATATGTAACACCAATAAGAAAGCTGATCCTCTACTTCACTGATAATTTCAGCACCAAATAAAAGAAATTTGACATTTCACTTATTTGTGTAGTCTTATTGCAAGTAAGTCCATTATTAGAATTCTGTCTTTTGGACTATTAAAAATAATCTATCTTTCACTATTATCTTGGAGTTGGACCCTGTAGGATCTTGGAATGCCAGATGAGGTCTTTCTGTTATAGGACATTTGTGACTAAATAGTTGACTCCATTTAAGACCCTTCCTGAAGATCACAAGTCAGAAATGCCAAATAGTCTGATTCTCAATTCTCTGGGGAGAACATCAGAAAGAAGTTTTTCCTTGCTTCTGCTATGGAATTAAGAGCTGTTGGTTTCATAGATTTCCTTTGCTGTTTATTTAAAACTAATTACATCTCCCAGTGAGGCAGATTCTAGAGGAGTGATGACCCATAACGATTCTGTTTTCTCTGTGAGTAACCCCAGTTCACAAAGGTGGGCTTTTAGTGGTCATGTTTGGGCTATGTGAGTCTGTTCCTGGCCATGCCTGACTGATCTAGGGGTAAATATCACATCTCAGCTGGGCCAGTGGGAGTCTCTCTCCTGGGAATGTGGAATTTGTACTAGAGAGAGATACTAAATTGGTAGTCAGCAGTATTGAATCATATGAATGACAATAGTTTGAAAAATAATCTGTGAACCTCCGTAGCTAAGATCCGTATAGCTGCTCTATATCTGTCCTTCTGGGGTCAAATCTCTCTTTGATTTTGTGAAAAGGTCCCAATCAATAAGTTACATTTCCCCCTAAATTACTGCAGATTTTGTTTTGTCATATTTTGTTTATTTGGGGACTTTAAAGTTTTTTTTTTACTTGTTTGCAACCAAAGAGGGGGAAAAACACCTTGACAAATACCCCTATCAGCAACACTTATGAGGCTCCCACTAGAGTTAATATAGTGAGTGGTAGTCTCACACAGAAAGGAGCACTCAGAACACTGAGATTTTGATAATTTCCAATAGTCTATTTAGCAAAAGAAATAGTCTATTTATATTTGTTACAAATATCTGATTATATACTACACTTGGCTACATGAAAAATCAACAAAGGATAGTTTGCTAATGACTTAATCCACATATAGAATGAGAAATCTGAACAGCTAACTATATAGCTAGCATAAGCATATTTATATAACAAAAGACTTCATATATATAAAATTGTTCTGGTATTAATTTCCATTTTCTCCTCTCTCAGGAAATAGAGAAATCTCAGCCTCATGTATTTAAGAGAATGTTTTGTCTGCCTCAAATCCTTCATTGACTGAAACAGGTTATAAATAAATTAACACATACATTCATAATAAATAGATAGTCTGTTATCTTCGTGAATTTTTTAGCTTCAGTTGATTGTTTCTTACATTTTTCTCCCCAGTGCTCTATTCTTGTTCCTTGGTGTTTTGCTCTGTAATGATTGTATCCTTATAATTGAGCTTTATTACTTTTTTCAAAAACGTCTTGGTCTCTGTGTGTGCATTTGCCCCAGGTTCATATTAAGTGCAAAGCTTTTATCATTGGTTTTCCTAAGAATGCTTCTCTCTGCAAATTGCTCTGCAAATGCCTGTCACCAGCTCCATATTGCCTTGAAAATGGCCTCTATTACTATTTGCTCAGGCTCTTCCTAGATGCTCTCTTTTTTGGCACTCCACACCTCTGTAACAATGGAACCAAGAGGTATTTTAAAGACTTTCCTTTTAGCCAAGACTACACTTGTACAAATTAGGGTTCAAGATGAATAGAAATTTCACCCTCAGTAATTATATGGAAACATGGACGTATTTATATTTTTTGAATAACAATGAAATATCTTCCCTAGCAAGAAGTATGACATTTATTTTTTATTTGTCTCTCCTGTATGGCTACATTAAGCACTTAAAATGATATCCTTCTTCACCTCTACACTTTACATTTAGTTGGGTTGTATGGGCATGTGAATATGAACACAATGGTTACCTGATCCCTACCACTTACAAGCAAATGAGAAGAGACCCACAGACTCTGGGACTCTGGTGAAAACAGGCAGATCTCTGAATCTGGAGTGAACTAGGCTAAGAATTAGTTTCTGGCACTTGGAAACAAAGAACCTTAGACTTGACCAGCTGCAGAAGGCTTGAGTGGCAGCTGTGTTTCAGGGCATATGTCCCTGGACTATTCAGTATGGCTATGGTGTATGTATGCATGGATTTGATCACTTTCAGGAATGTCCCAGACACAATCCTTAGTTACTGGGTATTACTTAGAAATGACTGTAGGGGTGCCTGGGTGGCTCAGTCGGTTAAGTGTCCACCTCTTGATTTCAGCTTAGGTCACTATCGCGCATTGTGAGATTGAGCCTCGTGTCGGGCTGTGTGCTGACAGCATGGAGCCTGCTTGGGATTCTCTCTCTCTCTACCCCTCCCCCACTCATGCATACACACTCTCTCTTTCTCTGTCTCTCTCAAAAATAAATAAATAAAAACTTTAAAAAATGGCTGTAATGTGTAATGTTATTATTTAGAGTATGACATGTATATATGCATGATTTGTCCAGAAAAATCACTTTCTCTGCATGTTTGCATACTTGGTTGTTGGAAATTAAAAAATAATGCAATGAGAGGAGTTTCTAAAAGTTAAAAATAAAGCTCCTGCTATTATAGAGATTATCGTGGATATTGTTATACATATATATTTATATATATGTATATATATAGTTACACAGTTATATAATATTCACCACCCATAAATAGATATGTGAGGTATTTTCAAAAACCATGTAAACATTTGCAAATTAGAACACTGCATTCTGACTACATCAGTTTTCATGTATTTAAGAATCATTTACTAAGTACATTTTAGAAGTTGTAACTGACCCTTGGATTCTTCAAGATAGAGCAGCAAACAATACATGTAAATAATCATTATGCTGGGTAATACATGCTATAAAATGCTCTATACAAAAAGATATGAATGTTGAGAATGGAGATTTGTGTCAAGATGGGTTTTGGAAGACAGAAGATGGAATATTTGGTAACAGTTAAATATGCAAACTTTAAAACTGAGTAAGATTTGTGTTAAAATACAAACTCTGCCACTTAGTAGCCATGTGACATTGGACATTTTACTTAAATTCTCTTGAGTTTATGCATGCAACAGGATATTTTGAGATTTATATGTGATAATGCATAGCAAGTGTTAACATAGCACCTGGCACATAGTAATTGCTTGATAAGTGGTAAGAAAAAAAGAAAGAAAAGAATAGGTCATCCCAGAAGGAAGTGAATGGGGCAGGGTGAATTGGTGAGAAACATAAAAAAAGACAATAAGACATTATTAATTTAGGGCTATTTATTTAGATATATTTAGGAGGGTTTTTTCTTTAGAAAACGATTTAGTCTGGGACAGAGAAAGATTCCAGGAGGAGTTAATATACAACTTTTTAAGACTCTGAAAGCAAAAATTCTGAAGCTCTTGAAAAAAAATCATTTTGCTCTCTGACAGGCAGCAGCTGATGATGTAAGAGTATCATATTAACAAGAGATGTTTATATTCTGAGAAACAAAGGCCATTTTCAAGGAGTAGCGTTGCATACTCCTTTTAATTTAAATCATTTTAACATTTCCCTACCATATCTCTCTAGATTATGAAAGTAATTTTTCTCTTTTATGGGAAATCAATAAAAACAGACGTTCTCCCAAAGAAACCAGGGGAGATGTTCTTTTAAAGTGTTAATTGTTTCAGCATGTTCTCCCAGACCGCCTCACATTACCCACAGTCAGGATCATTCAGTCTAATTGAAGCCAGTTAATACAACGTGCATAAGCAATTTTATAGTAATCTAAAGGTTTTTCCTCCTCTTTTTGTAGCTCCTTCTTCGCTTTTATTTTTTTCTCCACAGTTCATTGTGTGACCTCATTTTGTATACAGCCCACATAAATACCCAGACCATGGCACTTAGAAACATCCAATCCAGTCATAAAATAAATAATGTTGTGTCTGCTCTCTGGGTGTTTCCAGAATTCCTATGAACACAGCACCCGCTGGGCTAACTCAGCTGCTGGGAAATCACACCCAGGATGGTTTTGATGAGTATTGTCTTTCCAAAGACTGGATACAATTTTTACTTTTTAGAGCAAGGTTTTCATACCATCAGCAGTCCCCTTATAGAACAAAAAGTCAGGGCATTATCATATGATCACAGTTTTAGGAAAATTATGGAAAATTGCAGAGTATAGGACCTTAAGTTGATCTGCACCAGGATTAAAGTGCATCTGGGCGTCTGGGTGGTAGTCATGAGGTTAGAAAAGAATCCAAAGGGGAAATTATCTTAGAAAAATCACAATGCACTTCAAGAAATGGGAACTCTGCAGAATGTCTCTGATTCCAATTTTGCTGTAGTGAAGTGCTTTAAATCAAAGAAAGTATGAGGAAGATTAGATTGACACGATAGATACATCCCTTTTTTCTCTCTCTTCTGGACCTTATAGTACTTCGGATGTATCCTTGTTTCCTCTCTAGGTTTGAAAGAGTGTACTAGGAACTGCAATACTTACATCAGATAAATTTCTTACAGCAATTCTGAAACATGCCCAGAAAGGAAGCCCACAGTATTTATGGAGGGGGCAGGTGGATATGGGTTCATGGGAGAGATGAAAGGGTATTCCTGGTGAACACACAACAAAAACAAACAACAAACAACAAACAAAAAACAAACAACAACAACAAAAACACTATACAGACTATAGAACAGAAGACATGTAAGCATGTACCCTGCATGCCCTGGGCAAAGAGATGAAGATTGCAAATCCTGATCTGGAAGAATGGTAAGTAACCATCCAGGAGCAAAAGGCAGGCCCGTAGTAAAAATGAAGTCAGCAAATTTTATGTGTAGTGTCCCCAGCTCCTTCTTTTTGTATATTTTAATATTTCCAGAGGATTCAAACTTTACCCACTTGACTGATTTTGTGCCTCAGCATTCACCTACCTCTTCCTACCTTATCTTTTTTGTGATGTTATTATAAATGGTATTGTTTTCTTTTTTTAAAAAATGTTTATTTTTGAGAGAGAGAGTAAATGGTATTGTTTTCTTAATTTCCTTTTTTGAGTGGGTTATTGCTAGTGTATGGAAATACAAGCAGTTTTTGTTTATTAGTACTATATCCTGAAACATTGCTGAATCTATTAGTTCTAATAGCTTTTTAGTGAATTACTTAGGATTTTCTATACACAAGATCATGCCATCTGCAAAAGGAGATAGTTTTACTTCTTCCTTTCCAATTTGGATGCCATTCATTTAATTTTCTTGCCCAACTGCCTTGGCTAGAATATTCACCACACTATTTGATAGAATTGGCAAAAGCAGACATTCTTGTCTTGTTTTTTATTTTGGGGGAAAGTATTCTTGTTTCATCATTAAATGTGTTAGCTGTGTGTGTTTTTTTTTAATAGATGTCTTTTATCAAGTTGAAGAAGGTCCCTTCTCTTTCTAGTTAGCTGAGCATTTTTGCCATGAAAAGGGGATTTTTGTGTGTTTTGATATTTGTTTTTAACACTTAAAGTTCTAATCTGTTGAAAGAATGCCTTGCCCTTCTATTGAGAACATTAAGCAGAACTTTTCTAGGATCATGAAAGCATAATCTATGAATTCATAATCCAGACCTGACTTTGCCAGAGGGTAGCTCTTTTGTTTGACAGATGAGAACACTGAAGCTTGGAGAAGTGAAATACCTTTTTTTTGCATCTCACAACCATCACATAGGGGAGCCACATGAGTCTTTCGGGTACCCAGTCTTTTCCTATTTCTGATAAAACTCACTATCCCTCTTGATCAAACTGATGCTTTTGAGTTTGTTGTGGAAAATAATGAATTTAGAAGAGTCTGGTATTTTATTAGCTGTGCCTTTGTGTCATAGAAGGTGCCATGAGGATTCTATGGATTGCAATGCTGGGAAAACTGCATTATTGGACAACCCATCCTGGCAGCCATAGTAGCACGTTTGAAGGTCTCCCTTCACAATACTGTCAGGATTTCTAATCTTATTTATTTGGAAAATTCCATATGGATAACCACTATGTAAATGGAGTTATAAATACATTTAGAAGTTTGGTTATGTCCTTCTGTTCAGAGCTAAAGAAATTTTAATAATCTTAAGGGGATTTCGGGGCTTTATTTTCCTTCTTCTTGGATTCTTCATTTGATGTAGGAATTGAATATGAAATGATCTCTCAGAGATCTTCCATGGTAGAGCTATAAGCTACAACATTATTTTTCAGAGGTTTGTGGTGAGATGCTAATATAGAATAGGGTGATTCAATAACTTATAAATTATTGAGAACACAAAATGCTGTAATGTGATGGATCTGTGGATTTTCCAATTCAAGGGCTTTGTCTCTGTGGCCAGAAAACCCCATGAAGAATTGAGTATTCTTTCTGATGTCAACTTAAATGAGCTTAAATTTACTGAAATTTTTACTTATTTAGCATCCAGCAAACTCAATTATGTAGTATAAACTGAGAATCATCTACAAGTAAACAAAAATGTGTTGAAGTGTACTAAATCAATATTTTAATGTTCACAACCCATTTACAGACTACTACCTATTCTATGACCTCACTGTGTAGCCTTTTTGAGGTTTCTCAGGGACATGTATTTGAACACGAGAGACCAATAATACCTCTTTCTGAGTCTATTTACATACATTTCTAATAACTATGGTTACTTATTACCTAACCCATTAGGTAAGATCCAGATAATTAGAGCAGGTATATGGAAATTCAGGAGAGGGCATTACTAAAGCCTGGTATTTTAGCAGCCAGGAGAAGTGGCAGCTAACAGTAAGAAAAAAAATCTTAAAAGCAAGCACAAGCCCTTAAACTCAATGAGATAACTCAGTAGTGGGGAATTGGTATATTACAATATAATATTTTAACTGATGTTTATAAATGTTGGCCATGAGTCAACACAAAAAAAACCCTATAACTATGTCCAAATGTTTTTTGGAGAATAATTACCTTTATAACGTGTAACTGTGACTACTAAAAAAACCCGCCAATTAAAAAAAATGTTCAAAATACAAAAGAACATATGCTACTTCAATGGATAAATTTTAATTCTCTGGTAGATTCATGTTTGTAAACATCTCTTTCTTTGATAGTTTTGATAGATGAGTGGATAGCTGACGTTTCAGCTTGTACAAACTCTCAGGGTGGTACATTCCTCTCTTTTCCAACTTAGGTAACTAAGGTATTGGCTTGAGTTTGTGGTAGAGACAAAGGTGGTATTGAGGACAGAGACTTGCAGCAAAACAGGGAGCCCTGGTGTTACGTGAAAGGAGATTTGTGTTGGGTGTTGTACTGTCACTGATTGTGACAGTACAATGTGCGAGGCATTGGCAAGTATCGGCATTACATGGGCTTTTCTGTGTAGGTTAACGTTCCTCCTACTGAACTTTTCATTTCATCAGCTGATGAGTGTTTCATAGCTAGTAGGGTCATGGGTTTTGAAATCAAACAGAACTTGTTGAGATCTTCTTTCTCTCATAACCATATGAACTTGAGTAATCATTTCAACATCTCTTTCTCTCAGTTTTCTCATTTGTGAAGTAAAAATAATAAATACCTACCTTCGTGAGATTATTTTAAGAATTAAAGACAATATATGCAATATGCTTAAATCAGTTTGTGGCACATAGTAGGTACTCAATACATGTTAACTTTATTATCATGACATTATTATTATCAGCACTGGAAAACTCTGAACATGGTTGCAGTTTAAGATTTATATTTGCCTCAGAAAGGCACTTCTACAATGAACTCTGACAGGGTGGCCTATCTTTAACTTACCTCAGATATTGAATGATATAATTGAAAGATATGTGGTTTGAATGTTCAAATGAGTTAATTTTTTAAAGATAAAGTTTTGACTTTTTTATGACAGTGATTTCTATGACAATTTCTATACCTTTGAAAGTCATTTCTGAACTCAAAGCCATTGCTATACTTGTTTTGGCTAAATGAATTTCTGAGAAGTATTATGGGACAGTGGGTTCCAGCATCGAGTGGTGAAAGAGCCTCTGGGAACACACACGATTGCTTTGGCCATGATGTGCTAAGTCCAGTGCAATTATAATGGACTCTCTCTTATTTTTTATAGAAACGAAATAGATGCATGTCCTACAAACTCTCCTGGGTATTTCCCTCTAGCTATCATATTATTCTATTTTATTTATATAGATCACTGTAGAACAAATGCAGACATCATGAAATGCTCTTGATTTGGGTGTTGGTGGCTGTTCATAAACCAGCTACAAATATAAGTCATGAATGACAGCTCTTCCTAGTGAATAATCCCACCTTGAAAGCCTCATACTATGTATGTCTTCTTAAAGAATTTTTCCTATGACAATATTCAGGGTATGGTTATTTCACACAACTTGAGCCTTTAAACAAAGGCCATACAACATATGAACAGAAGTGTACTTTAAGTAGTAATGATTATAATCATTTTGAAAATGCTTATTCTTTGTGATTTTTGGGGTACATTACAAAAAATTCATTGTATTTATAATAAACATAGAAATCCAAGGAAATAACAACAAAGAAATGTTATTAAATGCCTGAAGTATATAAAAAAAAAGAAATGGAGGTGTTTTTATCAAAGACTTGTACCTGCTTACTATTCTGACTTTCGGTGCTGCTCTTCTGATTGTGCTCATCCCCTGTTCAGGCTTGCCTTATTTAGATTTAGCCTTAGGTAGTCCAAACAAGGGAAGCTATTCCACAAGGCCATGTCTGTGGTAACAACCAGCTTCCTATGACCAGTAGAGAGCAGGTGTCAATGACAAACCTCTTGAAGCAGCCTCCAGCTATCCCAGATCTCTCTGGAATTGTACAAAATGTTTGGACAAACTTTGGCCCAGAGAAAAATTTTAACAGTACTTGACACAGAAATGGAACATTAATTGCTGCAGCTCCTCAAGGAGGTCCTGTTGGCAGCAGGTAGCTAGTCTCATGACTGCCTCATAAAAACAATCCCTTCTAGTCTGGATTGATGGATTAGCTTCAGCAACAAAAGGTACAACAAATGCATTTAATCAAAACCCCAACCTGAGCACGATTGGAGTGGGTGGAGATGGAGCAGGTTTTATAACAACCACTCTTCCATTATAGCAACGATGAAAAATGTATACAAACATTAGAATATTTTATTTACTGACCCATTTATTTTCAACCAACTCAGAACAAACACCTCATTAAAGAAATCAATGCCATTCAAGTCCGGATTGGCTAAATCTTCCAACCTACTGAAAAAAATGCTAATTGATCTTGATGGCTATTTTAAATTACATTTTGGTGAAGTAAAATTTTGTACAATTTAATATCCACAACTTAATTAAACACATCCTATAAATAGCCTGTCTCTGAAGATGCTAATACTCTGTTGAAAGAATCAGTTTGTTTCTGCAATGGATTTGGTCATACACCATTGTTCTTTAGGTTGTGTCAGCATTTTCATTAAAAAGTTGTACTCTATTTATAACTTGGAAGCAAAAATGCATTCTGAGCTAAAATTGAATGTCCAAAGTCTTTGTCCAAAAGTACTTTTCTAAAATGTACACAGAATGGAAGTTTTATGATTCTCTGAAAGCTTGTGGTCTATAAGAAGACCTAAAAGACACCAACAAAAGAATTTCATTTATTTCAGTCCCTTGTGCTTCAGGACAGCCCACAGGATCTGGAAAGAAAACTGGGCTGTGGAAGGGGATACAATCTTCTCTGACACAGTGCTGGAGAATCAGAGTACCTAGGTGTTATTCTTGGTTGCACTACTTGAAATACACTGGAAAGAGCATGGGGTTTGGAGTTAGTTGGAACTGGGTTTACTTAATTTGGGAAATTTCTTCACCTCTTTGAGCCATGTATATTGATCAAACGAGATGATATACATAAAACTGCAGGACAGTGTTCATTTCCTTCTCTTGTGATTTATGGTGTTGCTTGAAGCTACTGACTTGCTTTTCCTCCATTGTTTATTGCACTTTTTTTCTGAGAATTGATTTTATGAGTAGCTTTCCTTAAATTTGTGTTTTTCAAACATAATACTAAGTCAAATTAATGGCAAAACTAATTACAAGACCACCCCTAAAGAGGACAAAATACTATACAGAGTGTAAGGACCTCTTGTGCAATAGTAGAGTATGTAGAAAATCACTCCTTTTCTCTCCATCAACCCCTAGTCTGGGGATTTTCTTTGCTTTCTGTACCCTTATACTATACAGACAAAGTAAGCCCAAACTGTCCACCAAGTGAACATGAGAGAGCCCTTGGCAGCAGAAATGTGTCCTTCTGTAGATGAAAGGAAATGCTCTCTTTACAACTTTCTGTTTAAAGAAAAAAATAATAGAAACAAGAGAAAATTTAAATTTCCTGTTGCCCATTGCTAGTTTATTATCTCAACTTATACTATTTAAACAAGACTGAGACTTCTGTAGCACATTACTATTATTCTTTCCGCTCATCCAAATCCACTTATTTATTTGTCTTTCCTCCCTTTCTCCTTCATTAATTCCATAAATCTTTACAGGGTGTTTGTTATGTCCCAGGCACTATACTAGATCCTATAAATTCATAGTATGGTAAAACATACATAGTCCATGCCCTCAAGGAGGAAGTGGCAGTAAAGAATCACACAGGTGAATATAAGGTTGCAATATTGATGAGTTCTGTAAAGGAGATATATATGGTGTTTTGGGATTGCATTTGTGGAGACATTGATATAGGAGGGGGGAGGTCAGACAAGGGAATAGTAAGGGAATACTAATTAAGCTTAAATTTGAAAAGTATAATCAACTTGGGGGAGAAGGAAGAAGAGATTTATTCAGGCAGAGGGAACTGCATATACAAAGATCTTATCTCAGCAGTCGAAGTTCCTTTTATGAGGACCTATACAACCAATATGGCTGCACTTCAGAGAATACATTAGCTTGGTGGGAGAAGGGTTTACGAGGGGGATGCAAGTTGATGATATTTAGGATTTCACTGAAGTGTTTTAAGTATATTGGAGAGAGAGGAGAAGATCTGGTAGCATGATCATATTTGAATTTTGAAATCTTTACTCTGGTGCTCTGTGGAGAACAGGTAGGAAAATGGAAAAATGGTTGTGGTTAAAAACCAAACCAAACCAAACAAAAAACTAGTTATGACGCTTTTGTAGAAGTCTAGGCAAAGATAAAGGTAGCATAAATTAGGGTGATGGTATAAAGGAAGAAACATGAACAAGTATGAGATATTTAGGGGTAAGGATGCCAGGACATAGAGATGAATAGTGTATGGGAGTGGTTAAGAGGAAGGGAAATGTCAGAGATGACTCATACTCTGAACGAAATAGTGAGTAAAAGTATCATTTACTGAATTTTGGTGCTCTGGAAAAACTTCATTTTAGGTGTGATAATGGGAGGATCATCAAATCCATCTTGGACAGGTTTAGTTTGAAGAATCTTTATGACATAAATGAAGATGTTTGGTTGGCCTGTGAACATAGGCAAGAAGTTAGTACCTGATAAGAGATGGAAGGTCAAGGAAGGTGTTTTTGCTTTCCTGTGCAAAAAAATAATAATATTTAAATGCTGATGTATCTGAAAAACCAACTGAGTTAGGGACTAAGCAATGTTCACCAGATTATTCAATAAGGAGGTAATTGATAGAGTAGTTTCAATAAAGTGGTAGAGGTTGAAGAGGGATTGAAGAAATAAGATGTTTACAATATATGTTGTAGATGAATAAGATATTATGCTTCATTGAAAAATGCTGACAGGAGTTGTTGTTAGAGGAAGAGAGAAGTATTTACTAAGTATGTAAGCGAGAAGGCCTAATCAATATGTTTCCTGGAAGAAGGAAATGGGTGAGGCACAGAGACCATGCACCATGGTTGGTCTCTAATCTATAAATACAGATGTGTAAGTATCAGTACATTCATGCATGTTTATGGTGGGAAATTGAGAGAAGTCCACTCTGATGGCTTCTGTTTACTCTGACATAGGAAGTGAGGGAGGCCACCCACTGAGAGTGCAAGGAGAGATGGAGAGAGGGTGCATCAGATGCTGGAATCACCATTATGGAGAATGGGAGGATGAGGTGAACAGAGAAAAGAAGTGAGACTGCCAGGATTCCTTCAGAGTACATGTGAAAGTTCAGTCCTTTAGGGAAAATGCTTTCTAATCTAACCCACTCCCTAGTGTGGTCTCTTTGGTTTGAATGTTCTCAGCTTTTGTATAGAGGCAGCTTCTATCACATCATACCAGCTAGCTTGTCTCACATTGGCATGATTCTCTGCCTCTTCTACAGATATGTCTAATCTCTGCAACATAAGAGGGTGACTCAAGGACAGGAAACATGACTCCACAATATCTGATATAACACAGTGCTTGTACTGCGGGTTATTAAGAGCTTATGAAACCTGAAGGGGTTTTTAAACATGTGTCAAATATGGGACATTCTGTACTGGGAACTCTGGACAAAAGAGATGACTCTTTGTTTAATATATGCCTTTATGAAATAAAACATAGGGATGACCATTTCCACCTTTTTCAATTAAAGGGTAACTTCTATTATTTATTTATTTTTAATGTTTATTTTGAGAGAGAGAAAGCATGAGTGGGGGAGGGGCAGTGAAAGAGGGAGAGAGAGAATCCCATACATAATTCATCTCTATGTCCTGGCATCCTTACCCCTAAATATCTCATTGTGGTTAAATATCTCTAACCCCAATAGTTTTTTTCATTTCAGGAGACTTTGAGGGCTTCCAGCTTAAATATCTTTGCAATCACTGTTTCATGTGAACTGAACATTCTTCTCCACGCACTGAAGAACGGACTCTTTCTTGTCTTTTTATTTGAACTTAAATATTACCTTTTTGGAGGTATTTTCCCTGGCCACAGGTTCCTCCTGGGGAAATTTTGCCCCTCTCTGTCTGCTTCTAATTGCTTATCTTTTTCCTTAATAAACCCTCATCGCAATTTGTAATTGAGTATTATTTGCTTTCTTGTTTATTATGTCATAGATTGTAAGCTCTATAATGGCCAGGAATTTGTCTATTCTTTTTGCTCTAGTGTACTCAGAATCTAGCACAATGTCTGTGATGTAGAGTAAATATTTATTCAGCAAATGAATGTATGGATGCATTAAGGAATGATTGAAAATGAATGAATGAATCAATGAATGAATGAATGGATGAAGTAACAGGAATGAAACAGCTTGACCTTACAGGGTTATTGAGGGGATAATACATGGAAATGGACACAAAGATGTTTGAAAAGCAAAAGTCTTGTACACTTATTGAGCATTTATGTTAAACTTACTGTATCAAATTATTTGATTGCTTCATATTTTAATTTGCTTTTGTGCTATAAGTAAAAATTTAGAGCATTTTGCAATTTAGATTTTCTTACCACTCTTGCCAAGCAGCAGCCCATTGATATGCCATAGTTAATTAATTGAAGCAGATTTTTTTATGAAAGAAGAGTCAAGTCTCATAACCTATGGGTGGTTTGTGTATTGATGTGTGTGTGCACACAGTAATGCATACTAGTGAGATGCATAGAACTTATAGAGAAATGTGATGTGCCTTTTCTTTCTGTTCATGGATTGCTGCTTTAATTTAATTGCATTGGTTACTTTTAGACAGTCTGATTTTGAGAACTACTAGATCTTCATGCTGAGTATTTGGTAGCATTATTCGTAGCATTATTGTTTCCTCTGACTTCTCTCTCTTCATCTGGTTGTTCATTTTGGGGGGATCTGGTTTCTTTTACTTTCTTTTTTTTAAGTTTATTTATTTATTCTGAGAGAGACAGGGAGAGAGAGAGAGGGGGAGAGAAAGGCAAAGAGAGAGGCAGAGAGAGAATCCCAAGTAGGCTCCATGCTGTCATTCGGGAACCTAACACGGAGAGAGAGAATCCCAAGTAGGCTCCATGCTGTCATTCGGGTTCCTAACACGGAACCTAACACCATTCCCATGAATGGTGGAATCATGACCTGAGCCAGAATCAAGCATTGGATGCTTAACTGACTGAGTCACCTAGGCACCTGTAGTTTTCTTTTACTTTCCAATTTCATTTCACAGACCACTCAGTGTAGTGCCCATATAAAATAACTAAGGGCAGTTCAATTTTCTCACTCTTCTATAACTATTATTTGTCTTCCTGCATTTTGAAATCTTGAGAGTAGCTTACTGAACAGCACAATTTTTTTTTTGTTAAATGAAAATTATCTCTTTATTTATTTATTTATTTTAATATATGAAATTTATTGTCAAATTGGTTTCCATAAACACCCAGTGCTCATCCCAAAAGGTGCCCTCCTCAATACCCATCACCCACCCTCCCTTCCCTCCCACCCCCCATCAACCCTCAGTTTGTTCTCAGTTTTTAACAGTCTCTTATGTTTTGGCTCTCTCCCACTCTAACCTCTTTTTTTTTCCTTCCCTTCCCCCATGGGTTTCTGTTAAGTTTATTAGGATCCACATAAGAATGAAACCATGTGGTATCTGTCTTATGCAGGGTGTCAGAAGTAGGGAGGGGGAAACCTAACAAAATTAGGTAAGTAACTTCATTATACTAAAAATAGGCTCAAATTTATTATGATTGATGAATTCCAGACTCCTGGTACTACTGATTTATACTGTAGCCTAAATTAGACCTCATCTATGGAAAAGAAACATTAGAATTATGGAAATTCAGACAGTAAGATACAATAGGGCTATGAGTGATTAAAAAATATATAGCTGATTAAGGATATATCTCCTATACCTGTAAGGTCAATTGCATGAGATTAAAAAAATTTTTTTTAATGTTAATTCATTTTTTGAGAGAAAAAGAGAGACAGAGCATGAGTGGGAGGGGCAGAAAGAGAGGGAGGGGCAGAGAAAGAGGGAGACACAGAATCTGAAGCAGGCTTTAGGCTCTGAGCTATCAGCACAGAGCCCAATGCAGAGCTTGAACCCATGAACAGCGAGATCATGCCTGAGCCAAAGTCATGATCAGCCAAACCAACTGAGCCACCCATGCACACCTATTGCATGAGATTTTTTTTATTGACAAAGGCATTATGAACTACAAAAAATCATTATTTGTTTTAATTACAGCATTTCTTTCTGTAACCCAATGACACACAGAATTCACAATAATGCCACTAAGACTATTCACTTATCCAACAGACATATATTAATTACCTGTTATATAGAAAGCACTTTTCTAGGAAGATAATGTAGTGAAGTATTTAAAAACACTGACTTTGGAGTCACAGTTCAAATGGCTATTAGTTGTGACCTTGGGTAGCAAGTGTCCTAATGTTTATGCAATTTTATTTGCTCGCCTATGTGATAAGTTTTATGAAAAAGTTAAGATGGAAAAAAACATTTCTTCATATTGATGTAATTAAATTATGTAAAACTCTTAAAATAGATCCTGGCACAGAATAAGTACCTGATAAATAATCACCTTTTTTAGTCTAATTCCTTTTCTTATTCTTATTTTTAGAATAGATATGATTAAAAAAGGTTGAATTTCATAATAGGGTCATAATTATAAAATTTAAGTTACATAATCTTAGATATAAATGAAAAGATGTATTGAGAAGATGCATAAGACACAGTACTTGATAGTGATCATCCCATCCCACTGATTTCACTTAATATTTTGCAAGGTGGCTTTACTATTGGCTCTTATATCAAACCCAAACAAGCCATTCTATAAATCACATCTATGTTATGTTGTCTACACAAACACAGTTTATTTCCAGTCCGTGAGGGACTGCATAGCATGGCCTGGTCGTTGAACTACATATTGTCTACATAGTCAGAGCAAAGGTTGCAAGTTATAAAGTTGCCAAGAAAGGACAGGTAGGAGCCAGATTATGGACAGCTTTGTATCATTTAGATATGTTTACTATAAATGACACAAATTAAGTGGAAAATGCATCAAGTGAAATTTGGCCACTTGTGCAATGCTATTGACTGGGCAGTCTTGGAATCACTGTCCAGCTTTAAGCACTATGCCTAAAGTTGGGTGATCTTTGCATCATGGCACTTACAGAATAAATGCAGAGAATTTTGCCATGTCCTCCATCCAAATTTATCCTTTTGCATAAATGTTTGAAAAACACTGTGGTCCTAGGCTACTAAAATTGAACATGTATTTCTGCCTAGAGATATAACATGTAATGTTTTAGAGTACTGTGATAGCATAGTTTTTTTGTTTTTCTCAGAGTAGAGGCAGGGAGGGTGTAGTTCACTCTGTTAACAAATGATAACTTGGGAAGTACATAAGATACTCCCGTGGATGTCCACTGTGTTACAAATAAAATTATGATCTAATTGGGAGGCAAAACACAAACATACAAAAAGTAAAGGATTATTATAAGCAAGGAATATTAAGTTACAAAGGAAAAACACTGACAGTTGTTTCTGCAGATATTCAGAGGAGGAAAGAACAGTTTCTAGCAGCATCAAATGCCCTTGAGATGGTATCTAGGAGTTTCTATATTCCTAAGACTAATTTTAGAAGCCTATAACTAAAAAGACTTGCATGGGATGATGGAATGCTTTCTTGAGTTAGGATGACATTATGGATTGATGGCAGTCCAAATAAGGTGCAAAACAGCATCAAAGTAAGGCTGCAAATGCCATCATATATTTCTCAGTAAGACAGTGGACAATGTTGTCATCTTCTTTTCTTCCTACCTTGGTCACTTAAAAATTATTTATGAGCATAATTGTGAAAAAATAACCAACAGGATCAAGAGTCAAAAGTTCCTTGGGAGGCAGATATAAAAGTGAGTAGTAGTAGCCTTCAAACTCCAGACCAAACTAGCAGTTCACATAGAATAGTTATTTAAGCAACTCTAAAGATATTTGAATAGCTCTGAGGGTCTACTTTGGGCATTCAAAATCATATCATTTTCATCAGCTCATGTTCTTTCTCATCAATATATCCTTTTCTCAGTTCAATTCAAGATATTATTGCGTCTAATACCTATGTGGTAAGCACTGTTCACTCACTAGAGGCACCATGGTGAACTAGTTCTACCTTCAAGGAGTTCACATTTTTCCCATTGAGCTGGAATGGTAGATTGTGTCCCATCATAACCCACCATATACTCACTCACCAGTAAAGTGCCCTTGCGATAGGTGATAACTTCCTCATCTGTCAAAACCATCATGCTGATTGGTATCACTTTATGTTTATACTGTGTGTATCAAGGGAGCTCTGTGGGCCACCCATAATCCAAGTAAATATTCTTAGGTCATTCACTCTCAACTTTGAGATGACTATTCCAGACCTTCATGTTCTTTAAAACTCCACACTCACTCTCATCTAAAATTCTTGCTTTCTATTTCACTGAGAAAGTAGGAACAACCAGAAAAGAACATTTACAAACTCCTACCTCCACAATCTCTGACTTGCCTGCATCTGTACCCACATATTTTGACTTCCCTTCTAGTACCCTAGTTGAGGCAACTTTCTACTCCTTTTGTGCTAGA
The DNA here is from genome assembly GCF_022837055.1 of Prionailurus viverrinus. Taxonomy (NCBI): domain Eukaryota; kingdom Metazoa; phylum Chordata; class Mammalia; order Carnivora; family Felidae; genus Prionailurus; species Prionailurus viverrinus. The sequence goes on from NC_062570.1 coordinate 47,696,526, forward strand.
CTTCCTATCCTCTTTCCGACATAAGGACATTTCTCTGGAAATTCTCTTTTCCTTCTTTCTTTCCTTCCTTCCTTCCTTCTTCCTTACCCCCTCTTGTGCATCATCAATTTTCTCCCTCATATGGATGTCCTTTAAATACTTGTTATAAATATTTTATTAAAAAATCCCTTTATTCTGCATACTTTTCCAGTTGCTGCCCCATTTCTCTGCTTCTTTATATAGCAAAATCCATAAGAAATATCTATGCTCCAATTCTGTATCATTAATTCCTATTTTCCATTCATTTTGAACCTATTTTAATTCAGGATTTTGTTTCTAATTCATTGCCAAATCACTCTTAACAAGGTCACCAATGACTTACATGGTGACATATCTAATGGATGAATTCTCAATTCTCAGCTTAACCTTCTCCTGTTAAATACTCTCTTCTCTTTGAAAACTTTCTTCATTTGGTTTTGAAGCATTTCTTTCCCTTCCCTGGTTCTGCTCTTACCAAAGTGGCTACTGTGGCTCTGTCTCTTCAGTGGTTCTACTTCATCCCATACCTCTATATTTTAGAATACCCCAAGGCTCAGTCTTAAGACCTCTTATTTTCTTTATATATGATCACTCCATAGATGGTTTTCCCCAGTCTCTTGGCTTTATATTCAACCTATATAAACTGATGAGGCCCAAATTTATGTTTCCAATTCAGACTGCTTGCTTGATTACTAGATACACATATTCAATAGCCTACTGAACATCTTCACTTGCCTGTCTAGTAGGTATTTTAAACATGTCCAAAACTAAACTCTTGTGTTTTCTACCAAACCTATTTCTCTCACAGTCTTCCAGTCTTAGTAAATGGCAACTTGGTCTTTCTAATTGCCTAGACCAAAAATATTGAAGTTACTCTTGACTTCTCTCTTTCTTTTATTTTGTCAGTAAATCCTGGTGGCTTTACCTTAGAAGTCTATCCAGAATTTGAGCATTTCTTACCACTTCCAATGCTTTCACATTGGTCCCAGCCATCATCTTATGTATTACTATAATAGCCTTTTAACTTGTCTCCCTGCTTTGCTCTTGTCCCCAACAACCTATTCTCCTGTAAAAAGGCAAGTCAGATTATGTAATTCCTCTGTAAATCCTCTCCTGGACTCTGATCTCACTGAAAGTAAAAGCTAAAGTATTTATGGTTGTTTATACAGTTCAGTATATATCCCTTCTACATCCCCTACTACTTTTCCTCTTCCTTTACTCCACTCCAACTACACAGTCCTCCTTGAACATTCCTCACATGCTCCCACCTTGAAGCCTTTACATTGCTTTTTTCCTCTGCCTGGAATATTCTTCTTCCAAATATCCACATGGCTCTTTACTGGGCTGCCTTCTGGTCAAAGTACACCTTACTAGTCAGGCCTTCCTTGGTGACCCTATCATGGCATTCCTCCACACGCACAAACACACATCCTTCCAACAGTTCTTGGCTTGCTTTATTTTTCTCCATAGCACTTATCACTAACATTGACTTCTCTATTTTAACTATTCCTCACAGTAGAGTACACTATCTGAGGGCTGGAATTTGATTCATCATTTTGCACAGTTTTAAACCTGGGCAGAGAACAGTACCTGCCTCATACTAGGTGTTCAACAGGTGTTTGTCGAATCAGTGACTATACAAAATGAATACCTGCATCATAGTTGTAAAAAAGGGATAAAATAATACCCTTCATATTATCCCACTGAAAAAAAAACCTGTAGGACTGTAATGTGTTGGCTTTTATTGCTTCTTAAATTCTGTATGATTGAAAAATTATATTAAATAATTCTTATAGACAGTCCAACCCGGCTTTGTACAAATCAGAGATGGTGTGTCTCAGTCATACAAAATGGAGAATATCCCTCTAAATAGAAATGGAAAATGCAAGCCAAGTACTGGTCTACATATATAAGGCAGGAAAAAAAAACTTTTGGATTTTTTTCATTTTTTTAACATATTCCCCACACAAAGATAAAAATAGTGTCAGCTTTGAACTTGAAGGATGACATTATATGTGCAGTAGCACATTTTTCATTTTTATGTATCTTTTTACAATTAGGATGTTAAATGTATTTTTAACCTATAGATTTGCATTAATATTGAGTGAGGTTTTAACTTTCCATTCAGTGGCATTTAAATTTTGTACTTTTAACTATGCATCTGATTTCCTTTAAGTTCCAAATGAGAAGCTAGAGGAGAAAAAAAAAAACAAAAAAATTTAGAACATCGGCAGTTTGAAATTTTATTGCCAAGTGCCTCCAGTAGTAAAGGCTTTTTAAGCAATATTTTGGTCCACATTTGTTGCTAGCACTCCATTAATTCCTACTGAAAGAAATCATGTCCCAGATGAAATATTACTCTCCTATGAGATGTCTTCCTTGTCACTCTGTTCCCAAGATAAGTCCAGGTCTTTTTCTCAAATCCTAACCCTAAACTACAGCACTGTTTTATACTATCATTAGGATAAACATTTTATTGATTATATTTTTGTAAAGGCAAAGTTTCTTATAAGTTCATTTACACATGCAGTCAACAAATTTTGAGTGGCTAAATCTGTTCCAGACATTGTCCTGGGGCTGTGGGTGCAAAGATGTATGAGGCATGGTTTTGATATATTTCTCTCTTCATTAAACTGTGAGTTTACTCACTGAGGATCGTATCTTTCTATGCCTAGTGATTGGTACAACATTAATAAATATATAAAAAATGAATGGATGAGTCTCTTTGTTAGAGAAGGGAGGACAGGGTCATCTCTGTGTCTATACTGCTTAATGCAATGCCTGGTACATAATTAAAGCCCATCAGATGTTATATAGAAAACAAATAATGAGCATTCAAAGGGTCATCCTCCATCCTGGTGTCTGGGACAGGGCAACATTAGAGTAAGTGCCTGAGTACAGTATTGATGAACCTCCTTGGCTCAAATGAGACCTTTAATTAGAGCTTCTCTGAAGACCCTTTTCTGGGCATGAATATGTCTAGTAACTACCAGAGGAATATTCTAGGTTGGCTAGTTGAGTGTGCTAGGATATGATTGTAGCCAAGAGACCGCTGAGCCTCACTGAGGAAGGACTGCATTTGGGAGCTGATGCTTTAAGGAAGTTTTCTGGCAGACCTTGAATACATGTCTATGACACATGAAATTACTCTTGAAATTGGGGATAGGTTTGGTGTGTGGCTTGTCAAAACATTTTAGGGATGTCACCTTCAGGTGGGTAAAGAAAGTTTGGAAAGTTAATTGGCTGTTTCTTGACTGAAGTCTGAAAATTGAACTCATCAGGAAGTGCTTCTCAGCACGTATTTTCAGATATCAGTAATTCTTAATTAAAACTGTTTTGATCTCTTATGGTACATTTAATCAACAGTTTCTTGACTAGACAGCCCAGAAAAACCCATGTTTTCTCTGACCAGAGTTAGAGAAAATACTGTGATTCCTTTGTATGTTGAATGGAACCCCTAAATCTTTGCAAGACTGCTGAACTCTTTGAGATCCAGGATATACTGTATTTCTCTCTGTATCTCAAGCTATAACATATTTTCTGACACATGGAAAATAGTCATTCCTACTTTGATGATATATTGACCAACCGGTCAAATATATAAATAAATTAGTTTATTTACATGAAGACTTGCAATCACCATAGGAAAGGTACGGTAAATAAAATTACTAAGTACAATGGCAAGGGTTGTTGCTGTTCCTGTATCCCCTTGATATAATTTTAATTTCACAACTAACACATGGATACATCTTCTTTATAATACCAGTGAATGACACTTGACTAGGACACCTAGTTAGTTTCATTCCCAGAGATTATCATCACTATTATCAGTTTGGCTTCCAGACCTTGGCATTTGCACATTAGTATATCTATAATTATCAGAAAACATATAGTACAGTTGTGTGTATGTTCGACTTGTTTAAATAATGGCATATTCTATTTTTTTTGACATTTGATTTTGTCATTAAATAATAGGTTTTAAGATCTTCTCATGTGGGCATAGTTGGGTTTGCTACCTTATTTCTGACTACCTATGTGTTATTCCAAGTAACACATCATACCACATTTTACCTGTCTCCTAGTGAAAGATTCATATTGCTTTTAAGTTTTCAAAGATTTAAGTAAGGAATGATGCAGTGATCATTTTAGACACACATCCTTATGTATGTGGATTAGTCTTTTTATACCTAGTCTTTTATACCTGTTATTCCCTTTATAGTTCTAATTTAAGAAACATTGGAAAGGAGGGCATGGAAACCTTAATTAGGTTGAATTAGGCTTAATCTGATATCAATTAGATCATCCTTTCAGAAAGCATTTATCAATCAATTTCAAACTGAGAACATACTATGTATCAAGCATATATTGAGTCTGGGGATATAGTAAGGAACAATCATGGTTTCTCTGTTTACAAAAATTACAGTTACAGGAAAACATCTGCCAGTGGCTCACCCCCTGATATTCCCAATAGTATTTCTCATAGTAGCATTACTAACCTTTATAAACCTATTGATTTTTTTTTTTTTACTTTTCTCTAAGAGAAGATTCAATGCCCAATATCCTTTTCCGATTAACAAAATGCCCTTCTTTTGTGGCCCAAGGTTGTTCAGATATATGTACGTAGAGATGAATCCTCTGTTAGAAGTTATGTTACCAGCTATTGTGAATCTACAAAGTAAAAAGAAGGGTAGTTAATTATCTCATGATTCTACCCTATGTCCTTAAGGGAACAATTTCTTCCCTGCTAATCATGCATGAACTAGGTCATTACCTCCTGGTTGTAGGTACCTACTGGTACACTGGCAGAGTTTTTGAAATGGGGGCTGCATAAGGCTTAGTAGTGAAAGCATGCTTGAGAATTCTGAGAAAGGGCTCGACCATAACAGGACTCAAAAATCTTCCTAAAATTTCAGAAGGAATATTCTGTGCCAGAAAGACTTAATCTAACATTTAGTCCCACTAATGCTTATTGAGTGCCATCTTGTGTATCAGAATAAGGCAAGAAGGTACAACTCAAACCAGAATTATGAGTGGTGTTAATGAGAGGCAGAAAGCAAACAGATCCAAATGGATATGAAGACAAGACCAAAATATCCACTATCACTATTTCTTACCAGGAGCTCTGATAAGAGCTTTATATTCACTTATTTCTATAACCCTTTTGGTAACCTTGTAAGGTGGCTATTGATATTTCAATTTTCAATTGAGAAAAATGACCTTGAGAAAGGTTAAGAACCTGTTAAAGGATATATAGCTACTAAATGGCTAAGATGGGCTTTTAACACAGGTTTGTCTGGTTCCATTGCCTGGTTTCTTCCTCTGGGCCATTGCCAGAGAAACTGAAAATCCAGTATTGGTGCCTCTACCAGAAAGAACACTGGGGGCTCCTTCAAGTGACCTGGCAGAGGATTTCTTATTTTCGTAGCAGTGGGTCTAAGTTTCTGACCCCACAAAGAATGTGAAAAAAGGGATTTAGGGGTCTGTCTGTAGTCTTCATGAATATATCATTTTTTAATCTATCCTCTGTTAATATTGCAAAAGAAAAAAATTGCTTTTTGTATTTGGAAACAAATATATTTACTTGATATGTCTATGATAAAATGTGTTCTTTTGGCTACCTTCACTCCTCACGCATCAGTCAGAAGAATACAAGTGTTAGTATCTAATATATATTTTTGTTGCCATTCCAGAAAAACAAAGCTCTAATTCTTGACACTAATCTGAAATGAATATTCTCATTTTGCAGGCACTAGGTTGTTGATTGTCTTGTGCCCTGATGGGACATGAGACCTTTGTGACCCATCATCCAGATTATCTGTAGATGCTGTCAAATGATGAAATGTCATATATATGAATGACTGATCAATTTCTTAAATTTGTGGATAGTACTTACTGGTATGTTGTTAAAGAAAACCACTGGCAGCATTCAGACCTTGATTTTTACAACAGCGTATTTGTTAAAAGCATGGTCTTTGGAATCACACAGATTTAGGGTTCTATTCTATTCTTCCATGCGCTCTATGTCTCAGCACAAATTATATAACCTCTCCAAGTCTTAATTTCCTCATTGCAAAATGTGGAAACAGCCTATTTCATAGACTGTTGTGAGGATTAAATGAGGCAATGCATTTAGAGCCCTGGGCAAGAAGAGTATGCTAAATGCACATTAACCATTATTATCATTACTTAATAAATAAACTAAAGGGTATTGTTTCTCAAAATACAGTTGCTAGAATACCAGCATGAAGATCATCTAGAATATTCTTTTAAAATATTAGGCTCCTAGATGCCTGTCAGATCTCTTGATTCAGAATTTCTTTGGGGAAGATGGTGAGCATAGAATTTGCACAATAGCACTCATTCATGGAGCTCACACACACGTGGTTTGAGAACCACAGCCACAGAAAGAGTGGGGAGGTGGTGATGCTTTATGCTCCGGTTTGGCCACATTTATGAGTGACTGCCATATGCCAGGACCTGCCTTAGACACAAGGGAAGTGAATAAGATGGTCCATTTTCTTTTAAAAATTTTTTTAAACATTATTTATTTTTGAGACAGAGAGAGAGAGAGAGAGAGAGAGAGAGAGAGAGAGAGAGAGAGAATGAACAGGGGAGGGTCAGAGAAAGAGGGAGACGCAGGGTCTGAAACTGGCTCCAGGCTCTGAGCTGTCAGCACAGAGCCGACGCGGGGCTCGAACCCACGGACCACGAGATCATGACCTGAGCCGAAGTCGGACGCTTAACCGACTGAGCCACCCAGGCGCCCCAAGATGGTCCATTTTCAAAATCAGAATGCATAAGAATGGTAGCTCTTGTTTCCATAACAGGTGCAATTGTCACTTTGAGAACAATGAACTGAAGAGGGAATGCAGGTAATTCATGCTTTATTGGAAATTTTATTGGAAATACACAAATACTCATATATCCCTCTTCAAGTAATATATAGATACTAAGGTTAAATGTCTTCCCGTTCCTCTTTTTGTTCTGGCATGGACTGACATGTGTGCAGAGGTAATTTTCATCTGCTTGGTGGATTGCATAAAAATGGGGTAGGATGATTTTTGCTTCTTTTTAGAAAGGGATTTTTAGAGAAATATTTTCCATTTCTGTATAAAGGAGAGTGATGTAAGGATAGTTAACGCAACTCTTTGCTTCAAGGCTTAGTCCAGTCTATTCCAATCATAGGAATCTCCAGAATTTAAATTGCTTTTGAAATTGGACTTTAAGGCATGTTTCTTCCCAGAGTGCATGATTTTTTCAAGTTTACAAAGATCAGTTTATGTTTGACTTTTTTTTCCTTTAGTGTAGAGATAGTAAAAAAAAAATTAATTGACATATAATGCAGTTTCATAATTTATAACAATCATTTGACATGTTCATGGATGTTATCAATGAGGCATTTGTTCATTTTCAGAGAAGCAAGATTCAGATTCCATAGGAACAAGATGCATCTAATTCCTTATTTTTAAGTTTTTATTTAAATTCCAGTTAGTTAGGGGCTCCTGGGTGGCTCAGTCAGTTAAGTGTCTGACTTGATTTCAGCTCATGTCACGCTCTCACAGTTCATGAGATCAAGCGCTGTGTTGAGCTCCATGCTGACAGCACAGAACCTGCTTGGGAATCTCTCTCTCCTTCTCTCTCTGCCCCTTCCTTGTGCTCCCTCTCTCTCTCTCTCTCTCAAAATAAATATGAAAATTAACAAAAAAAGTGGTTCAGTTTATTTTTTTTTTCTTGTTGCTTTTCGGTTTTCTGAGCATCATGTGTTGAAAAGACTATCTTTTTCCATTGGATATTCTTTCCTAATGTTTTGTCGAAGATTAACTGACCATATAATTATAGGTCTGTTTCTAGATTTTCTGTTCTGTTATTGATCTATGTGTCTATTTTGGGCCACTACCATACTGTTTTGATCACTACAGCTTTATAATATAACTTGAAGTCTGGAACTGTGATGCCTCCAGCTTTGCTTTGCTTTTGCAAGATTGCTTTGGCTATTTGGGGTCTTTTGTAGTTCCACACAAATTGTAGGATTGCTTGTTCTAGCTCTGTGAAAAATGCTTGTGGCATTTTGTTAGGGATTGCATTAAATGTGTGGATTGCTTTGAGTAGTATAGACATTTTAATAATATTTGTTCTTTCAATCTATGAGAATGGAATATTTTTCCACTTCTTTGTATCATCTTCAATTTCTTTCATCAGTATTTTATAGTTTTCAGAGTACTTCTTTGGTTAGGTTTGTTCCTAGGTATTATGTTGTTTTTGGTGCACTTGTAAATGGGATTGATTCCTTAGTTCCTTAGCAGCAATTCTGCTGCTTCATTGTTGTTGTATAGAAATGCAACAGATGTTTTACGTTGATTTTGTATCCTGGAGATTCATTTACTGAATTCGTTTATCAGTTTTAGCAGTTTTTTTCATGGAGTCTTTTGGGTTTTCTATATAGAGTATCATGTCATCTGAAAATAGTGAAAGTTTTACTTCTTCCTTGCAGATTTAGATACTTTATTTTTTTGTTGTTGTTGTCTGATTGTTGCAGCTAGGACTCCTAGTACTATGTTAAAAAACAGTGGTGAGAGAGGTCATCCCTGTCTTGTTCCTGACTGTAAAGGAAAAACTCTCAATTTTTTTCCCAGTTGAGGATGATAATAGCTATGGATTTTTCATATATGGCCATTACAATGTTGAGGTATGTTCCCCCTAAAGCTACTTTGTGGGGGTTTTTATCATGATTGGCTGTTATACTTTGTCAATTGCTTTTTCTGAAAATGTATCTAATTCTCATGGTGCCTGTCATCTTGTCACTTTCCAATAATAGTTAACATTCATTTACCATGTTACTATCTATAAATTGATTTTCTACACACTACATTTGGTCATCATAATAGTTATTTTAACTGATGCATAGTCAAGTTTGATTTACCTTTGGGACATTTTGCCTGCCTGTATTGGAGTCAATCTGTGAAACCAGGGTAATTCCTGGTTGCCTGTTGTTCTAATAGGCAGTTCTTCTATTATACACCCACCGTGGGCTGCCATGGACTGACCATTAGAGTTTGGTTTCTAAGTCTGGAAACCTGGTACTGGAAGGATAAAGATTAAGAATAGAGCAGATTCCTGATCTCAATAGCTAAGTCACGAATATGCTAGTGTTCCAAGACCTTGATATAGTTTAAATCATTTATCTTTAAAATAACTCTATTCATTATTATGGCCATTTAACAATGAATAAACAGAGTCAGAGAGTTCAGGCAATTTTCCTAAGATCACACAGGAAAAAAAAAAAAACAGTACTGCTAGAATTTGATCTCTGTTAGACTGGCTCCAGATTTGCATTCTAAACTGTTGTTTGTAGTCCTCTCCAGCTTGGTTTTGAATAGGAAGACAATGTCACAGGAGCCTCAATTCCAACATGAAAGTAAAAAATGGAACACTATTAGAAATTTCACAAAGCAAAAGCTATAAGTACCGTGAGAATATAGAAAAGAGAAAATAGCTTGGGCAAGACCAATCATAGTAGGCTTTGTGGAAGAAGTGGGAGAGGATTTGTCCGCTGGAGGGTGAATAATGAGTGATTATATATAGCACAGTAGAATGTAGTGAAGGAGCACAGTCTTTGTAGTAAAACAGACCTGGGTTCAATTTTTAGTCCCTACACATAGCTACACATAGCTATGGAATGTTCAGCAAATTGCCTCTATTTTCTGATCTACAAAATATTAATAATAATACTTATTCCACAGGTTTTATTTTTATATGGAAAGATAAGTGGGATGCTGGAGAATAATAGGCACAAAAATTGGGAAAGTTGAATGCTTATGGAATGATTTGAGAGAAATCTAATCATGTATCTAGTGGAAGAGAGAGGATCTGTTTGGGAGTAATGACAAGTTTAAGAACGTGGTTTGGGATTGGAGAGTAGTAGTAATCTTTTAATGAAAGTACTGTTAAGACTTTAAGGATTGGTGGATATCTTTGCTTGGTCTTCTTACTATCTGGCAAATCTGGGCACATCATGTAACCTTCTGTGCCTCAGTTTTGTCATTTAAAAAACTAGGAGTAAGTAAAATGATATATGCAAAAATTTAAGCCTAGTATGTGATACATACTTAATGATCAATTAATGATACATATTTATATTATCAGCAGTAGTATTCAACAGGCAAAATATTTATTTATTTGTTTGTTTATTTATTTATTATTTGCTTATTTATTTTTCCACCCATCCAAAGAAGTTCAGTAATAAAATTGCTTTTGAATGAGTCTACAAGAAACCATGGCTAAGATAGACACTTAAAGACAGATATTAGAAGTCATAATTGAAGTTATAATTATGAACGGATTCTTACTAATCAGTCAAAATGTTTACCTAACTTTTTAACAGTCTCAAAAGGAAAATGATAGTTACATTTTTGTTAAGCTCTATGATACAAGTGTGTTGCTATTTAGGTACCATATTTTCAAAGACTGACAAGTGACAACTTGGGGTATATCCTGGAGACTGACAACCAGAAAATGGGAAGTAGGTCCTATGAGGAAAAAGGAGCCACAGAATGAATGTGGGTGTTTATCTTGGAGAAGATGTAAGAGTGAATTTGTGGCTGTCATGTAGAATAGAAAGTAGATTTATTCTGCATACTCTAGAGGACAAAAGGATTGAATAAACTGGTGTGTTTTCAGTATGAATAACAACTTCTTTAATAAATAGTGAGGTCTTCTTCACTGGTCACATTCTAGGAGGGTTGGAATGCATACCTCTTAAAAGACTGGAGACAGGCATTTCACTTTGTGAGTAGGACTGAGTGATTTTTCAAGATCCCTGTAAACCCTGCAGTATTATGATCAGGCTTACTGCATAGAACAAAGTGAGGACAGGGAATTCCTAAAGTAACTAAAGTTTTTGAACAAGGAGAGAAAGTGGGAGAAAGATAGTTTTTCAGTTGAGACACAGTGACTAGAATAGTTTCATTGAACCAGGAGGGGAAAAATGGTGAGGAAATACATAAAGAACCACAGGGTATTCATGAACACTTTAAGAAATTGAGAAAGGAGGTGATTGGGAGGGAAGAAGCATTATTCATAAGCATTATTCATAAGCATTATTCATAAGACTTGGTGGTGACTTTAGCTCAGGCTGTTGTCCAGTGACAGCATAGGTGGGAGTTAGGATGAGGCTGTTCTGTCATGAAGCTAGTAGAGGAGAAAAAAAATCCAGCTGAATTTCATGACAGGTTACCACTGTTCCTAACTTGGAGACAACCTGTAGTAAAAGTAGCATAACAAGGTCAAGAAGGCACCTCCATGCCTCCCCGCTTAATTTATTCAATAACTACCAAAATGCCAAACATTCCATTGCTATATTTGTCTCTCTCTCAATATGGATATGGATATGAATGGGTACACGTGTATCTATATATTCATATATTAATTTGTGTCTATAGGTTTGTTTATGTGTACATATGTATGTGTGAGTATATGTATATCAGCTTATTTAATCCTAATATAAATGTTGAGAAGAAAATATTGCCGATATTTTACAGGTTAGGAAACTAAAGCTCTCTAACAGTCATTTGCTCAGATTCTCATAAACTAGTAAGAAGATGGTGATGGTATCCAGATGTCTGCCTAATGCCAAAATAGTGTTTCTTCTTTAAAAAACTCAATATTTAGATTGTGAAATATAGTTTAAAATCCTGAATTTGCCTCTGCATATTGTACAACTTTGGGCAACTCATTAAACTGACTGGATATCATTATCCTTCTCTGTGAAATGATGAGCAGATATTTATCCTGCCTGTAGGTTTTGAAGTTCCCAAACCTAGAGCAATCAAGGGGTTTTAAACATGGGAAATATATAGTTAAATTTTCACTTTGTACATAGATTTGATAGATACGGTGGAAGATATATTTAAAGGGGACCAATATAGCCCCAAAGAGAGCCCTTAAGAAGTGATGTTCTTGTTGGTAAATAGTGTATTATCCTACTGTAGTTCTATAAGGGATATACAATAGAGGATTTACTTAAAGAATACTTAGTACAGTGTTTCTTCACTATTTTTTTTCATTATTTCCACCTCCCTCCATCACACACACATATACCACCCAGGAGATCAGAAGACTTTTTACACATGTTGTCCTAACCAACTCCCTGCCTGGTGAAACTTGAATACCACAGATATACTGCAAATCTATTTATATATATGTGTGTGTGTGTGTGTGTGTGTGTTTTATACATAAAATATTTTTTCATCTTCTCTATTATTTGGGGGTGGGGAGATTTATTTTAAGGAATTGGCTCACAAGATTGTGGGGGCTGGCAAGTCTGAAATTTGTAGGGTAGTCTGACAGGATGGAGGCTCAGGTGGAATTTCTATGTTGAAACCTTGAGGCAGATTTCCTCCTTCAACTTCTTCACTCTTACAGACTTCAAATGATTGGATGAAGCCTACACATTATGGAGGGTAATCTGTTTTACTTAAAGCCAACTGATTATAAATGTTAATTTAAAAAATGTCTTTATAGGGGCGCCTGAGTGGCTCAGTCGGTTGAGCGGCCGACTTCGGCTCAGGTCATGATCTCGCGGTCCGTGAGTTCGAGCCCCGCGTTGGGCTCTGTGCTGACATCTCAGAGCCTGGAGCCTGTTTCAGATTCTGTGTCTCCCTCTCTCTCTCTGACCCTCCCCCGTTCATGCTCTGTCTCTCTCTGTCTCAAAAATAAATAAACATTTAAAAAAATGTCTTTATAACCCATCTATGTTAGGGTTTGATCAAACAACTGAGCATCACAGCCTAGCTAAGTTGATGCAAAATTAACCATCATTCTCTTCTCCAAAATAACTAAGTTTCACTCCCCTGGGGGTGATATCACCCTTATTGACATTGTAGCATGATATCTTTATATTAAAGAAAGAGATAAAATAACAGGATGTGTACTGTATGTGAGATCATTTTGTTAGTTGGATACATGAGGCAAGGGACAGAGAGGTGCCGAAGTTGATTTCCAGATTTCTAACTTGAGCAACTAAGCAGATGGTGGTGCCATTCACTGAGACAGGAAAAGCAGAAAAGAAGAGTAGATTTGATGTGGACTATGACTAGATTTATATAAACCATGTGTGAATTTTACAGTAATATTTCAGCATATTCATTCAGAAGTCTAACTGCTTATACCTAGAATTGAACAAAATTTATTAGAAAATCTTTTGGAAAGATAAAACATTTTATTTAAGTTTAGTGATAGCATGATTTCATAACTTTTAGCATTCAGGCCTGAAAGATTTTCTGGAAATATTTGGTGTTATTTTCTTAGTTGTACTATATTTCTACTACTTGGGTACATGTAATAAAATATGATATCCTGAGAACAAAGTGTTAATTATGTGACAGATATTTAGTTTCATCTTCATATTTGTCTTGTCAATAAACATACACATAGAGTTAGTCATGGTCTGACTTCTTTCTGTATTTTTATTTTGCCTTTCTTCCCAACTAAATTGTGGACTCATGAAGGAAAGGATCATGGTAATTGGGTCAACAAATATTTGGGGTCCAAAATCATCTTATTTGGTTAATAAATGTCAAATGTTTGTTGAAGTGAAGGTTGCGATACATTTCAGTATAAGTTTGTCTACTAATACCACAAATCATTGCTTCTTATCAAATCATTTTTCACAGATTTATGAAGCAGTGGGGATTATTTCCATTCTAGATTCTAAATATCATATTTCATTCAAGAAAAGAATGGAAGGGGTGCCTGGAGGGCTCATTCATTTAAGCATCTGAGTCTTGATTTCAGCTCAGGTTGTGATCTCATGTTTTGTGAGATCGAGCCCTGCATCAGGCTCTGTGCTGACACCAAGGAGCCTGCTTGGTATGCTCTCTCTCCCTCTCTCTCTGCTCCTCCCCTGTTACTTCTATTAAGAAAATAAATAAAATTTAAGAAGAAAAGAATGGGAAAAGCTCATTTAACTGTGTCAAGTTAGAGAGATATCTAACCTGTTGGTACTAAAGTCTGTTCTCTGTAACTTTAAACTATTGTGTTTTGTAGAAAAAGATTTCCTATACTGATAATCATATAAGTCATTAAAAATTCTTTTAGTTGCAAAGTCTACCATTTTTTATTGTGATTGCCTCATTATGTATGGAATCCATATTCAATTTTTAGAAGTTACACAAAGTAATGTCAGCTTCATTTAAAAGATTTACTGCTCCATCACTTGATTGTGGGAAAATAGAAAAAAGGTGCATATTTTGTAATGATACTAAGAACCATGAGCAGTAGACTGGAAGAAATTTTGGGATTAATTATTGTCATAAGCCAGGTTCCCCAGAAAACACTCTAAAAATTTCTGAGATTCATATGTAAAAGATTATTAGGGAATATTCTAGGAACTGCTTCTGGGAGGGATGAGAGACCCAAAATTAGTCAAAGGGAGTTGAATCAAGTTCCAGTTATAACAGAGGCCTCAGATGATCCTTTTGGAAGCCCTGGAATTGGAATGGTCTCTCTGAGTTGTTCTCATTTGAAGAAGGTTTGCTGGATCTTTGTACCACCACATTAATGAGTCACTGGATGCAAGTTGCCCAAGGAAGAGGAAATCATTTTGGTCAAGGAAGCTTCCTGGAGAGGGACACAGCTGTGAACCTTATCAGCTAACACTCTTATCAAGTGGGGGAATTTGGGAATGATCCCAAATTGAGGACAGCACACATCAGTGCTTACCAAAATTTCTTAATTTAAGATTTTGTTTAGTTATCATTATTAATTTTTTTTTAATGTTTGTGTATTTTTTGAGAGACAGAGCATGAGTGGGGAAGAGGACAGAGACAGATTCTGAAGCAGGCTCCAGGCTCTGAACTGTCAGCCCAGAGCCTGACACAGGGCTCGAACTCAGGAACTGTGAGATCATGCCCTGAGCTGAAGTCAAATGCTTAACTGACTGAGCCACCCAGGCACCCCGAGTTATCAGTATTTTAGTATCTTAGTACTACATTTAGAATTTTCAATTCTTTAAAGACTAGATGCCTTGACTAAAATACCTACTGAATTAATTTAATTAAGCTAAATATAAGTGCATTTCATGATTTGTTACTCTAATTCCATCCCTGCTCCCACCCCTACTGGCAGAGTCATTTAAAAAATCTTTTTAAACTGTTGTATACTGTTGTAAGTCTATTATTAGTGCTTATTTTTCTGTTATAATGATTATGCAGTTCATGAGCCACAACTTAGTTATGATGACAATACCAAGTCTTTCAAACTTTTGGTTTCACATGTTTCAAAGGCAGATCTATATATGATGCCCTTTTAAATTTACCAGATCTGTGTCTTCAATTAATTTAGTGATGTATAACTTTTAAAGCATTCATTTCTACTACCTTTTCAGACCTCTGTGAGGTAATGGTTAAGATCATGGATTTGCATATAAAACAAATATGATTTAAAAGTCTTTGTGGGGCACCTGGGTGGCTCAGTAGCTTAAGCATCCGACTCTTGATTTGGCTCAGATCATGATCCCATGGTTCATGGGTTCAAGACCGGATGGGCTCTGTGCCTACAGCATGGAAACTGCTTGGGATTCTCTCTCCCCCTCTTTCTTCCTCTCTCCCACTCATGCACGTGCACACACACACATACACACACACTCTCTCTCTCTCTCTCTCTCTCTGTCTCTCAAAATAAATAAACATTAAAAATGTATTTAAAAGTCTTTCTTTGTCTCTAACTGTATGATCTTGGGTAAGAATTTATCTTCTCTGAGCCTGTTTTCAATTGGTCTGTAATATTACTTATCTCATAGGGATAAAATAGTTAACACAGTGTTTAGGACATTATAGGCTTTCAATAAAAAGTACCTATTGTTGTTATCTTTTCAACAATCTGTGTAGTGGGAATCACTAGCCCTTTAAGCAAATGCATGCTTAAAGGTAGGAAATACTATTTAAATGCAAAATACTTTTATGTAGAATTTTATAGCTGGAATGCAGTAATCAAACACTAGTTAAACCTAAGTTGTCACCTACATATTTTAATTGTTGCCCTGGTAAAGATTTTCATCCATCAATAATGAACCTTACTTTCCTCCATGGCATAAAAGAGCCTCATCCTGTTTTCTGGATTGCAAAGAACATTGTAACTACATAGTCTGAATTCTGTTTAATTTCAGATAACCAAACTGAAAAAGGTACAATTTCAGGTTTTATCAGTGCAGTAATGGGAAAGTCCTGCCTACTTACTGTATCATAACCTCCAAAGTGACCCCTCTTTTTGCAAGTTAGGTTCATCTTCAATAATCTGGTTAGGCTAACCTCAAATCCTGCAGCTGAGTCATCCAAGTATTGGATGTGCTGAAATGGGCTGGGGGAAATTTCCGGAGTCATGTGATATGTTAGGAGCAAAGTGCCTCCAGTATTAGAGCACTTGCCTAAGAAAGAGCTTATAAAATGGAATGAATTGAAATGTCACCCAGAGAGCAAAACTGTTGGAAAAGTTAATAGGGCCAAGGCGTAGTTATAGGCTTTAGACTTTATAACATTTTTATCCAATAAAACAGAAATGAAAAAAATATATAGAAATGTGAGATAACTTAGTGTTAGAATTTGTAGCTCACCATTGTTTAGGATTTGACCAAGAGAATTCATTTTAATGAGGTTGATATTATATATGTTCAGAAAGGATAAAAAGCAGAGTATTTATATCTCAATCATCAGTTTTTCCTTTGGGAAGAAATACTAAATTTCCTCAGCTTTTACTGCTTTACACTTTTGAGGCTTCACTGACAATGCACCCTTCAGACAATATGACAGTTGCCTTCTGAGAGATGTGCCCTTCAGAAGCAGGGCATTGATTTCTGGGGTCAAAAAACAAGTTGCTAATTTTGTTTTTATAGCTAATCTGGGCCAAGTAATGTATGAGAAAAAAAAACAGCTAAAGAATTCAAATCATGTGTATTTAGTCTTGAAAATATTTGTAGATAAAGCATGCCATTACAGTAAGAGAGGAGTCACAATGACCCAGACTGAAATTTCAGTTAAAAAAAAAACACACAGGTGGTAGAAGCAAAGTGGAAAAGTGATACTGCCATCAAACTAAAAAACTTCTATATAGAAATGGAAACCATCAACAGAGTGAAAAAGCAACTTAGAGAATAGCAGAAAATATTTGCATAATATCTGAAAAAGGGTTAATATCTAAAATATATAACAATACAATTAAATAGAAACAAAATAAAACAAACAAACAAACAAAAACCTGATTAAAAATGACTAAAGGACTTAGGTAGACTTTTCTTCAAAGAAAACATATAGATTGCCAAGTACATGAAAAGATGCTCACTATCACTATCATCAGGGAAATGCAAGTCAAAACTGTAATGAGATATTGCCTTACATCTGTTAGTGGATATTATGAAAAACAAAAGAAAAAAAACCAGCAAATAGTAAGTGTTGATGAAGATGTGGAAAATAGGAGCTATTGGGCGCTGTTGGTAGGAATGTAAAATGGTGCAGCCACTATGCAAAACACTATGGAAGTTTTTCAAAAAAATTAAAAATAGAACAACCATGTGATGCAGCAATCCCACTTCTGGGTACTTAGCCAAAAGAATTTAAACCAGGATTTTGAGGAACTACCTGCACCCCATGTTCACTGCAGCATTATTCACAATAATCAAGCAGTGGGAATAGCCTAAATGTCCATATACAGATGAACAGATAAAGATCGAATTATGGAAAGAGTCCAAATGTCCATTGATTGATGAATGGATAAAGAAGATGTGGTATATACATAAATTGGAATATTACTCAGCCATCAGAAAGAATGAAATCTTGCCATTTGCAATGACATGGATTGAACTAGAGTATATTTTGCTAAGTGAAATAAGTCAATAAAAGAAAGACAAATATATGATTTCACTCATATGTGGAATTTAAGAAATAAAACAGATGAACAGGGGAAAAAAGAGAGAGAGAGATAAAACATAAAACAGACTCTAAACTTACAGAGAACAAATTGATGGTTACTAGAGGGGAGGTGGGTGGGGAGATGGGTTAAGTGAGTGATGGGTATTGAGGAGGGCACTTGTTCTGATGAGTACTGGGTATGATATATAAGTGATGAATCACTAAATTCTACTCCTGATACCAATATTACACTAAGTGGAATTTAAATTAAAACATGAAAGAAACAAAAAAGATTATATGGTATATTAAAACAATGGGATATTATTCGACCATTAAGAAGAAAAAATTTTTTCATATGCTACAACATGGATGAAACTTGAAGACATTCTGCTAAGTAAAATAGGTGAGTCACAGAAGGACAAATACCACTTACATGAGATGTTTAAAATAATCAAACTCATTAAGGCAAAAAAGTAGAATGGTGGTTGCCAGGGGCTACCGGGAAGGGGGAAATGGGGATTTGCTCTTCAATGAGTATAGTTTCAGTCATGTAAGATAAAGTTCTAGAGATCTTTTGTATAACATTTTGTTTATGGTTAACAATACTGTACACATAAAATTTTTTAAGAGTGTAGATCCCATGTCATGTATTTTTACTACAATTCTTTAAAAAAATCCTGTTGGTCTATTTATTTACTTATCCATCCAATCATATATTTTCAAACTGAAGTAAAAATCTAAATACAGAAAAGCACACTAAGGCATAGTTTGATGAATTTTTACAAAGTGAACACAGTCACTCAGATCTAGATATCTAGATCTAGATAGATCAGCAAAACAGAGGCCTTCGTTGTGCTATCAGTCACTAACCCCCACACTGTAAAAGTAACACTCCTCTTGACATCTGTTTCCTTGGATTAATTTTGTCTGTCTGAAATTTACATAAATGGGACCCTATAGTATTTTTTTTGCCTTGTTTCTTTCACTCAACACTGTTTGTGAGATTCATCCTGTTTTATGCCGAAGTAATTTGTCCTTTCTCACTACTGTATAATAATCCATTGCACAAATACACCACACAATTTTTCATTCTCCTGTTGATGGCTGTTGGTGGCTCTCCAGTTTTAGGCTATTACAACTAAGTCGGCTAGGAACATTTCAGTAAATTTTGGTGTGCGTTTGGTCATACCACTAGAAGTGAAATTGCTAGGTTTTAAAAGATGCATATGTTTAACTTAGCAGAAAATTTGTAAGAGCTTCCCAAAGTGGTTATTCACATTTATCCTCCCAAAGGTGATGTATGTTAGTGCCAGTTGCTGTACATTTTTTCAGTAGCTTCTTTGGTGGGTGTGTAGTGATATTGTGGTTTTAGTTTTTTTGCTTTTTTCTTATGACTAATGAGCTTTAATTTTTTTCATATGCTTATTGATTTGAGTTTTCTTTTTTATTGATTTGATAGATTCATATGTATTTTGAATACATATTTTGCACATGTTATTGCAAATATATTCTCCTTTTTTTGCATGTATTTTCTATTTTTTAATTGTAGCTTTTGAAGAAAAGTTCCTTCTTTTAGTCCAACTTACCGATTTTTTTTTTTTTTTGGTATAAAACCGTGAAATCTTTTTTGTATCTTGTTTAGGAAATTATGCCTACCCATGTTCTTAAAATATTTTTGTATGTTCTCTTCTAGAACTTTTCACATTTAGATATACACTGGACTTGGAATTGGTTTGTGAATAGTGTCAGGTGGAGGGTCACAATTCAATTTTGTCCATACTATGGATATACAATTGACTTGTGTTGATAATACCACATTTTCCGTTACTGAATTACAGGGGGCTTTTGAGGTATATTAGGTAACCATTTTTAAGTGGGCCTATTTCTAGACTGTGTTCTATTTTCTCGGTCAATTTGTCTATCCTTATGCAATTAGAGCATTGTCTTAGAATACTACGTATAATAAGTTTTAATATCTGGTATTATAAGATTTATTTTTATACACAATTTCCTGAGCAATTCTTGGCTATTTACATACTCACATGCATTTTAGAATTAATTTGTCAATTTAAGTGGTACACTTAAAGAAAGACAATTGGTTTTTGTATATTAACGTTGGGCATAGAGAACTTGCTAAAGTTCCTTGTATTTGTAATATTTTATCTATAGATATTTTTAGATTTACTATGTACATAATCCAATTACCTGAGAAAAGTGATGGCTTTATTTCTTCTTTTTCATTTTCTTAATTTTTATATCTTTTCTTATTGTACTGGCTAAAACCTCCAGTACAATACTTAATGGAAGTGATGATAGCTGACATTCTAATCTTAAGGGAGACTATTTTAATATTTCCCACTACCATAATGCTTTTATAATGTTTTCAGACTAATGTTATTCACTTTTATTCCTGACTGGCTATGATTTTTAAAAATGTGAATGAGTACTGAGTTTTATAAAATGCATTTTCCACATCCACTGAGATGATCAAATGAATTTTTTTTCTTTTTTCTCTTAATGTAATAAATTACATTGGTTGATTTTTGAAAGTTAAAAACAACTTTCATTTCTTAAATAAACCCAACTTGCTCATGAAATGCTATTCTTTTCAAGTGTAACTGGGTTTTGTTTTTTATGCTTTTTTTTCTCCCATGCTAATGAGAAAGATTGGCCTATAATTTTTCTCTTTTGTAATTTTTTTTACCTTTTGGTATCAATGTTATATTGGCTTCAAAATATGTTGGGAAATGTCTTACCATTTTCTGTTCTCTGAAAGTTTGTTTTAAATTGACATTTATTCTTACTTAAATATCTGGAAGAATATACCTCTGAAAGTCTTTTGGGCTTGAGATTGCTTTTAAAATAAAAATCCATTTACATTTTTAGAGATTGGGAAACACATTTTCTATTTACTCTTATGTTAGTTTTGGTAAGATTTTTTCACTCTAGTATTTCTCCATTTCCACTAAATTTTTAACTTTCATTGGCATTATTTTGTTTATAATGCCTTCTGTAAAATCTGAGGAAGTGTTCCACTTTTTACTTCAGATATTAATAATTTGTCTCGTTTATTTTCTCAATCAGTCATAGTAGATGGTTATAAATTTAAAATAGTTTCTTAAAACCAATTTTAGATTTTCTGGATTTTTCCCAATTTTGCATTTACATTTCATTAGTTCCTTTTTTTTAATCTATATTATCTCCTTCCTTTAATTTTATTTGGGTTTTATTTCCTATGCTTTTACAGCTTCCTGAAAAGGAAAATTTGATTTTCAGAACTCTGTTTTAAAAATGTATTTAAATCTATAAATTTTTTTCTAAAAACTATTTAGAATAACAATTACTGTTTTATATAACCAGTATTTATTTAGTTAGTATTCATTAACTTTCTCTTTGTTTTTTGTTCTTTTCTGCATTCCTATTCTTCTTTCTATAATTATTTCTCTTCTACCTAAAGAGCTCTCTTTATTATTTCTTGTAATATAGATCTGCTGATGATAGTTTCTCTTGGTTTTTGTTCACTGAAAATATCTTTGTCTAAATTTTTGAATCAAATTTTCACTAAATATAAAGTTAAACTATGTCAATTAATACTTTAAAGACATCTTTGGCTTAAATCATTTTTGTTGAGAAATGAGCTGTGAGTCTTATTGTTGTTCATTTATAATTAATGTCTGCTTTTAAGATTTTCTCTTTGTCACTGCTTATCAGCAGTTTGATTATCATATGCCATGTTGTGGTTTCTTTGTACTTACTCTATTTGTGATTGGTAGAACTTTTTGAATCTGTGACTTTCTGTCTTTTGTCAGCTTTGAAAATATATTGACTGCTATATATCAGATAATGTTGCTGTCATGTTCTCTGCACCAAACCTGGGAGTCCATAGGCACATACTTCGTTTTTTTTTCATTTTTTTTTACTATGATCCATATGTGTTTTATAACATTTTAAAATAATTTTTTAATCTCTTTTTTCTCTCAGTGCTTCAGTTTAGATTTATTTATTAGCTTTTCTTCCAGTGCGCTAACCATCTCTTCCACTGAGTCATATTCATTTTTAAACCCACCTATTGAATTGTTCATTTCACTTACCAAGTTTTTTTTTAGTTCATTAATTTCCATTGACTATTTTTCATAGATTTAGGTCTCCGGAGAATTTCTATATCTTTTCACGTTTTATTTTATTTTATTTTTTAAATATGAAATTTATTGTCATATTGGTTTCCATACAACACCCAGGGCTCATCCCAACAGGAGCCCTCCTCAATACCCATCACCCACCCACCCCTCCCTCCCAGCCCCCATCAACCCTCACTTTGTTCTCAGTTTTTAAGAGTTTCTTATGGTTTAAAATTAACATTTAAAACAAACTTTCTATTGAAGTACAAAATAGATACAGAAAAGTACTCATTTTAGAGATTCCATTCATTTTCTTATGAGGGTGGTTTATTTACAGTTTGCCCCTACCCCTATCCCTAATTTTAACCCCAACCCTAACCTTCACCTTGAGATGTTTATGAGGGAATTTCCTTACTGGTGAGCCTGAACCCCAGTTTTTATCTCTCTAGCATTGTGTGATTATTAAATTTCTATTCAGGTTCTCAGAGGCTTCTCTCCTCTCAGTTTCTTAGTCTCTGTCCCTGCTCTGCTGATGAATTGGATATTGCTTGAGAGAAAAAATAGCACATAGCATAGGTCTTACTTCCTTGTCCTTTACTTCATTGCAGGATCCTGAATCTTCAAGTCCAAGCTTTCCTTTCAATTCTGAACTCCAATTTTTGTTTTTAAGTCCTTTGAGACTGCCAACAGCTTTACTCAGCATCTGTTTTCTCCTCAGCTTTCTGTTTGAGCTCCTCAGTCTCTTGCTCTCTACCGGGTACAAATAGGAAAATGCTTTCAGGAGAAAAGAAGTGTTGAGCCCACCTCAATGAGTTTTCTTCTCAGGGATCTTGGCCTCTTAAGTCCTAGCTGTCTTGGTGGCTCTTTGATGACTTCAAACATTTCTTTGATAATCCAGCCTTTTAGGTTTTTCTCGGCAGGAGGTTTGGAATGTTATAAACTAGTTTATCATAGTCAAAGTGGAAGTTCTATCTCACTCTGTCTCTCTCTCCTTAATTTTAAAACTCTGTATTTAAAAAGAAAATTTAGGGGCTCCTGGCTGCTTCAGTCAGTAGAGCATGTGATTCTTGATCTTGAGTTCTATCCCCACATTGGGGTAGAGACTACTAAAAAAATTAAAAAGATAAAAAGGAATAAAGAATTTATAATGTGGAAAAATTTTCTTCTAGGTATGATTAAGTCTGTTGGAGGGTCTATATTTGATAAAAGAATCATAAACGTGTGATTTGTCCAAAGATATTCATTCATCTAATTAATGACAGAAATAGTGTTAGAACCCAGTGCATTGTTCTTTGTTTTCCAAATAACTCTGCTGCCAAATTTAACATGTTTGCTTTAAATATAGTTAAGATCTTCAAATATTTGGAATCATTAGAGAGATAAATGAATTGTTCCTTTCATTAGCTAATTGATCCATATTTTTGTACTTTTCTCTTAATTTTATTCTCTGAATGTTATTTATTTTTTTCTCCTTCCCACTTTTCCCTTTACCTGCATCTGTCAAGTCTTAAAATATTGTGAGGGTAAAGTTTATACTATTTGCCAACCTATATCTTTACCTCACTGGATTGTCCACCCTGTGAGGCAGAGAAAGTATAATTATGTTTATTTGACTAAGGAGCCAAATTAGTCTGAGAGAGATAACACAATTTTCCCAAGTTATCAGAGCCTGTAATAAAATCTAGACCTCTTGCTTGAGTGTTTTTCCCCCACTATTAAAGCAGATGGCAACTCATTAAGCCTTGTGGAAATCATGGAATGGCAGGGCTGGAAGATGTCTAAGTGATAATGTAGTCCCATTCTGTCAGTTTACAAAGAGAAAACTGAGGCCATAGAGGTGAAGTAGCTTTCTCAAAGTCACATTGCTAGGAGGTCACTATATTGGTACTAGAGTTCAAGCCCCAGATTTATTCCTTTACTTTTGATGGGAAGAAAACCAAACTGGAACAGAGAGGACAATGTGGAAAAAAATTTAAATAGCACAATGGAGTGGAATCAATAGGGCAGAATAGCATGTAGTTTAGAGTCATAAATAAATAGATTCAAGAAGCGCTTTTCTTAACTACAAGGCAGTAACTCTGAGGACCAAAGATAACTAAATATAGCACCATACAGTGAAGGAAGGCTATTCGATTTCCATTTACCTGCCAGGTCTCCAGCAACTAACACAAGTACATTTCTGAGGACCCTTCCAATATTGTGACTATTAAATCTCTCAGACTGATAATTTAATAGGAAAGCTTATGAATTGCTCTATTCTCTTTAATTTTTTTAATGTTTATTTATTTTTGAGAAAGAGAGAGCATGAGCAGGGGAGGGGCAGAGAGAAAGAGACACAGACTCTGAAGCAGGGTCCAGGCTCTGGGTTGTCAGCACAGAGCGCGACACGGGGCTGGAATCCATGGACCGTGAGATCATGACCTAAGCCGAAGTCAGACATCCAACCAACTGAGCCACCCAGGCGCCCCACTCTCTTCTTTTTAAAATTGCTCATGGCAATTTGAAGTTCCAAAGATATGCTGCTCAAACAAGTAATTTAAATACAAACAAATAATTATTTGTTACCCTGGTTTTATATCAGCCATCATTCTACCAAATCATTTTAACAACCATTATGTAATTGTAAGGAAATCAAAACATTAACCAGTACATCTTATAAATTCATAACTGAATTTCCGTTTTACTTACTTGGTCAAAAAGACCAAATATAGTTCACATTTAAAAAAGTATATAAGAAGTGTGACTCTTTATGTAAGCCTATATTCCTTTTTAAAATTGTTTGTCAATTAGTATTTAAGTTCTTTGTGAATTTAAGTTTCAAACAAAGGAATAACTTTCATTCCAAAGAGAACTATTTTGGGAATTAGTAAGAATTTTTTATATTAAAGAATGTAATTTTTATATTCAGAAATAGACTATGAACTCCCAAGGACAGTGTTTGTTCATTTTTCTATTCATTCATATGTTCATCTGATTTTTGTCACTTAGGAACCTTCATTATACCTACTTGGCCTTTATAATGACATTTTAAACATTAGGGAACATTCTCTTTGCTTTTCTTACGTATTGATTTCCAGTCCTAGAGCAAATACTTTCAATCTTTACTTGATCCAAGAGAGCAATTTTCTAGCCATTCCCTCTAAAATTTCTCCTGCTGAGAAGTGTCTCTTTCTAGCTGTTAGAGCATTAATTATTTATAATTTTAAATACACTGTTTATTAACCATTTTGATCGATATGACAGCACAAAAGCTATTGAGTTCTAAACCACACTCAAAAAGCACGAGTTATGAGAAGGTTTGAAGGAGTACTAATACTTACCAAGTATTAGGTGGCAACTATATCCTTGGTGCTTTCACATGTAATAGAACATATTCCCTACTCTTGCCATACAGTCTCAGGAAAGTAGGATTAGCTCTATTTGAAAAATTAGGAAACTGAGATTTAGAGTAAGTAGCCATTCAATTTATGCAATAAAATTTTGGTATTAGAATTTGAAAGTTGGTCTACTTTCTCAGCCATACCTGTCTACAACTCCAAAATTATTGAGTCATCTTACACACCTCCTTCTAACAGTTATCACATTCATAATTGTTCAATGTCTGTATTCCTTGCTGGAATAAGAGCAGAGTACTGTGTCTGTTTTGTTAATTATTGCATTCCTAGTCCTTGGCACAATGCTTGGCACAAAGTTCAACCTGCGTACAGTTTGTAGGATGAGTGAATTTGCATTTAAATGACTACACTTAATTTTATGGAGAAATTTATATCATATGTATATTTACAAATTTGGCTAACTTGGTAAGTTTCCTTGGGAATGCCAGTGATCTACTTTCTTGCAGAGTTAGAAATAGATATTTGTGCTTTTACTGCAAATATATATTTCTTCCAGTAGAATTAAGTCAATATGCTGGTAATAATGTGGTAGTTATCTATTACTGTGTCCTAATATCCAGTTAAAGTTCTGAGGTATAATTGACAGGCCAGGAACAGCCTTCTTCATTTACCCGCAAAATGTGGAAATAATATGAACTTAATGCATTTGCCTTGTTTAAGAAGCATGACAGTGCTTCAGACTTGATGACTTTGAAATCTCCTGTTGTTCTTCATGGTGCACTGGTGCTTGGCTGTCTCACTTAATCATTATGGCATTAATGATGCCACTAGTGGCTTGAGGCCATAACTAGGTACTTGGGCTCAGCTATACAGTAAAAGGGAAACCTGTTAAGATTCCAACAATGCTAATGCCAAGCAAAAAAAGGCTGAATGTCCAGTAAACCAAAGCTTATTGGGATAAATAGAAAAAGCATGAATATGTTTTAGACTTTTAGACATGATTGAATGCAGATGGAAATTGAGTGATGATCAGGTTTGACATAAAAATATTGTTAGGTATATAATGAATCACATTTCATGGAAGTCGATGGTTTGTTAAACATCTTTATTTCATTCTTAAAGGTTTCTCTGAGAGCAGCGTTCACAAACATGTTTGAATGAATGTTTGAAACCTTTGGTGACAGGACTGGAAATAGAAGGCTTTGGAAATCCCTTCTTGCTGCTTTTCCTATCTCTGCATTTTTTGGTAGTGAAACTTGGAGCTGGGCTAACATTCTCTTGTGAGGTACATTTGACTCTGGAAAGTATGGGGGTATAGATAAGGCCTAAAGAAAGGAAAGGTAAAGACTTGTTCTTCAGGCCTACTGCTGTTTTCTGCTTTATGAAAAGAGGAGTTTTGATATTTTCTTTTGTGTGGTCCAGCCCAGGTGACTAGAGTAAGAGGGCAGATACACATTTAGGATAGACTTCTATTGAGGTTTTTAAATGTGCATTTTAATTCTGTCTTAGTTCTCAGTAAAGACCTCATGAACCCTTTACCCTCAGTCCAGAAGATGTATCTGTGCATTGTGGTGTGTATGTGTGTGTGTGTGGGGGGGGGGGTGCAAAGAAGGTCATTTCTCTCTTCCTGGAAAGGATGGAGTTGCTGAAAAATCCTCTCTATCTGTCAACCCTTAAGCAGTGTGGAAACTGATACTTGGAAAGACTGCACGTCTAGCCAAGGTGAGGGGGAACTACTAACAATTCCTGCTGAGCAGAGGTTCCCACCCTAGCTGTCCAGGTGGATTATTTATTAGAAAGATGATGAGAAATCTGGTAATCTATTATATATTAGTTAATGACTTTGCCTTGTTATAATCTTTTGTTTAAATATAATCCTTTTATATAACCAGCTTTTTATTCTAACTCTATTTCCCCAACCTTTTTTCCCCCATAAGTTCTTGTTTACAAACTGTAAGTCTCTTCATATACTGTAAAGCCTTCATAGAAACTGTTTAAACTCTGGGTATTTGGTAAGTGCTTAAACTACTGATGGTGACAGTTCTTATTTAAGAACGCTAGCTTAATTTTCTGCTTATTTTGAACAACATTCTATGCCATGAGAAAGCACTGGTAGTACTTTTGCTATGAATCATGTATCACAACTAAGTATTTGGGACAATTTTGACAATTAGCACATGTTCATTGAGAACCTGGTAGCATATAGTGAGTATAGACCAGAGATGCTGTGCTAAACATTCTATAATGCGCAGCCCTGCCCTACAACAAGGAACTGAAATGTCAATTGTGCTCAGGTTGAGAAATTTTGATATAATAGTCCAGCAAATACTTGTGGCCAGTTTTTCCATATTGTAGACATAGTGATAGGTGCTAGAGGTAGTGCAATCAACACAGCAAATGTATCTCTACCATTACAGAAATACATTCCATTTAGGAAAACGTGTTAAACAAATAATACTGCTGAAATATACTAGTTCCTCTTATTAAGGAGGGTTAATACCTGGGTTCTGGAACATGACATAATTGATACCAGGAGGCTGGCAATAATTTAAGTCACCATGGGACTGACTGCTGCAAATCCCAAATGCCTAAATCTATTAGCTTTCTACAGGTACTCAGTTCTCAACAACTAGTATTGCAGAGGATTGAAAGGAGGTGAACTACATGATCTCTTTTTTAGAAGTGTCACAATATATTCATAGGTACAGATCAATGTACACAAAATACTTAAAGAACAAAGCGATTATACATATGTATTTCAATGTAGTACAGGGTCATTGAATTTTAACTCTAATCATTGTACCTTAACTTCTTTTTTTCTTAATTTTTTAAAACATTTATTTATTTTTGAGAGACAGAGAGAAATAGAGCATGAGTGGGGGAGGGACAGAGAGAGAAGGAAACACAGAATTGGAAGCAGGCTTCAAGCTCTGAGCTGTCAGCACACAGCCCGATGTAGGGCTCAAACTCATGAATCGCGAGATGATGACCTGAGCCCAAGTCAGACGCATAACCAAGCGAGCCACCCAGGCACCCTTTTAGCTTAACTTCTTTATTTAGTGCTACCGGTTTAGAGGATGATCTTTAGGAATTATAAAAGTAACAACAAAGAGAATGACAAAACACTATTAATTTCTCAATTTCTCCTTGGATTGTTGTCTATGTTTATGCATTTTTCACATAATTCTCATTTTAATATGTAAGCAATTTTTTTATCCTTATTTTCTCCCGTATAAGTCTGGTTTCTATTTTGTGGACTAGTCATACATATCGCTCTTAATGGATCCATAAAAGTCCCATTGTATAGATGAACCCTAATTTATATAAAACTTTTTCCCTATTGATAAATATTTATAACCTCTTTATTTTTAGAGATGAGAAAACTGAAGCGTATGATGTTGAATGGCTTAACTAAATAGCTACAGGGTAACAGATATTGTCTGGTGGTTTGAAACATTGATATATAATTAATATAGAAAAATCTAGGGGTTATTTCTCACATTTCTGTAGAGTCCTCAGAGCAGAAAAGACAATGTGTAATTGCAGATTCCCAAAGGGTGTCTCTTTGATCAACCTCATATTAGATATACCAGTAGAGTCCATGACAATAAATGATCTTTTTTTCCCCATCCCTCCTTTAATTTGGTGGAATTTCCTGGGTATTTCTTGTGTTGCATATGGAACATACCCATTTTTTTGGGATTTAGCCTTGTAGTTTGGCATATTGAAAGAAAGACTAATATTGCAAGGGGCGATTAAAAGGAGAAAGACTGCTAGTTTTCTCATTAACATTCATTAATCTTAGAATCTAGTCAGTTTTAGTCTGACAGTTTGGCAATAGGTTCTTTTGTATTGCAAAAGCAAAAAATAATTTTGTCACATATTGAAGGTCAAAAAAAGGTATTGCTTTATGAAAAGTGAGAAAACACTATCAAAGCTGAGAAAACTATCATCAGTCTCCAGTAAAATAAATTAGTAGACTATTAGCAAAGCAACTTTTGCACATTTCGCCTACTATGAATTAAAGCTAGAAGACAGATCTCTAAGGCAACAAGGGTAGAATGCTCATGGAGATAATAGGCAAATATCTCACTTAGTGGAAACTACATTTTCACCTACTAATAATCAGAATGTCTTTCAGTTAGAGAAGAAATGTCTGTTTGACACTTACTGGTGATTTTTTGCAAGACTATACTTAGGATATACTTAAGACATGAAAGCATTGCCATGAGGTGTTCTTATTTTTTCATTTAGTTCTCTTAGCCTAATATTAAAGGTGAGAGGGTTTTGTCTCTTTTAAAATAATTTCCGTACAGAGTTTTATACTTCCATTTACAAACCATTTCCACAGAGACTTATCTCATTTAGTTCTTTGAGAAAGCTGAAGCATGAGTGACCTTGTTCCCATTTTGCAGATGAGAAAATAGATCCTCAAGGAGATTATTCAATATATTCCATTCTAGATCACATAGCTAAGAAGTAGCCCATGTATTCATCGGACTAAATCTTCTCACTCCGAAAGCTATGGGGTCAGACTTACAATCAGAATTACAGAATTACAGAGTTGAGAATTACAATAAGCTATCAGGTCAGAATTTGACCTGGAAAGGTCAAATTGATCATCCTTTAGTAAAATGACTCTTTCCGTACACTTTTGGATTTGAGTTTTTAAAGGAGTTTTAAAATAAAAATATCTTGCTTTATTTGTTAGCATTTTACTATAGTTGGATTTCAGTTTACCATGAGAAGTATTATGGGGGTGATATGTCTATTGTAATGATGAAAAGCTCAGTGGTCTCAGTGAGGAAATTAAAAACACCCACTAAGATCTTGGGACAAGTACTTGGCAAGCAGAGTGTTAGTGTCACTGTTTCTTTTTTTAAAACAATTATTTCTCTGATTGTATAAATACAGAGATTTCAGATTAGGGAGGAAACTGTATAAAATAAATAAGAAGAAAATAAAAATCACCCATAATTCTGTCCCTGGGAAATAACCATTCCTATATTTTAGTGTCTTGTTTTCTACTGTATTCTGTGGAAAAATGTCCAAAGAGGTCCTGAAATTGGAAAATTTAAACAAACAAACAAAAAGAACATATTTTTCTACTATCAGAGCATCTCAAAGCATTTAATATGCAAAGATGCTGTGTGAGTCTCCAAGAGAAGGAAATACTGTGCAGGTTTTTGAATACTGCATATATAAGATGGAATAGAAGAGTTAAGAATTTAAAGATTTTTGAGACATTTGGGGAGTTTCTTCTATGAGTTAAGAAGCACTGTGACAGTTTTCTTTAAATTGGGCCTAGTTTAAGCCTCACTCTGTGAAATAATGTCCCCATTTCTAGATGATGAAACTGACTCTTGCAGTCAAAATGCCCTTCTTGATAGATTACATTAGGGATCCACTTCCAATCAATAGAGCAAAAAGGTAAAAATATAAAATTCAATAATCAGGATATGGCATATTTTCATAATAAATTTTTTTCCTCACATGTCAAAGAACTCTAATCATTTGCCTCATCTGAAAGACTTCTAGCCTATGCTTATATTGCCACCTCTATGCTCAGATTTATCTAATTGTGCTTCTTGTAGCAGAATATAACATCACATTGCTGAGATTTGGTAAGCAAGAAGTGCTGTCAGCAGCCAATATACTGCCAAGGGAGCTCTACTCAAAGCCTCTTCGAGGTGGTAGATGTACAAGTCTCAGACAGAAGCTAATTTCTTTTTTAACATAGAAGGAATTAGGTTGCATTTTGCTAAATTCTCTTTGAGATCCTCTGAGAAAAGGGGCGGGTGGTTATTAGAGCTAAACAGATGTAGGAAGCGGGGAAGCTATGCGAGGTAAGTTCTGGGGTGGAAGTCTGACTCTTTTACCAGTCCTGAGCCTCAGGCTTAGACCAAGTTTTCACTGCCATCATTTTATTCGTTTGGGGACATATTTTCCAGTGACATATTGGATCCTTTCTCTGCCAACTAGTGATAATGATATTTAAAATCCTGTAGAGAATAGCAGACATCTCTAGAGAAGCAGTCCTTTTCTTCCAAAATGTCTTGCCTTCTGGAATTGTTAAAAAGAGTCATCATATTTCTTCTTCCCTTTTGAAAAATTGGGACTATCCATAGAGCTAACCTCATTTGAACTTTGAAAGTAGACATATTGGGGCGCCTGGGTGGCTCAGTCAGTTAAGCGTCTGACTTTGGCTCAGGTCATGATCTCGCGGTCCGTGAGTTCGAGCCCTGCGTCGGGCTCTGTGCTGACAGCTCAGAGCCTGGAGCCTGCTTCGGATTCTGTGTCTCCCTCTCTCTCTGACCCTCCCCTGTTCATGCTCTGTCTCTCCCTGTCTCAAAAATAAATAAACGTTAAAAAACAAAATTTAAAAAAAAAGAAAGTAGACATATGGTTTTGTACTTTTATCGTGTGTTTAAAACTTTTTTTTTTAAATATGTTGTTTTACTTTTCAAATTCAGGTGAATTACTGTTAAGCAGGTGTGGTAATAAAAGACTAAGCTGATATGTATTGCAGACATAATTTTGTTTTGTTTGTTTTTGGTGTTTTGTTGCTCTAGCCTTTCTACAATCCCTCATTTGAAAAAAAAAGATATTATAACACAATAATAAAAATTTAGGAAAGCGGAAGAAGAGGATCACTTATAGTTTCACTACTATAACAGTAAAGCTATTTTCACTTTTGCAGATTTCCATCTGTTGGTCTCTGAGGGGAGCCAATAAATGGCACTCTTCTTTTCTGCCTGGGCTTTGAATAATTTGAGAAGTAAAACAAAAGAGTGGCAGATGGAGCCAAAATATTACCTCTATTACTGATAAAGCTCAGGTTGGAATATGGAGCTTTTTATGAGAACCAAATGGTCTGCTAACTAATCCTTGGAATTAGCCAGACTCCTTCCCCTCGCTACCCCCTCCCAGTTGCACCAGAAATGAACCATGCCTAACCTCAGTAGTGACAAAGATTATACTCTTGGGGAAGAGGTGCCTTCTGTGGCCCATTTCCTCCCCAAAGGAAGAAGGATACAGATGGGCCCCACATGCCCAGTTTATATTTTACCAAAACTGATAGGTCAGCCATCCTTCTTCCCCATTCAGGATAGAGTGAATTAATAGGCAGAGAAAGGCCAGAGTTTTATCAATTAGGATCTTACCACAGGAGCAATAGTCTTGCATGGGGAAAAAGTTATGTTCCATTTGGTTAAATTTTGTAAAAATATAATTAAACGGTTATAAATATCGTCATGAAAATAGTAGTCTTTTTTAGATTTCATTTTTAGGAGATATTCTGAGAAATGGGACTCCTGGAAATGAGTCTTTTTTTGTTCCTTGGAAAATATTAAGAAATTACTCCTCTGATGAGTTATATATACACTTTACCTTGTCAAATTCCTGGTTCATAGAGAAGAGGTAGAGTAGTGTGTTTAGGTTAGAAGCCAGTGAACTGGACTTCTCTGATGGTGCCATAAAGATTGTGATTGTATTCAGTGTAACCCCTCATCAATAATTAGTTAATGAGTGTTTTCTTCTAATACTCTGGGGTTATAGAAAAGGGTTAAGATAAGAATTCTGACCCCAAGGAGCTTTCAGTTTAATCAGAGGAATAAATATCTTGCCTAGGAAACTATAGAACCAATTATAATTGTGAAATTGTGCCAAGTATATCAGATAGTCTCAAGACAGTTAATATTTATAAGTAAAACCCACTCAGAAAAGTGTACATTATAAGGATAACTTGAATCCTCTTAATTTTTAGGAAGGGCAAATCATCTATCCTGTAGGCAGTTATAGTAGGAGGAGACGTAAAAGTTAGTAGGCAATTATGATTCAGTATGGTGAAGAATAAGCACAGGGGGTGTAGTAGCACAACATGAGAGACATCTAACACATTCTTGTGGTGTGAGGGACAGCTTTGCACTGGGTATTATATCCAACAAAAACTGGAGATACAAATAAGAGCTTCTAGTTAAACAAGAGGGCTGAAGCAGAGTAACAGCATGTGCATTGAGGTCCAGAGTAGATAGAACAAGCAACATTTAGAAAATTGCATAGTTTAGTATAGTTCCTAGTACAATGCCTGGAATATGCTCAGTGTTCATTAAAAATATTCTGAATATATAACTTCCTCACTGAACTTTGATTTTGATTTTAAAACATTAGTCACCAATGAGTATGTGTTAACTGGTAGAAGGAAGGGTAAACAATATTGGAGATAGTGTTTGAAAAAATTGAATACTCATTTTCATTCTGTAGTGAACCAATACTTTAAATGAATTTTCCACTAAAAATTGAGCTTTTATATTTATAAAATGCTTATTTATTTATTGAGAGAGAGAGAGAGAGAGAGAGAGAGAGAGAGAGAGAGTAGGGAAGGGTCAGAGAGAAAGGGAGAGAGAAGAATCCCAAGCAGGCTTCATGCTGTCAGCGTAGAGTCTAATATGGGGCTTGATCCCACAAACTGTGAGTTTATGACCTGAGCCAAAGTGAGATTGTGACTGGAGACAAAATCAAGAGTTGGACACTTAACCCACTGAGCCACCCAGGTGCCCCCTAAAAATAGAGCTTTTAAAATCAGATTTGAAAAATTATTTTAAAGTATTTTATTAAAAACTACTCAATCCTTTGTGACATTTCTAATGTTTGTTTTTGTCATTGGCAGGGAATTGTAAAAAAAAGCCTAACATTTTTTGCTGTGCTAAAGGTATATAAACTAGAATTAAAGGACCATACAGCTAAACAACATTTCACATGTCTACATACAGTTCATTTTACTTTTAAAGTAATTTATTGTGGATCTTCTTTTGTTATATATTTATGAGGATGTTGTCTTCTTTGTGAATTTGATTTAATACATTGAATGGGTTAAACTGTGACAATAATCACAATAATTATTTGGTCAAGTTTTCCCATCTACTCTCTTGTGAGTGATGTTAAAGACCAAAATATAGAGATAGAAATAATGATAGCGATACAGAGAGAGAGAGAGTGAGAAAGAGAAAGTTATTTATAACAGTATATGTATAATGCTTTACAATGGTCAATAACTCTAATGTTCAATAAGAAGGGAATGATTAAATAAATTAGAGAAATCTATTAGGAATCAAGTCATAGTTTTGAAAAGACTGATAAAATAGAAAAAGACTTATGATGTGATGTCAGGTTTTAAAAACAGAATATGAAAATATGCGTTTATGGGGTACCTGGGTGGTTCAATTGGTTAAGCATCCATCTTCATTTTTTTTCGACGTTTATTTATTTATTTATTTATTATTTTTTTTAATGAGAAATCTATTGTCAAATTGGTTTCAATACAACACCCAGTGCTCATCCCAACAGGTGCCCTCCTCAATGCCCATCACCCACTTTCCCCTCCCTCCCACCCCCCATCAACCTTCAGTTTATTCTCAGGTTTTAAGAGTCTCTTATGGTTAAGAATACAACTTCAGATCATGTCATGATCTCATGGTTCATGTTTTCAGGCCCTGTGTCTGGCTCTGTGCTGACAGCTTGGAGCCTGGAACCTGCTTTGGATTCTATGTCTCCCTCTCTCTCTCTGCCCCTCCCCCACTCGTGCTCTGTCTCTCTCTGTCTCCAAATAAATAAACATTAAAAAATTTAAAAATATGTGTTTTATATGGTTTCACTTATTTTACAGAAAGTTATATGTATAGAAAACATAAAAGAAATATACTAAACATCAAAAATGTATAAAAATATGATTTTGCAGTGGAGATATGGTTATTTTCCTTCTTTTCTGCTTTCTAAAATGTCTTCCATAAATACCTTATTTGAAGCATGTGCATTTTTTTTAGTTTTTATTTAAATTCCAGTTAGTTAACATAGTGTAATATTAGTTTCAGGTGTACAATAAAGTGATTCAACACTTCCGTACATTACCTGGTGTTCATCACAAGTGCCGTCCTTAATCCCCATCACATATTTCACCCGTCCCCTCACCCACCTTCCTTCTGTTCTCTATAGTTAAGAGTCTATTTCTTAGTTTGCCTCTCTCTGTCTCTTTTATTTCCCTTTGCTCATTTGTTTTGTTTCTTAAATTCCACATATGAATGAAATCATATGGCATTTTTCTGAGTTACTTATTTCATGTAGCATTATGCTCTCTAGCTCCATCCACATTGTTGCAAATGACAAGATTTCATTCTTTCTTATGGCTGAGAAATAGTTCATTAAATATATATATATATATATATATATATATGTATGTATATACACACCACCTCTTTATTCATTCATCAGTCAATGAACACTTTGGCGGCTGTTTCCATAATTTTGTTATTGTTAGATAATGTTGCTGTAAACATCAGGATGCATGTATACCTTTGAGTTAGCACTTTTGTATTATTTGGGTAAATACCTAGTGGTGTAATTTCTGGATTGTAGGGTAGCTCTATTTTTAACTTTTTGAGGAACCTCCATACTGTTTTTCAGGGTGGCTGTACCAGTTTGCATTCCCACCAACAGTGCAAGAGCGTTCCTTCTCTACATCCTTGCCAACACCTGTTGTTTCTTGTGTTGTTGATTTTTGCCATTCTGACAGGAGTGAGATGATATCTTATTGTAGTTTTGATTTGTGTTTCCCTGATGAGTAATGTTGAGCGTCTTTTCATGTGTGTGTCCCTATGTGTCTGTCTTCTTTGGGAAAATGTCTATTCATGTCTTCTGTCCATTTTTAATTGAATTATTCATTTTTGGGGTGTTGAATTTTGGAAGCATTTACATGTTTTTACTTTTTATTTTATTTATTTATTAAAAGTTTTTTTGTAATGTTTATTTATTTTTGAGAGAGAGAGAGAGAGAGAGAGAGAGAGAGCAAGCAGGGGAGGGCCAGAGAGCGAGGGAGACACAGAATCCAAAGCAGGCTCCAGGCTCTCAGCTGTCCGCACAGAGCCCAATCCAGGACTCAAACCCACAAACCGTGAGATCATGACCTGAGCCGAAGTTGACTCCTTACCTGACTGATAAGAAGTTGGATCCTT
Source organism: Prionailurus viverrinus (assembly GCF_022837055.1). Taxonomy (NCBI): domain Eukaryota; kingdom Metazoa; phylum Chordata; class Mammalia; order Carnivora; family Felidae; genus Prionailurus; species Prionailurus viverrinus. The sequence continues at coordinate 47,732,900 of NC_062570.1, forward strand.
ACCTGGATCTACCCTTCCTGGGTGCCCCTGAAGCGTGTAAATTTTTAATCAACTTGGAATCTATCTTTAAACTACTTAGCAATCTAATTGGGATGATAAATATTTGCATACAGAAAGATATTTAAATATATAGTATATGACAGATTTCTTGTAAGAATATGATCAATTCATTGACTTTACTACCTACCTTATTTTTAAAAAGCCATAAAATACCTGTAATTTACAAGTACCCCATGTGTGTCAAGCATTTTTTTTTCCTAGAGATTCAGATGCCTTATTGAATCCTTTGTCAGTTCTTCTTGTATCATACTAGGGTATTAGTCAGAGAGGGATGTCCTGCTCTTCCACTTATAACCTACATAACCTTATGCAGTTCACTTAACCCATTTAAAGCTTTAGTTTCCACTAGAACAGAAAATTGGGTTGTTATGAGGATTAATTCAGATAACCTATTTAAATCATTTAACATAATGCCTAGCACAACGTAAATTCCAAGTAAATATTAACAACTTTTAAAACAACAAAGTTTGAAGTTCCCAGAACTTGCCCATAGTTTCTCTTTTCAACGTATTTCTTCCTTGGGAAATTTCATTTATTTTCATGGGCAACAATTTTTTTATGTTTATCTATGTTCTGAGAGAGAGAGAGAGAGAGAGAGAGAGATGGAGTGTGAGTTGGGGGAGGGTCAGAGAGAGAGGGAGACACAGATTCTGAGGTGGGCTTCAGGCTCTCAGCTGTCAGCACAGAGCCTGATGTGGGCTTGAACTCACGAACGGTGAGATCAGACCTGAGCCGAAGCTGGACGTTCAACTGACTGAGCCACCCAGGTACCGTCCAACAATTCGTAAACATATGTATCTAGCGGAGATCTTTATCTCTTTTGAGCTTCAAACCCATATATCCAGTGGCCTATTTGCCATTACCCCATGATTGGCTCAAACCTAATGGGTCCCTAACTGAATTCTTAGTCTGACTCTCCCTCCTTACTTTTGCCCATGACACCTGCTCTTTCTTCAGTCCTCCTAGTGTTAGTAACTGGTACCTTCATTTACCTATGTCAGAAACTGAGGCCTTCTTTTCTTTTCCCTATCCCTAACTTGCTACACTCAGTTTATCACTAAATGTTGTTGATTCTACAACCAAATGTCCAACTGAATATCTATTCATTTCACCCTCCGGCTTAATTGCCATAACCCTTCTGCAAATCAGCATCATCTTTCACTGAGACCACTTATCTTTAAATCTGACTCTTCATTTCCTGTATTATTCCTCTTGAATACATTTTCTCTGTGGCAGCTCAGAGTGATTTTTTAAAATGCAAAGCTGATCATGTCAGTCTCCTGCTTAAAACTCTCCACTGCCTTGTTTAATCCTCACAACAACTCCATGAGGTTGACATGACTTTTTTGTATTTTTTGGTGAGTAAAATAAAGCTGAGAGTCAGAGTGCCATGCCCACTGGATTGCATTAGTGACAGTTAGTCAGATAGGCTGATGGGACAGAAACTTGGAAATATAAAATCCAGCAACGAAGAAGCATTTATTTTCATAATGCATATCTTCTCCTTACAATGAAATCTAATCAGTTGTCACATCTCGAAGAGTTTGGATCTTTTTACAAGTTATAATACTTCTCCTACTACACCGTTGTTACACCAAGAAAGTCTATTTAAACCCCCAAAGTTCTACATAAAGACACAGTTAATTTTAGCAAGATAATATTAAGTGATTAAGAAACACTAGGTAAACACAAAATAAAATTAGGGATATAGAATTGCGTGGATGAAAAGACCACCCCTAGCCCTGAAATGTAGGCTATGAAATAGAGAGAAAGCACAATAAGTAAGAACCCAAATCTGGTCTCTATTACTGCTGGAAAGTTGTAGTCAAGTTTTAAATTTTCTCTCCCTCTCTCTCAGTTCCCTTATCTGTAAAATAGGGATAATAGTGGTATCTACCTAATTGTACTAACTAGGTTTCATGCACTGTACTTAGGACTTTTATAATCCTCTTAGCAAGTTTGTATGCTGAGAGGAAAGATACAATGGAGATTGAAAAAATAAGGATTAAATGAGTCAAAATATGTGAAGTACTTAGAGTAGTTCTGACACTAGTACTTCTATGTTTTCTGAGACACGGCCTGTATATTCTCTTCTTAACAGCTATCAGTCACAAGATTCATAGTGTCCATACCACAGTAAGTTTATAAAAGTTCACGAGGCAGAGCAACAGCTTTGAGATGTGTTGAATAAGCTTTATAGCTAGAAGTATCTGCCAGTTGCCACTCATGTTAGGAGGTTTTCCTCCAGAGAAAGCATCACTCTCTGGACACCCTCTAAAATGCTCTTTTGACAAAATTGTTGTATTGCAAAATTATCATCATGTCATGAATAGATATCCTGGTTTGAACCATACAGTCAGATGTGACTTTTATTTCAGTCTTGCAGTGAGCATAACATCATATTACATGGTGCAATGGGCAATGAAATAGGTATTTGTGTTATGTTTGTGTTGTGTACATTTGTTTGTGTTGGTTCACTGTTTTTTGAATTGAGTATGTTACAAGAAGTGGTTAAAAAGTATATTCACATTGACCTTTTTAGGAGAATTTAATCATTCTTTTCATCCTTGATAGATTTCAAAGGGAAAATTCTACCCAGTTTTTGAGAATTGATCTATTATAGGTTTAGAATCTATGAATTTTTTTTTCAAGTAAAATGACCCAGGAACTGCAATGGATTTCAGAACTACAAGAACACACAGTTTGGATTTGAGGTATATAGCAAAATTCTGCCATGAAATTCTGATTCAGCTGCTTTTCCCCTTTCCCATCCCTTTCCTCAGGTGTTCTTGCCATCTTCCAAAAGAGGGAATTCATTAAAAAAAAAGATGAATTTTTCTTGTTCTTTGAACTGCTCAAGGTGAATTAGTTGTCTGCAAGAATTCACTCATTCAGCATTTACTCACTGCCTACCAGGTTCCAGGCAGTATGCTAGATGCTGAAGAAACAAAGTTACATACCCTTCAAGGAGATTATAGTATGTTGATAAAATAAGTTCAGATGATTAGGAAACCCACATATTTGTATTTTTTCCCATTTTTACCACTCTTTGACGTAACATCTCTTTCTTATGCTAATTTATACATCATCATCATAATGGTTGACATTAATTTAATCTTACAGTGCTACTGACCTCATGCTTAGAGCTTTGTTATGTATTTTACTTCATTTAATCTTCCTAAAAACCTCCAAGAGATAGATGCTATTAATATCCCTCTTATATAGATAAGAAACCAAGGCTTAGAAATGGTAAGTGAGCTACATTTATACCATTAAGGAATGGTAGAAAAGGAATGAAAGCCCAAGATCTTGTTCATAATAACAATGCTATATTGCTTCATATTTGGATGTAACTAGTAAAGAACTATTTTTGTCATTTGGCTGGTGCTGATCAATTACCTAAACTGTATATAAGACACTATAGATTAATTGTGAGTAATGGCAAACTTTGGACGAATCATGGCATTTGAGTGTTTAAAAAGGTTTTTTTTTTTAAATGTTTATTTACTTATGAGAGAAAGAGCGCAAGTAGGGAGGGGCAGAAAGAGACACACACACATAGAATCTGAAGCAGGCTCCAGGCTCCAAGCTGTCAGCACAGAGCCTGACACAGGGCTCAAACCCATGAACTATGAGATCATGACCTGAGCCAAAGTCAGATGTTCAACCAACTGAGCTCCCCAGGCACCCCTGGGCAGAACTTGTTTAAAGATAAAAATGGGTCTTTGGCTGTGGTTTTGAATGTCCCTAAAGGTTGTGGAGGAGTACCAATCATTGGAGGAAAAGCCCTGTGCCACGACCCTGTTGCTCTGAATACTAAAACATGACAGATGGCAAACAAAGCGTTAACCAAAAATTCCAACAATTTGGGACAAAAAATATCAGACTACTATTAGAATGTGAAATGATTATTTCAAAATCACTTTACGAGTGATGTTAAGAGTGGTAAATAAGACCAAAGTATATATATATCTAAGCTTATTTTTTTTACAGTAATATTATCAAAGTAAAAAGTACTGATTGTCAAGTTCCATACAATCCCCAGATGTGCCAGGATGTGTTGGGCAAAGCAAATGCTGTTTTTAAAAATTGTATCAAGCTCTGTTGTTTTAACCGAAAGGAAACACTAGACCCTGCATTGGTTTCTAACCATCTGGCAGGTGTCTAATTTAATTGGACATTGTCCGAGTAAGATCCACAACTTTTGTTCAACCTGAAATTTATAGACCAACAGCATCTACTTTGTAGAAGCTCAACATAGTTCTCTTGTTGCTTTCTTTACATTTTTACCTCATTGACACATTCCTCTTGAGGTATTAGAGAACTGTTTTAAATTAATTAAAGCAATACTTAAAAGTGACAGTGTCCCCAAGCAATATCTGTATCTATCTATATCTACATTTGTATCTATATCTATACCTATCTATATCTATATCATCTATATCTATATCTATCTACATCATCTATATATATAGAGAGAGAAGGGTTGGGGGGGAGAGGGATGCAGTAATTGTAGATAATGCATAATTTAGAAACATGATGTGGAAAAAGATACAAGTGGATATAAATCTTCATTCTTTTTTCTATAAATATCTCAGAGTCTCAGTTGCCTTACCTCTAAACTGAACCTAGCAATACTATGCTCACAAGGTTGTCATGAGGCTTACATGAAATTATCTGAGTGAATATGTGCACACAATCCAGAAATAGTCAGCAACTACTATTTATACTAATTATAATATCTTTCTTTGAAAATGTTTTTCTTCTATGACAAAAATTGGGATTAAGTGATTTTATATAAATTACATCAAGGATCTTCACAAAGACAAGGTCCAGTATTCCTGCAACTCTCTAAATGGTCAGTAGATATCACTTTTCCTTTTTATGTGTATCTTTACTCTTCTTTAAGATGTGGCTGATGGCTAGCCTGGATTCCCAGGCTGTTCCAAGTGTGAATTGAATTGGGTCTGGAATACTCACATCTCATGAGCATTCCTGTTCTTGAATTTGCCTCTGTCATTAATATGAAAATTCTCTATATAAAATATTTACCTGCTTTGGCATGATCTTTCACAAACAAGTAAGAGAACCGAGCTTCCTCTTTGAAGGGGTTTGTATCAGAGCCATGAGGTTTTGTTACATGTATGTTTGCTATCTGAGAACCTGGTTTGACTCATTAACCAGATTATATCCAATATGCCATATACCCAGAGAATGACTCATATTATTGTTTGACATTTTCAAATCTATTATGTATTTAGAAAGAAATGTACAATCTATATTAATGAACAAGGTTAACATGTCTTGACTTATTTTAGAAACTCCTCTCCCTCACCCCTAAATTTAGGTTAATTTTAAGATTCTCACATATTTTAAACTGGGTTAAAGTTATTTTTCCAAACTTCTTTTGTCAGGAATGAATGAACTTCTTTAAATAAGTGCCCAAAATAAGGCATTTTAATTTTAACAGTTAAAGATGGCTTTAAATTTTAAGATACCACCTCAATTAATTTTTCCTGCATGTGCTGTTCAAATAGTACTTGTATAATAAGACCTCATGCTAATAGTTTCATGTTGTCATCATACTTTCCTGAGGTCACGTCCATACAGATGAATCTTTTTCTGAAGCAGTGGGAAAGCACCTGACAAGGTTCACCCCATTAAATTTAAGTCAGCCATCAGACCCTTGTTTAATACCTACAGCCCCTGAGTTAAGGATTTTAATCCCCAATTTACAGAGGAGGAAATTGACTCTCAGAAAGGTTAAAACTTTTATTGGTGGTCAGGTACATGATGGAGCTGGTACTCAAATCCAGGTCTGCCTAACTACAAACTCTGTTCATTTTCTACCACACCAGGATTCTGGAGACCTGGTGGAATTTAATGGCTTATCCAGTGAATGCAGCAGGGCAGCAAAGGTCAGGAGTTGGTAGCATGCTAAAACCATCATGTGAATTGGCTGATAGTAAAACCAATCTTTTCTCCTAGCTCTAAAGGGCTGCTAACATCATCCAGAGTTGTTGGCAGTCATGCACTCCTCTGCTTTAAGCCTTCCATTTAGTAAGAAATTGAGTGTTTACCACATGCCATGTATTAGTTGAGTCCCAGGGGATACTTCTGTGAACAAACAGAAAAGAGCCTTTGTGGAGTTTGTATTATTGTCATCCTTCTCTCCTATCCTGTCACATGTCACTATCTTGTAGCTGATCAACACTTCCTCCTCTCCAGAAAATGAAATAGTTTGGTACATCCTTCTGTTAGATTGCTGAGCCTTGTTGTAGGCAATCAGAACAGAAAATGAGGCCAACGTGGAACTTCTGTTTTATATAAGCCATGTAGAGAACAAGGAATGCTATTTCAACAAATTCTTTGCTTGAGAAGAAAGATATTATGCTGTATACAGAGTAGGCACAACATACTCTCTGAATAAATGAATGAATGAATAATAAATGCATGAGAATATTTATAGAACTAGTTTTATGTAATGAAAACTGTACAACTATACTTTGTTTCTGAAGTTGCTACTGGTTATTATAAGCATTTGTTTTTCTTCATTTATGCTGTGTGGTAGAACTTTATAGAAATATAGTATTTCTACATGTGGTCTGTTACTTGATGAAAAATATAATATTTATAATTATCAATAGCTTATATTTGATTCCTTACTATGCTTGACGACTGTGTTAGGTACTTCTCACATTATTTCACTTACTTAATACATTCAACCAGAAGGTATTTATTGAGATGATGTGCTAAGCATAATCTTACTCTAGGGCTATGGCAATGAACAGATAGATGAAGTTCCTAGTGCTTACCTTCTGGTTGCCAGTAGTGAGGAGACAGAAAACAAATAAGTAAATATGTATAATGTGAATGTTACAGAGAAAAATAAAGCCAGAAAGAGGCTAGGAAGCACAGGTGTAATTTTAAGTGGGATAATAAAGAAAAACTTCATTTAGAAGGTAACATTTGACTAAAGACCTGAAGGAAAGGAGAGAGTCACTCTTGCGGATATCAAGGAAAAGAAACTTCCAGGCAAATGGACAGGCAGCACTTTGAGGTAAGTGCCATTCTTCTCTTTCATTTTATGGGTAAAAAAGCTGAATCTAGGTAATTTTCTTCAGGTCATACAACTAGAAAAGGGCAGAAAGGTGCTTTGAGATAGTAACCTGACACATATTTGGAAGCCAGATATGTATGGAAGGGAGGAAGGGCTTAGCACAATTCAAGATACACCTATTGCTTGTTAGCTTAACCAAAGCCATTGAGCTGACAGTAGCCTCATCGAGCCCAACCAAAAAATTTTTATGATGATGACCACTTTGAGGTTTGCAGGTCCTGACTGACTTTCTAAGGACAATCTATGCAAACTACTAAAGAGCATGTTTGCGTAGGGTGGTTGGTTAGTGACATTTGTGAAGTAATAGTACTCTTTCAAAGGGTTAGCAGTAAGCTTCCCTTCTCCACCTTCTACATGCTATCCCATATTTGTAAGGGTTGAACATATTTCTGAGAGTCTAAACAGATAGAAATAACATCAATCAGGCTAGCCAAGTATTCTAAACAGGTCAGGTCAAACAATTGTTGGGTTGCCTGACATTGGCTGAAGCATCAGACAAAGCCAAAGGGCCAGGATTACAGGAAGAAACAGAGATGCCACTATTGTAAAGCAGCCTTTGTGTTTTGTGGGGGCGAAAAGGAAACTATCATATCAAAAGAGTGCCTTCTATTATTGTTTATCTAGTGGCAAGGGCACTGAGGTTGAGATTTTGGCTTGGGGCCCAGAATTTTACCTTAACTCAAGTACAGATGTTCCAATATATGTAGAGTTCCAATGATAATAAGAAATAAACTTACAGATAGCAGAGGAAAATGAATGGTTAATCAGAGACGGGAAGTCCTTTCCAAAGATACTGCAAGGGATATTTCTGCTTTAGCTTGGAAGTAGGAGTATATTGATGGACATAAAAATCACCATAAGACAGCTCCGCAAAGAGGAACCAGAGGGTGCAGATCATGAGGAAGCTCAGAAAAAATTATACTGTATTGCTGTCAGCTGTGTTAATCTTTCCCCAGACACCATTCCTCTCCATTGCTCAAGCACAGACTTAGGTTTTCACGAAAAACTCCTCTCAGTTCTTATGCTGGAGAGTGAATTCCTTAGGAATTCTGTCAGGCCTTGACTTCTTTTTGTTTTCAAAATACCTGTTTCTGCCTAGACTTCCTTATTAAAAATGCCCCTGATATTTCATCTTGGTATATCTTTCTCATCTACCACATTTTTATTTGGTAATGAGGCTCCAGACTGTTTACCTCAGTATAAGGACCTGAAAACTCTAGAGTATTTGCTTCTGATAATCATCTTCAGCTCTATACCTAAAACTAAGGACATCAAATACTCTCAGGACATCATTATCTGGATCCCATAACTTTCTCCTGTGCCTGGAGATGGAAAACTCCCAAATCCTTCACATAAAGTAGACTAAAACTGGTGAAAACTAAAATCTCTCATGGAATGGGAATTAGAATTTCATGCCCCTGTAAAATATATCTGACTTTTTTGAGGAAAAAAACCTTATTGCTATCTAATGAAGAAAAAAAAAGATTCTTATATTTCAGTGAAATAATACATTATTTAAGCATCAGATACTCACTAAAGGTTGCTTTAAACTTACATTGTTTTCCATATATTCCTCTCTCAAGCAAAATATTTCAAATGGTTTTCCTCTCTTTATTTCTCTGATATACCATTGCGAACAGAGACTCCCAATGCTTTGTTTTAATCATGGGAAATCTTTTGGAAATTAAATCTCAGGTTTTACAAAGTTATTTACTATTCTTTACCTTTCCAAGATGCTTGTATGAATCTTTTTCTAGGATCCACCATTTGAAATGCAGTAAGGACCACATGCTTCCCTTATTTCCTGGGTCAATGTCTCTGACTATGAATGATTTTCAAAGGATATTCTCTATAGTTTCAGCACAGTCTTCAAATGAAATCTTTTAATGAGAAACTTGCCTCCCTCGTTTGAAAAGATTAAAATTTAAAGGAGCTGTATTTCTTTACAATAATAAAGTAGCTAACCTCAACTGTTTGTAAATTTTATAATTTTATTCACAGCATAGTCACTGTTTATCTGTTGGGGAATTTGTACACTGAAATGCACATAAATAGTATTTAATTCTTTTTGTTGTTTTTGCATTTGCAAGATTGGGTATGATTTGCTTTCCATTTGGCATGCAATCTGTGGAATTTAGAAAGCTTTCTTTTCTCAATTATTGGCATATTTGGTAGGGCATGAGATGCCAGATGCTCTTAAGGCATTAGAAATAGCCTTGTGAGGAGTTTGAACCTGAGGAGGCTGTTGAGGCATCTCTGCCACCCATCATTTTCTGAATTCAAGTCATTTCTGGATACAATTTATTAGTAGAGGCTGCCTCCTTCTGACTGTTTTCACTTGGTAAGTTGCACATTGTGTGGTCTCCATCCAGTTTTTCTTTTCATCTTTCTTTTCTCTAAATTCAGTTTTTAAATACATTCACATAGGTGGTTAAAACTAGAAATGGTGAAGTAAGATTTAGTTTCATCACTTAAGTGGATAACTAATAATAGTAACTCCGATGAAATGAGTAATAATTTCATGCCTCTTTAAAATATGTTTAAACTCTTGGGGGCACCTGGGTGGCTCAGTCATTTAAGCATCTGACTCTTGGTTTTTGGCTCAGGTTATGATCTCACAGTTCATGGGTTCAAGCCCCATATACGTCATACTCTGCACTGATAGTGCAGAGCCTGCTTGGGATTCTTTCTTTCTTTCTTTCTTTCTCTCTCTCTCTCTCTCTCTCTCTCTCTCTTCTCCCCTCCCCTGTGTTCTCTCTCGCTCTCTCTCTCTCCCTTTCTCTCAAAAATAAATATGCTTAAAAATATGTTTACACTTTTGAATAGACATTCTTTATAAAATGGAAAAAATAGAAAAATCCTAATACTCTAGTGAAATAAAACATAACCTGAGCATTAAATGGTCATTGAGTATTGCTTTAATAATACATTCTTATTTGCCACGTATTCAAATTCTTTCAAGCAAGATATTTGAAATGATACTCCTGTTTTCAGAAGTTATAACTGGCGAAAATATGAAACATTGGCTTTGTAAAAATTATTTATAATTCTTCTCTCTTCATAGTTAAGAGAAAATACTCAGCAAATGCATAAAACATGGCAGACAAAAACAAGTAAAATATTTGGGTACAAATGACTGATGAGCTGAAAATTTTCAAAGGAATTGTCTGGAATATTCTTTTGTGCCGTCGCCTGGATTATTACTGTTGGGACAAAAACGAATAAATATTGGTAAAGAAGTTAGGCTTTATTTCAACATTGGTAAACTTTGAAGGCATTTCTTAAAACTATAGCAATTTTTGAAATCATATCTTAATTTCAGAAGTATATATAGCTACAGGATTTGCTTCAAGTATTTCTCAGGCATTAAAATATAGAGATTCCGGGGCGCCTGGGTGGCTCAGTCGGTTAAGCGTCCGACTTCAGCCAGGTCACGATCTCACGGTCCGTGAGTTCGAGCCCTGGGTCGGGCTCTGGGCTGATGGCTCAGAGCCTGGAGCCTGTTTCCGATTCTGTGTCTCCCTCTCTCTCTGCCCCTCCCCCGTTCATGCTCTGTCTCTCTCTGTCTCAAAAATAAATAAACGTCAAAAAAAATTAAAAAAAATATAGAGACTCCAATTCTAAATTATTTTAGCAAAATGAGAGTTTGGTGGGGAATGGGCTGAAAGAATAATAATAATCAGTAATGGAATGGTGTGGTTATTATTTTTTTGTGACTATAGGTTTATACTTGAATGAGATGTATGGCAAAATTCCTAGACTACTATGGAGGATGGAAGGAATCTTGAGAATAAGAAACAAAAGCAAGGAAGCAGAATATAGAAAAAAAAATAGTATATGTAATATGAGAAAAATAAAACTGTCATATGTTAACTCATATCAAATTAATATGAGTTAGTCTAGGCAAAATTCCTAGACTACTATGGAGGATGGAAGGAATCTTGAGAATAAGAAACAAAAGCAAGGAAGCAGAATATAGAAAAAAAAATAGTATATGTAATATGAGAAAAATAAAACTGTCATATGTTAACTCATATCAAATTAATATGAGTAGGTTGAGTACCCTCTGCAAAGACAGGCTAAAAAATAAAATGCACTGATGTACTGTTGTTCATAAATAAGTGTATCTAAATCAAAGTGATAAATTATCCCCTCCAAAACAGAAGTGCAGGCAAATACCATATCAGGGAAAAGCAAGCTACATGAAAGCAGAGGAAACAATATTAGTATCTGATCAATTAGATTTCAAGGCCAAAAGAAAAAGCAAAATAAGCAAAACTAAATAATGAAAAGGCCAACAAAGAAATAGAGAGGCTTAGGCATTTGGTAACAACACTCTTTTAAATAGCCACTGTATATAAAAAGGAAACATCTGCAATGCTAGATTGCCCAGAAATCAATAAGAAGTAGGGTGCTTCATATAGAAACTTACGGGTACAGCTAAAACTGCATTCAGAGGAAAGTATAGACAAAAATGCTTTTTAAAATTATTTTCAATGTTTATTTATTTTTGACAGGAGACAGAGGGAGTGAGAGAGCACAAGCTGGAGAGGGACAGAGAGCAAGACAGAGAATTCAAAGCAGGCTCTGTGCTGGCAGATCTCACCAACCACGAGATCATGACCTGAGCCAAAGTCAGATGCTTAACTGACTGAGCCACCTAGGTGGTCCTAGACAAAAATGCTTTTATTGTTAAAAAATAAAAATGGAAAATAAAATGAAGTCAAACTGAAGGAATTACAAAGGAAAATGACAATAACATGAATCAAAAGAAAATATGAGGAAAATTAGTAAATATCAATGCAAGGTAAAATTAAGAAAAAATGGAAAAAGTGAATAAAATATAACACATCATAAAATATAAATAATAAAACTGGTAAGTCTCTTGGAAAAATATGTAAAATATAAAACTGCTAGCAAATCTTACAGGATAATAATAATGTATACTATTAAGGACAAGAAAAGTGAAATAACTACACATTGAATATATTAAAAGAGCAAAAAAAGAGACCCATTTGTGATTTTTAAAAAATCTGATGTACTATAGGATTAAATGAAACATTTGGACTCGATAAAGACTATCTAAACACAATAACAATAGAATTGACAGTAAAAATTTTAGAGCATTAACAGTAAAATCTGAAAGAAATAAGTTGACCACTACCCTTACTATTATTAATCAGCAGTGCTTTGATGATTCTAACAAATGGAGTAAGACATAATAATGGCATAAGCAGTATAACTTTTTAATAAGATAGGAAATTTAGCAGTATTCATTATAGAATACTAGAAATACAAAGAAAAGCAAAGTAATTCACTGAGACTAGTGAGATGGCTGGATGAGTCAAGAAAAATCAGTAGAAATGTAAAATCAAACAAATAAGCAAAAAGAAAAAATCCAGCGTGCTCCATTATTGACATAGTAAACCTATGAAAAAATTAAAAAAAAAACAAACAAGCAAACAAAAAACTCTTCAACCTCCTTGAACCACTAACTGCATCTTTAAAAAGAATCCAATGAGAATATGAAAATACATCAACAGCACAGTGCCTCATACATTGGTGAAGCCCAATAAATGTTGGTAACTTAAATTTCATTTCTGATATTTTCTAATGCTTAGTCTGCTGAATCTCCTATTTAGACAATTCTATTTTGTTTTGGAATATGTCTAACAATTTAATAGACTACTGTCATCTTACCATTTAGACCAAAAAAGAAAAAAATGTATTGGAGGTTTGAGTACTCCTGCCTGTGTTTCTACCTCCCATTGCCAGACATGAAATGTGAACACATTGTAGGACCTGCATTTTTTTGCCTGAGATATTGAACAGGTACTGATTCATACATTTTCAAATCATCTGTCTCTTTGACAGACATTACAAGAGTTCTGGCTTTAGCCATGGCACTTCACAGAGAGTGTTTCCTCAATGTAAAGTTATCTCAAAATTGTCTTGGACTTCATAAAAAATTAGTGGTAACTTGGTGAATTCCAGTTATCCCAAGCTTCTTTTCCTAGTAAATGTTTATTTCTCCAACAAATTGAAAGTTATTAAAACTAGTTGCTTTGTACCTTCATATGCTGTGCCGCCAACTCTCTGAGAATTTAAAAACCTTTTAGCAAATACTAATGTATTTGCAGCCCCTATTAGGCTGGAAGAGTAAACATTAATACCTTCATGTTACATTGTAGTCTACGGCATCTAGATGAAGAATAAAGAAAAATAAATATATGACAACTCAATACTTAGACATTACTAGTGTTAATCTATTAATTAAATTCTTTTTGATATATGTGTATATCATTTGTGTAATCAAATTCTATACAGTTTTGTATCCTAGCTCTTTACTAAATATACTTTTAGCCAAAAAAATAATAATAACATAAGATCACACTGGATATGCTATTCTATAACTTTTGTTCATATATTTTTAATATCATGGACTTCTAAGTAAATAGTTCTATTGGTTTCTTTTAGCGGCAGCTACATATTATTTTATAATATGGACAAACTAAAGTTTGTTCAACCATTTCTCTACTAGTGAAATTATTTATAATTATAAATTATTATTTATAATGCTATGCTCTTTGAAATATTGTATTGAACATTTTTAGAATTAAAGCTCTGTGCTCATAGACAAATATTTCAGAAAGCAGATTCCTAAGAGCAAAATTGCAAGGTTGGAGTGTGTTTATTTTAAATATTAAAAGATGCTATCAGATTGTCCTTCGGGAAGATTTTAACAATACATATTCCCACCAAAACTCCATGAAATTTTCATTTCTGTACATTTCTCAGAGTGCTAGATATTATTGTTTTTAAGATTTTTGTTAAGTATGGGAAATAGTATCATAGTATTTTGATGTGTTCATAATCATTGTCTCTTTTTCTAAGTTGTCCTTTTTTTTTAAACTTTTTTTTTTAGCGTTTATTCATTTTTTTGAGAGACAGAGCATGAGTGAGGGAGGGGCAGAAAGAGAGGGAGACACAGAATCCAAAGCAGGCTCTAGGCGCTGAGCTGTCAGCACAGAGCCTGACATGGGTCTCAAATTCACAGACCTTGAGATCATGACCTGACCTGAAGTTCAATGCTTAACCAAGTGAGCCACCCAGGTGCCCCTCAACTGTCCTTTTGTATTTTGTCTTTTTCTTAGTAATTTTCACGACTCTCCCTATTTTAGACCCTTTTGTCTACTATAAGTTTGATAAATATTTTATTCCAGTTTATTATTTATAGTTTGATTTACTTTTACTGCCTTTTATTTTTAATTAAAAAAAATTAAATTGTATGTAGTCAACTTTATAAACTCTATATTTCCTTTTAGCTTCTGGTTGCTAAATTATGTTTAATAAGGTATTCTGTGCCACCAAGGTTATCAAAATATGTTCAGGTATTTATCCCTGAATAAATAATTATTAATTATATTGTCTTATTATTTGCATTTAGAACACTAAGACATCTAAAATTTGTTTTTGTGTATAGTGTAAAGTGGGAATCTAATTGTATCTAACACCGATTAGATAGCCATTTATCTTTAAAACATTTACTGATTAATCCATCATTTTCCCTTTAAAGTGGAATGTTAGATTTATCATATATTGAGTTCTGATGTATTTTTCGAACTATTTCTAAACTTTGTTCCATAGGTGTGCTCATTTCATACTAGTTTAATTAAGATGACTTTTGAGTGAGATTTAATATCTGAATGGGCAAAGGCTTCTTCTTTGTCTACTTTTACAGAATTCCTCTGCAATTACAATAGAGTTATTCTTCTAATGAATTTTAAATTAATTTTGTCCAACATTTTTGTGATTCCAATTAGAATTGCATTAACTTTTATTATTAATAAAAATGTTAAAATTATTAATGTGAAATTATTAATGTGAAATTATTAATGTGAAATTAATTATTAATGTGATGGGCATTTTAATTATATTAATTGATATTATATAAGAACATATATTTATGTATTTTGTGTCCTTCAATGAAGTTTTATGGTTTTCTTCATTCAGAGGAACTAAATTTCTTCAATTGCTATTATTTTGTATCAAAGTGGTTTGGCCTCAGTTATAAGCATTAGCGTCTATTAATAGATGAAGCTACCCTAGGCTTTTATGATCTCACATTTCATGGAGGAATGCTAAATTCCAACAACACTTCTCTCTGTTAAGAGTTCTGTTCAGAGCCTGAGGCCAGATATCAACAGTGTTGTGCATTCAAAATTGAAACAAGAATAGGAAAAATTTTATTCTTCTCCATGTTAAATGAATTTGCCAGTGTTCCCTGTACACTCAAAGGTACAAAAAATATAGCACTATCATGGTATGGTGGGTATATGTATATGTGTGTTTGCTATACATAGTAGAAAATCTGTCTATAATTACAGAATGGATTTAATTTTAAAATGCTTCTCAATGGTCATTCATTCTGTACTACATATGGACTTAATCTGTCTTGAACAGAATAACTTTGAATGTTGCATGCACATGAGTGCTGTGGTAATCTTCAAAATAATAAATTAATGGAATTGAATGAGCATTCTTTTTTTTTTCAATCAGTAGGATATTTTACTAATTTTTTTATTTTTCTAGTTTCTGGCATAAAATATGTTTTGACGGAATGATCTTACCCCATGGAAAGAATAATTGCAAATCCCTCTGAAGACATTTTGGGAGTCCGAATTTATGAAAATGTGTTAGGGAAGTCTAAAACTAAACTTAGAATGAAATGTTTGCAGGAAAGACAGGGTCCCAAGAAGAGTTCAGTTCATGGAACTGAAGCCAATGTATGGAGAGTTATAACAGTGGGAATGGAGACAAAAGAGCACTTCTAAAACTCTAGGATGGTTTTCATTCTACTACAAATGGCACTATGCTTTCCACATGTTTAAAGGCAGATGGTAGCTGTGTAGACAAAATGCAATGAAGAGTCAAGGCAATTATTCATTTCCTTTGGGCTTCAGGAATGTGCTGTGGAGGGAAAAAGTTGCTTGGGGGCTTGCATTATGCAAATTCCTTGTCTGTGCTGATTGAATTCTGAGAAAAAATTGCATAGTTTTCTACTTGGCCTGTGTTTTAATTGTTACTCCAGCACTAATCAGATAGAAAAACAGTTTCAATGCCATTTACCTTAAGGTTGTTTTGCAAGGGCTATAATGTTTAAAATATTTTAAATATATAAAATTGTTTCAGATATGTTTCCCATGCTGTATTAGTTCCTGTTTCTTTGGTTGCTTGGCCTAGATTCTAATGCTGGGAAAGAGCTTCTTGTCTGTAATTCTATATCTCATTTTATAAATGGCTTAACTTTTGTCTACTTTTTAGTAACTTTCTCATAAATTATCATATTTAATTTTCCCATCAACCCAGTGAAATTAATGGGACCAGTTTAATTACTGACAGCTTTCAGATGAAGAAGCTGAGACATGGCAAGATTTAGAATCCAGTACATTTTTTTTTTTATAATTTCAAGAGCTGATAATTCCTCAGATGTCTCAATTTAACAGGAACAATGTAGTGTAGCCAAAGGTATGAGTTTCAGAGTCACACATGTTTGTTAATTGTTCCTTCAACAGTTTACCAACCTAAACTCTAAAAACTTCAATTCTATGTTTGTTAAATGAGCATGAAAAATTCTTAGCATGAAAGAATTTAGTGAGGATGCAAGTAGTATAAATAAAGCACCTAGAAACGTATCTCAATGCTCAATAAATTACTAGCATTATCAGTATATCTCTGCCACAAATATAGAATAGTACAGAAATAAAGCATATTTGTATCAAACGGTTTTATAATTACCAACATTCAGTTTCTTCCTCTGAATTCTCATGTCATGTGTTCCTCCGGGGTAAGAAACTATATTTGTTGGAATATTTATTTTAATCTTTGTATTCTTTTGTGCTCTATAAATATTTATTGTGTTAATGAAATTAAAATGTCATTTTTAAGTAGCTTAATCCAAGAAGATAGGTAGATAAAGTTACGAGTTTTCTGTTTGGTGGGTTTTTTGGCTTTATTTTATTTTGGCATCTTGCAATTGTGCTTCAAAAACACTTGATTTTGCCCCGGGTGGACTCCTTTACACAAATTTTAAACAAGTAATTGGGTTTTTTTGGTCTAAAATAAGAGTGTCAGGGGTAATTTAATTTTACATCTTTTTTATTTAATTTAACTCCGGAAATAATACCATACATTAAAAGCCTAAGGAAAAGTCTAGGGAAATATATAAATATGAGAGATCCAATTTTACTGGTCTTCTTTTGATCTCATTCTGAGATTTGTGAACTTAAAAGTGTAGCACACTTCTTGTTTTCAGAATCTTATGGGCTTATGTTATGCCTTCATGTTGTTGATAAAAATGAGAAAATACTTTGTGCCCTTTTTTTGGTATCAAATTTGTTTCACTTTGCTTCTTGGTTTTCTCCTAAATTTGATACATATATATTTGTTTAATGACCATTATATAACTCCAAAAGCACCACATTAATTATTAATTATAATCAATCCTTCCAGGTCTTATAAGCTGGGCAAGATTTTTTTCCCTAGAGGATATGTCATTAAGGTTTTTTATTCTCAGATATAATGAATGCTACTAATACTTACAGATCAGGGGAGAAATAGATAATAAAATAAAAAAAAATGGTCTCTGTTGGGCCTGGTTATTACAGAGGGGTTAAAGTATTGATCCGAAAAGCATCTTTTAAATTTCAACTTTCTTAGGCACATATCAAGTACTCATCAAAGGTAGTGAATATTGATAATGAGGAAGAGGTGATGATAGCAATGATGACAGTGACGTAACTCCAAACACTCCTATTTATTATAGAGATTTTAAATTCCCATTTACAGATGAAGAAAATTTGGCTCACAGCAAGCAGTTAGGGAATGTGTTTAAGATCATGAAGCTAGCACTCAATATAGTTTGTATTCAAACACAAGGCTCTACACTAGTGACAAAATAGCTACTTCATTTTTATAGTTGTTAGCTTATATTTATAGGTAATTTAGAGTAATATATATGCAGTTATCTTATAAGTTAAAATATTGTTTTGGTATTAGTCATAGTATTCTTTTTCTTAGTACCAAAATGTATGATCCCTCTCTTTGTCTTGATTAGATCTGTCATAAATGTATCAATTTTATTGCCTATTCTAAGAGCTAAGCGCTTTATCATTTTTCTATAGTGTAACTAATTACTTTCTGATTTTCTTTTTAGTGTTTCCTTTTTTCCATTTTATTTTTATTCTGATTGAAGTTTTGTAACATCTTGATAACAAGACAACTTATTTTCATTCTTTTTGAAAATAATCATTGTCCGGGGCTCCTGGGTGGCTCAGTTGGTAAGCGTCTGACTTCAGCTCAGGTCATAATCTCATGGTTCATGGGTTCAAGCCCCGCCTTCGGGCTCTGTGCTGAGCACTCAGAGCCTGGAGCCTGCTTTGGATTCTGTGTCTCCTTCTCTCTCTGCTCCTCCCCCACTCACACTCTGTCTCTCTCTCAAAAATAAATAAACATTGAAAAAAAATTAAAAAGAAATCATTGCCCTTTAAGCCTATTAATTTATCTCAAAAATATTTAAAAGAATCCCACAGAGCAGATGATCCTCCCGATGCAGCATCAGGTCCGTGGTAGCCTAAAATTGTGTCCCAATGCCTGGGTTGTTTGTTTCTCTTCATCTCTTCTTGAAGCATTTTATCATCTCACATCATCGCAAGCAGGGTGCTGATGCTTGATGCTTTTTGACAGCAAATGAGAGAAAACCAAGAAAAAAGGCTCATTGTGCATTAAGTCATCTGGTCATTTGTATTTCCATGTGAATTTTAAAATCAGCTTGCCAGATCCTGGGAAGATGGCGGCTTAGGAGGATGCTGGGCTCATAGCACATCCTGCTGATCACTTAGATTTCACCTACACCTGCCTAAATAACCCAGAAAACAGCCAGAAGACTAGCAGAACGGAGTCTCCAGAGCCAAGCGCAGACGAGAGGCCCACGGAAGAGGGTAGGAAGGGTGGTGAGGTGGTGAGCACTACGTGGACTGGCGGGAGGGAGCCGGAGGGGAGGGGCGGCCCAGCGGCCAAGCTGAGCCCCCGAGTCTAGCTTGCAAAAGTGGAGGGGCCTGACGGAGTGTGTTCTGACAGCAAGCGGGACTTAACATCTGGAAGCTTATAAGCTAACAGCTCTGCTCAGAGAACAGGAGGGCTAGAGGACAATGGGAGGGAGAGTTGTTGAGCCCTGGACGACAGAGCGCAGCTTGATGGGGAACAAAGGCGCTCGCCAAGGCCATCTCCCTCGCCCATCCCCCAGCCAAAGTCCCAAAGGGAACCAGTTCCTGCCAGGGAACTTGCTTGAACCGCGCAAACACACAACGCTGTGCTTCTGCAGATCCATCCGTCTGGTGGGCCTGACTCCCTCCCGGTGCCGCAGAGCCCCTCCCGAAGTGGATCACCTAAGGAAAAACGAGCTGAGCCTGCCCCTCCCGCCCCTGTGCAACTTGCCAATCCACCCCAGCTAATACGCCAGATCCCCAGCACCACAAGCCTGGCAGTGTGCAAGTAGCCCAGAAGGGCCACGCCACCCTACAGTAAATCCCGCCCCTAGGAGAGGGGAAGAGAAGGCACACACCAGTCTGACTGTGGCCCCAGTGGTAGTCTGGGGGCAGACATCAGGTCTGACTGCGGCCCCACCCACCAACACAAGTTATTCAAGACAGCACAGGGGAAGTGCCCTGCAGTCCTGCACCAGTCCAGGGACTATCCAAAATGATGAAACAGAAGAATCCCCTCAAAAAAAACCTCCAGGAAATAACGACAGCTAACGAACTGATCAAAAATGATTTAAACAATATAACAGAAAGTGAATTTAGAATAATAGTCATAAAATTAATCACTGGGTTTGTAAACAATATAAAGGACAGCAGAGAATCTCTTACTACAGAGATCAAGGGACTAAGGAACAGCCTGGAGGAGCAAAAAATGCTATCAATGAACTGCAAAATAAAATGGAGACAACTACGGCTCAGATTGAAGAGGCAGAGGAGAGAATAGGTGAACTAGAAGATAAAATTATGGAAAAAGAAGAAGCTGAGAAAAAAGAGTGATAAAAAAATCCAGGAGTATGAGTGGAAAATTAGAGACCTAATCATGCACTAAAGAGAAATAATATATGCATAATTGGTATTACAGAGGAGGAAGAGAGAGGGAAAGGTGCTAAAGGTGTACTTGAAGAAATCATAGCTGAGAACTTCCCGGATCTGGGGAAGGAAAAAGGCACTGAAATCCAAGAAGAACAGAGAACTCCCTTCAGACGTAATTTGAATTGATCTTCTGCACAACATATCATAGTGAAACTGGGAAAATACAAGGATAAAGAGAAAATTCTGAAAGCAGCTAGAGATAAACGTGCTCTAACATATAAAAGGAGACCTATAAGATTCGTGACTGATCTCTCTACTGAAACTTGGCAGGCCAGAAAGGAATGGCAGGAGATCTTCAATGTGATGAACGGAAAAAATATGCAGCCGAGAATCCTTTATCCAGCAAGTCTGTCATTTAGAATAGAAAGAGAGATAAAGGTCTTCCCAAACAAACAAAAACTGAAGGAATTAATCACCATTAAACTGGCCCTACAAGAGATCCTAAGAGAGATCCTGTGAGACAAAGTACCAGAGACATCGCTACAAGCATGAAACCTAGGGACATCACAATGACTCTAGACCTGTATCTTTCTATAATAACACAGTGTAAATGGACTAAATGCGCCAACCAAAAGACATAGGGTATCAAAATGGATAAAAAAACAAGACCCATCTATTTGCTGCCTACAAGACACTCATTTTAGACCTGAGGACACCTTTAGATTGAGAGTGAGGGGATGGAGAACTATTTATCATACCACTGGAAGTCAAAAGAAAGGTGGAGTAGCCATACTTATATCAGACAAACTAGACTTTAAATTAAAGGCTGTAACAAGAGATGAGGAAGGGCATTATATAATAATCACAGGGTCGATCCATCAGGAAGAGCTAACAATTATAAATGTCTATGAACTAAATACAGGAGCCCCCAAATATATAAAACAATTACTCACAAACATAAGCAACCTTATTGATAAGAATGTGGTAATTGCAGGGGACTTAAACACTACATATACAGAAATGGATAGATCATCTAGACACACAGTCAATAAAGAAACAAGGGCCCTGAATGACACATTGGATCAGATGGACTTGACAGATATATTTAGAACTCTGCATCCCAAAACAACATAATATACTTTCTTCTTGAGTGCACATGGAACATTCTCCAAGATAGATCACATCCTGGGTCACAAAACAGCCCTTCATAAGTATACAAGAATTGAAATCATACCATGCATACTTTCAGATCACAATGCTATGAAGCTTGAAATCAACCACAGGAAAAAGTCTGGAAAACCTCCAAAAGCATGGAGGTTAAAGAACACCCTACTAAAGAATGAATGGGTCAACCAGGCAATTAGAGAAGAAATTAAAAAATATATGGAAACAAATGAAAATGAAAATTCAACAATCCAAACGCTTTGGGATGCAGCAAAGGCAGTCCTGAGAAGAAAATACATTGCAATCCAGGCCTATCTCAAGAAACAGAAAAATCCCAAATACAAAATCTAACAGCACACCTAAAGGAAATAGAAGCAGAGCAGTAAAGGCACCCTAAACCCAGCAGAAGAAGAGAAATAATAAAGATCAGAACAGAAATAAACAATATAGAATCTAAAAAAACTGTAGAGCAGATCAATGAAACCAAGAGTTGGTTTTTTGAAAAAATAAACAAAACTGATAAACCTCTAGCCAGGCTTCTCAAAAAGAAAAGGGAGATGACCCAAATAGATTAAATCATGAATGAAAATGGAATTATTACAACCAACTCCTCAGAGATACAAGCAATTATCAGGGAATACTATGAAAAATTATATGCCAACAAACTGGACAACCTGGAAGAAATGGACAAATTCCTGAACACCCACACTCTTCCAAAACTCAACCAGGAGGAAATAGAAAGCTTGAACAGACCCATAACCAGTGAAGAAATTGAATCAATCATCAAAAATCTCCCAACAAATAAGAGTCCAGGACCAGATGACTTCCCAGGGGAGTTCTACCAGACGTTTAAAGCAGAGATAAAACCTATCCTTCTCAAGCTATTCCAAGAAATAGAAAGGGAAGGAAAACTTCCAGACTCATTCTATGAAGCCAGTATTACTTTGATTCCTAAACCAGACAGAGACCCAGTAAAAAAAGAGAACTACAGGCCAATATCCCTGATGAATATGGATGCAAAAATTCTCAATAAGATACTAGCAAATCGAATTCAACGGCATATAAAAAGAATTATTCACCATGATCAAGTGGGATTCATTCCTGGAATGCAGGGCTGGTTCAACATTTGCAAATCAATCAACGTGATACATCACATTAATAAAAGAAAAGATAAGAACCATATGATCCTGTCAATCGATGCAGAAAAGGCCTTTGACAAAATTCAGCAACTTTCTTAATAAAAACCCTTGAGAAAGTCGGGATAGAAGGAACATACTTAAAGATCATAAAAGCCATTTATGGAAAGCCCACAGCTAACATCATCCTCAATGGGGAAAAACTGAGAGCTTTTTCCCTGAGATCAGGAACACGACAGGGATGTCCACTCTCACCGCTGTTGTTTAACATAGTGTTGGAAGTGCTAGTATCAGCAAACAGACAACAAAAGAAAATCAAAGGCATCCAAATTGGCAAAGATGAAGTCAAGCTGTCACTTTTTGCTGATGACAAGATATTATACATAGAAAATCTGATAGACTCCACCAGAAGTCTGCTAGAACAGATACACGAATTTGGCAAAGTTGCAGGATACAAAATCAATGTAAAGAAATCAGCTGCATTCTTATACACTAATAATGAAGCAACAGAAAGACAAATAAAGAAACTGATCCCATTCACAATTGCACCGAGAAGCATAAAATACCTAGGAATAAATCTAACCAAAGATGTACAAGATCTGTATGCTGAAAACTATAGAAAGCTCATGAAGGAAATTGAAGAAGATATAAAGAAATGGAAAAACATTCCATGCTCATGGATTGGAAGAATAAATATTGTCAAAATGTCAATACTACCCAAAGCTATCTACACATTCAATGCAATCCCAATCAAAATTGCACCTGCATCCTTCTCAAAACTAGAACAAGCAATCCTAAAATTCATATGGAACCACAAAAGGCCCCGAATAGCCAAAGGAATTTTGAAGAAGAAGACCAAAGCAGGAGGCATCACAATCCCAGACTTTAGCCTCTACTACAAAGCTGTAATCATCAAGACAGCATGGTATTGGCACCAAAACAGACACATAGACCAATGGAATAGAATAGAAACTCCAGAACTAGACCCACAAACGTATGGCCAACTAATCTTTGACAAAGCAGGAAAGAGTATCCAATGAAAAAAAAAGACAGTCTCTTTAACAAATGGTGCTGGGAGAACTGGACAGCAACATGCAGAAGGTTGAAACTAGACCATATCACACCATTCACAAAAATAAACTCAAAATGGATAAAGGACCTGAATGTGAGACAGGAAACCATGAAAACCCTAGAGGAGAAAGCAGGAAAAGACCTCTATGACCTCAGCCACAGCAATTTCTTACTTGACACATCCCCAAAGGCAAGGGAATTAAAACAGAAATGAATTCCTGGGAGCTTATGAAGATTAAAAGCTTCTGCACAGCAAAGGAAACAACCAACAAAACTAAAAGGCAACCAATGGAATGGGAAAAGATATTTGCAAATGACATATCAGACAAAGGGCTAGTATCCAAAATCTGTAAAGAGCTCACCAAACTCCACACCCGAAAAACAAATAACCCAGTGAAGAAATGGGCAGAAAACATGAATAGACACTTCTCTAAAGAAGACATCCAGATGGCCAACAGGCACATGAAAAGATGCTCAACGTTGCTTCTCATCAGGGAATTACAAATCAAAACCACACTCAGATATCACCTCACGCCAGTCAAAGTGGCCCAATGAACAAATCAGGAGACTATAGATACTGGAGAGGATGTGGAGAAATGGGAACCCTCTTGGACTGTTGGTGGGAATGCAAACTGGTGCAGCCAGTCCGGAAAACAGTGTGGAGGTTCCTCAAAAAATTAAAAATAGACCTACCTTATGACCCAGCAATAGCACTGCTAGGAATTTACCCAAGGGATACAGGAGTACTGATGTATAGGGGCACTTGTACCCCAATGTTTATAGCAGCACTCTCAACAATAGCCAAAGTATGGAAAGAGCCTAAATGTCCATCAACTGATGAATGGGTAAAGAAATTGTGGTTTATATATACAATGCAGTACTACGTGGCAATGAGAAAGAATGAAATCTGGCCCTTTGTAGCAACATGGATGGAACTGGAGAGTGTGATGCTAAGTGAAGTAAGCCATACAGAGAAAGACAGATACCATATGGTTTCACTCTTATGTGGATCCTGAGAAACTTAACAGAAACCCATGGGGGAGGGGAAGGAAAAAAAAAAGAGGTTAGAGTGGAAGAGAGCCAAAGCATAAGAGACTCTTAAAAACAGAACAGAGGGTCGATGATGGGTGGGAGGGAGGTGAGGGTGGGTGATGGGTATTTAGGAGGGCACCTTTTGGGATGAGCACTGGGTGTTGTATGGAAACCAGTATGACAATAAACTTCATATATTGAAAACAAATAATAAAAAAATAAAAAATAAAAGAATCCCGCAAATATTATATATTACATTCTCATATTTATGATATTCTCAGGGGTCAAGAAAAATAATTTTGCTTCCTTTAATACAATAATTTTTATAATATTTTCAAAATTTTTTCTTCTAATTTTGAAAAGGTTAGAACTTGTTTAGTTTTATTCCTCTGTATTATTAATTCCTGGTTTAAAGCACCATGGTCAGAGAATTGTGTCCTCATGAGTTTTGCATTTTAAACTCTACTGATTTTTTGGTGGCGTAATAAGTGATAACATTTTGTATAGTTCCATGAATAAGTCGAAAGATGGCATATTTTCTGTGGAATAAATTTTTTATTGTCCTAATTAATAAATTCTTAACATCTTAAGTGTACTTGCTTGTATCATCAGAGCATGAATATGCATATTAATAAATCCCTTGTTATAATTTTGTGGGATGAAGTTGTATAAAGCAGAGGTATAAGGAAGGGATAACTCTGGTATAGATCTGAAAGCATTTTCCCCTATTAAATTTGTGACTGCTAAGCTGTTTACTTAAAGACACAGATTCCACATATACAGATTCAGACGAGAAGTTGAAGTATATTTTTCTACCAATTTTTTATCTGATTTTGTTCTGTTTTAAAAACTAAAACATGTGCCCAGTAGAAACAATTAGTCTATCCTCAGCATAATAGAATTAAAGAGGGTATTTTCCCCCTAGCTAGATGCAAATTGTTGATTGGTATCACCAGTGCTTTGTCTATCTTGTTTGCTTTCATGGTCATTTTAGTTGATAATTTCTATGTATATATCCTGTGCTGCCATCATTATGAGAAGTGAAAATTTTCATTAATCATCTGGATCTCCCACCATAGTTACCTTTCTATCCTAAAAGAAAGATCATGTTCCTTCAATATTACTGTACTTCCTTTCATTAGTGTGATAGTTTTCAACTTCAGGAATATGGAAATTACATATTAAATAAGTAAGCATGTGTTACTGGTTTGGAGATTTAATTTCTATGCACATATCCTGTGCCAACCATCGTTATGAGAAGTAAAAATTTTGATTAATCATCTAGATCTTTTGAAGGGTATCTCACACCTCTTCCAAATACATTTATGTCATTAATCCATGGAATATCAATTTTATAAGAGAAATAAAGTCTCTTTGTTCTTTATATAGTTAGTATTTCTCATTTCAAAAAATAACTGAAAGAAAAGAAAAAGAAAAAGAAAAACCTTAGACACCAAAATGTCCTGGACTCCCTTTGGTCAGTTTCTCACTAGTGAATGGATGGTGATATTCTAGAAGAGAGAGAAGAAAGGGCAGTGGGGTGGACATATTCTGCAAAGGCAAGTGTTTGCCTCCTATATGGCGAGGATGAATATTGTATATTGACAGCTTATTAGACTAGGTATTCTTCTCTCTTTTACCACAGATGCTTGATTATTATTAATTTTTTCCAGTTAACTTATTTTCTCTCTAATTGGGGTAATACTGTTATTTCCTCATCTGAGAGGCAACAAAACTTAACAGTATAGAGCAATTCTAATGGCTAACAGAAGGGTGAAAACTCTAGAGATGATCCTGTTATGCATTCTTTGCTAAGAACATTATATTACATAATTTTAAGGGGAGAGTGCCTAAAAATGGGTCAATTAGTTAAAGATCACATTTTTTTCTTTAAACCTCACAGATAGGAGGCTCTCATTAATTTTATGAGAGTAATTTCAAAAAGGTAGTAGGAATAAAAGTCAGATTACAGGGAAAAAGGAAGGAATAAAAAGCACAATAAAGAGAGAAGGTGCGATATACTTCCTGAATGAGTTCTATAGGTGAGGAAGAGAGAAATTGGTCTGTAACTATGGAGCCAAAAATCCCCTCCAAGCAAACATTTTTAGACTAGAAAAGAGATAACCATATTTTTAGGCTTAAAAAAAAGAACTTGACAAAGTTAAGATGTTGGCAGTATAGTTCAGAGGGTAGCAATTTTTTGTTGTTGGCATAATGCTGGATAATAAATATTTTAGGTTTTCCATGGCATATGGTCTCTGATGACACTACTCAATTCTACTATTGTAGCATAAATGCCACTATAGACAATATGTAAGCAAATAAGCATAGCTATTTTCTATAAAATTTTATTCACACAAACAGGCAGCAAGCCATAGTTTGTCAAGTTCTGATATAGAAGACGGAGAAGAACTGAAGAGAATAGGGGAGAGAATGGGGTGAGGATGGCTGTGGCTGTGTATTAGCTTTTCAGGACTGGGTATTATAATGGAAAGTAGGAATAATGGTCTCCAGTTTTCTCATGGAGAGAGGGCTACCTAGTCTGTCAAAATGAAGAATTACATAAGATTAAGGAAGGAAGAAGGATGATAATGATTTAGACAAACTTTTTTGAAGGAAAGAAGAGAGGAAACTGATAAAGGACAGTATCCCACTGAGTGTGGAAACTATGACTAGGTAGAAGCTACTATTAGCATGAATATGAATATATGATTTCCTTTCCCACAGAACTTCCAGTGCCTTGGTGGAAATACCTGCTGTCGTATTGATCTCAGGGTTTGGGTTTTGATGAGTGGGTACACCTGAAGGATTGGACTAAAGGAATCAAAGTTATTGCCCAGACAGTATTTGAAATGAACAGCCCTTAGGTTCAAGCTGGATAAAGAAAAAGAAGATCAAAAGAAGCCTATAAACTGAGAGCAAACAAAGAAATTAAGGTGCTGCATATTTATCTCTGTGGGATTGAAGAACAGGAGTTGAAAAAGGATTTAACAACTAGTAAGAGATTGAGGTCAAAAATACAGTAACACAGTAAATGTTCAACACACATTTTTTGATAGATTATTGTCCTCAGTAAAGTTTACTATGTGAGACTACAATGAAATTCATGTGAAAGGAAAAATCATACCCAAATTATATTCCTAACTACTAGAATTTTTATTATTAAGAATAGAAATGAGGGGAACCTGGGTGGTTCAACTGGTTAAACATTGGACTCTTGATATCAGCTTAGGTCTTCATCTAAGGGTTGTGTATGCAAGCTCTTCACTGGGGCTGGGCATGAGCCTACTTAAAAAAAGAAGAAGAAAAACAATGAAACCAGGAGTTGGTTTTTTTAAAAGATCAACAAAATTCATAGACTTTTAGCCAAACTCATCAAAAAAAAGGAGGGGGGAGTAGGAAGGACTCAAATAAATAAAATCAGAAATGAAGGAGGAAAAATAACCAACACTACAGAAATATAAAGGAGTAAAGAGAACATTATGAAAAATTATATGTCAACAAATATGGACAACCTAGAACAAATGGAAAAATTCCTAGAAACTTATAACCTTTCAAAACTGAATCAGGAAAAAATATGAAATTTGAACAGACCAGGTACTAGCAAGGAACTTGAATCAGTATTCAAAACATTCCCAATAAAACAAAAGTCCAGGACCAGACAGATTCACAGGTGAATTCTATGAAGCTTTTAATTATTTAATATCTAGTTTTTTCAGAACTATTCCCAAAATATAAGAGAAAGGAAAGCTTCCAAATTCATTCTACAAGGCCAAAGTTATCCTGATACCAAAACCAGATAAAAACGAAACAAATAAAGAAAGCTACAGGCCAGTCTTTGTGATGAATATAGATGCAAAAATCCTCAACAAAATATTAGCAAATTGAATCCAACAATGCATTAAAAAATTATTCCCCAAGTGAGTTTTTTATTCCAGGGATGCAGATTGGTTCAATATTCACAAATCAGTCAACATGATATATATTTTTTAATTTTTTTAACATTTATTTCTTTTTTGAGAGACAGAGAGAGACAGAGCACAAGCAGGGGAGGTGCAGAGAGAGAGAGAGAGACACAGAATCGGAAGCAGGCTCCAGGCTCTGAGCTGTCAGCACAGAGCTCAACGTGGGGCTCGAACTCACAAGCCATGAGATCATGACCTCAGCTGAAGTCAGATACATTTTTTCTAGATATGTCTCCTCAGGCAAAAGAAGCAAAAGCAAAATTAAACTATTGGGACTACACTGAAATAAAAAGCTTTTACATGGTGAGAGAAAAAATCAACAAAATAAAAAGGCAACCTGCTGAATGGGAGAAGATACTTGAAAATGATATATCTGATAAGGGGTTAATATACAAAATACATAAAGAACTTACACAACTCAACACAGACACACAAAATCCAATTAAAAATGGGCAGAGGACCTGAAATGCAAATAATTAAAACCAAAATGAGATAGCACTTTATAATGGCTGAAAAACAAAACAAAACAAACAAACAAAAAAATAAACAACAACAAAAAAACCCACCACATAAGAAATAAGAAGTGTTGGTGAGGATGTGGAGAAAAAGGAATTCTTATGCACTTTTGATGAGAAAGCAAACTAGGGTAGCCACTGTAGAAAACAGTATGGAGTTTCCCCCAAAACTAAAGAATAGAATTGCCATTTGATCCAGCAATTCCACTCCTGGGTATTTACCCCAAAAATATGAAAACACTAATTTGAAAAGATGTATTTACCCCTATGTTTAATGCAGCATTATTTATAATAGCCAAAATATGGAAGAAATCCAAGTGTCTATCCATAGATGAATGGGTAAAGAAGATGTGTGTGTGTGTGTGTGTGTATGTGTGTGTGCACGCGTGTGAGTGTGTAAGACAGTGGGCTATTACTCAGGGATAAAAAAGAATGAAATCTTGCCGTTTGCAACAACATAGGTGGACCTAGGAGGTATACTGTAAGTTGAATAAGCAAGCCAGAGAGAGACAAAAATCATATGATTTCACTCAAATGTGTAATTTAAGAAACAAAAGAAATTAACAAATTAAACAAAAAAGGTAAACAAAAAAACAGACTCTTGGGATACCTGGATGGTTCAGTTGGTTGAGCATCTGAGTCTTAATTTTGGCTCAGGTCATGATACCATTATTGTATCAAGCCCTGCTCAGCGTGGAGCCTGCGTATGATCCTCTCCCTTCTCCCTCTGCCCCTCTCTCCTGCTTGCAAGCTCTCTCTCTAAAAAAAAACAAAAAACAAAAACAAAACAAAAACCAAAACAAAACAGAGAACACACAAAAAAAGCAAAAACAAACAAAAACAAACAAACAAACAAAACAGACTCTTAAATACAGAGAACAAACTAGGTTGTCACAGGGTAGGTTGGTGGGGGGATGGGTGAAAAAGATTAAGAGGATTAAGAGTACACCCCCTTGATGAGAATTGAGAAATGTTTAAAATTGTTGAATTATTATATTGCACACCTAAAACTAATACAACATGGTATATTAATTATCCTTGAATTAGAAAAAATAAAATAAAAATAAATTTCTCTGTAGAAGTCATACATATTTTCATAAATATATTCTTTTTTTAATGTTTATTTATTTTTTATTTTTTTTTTATGAAATTTATTGACAAATTGGTTTCCATACAACACCCAGTGCTCATCCCAAAAGGTGCCCTCCTCAATACCCATCACCCACCCTCCCCTCCCTCCCACCCCCCATCAACCCTCAGTTTGTTCTCAGTTTTTAACAGTCTCTTATGCTTTGGCTCTCTCCCATTCTAACCTCTTTTTTTTTTTCTTTTTCCTTCCCCTCCCCCATGGGTTCCTGTTAAGTTTCTCAGGATCCACATAAGAGTGAAACCATATGGTATCTGTCTTTCTCTGTATGGCTTATTTCACTTAGCATCACACTCTCCAGTTCCATCCACGTTGCTACAAAAGGCCATATTTCATTTTTTCTCATTGCCACGTAATATTCCATTGTGTATATAAACCACAATTTCTTTATCCATTCATCAGTTGATGGACATTTAGGCTCTTTCCATAATTTGGCTATTGTTGAGAGTGCTGCTATGAACATTGGGGTACAAGTGGCCCTATGCATCAGTACACCTGTAACCCTTGGATAAATTCCTAGCAGTGCTATTGCTGGGTCATAGGGTAGGTCTATTTTCAATTTTCTGAGGAACCTCCACACTGCTTTCCAGAGCGGCTGCACCAATTTGCATTCCCACCAACAGTGCAAGAGGGTTCCCATTTCTCCACATCCTCGCCAGCATCTATAGTCTCCTGATTTGTTCATTTTGGCCACTCTGACTGGCGTGAGGTGACACCTGAGTGTGGTTTTGATTTGTCTTTCCCTGATAAGGAGCGAAGCTGAACATCTTTTCATGTGCCTGTTGGCCATCCGGATGTCTTCTTTAGAGAAGTGTCTATTCATGTTTTCTGCCCATTTCTTCACTGGGTTATTTGTTTTTCGGGTGTGGAGTTTGGTGAGCTCTTTATAGATTTTGGATACTAGCCCTTTGTCTGATATGTCATTTGCGAATATCTTTTCCCATTCCGTTGGTTGCCTTTTAGTTTTGTTGGTTGTTTCCATTGCTGTGCAGAAGCTTTTTATCTTCATAAGGTCCCAGTAATTCACTTTTGCTTTTAATCCCCTTGCCTTTGGGGATGTGTCGAGTAAGAAATTGCTACGGCTGAGGTCAGAGAGGTCTTTTCCTGCTTTCTCCTCTAAGGTTTTGATGGTTTCCTGTCTCACATTTAGGTCCTTTATCCATTTTGAGTTTATTTTTGTGAATGGTGTGAGAAAGTGGTCTAGTTTCAACCTTCTGCATGTTGCTGTCCAGTTCTCCCAGCACCATTTGTTAAAGAGGCTGTCTTTTTTCCATTGGATGTTCTTTCCTGCTTTGTCAAAGATGAGTTGGCCATACGTTTGTGGGTCTAGTTCTGGGGTTTCTATTCTATTCCATTGGTCTATGTGTCTGTTTTGGTGCCAATACCATGCTGTCTTGATGATGACAGCTTGGTAGTAGAGGCTAAAGTCTGGGATTGTGATGCCTCCTGCTTTGGTCTTCTTCTTCAAAATTCCTTTGGCTATTCGGGGCCTTTTGTGGTTCCATATGAATTTTAGGATTGCTTGTTCTAGTTTGAAGAAGAATGCTGGTGCAATTTTGATTGGGATTGCATTGAATGTGTAGATACCTTTGGGTAGTATTGACATTTTGACAATATTTATTTTTCCAATCCATGAGCAGGGAATGCCTTTCCATTTCTTTAAATCTTCTTCAATTTCCTTCATAAGCTTTCTATAGTTTTCAGCATATAGATCCTTTACATCTTTGGTTAGAGTTATTCCTAGGTATTTTATGCTTCTTGGTGCAATTGTGAATGGGATCAGTTTCTTTATTTTTCTTTCTGTTGCTTCATTGTTAGTGTATAAGAATGCAACTGATTTCTGTACATTGATTTTGTATCCTGCAACTTTGCTGAATTCCTGTATCAGTTCTAGCAGATTTTTGGTGGAGTCTGTCGGATTTTCCATGTATAGTATCATGTCATCTGCAAAAAGCGAAAGCTTGACTTCATCTTTGCCAAGTTTGATGCCTTTGATTTCCTTTTGTTGTCTGATTGCTGATGCTAGAACTTCCAGCACTATGTTAAACAGCAGCGGTGAGAGTGGGCATCCTTGTCGTGTTCCTGATCTCAGGGGAAAAGCTCTCAGTTTTTCCCCATTGAGGATGATGTTAGCTGTGGGCTTTTCATAAATGGCTTTTATGATCTTTAAGTATGTTCCTTCTACCCCGACTTTCTCAAGGGTTTTTATTAAGAAAGGGTGCTGGATTTTGTCGAAGGCCTTTTCTGCATCGATTGACAGGATCATATGGTTCTTCTCTTTTTTTTTTGTTAATGTGATGTATCACGTTGATTGATTTGCAAATGTTGAACCAGCCCTGCATCCCAGGAATGAATCCCACTTGATCATGGTGAATAATTCTTTTTATATGCCGTTGAATTCGATTTGCTAGTATCTTATTGAGAATTTTTGCATCCATATTCATCAGGGATATTGGCCTGTAGTTCTCTTTTTTTACTGGGTCTCTGTCTGGTTTAGGAATCAAAGTAATACTGGCTTCATAGAATGAGTCTGGAAGTTTTCCTTCCCTTTCTATTTCTTGGAATAGCTTGAGAAGGATAGGTATTATCTCTGCTTTAAACGTCTGGTAGAACTCCCCTGGGAAGCCATCTGGTCCTGGACTCTTATTTGTTGGGAGATGTTTGATAACTGATTCAATTTCTTCGCTGGTTATGGGTCTGTTCAAGCTTTCTATTTCCTCCTGATTGAGTTTTGGAAGAGTGTGGGTGTTCAGGAATTTGTCCATTTCTTCCAGGTTGTCCAATTTGTTGGCATATAATTTTTCATAGTATTCCCTGATAATTGTTTGTATCTCTGAGGAGTTGGTTGTAATAATTCCATTTTCATTCATGATTTAATCTATTTGGGTCATCTCCCTTTTCTTTTTGAGAAGCCTGGCTAGAGGTTTATCAGTTTTGTTTATTTTTTCAAAAAACCAACTCTTGGTTTCGTTGATCTGCTCTACAGTTTTTTTAGATTCTATATTTTTTATTTCTGCTCTGATCTTTATTATTTCTCTTCTTCTGCTGGGTTTAGGCTGCCTTTGCTGTTCTGCTTCTAGTTCCTTTAGGTGTGCTGTTAGATTTTGTATTTGGGATTTTTCTTGTTTCTTGGGATAGTTCTGGATTGCAATGTACTTTCCTCTCAGGACTGCCTTTGCTGCGTCCCAAAGCGTTTGGATTGTTGTATTTTCATTTTCGTTTGTTTCCATATATTTTTTAATTTCTTCTCTAATTGCCTGGTTGACCCACTCATTCGTTAGTAGGGTGTTCTTTAACCTCCATGCTTTTGGAGGTTTTCCAGACTTTTTTCTGTGGTTGATTTCAAGCTTCATAGCATTGTGGTCTGAAAGTAAGCATGGTATAATTTCAATTCTTGTAAACTTATGAAGGGCTGTTTTGTGACCCAGTATATGATCTATCTTGGAGAATGTTCCATGTGCACTCGAGAAGAAAGTATATTCTGTTGCTTTGGGATGCAGAGTTCTAAATATATCTGTCAAGTCCATCTGATCCAATGTCTCATTCAGGGCCCTTGTTTCTTTATTGACCGTGTGTC
Source organism: Prionailurus viverrinus (assembly GCF_022837055.1). Taxonomy (NCBI): domain Eukaryota; kingdom Metazoa; phylum Chordata; class Mammalia; order Carnivora; family Felidae; genus Prionailurus; species Prionailurus viverrinus. The sequence continues at coordinate 47,766,820 of NC_062570.1, forward strand.
TAGATGATCTATCCATTTCTGTAAGTGGGGTGTTAAAGTCCCCTGCAATTACCACATTCTTATCGATAAGGTTGCTTATGTTTATGAGTAATTGTTTTATATATTTGGGGGCTCCGGTATTCAGCGCATAGACATTTATAATTGTTAGCTCTTCCTGATGGATAGACCCTGTAACTATTATATAATGTCCTTCTTCATCTCTTGTTACAGCCTTTAATTTAAAGTCTAGTTTGTCTGATATAAGTATGGCTACTCCAGCTTTCTTTTGGCTTCCAGTAGCATGGTAAATAGTTCTCCATCCCCTCACTCTCAATCTAAAGGTGTCCTCAGGCCTAAAATGAGTCTCTTGTAGACAGCAAATAGATGGGTCTTGTTTTTTTATCCATTCTGATACCCTATGTCTTTTGGTTGGCGCATTTAATCCATTTACATTCAGTGTTATTATAGAAAGATATGGGTTTAGAGTCATTGTGATGTCTGTATGTTTTATGCTTGTAGTGATGTCTCTGGGACTTTGTCTCACAGGGTCCCCCTTAGGATCTCTTGTAGGGCTGGTTTAGTGGTGACAAATTCCTTCAGTTTTTGTTTGTTTGGGAAGACCTTTATCTCTCCTTCTCATAAATATATTCTTGAGTACTTTATGTTTTGATACTATTGTGATGATATTACCTTAAATTTTATTTCTTGTAGGAAGACAGTTTTGTTGATTTTTGTGTCCAGAAACTATGCTAATTCTTCTCATTAAAAAAAAAAAAAGTTAGGTTCTTTCAGACTTGTATATAATTTTGTTTTGCAAATAATGACAGTTCTATTTCCTCCTTTCCAATTCCTTTCCAATTAATCTTGTATATATTTTTCTTAACATACTGAAACTGATTAAAACCTCAAATGCAATGTGAATCACAGTTCTAACAGTGGAAAATTTTGTATTGTTCCTATCTCAAAGGGAATGGTTTTACCATTAATTGTGATAAGTACCGATATATTTTATAGATAGCATCTAACTCAGGAGTTGGCAAACTATGATCCATGGGCCCAACCTGACTTGACATTGTTTTTGTAAATAAAGTTTTATTGGAACACAGACATGCTCATTAATGTAAATATTGTCCATAGCTGCTTTTGCACTCCAACAACAAAGTTGAGTAGTGTAACAGAGATCACATGGCTTGCAAAACTGAAAATGTTTATTATCTGGCTCTTTAACAAGAAAAAGTTTGTGAAACTCTACTTTGCCAGATAAATATTTGTCTTCTATTCTTTTTTTGCTCAACAACTTTTTACTATTGGATACTATTAAATGCTTTTCCTGCATTGAGATAATATAATGTGGACCAAATTAGTTGTCTTTCTCATGTTAAACTAAACACATTCTTGGAATAAATTCTCCTCTGTTAAAATGTAAAAAAAAAAAAAAAGAATAGAAATTAGACAATGTAGTTATTACATGACATTGCCCTGAGTTAATTTTAGTTAGAACAACACGGGGGTCTGACAATGACTACTTGACTTATAGTTCATTTTTAAAAATGTTTTTTTACTTTTCAATTTACTTTATCTGTAATAAAACCAGTTTTTTAAAAAAGTTCAGTTTATTTCATTGAGGTATTATATGTTTCAGTGCTGCTCTCAATTTATAATTCTAGTTTATTTCATAGAATCAATAAAAACAACATTGATATTCCCTTAGTATTATTTTTATGAGGTAAGTTACCATTAAATGTTAAAAATAGTATTGAGTTTAAGATTTTTCAGAGACAGGGGCACCTCAGTGGCTCAGTCGGTTGAGCATCCGACTTCGGCTCAGGTCATGATCTCACAGTTAGTGAGTTTGAGCCCTGCATGGGACTCCATGCTGACAGCTCAGGGCGTGGAGCCTGCTTCAGGTTCTGTGTCTCCACTCTCTCTTTGCCCCTCCCCTACTCATGCTCTGTCTCTCTTTCTCTCAAAAAAAATAAACATTAAAAAAATTAATATATTATTAAGAAACAAATTCATGTTACAAAATTCCGTATAACATTTGATCATAATTGGGGAAAAATACTTGAATAGAAGAAAAATAGCTATAGTTATTTAGTACGGCTATTTAATAGTTTCCAAGTGCCAGACTCTGCATTGTGAGCTTTATATACTTATCTGGGAAAGTTTATTAAAGCTGGAAATCTAAGTTTTGCCAAAATCCATATATTGTGTCTTTTTTTTTTTATTCTTAAGAGACAGAGCACAAGTGGGGGAAGGGCAGAGAGAGAAGGAGACACAGAATCCAAAGCAGGCCCCAGAGTTCGAGCGGTCTGCAAAGTCTGATGTGGGGCTCGAACCCATGAACATGAGATCATCAATCCTCACCTGAGTTGAAATTGGATGTTTAACTGACTCAGCCACCCAGGCGCCCCAAATATTGTGTTCTTTTCATCCTTTCCAAGAATGGTATCTCACCAATCTGTGAATTTAAAGCACCATCTTATATATGTCTTCAGGTGAAGTAATTAATGCTCTAATTTATGAAAGGTTGGTAATTTATTTAAGATAATAAAAAAAACCACAATTTGCTTTAGCAGGGAGAGGCATTTTGTTTGCTCATTTGTTCCTTTTAGATAGCAGTTTTTTCTCTCATTGAAAGAAACATGTTTTCATTAGGTAGTCTAGTGTATATTGGACAGCAACATACTCTGTGTTAAGTTATATGAGTATAAATAGAACAATGTTTTCAAAAGAATCAATCTATCAACTTATAAAATACTAAATGAATGTGTCTACAGTAAACAATTAAGGCTTTTCAAAGACAAAATGGATCATGTCACAAAGGGAGATGCTTTCAATATGCCACTTTAAAGAGCAATGTCAAGGAAATATGATTTGGGCATTTACTATTTTTGTAAATTTGATAAATATTCACTTCAATGGTTTTTAGTCTTATCAGTGGTTCCTTTAAGCATTACTAGTATCCTTTGACTAATGTTATTTTGACTACAGCCTAAATATGATCAATTTTCCAAGAGGGAAGTTTTCTGAAAACAAAAGTTTTACCTGCTTTTAAAGAGGAAGAGAGAAGGTGGATAGGTGTGTGGGTGTGGAAGCAGGAGATTTCCTTTAGAACTTAAAGAGTGAAGCTTATCTGGTGAAAAGTGCAGAAGAAGGAGTGAAGTACAAGACTAAGAATCATTTGTCAATGGTGGGGATCCTACTGAGGTTGGAGGTCATAAATATGGGGTAATGACCAATTGTTGAAGTCATTTGATTTTTTCCAGCAGCATAGAGTACTCTTGACACAGAGAAAGAGAGTGCTAATCACAGAACCAGTACAGGTTTTGGGTTTACCAAGAGACGTATATGTTGCTGACAGATATTAGAGGTCAGGGTGGGGCTTTGAGTATGAAACCTTTTACTTACCCAACCTAAGCTGTAGAACCAAAGAAAGCAAGAAGTAAATAAATACTGCGCTACTAATGTCTGTGTAGAAGTCTCTCCCCTACCCATGGGCAGAGCTAGAAATTTGGAGGAAAATTTTTCTGTTAGTTTATCTTGTCCTTCATATTTTACTTACATATCTGGTCATCTTTGATTCTTTTTCCTTTTTTCTTTCTTTCCCCCTCAACTTTACTCCCATATAACTGATATGTAACATTGTGTATGTTTATAGTGTAACATGTTCATTTCATACATATACCTTATAAAATTATTACCAGTGTAACATTGGTTAATTACCTCATATTATTGCCATTTCATTTTTGGGCTGAGAATGTTTAAGGTTTACTCTCAGCAACTTGCAAGTATATACTACAGTATTGTTAACTATAGTCACTATGCTGTACATCAGATCTTCATTTATTTATCAGATCTTCTTATTTATTTATTTAGGTCTATTTAAAACATATTTATCTTAATTTTTAAATTTATTTTTATTTTAGAGAGAGGGCACGTGTGTGCACTCGAGCCAGGGAGGTGCAGGAGGAGAGAAAGAGAATCTTCAGCAGGCTTCATGCTCAGCATAGAGCCTGATGCAGGGATCAATCCCATGACCCTGAGATCATGACCTGAGCTGCAATCAAGAGTCACTTGCTAAACCGATTGAGCCACACAGGCACCCCTAACTTATTATTATTATTTTTTAAATTTACATCCAAGTTAGTTAGCATATAGTGCAACAATGATTTCAGGAGTAGATTCCTTAATGTCTCTTACCCATTTAGCCCATCCCCCTTCCCACAACCCCTCCAGTAACCCTCTGTTTGTTCTGCATATTTAAGAGTTTCTTATGTTTTGTCCCCCTCCCGGCTTTTATATTATTTTTGCTTCCCTTCCCTTGTGTTCATCTGTTCTGTATCTTAATGTCCTCATATCATAGAAGTCATATGATATTTGCCTTTCACTGACTAATTTCACTTAGCATAATACCGTCTAGTTCTATCCACGTAGTTGCAAACAGCAAGATTTCATTCTTTTTGATTGCCAAGTAATACTCCATTGTGTGTGTGTGTGTGTGTGTGTGTGTGTGTGTGTGTGTGTATACCACATCTTCTTTATCCATTCATCCATTGATGGACATTTGGGCTCTTTCTATACTTTGGCTATTGTTGATAATGCTGCTATAAACGGGGTGCATGTGCCCATTTAAAACAGCATATCTGTATCCCTTGGATAAATGCCTAGTAGTACAATTGCTGGGTCTAGGGTAGTTCTATTTTTAATTTTTTGAGGAACCTCCACACTGTTTTCCAGAGTGGCTGCACCAGTTTGCATTCCCACCAACAATGCAAAAGAGATCCTCTTTCTCCGCATCCTCACCAACATCTATTGTTCCCTGAGTTGTTAATGTTAGCCATTCTGACAGGTGTAAGGTGGTATCTCATTGTGGTTTTGATTTGTATTTACCTGATGATGAATGATATTGAACATCTTTTCATGTGTCTGTTTGCCATCTGGATGTCTTCTTTGGAAAAGTGTCTGTTCATGTCTTCTGCCCACCTCTTCACTGGATTATTTGATTTTTGGGTGTTGAAGTTTGTAAGTTCTTTATAGATTTTGGATACTGACCCTTTATCTGATATGTCACTTGCAAATATATTCTCTCATTCTGTCAGTTGTCTTTTAGTTTTTTTGATCATTTCCTTTGCTCTGCGGAAGTTTTTTTTTTTTTTTTTTATCTCAATGAAGTCTCAATAGTTCATTTTTGCCTTTATTTCCCTGGCTTCCAAAGGCATGACAAGTACGATGTTGCTGTGGCTTAGGTCAAAGAGGTTGCTGCCTGTTTTTTTCTCTAGGATTTTGATGGTTTCCTGTATCACATTTAGGTCTTTCATCCATTTTGAATTTATTTTTGTGGATGGTGTAAGAAAGTGGTCCAGTTTTATTCTTCTTCATGTTGCTTTCCAGTTCTCCCAGTGCCATTTGCTAAAGAGACTGTCTTTTTTCCATTGGATACTCTTTCCTGCTTTGTCAAAGATTAGTTGGCCATATATTTGTGGGTCCATTTCTGGATTCTCTATTCTATTCCATTGATCTATGCTTGTTCTCTCCTTTCAACTCATTCTTGAGAGAATGCTAAATAGCATGCTGGGGAAATCAAATATTTGTATCAATGTAGTGAGATTATGTTTTTATTCCAGTTATATCTCTGTGTAGAGCCAATGACATGGATATCTTGTTGAGATATCATTCAACTCTATGTATTGATGATTTTATGAAATAGCTCTTTATGGAGAAAAAATAGAACACTAAATGGAGAATCACAATCTTGACATTTACTAGCTCTGTATCATTTAGCAAAGCATTGAATGTTTCCAAGACTCTATTTTTTCATTGCAGAATTTGATAGGTGTAGTGGTGCTCAACTTGGGTCCTTAAAGCCCTATGTGGTTTGTTTGAAATGTGTATATATGAGATGGAGCGTTGTTTTGTTATGACTGGAGACATTCGTGGAAAATAGTAGATAAAACCCAGGGGAAAATAAATATCTTTTAAATGTGTGGGTTAACTCACACAGTGAAACATTTTCTTGACTAAAATGCCAGTAGTGCCTATGTTGAGAATCAGTGGAACCTTTTTCTAATTATAAAATTGAATTTTCTAATTCTAAAACTTCTTTGTGAGGCAAATTGGTTGAGAAAATGTGTCTTAGTTTCAATACATGATTAAAAGGTGAATAGATTATTTTTTTGCCTTGGGAAAAATTAGCATCTTTGTTTTGTTTTTTCAATGTGACTGTAAACTATCTTGTAAAAGTTTAGATTTTAAGGAAGCCCATAAGTGAATTACCTTGCAAAATAGGTCTCTGAGTCAAGTTCTAGGATGAATTTTGGAACAATCCAGTTGAGTCAGTGTTGGATCTTCTGAGAGCACAATGTATTTATAACAGAAATTACTCTCCCTTTAGACAGTGCAGGTGAGAGAGAGAGAGAGAGAGAGAGAGAGAGAGAGAGATAATGATAGAAGAAAAGGTTTAAAAGGCACAATGTGGAGCCGCCGTACCAGCCCATTAGGATGTTTTACAGAAAGGACAATCCAAGGACATGTATATCTCCTAATGATATATAAATCCTGTTGGGACTTGTGCTTAATGGAATTGAGTTTGAACTCTGAGAATATTTTTCAGGAGACTAAGCAAGCTGTGCTATTTATGGTCATTAGGTGGTAAGGATGCTGACACATCCTTTTATTATGAGAACTTAAATATATCATGAGGGTGTCTTTATCCTATTGGGTGCACATTGCAAACAGTGTTTTTGCCATGTTTGTAAAAAAGAAACACATTATTTTCTTATATTAAGCAAAGACATATACTAATATTATTAATAACCTGATAAGATTATTAATTATCATAATTTCTATTATAAGATTAATATTTCTATTATAGTATAGAAAGTGGAGTTGAAATATTTACTTTACTGACAATCACATTTCTAAGCTTTCAGATATATTTCTAATTGCATCGGTCTTTGTTTTATGTTTTAGCCCTTTTGCCTCAAAGGTTAAATACTTTTGACTGGGTACTCTAGCTTGTATTTCTTATGGCTTACATTGCTGAGAACAATGCTAGGTTGGGTATGGGTCTTGTAAGCAATAGGTTCTGACATGTCAGTTTCTCTCCTAAGCTGTGTGAACTCTGCTGCACTTAGGAAACTTAGTAGTGATAGCCACCATATATTGAGTTCTGACAGTTTAAAAATGTGTTTTACTTTTGGGGCACCTGGATGGCCTAGTAGGTCAAGCATCCAACTTAAGTCATGATGCCGCTGTTGAGTTCTAGCTTGGCAGAGGGTTCGTGAGTTTGGGCTCAGCACTGGCAATGGGGAACCTGCTTGGGATTCTCTCTCTCTCTCTCTCTCTCTCTCTCTCTCTCTCTCTGTCTCTCCCCCTCTCTCCCTCCCCCCTGTATACGCATGCACACACTCTTTCTTTGTCTCTCAAAATAAATAAATAAATACTTTTAAAAATGTGTTTTACTTTTAAAATGAGTTTGCCAGTATTTGTATTATTTGAATTGATGTTCACCCAATAAATACTAGTAATAGACACTAAAATGTTTTTAAAAGGAATTAATAGCTCTGTGTTCTTAAGAGCAGAAGAAAGGTTTTCTACATTAAATTTGTTTGAGTGATGTCTTCTGATGTTTAAAATCCAAATCTTGGGGCCTCTGGGTGGCTCAGTCAGTTAAGCATACGACTTCAGCTCAGGTCATGATCTCACTGATTGTGAGTTCGAGCCTGATGTCAGGCTCTGTGCTGACAGCTCAGAGCCTGAAGCCTGCTTCAGATTCTTTGTCTCCCTTTCTCTCTGCCCCTATCCTGCTCCCGCTCTGTCTCTTCTCTCAAAAGTAAATAAATGTTAAAAAAATAAAAAAACAAATAAAATAAAATCTGAATCTTCCCAGTTTATGTAGCTTCTCACTTTTCCTCTTATTTGTCTGAGTCCTGTACCTAGTGGTCTATAATATATGAAGATGTACTACCAGAAAATTATTCTAGTACTATTGCTGAAAAAAGAAATTATTTATGGTTTGAGGGTGCTGGGTGGCTCAGTTGGCTAAATGCCTGACTTCAGCTCCGGTCATGATCTCATGGTTCATGAGTTCAAGCCCCACACCGGGCACTGTGCTGACAGCTCAGAGCCTGGAGCCTGGTTTGGATTCTGTGTGCCCATCTCTTTCTCTGCCCCTGGCCTGCTTGCATTCTCTCTCTCTCTCTCTCTCTCTCTCTCTCTCTCTCTATCTCTCTCTCTCTCTCAAAAATAAACATTTAAAAAATTAAAAAATATATTTATGGTTTGTTTTTGTATAAAGGTCCTAGAGACCTTTATCAGGTCTTTTCATCAGAAGTAACTTACTTTGGCATTCCAAATCAATAAATAACTAATGGAATTTATTTTATGTCTTGTTGCTCTTGATTTGATTTTTCACTGGAGGTTATTGTGCTGCTGTTGTTGTTTTTTATTGTTTTTTGTTTGTTTTTTGGTATCATTACATTCTGTTTTCATTTGAACATTTCTTTGATACAGAATAGAGGTTTTTCTCCTTAAAGATACTTATAACAGATCTGTAGAAACTAAGAGATTTTATATGAGCATTATAAGACAAAGGTTGGTTTCATGCACTCCTTCCTTTCCAGGACCTGCAAAACCTTGATAATCTTGTTCATCCCTGTCGCTTTCACTTCATCTTCTGCCACTATTCTCTTAGACTCCTACATTTCAGTTCCAAAGGCCTATTTCCTGCCTCTGGTCTTTTGTATCTGACATCTTTTCTTCCTGGAATGCTCCGCATATAGACTTTCATAGATTTTCTTCTATCTTTCTTCTTCTTTCTTATCTTTAAAATTCCAGCTTCCATGGAGAAGTTTTGCCTAACCACTGAAATGGAAATTAACTGTCCCATCAATCACTCTCTATAATGCCATTCTCTTTTATTTCATTATAGCATTAATCAGTATTAGAAATGTTCTTGTTTACTTATCTGTTGTTATTTGTCAGTCTCCATTCCACCCAGAATATAAATTCAGCAAGAATAAAATTGTTCACCACAGAATTCATAACACACAGAAAATGGCTGACATAGTAAATTTCAAAGAATATCTAGTCATTGAGTGAATTATTTAGTTTATATTGTAGCGAAAACGAACAGTGTCTATTTCGTTTCTTTAATTTAAAATGAATGGCTATAACTCTTAGAAGGAACTCTAGAGGACATCTTATTCAGACTTTGATTTTAAGCATGTAGAAACCGAGGTTCAGAGGTAAAGTTACTAGGTTTCACAAAGCTAGACATTGAGAGTCAAGGATGGACTCAGAGGTCCACAAACACTATCTGTAGCTCCAAAATCTAAAACCTCTTAAAAACCAAAAGTTTTGTGTAACTTTGGTGTCAAAACTTATTTGGTTGCAAAACCCAACATAAACTAATACGAGGCTATTTATAACTTTTTAAAAAAATGTATTCTACTTAATATGACTATTCATATATTTCATTTCAGAAATACTGATTCTGCCTCAGATCCTGCTGGAGGCTAATATGTAACACCTGGTATATACACCTTGTAACATTTCTAAAATTCAAATATTTCCTTTTTTTTTTAAGTAATCTCTATGACCAGCCTAGGGCTTAAACTCTACCAACTGAGTTGCATGCTCTACCAACTGAGCCAGCCATTCTAGGTACCTCTAGAATTCAAACATTTCTAGATTCCCAGACACAGCAGACCCTAGGGATTTCAGATAAGGTAGGGTGGTCATAATTCAATCATATGCTCTTTTTCATTGAGAAATCAGGAGACTAAGATCAGTTTAGCCACACAAGAGAGTAAATAATTCACTTGGTCTGCAGGTAAGAACTCTGGGAGATTGAGTTATGTAAAACTACAATTAGAAAGCCACAGAGCAGCAGACATCTTAATTATAGCCTAGAAAACTGTCTATCAAATCATAAACAGAAAATGAAATTAAAGATAACATAGTTCATTCTCTTTTCTGGACATTAATCCTCATAACAACTGCCTAAAGTTTATACCAATATTATCTTCATATTTGGATAAGGCTCTTTAAGAAATTACATAGGTTGTCCAAGGGCAGATATAAATAGCATATTAAGAATTTGGACTTGGGGATGTCTGGATCAAAAATGCTGTAGTTGCATCATGACTTTAATATGTGAAATTTTCCTAAGAATAAGATTATCATATGATTCCTTGAAATTATTTATGTATGAAAAATCCTCTTTTAATTGTTGAAGATCAATCAGGTTAAGATCTCAAAAGATAGGAAGGGATTTAAAATTCCATAGAGGTGGATCACTTTTTTTTTATTGGAATGCTGGAGTTTCAAGATTATTTGCAGAGCTTCCACACTTGGCATGTGATAGCAAATTAAGAATATTTATACATTCCAAATATACTAATTATCCATCTATTCTATAAGATCAGAGGCTGCCAACAGCAAAAATCAATTGTTGAACAAAAGAAGACAGCACTGTTTCTCAAACTGGAGTAATATACCCTTCACAAAGGAAAAATAATTCTAGAACTCCCAAATTTGAACTAAATTATTTTTTATTACTTAAATATGCACAAGATTAAACTGTTTAAGTTCTATATTCTAATAGCTCCTATACAACTATTAAACCAAAACATATCTACAACTTAAGTATAGTGAAAACTACAAGCAAATGCAATCCAAATGAAAGTCATTAATTTGGTGTGACAAATGCTGTTTATTGAAATTAAATCATCATCTTGCAATATCCATATGGTAATAACTGCTTCTGCATGGTTCTTTTAAATTAGACATGGCATATTATTGTGTGCTCAATTTTCCTGGAACTTTTCTGTATTGTTTGTTTCTTGTTCAAACAACTGTGAAATGTTAGTCCACATACTGGTCCTTGAGGTCATTTGGCCTGTGTTTGGCTTGAGTGCATCATTACAAAGTAAGTCTTCCCCTGTTCTTTTCTTATTATATCTGGTCAGTTAAAGGGGAACAGTTTGCATCTGTGTGGTTGTAAACACAAACAGCAATGTAGTCTTTAAAATCTTAATGCCACACTGAGTTAAAAGGTGTCTATCCAAGTGAACTAGAATATATTTCTATCAGTACTTGTAGATTATAATTAAAAAGGAGAACACCAAATTAAAAGTCAGTTATCATGGGGAAATTGTGGACCTTCACAAACCTCCAAGAGTCTAAGGATCCTAATTGGAGAAACACTGCATAGCCTATTATTTATTGGTTTCTATTTAAAGCATGAATTATTATTTCCAATTTATCTTTCATCTATCATCAAATCTTTATTATTTCTTCTGAGTAGGATATTGTCACCATCTTTGCAATACCTTTCTTCTACACAATCCAAATTTCTTCCCCAAAGATTAGCAAAATTTCTTTAGATTATGTGAACAAACTAGAGCATAATTTCCATGATTTATGTATTAGAAGTAGAAAATTATAGCATCTCAAAGAAGACTGCAGGTATTTGCAGGTTGGAGGGGGGAGAAAAAGTACTGTTGCCTGGGCTACCTTAGACCTTCTGAGTTAATTGGTGTCAGGTCAGAGAAAGACTATCAGTATTTTTAAAAAGCTCTCCAGATAATTCTAACAATTCAACCAGGATTGAAAATTACTGATAGTGGAAAGATTTGTAAGCTTTCTGGACTTAGTGAAAAAATTTAGCCCTTGTAGTATTACCATGAAGATCAAATGAGCAAAGGAACAAACATATTTTGAAAAAAAATAAAAGCACTCTGAAAATGGGAGTTATTGGTAGGATTATTATGAATATATACTCTTTACCTGATGTATAGTGCTGACTTATTTAAATTTCCATTAGTACATCCCTCCAAGCACATAGAAAGGAAAGTGAATGGACAGAACCCACTGGATAATGGTAAGTGAAAGCACAGCCTGTGATAGAAATAGGGAACAGAATACTGAGTTCTCAGGAATAAGGTCTCAAGAGGTAGATCCGAAATTTATTTAAATGATAGATGTTTTACAAAAAGTCTGCCAATGTGCGTAGATTCAGGAGTCCCCTTAGGAATAGCATGCAGATCTGCCATGCTTCCCAAGACATCTTGTTATCTGTAGATGTGTGAAAGGTTTATTGCTCTGTTACTTAAGTGCTTAGGCAAATACTCATTTTTCAGCTCCAGGAATGGTTTCCTTTTTATAGACATGGGAATATCCAGTCATATGAACTCTGGAGTGCTAAATTGAAACTATATTCCTGCCATAGCCAATTTTTTGGTAAGAACCTTTCATAATCTGAAGACTCCAACTCTTCCACTCACCAATCACTCAGGCTGTTTTGAGACTTTTAATAACTAAAATAAACAAAGAAAAAACCAAAACCAAAAGCAAACCCAGAGTGAACTTATTAAGGGAAATATTTTGTTGTCATTGCCATATTTTCGTTAAAAACCTGGTAGGAATAGGAATCTGTTGCTCATTCTTTGGATATCCATTCTCTATTATAAAATCCAACTTTTGTGCCAAGAGATGTTTATTCTCTCATTTTATAAAGTATATTTAAAGTCTATATAAGACCAGATGTATGTCTTTTTAAACATGTTGTAAGCCAGATTCAGAAAATATAATAAGTAGCAAATTTGCCATCTTGATGTTTTTAGATGAAGAAATCCAAACAAAGAATTAAAATAAAAATCTTCCTTGAGGTCTCTATAATAAGAGGTATTACAGTGGTATCTGTCCAACAGCGTTATCATAAGAGTTGCCCTCTCACTCACAAAGGTGGCAGACATGTTTCTACCACATGCTGTGGCATCATTATGATTAATTTATCCAAGGATAACTGGATACAACCTAAGCCAATCAGTCTCTACTTCCCTGTTATTTGGAATTGTGACCAAGGGATAATCAATCCAAACATCTTGTCCAGATGGAAACTGAGCTGATAGAAGAACTATGCACTCTCACTCTGAACACATGCAAATCCTAGAAAAAAATTAAATGTAATAATAATAACAATGAGTTTAAGGAAATAAAAGTGAAATCTTCGAATGACTAAAACAGAGAGAACCCAACTGTGAGTAGAAAGGAAAACTGGGATTACATCTGATAAATACTTTAAGAACTGGGGCTTAATGTTTTTATAAGAATGATACTTGAGGCCAAAAACCCACACATATGGGACAGCTAGACTTGGATTTTACATATAAAACATAGAAGATTCCATATAATCCAGAGAGGCATCATAAAAGTAGTCTGGTAATTCCAGTCTTCGATGGTATAAAAGGACATGCCTGATGTGTTTTCTCAGATTCTCTTGGTACTATTATTTTGGATCTTCAACAACCATTATACCACCATTGAGTAATGTAGAATCTGAGAACATATTTCTTTGTAAAGATAAATTCAGAGACAAATATTACAATATACACATCAATCTAGTATTGTAGGAGGTAATCAGAATAAGCAGCAAGTATGAACAATCATATGAGATAAATAGAAATAATGATCTAAAGAAATTTTAAAACATAAATGTCTTTAAAATTTTAAAAGCTTGCTTGTGCTTCCCACCCACCAATCCACAGATGCTTCTGAATCCATGATTGAAAGAGCAGTATCTTGATTCAGGAGGTATTGCCTAAAAGTACCTGTTTTCTGAGATGCTTAATATACTCTATAGAACCTCTCTGCCACAGTCTCTGCCTCACAGCACTCTGTAAATAATGGATGCCATCTTAAAGATGCTGGTGATCATCATGGCGAAGCTTAGGGAGGGACTGGCTGGCTGATAATCTTAACAGGGACAAGTACCCAGAGAACCACATGGCTGACATTAAAGTTAATAGAAAGCAGGTGGGGTTGCTTTGAGGGGACACAGCTGAGCAGGAAAATCATGACCAACTGAAGCCCCTTTTCTGGCCAGACATGGATGTTCTATTGATGTGTTTCTTCATTGATTATGCTTGTAGTATAGAAAACCTTCCAGAAAAATGGAATGTAGAAATTAAGCGTTTCCGTACCAATGTGTACATCATGCTGGCTGGGAATAAGAATAGTCTTCTGAAGGACGAGTACATGAGGTGAGAGCTAGCCAAGGTGAAGCAACAGTCAATAAATCCTGATAAATTCCTAGAGATATGACAATTGGGAGTGGCCTTTTGGGTGTATAAGGTGTTCAGAAAAAACAAAGGTAGAATGAGGGAATTTTTTTAAGTGTTTATTTACTTTTGAGATAGGTAGACACAGAATCTGAAGCAGGCTCCAGGTTCTGAGCTGTCAGCACGGAGCCGACGCAGGACTTGAACCCATGAACCATGAGATCATGACCTGAGCCGAACCTGGACGTCCAACTGACTGAGCCACTCAGATGCCCCAAGGGAATTTTTTGAAATGACCACAAGAGTATTTTTGAAATCAAGCTATGGGAATTAAAATGCTCTGTGCCTTGTTTTGTGAAATGTTGCTGTAAATAGAGTCCTCATGTAGTTTTTGATGTATTTGTGAATCTTAATGTATGATTACTTGCACTTTTCATTTATTTATAATATACCTAGGATTACAATTCAGAAATCTTTTTGTTACTCTGTTTACAAGCAACAGAGATTTTATTGGTGATTATTATGTAATTATTCTTGAGGACTTCTATAATCAATCCATCTGCCCCACCAGGGTCTCTATACTACCATTCTAGTATCCCTTCTCAGCCCTACCACTTGACCAAGTATCAATTCAAATAATTTCTTAATTTCCCATTTCTTTTTAGAAAAATGAAATGCTGGTAAATTTTGTGAATTAGGCTGTAACTATTTTATAAATAACACGGCTTGCCTATCATTTATCAGCTTCAAGGCCCTCTGGTGAATTACCACTTCAGAGCTTTCCTCTTAATCAGATTTCACTGGTTATGTAACATTTGGAAATGTGCACAGACTGAAAGGCCTAGCCAAGTCCATGTCACTGTAGCAAAGGTAGAGGCATAGCTTCATGTTAGTTATTTTACATTTACTGTATAATCAGGACCCCTTAATTTATGAAGAATAAACAGATATGCTCCAGATTAGATGTAATAGTTTTGTGAAATTGAATGCAATACTGATATTTATCATCTCTGTAGGGAATTATAAAAAGAAGAATAGGCCAACTTGGGCTAGCAATAAAAAAATACAGTTATTGAAAACAAACAAACAAAAAAACAAACACAGCCTTTATTGGTTAGTTAAATACCAGGAAATCTTAATAATTAGTAAATTTAAAAAACACATGTAAGTCACTCAGAATATAGTAAAGAGATTAAGAGATAAAAAACATAAGGGAGAATTTAAGACACATGGATGACAGATGGAGAAGCTGTGGCATTAGTATAAATACAGTAGAAAGAAGAGAATTGAGAGAGGGGAGGAGTAATGACAATTTTGGAGGCGATAGTGCATGGGAATTTTCCAGAAGAAAGACATGATTTAAGTTTTAGGTTAAAAAGTATATCAGGGCACCTGGGTGGCTCAGTCAGTTGAATGTCCAACTTCAGACCAGATCGTGATCTCATGGTTCATGGGTTCAAGCCCCATGTCAAGCTTTGTGCTGACAGCGCAGAGCCTGCTTCAGATTCTATGTCTCCCTCTCTATATATCCCTTCCCCACTCATGTGTTCTCTCTCTATCAAAAATAAATATTAACATTTTTTAAAAGTACACCAAGTCCCAAGTAAAAAATAAATAAAACCAAACCCACACTGAAGCACATCATAATTAAACTACCAAATATAAAAAAAAATTAAAAAATCTTAAAAGTGGAAAGAAAAAAGAAATTATCCACAAAAGAGCAGGAAGCAGGCTTCCTGATAGCAACAGTAGACACCAAGAGATGACCAGTTAGGCTGGGTTGGTCAACTGAAAGGAGATTAAACCTTAGAGTAAAATCAAATTTATCATCTTCTTGTCATATGCATAGAGAAAAAGAACAAGCCCTTCAGCATAGAGAAAGAATGAAGCAAACACCTCTGTGGAAAAGCAGAGGACAGATCAAGAGAGAGAACAGTTTGTGCTCTTAAAGATTTTCTAGGATCTGGCTCCATCCCTTGAAAGACCTTCCTATCTTTGTCTTCCATAAAATAATGCATAAACTTCAATAAAATGTGTGCCTTACTTTGTTCATGTATTTATTTATTTATTTTTTGCTTAAGTTACTTTAAGTTGGAGTTCTTATTTCTTGCTTTCTTTCTTTTTTTTTCTTTTTTTAGTGTTTATTTACTTTTGAGAGACAGAGCATGAGCGGGGGAGGGGCAGAGAGAGAGGGAGACCCAGAATCCAAAGCAGCTCCAGGCTCCAAGTTATCAGCACAGAGCCCTATGCAGGGCTCAAACTCAGATCATGACCTGAGCCAAAGGTGGATGCTTAACCAACTGAGCCACCCAGGCACTCCTGGACTCTCTTATTGCTAACCAGAATGGTACTAAGACAATCTCTCAAAGGTCCCAAGGACCTAACAAAAATTCAAATCCATATAGTATTTATTGAGAATCTATTTATATTCAAGTCTGTGTATTTCATGGTGGTGGTGGTGATGGTGTTGTAGTGGCAATAAGAAGATAACTGAGGCCAAGTGCATGCATTTAAGTCATTTATGATCCAGGGGAGAGAGAGAGAAATATGTGGACATTGACTTTAATGCTTGACAAGATTAAAATCTTGGTAAGAGCTATGCTGAGCTCTGTTAATTGATTTCACCAATCAGCATTGCAACAGTAAGGGTTAGAGAGCTGAAGTGACTTTTCTGGGTTCAAACAAGTTAGTTAATGGTGGTGCTGAGATTTTACCATAAGTTGGTCTGACTCTAAAAACCACAGACCTATCCTGCCTAATGCCAATAATAGTATCTTCCAGCTACATGTCAGGGGCCTAGTTTTATAACATTATCTCATTTCATCTTTGCCCTATGCATGATCCTGACAGTAATAACTTTATTTATAGAGGGGCACCTGGGTGGCTCCGTAGGTTAAGCGTCCGACTTCGGCTCAGGTCATGATCTCATGGCTCTTGGATTCGAGCCCTGCATCAGGCTCTGTGCTGACAGGTCAGAGCCTGGAACCTGCTTTAGATTCTGTGTCTCCCTCTCTCTCTGCTTCTCTCCCACTCATGCTCTCTTTCTGTCTCTCAAAAATGAATAAACATTAAATTTTTTTAAATAAAAAAATAACTTTATTTGTGGAATAAGAAAATCAAGTTTAACATTCTTAAGTAGCCTAGGTCAATGGTGAAATGGTGAAACCCCAATTCAAATTGGGATAAGGTGAGATTTGTACTCATTCTCTTCTCATACACACCTCATTACAGGTCTTTCAGCACTCACTAGGATGGAATTCCAGTAGGACATCCAGTCTTCTGAAGATTCCAGATGAGAAGAATTGATCTCTATGCTTTCACACACCCTAAGACTTCAGAGGACACCTATTAAGCTCCTTAAAATGTTTCTCACTAATATTGTGTCCATCAATAGCATGAGAGAGGCCCTGTGTTCTGTGGCTCAGCAAACTTATAGTGATGCAACAGAGAGCCAGTTCCTTCCTCATGAACATCCAATCTCTCTGAATGATTCTCTTGTAGACCTCATTCTTGGCTTTGGGGAGATGAGAGGTCTCCCTTCTTTCCTCCAGAGTAGAAGTGGGCAATAGCTCGCTCACTACAAATTTTATACTACTTGATGATCTTCTTTCACACTTACATCCGTGTTCTCCTTATTTAACTTGTACGTGATAGTGGTGGTGGTGGCCCAGGTCTAAAGGAACAGCATCACTATGCCATCCCAGTAGACAGGTATCTGCCTTACTAGTTGGATGCTCTGCAAATTTTATATGTGGTGTACCTAGAATCATTTTTCTTACCTTTACTATTGAGCCATGAGTCTAGAACCATAGGTTAATTCCTACTCAATGTAGAAATTCAGTTATAACAACACAAAACCTCTGCTTCATTAAGTTTAAAAGGATAGCTATATGAGGAAATAATAGAGATGGCTAGGATTGGAGACAGGGCAGTGAAGGCTTCCATTTGTATCAGGGCTAAGAGAAAGCTAACCCTCATCTGCATATTGCTCAGTCCTAAACCTATCCCAAATTTTGACAGAAAAAGCCAAAGTTTTCATCTTTAGATTTTGCCACACTAGTTCTGTGATGGGATGCTGAAGTGTCAGTTTTTGAGCAAACTTTGTTCTGTGGAGCCCCATTGTTTAAATAAGGTGCCTCAGGAAGTGCTACAGAGAGGGATAGAAGGAAACCCAATATCTGCTTTAACCATTTCTTCTTATTATTTTACTAATTTACTTATTTAACAAGTATTTATTAAACAATTCCTGCATATCAGGCTAGAATCTAAGAACATTTCTGTGATAAGAGTTGGCTCATGGAGTTTATGGTCTAAGGGAGAAAACAAACAACCATAAAAAACTCATACTAGCCAATGCATATAGATAGAACACCTAGTTAAGCCCTCTGAAGAAAGGTATATAATTCTTCAAAAGACTATTGAAATAATTCTAGAAGTACAGGTGAGAAAAACTTTTCTTAAGAAAGATACACATGAGTAAGTTCAACAAAAATGAATAGCTAACTATATAAGGTGATGATTGAGAGGGAGGACTGAAACAAAGAAGGAAATATTACAGAGAAAACAGCATGTGCAAAGGCCCAACAATAGAAAGGAGAATGGGTTCACAATTTAGACATTTATATGGCTGGAGTGCAAAGAATAGTGAAAGAAGGTATGAGATAAGACTGGAGAGATTAGGCAAAAAAGGGCTTTCAGACCAAATTAGTTTCTTTTGTTTTTATTCTAAGAATAATTTATAACCACCGAAGTATTTTAAACATAAGAAGGGATATTACAGGTTAACATTTAAAATTAAACAGAATTTTGAGATAATTCTGGATTCACGTGAAATTGTAAGAAATAATATAGAGAGACCCTGTATATCCTTCACCCAGTTTTCTCCAATGGTAACATCTTATAAATCTGCATTACAATATTACTACTAGTATGCTGACATTGGTACTGTTCTAAATATAGAACACTTCCATCACTAAAAGGATCTCTCATGTTGGCCTTTTATAGTCTCATTCTCTTCCTTCTTGTTCCCACCCTGTTCTTAATCCCTGACAGGCACTTATCTCATCTCCATTTCTATAATTTTGTTATTTTAAGAATGTTATATAGATGGAATCATACATGTAACCTTTTGGGACTGGCTTTCTTTCAGTCAGTATAATTATCCAAGGAACTATTCATGTTGTTAGATATACCAATAGTTTTTATTTTATTTTGTTTTTTAATTGCTGAGTGGTATTCCATGGCATGGAGGTACTAAGTTATAACCATTCACTCATTGAAGAATGTATGAGTTGTTTCCAGTTATGGCTATTATGGAAAAGCTGCTATAAGTATTCATGTATGGGTTTCTATGTGAATATAAGTTTTCAGTTTTTTTGGAGATAAATGCCCATGAGTACAATTACTAGGTTGTGGTAGGTAGTTGCATGTTGAGTTTTTAAAGAAACTCCCTAAAAACTAAAAATCTAGTTTTTTAATGAAATTTTTCAGTATTAAATTTAGATTCTTATCAGAAATGTTGAGGGATTCAGTTTTTCTACATCCTCACCCTCATTTAGTGCTGTTATTGTTTTATCCATCTTGGGTATACAGTGTTATCTCATCATGGTTTTAATTTGTGTTTTCCTAATGGTTAATGATGCTGAGTATCTTTTATGTGCTTCCTTTCCATCCTCATATTTTATATTTGGTGAATTATCTGGTCAAACAATTTATCCAGTTTAAATTGGATTGTTTGTTTTCCTGCTGTTGAGTTTGGGGAGCTTTTTATATATTTTGGATGTAAATCTTTTATTGGATATGCATTTCGCAAATATATTCTCATATTCTGTAGCTTTTCCTTTCATCCTCTTGACACGTTCATTTGTGGAGCAAAAGTTTTAAATTTTTAAGTCTAATTTATGAAATTTTTCCCTTTATGCATCATGATTTTGATGTCAAGTCTAAACATTGTTTGCCTAGCCATTGATTCTGAATGTTTTCTCATATTTTTTTTCTAAAAGTTTTATAATTTTAGGTTTTATATTTAAGTACATGATCCATTTTGAGTTAATGGGTGAGACTTAGGTTGAGGTTTATTAGTTTATCTTTCACCCTTGAATTGTTTCCTTCAGCTTTGGCCCCTTTGCCAAAAATCAATTGGGCAAACTGTGTGGGATTACATCTGGGCTTTCTGTTCTGTTGCATTTATTTATGTATCTATCTCTCCACTAATATCATAATTTTGATTACTCTAGCTAGATAGGAAGTCTTGAAATTTGGTAGACTGATTTCTATTTTTATTCTTCTTTTTCCAGGTCATTATTCTAGTTTCATAATCTTGTCTATTTCTATAAAACCAAACCAACCAAAAAAAACTTGATGAGATGTTGATAGTATTTGCATTAAGCCTGTACATCAATTTAGGGAGATGTACTACATTGAGTCTTCTAATCCATGAGATGGTGCATCTCTTCAATGATGTAGAAATTCTTTGGTTTCTTTCATCAATCTGTATGGTTTTTAGCATACAGGTCCTATACATGTTTTCTAGACTTATACCTAAATATTTCTTTTTTTTTCAGCAGTAAGTAGTATTGTATTCTTAATTTTTGTGTCCACATATTCATTGAAAGTATATGCAGATCCAATGGAATTTAATATATTTATCTTGTATCCTATGACCTTGCTGAACTTATTTGATTAGTTCTAGGAGGTTTTGCTTTTTAATAGCATGCTTGGGATTTTTCATTTGGAACAATCATACCATGTACAATTAGGGAGAGTTGTATTTCTCTTTTTCTGATCTGTATTCCTTTAACTTCCTTTTCTTGCTTTGTTGCATGGCTAGAACTTCCAGCATTATGCTGAAGAAGAGTGATGAGGGTGACATTCTTATCTTATTCCCAATCTTAAGGGGAAAGCTGTCTTTTAACAATAAAAATGCTGTCATCTATAGGTTTCTGTAGATATTCCTTATCAAGTTAAAAAAGTTCTTCTCTATTGCTACCTTTTCAGAAGGAAATGCTAATGTGGTGGATTACGTTGATTTTTTGATATTGAATTAGCATTGTATTCCTGGAATAAGCCCTACTTGGTCATGGTGTACTATTACTTTTTTGTTTATTGCTTAATTTTATTTGCAAATGTTTTCTTAAGGATTTTTGCATCTTCCCAGATTAACATTGAAAAAAGATTTTTTATTTGTGAGTTCCAGGTTGGATGTAGGATCCAACTGGGGTAATTATAATACTATTGGGGTAGCTCACATGAGATATGATGGTAGCTAGAACTGAAGCTGGGACAGCAACAAGAATATGGAGAAAACAGATTGACTTGGAGATATTATAAGTGAATATGAAAGACCTGTTGACAAACTGGATGTAGGGGACAAGAGAGAAGATCATGTCAGAGAGGACTCCTAGGTTTTTGGTTTGTACACTGAATGGCTGGAAGTATCATTCACTCTTAAAGAGCATAGGTTCAGTTTAGTATTGGACATGATGTATGTCATGTGCCTTTAAGATCTCTGAATAAAGATGTCACACAGGCAGTTGGGAGCTCAGCATAGGAGCCTGTGCTGGGAGTCATTTGAAGTAGTAATCAAAGCTGTGTAAATTTGTGAAATTCCCTGGGGAGTAAATATAGAGTGAGAAGAGATTACAGCCAACACTTAATGGGTGGTTACAGGTAGAAGAACCCGCAATTAGAGAAATCAGTGGTCAGAAAAACAGGAGTAAAACCAAGGCTGTATGACATAATGGAAGGTAAGGGTAGCAATGTGGGAACTATTACCAAAAAGAAAAGAAATTGTCAACAAATAAAATAGTGTTTACAGGAGAGGTAAATGAGGACTGAACCATCCATTGGATTTGGTGACAGGGAGGCCACTAGTGAATTTAATGAGAGCTCTTTGGGTGGAATGAGGGGGTAGAAGCCTGAATGGAGTGAAAGATGAGTGGGAGGTGAGGAAATAGAAACAGTGAATATTGAAAACCATTTCAGAGTTTTGACTGTGAAGAGGAGGAGAGAGGCAGAGCAGTAACTGGGTGAGGGTGTGGGAGTCAAGGGAACATCTTTTCTTTTTAAGGTGGAAAAGGCTTATATATGCTTAAATGTTACTATATTGGGCTTCTTTATAAGTTTTCATTTATGGAAGGATTATAAGACTTTACAAAAAATACCAGCCATTATTTTACAGGCAAAACAGAAAATGTGAGTCATCCCACAGAACTTGGGACATTGAGTCTGTAGAATTCCAGTCAGAGCTCAACACACAAGAATGCGTGCTTCTAACCTGGATCTAGATGAAGCAGCTATTATACCTACCCAGAGCTAGACCTATTTAGGGTTATTCAGCATTGCTTCCTGGGCCCCGTCTTGTATATATATATACACCAGAGACAAATGATAATAGTTTTCAAAGTCCTTAGTTTAATTCATTCTCACAATACTTCAATAGAGCAGATAGGGCCTATGTCTTACTAACTCAACTAATATATTGTGAACACATACATCCTGATACTATATTAAATGTTGGTAATAGAGATGCATTAGGCAATAATTATTCTCTCCAAAAGCTTATATTCTAGAAGAGGAGCCCCTTATAAAACTATGTGGTGATGACTGTGAAAGAACTATGCCCAGATTGTATGAGAATGTAGAGGAGGGGCACATGCCCAACCCAACCACGTATGGGAAGGCTTAGTGGGAAAGGGAGGAGTGGGAGAGCCAAGTACCAAAGAACACACAGAGTACCATGTAAACTTTAAGGTGTTAGATGCAAATAACTAGAGCAAAAATTGGTGAAATATAGGAAACATGGCTTGACAGGTAAGTCAAGGCCAAGCTGTAAAGAAACTTGGATACTTAAAAAAAACATTGGGGTTCACTGCCATATATAGTGAGTAAAAGAAGATGACCTCACACATTCTGAATTTTGCCCAAGTTGTCTTGGTGTCAGAATTGGCTGAAAGATATTAAGAGTCCTGTTTTGGACAGTTTCCTTAGTGGATTCAGTGGATTCTGGGCATCTATGAGGGTATTGGTTTTGAGTGGAGGGAGAGTCTTGTCTGGTGTGAAAGCTATTTCATGCTGGCTAAGGAAATGACAGTGAGTATTCTCTTTAGGGTGTAATGATGGTAGGCCTGTATGGGGTAAAGAATGTCCAAATGTTTCAAGCCTCATATAAAGAACCCTCATAAAGACAAGAGTTCTCAAAAGTTTTGTGGTTTGAAGGTGGGCTTTGTTCTTTGTGAACACTGCTACCAGGGCCATACTAAGTGCTGGGTAGGGTCAAACACTTTAATTTTTGCAGGTTCTACCCTATATCTTATTACATTAATACTCCATAAAGATATACAAAGAAGGTGGCAGAGAAATATGGCAGTTCTTGCCATTAAAGTGAACATTTTACCTCAGATAGAAGAGGTATTTTTGTTTTTGTTTTTTAATTACAATGGTCTGTAAACTACATGTACAGGGTAAAATCCCAAAGCTGGCTACCTGTTTTGTAAATAAAGTTTTATTGAACTGCAGCCATAACCATTTTTTTATTTTCACATGGCAATAGCAGATTACAATGGCTCAGCTGCATAGTTGAGGCAGAGACCATATGGCACCCAAAGTGGAAGATACTTGCAATCTTGTCATTTATGGGAAAAGTTTTCTGACTTCTGCTTTATTCTTTTTATTTTAAATTGATAATTGGTCTATGATACATTTGTTAGATGTTAAAAAATCACACACTGTGTTTAATGTGTTAAAATATCTCAAACTAATGTTAAATATATATTGTTTCATCATTTAACTAGAATAAAAAGATCTGTATTAACATGAATTAACAAACATCAGGTTTTCTAAGGAGATAGAGCATAAGTGTATCAGTTAGGAAACTTTCTACAATGGAAAGCTCAAATCACATTGGCTTCAAAAACAATAAAATCTCTAGCTCAGATACAAGACGTCCAGATGCAGGTGGTAGGTTATATTCCTGCATTGGTTGAGTCAGAAGCTCAAAGGAGTTATTAAGGGTGACTTAATGTCTCTTCCTTTTGCCTTCTCTGTTCTGAAAGCTGTGATCTCAGGCTAGCTCCCCTCTTGGTCTTAAGTATGATTGTTCCATCTTAGATCCCCTGTCCATCCTCAGGTCAACCATTGTCACCAGGAAAATGTCATGTGAAAATAGGCTTAGACTAATCAGCATACACTCCTTGTGTGAGTAGGGTCAGTTTATCTTGAATTACTTCAAAGGCAGTTGGATGCTTGAACAAAATTAGGATTCTGTTTAAAAAGAAGTAGGAGGCACAAGTGGTGGATAAGCAACTAACAGTGTATACTACATAGGTACGTTTTAATTGGGTTAGGGAAGAATAAGAAAGGATCATAGCTTGGAATGCTTATGGACTAGATGCGAAATCTAAACCAAGGAATGAATGTAAAATGAGAGATAAATGCTCTAAAAGCGAAGTTGTCTTCCCTTATCTGTGGAAGGTTAGGCTTAGACTTTGTTATTGATTAAAATTAAACATTTTACAAGACGATTGCT
Organism: Prionailurus viverrinus; assembly: GCF_022837055.1. Taxonomy (NCBI): domain Eukaryota; kingdom Metazoa; phylum Chordata; class Mammalia; order Carnivora; family Felidae; genus Prionailurus; species Prionailurus viverrinus. The sequence goes on from NC_062570.1 coordinate 47,791,390, forward strand.
AATAGTTATAAAAATTAATATATTTCTGTTTTAAGTCCTTTGGGTACCTTTGTCAAAATAAGCAAAATCACAGCTTAAAAGGTCTGAGGTAGTTCAATAAATTTGTCAGCTGGAAACATACCAGAATATTTCCTTTACTGCATTTTTTATCATAGAAAAAACAAATACATAAAACAATTTTATAATTATAAATAGAAGACAAGAAGCCCTTTGACTTTGGCTGGAAGGAAGCCACTAACTTACTCTGGCGTTTGGTATAAGGAATATAAAAGGTCTCTTAAAAATGATATGAAATATATTCCTTGCATCATTTACCTAGTTATACATATAGATAAACTATAAAAGGCCATGAATGAAGCTACTGTAGGGATATGGTTTATTTTCACAAGTACATGAAGTTCTGTTGCATGTGGCCCATTCATTTATTCCAGAGCTGAGTCTTATCTATCCAGAGCTCAGTCTTAAAGTCACTGGCCTTGCATACCATTAAAGAATTACTCATTTAAACTAATTAACACATTGAAAAAAAATCATTCAGGAATTATTCTAATTTTTATTTTTCTCTTTCTACAAATAAATCTGTTTTGACATTTGAAAATCTCAGCAGTTATTTAGTGATGAAAATCTCATTTGCCTGAGATTGAAAGTGAGGGGCAAAGGGCCCATTTTCTCCTGCCTTCCGTAAATCTCTAGTTCTAGAATTCTCATTTCCAGAATACTTTGTATCTTAATAACGTAAAATCTAATCTCAACTTTTATTATCCTAACTCACAGTGGATTCATAAATTTTATGTAAATGCTAAAGCAAATTTTTAATGCATCATCCCACTTTTCCATCTTTATATATCCTTTATGAGAAACATTACATGTCTAACTTGATTGCTTACTATTTGCTAAGCATATCTCACACTTTCCTATCTCTGTGGTTTTGTTGATTCTGTTTTTCTTTTTAAAGTCACTGTAGGACATATTTTCACAACATGTTTTATTGTATGTGAAAAATGGCAAAATAAACTGAGAATAAACATTAAATTTTTCAAAAATAGTGCCTCTTTTCAATTTAACATCAGTTCATCTTTCAGGTCCTAGGTCCTTAGTAGAGTCAGCTACCCTGATGGTTAACACCTAAAAGTAAATCTTCTTCCTATGCTAAGGAGTTTAAAATCTAGTGAATTGAAATTTCTATAAATCTTAGATATTCAATAAATGTTGACAATGGTTTACTTTATGGCAAAGTTGATCGATTCTTCCTGAGAGCCTGGAAGGTCTCTCTGTTCCACATCCTTATTATTATTATTATTATTATTTTTTTTTTTTTTGAGTAGGCTCCATGCCAAGTGTGAAGCTCAATGTGGGACTTGAACCCACAACCCTGAGATCAAGACCTGAACTGAGATCAAGAATCAGACACTTAACTGACTGAGCTAATCAGGTGCCCCACTGTTCCACACTCATAAATACATTTCCCTTCTCTGGTTAATATACCACCATTGGCTAAATAGCATCTTTTCCCTAAAGCATTTATTTAAAAAAGAAATGTGCAAATTGACAAAGGAATACTTTAAGGGAAGTTAGATGCTTTCCTGTCTGTTTATCTGTCACATAGGAAGCTCTCAATAAAAATTTGATGAATGAGTGAAAAGAAAAAGGTAGATGAAACCATTTAATATCTGGGGAGAATTGGTTTTTCTCATAGGGAACAAAGAGAAAGGAGTTGAGGGAGTGTCCAGATGGGATGGAGAAGCTCTGAAAGAAGAACTAGAGAGGTTTGTCTTCAAGTACTTTACAATTATGTTTAATGTTGGCCAGAGGGAATGGAAAGAAGACATATTTCTTATTGGTGCATCTAAATCTGATTAAATATAATTTTTCAGCACGACATAGAATGTATTCTTTCACAGACAACTGAGTTTTTCTAGACTCTCAAGGAAAAATAAAAAGATATTTTCTGAGATGACAGTTTCCTCTGTGTTCCTTAGAGAACAAAGTGAAATAAAGTGAACTCTCCCATGGAGTCTGAAATTCTTGAAGCTTTTGTAATTGGTAGAGATTTTCAAAAAGAGATTTTTCTCTGGATTTCCTTATAATACATTTATCATGTAAAGTACTGGAAGATAAAAAGAATAGAATCAGGGTCTCTCAGGTTTCTGTGAGAAGGTAATCCAGAATTTGGTATTCAAAAGTAGAGATAAACGATGATCTCAGATGTAACAGCTCCAGCCCCTTCCCTGAGACTTCCCTGGCCCTGGCAATGCTGTGTGTTCACTTTAGGTATTGGAACAGAGGGTGAGGCAGCAAAGGTGACTGAATCTTAATTCTTTTTAGGTGGTGCTGCCTAAGGAACCTTAAATAAATTAAAACTCAAAAAATCTTGAATAATTTTTACTTTAATAAAATACCAAAAATCTATTAAGTTGTGGGTGATCTGATTTGTTTTAAATCAGAACAACAATAACAACAACAAATGACAATTCTGCACTTTTTTTTGCAAGTGAAGAATAAAGTTTCTTTGAGTTTTTGATTTCCAGGCTTTAAATAGGGAGACTTTCAACTGAAGCAATTATTGTGTATATACTGCTCTACACATATAACAAAGACTTGCTCCAGCAGAGAACTATTTTTCCCAAAGAACTAAAGATTAAAGGTAAAAAAAAAATGTTTTGGGAAATGTCTAAATTACATTTAAAATTATAACTTTTTTTAGTTATTGCAAGTCGGTAGGCTAATCAGAGCCTAGAAAGCAGTGTATTGTAATCTCGATTCTGCCAGTAACATGATGGGTGGCCTTGAATAAATCAGAAAATTACTCTCTGCCTTAATTTCCCCACATATAAAACAAGAGATGTAATAACTTGCTAGCTTGCACTAAGAAATAACTGAGAAAAATTTTTCCAAGCCTTTTAACATTTATAAAATGCTACTGTAGTAATTAAAAAAAAACATTTTGAGGTTGATTTCTGAAAACCAAATAAATTCCAATAGAATTGTTTTTACTGCACAGAAATACAGAAACTAAAATAAGAATCTTCATAATACTATTATTTCTAAAAGGCCCATGCTGGGGTTCATGAACAAACCTCAGAGAATCCATAAAGACCTTGGCTCTTTAGGCAAATTATACATATATTGGCTTTGCAAGAGTTCAAGGCTCTCATCATACTTACAAAGGGGTGCCTGACTCCCTAAATTAAGAACTACTTCAGCACACGGAAATAACCTCTGTTATTATTTTGATATATGTGCTTCCATCTTCTTTACTGCAAACACTGACACACATACAAACACATACACAAATATTTATTACAAAATATTCATTGTGCCAAATCTAATGTTACATACTTTAGTTATTATAACTATTGTCCTATATAATTGTTTTAAAAACGTGATTTTAGTGGCTGCATTGTATTCAAATATGTAGATATCCTATGACTATTTTCATTGGTTCCCTTTTTATAGACATTTAGAATATTTATATTTTGCTTTTACAAAGCTTTTATAGACTTCTATTTGTAAAAATATTTGTGTATTTTTTTTCTTAATTCTTTAGCGTGATTGACAAAAATTGCTTCTTTGATGATCTTGTAATCATTATTGTTCTTATTTATTGGCTTTCCTAAATGATTGCATTGGAGTGCAGATTGCTTATTCTGAAGAATAGCACCTTTTAAAAGCTTGTGTTCTCAGAAAATATCATTTAAATTTAATATGGCTGTTTAGTTTATATGTTGTCTACTAAAACAATGAGTTTGATGGTTGCAGAAATGAACTTACGGTGTAATTTTTCCAAGTTATGTAATTTTCAGTCTGTGGGGATTGCTTTGTGGATTTACTAATCATGAAAATCTCACATTGGAAGGAAGCCAAAATGATCTGACTCCTCAATTTGAGGCCTTATCTGTCTGCAGGTATATATATTCTTCTAGTAAGATTTATTACAATGACCATTTATCACATCAAGAATTAGAAGAGAAACAACTAAAATAAAGGTGCAGTTTGTGTTCATCTCTTCTATGAAATAAAATAGAATTAAACTGTTATAGCAACACATCTATCACCCACATTCACTTGCTATAAGAAAAAAAAATTTCTTTTGATGAGTTTCCTGCTTAAATACATTTGTCAGCACTTGCCCCAGAGAACAACTTCCATTCATTTTATGTTTATTTTTTAGTCTCTCCTACCAGGGCCACCTTGGCAGTCTTTTTGACCTTTTCAGGACTTGTGGATGGTCCATTCTTTAGTAAGTAATTTTTCACTGGCAACCAACATATTTCATTTATGAAGTGACCTTTCCAATTCTTGTTTTTTAATGATGTGTTCCCAATAGTTGCCTTATTCTTTATAAAGAAAGGTACAGTCCTTTCTTTGCAATTTCTCTACCACAGTAAAAAAATATGTTGATTCCTTTGGAAGTTATTTAAGAGGATATTTTCTTTCTGTTTTCCCATTTTGTAATTATAGCTACCTATGTATGGGCTTTTTGGCTCAATAGGTCCTGCCATTGTCTCAAATGTATCATATCTAAGACTGATAGAGGGCAACCCATTACCTTCTTCTACTCTTCTATTTCTCTCAGTTGAACTACTGAGCTTCCAGTCTCCCAAGCTAGAAACCTTAGCCTCTCTTTTATCCTTTATACCTTTGATGATTCTCTGCCCCAGATTTTTAGAATGTTTAAATTCCTGTCCTGTTTTTCCATGTACCATAGAGAGTCTCAGAAATGTCAGAAATGTGATTTTTTTCTAATTTCTGATGTCATATCCTTTATTTATATGTGGCATAGAAATCTGTAGACCATGTATGATCCCAGTTTTTGGTCCAGAATAAAACTGTAACTAATCTACATAGTATCTGTCACCAAACCTGCCTGTATAAAAATATATTCCAGTTTCAATTCCTAATACCATCCCTCCTCTTAACATGCCAGGAGTATACCATAACCTTCCAGATGGTCTTCTTATCACCAATAAATTTATCTTCCAATCCTTTCTTCAGAACACTTTCTAGCTAATCACTTGAAAGAACCACTTAAATCACATTTTTCCTTCTTTGGAAATAAAACTATCTATTACTATTTGTATTGCATGGTTTTAAACCATGGTCCCATGAGTCCTAATGTTCTGCTTCTGTTTATTCAGGAAGCACATCATGTGAGAGAGAGAGAGTGAGGAGAAAGTTAAGCACTGGTTTTTTTATCAGATTACATAATGGGGCTTGTTGCTAAGGCATATACTGTGAAATACATATTATATATAGCTTGCCTTTTTCGGTTAAGTTAATTATGATGAAAAAAGAGTAAATATTATTGCTATCAGGTGGGGTACAACATATACCTGTTAAGTGCTTCATAAATAAATATGTGTCTAGTTCATTTAATTGGGTGAATGAACTAATAATATTTCTCTCACACAGTCCTGCAAAGAAACATATACTCTCCCATTTTACTAATGAGCAAACATTTTAGGAAAGTGAATTTGAAATGAAGTATGCCTTATCCGTAAGACTCCTATCTTTCCTGAGACAGGTTAATTGGAGACAGGAGAGAGCAGGATGGGAAATCTCCCATGTTTCTTTCCAGTTTTTAGACAAAAAGTCCTCTTTAAGGCACTGACCTTCTCACACTTTCCTGTTTTCTTTTGCTACAGATCCAAGACTCTTAGCATATTTTCTCACCTTTAGTAACTGGAGAGACTACATTTAGTATTTGAAATATATCAGTTCACAAGGATGGCTGGGGAATGGAACTCAGTTTCCTGGCTTCTCATGTCCCATAAGTCCTTTGCCTTTAAGGTTTTGTTGCTGATCACTGAAGAGAAACAGAAATTAACAGATGAACAAAATGGAGATGTTCCAAATTATATAATCTTATATATTCCTTCAGTTCTAACAACCCCTCATCCATACTACTTGAATGCCTCTGAGCTGGGTCTTTTGAGTCCAGCACACCAAGGCTCTACTTGTCCTTTAATTTAGTAGGGATATTGTATCTCTTCCCATGTGATGGCACCTCTTACCATGTTGAAGGTGCAGTCCAGAGAGGACGTTTAATGTCTCCTTGTGTAGCATAGGCAGTTTATGTTTCTGAAAACCTCCAAGAAAACAAATCCATTGCATCTCTTGCCTACCTAGAATTTCATCCATTAATGAATTCAACAAACATTGTTTTTGAATAATTATTATATATCAAGGACAGCACTAGGAATTCCCATCAAAACTTGAAAGGATGCAGCCCCTACCTTCCATAAGCTCACAATGGACTGAGGGAAACCAAAACATATATAGTAGATACAACATAATTGCTATGCTACGGTTTCCTGTGGGAGAATTGGAAGGTATGGCTCTGATTCTTTCAAGAGAAGAAGGGAAGCCTTCATGGAAGAAATAGTTTTTGAGATTTGAAGGATGGTGAGACTTGAGGTGACAACTGAGACTTGGAAGACCGGTAGGTATAGACAGGTGCTCAGAGGGCATCTAGACACATGTGAACATAGAAGCCTGGAAATCATAGAATAATTGGAGACCTTAAGTCACTCAGTGTTGCTGAAACCTAAAATTTGAGCTGAGGAGTTAAAGGAGATGTAGTTTCATGGGTAGCAAGGGCAGGGGAGAAATGGTGATGTGAGCATATTTGGGTATTTTAGGAAGCTTTCTCACATACTCTTATGATAATCATGTGATTATGTAGTGTGAGTAATTGAACAGTATCAGAAGTTCTCTAAAGTTTAGAAACGTGGACTGAAAAAGAAACAATCATTAAAGAGATTCAAAAATCTGACCCTGGGCCCCACTTGAACTCACTTACTACCGTATTGAAGAAAATTGGGCTTAACATTTTCCTCAAGAAGCTGTGATGCAGGATGTAGTCCTGGAAAAACTTGCAGAGCTTGTCTGACAATAGTGGATGCCTTACTACAATATCATGAAAGGTTTAGGCATCTTATGATATATTTACATCATGCAAAGAGTGCTCCAGTTTTGCTGTATAAATAATACCAAAATATATACATCAAAGTTTCTTTCCAAAAATGATTATAAATTGTTTGGGCTAACTGAGGACATAGATATGAAAACAATTTTCTCACTTCCCTTAGGGAATTAATCACACTGTGGTGGTGGTGGTGTGTGTGTGTGTGTGTCTGTGTGTGTGTGTTTTAATAATATTTTGTTCATATATCTAATTATGACACATTGGGTTATATTTATTTTATTTGTGGTTTAAATCCCTACCTATGCATTAATTTTTAAATCAGAAAGATTTGGAGTAGACTTCTACATCTATTGACTGTTAACCTGAGTCTCCATTTTTATGTCTGCAAAATAGATATAATTTTACCTCATATGAAATATGCAATGATTAAGTGCAATAAAAATATGTGTGAATTTTTCAGTCAGTACCTGCACATTTCATATTCAATCGGTGACTGTTGAATGAAAAAAATCTTGAATGCACTGTGGCAAAGGGAATGTTGTCTTATCTTTCACTTGCTCCACATAGAGTAAAGAAAAGCATGTTCTTGGGTCTCTCTTTCATGTAGTAGTTAGAAATGAATATTTTGGGGACATGGAGTAGATAATAAGTGGAAATGGACCCAATAATAGTGCCTATATTAAATTGCATTTTTCATCATTGTCAACACATTTACTAATAAAATTTAGTTATAGTAATGCGTATTACTTAAGAACAGGAGAAACAAACTTCAAAAATCAGTTAACGTAAGTACTACTACTACTTAGAAGAAGAAATTCAAAATAGATGCCAAGGCTCACATATTATTTAGAAATTGTCTTTAATATGTACATGAATTTTATTTTAGTGGGCAAACCAAACAGGTCTCAAAGATGAATTTCAATCATATTTTTCTGTTTTTTTTTCTTATATATGCCAGAGGGAGAAAAATGTACAAATACAAAATAAACTGAATTTTTTCTTTGAATTACAAATTAATAAATTAAGCTGAGCTTTCTTAATTTTTTCTCATTCTCATGGCCTAGTTTTCTATGAGTGATTGCAGAAAGGTTTGATTGGTACACTTACCGTTAGCTCAATTCAATGGAAACATTCTTTGCATAATTGATATATTTTAATTAATGCAGTTTAGAGATGTGAGAAGAACAGAGGTCTTTAATTTACTGGTTGACTTTCACCAAGGCATCTTCCTGTTTCTCCTCTGTAAAGTTAGGGGCCTATACCAGGTGATATTTGAGGTTCCTTCCAGTTCAGATACTCTCTGATGTTAACTTACCTGAAAGTAAGCAGCTTAGATGCAGGGATGATGGTGATCATGAGGATGACAATGGATGCCTTTGACCGAGAACTTACTATGTGCTGTAAACTGTGTTAAGTATAATCTGTGGTCAGTGTGCCTTCACCTGAATCCTGAATCCCCTGAACATATAGCTCCAAGGCAATCCATAAGCTGTTAAATATAGCTATTCTCCTGTCTTTCTTAAAATTCACATTTTCTATTTTCACTAGGAATGTGTTTTTAATCTAAATGCAAAGGGGATTAACATAATAATTTAAGTTTTCTCTGGAAGAGCTAATGAATAATGGCCTTGGAGTTCCTCTGCTGATACCTTATTGAAGCAGGCTCGAGATTGGGCTAATGGGTTATTCTGAGGGCTTTACTCCCTTGCAGCTTTGACTAATGTGACCTTGAGCAAAATGCTTAATTTGAAAGGGCAGATCTACTTGTCTTTGTTCTTAAATCACAATATAGCACAGATATTTTTCCCTCCAATTTGATTCTGTGACTGAATTCTCAAGAATTAACGTGGGTGTTCAAGGTTTCCAATAATAGGCCTATGTTACCATAGACACGTCCTTTAAATATGTCAGTGGTGCATTATTGCACAGCAATACTTAAAGGCTTTCAGAAAAGTTGTATTTTATGAGATCCTGAAATTATTTAGTTGTGAAAGATAATTAGAGATTTGACTTTCAGCTGTGAAATGGTCCTCAGATGCTTTTTTAGAGTCTTGTGGCACATTATTATGGGAGTCATTGCAATTTACTATAGAGAATATTTAGAAGGTAAGGGATAAAAGATAATGAGTCTCTCTAACTACACCAAGGTAGTCTTATGGGTTTATTAAATATGAGAACTTGACAAGGCAATTTTAGTTGAAATAGATAATTTTTAACCCCTTGCAGTTTGGGGGAAATAACTTACCAACTACTAGATTATTTTTCTTTGAAAGACCAGTATTAAAGAAAGAAATAGAAGAATCTTTGGCCATTTCCCTCATATTCTTTCAATTTGTTATTACTGTTGCTATTATCTCTTTCACCATACTATAAGAAATATTAAAACACATGACTCTAAAATATATTTCTGGAAGGAAATTCTCTGGATGAGTGGAAAGAATATTTACTAAGCATATCCCCTGTGCCATGTACTGTGCTAAGCAGTGTGATGTTTCTTTTGAAATATTTATTGAAACGTTTGCCTGGTGCTAATGCTAGCGATGTTAGGAACACAAGGATGAAATGACAAGTTCTCTGCAGTCAGTAAGCTCACATGTATTATCTCAAGTGATCTTCATAGCGAACATAGAAATTTAGTATTTTTTAAATGTTTATTTGTTTATTTTGATGGGGATGCAGAGAGAGAGAGAGAGAGACAGAGACAGAGACAGAGAGAGAGAGAGAGAGAGAGAGAGAGAGTCCCAAGCAGGCTCCATGCTGTTAGTGCAGAGCCTGATGAGGGGCTTGATCTCATGAACCATGAGATCATGACCTGAGTCAAAATCACAAGTAGGACGCATAACTGACTGTGCCATCCAGGCACTCTGAGATTTGGTATTTGAGTACTTTTTTGACATTAGGGAACTGAGGGTCAGGAGAGCAACATAATTTGCCTACGTTTATCTATCCAGTAAGAGCAACGTAATTTGCCTAAGTTTATCTATCCAGTAAGAGATGGAGTAGGACTTGTATTCAAGGTCTGTGTGGTGATCTTTTACTATATCATATTGTTTAGTTCATCTCTTTTATGTCCATGGGAATAGAAGAGTTCAACCTATTGAGTTTAAATCCTGGCTCCATCTTTACTACTGCTGTGACCTGGAACAAGTTATTCTACCTCATAGAATCTCAGTTTTCTTCTATAAGATGAGGAAAGTAATATGCTGCTGTCAGAATGGTTAAGGCAGGATTGTATGAGTTGATGATTGTAAAGCACTTTGTATGTGTTTGACTGGCATATTGTGGGTACCAGGTAGTTGTTGTTGCCACCGTGGGCATTAATAATCTAAGTGGGAAACATTGGAAAATTTTGTGGTTCTCAATTTGTTTGTTCATTTGTTTTCTCAGTCTGAGGTTTGTAACTTCATTTGTCCATCTCAGTGGCTATTGCAGCAGTGACGGAGTGGGAGTGGAGCTAGGTGTGGTTGGTTGGGATTGAGGGATTGGTTGTACTAAAGTGCTCTTGGAGGATCTGACTGGGGGTGGGCTGGGCATGAGCAGGGCTCTGGACTCCATTCTTCCATTTCAGCTAAAGACCCCTTACTTTTATTGTCATGATAAATGACTAATCAAATGCTTTTGTTTGCAGAATGTCTGAAAAACACTGCCTTTACATGAAAGTTGATTGTGTGTGTGTGGCAGGGGGTGTGTTTAAAGACTTTCTAGTTCTTTTATTAAAATTTATGTCCTTATCATTTAACAGTATTTTTGCCATGTGGTAGGGGTTCAATAAATGATGATGGATTGAATGAATTTATGAATAAACAAACATGTACTTACAAAGTATCTGAGTGTGTGTGTGTGTGCATTTGTTTTTTTGTTTGTTTGTTTGTTTGTTTGTTTGTTTAGATCTCACATATAAGTAAGAGCATATGGTATTTGTCTTTCTCTTTCTGACTTATTTCATTTAGTGTTTGTATACACACACACACACACACACACACACACACACACACCTTGGATTAGAATGGAGGGTTAGAGACAATAGCTAAGCAAGAGCCAGAACTGAGTGAGTAGGATATAGGAGAAAGGTTGGAATTATATGTGGGATTATGGCTGGATGCTAAAACCCAGGTGTTGGATTAGGCTGATCAGTCTGCCTTGTATTTACAAAATACATTTTTGCTACAAGCAGCTTTCACAATAAGCTAGTGAGATGGGTAGGGCAAGCATGAGCTACACTGGTATGAGACCCTAGCTGTTGGGATTTTTACCCACCTGCACTATCAATTATACATTCTATTCAAACATCCATGCTGAAAATTCTTTTCATCTAAGCTTGTGCAGATTGTGGGGCAGGCATCTACCAAGCAGAGCACCACAGAACTCCTATAAAAAGACTTTACTCACCTCCAACCAATTAGGTGGCATGGAGCCTGAGCCTGCTTTCCTCACTACTGCCCAGAGTCCCATTTCAATATATCTTTCACCAAAGGAACAGAGCAAATTCTCAACAAGAAAAACACTGCTTCATAAATATTGAATAGTGCTAGTTATATCTGACCTGAGAGAAACCTCAACTTGTTAGAAGATTGTATTTATCAGCCCTTAGCTCCAGAGTCTTATTTTTTCTGGAACTCTGCAAGGTTTGTGAACAGTGAGGAACTTGAAAATGTTGTCATTGTCCTAGTTATCATCTTCATCATCAAAGAAGCAGTATTTACTATAGGCCCTTCTTTTCACTATAGTGGAAAGAAGACATGAAGGGTGAACAATTGAAGGTTATGTTCTTTGAAGAAATGTTAAAGTAATTGACATTTGGGTAGAGAAATAAATGAAAAGATTATGTTTAAATGTAAGGAAAATTGGAATTTAGAGAATATTCCATTATCTCTGTGTGCAGGGAAATAAATAACATTAAAAATGTCTTGATTTCATTTGGGGAGGATGCAGGATTTAGAAGATACCAGGAGGGAGTCATAATAGTGCAGGACCCGAGAGGAAGACTTGTCAAGTTTATGAGAGAATACAAGACACTGTGGGGAAATAAAAAGAGCATGGAGTCAAATAGAATCTGGTTCGAGTCTCCACTTTGACATTCACTCACTGTGTCCTAAGAAGGCTATTTGTTTCCCTAAGATTAGTGTCTTCATCTGTAAAATGTGGACAATAAAACTTTCCTTAAAAATGGGATGATATATGTGAAATCCCTTATGAAAATCTGGCAAATAGTAGATACTCGTTAAATGCTTGTTCTTTTCCCTTGCAAATATTTCAGAATCACCATGCCTACAGAACCAGTCTTTAAATCCACTAATTTGTAAACCTTTACTTAACCAGTCTCATCTTTCCATGTCCTTCTTTTGTTTTATTTTGTTGCCTTTATTCTACTTAAGTTTTCTTTTTATTATTAAGACAAAATTGACATGTATCATTATGTTAGTTTCAGGCATACAGCATCAGGATTCAACATTTGTATATACTGCAAAATGACCACCACAAATAAGTCTACTTAACATACATCAGCACATGTCCTTACAAATTTTTTTTCCTGTGATGAGACCTTTTAGGATCTACTCTCTCAGCAACTTTCAAATATACAATACATATTATTAACTATAGTCACTTTGCTGTACATCCCAGTGACTTATTGATTTTATAATTGGAAGTTTGTGCTTTTTAACTATCTTTGCCCATTTTGCCTATTCCTACCTCCTACCTCTGACAAGTACCAAACTATTCTCTGTTATGTATGACTTCATTTTTTTTTGTTTGTTTAGATTCCACATATGAGTGAGATCATATAGTATTTATCTTTCTCTGTCTGACTTATTTCACTTAGCATAACTTCTTCAAGGTCCATCCATGTTGTCGCAAATGGCAAAAATTTCTTTTTTATGGCTAAGTAATATTCTAGGCTGTGTGTGTGTGTGTGTGTGTGTGTGTGTGTGTGTGACATTTTCTTTATCCATTCATCCACTGAGGGACACTTAGGTTGTTTCCATTTCCTAGCTATTATAAGTAATACTGCAATGATCCAGTATTTCTTCTTTTGTTCTTTATTTTCCCCATACTCAAAAAACATCCTTCCCATGTTTTCTTATATAAACAGGACTTCTCTCACAAGTTGATTCAGTTCTCCTTTATCTATGACCCTTTCCTGGATCCTTTTCCAAGTAATATTATCTCCGTGCTCTGAACATCCATAGAATGTATTATTTTTACCTCTTATTTATACCATATTACTATACAGATTTTATTATCATTTGTTCCTTTCTTTAACAAATATGATACCAGGCACTCTGCTAAGCTCTAGGATTCTACAGATGAAAAAGACCCAGACTGTGTACTCAATAAGCCAAAGTCTTCCTCGGGAAACAAATACAAAGACAAATAATTACGAATAAGTGTAAGTGCACTAGGATGTTTTTTCAAGGACTATAGATGCATGTCCTTTCATTCAATTAAATTATATGGTACTAAATGGCAGGGCCCTGATGTGTTTTCCTCCTTTTTAAACATTCTCCCCTAGAACATCTAGCTGAGTTGTAAGTAATTATTACATACTTGTTGCCATGAATTCTTCTGTGGAAAGTTTTAATATTATAGATGATTTTTATTTTTATTTTTATTATTTTTTTAAATATCAGTGGCTTTTATTTCTTGAATTTTTCTTTTCTCCCTTTTTCTTTTTTTTTTAATATGAAATTTATTGTCAAATTGGTTTCCATACAACACCCAGTTATAGAGCATTTTTAGATGCCTGAGATGGAATATTACCCCAAAACAACCACCATTAGGATTCTGTATAAAGCCTCCAAACCCATGGAAACCCTTGGAATAGAAATAGACCTTGGTTTGTTTAGAATCCATCATTTGTATTTGTGAAGCGAAACTTCCCAAGAATTTAAGCACAGTCAGGCTCTATAAAACCCAGTCTCTGGTGAGGAGGCTGTGTGATCAGCCAGGCTCAGAAGCCCAAGCCACTGTGGTAAGTAGATGCCTGTAGTGCTAGCCAAAGGTTAAACATCAAAAGTACACCTAAGGGAGCATAGTACATTAAAACTCAAATCTGATATAGACTTGTCAAACAAAACTATCTTGGAGACCAGTACTTAGAGCTTGGGTGTGTGGTCATTTAGGAAGGCCCATAAATGTTTTTTAGAACTGTCAAAATTTGTAGTGTAGTACAGTATGGTACTAATTCTGTAGCTATGAATATTAAGCCTATAGAAACCTAGATATTGGCTACTGGAATTTTGTAGGTAAGGCAGGGCCATATAAAGACACGTAGATCAAATAGCCAACCAGAGCTTGCAAAAGAGAACTCTCACTGGAGTTTCTTCCATGAATATCACCCTGGTGTTTTATTGACATGGAATTCCTACTTCCTCCAAGACACATCTGTGTCTTTCTGGCTGCATACTGAGCTAACTTTGGGAACTGGAAATAATGGTGATTGAAAGATCACAGCTTATTAGCTTAATGTTTGCTTAGCCTTTTGCTGGAGCCAAGTATAAACAACCCAGAGGCAAATTTGGAAGCCCTAAGTTCCAAGAAAGAGTTTTTGACCAATTGCGTTAAATAAATGCTGTGGATTCATATGGGATTCTACAGTCAGCAAGTGTTGTTACATGATCACAGAGCCGGTCTTCCATGTAAATAGTATAAGTATTTTCCTTTAGAATCTGATTCAGGGACTCTTCAACCACTATTCCCTTCTAGAATTTATTCCTATGGGTTTCTTGACTGATTAATGAAGTAAAGCTTGGGAATGGAGAATTGGAACCTGCTGGGATAGAGCAAGGGAGATGAATAAAAGACCAGTACAAAGATATGGAAAGGTAACCAAAACATAGTTTTTCCAAAAAGCAGTCCTAATATCACTAACTACTTATATATGTTGAGTACATTTTATGCTTCAAATACAATAATAAGTAAATTATACATTTTTAAAATTCATTTTTTACAACACCTCAGTAATATCCCAATACCACACATCTATTAGGTAACCAAGTGAGACTCAAGGAGAAATTTGTCTTGTTCCAAAGCCTACTGTATTCTATTGACCCCCTCTGCACAAATATGCTATGTGGGGTTCACAGTTTTACTCAGGAAGTTAAAGAACTAAAGTCTAGTGAGTATAATTTCTCTTGATGATATGTAGCTTTTCAGAAATGCACACAGCATTCATACCATGACAACATAGGTCTTAATTGCTAATCTTTACATATGTTTTATAATTTAAAAATGCATACATTTACTCATTGAGGTAAAGAACACCGACTTTCTGCCAGTCCTGATGCTACATGCAAAGGGCTAAGACCTTCTTTTGATGTGAACAGATAGATATGTAAACAACACAATGTAATGAAAGAATACAACTCCTTGGGAGTACAGAGGAGAGAGTGACCCATTTTGCCTTGAGAGGATGAGGAAATTTTCAAAAAGAGGTAGCAGGTGAGTCAGACTTCAAAGGAATTGGCCTCTGCTTTCTAAGGCTGAGGAAATCAGCTCAGAATAAAGGTAAAGTGAGGTGGCCCCATATAAATTACTGAAAGGTAGACCATAAAAGTGCTTTTTTGTTTTATAAAGCTCCATTTTATTTTTATCACATATGATGTAGACTAAATTATGTATAAATGCTAATAAATTAAATGAGGTAAGAAAATGAATACAATTTACAACCATGAAGTTGTAATTAGCAATCATTTAGTGATATAGTAAAATATACTAAAGCCATGTAGTATAGCACTGAGATAATATAGTGTAGTTGTTAAGAGCATAGATTCTGGATCTAGAGATACTAGACTTGAATCTTTTCCTACCTGAACCTGGCCAAGTACTTAATCTTTTTGTCTTCATGTTCTTTATCTGCAAAATGGAAATCATAATTATATCTTTCAGAGTTATGAGGGTAAAATTGGGTAATTCATATAAAGGATGGTGCTTGGCTTATAATTGACATTCAACAGATGTTGACTGTTAATATGTTTGAAAGAGGAAAATTAGTATCTGAACTCCAATATAAAGATACATGAAAAAATCCCTTATTTTCTTGAGCCACTGGTTTGAAATACAACCGATTTTAGACTCTGCCTTTCTGAAGACTATTGTCTTTTAAATTTTCAAAAAAAATTACTCTTGAAATTTTACTATTTGTAATTATACATTCCATAGAGTAGCATGTTTTTTGTCACGTTGGGTGAGTCAAATAACCTATTTGGTCATGATTTTCCCTTATCTATTGGGTGAACAAATTGTGCCATAAATACCTTTTAGGCCAAGGTTTTATGATTCTCTGAGTTATGTTTCTTTGTTTAGTACATATCTAGTACCTACAGTAGTGAAGGGCCAATATTACCATTCTCATTTTAGAAACAAAGAGCTAGAAACACCAAAAAGCCAACTTATGTCCGAGAAAATTGAAGGCAGAGATAAGATTTAACACAGGTTTAGCATGTGAAGTTGGCCAAGACCCAAGACAATGGACAATGGACATTGGTGTTTAATATACTTCAGTTGAAATTTGACCTGGGTACATGTCTAAGCTGTTATTTTTCCTACTGGCAGAACTGTGAAAATTTACACATATTTAGTGAGCTTCTCCTCCTATGTAAAAACAAGGCTAACAATACCCATGTAATGCTTAGAATAGATCCTCCCTAAGTGTGAGTTTCTCTTTCTTTCTTTCTTTCTTTCTTTCTTCTTTCTTTTTCCATTTAGAATGCTTCCCTTGTGAAAAGCTTGCTATTTGAGTTTTCTATACAAACATCCACCTATGTTGATTTTCAGGAACATTGTTCATATATATATATATTTTTTTGCACTGCTTGAGATTATTACCTGACTAAAAGAGACTTTGAAGTATCTGAGATTGTAAAATCATCAGGCATAACAGGAAGAACCATGCAGATAAGTGATGACAGGTAGTATTAAGAGTTGCCTCAAGTCCTCAACCACAGCCTGATACCTGGCTATGGGTGGTTGGGGTCTTCCTCACAGGCTTCTCTTCTCAGGAAAGATGCACTGCCTCCCATTCTCTGTCAAGTATTCTCCTGCTGTGCTTTTTCAGAACCTCAGAATTAAATTTCATATGTCCCAATGTGTATTTCCACCAAAGCCAAAAATGTGTCTTTTACCAACTGGCAAACCAAAGATAAACTAATGGATATAATGTGCTCATTTATAAGTTATCCCCTTATCAATATTTCTTCAGTTTTTGGCACTTTGTGTCTCTGTGAGCTTGTGGACTGCTGGCAGATGACCCCACAAATATAGAAATAGCAAATACTTGAGAAGTCTGGAAAAAATCAAGCTCAATTTGCAACTGCCTTTGTAGAAAGAGCGGGGTATATTTGTATCTAATTCTTTTTGATCACATATGATAGTCTTCTTTTCTGTTGGTAATTTTAGTTTTTGAAATTAAATTTGTCAGTAGTATTAACAACTTGGAGAAATACTGCCCTATTGTATGAAGTCAAAAATCTTCTGTCTGTCAAATTAATTTATTCTCATTTATTCAGAGGCCAAATAGTATTACCAATAAGAGTACAGACTTTGGTAGGGGCGCCCGGGTGGTTCAGTCAGTTGAGCTTCTGACTTCAGCTCAGGTCATGATCTCGCAGTTTGTGAGTTCAAGCCCCGCGTCGGGCTCCGTGCTGACAGCTTGGGGCCTGGAGCCGGCTTCTGATTCTGCGTCTCCCTCTCTCTCTCTCTGCCCCTCCACTGCTCACGCTCTGTCTCCCTCTCTCTCTCATAAATAAAAAAAAAAAAAACATTTAAAAAAATTAAAAAAAAAAAGTACAGATTTTGGAGTCTAACTGCCAGAATTCCGTTTCTGCTGTTTAACAGCCATGTAACTTTGGGCCAGGTATTTAACTTACCTGAGCCAAAGTTTTCTCATCCGTGAAATAAGAAGAATGAGACCAAGAGTTATAATGAGGATTAAATGTATTAATACTTACAAAGTATTTAGAACAGTGACTGGCACAGAGTAAGCACTCCAAGGTATTATTATTGAACATGTGTGATGTGCCAGGCATTGGGCAAGATACTGCAATGCAAAATGAGTAGTTTCCTTCCCTCAAGAAGCTTATAGTCTAGTACAAAGGTCTGTAAACTATGGCCCATAGGTCAAATCCAGACTGTCACTTGTTTTCGTAAATAAAAGTATATTGAAATATAGCCATGCTCATTTATTTACATTTATCTATGATTGGTTTTGTGTTTCAATGGCAGAATTGAATAGTTGCAACAGAGATCATGTGACCTGAAACCAAAATATTTACTAACTGGACTTACACAGAAAAAGTTTGCCAACCCTCGTCTAGTGCAGAAGACAAACATATCAACTAATCGGTTTTTATGTGGTGTGGTAGATAGGCTTAGCACATTGCCTAGTATGTGTTTATCAACTGCCTGCCCCATGCTTGATAATGTTCCAAGTGCTGGAGATACAGTAAAAATAAAACAGACCGAAACCTCAATCCACATGGAGCTAGGAGGCTAATGTAGAAACAGATAATAAGCAAGATAACTGAGTAAAGCATCATAAATGTCAAGTGGGAGCTCCAGTGTTCACAAGAGGACCACACCAATGTCCGATGGGATTATGTCCACCTGTAATCAGGTCCCACCCAAATGTGTTCAATCTTAATTCCTGCCCATAACATCTGTTCAATTAAGCTTATTCCTTTACCAACACTAGTGTACAGTATGCTGCTAGCATAGGGCCTTGTGCAGAATAGGTGTTTAATAAAGACTTGTTGAGTGGATAAAGGAATCATCATTCTTTGCCCTATTTACCCTGGTTGGAAATTTCTGTCTACTTTCCTTGATTCCATTAATTCTTCAGTATTCAGATTAGAGTTTTTTTCTCACCTAAGATTGCCTCCCCTGACTATTATTTCTTGATATCCCCATTCTTGATTTCATATTGTTATTTCATCATGGGAGACACTGTTGTGGCCCAGTTGGTAAAAGCAGGTAGATAATAGAAAAAGTGAAGTCATTGCAGAGGTCCTAGCTGAGACTTGAAGCTTTTCTTATAGGGAGGGTAGGATTGGAATAGCCAGAGGATTACAAAGCAGAGGTTTGCAGGGTCGTAGAGATTCACAGTGACCAAGACTAACACAGATCCTAACCCTTATTGCAAGGAGAGAGCAATAAAATCCAGTAGAGAGGGAAATATGGTAATAATTCATACAGGATACATATGAAGAAAGGAAGTTTGGAAGAATGTGTTCATGGAAGAAGAAACAAATGGTAAGGCCCAGAGGTAAGAGTTGAGGAATTTGAAGTACTTACTTGGCCAGAGGATAACACTGAAGAAGGACAATGCTGAGAAATAAGACTATATTAGAAAACAAAGGGGAGCCTTGTAAGCTATAGAAACAGGAAATTTCAAAGGCCTTAAAAGAGGGATGTGATTTGTTCTGCATTTTAGAGAGATCACTTTGCCTACAAAGTAGATTAGAATGGAGCATGATTAAGGGAAGAATGACTACCATATGCCAGGTGCTAAATTTTTATTATCCCACTTAATGATCACAGCTGCCCTGAAAATTAGGGATCATGATTTCCATTTTATTGATGAGGAAAATAAGAGTCAGATATATTGAGTAAATCGTCCATGGTCACAAAGCTAAAATGTTGGACCAGGTAGGATTCGAGTTAGCTTCCTCAAGGTAAATAGCCTATATTCTTTCTGGGCTAGCCTCCCAAATCTCTCCCATCATGGCACAGTGGGGAAAGAATGAGAAAGAGTTGATTAGATAAAAAAAGGAGTGAAAAGTATTCTAGAAAGAGACAACTACATAAAGAAAACTATAGTGTAACTGTGGCATTAGGTACTTAACAGAAGATACAGCTAGAAAATAATTGTGAGCAGAAATAATCAAAGATATAGAAGGTATTTGGATCTTATTTAACAGATAATGAAGAACTGCAGAAACCTCTCCGTGGCCCCACCTCAAAAAATGATATGAGCAGATTTGTTTCCTTAGAAAGAGTCAATGTGAAGATATAGAAAGTGGTATAAGACTATAGCCAGGAAGATCAGAATGATATTATTATAATGGTTCAAGTAAGAAATGAGGAAACTTTAAGCTAAGGTAGTAGTAGTAGTAGCAGGAGAGACGAAAAGTAGGGAAGGTTTCATGAAATCCAGTTACAAGGTGGAATGGATAAAGTGTGTAGGTTACCCTTCTGGAACTGAAGGCACTTTGGGAGACTGGTAGGTAGTAAGTTGGAGGGGTAAGGAGGCTCAGCTGCTGGATGGTCTGGGAGACTACTGACTTTAAAATTTAGAATAAGTTGTAAAGGCAAGCAAGAAAATTACCTTTAAGTCTGAATTGTTTTCAGATTGGAGGGACAGATTAAATAACCTTCAATGTGCCCTTTCAGCCATATGGCTCTGGGACTGTTAATACATAAACATGACACTTTGTGTTTGATAAGAACCTTAAAAATTATCTTGTCTATTTTCCATCTCCATTCCCTGTTCTCTGTTATTTATTCTACATCTGAGCAATTGAAGATAAAGGCCTGGCCACAAATCCCTGACTTTGTGTCCAGTCCTCTTTACGTTACACTATAGCACTTAACTCTTGGTGAAATTGGGAATTGAATGAAGTTCTGAATTTAATGTTAGGGACCAAGAAAAAGGTCTTGTTAATGGGCCTATTAGAGATGGTGATGTATTTTAGTTCTTAGATTTTTCTGGATACTTAGTGGCTGATAAAAGTTACATCAGGGAAGAAGTAAGCATAATTGGACTGCTACCCTGAGAGAAGAGTAAGAGCATTTAATTGTTAAACTGTTTATTCCAAAAGGACTTATTACAAGCTTTTTAAGGTTACCACCTATGGGCAATGAATGCTCAAGAGAAAATTTATAATTATGCAGTTCCCTAAATTCATGACTTCAATGACTAGTTTCCAATAAGTGAAGCTCATTCAAGCATTTTCAAGAGACAGGGCAGTAATACTTAACTCACAAAGCTTTAAAATGTAGAAAGAATAAAAGTGGATTGCTATATATATTAATTTAGTGCCTATATACATTTTAGAATGATCTGTGCATAGGTAGGCATACTTTAAAGTGAATCACATGTATTTTTGTATGTCCTTTATTCAGTTTTGAATGTGCAAACTAAAATAATCATAGACCATTAAAAATATATAATATAGATAATTTAAAAAGCCATTTTTACCTATGTGAGGACCTATGCATAGCTAAAAATTGAAAACTGGTTAGTATTTATAACAGGCAAGAATAATGAGCAAATGAAAACATTTTATTTCTGTTTATGCTTCTGATCTTAATAGGACCTACCTTGCTTACAAGTGTATGCCAAGGATTTACTATTTCATTCACTGCTCACAAAAATGTTATACAAGTATTATTATCCTGAATTTAAACATGTGCTCTGAATTATGAAGTTCAGATTCAATGCTATGTATAATGAGTGTGAGTTCATGCAAACTTTACTTCTTGTATTTAAAATTGAGATAATTCTTACCACATAAGGTTGTTGTAAAGATTAGAGATAATGCTTAAAAACCTCTCAGCATGGCTCCTAGCATATTGTGAGACCTTCTAAATGGTAATGGAGACTTGCAGTGTACATAGAAGCATAATTTTTAGAGTGTCAGTTCTTTCCTGATAATGTATGCAAGGTTTAATACAGATGTACTTCTGGCAAAGATAAGCTGACCAGCAAGCCATACTCATGACCTAGCTGTCCTTCAGGCCCCCCTGTCCAAATGGAAATGGAGAGTTCATTGTCATCTGGCAGATTCTACTTTAAATACTATCTGGAAGAAGGAAAGATAAAAATATATTTAACATTAATAATGAAACACATAAGGAGGTAATACCCCATAGTTACCAAAACACACCTTTTCTTTGAGTTTACTGTCACCCAGATTTTCCTGAAAATTCATATTGCACTGGCTTGGCTTCATGGGCATATTTATATGTATATTTTATACACACATGTACACATACATATGGGTATATGCATGTATAGGAGATGTGTTTATGTGTACAAGGAACAAGAGAGAAACAGAAACTGACTCCACAAAGGAAGGAAGATGTCTGTTTTGTTCACTCTGTATACTCAACGCCTACTATACTATCAGACACAGAAAGCACTTATTAGGTGCTCAACAAATCTTTGTTAACGAATGCATACAGATTTATAGGAATTTATAGTGTATATGCATATGTGCATGAATATATGAAATTAGCCTCCCTCTTCAGGAAATCTATTTGTCATTCACGATTTTTATCACTGTATAAGTTAGGAAGAACAGGAGGTCTGTGTTATATATATTTTCAAAATATCCTTATTTTACTTTTCTAGTAATGAGACTGAAATAGCCATATTTGCTCTGACTAGGGTTTAGAATCAGACAACACCCACAGACAGCCAAAAATTTTTTTATTAATCTTTTCATAATTAGGAGTTTTTAGAACATTGAAAAAGCAGTTTGAAATCTAGCAGAGATCAAGAATATTCTTAGCACAGTGCAGATGCTCCAAACTTAAAAAATTTTAAGTGTGAGTGACAGTTAAGCAGGTTGTAGTCTAATTTGAGAGTCAACCAAATGTAAATAATCACAATTTATTGTTGGAAGCATTTACTAAAAGGTCTATTTATTATGATCTTGCTAAACGTGACCTATTGAGTAACAGCGACACAAACTATTTATCAAATATATACTACATGCCCCACATTTGCTAGGTATAGTCCATACCCTATTTAATTTAAATTGCACAGCAACTCTATAAAATAGCTTTATTTTTCTTACTTTACACATGAGGACACTGAAGCTCAGAGAAATTCTGTAACTTACCAAAGTCATAGTACTTGTAACTGGTAGATTCCAAGTCAATTCAGGGAAGAAATACAAATTTTGTACCTGCCAAATTCCAGGCCTGGCTTATAGTGCTGAACAAAAGAGAAATGGTCTCAACCACCATGGTCCATATAGATTTAAACCTAAGTGTTTCTGACTTTGAAGACCTTAAGCCTACATTTCTCTGCCCCAAAAGTATTACTCTTTAGGGAAAAGCCATGTATTTATGAAGGTTGGGCAGGTAGATTACAAAACTTCATATTTTCACTTGAAAACAGAATACTGGAGATCAGCCAATTGAAGAATCCTTACTTTCCATTGACTCATTCCAGCTTTGCTTTTGTTTTCTTTGGTCATGTCTCCTGTCAGCTGTATTTTTCTACATCCCTGATATCAGGGTTCATTTCTGGACATGCACAGTAGGTTGCAGAAAAGCAGGCAGACAGCAGATTGATTTCAAAGAAGAGAAACTGGAGAGAATGTTATAGTCTGAAATCTAGTCTTAGAGTGACTTACTATGCAGGAGAGAGAGAAAGAGGAAAATGGAAACAGAACAGAAGTTAGCCTGCACTGGGAAGGTCTAGCAGCGTGGGAGAAGTATTTGCTATGGCAACTCTTGCATCATCCTGCAGGGGTGGCAGAAATGCTTCAAGGGGAAAAGAGGACACTTCTTAAAATCCCATCTCATGTTTACTAAAGCTGGAAATCCCATCAAAGAAAACCAGATATAGTAGGTAGAATACTCCATTCCCCTAACTTGATTTTATGATAATAGACTAAATTAGTTTTCTAATGGCCCAGTCCACTTTTTATTGTCACCTGCCATTGTTTGAAGTCAAGTTACTCAGCACCAGTTTGTCTATTAATCCCTTTGTCTAATGAGCAATTTGCCTAATTTAGGGTACCCATGTAATTTATTTTTCTAATAAGAACATTGTTAAAAATTGTTTTAAGTTTATTCATTTATTTTGAGAGAGAGATAGCACAAGTAGGGTACGGGCAGAGAGAGGAGAGAGAAGACGGAGAATCCCAGGCAGGTTCCACGCTCTCTGCATAGAACCTGATGAGGGGCTCAAACTCATGATCCACAAGATCATGAACTGAGCCAAAGGCAGATGCTTAACCAAATGAGTCACCCAGGCTCCCTCTAATAAGGACATTTTTGAGAATAAAAAGGGGGTATTATTAATTGCACTGGAACAAAGGGGATAAGACCCAGTGCTAAACCTGGTAAATTGGTACAAATGGTCATCCTTCATAAAAGTAACTGCTACTATCTGCAAATATTTGTGGACCTGAATAAAGACTGCTTAATGAGAATAAGCAGAGAACATTTACTCAGACCTTGCCACATTGCAAGAGAGTCAGCCACCAACATTTGTGTGTAGCAGAAATCGAAAGTAGGTTTAGGAGTAGAAACACTTCATAGTGGATAAAGAGAAGGTTTCAGATCTGCTCTGACCAGAGCTTGCTGGCCTGGGGAAATGAGAGATGGCAGGGCATCCTGTGTGATTAGGGAGAATATTTGGCTTTGTCTAATCCTAGGTTGGAAGCAGGAACAAAAATTCGGGAAGCTGTCAGACATTGACCAAGTTGTGGATATTTTGTGCCAGTTGATGCAGAGGTTGTGGATCAGAGATCTGTTGTCATATATGGTCTCTCCATTGTCCATTTTTTATTCAGTCTCTCATATTAAATTGCTCACTTATTATAATACCTTTGGGGACTTTTAAGGACACTTTATCTAAGTTGCCTAAGATAACTTCTAATGTAGTAAGTATTTACTAAATTTTCGCCATTTGTAGATAATTGCATTGTTTTATATCTTGTGTGTCTTTCTGATTTATTTCCTTTTAAATACTTAAAGGAAATTTTAGCCCATTTGTCTATAAGCCTCCCATCCAACCATCATTTTGAATATGTTTAATTTTATTTTTCAGGTATTAAACAGATGCAAAAAACACACACAAAGGACTTGTATTTTACATAAATTATTCATTAAGCATATTTTCTTACATGAAATGAAACATTACCCCTAATCACCATGTTACTCACACTTAGACACCCCTGGCCAAAATTAGGAAGAATGGTTGGCAAGTTTGAGAGGAAACTCTCAGCTGCAGACATGGCCAGCTTTGAACTCTTCCATATGCATTTAGCCACATGAAGAAGACAACATATTTATGACTTTTAATTCTGATCAGACTCTAGTTTTAAAGTCTAATTATTTAGTAGTTCCGGTAAACCTGTATGCCTTTACAGGAAGGAAATGCTACCCATAGAGATCTGTTAGCTGAATTTGTATCTTGGTGTGAAATGTGAGACTTTCAAAATCTAAACAGTTTAATTTATTAGTGGCAGCCAGTGATCTATAATCAAGGTAAAACTCTTAGCAAAAGCAAGTCATGTTTAGAATTGGTATGTAATGAAATTGATTATTTATGACTTTTTAAATTATTTTTCCTGATATGGTCCCTTCGTGTTATATGTCCATAAAATCTGTGTATACGATCTTGATCATGAATAATAAACATTGGCTGATACTTGACTGATTTCTGTTGGGTGTTTATAAAATTTGTACTAGATACGGTGGACACAGTAGCAGAATAAGGCAATATTTCTATTCATAAAAAGGTCATAGGTTCTTGAATAAGATAAACTTTTGGCACATAATCTTGTACAAACTCCTTAATTTCTCTGAGCCTCAGTAACTGCTGATGTAAATAGTGATGATCATACATACTTCAGAGAGCTGTTAGGAGAAGCACACGATGCCAGGTGCTGCCTTTTCTTGGAATTGAGCACAGAACTGGGACTCAGGAGACCTAAGTTATAGTAAAGTTTTATGATGTTAGACAACTACTTTCTTTCTCTAGGCCAGATTTTTCTCATCTATACAATGAAGGGATTTCTACCAGGTTTTCCAGGGCTCCTTCTACTTCTCAGTTTCTCTGTTTCCAAGAGCACAAAGACAGCGCAGACTGATCTGCTATCATTCACTTACTTACAAAATTAATCTTATGTTCCTAATATGTCATGATGTTATTAATTTTTTTAGTATTCTAACCCCACTTTTGTTTCTGCTGCTCTAAGTTCGACTTAATAAATTTCAAATTCCTTCATTGACAAAACAAACTTCTTGTTTCTTAACGTATTCTAACCAAATCAATCTGCCTGCCAATCCCCAAACAAATTCTACGAACTGTCCATTTACCTCTCACTTTTGTTCATGGTGTTCCTTTGGCAGGAAATGGCTCTCCTCATGCCTTCTCCTCCATCACTGGTTATTGAAATCCTATTCATCCTCCAGAGCTAACTTAAGTGTTAATTCCTCTAGGTACTCTCACTGCCTAGTAACCAACCACACCTGTGGTTTCCCACTTGATTCAATGCATCTCTCGTAAGTGCCTGGTGGAAAATACAGTTTTGAAGGTAGCAAAACATTAGTTTGACTTTTATTTCTTTTTTTCTTTTCCCTGTATGACCTTGCAATTTGTTTAACTCCTAGGAGCCTCCATTTCTTCAACCACTAAATGAGTATGATGAAACATACTCAATAGAGTTGTTTTGCAGAATTCATAAATTACTGCACAGAAAGCCTGAGTTGTAGTAAGTGCTCTTTAAATGCATTATCATGATCTATCTTGCTCTTATTTTTTTTCATTATCTAAGTTATCTAGATAGGTATTTCATTTTTGTAATTAATTTGAAAGCCCCTATAAATCAAGGATTTCATTTTATTCTTTATAACACAGCAGCTTCTTACAGTCTTTACAGCTAAGAAGTGTTCTTCCTCACTCATTTTTTTAAATCTTAAAATTCTTGCTCACTGTAGGAAAATTAGAAAATTCAGAAACTCAAAAGCAAGAAAATTTAAATTACCTTAATTCCATAATTTAGTACCAGTATTTTGTTACTTAGATATTTTTCTGTGTCCATGTACACACATGTGTGTACATGTGTATAAAATATGTATGTAGAGGGGCGCCTGGGTGGCTCAGTAAATTAAGCAACCAACTCTTGATTTTGGCTCAGGTCATGATCTCACAGTTCATGAATTTGAGCTCCACACCAGGCTCTGCACTGACAATGTTGAGCCTTCTTAGGATTCTCTCTGTCTGTCTCTCTTTCTCTGCCCCTCTCATGTGTTCTCTGTCTCTCTCTCAAAATAAATAAAAAAACTTAAAAAATACATATATAGAAAATATGTAAAATGATTTTTCCTTATAATTTATTATATTGAACATATACATATGGAGTATTGGATATACTCCACTAGAATTTTAAATTTTATAATTTCCATTGATTTATTTAACTAATGATGAAAATCCACAGAGCTAAATCTTTGCTTAATAATTTATCATAAATTACTGTAAGTGAAATCCTCAAGTAAAAACTATGTTATTTAAGGCTTTTGTTTCATATTATTCACTCCCATATACTTGTGTCAATTTCCACTCTAACCTATAATGTTTAGTAGTGCTGCAAAATACTTTAGAATTCATCAAAATATTTAATCTTCATAAAAATCTTCATAGTAGAAATTGCTATTCCTATTTTACATATTTGAAAATGAGGTCAAATGAAAAGTTAAGGGACTTGTTCAGGGATACATCTAATTAATGGCAAAGCTAGGATATTCCATGGTGTTGTAAGCCTAGCATTCCTTTTCTCTACACATTCGCTTTATTCATTCATCCATTCATTTGCTCATTTAATAAATATTTTGAATGGCTAGCTAGGTGATAAGGATATCATGTTAAATACAGTTCCTAACTTCCTAGAGCTTAAAACATGGCAAAGAAAGCAAACATAAACTGAATAACTAACTAGTTCTAAATTACCATAAGGCTACAAAAATAAAGAAAAAATATGGTGAGTATGTATAGCAGGTGGACCTGACCTATAGGCCAAAGTCAGAGAAGAGTTGCTCTGGATATAGGCGGTCTAAGCTGAGACAGGAGAGGTAAATATATTTCATCTAGACATGGAGGTCACATGGGTACAAGTAGAAGGGAAAACTTTCAGACTAGGGCTTCTCAATTGCAGTGTTACTGATATTTGGCTATATAATTCTTTGTCACAGGGAGCTGTTGTATGCACTATGGGAGATTTGGCAGCATTGCTGACCTCTACCCATTACATACCAATAACACCCCATACCCCAGTTATAATAACCAAATTCATGGGGGAGGTGCAAAATCTCCCCTGGTTGAGAACCACTGCTCTAGACATAAGGAATAGCAGTTACAAGGCAGGGGGGAGGGGCATGGTATATTCTAGAAATTGAAACAACCTCAACGTGACTGCAATATGGAGTGTGAAGTTCCACATCAAGCAAGGTTCACACTATACTTGAAAATACTGTCAATTATTTTGGACTGTATTTAAAAAGCACTGGGAAGCTAGCAAAACTTGCAAATGACAGAGAGTAGTATGATTCAGATATATGTTTAGAAAATATCAGTTTCAGAATTCTAGGTCAAAAGCAGATTAGAAGGAGTCAAAACTGTATGTGAGGGAAATATTTAGGATGCTTCTGAAGTAACCTATGTGAAGACTATAGACAGTACTATGGAGATAGAGAAAACAAAACAGATTATAGAAATATTTAAGAGAATTAGTAGGACTTGATAATTGACTGGCTATTGGAAATATAGAAAAGAGATTGTCAAAGATGACTGCTAAATTTCTGACTTAGGAAACTGAATTAAAGGAAGTGTTATTCAACAAAATAAGAAAAAATAGAAGAGGATGAAGTTTCAAGCAGATTCAAAGTTTATTTGTGACTGTGATGAATGTAAAGTACTAGTAAAACACTCAATTACTCAACAAGCAGTTTGATAAATGGGCCTGGGGCTCAGAGAAGTTTTGTACAGTAGAGAAAGATTGGGAAGTCATTTCATGGGGGTGGTAATAAATGTCATGGGAATGAACAAAGAAAACCTAGAAAAGGTGTGGAATGGAAAAACTTGGGGATGTAGGTTTGAGGCTTGAGGAAATCAGGCACATAATAATCTGAGACTAAAGGAAGAACCAGTAAAGGGAATGAAAAGTTGAAGTGAAAAGACAAACTGAGGACAGAAGCCAAGGAGTCAGAGTATTTCAAAATGGGGAGAGCTCAGATGTTTGGAATCTGCTAAGAAGTCTGATAGGGTGAGGATACTGAAATGATGGTTAAATAATGATATTGGTTATGATACCCATTTTCATGTAGTGGTGAGGCATAAGACATATTAATGAGTCAGAGTTCGTGTGGAAAATCAGAATATGGACCAAAGGTGAAGTGGCGGGTACCCTAAACAGGTTGTGTGTTAGAAAGAAGGTTGTGTGTAAAGAAGGAAGGAGACCAGGCAGTAGTTTGATAGGTAATTATTATTAGCAGAAATTTTTCCCTTATTTACTTATTTTGAAGATGAGAGAGGCTTGAACATAGGGAAGAGAGGGAAGAGAGAAGGGTGAAGAACTGAGCAGAAAGGAACGTTTGCTGGTGCTCCTGAAAGAGTAAGAAGATTAGGATACAGAATGCATATGGAAGCAATGACCTTGGGTAGATAAGTTGACACTCCCTTTGTGGCAGGAGGAAAAAAGGAGGGTGAGGGCAGTCATCAGTTTTTATTTTTGTTTTGTTTTGATGCAAAAGTTGAGACTTTCTTATATAATGGTTTTTATTTTCTCTGTACAGTTGAAGGCAAAGTCATCTGCTAAGAGGAGTAGAGATGGAGAAACATCTGAGGTTTAAAGGAAGTGGAGAAGTTTCAAAAGCACCTTTCCAGAGAATAGGGAGGAGGCTGTTTAAAAAGCAGAAGTGTGTGTGTGAGGGTGACATCAACAAGGTGACAGAGTAGGAGATACCAGCTTTTGTCCCTACACAAAAATAATTAGATAACTATTCATGAATGAATACAGTCCTCTGAGAGCTCACAAGTCTAAATAAGAGCATGCAGGGGCGCCTGGGTGGCTTCAGCTCAGGTCATGATCTCGTGGTCCGTGAGTTTGAGCCCTGCATCCGGCTCTGGGCTGACAGCTTGGAGCTCGGAGCCTGTAGCCTGCTTCGGATTATGTGTCTCCCTCTTTCTCTGACCCTCCCCTGTTCATTCTCTGTCTCTGTCTGAAAAATAAAATAAAACATTAAAAAATAAATAAATAAATTAGAGCATGCAGCAAAGCACAGTGGAATAATTGAGAACAGCTACACAAGAAGAAAGAGCTGCTGTTGTACCAGCCAAGGACCAGGTCTGCCATTCCTTCCTATTCTGCACATGCTCTGGAACTCAGAGCTGGAGCTTCTTCATGCACATCCATGCTTCAGATCCTCACTCCATGACCACACCACATGCCTGCATCTCAGACACCAGACATTACCACCTCAGGTTTGCCTTCACCCCAGATCCCAGTGCTGCTATTGCTCTATGTGTGCCTGTACTCTGGACCCTATATCCACAGTTGATCCATAAGTGCCTGTACTGCACACCAGACCATAGAGATATCATTGCTGCACAGATGGTCACTCTCCAGAACCTGACTCCACAGCCACTCCACAGGTGTTCACACATCTGACACCAGTGCCAGTTCAGATGCACCCATAAGCTGGACCTAAAACCAAAAGTTATACCCTTGGCTATGACATCCCCTAAGGAAGAAAAAGAAATCAGGAGGACCCTGGCAGCCATCACCATTAAAGATCCCAACAACACTCACCACCACTTCAGACACCCACAGCTTTGGATACTGAGGACTCCTACAGTGTTTAATGATGTTGTCCTCATCTGGCAGAGACTGCATTGATGAAGCCTCTCCAGACTCAGAACTGCCAAACCCCATTCAACTGGTGCCCTCACACTCATCTGTAGGTGAAGTTCTTTATGCACCAAAACCAGTATGAAAAATTAGGAAGAGGTTACTTTTTCAATAAATGCTTGGACATCAACACAAGGCCACAAGAAACATGAAAGAAGGAAATGGAAGATAAGGGAAGGGAAGGGAAAGAAAGGGAAGGGAAGAGAAGGGAAGGGAAGGGAAGATGACACCAGCAAAGGAACAAAATAATTTTCCAGTCACTGACTCCAAAGAAGTATAAATCTTTTAATTACTATAAAAATAATTCAAGATAATTGTTTTAAGGACACTCAGTGAACTACAAGAGAGAAAATATAGTTGACTAAAAAAAATTAGGAAACCAATACATGAACAAAATAAGCTCAACAAAGATAAATTATTAAAAAAGGAGCTAACATATTCTGGAGCTGAAGAATACGATGAATGAAATGCAAATTACAATAGAAAACATCAACAACAAACATGATCAAGCAGAAAAAAGAATCTGTAAACTTGAAGACATGTCATTTGAAATTATGCAGTTAGAAAAATAAAAAAGAAAATTAAGAATAGAAAAATGTGAATAAAGCCTACAGGATTTATAGGATACCATAAAGAGGACCCATATACACATTATAGGAATAGTGGAAGAGAGAGAAGGGAAAAAGAAGAAAGCTTAATTCAAGAAACAATGTCTGAAAACTTCCCAAATCTAAAGCATGATTTGGATACCTAGGTGTATGAAGCTCTAAGGTCCCCAAAAAGTTCAACCCAAAATGGTATTCACCAAAATACATTATAATCAAAGATCAAGAGAATTTGAAAGCAGCAAGAGAAGAGATTTGGCTAATACAGGGGAATCTCCATAAAGGTATCAGGAGATTTCTCAGCAGAAACCTCGATGACTAGAGGAGAGTGAGATGATGAAATCAGTGTGGTGAAAGAAAAAATATTGCCAACTAAGAATACTTTACCCAGCAAAGCTGTCCTTTAGAAGTGAAGGAAAAAGAAAGGCTTTCCCAAACAAACAGAACCTGAGGGGGTTCATCACCACTAGAGTTGCCTTTCAAGAATTGCTAAAGGAATTTCTTTAAGTTGGAAAGAAAAGACACTAATTGGTACCAGAAAAACATATAAAAAATTTAAAAATCACTGGTAAAGGTAGTATATAGTCAAATTCAGAAGACTCTATACTGTAACAGGGATGTGCAAATCATTTTTAACTCCAGCATAAAAGTTAAGAAATAAAGTGTTAAAAATAACTATAACTACAATAATTTGTTAATGGATGCATAATATAAAATATATAAATTGCAATGTCAAAAAATGTAATGTGTGTGGGGGTTTGAAATAAGCAGGTAGATTTTTTGGATGTAATCAAATTTAAATTATAATCAGCTTAAAATAGTCTTTTCTAACTATAGGATGTTATATTAAGCCTCATGGTAACCTAAAGACAAAATTCTATAGGAGATACACACAAGATAAAGGAAAAAGAATCAAAAGCATACTACTTGAGAAAAATTATCAAATCATAAAGGAAAACAATAAGAAAAGAAAGAGTGTAAAACAGTCAGAAAACAACTAACACAATGGCAACAGTAAGTCCTTATCTATCAACAATTACTTTAAAGGTAAATGGATTAAATTCTCAAATCAAAAGATATAGAGTGGCTGAATGAACCAAAAAGAAAAAAAAAAAGAAAGAAAGAAAAGACTCAACTACATACTGCCTACAAGAGACTCACATCACTTTTATACACATAGGCTCAAAGTAAAGGGATGGATAAAGATATTCCATGCAAATGGAAACCCAAAGAAAGCAGGGGTAGCTATGCTTAGATCAGACAAAATAGACTTTAGGTCAGAAACTGTAATAAGAAGATGTGGTGTAATATACATATTCATTATATATATATATACATTGTATATATTATGTATATACATACAATGAAATATTACTCAGCCACCACAAAGAGTGAAATCTTGCCATTTGCAATGACATGGATGGAGCTATAATGTATTATGCTAAGTGAAATAAGTCAATCAGAGAAAGACAAATACCATATAATTTCACTCATATGTGGAATTTAAGAAATAAAACAGATGAACATATGGGAAGGAAGGGCAAAGAGAAGGGAGGGAAACAAACCATGAGACTCTTAATGATAGAGAACAAACTATAGGTTAACAGGGGGAGGTGGGTGGGACATAGGCTAGATGGAAGATGGATACTAAGGAGGTCATTTGTGACAAGCACTGGGTGTTTTATATAAGTGATAAATCACTGAATTCTCCTCCTGAAACCAATATTGCACTGTATGTTAACTAACTAAAATTTAAATTAAAAAAGGAGAAAAAAACTATAACAAGAGACAAAGAACATTATTATATAATAATATAGGGGTCAATTCATCAAGAATATATAACAATTATATAAATGTATGCACCTAACATTGGACGACCTAAATATATAAACTAAATATTAACAGAGCTGAAAGGAAAGATAAATGGCAATGCAATAATAATAGTGGACTTCATTACCCCTCTTTCAACAATGATTTGATCATCTAGACATAAAATCAATAAGGAAACATTGGTCTTGAACTATACTCTAGACAAAATATACCTAAAAGATACATACAGAACATTTTATTGAACAGCAGCAGAGTGTACATTCTTCTCTAGCACATGAAGAATATTCTCCAGGACAGATCATATATTAGGCTACAAAACAAACCTTAACAAATTTAAGAAGACTGAAATTGTATTAAAAATGTTTTTCAACCATAGTGGTATGAAACTAGAAATCAATAACAGGAAAGAAACTGGAAAATTCAGAAATATGTGTAAATTAAACACACTCCTAAACAATGAAAAGATTGAAGAATAAATCAAAATGGAAAAAATATATACATATAGTGAAATAAGTAATGATAGAAACATGGAAACAAACATACCAAAAATTATGGGATACAGTAAATGAAATTCCAGGAGGGATGTTTACAGCATAAAATGCCTACAGTAAGAAGAAAAGAAGGATCTCAAATAAATAACCTAAATTTGCACCATAAGGAACTAGAAAAAGAAGAACAAATTAAGGCCAAAGTTACCAGAAGGAAGGAAATCAGAAAGATGAGAACAAAAATAAAATAAGCTAGAAACTAGAAAAACGAGAAAATACATAAAAAATTAAGAGTTTTTTGAAAAGATATACAAAATGGAAATCTTTAGATAACATAAATAAGGAAAAAAAAGAGTAGACTCAAAGTCAGAAATGAAACAAAAGACTTTACAGTGATACCACAGAAATACAAAAGATCATAAGAGGCTATTCTAAGCATAAAAAACTCAATAACCTAGAAAAATGGATAAGTTTCTAGAAACATACAACCTACTAAGACTAAATCATGCAGAAATAGAAAATCTGAACAGACTAATAACAAGTTGAGGAAATTGAATCAGTAATCAGAAATAGCCCAACAAAGAAAAGCTGAGAAACAGATGACATCACTGGTGAATTCCACCAAAGGTTTTTTATTTTATTTTATTTTAAAAAATTTTTTAACATTTATTTCTGAGAGAGAGAGAGAGAGAGGGAGAGAGAATGAGCAGGGGAGGGGCAGGGAGAGAGGGAGACAGAGAATCTGAAGCAGGCTCCAGACTGTGAGCTGTCAGTACAGAGCCTGATGTGGGGCTAGAATGCACAGGCTATGAGATCATAACTTGAGCTACAGTCAGACACTTAACTGACTGAGCCACCCAGGTGCTTCTCTACCAAACGTTGAAAGTAGAATTATACCAATGCTTCTCAACTCTTTTAGAAAACTGAGGAGAAAAGAACACTTCTAAACTCATTTTATGTCAGTATTACCCTGATACTTAAATCAGACAAGGACACTACAAGAAAAGAAAATTATAGGTCAATATCCCTGATGAATATAGGTGCAAAAAGTCCCACAAAATCCCAGCAAACTGAATTCAACAGCACCTTAAAAAATCATACACCATGATCAAGTGGGACTTATCTTTGGGATGCAAAGATAGTTTACCATGCACAAGTCTATAAATGTGGTATCCCACACTTATAGAATGAAATATAACACAAATCAGTGGAAAGATAGCCTATGTTCATGGATTGGAAGAATTAATATTGGGGGGAGGAATGACGAGTGAAATAGATAAAAGAGATCATGAGCACACTTATTGTAATGAGCACTGAGTAATGTCTAGAATTGTTGAATTATTATATCATACCCCTGAAACAAATATAATGCTGTATGTTAATTTTACTTCAAATATATATATATATATATATATATATATATATATATAATTGACAAAAATCAACATCCTTTCATTGCAAAAACTCCCAACTAATTAGGCGTGGAAGGAACGTGACTCAAAGACCAGATATGACAAGCCCACAGTTAACATCATACTCAATAGTGGAAAACTGAAAGCTTTTTCTCCATGATCAGGTACAAGACATGAATAAAATAAGTAGAAAGATATTCCATGTTTATGGATTGGAAGAATTTCTATTGCTAAAATGTTCATATAACACTGATTTGATGCATTCTGAATCAAAATTCCAATGGAATTAAAAAAAATTTTTTAACGTTTATTTATTTTTGAGACAGAGAGAGACAGAGCATGAACAGGGGAGGGGCAGAGAGAGAGGGAGACACAGAATCCGAAGCAGGCTCCAGGCTCTGAGCCATCAGCCCAGAGCCCGACACGGGGCTCGAACTCACAGACCGCGAGATCGTGACCTGAGTTGAAGTCGGATGCCTAACCGACTGAGCCACCCAGGCGCCCCTCCAATGGCATTTTTTACAGAAAAAAAAAATCGTAATACTCATTTGGCACCACAAAAGGCCTTGAATAGCCAAAGCAATTTTGAGCAACAAGAACAAAGCTAGAGGCATCACATTTCTTGATTTCAAATTATATAAAAGCTCTAATAGTTAAAACAGTATACTACTGGCATGTAACCAGAAATATACCAATGGAACACAAAGGAGGGGCCCAGAAATAATTTCTTGCATATATGGCCAACTCATCTTTGACAAAGGCACTAAGAACACAATGAAGAAAGGATAGTCTAGTCAATAAATGGCGTTGGGAAAATTGAATATTCACATGAAAAAAAGAATAAAATTGAACCCTTATCTCAGCATACATAAAAATCAACTCTAAATACATTACATAATATTAAACCTGAAGTTGTAAAACTCCTAGAAGAAAATATAGGGGAAACCTTCTGTGTTCTCAGTGGATACAAAGGGATGATGACAATATTCAACGGTGAAATGAAGATCAAGAATTAAATGGAATTGAGGCACCTGGGTGGCTCAGTTAGTTAATCATCTGACTCTTGCTTTCAGCTCAGGTCATAATCTCACCATTCTTGAGTTTGAGCCCCATATCGGGCTCTAAGCTAGCAGCATGGAGACTGCTTGGGATTCCCTCTGCCCCTTCCCTGCTTTCGCACTCCCTCTCTCTCTCTCAATAAAATGAAAATACATAAAAACAATAAATAATTAAAAAAAAAGAATTGAATGTATTTCTACTTTGTGAACTGAGGCAAAAGCACCCCTAAGCATGCATAAGTAGTATGTATGCCAGAGGGTACTTGAAGCCATGGGATAAACAGTGCACAGTGTTCTTGGCTTATTAAATCTAGTCATCAGTAAGTAATATAAAACATAACTTTATAACAAATACAGAGATATTGTCAACTTGAATTGAAGATTTTTGTGAATTCTAAAGATAACAAATGAGACATTAAAGAGATTCCATTTTGCTCCTACCCTTCAATGATAATAAATGAATCCCCTTCTACTTTTAGGGATACTTTGGTGGAATTTCTTGAGAAGCTCTGAAATGCTTTGTAATTTTTAAATTAGTAATTATTTTAAGAGTACAAGACAGATACAAGGAATTCCAATTATATGAAATTGGTTCAGAGGTTATAATGAGATAAACAAACTTTCAAAGAGTCCCTTTCAGGGCTGATTGGAAATCCTAGGGAAGGCCAAGAGGGTTTGGGAACCCCTGTGGGGAATCTTCTATGTATTCAGAACTTGATAGAGAGTAATGATAACATCTTTTTATATTTCTTTTTTCCTCTGTCATTTCAACCTTCTTCACACTAAAAACTACCACTGAAATTTACTATGTACCAGTACTAGTCAAGCAGTTTGCACACTTATTTATTTTAGTCATTACAACATCCCTGCAAAGTAGGTTTATTTATTTTACAGAGGAATTCTGTGAATCAGAGACAGGTTATGTAATTTGTCAAAGGTCACTCAACTAATAAGCGGTAGAAAAGGAATTTAAAGCCAAGTCATTCTTTGTTTGTTTGTTTGTTTTATTTCGGTTTGGTTTGGTTTTTTACTTCAAGGTCTAAGAGCTTTTAGTGTTACTAAGAGGAAAAGGATCTAGTTAGTTCTAAGGTGTTAGGCATGTGGTCCCTTGCTCAATTGGCCTCTATCTCAGTCTTGAACCTCCACTCTAGAATGATCTCATTTGCACTTACAGTCATTTTCTCTGTGTTTTCTATGTGACTTCTACTCTAGGGCTAATTCTTTTATCTATACTCTGGAGTTCATCTTTTCCTGCTTTTGTGGGAGACTTAACTATCAGTTTTCCTCTCTTCCATTAGAGCAATGGTTTTCAAACCATAGTTCACTTGAAAAACCACATGGGGGGGTTGTTTACAGAGATTTGTGAGTTACAAATCTAGAGTTTCTGTCTGGTTGCTTTCTAAGAAATTCCCGGTTTTTGCTGATGCTGCTACTTGAAGGACCATGCTTTGAGAACCACTGCTCAAGACTCCAGAGTAGGGATTGGCAAACTACAACCTAAAAAATGTTTTCACATTTTAAATGTTTGAAAAAGATCAAGAATAATATTTCCTGACATGTGAACATTATACGAAATTCAAATTTTAATGTTTATTAATAAAGTTTTATTGGAACACATTATGTAATGTCTATGGCTGCTTTCTCACTATAACATCAAAGTTGAGTAGCTGTAATAGAATTAATGTTGTGATAGTGATCATATGGCTTGCAAGGGTAAAATATTCACTCTCTGGTCCTTTATGGAACCAGCAGCTGACTCTGCTTTAAATAATCCTCAGTCCTAACTGCACATTAGAATCACTTGAGAAATTTTATAAAATGGTAATGCCTGGGTTCCATCTCCGGAGATTCTGACTTAATTGGTCTGGAATATAATCTAGTTGATTCTTAACATTTAAACATATCTTATCTGTCCTAATTAAATAAAACAAAAAGCAAGTAAACCTACCAAATTTCTCTGCCTATAAGAAAGAACTAGATAGTATGACTTCCTTATTTTGTACTTAAGGGAAATTTTGTCCAGATATATGAATTATCTGTCCATATTAAAAGACGCTGTTGCTGTTCTTATTACCAAATTATAATTGCAAATTGCTTTAATATTAAAAAAAATTACAAAAACTAAGTTATAGTCTAAAAAGTATTATATGCTTGTCTTAGTCCATTTGGGCTGCTCTAATAAAATACTATAGATTGAGTGGCCTATAAACAATAGAAATTTATTTCTCACAGTTCTGGAGGCTGAAAGTTCAAGATCAGGGTACCAGCAGATTTGGTGTCTGGTGAGAGTCCACTTCCTGGTTCATAGATGTCTGCCTTTTCATCGTGTCCTCACATGGTGGAAGGGGAAAGGGTATTGTCTGGGACTTCTTTTATAAGGATACTAATCCCATTCACGAAGACCTAACTATCTCCCAAAGCCCTCACCTCCAAATACCATTATACTGGGGATTAATTTTCAACATAGAGATTTGGGGAGAGCATAAACATTCAGTCTGTAGCAATGTTCCTTGTAAAAGAGAGAGAGAAGAAATACAAATATATGTAGATGTCACATTCTAAATTAAGTGCTTAAGGTAAAAATTGACAAGAATCAAGTTTACTTGATAGCCACTTTTTCATTTAAGAAACCAATAAAGTAGCTGTCTGTGTTAAAGGCCATGCTTTAAGAAATATATATTACACATTAGACTTTCATGCATTCTAGGAGGATGTCCACACTACAGGAAGTACTCAGGAGGTAACATACTCAGGAATGGGTACATGTCCATCCCTGTGTCATGATCAACAGGCAAATCCCCTCACAGGTCCTCTACTGTGTCTTTATTTCTCTCATTTACTGAGAGAGGATAGTTGGATAAATAGTTCATTGTAGATGAGGCCCCTGTAGTATATAGATGATATAAAAGGAAAAATGAAAGGAATAATGTCTGATTTCCCTTTCTAAGCCTCATCCCAATCCCCAATGATCAACACTGTCAAAATTTTACACACACACCCACAGACACACACACACACCCCTCTACCACAATTATATATAAATATGCATACAAATATAGGCTCATACTGTACAACCTCTTCTTTTATGTTTAAGCAACCTTCTTTTGTGTTTAAAATTATAACTTGAACATCTTTTGATATAACAATTTGTACATGTACCTCATATTTTTCTAATAATTGCATAGTATTCTGTGGTATCGATAAACTATAATCTTACAGATAAGTCTTGTGCTAATAGATATTTATAATACATATATATACGTGTGTGTGTGTGTGTATCTCTATCTCTATATATCTACATCTATCTGGGATAAATTCCCAGGAGTTGAAGTTGAATCAATACATCAAAGAGAATGCTCCTTTTAAAATATTTTATAGATTTGATGCCCTTAACAAAGTTTTCATCATTAGTACTTGATATATCAATTTAAAAAATCTTTTCTAATTTTTACGCTTTTCCCTAAATACGAAGGAGGTGGAGTATTTTAAATGTTTTGTGGTCTTTTTGTGAACTACCACTTTATGTTCTTTACTTCTTTTTTCATTCAGTTTCATACTTTTTCTTAGTGAGTTATGAAAATTCCTTGTATTTTAAGGAAATATTCCATTGAATATGTTGCATTATTTTCCCATTTTGCCATTTGTCATTGTATATAATTTAACCAAGAAAAAGTTTTATATTTTTACATAGTTGTTTATTTTTTTTTATATGGCTTCAGGTTTCTCCACTCCAATATTATATACCAAAACCAAATCTGTTTTCTTCTAATATGTTTATGATTTCAATTTTTATACTTAAATTTTTGATCCATCTAGACTTTTTTGGTGATGGGATTTATCTTTAATCTTCTCAATGACATTAGGAGTGAAGTATTAACCCCATCTTAGGCATCTCTGTTTTATAAACGGTAAAAGAGAGGATCTGAGGTGGAAATAGTTTTCCAGGACTTCTAGCTCATGAATATTGGAACCATGCTGTATCAAAAATATATTATAATTTATTATAGATAAATATATCATCAGATTTATATTATCATTTAGCCAGCTATCATTTCCTTCTACCATAGCAAATCTTATTCTTTTAGTGGGTACATTGTCCTGTTGAACTTTTGCCTAAAAATAGGGAATATTTTTTTAGTGGGACATTGTCGTTGTGCTTAGTGCTTTTTCTGCATCTATAAAATGAGAATAATAAGTCAGCGGTCCTAGTATAGTTAGGAAAATTCGGCACTAAGTTTGGATCAGGTTTGGATCAGGTTTGGATCAGGTTTGGATCAGGTTTGGATCAGGTCCTTACTGGGATGCTATGGGGTAAATAGGTGCACAGAGGGGTTTTAAGCAGATCTTCAACGTAAAAAGAGCCTTTCTTTAGAATGTACATATATTGGGGCACCTGGGTGGCTCAGTCCCTTAAGCATTAGGCTCGGGTCATGATCTTGAGGTTTGTGGGCTCAAGCCCTGCATCAGGCTCTCTGCTGTCAGCTCAGAGCTGGTTTCAAACCCTCTGTCTCCCTCTCTCTCTGCCCCTGCCCTGCTTGCACTCCCTGTCCCAAAAATAAACATTAAAAAAAAGAAGAAGAATGTACATACATTAACACCGTATCTGAAGTTTTGTCAGAAGTTGTCCCTGATTGCCTCACAGGGAAACCTTCATGTGCTTTTTCACCTGTAACTTTGTTTTTGTTTCATTCTTCCCTGTGAAAGGCTCTCAGATTTGTAACACTTTCCAGCTCTTTCTGTCTCTCCTGGGCCATCCAAACACCCTAGGGTCCATTAAAATAATAATAAAAAAGCTATTATAAAGTGGCTTTTCCCCTCCACAATCCCTAATTGGAAAAAACAAACAAACAAAAAACTTAACAGTACTTATTGACAGGTTAAAAAATTGGTTTTTAAAAATCTTCTAACCCCCAATAGAGAAAGCATTTTAAAATTCTAAGTTTTTCATGGTATTGAGTTGCTATGTTTGGGCTTGTTTATTGGGAAGTAGCTGCAGGAAATGTGACCTGCTATGACCTCAGGGGAGAAAAGTGTTATGAACTGAAATGTTTGGTTTTGCACTTGAAGCCATTAATAAAAGTTGTGGAATGATGAGAGTTGGGCCTCCATGTTGATGTTTTAATGTCCTGGAAGTCACTGGTTGTGTTGCAAGTACTTACAATTTGTAATTACCTGGGCTCATATGACAGACGGAACTGGGAATCAAATTAAGTAGCTGCCTTCTCTTACGATGCTAGAGAATCTCCAGTTTAAGACAAGATTGCCTTTTTTCCTTCCTAAAAAAGGCACAAACAATGACAGCCCAAAATAGCTATTTAGTCAGAACTGACGACACTTTCTGAATGCTTGTCATTAAGAGAGAGATAGAAAATCCTGATTTTCTTCTTCCTTTAATTTCTCTCCCTTAAATACCTTGCTTCCTCCTGAAGCCGCCTCACCTCATTGCCCAGGAGAAATGCCCAGTGGCTCTGACGGTGCCTCAGCACCACTGCAGGCTCCAGAGGGGAGGTGGCTTATGCAAAACATATTAAAGAAAAATCCTAAAAGTCACTGCAGCTTTTTCTAGTGAGTTATGCTGATCTTCCCTGTTGCTGTAAGCTGATGGGGAACGTCGTGGCAAAGACATAACCACTCTTTTTCCTCCCACTATTTTTGCTGCAGTGAGAACTGTTCATTTCTGCTTGCATTTCACCAGATAGCTTTAGAATTCTAGCTGAGAATTAGGGCTTTCTAAGGCTGGAAATAAGAGTTTAGAACCTTAAATTGGACTTTGTCCTTTTGGCTCAGTAAAAATTGAGTTAATTTGCAGCCTCCGGTGCCTGACTGGAATGACAACAGACAGTAGGATCTGACGATGTTTTTGAATTAAGTTCTTTTTTTCTCCCCGTATGGATTCATGGGGGCAGAAGCTTTTATTTTTCTCTCTTGCTCTTTCCCTTCCAGAGCCAGCTGAACATATTACATTCAGCAGCAGTAATTACTGAATGTATGGTTATGTTATCCCCTGGAATTTTCTATCTTCATTCTAATCCCATCCTCTATATTGATTGTAATTTACCAATAAAGCTTAGTTTTGGAAAAAATAGATGCAGCGTTTTGGTAGCAAGCCTACTAACTTTAGATATCCCTGGAAGATGTAACAGATATTATAGGACAGGGAAGAAAGAGAAGGTGGTATTTCTCAGGCATGTAACCACAGATCACCCCAGAGGAAGCCAGCTTACATTTTAGGGGACTTGAGGAGACAGTGATCCTTTGGTCTTGTTCCTATTCCACATAAAAAGCAGAATGAAATGTGTTTGCAGTGATTTGTAGTATTTGCCAAACAGGGTGCTGCATCAGAATAGCCTGGAATCTAGTGCAGAGCCCATATTAAACCTCCTAAGGAAAAGGGGTTTCCTCTTCATTTAGAGTCTGCCCGGTGCAGTCCCGCTGTAAAGTATCTAATAGGATAATACCAGGGCTCTCCAGAAATATAAGTAACTCATTGGTTAAATTTCATTCTTCACCTTTCCCCCCCTCCTTCCTGAGTGAGCTCATTCCCCCCTCCCGTTTTTTTTTTTTTTTAAACCCAGTGATTTAAAATGCTAGAAGGAAAAGCAACTGAAGTCTTAACTTTCAGATGCTGAATTCTCAGCTAATTGAAATTACTGGGCACAATGCTATATATAGCCAATGAAGAGATTTTGAGCTCTCACTCAGTGCCTTCAAGACATGTCGTTTTGTAGTCAGAGAAAACAGAGATCAATGCATTTTCAAACTGACAGAGGGAACGGATGCTCCTTAGTAGCACATGCCCAGGATCGTGTGTGTGGGGCTTGCGCTGTGCTGAGAAGCTGAATACCGGTCCATATGCTCCTTATTTACTGCAATGTTCTTTGCATGTTACTGTGCACTCCGGACTAACGTGAAGGTAAGAGGAGGCGAGCCGGCAACTGGGCACAATATACATGTTAAACCAGCTGCAGAAAATGTCTACCTTGTGTAGCTTCAGGACTTTTCCGATTGCTGGCTGAGCAGGCAGATTATTACAGGTGGTTGCAAGGGCTTTGTTTTATTGTTGCCGAGCAGCCTTGCTGGGGGAGCATGTTGGAACGCTGCTGTGAAGTGACCTTCAGGTTTAACTGTTTGTTATTCAGGTTCAGGCTCACACTTGGGGGGTGGAGTTGGGGGAGGAAAAGATGAAAATTGTTTAGGTAGGCCAGAACCAAGAAATCAGAGAAGGTAAAAAGCTATACAGCATGCTTTAGATTAGGATTTAAAGTCTTTCTTTTAAAAAGTGCTATGAGCTGCCTGTGCTCGTGCAGCTTAATTAACAGCTGGGGATTAAATTTAGTGGTTATAATGGCATTAGGATATGATCTGTGGGATATCTGACCATCCTGTTCATATAAACAAATTATTATCATTGGAAGTTGCTGATATTGATCATACAAATCCTCTGCTCGGGGTGGGCTGGTTGCTTCCACTGTGTGGGCGCCACTGCCCCACTGTTGTCACCCCGCTGACATTCACTTGCTGTAGCTAATGAGCCTCCAAAGTTGAGCCTAAGTTTGGGAGATTTACCCCTTGTCCGGAAGGACTGCGTTATTATTGGAGAGGTTTTCTGACACTATTCATTCAGCACTGAGCTAGACAGGCCAGCTGTGGAATTTCCAGTTGCATAATTTAAGTGAATTACATCTCTGTTAGCTTTTTGAACTTGGATTTCTTATTGAAGGAAGTCCAAACGTGATTGCCTTTCAGAAAAAAAAAATAATAAGGCAGTTAAGGTTTAATACCTAAAA
Source organism: Prionailurus viverrinus (assembly GCF_022837055.1). NCBI lineage: Eukaryota > Metazoa > Chordata > Mammalia > Carnivora > Felidae > Prionailurus > Prionailurus viverrinus. The sequence goes on from NC_062570.1 coordinate 47,835,143, forward strand.
TAACAATCTCAAAAAAAATATATCAATGTTAAGTGTTTTACCTTTTTATTTTACTGGGGGAGTATTTTAATGTGTCTGGGCACTAAAGTTTTGTTTTCTGTGTTTACAAGTTTTATTAAAGTGCTCCCTGCTGCTCGCTCTTTTGTAAGCCTTTTTGTTTTCTATTTGAACTTCAAACAGGTAGTATTTATGTTTTGATGACCAATTCTTTTACAACTACAGCCTGGCAGCATTCTGTGGATCATTTCAGAGTTCAACAGAATTTACTTTTTACTACTTTTAGGGTTAACTTCAGCAATCATTTTTTCCCCATGCATATGATGGATATAGCAAACAAAATGCAAAGAGATATTTAAAAACCTAGCGTGTACCCAAATGTCAACTTGGATTTCTCTATCACCGTCTCCTATTCCTAATTATGGGGTATGGCATGCATTGTTCTGTAAGCAATGAATTTTAAATGTTTTCCCTCCTCATATTTTTTGAAACAGAAAAGTGTTTTTTTTTCAAATTCCATAAATAATTTTAGATTAAGAGATAACAGTTGTTTTGATAGTCCATTGTCATATTTCAGAAGTGCAAGAAAACCTGAGTCCAAAGTTTCTTTAATATGGGTTTTGGGATTTTGTTTTTTGTCTTGACTATTATCATTGGTCTTTATGGGTTGAACTGTAATTTTTTCTCACTTAAATTCATAAGCAAAGAAGTGAAAAGACATTAACCAACAGTATCTTAATTCATATGACTTTGGATACTACATTCTTAGTATCTTGGTTAGTCTGAACTTCAGTGAAAGCTCAGAACATGCATATTGCCACATACAACACATATAACCTTGCTTTGAGTTGTTTAACTCCAATTTTAAATATGCTTAAGTCCTTTCAAGAATTAGTTCTCGAACTTTCTTGTATAATTTTCTTTTAGGGTTATCTTTCCCTTTTGAGATAGCAAAGTTTGCAGTAGAATTTACAGCTCACCTGTGGGCTGACGTTTCATCAAGTTGGCACAATAAAGTCTTATCTGATATTTTTATTTCTTAATTTTTGTTTTATTTCATATTACATTTTAAAGAATTTGATTTTTTTTTCTATTGTGCCTAAAATTACTTATTTGCTTGGTTCCGGTAAAGTCTTTTTCGTAGTGTACAGCTTCTTAGGTTTCCATGATTTAACATGATTGGTGTTACAGTGACCCAAAACTTTAAGGTGGTTAAGCTTCAAAAAATAGAAACATCTCTTATTTATTTTCTTTGCACAGAACTAGCCACAAATGTCACCAACTTTTGTTCTACAATGATTAGTTTGTTAAATGGTCATTTATAATATATATTATACAGTAAAAAGAATTTTTTGAGAGTGAAATGTATATATTTCATATATGTTTTTATATAACACAGGCATTAAACCTGTGCTGTATATATATGCCATATATATATGCCATATATATATATACACACATACATATGCCTCTCTTTCTGTATATAGTTCCCACACACTATGTATGTATGTATAGTATATGCACACACTCTACACACACAGAATTTACAGGTCTCAGAATGTGACTCATGGATCACCATTTATCCATTCATCTATCAAAAGATTTTAAACGGCAATTGTGATTTTTGCACTGTGCTGGAGTCTGGGAAACTAAGATCAATAGAAAAGAGTTCTTGCTTTCAAGAAGTTTCCAGTCCTGGAAAGGCCACAGACATATACACAAATAAGTGGTTTGAAATATTACAGGATTAGTAATGGAAGTCTTTACAAGGCATTGTAGAGACAAAACAAAACAGAGCACCGGCCAATTTTACATGGACTTGTCAAGAAAGGTTTCACTGTGAAATCACCTTTGAGTTGAATCTTGACAGCTGATGGAGTTTTGCTAAGCAGCCTGGAGTGAAGAAGGCATGCCAGGTAGGGGGAATGACAAAAAAAACATGGAAGTAAGAAGCAGAGCACTTTGGAGGACTGCGAATAGTTTGAAATGGATAGACCATGGGGTCTTGCGAGGCTGAACAGTGAATTAATAGGTGAAACAAATAAATGGGAGCTAAAGCCAGTACTGTGAGAATTGATCATCACAATCTAACTCTTTAGAAATTGTGTTTCTGTGCCACCTATTTCTAGAAGGAGAGTTTTCTAAAGAAGGAAAAGAAATGAAAACTTTTAAACAAAGGGTATTATTTATATTCTGGGTTGTTTTTGTTGTTGTTAGCTCTAAGTTGTTTGAGTTTGATAAATATTCATATCATATTGGCTTGGATTTATCTTTTAGTTTTTTAAAGAACATGAATAGAACAATTTAATTTGAGACTGTTCACACCAAAAGGGGCAATGTGATCATTATATAGATGTATAAGTCATCATCTCAAATTGCTTATGTTGTACCAAAACTACCTCTTTGATAAGAAAACATATAAGAAGTTTGTTGTACCAGATGTCCATATTATCTTGTCTATAAAAGTGGCTCTATTTTTAAAGTAATGATCCTGATAATAACTTACATACAGATGATACTTTTTGTTTTTCTAAATAATTCTATGTTCTCCATCTCATTATTTCCCCCTTTCACCCTGCTGCTATAACCATACCCATATACACACACAAACCCACAATGTCTGAAATATGAATGACAAGTATTAGACCTATTTCAAGGACAAGAAAATTAAGATTGAGAAAGGAAATGGCTAGTTCCTCTATTCTATACTGTTTCAGAAGCATACCTAATATAGGGCTTAGATCTCTTGACCTAGTTTACTACTTTACTTCTCATTCTAGTAAATCCTGCTGTCTACCTTATAGTTTCAAGAATTCTCTTATTTTTAAAATTCCTTGAGAGTAAATATAAGAACTTTTTAGAAAAAGAGTGTACCAAAATGATTTAAGTTTATTTATTCTTTGAGAGAGAGAGAGAGAGAGAGAGAGAGAGAGGCAGAGAGAGCCCTATGCAAGGCTTGATCTCACCATTCATGAGATCATGACCTGAGCCGAGTTCAAGAGTCAGATGCTTAACTGACTGAGCCACCCAGATGCCCCTAAAGCAATATGATTTTAAAGCATAGGTTTTTGGAGTTCCAAAAGAACTATGTTTAGGTCTATTTGTTCCACTTATTACATAGACATTTTTTTTTGCACAAAAATTTTTTGCTCTACATGAAATTTATTTTTTTTCATTTGTAAAGTAGGAATAATAATAGTAATTGGATATTATAAGAATTATGTGTTGGGGCGCCTGGGTGGCGCAGTCGGTTAAGCGTCCGACTTCAGCCAGGTCACAATCTTGCGGTCCGTGAGTTCGAGCCCCGCGTCAGGCTCTGGGCTGATGGCTCAGAGCCTGGAACCTGTTTCCGATTCTGTGTCTCCCTCTCTCTCTGCCCCTCCCCCGTTCATGCTCTGTCTCTCTCTGTCCCAAAAATAAATAAACGTTGAAAAAAAAAAAGAATTATGTGAGATATGGCAGGTAAACAGTATAAAAATCTTAGAATATAGTAAGTACTAAATTAATTTAACTCATAACTGATAAAGTTGAGGCCACTGAATAGACTCACTTTCAGTGAAAATCATGTTAAAAAAATTCTAGGAATTGAACCCATTTAAAAGAAATGGTTCCGATATAACATTCCCTTCTCCACCACTGTCACCATCACCACCACACATGCACATTTACATGCATGTAAACCCCATGGAAGCCAGGATTTCACTTTGTTTTGCTCTATATCATCAGCATCAAGAACCATGCCAAGTACATAGTAAGTGCTCAATAAATATTTGATAAATGATTGCATTAACTGAAATCCCAGATTTCTCTTTATTTTCCTCCAGGCTTACTTGTTTTAATGCTTTTTAAATTATTTTGAGAGAAAGAAAAAAACAAAACCATAGACTTTATGGTCATGTACGCTTGGGATTACATACTGGATTTGGCAATCACAAACCACAGGCCCTGTCACTCTCACAGATCTGTGCAGACAGGTTACAGAGCTAGGTTGGAGGGAATCAGTAATTCAAGCTAAAACAATTTATTGGATGCCTAACTACTTTACAATTCAGACATTCATCATGCTCATTTCCACCAGGTTTATTCAATGAAGTCACTCTTTTCTAAACACTGCACCCTTTTCTACCTCTGAGCCCTTGCTAGAACTGTTTCCTGCAATGGAAATCCCTTCTCTGTATTGACATGCTTGTTTAAATTCTGTTTTCCTTTAAGAAACAGAACAGTGTGTCTATCTTCCAAGAAGTCGATACAGCCACATAACTTCCTTACTTCTTCCCTCCTTTCATTTAATGAATGCAATTTTTACATCATTCATGACAATAGATCTTATATTGCCTTATGTTATCACTTGCCATTAGTATCTTACATTGCTAGGTAATTTTTATTATGTTTGGGTACTGCCCTCACTGAAACTAGATTTTAAGCATTTTGAGGACAGGAGCTTTTGTTCATTTTTTTCTTGTAGTTTGTATGTTGGGAATTTAAGAAAATGATAGATTGACTGATTGGGAGGGAAGCTTGTAGAAACCCTACCTCCTTATGTTACTGATGCCTACTCTTAGCTAGATTTCATGATACATCCCACATATTGAAGCTTTTAATAAACACATTATTTTGCTGTAGGCAGGGCTTGGAGCCATGAATCAGAATGTGTGGACAGTTTGTGTAACACCTTGGCTCATCCAAATCAGGAGTGGTCTCTCGCAGGGTTTTAGTTTAATAATTATCTCTTTCAGGAGGACAATAATATATGAGTCCCTCACTGGGCCCTTATATTATAGCCTCCAAATGTTGTGCACCTACTCAGTATATTGAGTTTATAATACCTAAGCCTATTCAATGTATTGGAATTACAATTTCTAATGAAGCTCTTTAATTCAAAACTTTAAAACATAATACAAGGAATTAATTAACAAAGAATAAAACAGCACAGCAAACAATAGCAATAACAACTATCATTTGTTAAGCTCTTACTATAAGCCCTGTACTACACCAATAACTTTGCCCTTATTCATGCTTTCCAGTGACCTATGATATAAGAATTATCATCATCGTTATTTTATAGATGAGGGAAACTGAAGTTTAGGGTACAAAAATAACTTGCCTGATGTCACACAAATACTAAGTGCCTGTGAAGTTAGCTTTTAAATCAGATCTGTTCTACTGTAAACATTTTTAAAACCTTCCTAAATAGATTATATATATATATATATATATATATATATATATATGAACTATAAGTATTGTATTACACACACCTCAAATCTTTTTTTAAATAAGGTAAGGAATTAAATAATAAAATTGCATATGTTTTACATAGTATGACCTTACCATTCCTTCTCTTCGCTTCTTTCTAGTAAACGATGGTTAGAGTCAGAGCATCAGGTTTTGTTCTGATTTTACATTCATTCAGTCACCAAATATTTATTTAAAAAAAAATTTTTTTTTTCAACGTTTATTTATTTTTGGGACAGAGAGAGACAGAGCATGAACGGGGGAGGGGCAGAGAGAGAGGGAGACACAGAATCAGAAACAGGCAATTCAGTCACCAAATATTTAATGAGCATCTATTATATGTTAGCAACTGATCTAGTTGCTAAAAATACAGGGTGGAATAAAACAGACAATAATCAGACAATATTCTCTATCCTTATAAAATTTAAATGCTAGTAAGGTAGATGGGCAGTGAAAGAGACAGTTAAGTAAAATGCATAGTGTATAATGGCAAATGCTGAAAAGAAAAAAAAATAAATAGAAAAAGTATCAGAAATGTGAATGTGGAAAGGGGTTGAGGTTAAAGTTTTTGGCAAAGTGGTTAGTGAGAGCCTCACCAGGGTGGTGACTTTTATTATTATTATTTTTTTTAATATTTATTTATTTTTGAGAGAGAGACAGTGTGTGAGCAGGGAAGGAGCACAGAGAGAGAGAGACACACACACACACACAGAATGCAAAACAGGCTCCAGGCTCCGAGCTGTCAGCACAGAGCCTGACGCGGAACTTGAACTCACAAACTGTGAGATCATGACTGAGCCGAAGTGGGACGCTCAACCCTCTGAGCCACCCAGGCACCCCTATTATTTTTTTAATGTTTATTTTATTTTTTTGAGAGAGAGAGACAGAGAGAGACAGAGACAGAGCATGAGCAGGGGAAGGGCAGAGAAAGAGGGAGACACAGAATTCGAGGCAAGCTGCAGGCTCTGAACTGTCAGCACAGAGCCCAATGCGGGGCTCGAACTCATGAACCATGATATCATGACCTGAGCCAAATTAGACGCTAACACACTGAGCTGCCCAGGTACTCTTAGAATGATGACGTTTGAGTAAAGACCTAAAGGATGTGAAGGAATTTGCTGTGTGGGAAATGGTAGAGAATAGAAAGGCCCTGAGGTGGAGCCTGCCCAGCATTTTAAGGAATGTCTAAGAAGCCATAGTGGCTGGCAAGAGAAAAGAGCAAGAGTGTGTCAAAGTGAGCAGGTCATGTAGGGTTTGTAGGTGAGACTTCTTTTAGTGAAATGGGAAATCAGCAAGAGTTTTAGGAGAAGAGGTACTTGATTTGACCAATGTTTTCACAAGGTCACTCAGGCTTCTGTGTTGAAAAGAGACCAAGAGGGCAAGGGCCAGAGCAGAGAAACCAGTAAAAGGCCCTACAGTAATCCAGGTGAGAGATGTTAATAGCTTGGATCAGGTTGGTACCACTGAGACTGGGGACAGGTTGTCTAGCTCTGTTATATAATTTTACTTGTAGATATTTATCTTCATTTTTTCCTGCCCTGTTATTGAGATCTCCTCAGTTCTGCGGTGCTGGTTCTCAGTTCTTCTGTATCTGACCAGCATTAATTAGAGAAAAATGCTTTGTTATATGGTTGCCATTGCCATTGCCATTTACTTCTTTTTAATTCTCTGAACATTTTGAAGGGTAGTTACCCAAGATTTAAGTCATACATATACATTCAAGACTTCTTTTTATTTTTGGCTTCAGGTCTTCTGATCCTCACTTTAGTTCTTAAGTGAATCTACTAAGCTACTTGAGGGCAGGAAGCATGTCTTATATGCATTTATGTTCCCATTGCTTTGCACATGGCAAATAATCAATACATATTTGCTAAATGAGTGACTGAATGAATGAACGTTAACCACTTTAAAAAGTGAGCGTATTTTTTAGAGTATGTCTTTGGATTAAACATGGTACTACCAAATAAGAATAAATACACAACAAGGAGAATTGATTTTGCTTTCAACAAATCTCCTCTGTAATGGCAAATTATCACCTCTTTCATGACAGTATTTCTCCAACATCAGATTCTCTAGGGAAGCAGCCTGGGAATCTGGAAATTATGCTAGGTAATTCTTATCATAAGACAAGTTTGGAAAACACTGTCTTATGTTTGGAATGAAAGCAGTGAATCAACAAATTTGTTGAGAAACTGTTATGTGTTAATATTTGCATAAATAACATGTATATCCAAAGTTTTTCAAACTTAAAAACATTTTTTTAACGTTTATTTAGTTTTGAGAGAGACCAAGACAGAAGGCGAGTGGGTTGGGGGCAGAGAGAGAGGGAGACACAGAATGGGAAGCGGCCCCAGGCTCTAAGCTGTCAGCACAGAGCCCGAGGCAGGGCTCGAACCCACGAACTGTGAGATCATGACCTGAGCCGAAGTCGGACGTTTAACCGACGGAGCCACTCAGGAGCCCCCAAACTTTTTACACCACAACCCGTAGCAGCAATATAAATTAAAAATTACACCTCAGTATGTATAAGTTTCACAAAGCAATACTTAACTTTCTCAAAAGCTATGCATTCTGACATTTTCTATTTTTACCTTCTAAGATTTTGTTTCTTTTTTACAATTTTTCTCAAGATTTTCTGGATGTATTAAAATCAGAAAAATGGTTGAAGAATTACAATTCATATTAGCCCATTTAAAACTGATTCCTTCATTTACCTTTATTAATGAGTTTGAATGGGTACAGAATGGGTTATAACTCACAATTTGGAAAACATATAACATATTCCCTGCTTTAAGGAATATATAGCCTCAATTAGGAATATGTGTCTGGGAGATGATGAATTATAATAGTCAGCAAACACTGAGAGGGAAGTGTGTGAGAGCCCTGAGTGAACATAGGCCAAGTGTCCATGTAGCCTGGTTCATTTACTGATTAGTATACTTGTTTGAAAATTCACAGTTCAGCACTTGCTTCCCTGGCCCTGGCCTGGAGATTTAGCCTGTGCACCTACATACCATGGCGTGCCTGATAGCAATAGCTCACCTTTAAGAAGTATTAGAGACATGATGTCAGGCACGATTCAAAGGACATCACTCATTTCATCTTTACAATAACTAGAAGAGAAGGTTTTATTTTTATTTTATTTTTTATTAAACCCATTTTATAGTTGAAGGGACTGAATTACAGAGGTTTAGCTGTTCAGGGCCTCATAGCAAGTAACTGATATGAGCATAAATGCCAGACATAGGAACCAGTGCTCAGGATAGGGCTATACCTGGAAGGAAACCTCTCTTACTCTTGAGCCTTGCTCTGGTGTTGCTTTTCTGTTTCTGATTCTCTTCACCAAAGGGGTGGCTTTGCCCTTAATTTGGGTGTGTCATAATTTCTGCCATTAGCCAGTGCCCAGAATTCCCATGGGCCTGAGAAGCTATACTCACATGGTTGTAGGGGGTGCTTACACTTAAGAGAGATTCATAACCAATTGAAGTATGGGTACCTTTTGAAAGAGGCCCATTTGCTCAACTCTGCTCCTGTTATTAGTACAGTAAATAAGGTAATAAAACCCTCCAGGATGAATTGGTATTGCTAAGAGAACCTAGCTCTTGAAAATTGAAGAGAGAAAGATGAACAATAAAACAAAGAGACATTTGACCCTGGGAAGGTCTGTCCCTAAATATTTCTCAAACGTAAACTAGATCTTTTCTTTTTGTTCAGTCTCATGAAGGACTTTGATGCTTTGAAAATAGGCAGAATTTAACTGAAAGAAGCTGAAGGAATCGTCTTCCCTCAAAATGAAAGTTAGATGATTAGTAGGAGGCAAATTTTGAGTCTTGTTTTATTTATTTATTATTTTTAATCAATGTCCTTTGATTTAAATTTTCTTTAAAAAGGTATATATAGATTTTTTTGTTTTTTTTTAAGCTTGTACCTAGATTTGAAGGGGAAAATGAGGCTATGGGGTATGCAGTGAGCCTGGAATGGAGGGATTTGAGTAGATTTCTGAATCAGATCCTTGAATCTTGTTGGGGTAATGAAAGGAGTCCTTTGCATTTATGTTGGTCATTTCATTTGTAATCTGTATTCTTTTAAACTCTTTAGGGAAAGTAAACATGGAAGTCAGGTTTCAATGGATTAGTATAAATTGTATCTCAAATGCTTTAATGACTGTAAAAGTGCTGTTTGCTCATTATAGAAATTACGTAAAGTACAGAGGAGAAGAATCTATACTTTCTCAGAACCTTGCCGCTCATATATAAAATTTCTATATTCTTTTCACTTTTAAATATATGTGTGTATGTGTGTATATATAAATGTATATGTGTTATATGTATTGCATATGTAGGATCAAGATATATTATTTATACCCTGTGTTTTCATTTAATACCCTATAATGAGAACATTCTCACATCATTAATAATTCTTCATAAGCATCTTTGTAAATGGTTGCAAACCAGGAAACTTTTTTGAAAAGTAAATAAGTAAAGGTAGGCAGGAACTGAAAGCATTGTTTTTCTCAGACCATTACTTTTCAGCAGAGGATAGAAAGCTTTCAAGTATAACCTTGGAATAGCTTTGAAATGAAATACAGTTTGGAAAAAATATACGGTGAGTCTATTTCAAAAGAATCATTGCCATTGTACTTCAGACAGGGAAAAATATGTATATTTAATGCAAATGTGTTCCTTTAGCTAGTCCCCTAACACTGTCTCTACACTCACCCCACCAAATAATGTGCGTTGAAGTGTGTGTGTGTGTGTGTGTGTGTGTGTGTGTGTGTGATTATTTTAAACAGAAGCCGAACAGACAACTTCCTTATATCACTATTCTCCTAGGTTTTTAGAATGGAAATATAGAAATCATTTTTACCTCTCCAGCCCCCGCAGAAATCCAATCAGTCTACAAATCCTGTAGAATCTAACTTGGAGTGATTTCTTCTAATTCTTGTCTCTACCTCTTTCTTCATCAGTGGAGACTTTCATTACCTCTCAATGTATTGCCACAGGTACATTCTGACTGAGTTGCCTATCCTCTGTCTGCTTCCTCTTTAAATTTATCCTCCCTATGGTGGTACCAAACTTATTTTTCTAAAACACAGATAAGAACTGGCTATCCATTTGTCTGTTCAGAACTTTCTGTGTTTCCCACTGCCATAAAAATTCTTCATTGTTAAGGTATGGCCTCAACCACCTTTCCATTGTTACCTCTGCTAGACCCCACTTACATGCAACAGATACAAGAGTCCATTCCAACCATGTATCCAACCACTTCTCATGCCTTGGCAGGGATGTGGAAAAAATGGATATTTAGTAGAACATCTAGGGTTCAAATCCATCAACTCCCTTTACAAAATAGTTGTAATATTTCTGGGTGAGTAAATCAGTTTTTCTGATGTTTAGTTTCTAGATATTCTAATTGAAATGATATTAGTAACATCCACCTAATATCATGAACATGGCTTTACACAGGTAAATCCTTACAGGTATGGAGGACCCATTCAAAAGATGTCACAATATTTTAAGAAAGCACATAAAATGCCAGTGGAAGCTTTGAAGGTTAGCTTTAAACTTGGTAGTTTTGGGGTGCCTGGGTGGCTCAGTCAAACACTGGACTCTTGATTTGGGCTCAAGTCATGACATCATGGTTCTTGAGTTCAAGGCCCACATCGGGCTCTGTGCTGACGGTGCAGGAGCTTACTTGGGATTCTCTTTCCCTCTCTCTGCCCCTCCCCCACTCATGCTGTGTGTGTCTATTTCTAAATAAATAAATAAATAAATAAATAAGCAGACACACTTTTAAATTTGGTAGTTTTGTGAATTTGTATAACTGACAATTCCCTTACAGTATATTTTGAATCCAGTGGATATGAGCTAGGATCAAATTTCTCTCCATAATTTTTGAGTTCATGAGATAGACTGTAAACAATATCTAGTCTATAGTAGAGAAGGTGAGAAAAATAACCCTCCATATCTTCAGTTATACATCTCCAATCCAAGATTTCTACATGAGCTACAAACTTAGTCGGCTAAGTAAAAAACACTCAAAACTTATGGGGAAACCAACCACAATTTGCATAATTCTTTCCTTAGTGGTCAGATATCTCTAATGCTGAAAAGATTTTAATTAATTATAGAATAATAATTAAACTTTTTTATTAATATTTTTGTGTAATGTAATAATTACACGTACTTGGTAGCATATGTATTTGTATTTTTAAAGAGAATTTGCTAGATTAGGATATTTTTGTTTTTTTCTTTTTTTTTTTGTCTTCCAAATTTTTATTTAAATTCAGGTTAGTTAACATATAGTGTAGTATTGGTTTCAGGAGTACAGTTTAGTGATTCATCACGTACATGTAACACTCAATGCTCATCACAAGTGCCCTCCATAATGCCTATCACCCATTTAGCCTGCCTCCCACCACCCCTCCACAACCCTCAGTTTGTTCTCTGTAGTTAAGAGTGTCTTATAGTTTGCCTCCCTCTCTGTTTTTACTTTACTTTATTTTTCCTTCCCTTCCCCTTTGTTCATCTGTTTTGTTTCTTAAATTCCACATATGAGTGAAGATTAGAATATTTAACAAATTTACTTCTAGAACGTCAAAGAATTAATTTCAACTTGAATTTTTAAGATGAGAGATATAAAGAATTTTACCATCGTCAAATTGTATTGGAACTTATAAGAGAATTTAAAACTTCCCATATTTAAAATTTTAACTTTCAGATATAAAATAATTATTTAAATACTTGGGAAGATTTTTTTGTTATTCAGATAAATTACAGTTTAGGGAAAGCTTTAAAAGGAAATTTAATATATTAAATTTATAAATGCCATTTAAAATATTTAAAGGGAATTTAATTAAATTATAAAAACTTAATTATGGTAATTGTAAAAATCTTGCTAGATTTCTGACAAATGGATAAAGAAGGTGTGGTTTATATATACAATGGTATACTACTTGGCAATTAGAAAGAATGAAATCTGGCTATTTTCAGCAATGTGGATAGAACTGGAGGGTATTATGCTAAGTGAAATAAATCAGGCAGAGAAAGACAGATACCCTATGTTTTCACTCATATGTGGACCTTGAGAATCTTAACAGAAGACCATAGGGGAGGGGGAAGGGGAGGGGGGAAAAGTTACAGAGAGGGGGAAGGCAAACCATAAGAGACTCTTAAGGACTTAGAACAAACTGAGGGTTGATGAGGGGTGGGGAGAGGAGAAAGTGGGTGATGGGCACGGAGGTCACTTGTTGGGATGAGCACTGGGTGTTGTATGGAAACCAATTTGACAATAAATTATATTTAAAAAACTAGATTTATGAATAGAACAGTAAATTATAAATTGAATTTAAAAAGTTAAGTAAAATCTAGCCTTTTAATTTATAACTTAAAAATATTAATTTTGCAAACCAGGAGAGTTCCAGTCTTTTTTGAACACAAAAGATGACTTAAAACACACATATTGCACACTGTAGGGCTGTTATAAGGTATGAACAGAATATTGTGTATGAAACACTTTGTAAATTCTAAAATACTGTAAAAACATTTGTTGTTATTTTTCCTTCTAATTGGTTTGCTCATTCTGTTAGTTTAGATTTGAAAAGTAGTCACTTTTTCTCTCCCCTACGTGATTAAGTGTCCAGTCAATCAAGACCCTGCCAGTTAGTATCTTCTCCCAGGTAGAACTTCACTATTTCCTGTTCCTTCCACATTTTGTATTACTTTGTATTGTTAGTGTAATACTTGTCAGGCTTTATATTACTAGTGTAGCACTTTGTATCACCAGTGTGACCTGTATATCCCATATATTGGAGATGCTTACTCACGTTTGTTTTTGTTACTAGAACAGGAATTCCATATCTTCTTCACTTTACTTTTTTTTTTTTAAGCAAACTGTTCGATCTCCCTATGTGCTGAACACTAATTCTTACAAGGAACAGAGACATCATTAAGAAAGGATATCTATGTCTGTGTTTAGTAGATAATGAATTATTGAACTGAACTTAATTTGGGGTAAAAAATTCTGTCTCAAGAAAGTCTCTATAATAAAATGTTTAGAAAAGCAATTGACCAGTTAAAAAATTCAGTTAATGTAACTAGCAAATAAGAAAAATTCAAAATACATTAAAGAAAAATTGAGACTTTACAAGTGTAGTGAAAAGTACTCACTTTCCCCCTTATGTCTAAAACATTGCTTTAGTTCAGCAGCACCTGGGTGGCTAAGTTGGTTAAGCATCCTACTCTTGATTTTAATTCAGGTCATGATCTCACAGTTCATGGGACCAGGCTCTGTGCTGACAGCATGGAGCATGCTTAGGATTCTGTCTCTCTGTCTCTGTCTCTGTCTCTGTCTCTGTCTCTGCCCCTCCCCCACTAGTGCCTGTGTTTTCTCTCTCTCTCTCTCTCTCTCTCTCTCTCTCTCTCTCTCTCTCAAAATAAATAAATATTAAAAATAAAACTTTTTTTTTAGTTCAGATAAAAAAGTTAGAAGATAGTTTTGCAAAATGATAGGGGCAGTGGAGGCCAGGGGTGGGTGGAGATTGGTGAGACAGAACTGTTTATCTGTAATGAGAATTACTCAGTCAAGGCTGTCAGCCCATTCTCATTATGTAGACTCTGCTGCCCACCTCCCATTCCTTCCCTTTCTTCCAGTCCACCACAATCAACAAGGCTGTTTTCCTTTTTCTTTAGTCCAGCAGTCAATAACATTGATTTTCACAGCTAGGTGATTCTCACCTCTTCCCTCATTATCCCCTCCTTCAGGGCTAAACAAAGCCAAGTTCCCTGGTGTGCACCAGTCTGCAGAGCTTGTAAGACAGAAATGGCTAAAGGCAGAATGTAGGGCTTTGGCTGGGTGGGAGGGACAGTTAGTGCCACAAAATCCCTCAGGAGCATCCTGGGCAGAATATTTTTGAGACAATCTTAGGTTAAGGGATAATATATCCTCCAGAGAAAAAGAACACATAAAATGTCTCTCTTCTTCACTGCAGTTCCATTGAGTTGGCTGAGGGGGGAAAAAAGCCCTGAGGCCCTATCTCCATGTGTAATTTTTACTAAGCGTTATTCAAATAGACAGAAACTACTCCTGGGGAAGAGGCCAACTATTGGGAATGAGTCAAAAGAACAGTAATACATAACAGGGCCATCGATGGCCACTATATTACAAGAGGAAAGAAGGAATTTACTCAATAAGTGCTTACTATGTGCTGGGAATTTTGTAATCTTCATTTATTTTAATCCTTATAACACCCCTGTCAGGTACTACTGCCCCCATTTAACAGACTTTAAAACCAAAACCTAGAGGAGGCACATTCATAGGCCCAAAGTCACATAGCAAACAGAGGATAGAGCCAGTCTTTGTCATATATACCATACTGCCTTCCAGAACCACTGACTTTTCTTCTTGATAGTTCATGCAAAATCTTTAATAATTAGGGTTGGAAAAATGACCCCTCTGTTAGAGAAGAAGGGGGAAGTGTTAAAATCAGTTTTGATTCTATAGTATTGTGGGGGAATGTAGAGGATTTTGTTGCCTAGCCAAGAGGAGAAGTAACTGAGAGTACTGTTTAGGAAAGACTTAGCCCAAGCTTGTGAAGAGGTGCCTAGATGCAGGGTTTTAAAAGTCAGAAGAGGAATTTCAGGTTTCTAGACTATGTGGGCTGTGATTCTCTAGAATTTTATGCGACCTATCAGGATTAGCTCAAGTGACACCACCTCTTAAATATTAGAGTCTTAGGTTTGAATTTCTCCATGACCTATTTTTACCTATTAGTGTGAGTCTGAGCTAGTTACATAGCCTATCTTAGCCTTAGTTTTCTCATTGGTAAAATGGGATGCTAATGTCTATCACAGGGCATAGATTTTATTATATGACTTATATGCACTAATATTTACAAGCCTTTCTAATTGTCTTATCTATAAGGGAAACTGAGTCAATGGTAGATTCCTTCCTCCCACCCCACCCACCCCATAATGGGAAAGCTAATTCCCAGTTTTCCTTTCTATTAAGGTGTAAGTAAGGGTGATGTTACCATTCCCAGGAGAAATGCCTTAGGAATAAAAGCCTTAAAAATTGACATTAAATACAACTACAATAATTAATTTCAAGCTGAAACCTCATGTACTAGAGGAAT
Source organism: Prionailurus viverrinus (assembly GCF_022837055.1). Taxonomy (NCBI): domain Eukaryota; kingdom Metazoa; phylum Chordata; class Mammalia; order Carnivora; family Felidae; genus Prionailurus; species Prionailurus viverrinus. The sequence goes on from NC_062570.1 coordinate 47,850,507, forward strand.
ATGGGTGTCCCTAGGGCAGTCTGGCAGTTTCTGAAGATACACGAGAGCTGTGTTGTCTAACAGAGTAGCTGTCTAGTCACATATGGCTAGTAAGCATTTGAAATGTGGCAAGTCTGACCTGAGATGCATTATAAATGTAAAATCAATATTCTATTTTGAAGACTCAATATGGGGGAAATAGTAAAGTATCTCATATATATTTTTTCTTGATTATTTGTTAAAATTATAATATTTTAGTTATATTGGGTTAAATAAAATATCAAAATTAATTTTATGTGTTTTTTTTTTACTTTATTCAATGTGCTTACTAGAAAATTTAAAGTTACATATAAGGCTGATATTTTGGTTCTCATTATATTCTCATTATATATTTGGTTTTCATTATATATCTAGAGGCTAAATTAGGGTAACTTATTCTTCCCATGGATAATCTGATCCCTGACCAAGATATTTTGAAGAGATTTTTATAATCAGTGTGGTTTGCAATAATCTTTCTCCCTACCCAACTTTGAGAAGGAGGTATAGGTCTTCTTTTGCCCAGTGGTTCTGAGATCTTAGCACAATAATTGAATGTTAGACTTCAAAGGGAACTTAGAGATTCCAAGTTTCAACTCTCAACTGAGATTCAGAGAGGTTAAATCTTAGACAGATAATGTCCACTGCTTTTTCCATTAACATGCACTGACTCTCCAAACCATAAGGGACTCTTAAGGACTGAGAACCAACTGAGGGTAGATGGGGGCTGGGGGAGAGGGGAAAGTGGGTGATGGGCAGGGAGGAGGGCACTTGTTGGGATGAGCACTGGGTGTTGTATGGAAACCAATTTGACAGTAAATTTTATTAAAAAATGCACTGCCTCTTAAATGCATGACCATTATTTCTAATGAACTTAAATGTTTATACCATCTTGGAAGAATACAAACCCTGTCATTTGGGTACAGGAATGCTTTCTTGGAATAAAGCCTTCTCCTCTGCCCTGTTCCAATGTGGTTCCACGGGGAACTCCTATTTGACTTTCAAAATTGTATAATAGTTTAACCTCCTCAGTGAATCCTTCTGGCCCTAGGCAAAATTAACCACTTTCCACTCTTCCTTAGACTACACTGCTCTGTTTTAGCTCCAAACTCATTGTGTGGTATTGACTTATATATAAACTCCTTAAGGCAAAGTGCTTGTTTTTTGGGCCCAGCATTGGGTGCATAGTAAGTCTGAGGTAAATATTTACTGAATTGAGCTATTTTTTGAACACTTTCTCAGACTGTTCTTTACATTCTAATTCTTGTTATTCTTTAGGTCACACTCAATAAACATTGGGAAGAAGAAAGCCTAACGTCTCTCTCTCTCCCTCCTTGTGTGTGTGTGTCTTGGCATGTGTGTATTTTTAAATCACCCATACTTGCAAGATGCTGCCATGTATTGGAAATGCCATTCCTTAACACTTATCTAAATCTCCCAGTTAGTCATATGTTGAATTTCCTCATCAAAGATATCTTCTCTGTACAAATGAAGTTGGACCTGTCAGTCAGGGGTGGATTGAGTAGGCCTGAAGAAGCCATGATTCAGTCTCATTTCCATGGTGTACGCCTTAAATGCCACATCTTCAGTCAGCAGTTAGTCTCCCATGAAAACAAAATTGAGCTTTGCATTTCCTTTGGGTTTTAAAAATGCACATTGAAGTTTGTGCTGAGAAGTACAAATGTGTAGCCATGCTAGTGATGCATTCCTTTAGGCTTTCTCCAGGTGAGATTTAGAAATGGCTTCACTTCCCCAGAAAATACCATCTATTGATACTTTCTTTCTAACATTAAAAAATATGCAGCCGTTCAAAGAAAGAGGGAATGAAGTTTTTGTTTGTTTGTTTGTTTCATTTTGTTTTGTTTTGTTTAGTGTCCCATGTCTTGGGTTCAGTTCTGTTCTTTCCTTCTATGTAGGTATGTCAAGATAAGAGACAATCTGAATATACAGAAATTCTGGTTCTAGCCTCTTGGCCTGACTCTTCCTGTTTTGTTCTCGCTTCTGACACTTTCACTTCTGACACTTATTTTTTAGGCTGCAGAAGTAAAAGATTTGTACTTGTGTCAGTCCATCCTATTCACAACCACTGATATAAGAGATTTTAAACTCACATAATGGGAACTCATTTATTCAACTTTTATTCATTGGACATCAACTATGTTTTAAACACTGAAGCAGGTACATTCGTATATATGTATATATGAATATATATAAATACATTCATATATATATGAATGCATATACATGTATACATATGCATATATACACACACATACATATATACACATATATGTATGTGTATATATGTATGTGTGTATACATATATACATGTATATATGTATATATATGCGTATATATGTATATGTATACATGTATATGCATTCATATATATATGAATGTATGTGTATGTATGTGTGTGTATATATGTGTGTGTGTATATATATATATATATATATATATATATATATATATATTTAAATCCCTGTTTCAGAGCTGAGGTAACTAAAACTGAGAGACATTAAGTGACCTCCCCCAAATCATTGCTTATAAATACTAAATTAAGCACTTAAGCTGAAGTCTTTACTTGTGCTAGTTCTATAACACCCCACTACTGCTCCAGAGTATAAAAGAGATTGTGGCTCACAGTGGTTAAGAATGGGGGAAATCTGGGAATGGAGGTCACATTACCTAGGTTTGAATCCAGATTCTACTACTTCATAGTCCTCTGATCTTGGGAATGTTATTTACCATCACTGAGCTTCCACCTTCCTCATTTACAAAACATGGATAATTATATTATGTACTTTATGTGGTTGCAGTAATGATTGTGTAAATTAATCCATGTAGTTTTTAAATGTTTATTTATTTATTTTGAAAGAGAGAGAGAGTGCATGCGCGCATGAGCCTAAGTGGGGAAGGGGAAGACAGAGAGAGACTCCAAAGCAGGCTCCCCAATGTCAGCACAGAGCCTGATATGGGGCTCAAGCCCACGAACTGTGAGATCATGACCTGAGACAAAGTCAAGAGATGGACAACCAACTAAGCCACCCAGGCACCCCAATCCATGTAATGGTTTTAACAAAAGTTCTGGTATTTAATAAGATCTCAGTTATTTATTTATTTATTTATTTATTTATTTATTTATAAAAATAATACTATTTAGCTGTGCCTCCTTATAATAATTATTAACAATTTTTAGCACTTGCGATTAGGCTACCCTCTTGGGTATTTTAACTATATTAACTTTATTTTTCACAAGAAGTTGGAGGTAGCTAATTCTAATCTCTATTGTGCTATTCTGGCTCCTGGAATTTCTTCCCTGCAACCAAACAGAAGCTTCTAGGGTTGGGTTCTCTCATTAATATTGTAGTTGGAGGCTCAGAGGATAAGAAGGACATGAAAATTGATGTGATACCTTCCAACTGCAACAGTGATGAACTAAAATCTTGGTCCTACTACCTCACACGCTCTATGCACTCATTAGGTAAAGCAGCTCTGGTATCTGAGTCCATCATCAACACAAACCTCTATTTCATCCTTAGCTCACAACTGCTATTTCTACCAAGGCCCACAACCCTATCAGTCTGGGTGGAAAGACCTTCACTCCATTCCTCAGTGACTTGATCTGTCAATGTGTATAGTTTTGGAGGCTCCAGAAAGAGTCTTGAGTCTTCTGTGACATTGTTTTGCACTAGAAAATTCCACTAGCTGTCCATAATCCTTTTTCAAACATCTTGTTTGTTTTGTTCTCCCTCTACTATTTTTTTTTGTTCCCCCTCTACTATTGCTACTCTAATACAAGATTCCTTGCTGGGGTTACTGTAATATAGCCTCAACTGTGGTTAAGGTGGCAACCCACTCTAGACTGTTTTTTATAATGCAATGAGAGAGATTTTTCAGATATGAATTTGATCATGTCACACACTTGCTTAAAATTGAAAAGTCTTTTCCTAGCTCCAAATATGTTTTACAACATTTTGTGTGATCTGGCTCCAGTCTGTCCATCCAGCTTCACTGTCTGTGACACCCCCTTTTCCCTGTGTGAGCCACATTCTCTTCAGTTTCTCAACACATTAGGTTTCTTTCCAATAGAGCCTTTGCTACATTCCCTTCCCAATAGTTCCCCACCAGCATTTCACGTGGTTAAGTCCTACTCATCCTTTTGGTCTGATCTAAAACCTCCATTCTTCATGAAAGACATCCCTGCTTCTCTATTGTAGATCTGGCCCCCAGTATAAACTCTCCTATCATCTGAACTCATCAATAGTACTTACCACACTCTGCTAAAATATAAGCATTTCTTGGGTCATTTCATTACTGTCTGTTTCCCAATTAGCCTGCAAATTCCACCATGGTAGAAACTATATCACTTTGTTCACATTACACCCTCATCCTTAAACACTATGCCCTATATAAATATATATTACATAAGTGGATGGTTAAATGACCTTTGCACTGTGACTCAAAAATGGATAAAGCATACTGATTATGTATGAGTTCCCTGCCTTCTCATAGCACTGGCCTTCAATCTGGAAAGGAGTTATCATTCCATTCTTTGTGGGTGTCAATGCTGGTAAGTGGGGAAGGTACCTACTTGTTTCCCCCAGACCTCCAAGTGTCATCATGTAAACAGATCCATTGGTGGTAGTTTCTTCATCTCTACTTACATGTTCTCATTTAAATAGTTTTATTGTCTCTAAAACTCTAGATCTTCCCTCTGCATCTGTGTATCTCAAAATTTACTGTAATTAAGAATCACCTGGACAGCCTGTTCACAATTTGCAGATTCTTGGCTTCTACTCATGTAGATTGTGATTCTTCAGGTTTGGGGATGGTCCAGAAATGTGCTGTTGCTGTCCTTGGTCTGTGGAGCATACATTTAGTAGCTCTATATTATATCTCAGGACATCCAAGACTTCCTGGTATCTCAACCCTGACTATACTTCATAGCCAAGTTCAATCCTCTATTTTCTACTCTGTAAAATGGAGACAGTAATAATTTACTCAGGAGGAACTGCATGTGATAATTTGCTATGAGGAGTATATAAAACCTAACATTGATATTCTCTGTTTAACATTTCATATCTCAGTTGTAAGGAGTTATGGGCATGATAAATGACTGAAGGAGGCAAACATTTTTTATACGCTGTCAGTTTATTTTCTCCAAATTATCATGTCTCCTGTCCCAGATAATATATTTTTGTTTGCTATTATATCCATCATCTCTCCTTCTCGGACCTGGAGCATACTAATAATTGCCACCCCTTGGCTCTTTGTGTGTGCTGTTGGTAACAGGCAACAGATGTGTCAAATTACCAGGTGTTTTTCCTTTTACAACCATGTCTCCCTGTCCTCCCTGCTATATTTTGGCTTATGTTAAAGTTAATTTCTCAGGGATGCAAAGAAACCGCACAAAAATACACACAAAACCCTACTTATTTTAGCGTTAGTTCACAATAAAGGTGAAAAAATAAAAGGAAGAAAAGATTTTTTATGTGAATAATAAAACTCACACAGGTGTATTCCTAAAGCTAACACTTTAAACAATATTTGACTGATGAAATACTTTGGCTATCCCATGTGACTCCATTAGCACAATTGTTTGTGTTGAATTTGTTACACTGGGGATCTCAGACTAGACTAGGCTTTAAATTCCAATGATATTTCCACAAGGCATTTTTAATCTTTGAAGGAGTTAGATTTTTATTATTGGTTTGATTTGCTTCTAATTCAGAGAATCATTCGTTCTGGAGGTAACACAATAGTCCTCCCTTTTCTGCGGTTTCAATTTTGGTTTTGCTTTCGGTTTGGCTTTTGGTTTCCTTAGTTTCAGTTACCAGAGATCAACCTGGGCTTGTGGCTCATGATCAGAAGCAGCTGATTCTTTTTATGACAAATTGTCAGAAGGTCAATAAATAGCCTAACCGACGTCACAACGCGTCATTCGCCTCACGTCCTCTCTTCCTGTTGGTGTTTTATCATCTCACCTCACCTTAAGAAGGGTGAGTACAGCCCAATAAGATTTTGAGAGAGCCCACATTCACATAATGTTTACTACGGCATGTTGTTATAATTGTTCCATTTTGTTATTGTTAATCTCTTACTGTGCCTAATTTATAAAATTAAACTGGATAATATTTACGTACGTTGAGGAAAAAACAGTATCTATAGGGTGCGGTGCTATCGCAGTATCAGGCTCCCCCTGGAGGTGTTGGAACGTAGGTCCTACAGATACGAGGGGTCTACTGTATTAAAACATCAACTTTAGGGACATTTTGAACTGCACCATGTGTATACAATCAGGAAAATCCATACTGGGGGGAACTTTCGGAAAAATGGCTGTGGCTTTTTCGATGGATTAATGATACGGAAAAGAAAGAGATGGACTAAAAGCCTGTATAAGAGAACAAGTAAAGAGACCTAAAAGAAAACAAAGTTGTGGTGTTCATGAATACATAATTGGGTGGATGGACTTGACGAAATACAAGAAAGGAGTTATTTCTACAAGTCAGGGTTTGATTACTTGAAAGGAGGGACTTTGATTGGCATTAGGTACATAGATAGTTCTGCAGTGGCTGGAAAAATTTTATTTCTTGACCTGAGTGGTGTTCACAGGGGTTGTGCCTTATGTAATTAAATTATATGTTGTCTGTGGCTATCTGATTATCTGCTTTATTTTACAATAAAACTGTAAAACACAGAATAAAAGGACAAATCAATTTTATGACCAATCTTTTTTATATTTCACACTTAAAAATCCTGGAAGGGTGAGTTGCCTGGGTGGCTCAGTCCGCTCAGGTCATGATGTCACACTTCCTGAGTTTGAGCCCCATGTCGGGCCCTGTGCCTGGAACCTGCTTCAGGCTCCCTCCCCCGCTTCCCTCACTGTTTCCCTCTGCTTCTCAAAAAATAAATAAATGTTAATTTTTTTTTAATCCTAGAAGGATATTGTGTTAAGAAACAGGTCATGCTAGCACTTTTCAATGGCAGAGAGAGAAAGCATTTAATGTCCACTTCATTTGACAATTAAATTTTATAAAATTCTTTGTGTTTATAACGGTATTCACCATTGGAAGAGGTGCTAATTAAAATAGGTGCTCATTAAAATAAATTTCTTACTACTTTATTTCCTTATTTGCACCATGAAAAGGCAAGAGAATAAGTGTATTTGTACTAGATTAGGGCTTCAGCAGTGGAGGGGAGGACTTCATTTATTTCTTAAATATTTACTTTGCCTTTTCAGTGTATTAGACACTGCATTATTAAAACTTCTCCATGACCACTTAAGGCCTGTTTCTTATTCTTACTTTACACATGTGGAAAAACTAAAGGGAATAGTTTTCGTAGATGGACTTAAAAGATAAATCAGACTTGAACCTTCAGTTAAGGGCAGCAGGGAAGGCATTTCTGGCAAAAGGAGTAGCCTGTAGCAATGCACGACAGCAGGGGACATAAGACACCTTAGGGAAACAGTATAATCTAATCTTGTTACAAAATGGGATCAGAGAAAGTAAGGACATGATAAGACTATCAAGGTGAGAAGTTATTACTTTGTAGATTATGGGAAGTCGTTGAGGGTTTTGAGTGCAAAAACAACATGTTATGAAGTTATGAGAATATTACTTCATTCATGGTACATATGACAATATAATTAGGTAAACAAAAGGCACATCATTATATGAAAGTAAAGTTTAGAGAAAGGTAATCTTAAAAGGAAGTGCTTCTTTACACAGGGCATGGAATATAGATAGACAACAGGAGATAGTGTAACACATTACGATTTTGTTTGTATATTGTGTATTTTGGTAGTGATAGTGTCAATTTTAAAGAATCATTATTAAAAAGGACTGATTTCACCTTGTTTTATAATATTTGTAAATTTGGCTAAAAACTTTATTCCAATGTTGGTTCATAGATTGCTCAACAATGTTAAATGTTCTATACTTTGAGTTCTATCTCTTCATATGTGAATTACCTTTCATACTATGTTATTGAAAATAAACAGGATCTTTTTTGTATTAATCTGTAAGACCTTTTTATATATTTAGAATACTAATGGTTTTTATCACCTGTTGCAAATATTTTATCTGAGGGGAATGTGGTCTATAGTGTAGGCCATATATTTTGATTTCTATGAAAATTTCTGTGTGTAGGTACATTGTACTTCTGACACTTCAAAGTTTTATTCTTACTAAAACCATTTGAAAGAAATGAAATTCAGTAACTTCAGGTTTTTTACTTACCTAATACAAGTGTTTTCTAAACTTCTCTAAAGTAGAGATAGTGCTGTATATTGCACAGACATACACATTAGTTGATTAAACTAAATTCACATACATTGCCACATACTAGAGATATGAAGGTGAATGAGAGGTTCCTTCCCTGAGAAGTTCATATTGCAGTGGGACTTAATGGAGTAATGAATGTTTACCATTGTGATGTAAGCAAACTCTGGCAATAGAGGTGCGTGGGTAACTATGCCCAGAAAAATTGAGACTCTTGAACTAGATTTTCAAAGGATGAGTAGGAGGTAGGAGATCGTTGTTAATTAGAGCATAAGGCATGCAAATAATGAAAGTCCATGATTTTGTTTTGGGAATATAAAATACATCTGCTGCTTACTGTGTTCAATGTGGGAAAGGTAAAGTTAGATAGGGTTTGGGGGAATATGGGAAAAATCTTTATATTTTCTATTAAGAAATTTGGACTTTGTCTTGTCATGCTTGGTACCACCACCAGTTTAATTCTTCTGAAGTTTTAAAGTAGGGGTGTGTCCTTAGGAAGATGGTTCTGGCAGGAGAATTGGAAGATGGCCTAGATGTGCAGGCAGACAAGATGGGAAAGAAAATCTTAGGACGCTTTTGTAATGTTCAGAAAGAGAAAAGGAAGGGAAAAAACTAGGAAAATATTTTGGGAAGAGAAAGGAGGAAGCCTACTAAAGTGATCATTAGGGAGGGAGAACCTAAGACTTTAAAATTTTCAGTTCGGTTAACTGATTATTAGCTATTCTAAAAAATTTGAACAGAGAAGAAATTTGGAGTAGAAAATCAGTTTTCTTATGTTGGGAATGATGTCCCCATGATATACCTTGGGGGGTTTTCAGTTAACAGTTCCATGTGCCCTTCTGCATCTCTAGTGCAAAACACTAAGCGGAAAATAAATTTTGGGTATCCTCACCACATTGATGGTGGTTGCAACCACAGGTGTGGGTGATATATCCCATGGAGACTATGCAAAATGTAAAGGGCTAAAGAGCTATGGACAGAACCTTGGGGGATACCAGAGTTGTGGGGAGAGATGTTGTGATGATGAAATCGGATCATGTGCGTGAAAGTATTTTGTGAGTAGTAATGCACTTTCAGGTGTAAGTGATTATGATGATTATGGATTTCAGCTTCTGTAAGAATTACATAAGAAGGATGTATTGAAACAGGGTAGTTGCCATTTGAATCTGAGACATTGTGAAGATCTATCAGCAAATTTTTTATAAGCATTTTGCATAAAAACATTTCAAATGCTAAGGTAAAAGAAACCTTTGTCAAGACTAAGTAGGAGCCAGAGTTCTTAGTTTTGCTTGTTCCAACTGTAGCCATGGATTTGCCATCTGGGAATTTGTAGTAACTGTAAGCAAGTATGTTACCACTGAGTCATCCCCCATGGAGTACTGGAAAAACAAGGCCTGGGTCCAGATCTCCATTCAAGAATTTTACAAAACTGCCTTCTAAGAAAGCCCAAGAAATTTTCATGAAACATATTGGTTTCCAATTTGTACATAGCTTTTGCTTGAATTTGCAATATTAAAAATTTTTAAGGTTACAGAAAGAAAATCAAATAATTCTTATTTATGTGTTCAGATCCCAAAATACTTTCAAAACTCATATTTTGTTTTTAGTATTGTAAATTTAGCATTAGTTTTTGATAGTTGAACAAGTATTTCTTTAGTTATAACCTATGTTTTAGTACATTAGAAATAGCTATTGAATTTGAATTGGAATACATGAGATGGGTATCTTCTACCTCTGATATTTGTTGATGTCAAGCTTTGTTTCCATGGTCTTCCGTTATACTTGGTCTGCAAAATGGAAGTAAAACAGCCAACTTACAAGTCTGCTATATAAATTAAAAGCCCCTTTAACAACATGAACATTTTAAGATGTAAAACACTTTGTAAATCTACAGGACTATCCAAATGTGAAATTATAATTATTAACTCTGTCATGACTTTTAAAGAAAGGATTCAGTTTTAAAATTACTGTGGTCAGGGCGCCAGGGTAGCTCAGTCAAGCGTCTGTCTCTTGGTTTCAGCTCAGGTCATGATCTCATGGTTTGTGGGTTCAAGCCCTGCACTGGGCTCTGTGCTGGCAGCAGGGAGCCAGCTTGGGATATTCTCTCTCCCTCTCTCTGCCCCAACCTTGCTCCTGCTCTCACACTTGCTTGCTCTCTCTCTCTTTCAAAATAAATAAACATTAGCAATTTTTAAAAATAAAATCATTGTGGTTGGTATATTAATAGAGTTTAAACTTTTACTCAATGTTGAGTCTTGAACGGCCTCCATTTTCTAAGTTTGAAAGAGTACTATGTGCAAAATCCATAACTGGATATTAATTGTGTATCAAAGCCAACATCACCTTTAGAAAGAGTATGGTAACTTGGCTATGACATCTCTCATCCTATTGATTGTCAAGATAGATGGTGCAACGTATTTCCTACTCACATCCTTCCCAGCTTGTGACCCTTATGAGTCCTTAGGTTTATTTAAAAAAAAAAAACCTCAATGACCCCTACTCTGGTCACACCCACTGAAGATTGTTGTAATTTTTCATGGAATTTATTATATAAAATGACATGTTATGGCTATTTGTGAAGCTCTTCTTTTTTCTATTAAGCTGGTAACATGGCATGAAGGAGCAAGTTTTCAGTTTAATTCTTTCTTAAAAATTTTTTTCACATGGAAAAAAATTTATCCCATGTTTAATTATCTGTTTCATACAGGGGCTTGCTAAGCATCTGAAGTGGGCAGGGAGTAAGGTGGGAAGAAAGGGAGAGAAGAAAGGACAGAAGAGAATCAAAAGCTTTACTACAGAATAATACATTTTTATAATGAACCACAATGGCCTTGAATACTGTATAGTGCAAAGTAATTCTGAGGTTGATCATTTGATCTCAAGAGTTTTAAATAAAATCACATTTAAAACCTTAAATAGCCCATATAGATAGGAAGCCAGATAAATAATAAAAGAGGAAAACTCCCAAGAAAAAGATTTTAATTTCTGTTGCACAAGATTATTTTTAAATGTGTGAAAAGTAGATTGAAGAGCTAAATTCATTTCATCTTATCTTCCATGATCCAGTTATGCACGATCATAATGTTGTTTCTTTTTACAAAAATAGCCACCAAATTTAATACTGTGAATATATACAGTGTTACATCTATAATTGGTTTCTTTATATTTTTAACCACTGAGCTTTATGATCTCAATAATATAGTTGACTAATGGACATTTTCAAATTGTTAAAATATATAGAAGAATATTTCTTGTGCAGATGAATGTGATTCTCTAGTTATTTGTCTTTTATAGTGGAGACTAGAGTAAAAGTATCTTGAAGACAGGCACTCTTTTCCTTACCATTGTATTCCCAGTGCCTGTAAGAGAGGTTTAGCACATAATTAGATACAGAATATTTGTAGGTTGAATTGATGTCTATATCACCTAATTTAATTGACAAGAATAAAGGTGGTTTTGATGTTTGAGTTAGGCCTTATGTATAATTTTAGATTCTTAAATTCATATCCATGTATTTGATAATGAAAATGATTTGAGAAAGAGAGCTTTGACGTGTCTTGCTTGCCAGAGAAGAAAAGGTTTCAGTAATATAGTCAATATTGCTTCTAATAAAATGTATAAATCATTAACTTAATCTATTAGTTCTACAAAATAGGTCATAACAGTTCTTATTATCAGCCATTGTAAGAAGTCAAAGGTCAGAGAAAATACTCTTAATGATCTAAGGCAGATTCTCTCAGCCTAGAAAAAATTCCCAAGAAATTAAGTCATGTTCCAGAAGATACTGCATTAACTCTTTCAGGCCACTAGGGTACAATTGAGTGCACTGAAGCTGCACTTTACCAAATGGTACCCTAGTGGTCTCACTCTATTACTGAAGCTTCCAGAAGGGCCTATGTCTTTCCAGAGAGCAGTTTAAACATTGGAAAAATCTGGTCCAGTGTTTATTTTCCCAAGGTGATGCTTGAAGGAAGTAGCTAGTGAATAGCTTTACCTTGTAGCACATACAGTTCATTCTTTGTGTAATGTACCTCTGAACAATGAAGATGCTCCCTGCTTCCCTTTTGCTTACCACCATTTCCAGGGAAATTAAAATAGATTATGGTGTAGCTTTATGTAAAAACTGAAATTTGCATGATATAATGTCTTACATAATCCAATAATATTGGTACTTGGGAAATTCTCTTAAGGCAGAAGGGGATGATGGGGGTGAGGGAAGAAGGGAAGTTATGAAAGCAAAAGGTCCTATGTATCTTTGTATGTTAACAGTATTCCACAGTGGGGTCCCTTGGGCCCCAGTAATTGATACACGCAAGTGAGATTAGCTACAATTTTAGTACTTTATCTTTTAATTTACTCATGTGGGCTACCTAGGAGGCAACATTGTTGAAATAATTGAGGCTGTGACTCAGATTTAACATTTGCTACCCAATTAGATTTTCTTTAGGTCAACCATAGCAGATCAAACTTTGCCTTCAGCAAACCTTCCTCAGATCTATTGTAATTTCATCAAAGAGTGGTGAAACATGGTACTAGATGGGGCTTAGTGTTTGAAGAACCATCCCACATTCATTTTTACATTTTTCATAGGTTTTGATATTTTCTGAGTGTAGCATCAGTTTTATTCATTAAATTCTTTTATCAAATATCAAATATCAAATCACCTACTAGTTAGTTCTATTGGCTAAAGTTGAAAGCCCATTTTTAGTGCCTCCTTTCAATACTTCATTACTCACGCAGTTACCCATTCACAAAACATTTGAGTTCCCACCACGTAGCTTCTGAAATAGTGCTAGGGATACAAAAATGAATAAAACTCAATAGCAGTTTTCAAGGGGTTTTACAGTTGAGTAGAGAAGACTGTGAATGAAGAGTTAATATGCGACACAATAATAGCTACAATAGAAGTATACACAAAGTGCTACAGAAACACAGAGAACCAATGACTAAATTCAGTCTGAGCCTTGCAGGGTGGGAAATATAGAGAAGAGTAACATTTTAGTTGGGCCTTAGAAGATGGGTAAAGACCTCTTAGAAGAAAAGGCAGAGTGGAGTGAGAAAAATTCCAGGAAGACAGAGGGCCATGGAAAAGAACACAGGAAGGGGAAGGGGATTTGTTAATATCTGGGAATGAAAGCCATGCAAAGAGAATTTCCAGGAAAGGGTAATCAACATTGTCAAATTCTCCAGAAAACTCAAGTGGGATAATTAAGAAATGATCATGAATTTGGCAATGAGGAGTTTTGTAATATTGAAGAGTGTTTTCAGTGGAAGAATGGGACAGGAGATCATTTTCTATGAAGAAATGGAATTGTTTAACAAAGTCGGCCCAGAAGAAATTGAATGCTCTCAAGCAGATAGACAGGGAAGGAGATGGACAGGATATTAGCTAGAGGAAAGAGGATGGTCTATAAATTGCTTTGGAGATTAGGTAGATTTGATATTTGAGGCTAAGAAAATAGCAAATCAAAAATATGAAGATAAAAGTTTTAAAAAGCTCCTTTCAGTAATTTAGTGGACTATTGCAGATGATTAGATATTTATCTTTCCCTGCCTTCTCAATTATGTTTGAGTACTATATACTTACCCAACAAAGTTAGTCATGTAAAAATGGGGTAAAACAAAGTGTATTTTAATTATATGCAGTGACCCTTTGTATTTTTACATCTTTGCAACCTGAAACCAATGTTGTCAACTTTATTTTTCACAGTAAGATTTGAGTTAATTAGTGAATTGTAAAGATCCACTTTCAAATTTCAAGTTTCCTGTCTTGAGGATAGATAAGTAGGGTTAATTTGGAGATAGCCTTCAGTCCTTTTCATATGTGTTCATATGTTTTCCCAACAATTACACTTCACAGGTGTAGAAATTATGTGTTCTACATGATCTCTGGACCATTTTACGCAGTATTTTTCACACAGATGTCGAGTCAGTGTGAATTGTCTTAAATGCTTTACTTTAATGATGTTATAAACCTTACACTCCTGCTTCCCAAGGCTTCAGTATTGGGGAAGGTGATGTAAATGGGATGTAGATACTTTTCCTTAAAAATAAGCATCTAACTTTTATGTAGTCTTTACCCCTCACTCCCCTTTTAAGGGATATCGTGTTAAAATCTAATCTTCTCTCCTGGAAATCCTTGGAAGATACTATGATGAGCATTCCAGTAGAAGAGTATTCATTCTAGTAGGATACATGATTAAGAAGATCTTAGGAAAAGTGATCAGGTTTCCCAGATATAAGGATACATGATGACGAAAGAAAAGAATATAAAGATTATTTTAGTTCTAGGAGAGTAAAGGAGAAGAACATACCCTCTTTCTAGGCTCATTAATTATCTACTGAATAACATAAGATCTTTGAATAACTGAATCAATAAACATGTTTTACTATATTGCTTAGAACATCATTGTTTGTAATTGGAAACACTGGGAATAGCCTACATGTTTACACATTGTGGCTTATTTATACAACGGAATAGTATATGGTAATGAAAATGAAAGAGCCCCCTATAGAGGCTGCAACACAGATGAATTTTAATAATAGTAAAACACTACATAGTAAGATTCTACTGACATGAAGTTCAGAAACAGGCAAAATAAAAATACTTTTATTTAGGGTTACACATCTGTAATAAATACAGAGAAACAAAGGAATAATGAACATAACTCTGGGGGTGTTGTGTGATTTAATTGTGTGGGTTCACCTGATGCTTCAGAGACCCTGAAAATCATAGATTTCTTAAGCTGGTTGATTGGTACATGGAGGTTCATTTTATAATTTTAAAATAAGGTATGTATGTGTTCATGCTATTTTTATATGAATAATATATACATATATATTTTGAAAGCATGAGTTGGGAAGGGGCAGAAGGAGAAGGATAGGGAGCCTTGAGTAGGTGCCACACCCAGCACAGAACCCTACTCAGCTGGATCTCATGACCAATGACCTGAGCTAGAATCAAGTCAGATGCTTAATTGGCTGAGCCATCCAAGCTCCCCTGCATGATAGATTTTTTAATAAAATTGACAACATTGTCTTGTATAAGGTGAGAAGTCAATAAATGGTAGGTTGTATTATTATGATTATTCTTCAAAATTTTGTTAAATGAATCACAGCTTGTATGAAAGATTGATTAGATTTTTTTTCCCCAGATGTTCTGCTGTTAATGAAGACATGGCATTATACTGGAGATTTTTTTCATTTTTTCAAATGATAAAGGAAATTTACCAACTTGTGTAACTAAAAAGTCTAAATGTAGAAAAGGCTTGGAACATGAACTGATTGAGATTTTATAATGCCATTAAGGTTTTTCCTCTATTTCTCAATGATTTCCCAGCCTCTGGCTTCCTAGAAGTTTATGATCAGGCTGGGTTTTGTAGCAAAACAAGAGTACTTCCTGAGCTTAACAGGGCTCCATGTTTCTTTTTGCACATTAGATTGGGAGAAAGGATATCTTTTACCACAGATATCCATCAAAGATGTATGCCTTGGTGACAAAATTCTTACTGGACAAACTTAGGTCCATGTTTATCATAGCAGGAAATCATGGAAGGAAAAATATCTACTGATGTCTTTAACAACCATTTAATTATTTAGAAACATCTAGGTAATTGGCTAAATTCTCCATCTTCATCTCCATATGTAGAACAATTTTGGGGGATCCTACACTTGTTGCAGAACCTGGATACGGTTGGATAATTTCTTGGTGATACAATATATTACAGATCATATCTTCTGAATTCAGGATAGAATGTCTAAAATGTTTATGAAAGCTAATGTTTAAACAATTTGGTGTGTCAATATTTCACTTCCTATATTTTCACAGAAAATTCAACTCAGTCTCTCAGTTTCTTATTTTTTGAGACAGAGCATACATGCACATGTGTGAGTGGGGGAGGGGCAGAAAGAGAGAAGTACCTCCACATCCAGCTCAAAGCCCAATGCAGGGCTTGATCTCACAACCATGAGAACATGACCTGAACCAAAATCAACAGACACTTTACCAGCTGAGCCATCCAAGTGTCCTAACTCTTAATTTCATTGTTTCCAGTGTTCACTCCTAACTGAACAGTGAATAAGTTAATAAAAATATATTGAATGTCTACAATGTATCCATTAAATATACTAAAAAAAATTTAATACTTGTTTAAAGTTTTGTAAATGACAGATGCTCTGCTTATATGTATTTCCAGGTTCTGTACATAGTGACTTCTCAGACTTCCTAAGACACTAGTTACTCCATATTCTCAGCTAACTAAAATACATACCTCTGTTCTTGACACATGAACTCAAAATACTTATCTCAAACTATAATTTCAGATTAACCAATACTCAGTAACTATATAAAGTTTGGCTGAGAGAAATGGTGATTTTGGAAGATGGTTTTAAAACCCCACAGAACTTCTCACAGAATATTGAAAATTTACTTGCCTCTCACTCCAGCACTGATGTGTCCCACTGACCCCCAAAACTACTTTCTTGATGCATAGTGTGGAATGATGCTCTAAGTCAGTATGGTAAAAGACAGATATGAAATTATTGGCTTGTCTACTGTTATGTGCTATCACTATATTTATCTTTATGAGAACCTAGGAAAGAAATACTGATGTGGCCTCATTTGATTCCTGAGTAGTTGCCCTTGATCTTCTCGGTCTTTTTAAAAATAATAAGGTCACGGTGAATCAGGTCACTGATTGTGTCTTTCTCCAGTCATAAACTAAGATGCTTTGAATCATACTTGTGGCCCTCTAGCATATGTTCAATAGCTAACTATTTTTTTTTTCAAATTGTATCACTGGTTTCATTATGTCTTTCCTACTTCTCTTGTCTTTTCCAACTTGTAAAAATACATATTCCTTATATAATATATATTATGTGTAACGACATAAAGCTATATAGTTACATACAATTATGTATAGTTATATATAGTTTTTACATATATAGTTATATAGTTTTATTACATATAAATTTAAATATATACTGAATACAAGTTTAAATATATAAATATTCAAATTTATTTAGTTAACTCTATATTTAAGTTTATTTACTTAAATATTAGATTTAACTTTTAGATGAGAAGGTTTAAATAACTTGTCCAAAGCCCTATAACTTACAGTGGAACCAATATTCAAATATAGCTTTATCTTTCTGACTTGAAAGCCTGTGCACTTTCCATATACCACATTGTTCTTTATTGAGTACCCATTATTTGCTGGACACTGTTCTGTTTACATGGTGCTCAAGAATGAATGAGGCAGTCCTTGCCCTATGGAGCTCTCTGTCTTACTGAAGACAGTAGAACTAGAGTGGCATAGCTAAGGCAGGGAGCTCAGCCTTCAAGAGGTGTCAGTAGCTGTTTAGAATAGCAGAGTGACTGATCAATTCTTACAACAATGTGAAGGAAGCTGGAAGGAAGGGGAAATTTAGAGAAAAATAAGTGAAATTCAGGACAAGATTTCTGCCTCTGTAAATCTGTCTCCATAGGAACACAGACCAATTACCATGAAACAGTTAAAGAATAATTAGAAGCCAGAGATTTGTTGATGACCTTGACTATACCAGGGTTTAGAGAAGAGCAACAGAGGGTGGATGAGAGCAGTCCAGAAGCTTTACCCAGGAGGCCAGGCTTGAGAGCCTTAGAAAGATGGGAAAATTTAATCAGGCAGAGAAAGGATGGTATTGCATACATAGATTTATAGAATCCCAGTGACTATAATTCAATTGAGAATGTGTTCTATAAGCCTCAAAGAAAATTGGTTTCATAAAATTCTAGACACTTTGGAAGTTACTCTTAAATTTCTTTTGTGTGTGATGTATAATAATCAATGAGGTCATAAATACCCAGAAGCCTAGGGTGTTCCTTTTATTTCTCTGTATTGCCCAAATGTGCCTAGGACAGTGTTCTAACAGTTTCCAATAAAAACTTATTGGTCATGACATCACCTTGTGAGGTGATAATTATAATAGCATCTACTTGCACACAGTGATTGTGTCCTAGGAAGTTCTATCCATACCATTTGTAGATCTTGAAGAAAAGTACAAATGCAGGCCATGTACTAAATATTTAAAAGTCCTAGGTCAAGCTAACAAACTGTTAGTGAATATGTTTAGTGTTCCTACTTCAACACATAACCTTTCAAAATGAACATGAAAGACCAGGTTCAAGGTGAGACTTATGGCATGTTCAGACTCTTCAGAATCCCTAGCCTTAAGGAGATAATAAAGGAAGAAGGGACCTGAGACCCTGGGCCAAGACCCAACTTACCCCCCACCCAATCCCACCAGCTTTATCCAGCACTGGCTCAAGACTCACCCTTAAGGCTTATAGCTATTCCAGTGCATTCTTATAAGCCTCACCATTTAAATTCACTCATCAAATTAGGGGTACATATACCAATGGGCTGATTTACCATCAGAATAAGGATTAGGGACCTAACTAGGGTCTAGAAATGAAACAATTTGGACTGGGGGTTCAGGTCCAGTTCTTGGTGGGAAGTGCTTGGCTTCCAGGTAGATAAATGCCCCTAATCTCACAAATTCCACATGGGGAGGAGTTTCTGCCAGAGGAGGGCCAAGTGAGGCATTAAAAAAATTTTTTTTAACATTTATTCATTTTTGAGAGACAGAACAGAGCGTGAGCTGGGGAGTGGAGGAGAGAGAGGGAGACAGAATCCAAAGCAGGCTCCAGGCTCTGAGCTGTCAGTACAGAGCCTAATGCGGGGCTTAAACTCCCTGACTGTGAGGTCATGACCTGATCCAAAGTCAGATGCTTAACCAACTGAGCCACCCAGGCACCCCTGACAGTGAGGCATTTTAAAGCAGGTGATCAGGAGCAATACCTGTGGCCAAGTTTTGTGCCAAACAATTTAACATTTTATTGGTAAGAAGAATTAATGTTAAAGTTGTTTAAACTGGCCCATTCAAGTTCTGAAAGATAGTACATAAATGGTGAATTTAGGGTTTGTATCCTAGTCTGTGTGACTCCAGAATCTATCTTCTTCACTTTAGTGTTTTTCAGGCACTGAAAAACCTACTTTATTGTCCAGTTTCTCTTTCTCTCTTATTTTTTCACCTTAGGTTATAGATGGTGGGATGGGTAAAGGAGCTAGGGTTGGCAGGTGCAGGGAAGGTGTGAATGCACTAAGGCACATGGGAATTGTGAACCTGAAACTGGTGGGAACCAAAAGTGGAGGGGGAAGATGCAAGAAAGTGACATTACAGAGGGGGAGTTAAGATTAATCCTGTAGTTTTAAAGTATTGGCAACATGCTTTAAACATTTATATCTCTTAAGGGAAAGTTTGCATAAGTCACTGGTATTATTTTCATTGTAGACAATTTGAACACATCAGCATAAAAAAGGTATAACTTTATTCAGCTATTAAAATTTAGAAAACAAATATAAACTAAAAGTACTTCATTCATTCAGCACCTATTTAGTAGGCATTTATTATGAGCCATAGAGTATAGCAGTGACATAGCAGTGATTAAGACCGATAAATCCCCTTTTCCCATAGAGGTGCATTCTAGTGGGATGAAATGAATATTAATATTGATTTACTAGGAAGGAGTGGCATTTTGCTGAAACTGAATCTCTACTCCCAACATAGATAAAATTATGACAGCTTTTGTGTTGGGCATGACCGTACCTTACCACATATCCTACGATGACTCAATTCTCTGGCTGTTGGTCAATATTCATATTACTGTTAAATATCCCATGTACCAAATGGCTACTACAAGGCAGGAACAAAGCATTTATATTTATATGCATTACTCATTAATCATGACAAATAAGTACTGTGCAATTATAATCACAAGCATTAATGTAGACCCTGGAGTCATTGTTACTACTCAGTTATAGAGTGCCATTAAGATGATCCCCCAAATCTTATTGAATTAAATAAATTATTATACAAATAAAAACTTAAGAAATGTAGAGAACTCCAAGATCCATAGGAGACACCACATAACCTGGTTTGACAGATACTGTAATAAGTGATGCTTTCTATTTTCTCTCTCCGTATGACTTTTAAGACCATCTGACCTACTTGAGGGTAGGGACTGATTGCTTTAGATCTGTATCCACAATGTTTTTCATGTATCTAGCACCAAGTAGATACATACACATGGTTTTTGAGCGAATGAATGGAGGGATGATTGATAAGCTCTGGGTTCAAAAACATTCATTTTTTGCTATTGAAATCTTCCCACCTGATCCTTATTAGCAGGATAGAGATAATTTTCAGTTCTAAATATATGGCTGTAAATAGTCAACACTATGTTGTTTTTCATTAAGAGTATATTAAAAATAAAATTACAGGGGCTCCTGGGGTGGCTCAGTCTGTTAAGTGTTCGAATTCTGCTCAGGTAATGATCCCCAGGTTTGTGAGTGTCAGGCTGTGTGCTAACAGCTCAGTCTGGAGCCTGCTTAGAATTGTGTCTCCCCCTCTCTCTCTGCCCCACCCCCGCTCATGCTCCTTCTGTCTCTCTCAAAAATAAACATTAAAAATTAAAAAAATAAAACTACAGAATGAGAGAGAATTCTCTTCATTCTAATTAAACTTTGTGTTCATTGATATTTTCCTTCCATTTTTATCCTCATGTATAGAGTTAAAATTGTGTCATGTGTATATGTGCATGTATTTCTTCCTTTGTTACTTTGTGTACCTTTTGAATGTTGAATGATGGTAATACTCCTAATACATATGATGTTAATATTTCTCCTTATTATAAAATTAGGGCACATTTTATAGGTGTTTTGTTATTTGCTTGTCTGTGTTTTTAAATTAACACATTCCTACCATGAAGAGAATGCTGCTGTTACTTTATTTTCTGGTATAAACTTCAGTCATCTACTGATATGTACATATGTTCAAAATGAAAACCAACAGTGTATATTACTTTAATATATTTATAGTATAGTATATTTAAAACTTCTAGGGAAGTGCTGGTGTGTGAAAACTTACAGCTAGGATGCCAAAAGGAAATCCAAGCTATATGCTGTCACCACACAGCTAAAATAACCACAATATACAGAACTTTGAAGCACCTGCATTTTCTGGGAACCTGGGTGAGGAATGGTAAGAAAAAGTCTGGGTTTCACAAGTGACTAAGCCAAAGCCCTAAGAATTGAAGTTGGAGAGAGGCAGGATCTTGTTGCTAGGCAACCAGCAATCCAGGAGGAGACTTCCAGACAGCGCACCCGCTGTTCAGCCCCCCAGTGTGACATGTGCTGAGTTTTTGCAAGGATGGCTAGATGCTCTATGCATGCTGGCCTCTGAAGTCCAGCATGTTTCCTGCCCTGAAACATGCCCCTGTCCTCAGCTCAGTCTGCAGTCCAGATGGAAAAGACAGACAGCTTTGGGACAGATCTTCAGTAAAGCCCCTGTGGGCTTGCTGTGAAACTGTTGGGCATGATCTGTCGAGATGGGGCTGTCATTGGCTCTTCCTGCCAATGGCTTCAGTGTGGTAGGTGTGGGGAGGAGTCTAGACTCAGAGCAGGAAAAACATAATGACAAGTCTTTTCAGGCATATTCAGGACTTGGGGGAAAATGTTGGTTTGGGGAGAGGGAGGTAAACAAAGTCTGTGATGTCCCCTCTGGGAAGAAAGCATATGTCAGATAGCTACAGAATTGTCTGCGTGACTTTCTTATTCAAATTCTGATGCTGACAAAGCTATGACTAAACAGCATCCCAAAATGCAGTATCCTGGAGGACCTAACCACTCTACAGTACAATTAATCATTTGCCTGATACCCAAGAAGTAACTTGTGCCTTTGGAACTTTTGGGAAGCAGGGAAACTAGTTAACTCTTACATAGTATCTTAACCACATATCCAATATCCAAAAATGACTGAAAATAAAGTTTTCTTTTTACTTAATTAAACAAAGGAGCTTAGAAAAACAGCAAGAATAGCTAAATCAATCCTGTATACCCTTCAATTATATACATTAATTGTTAACATTTTGTCTTATTTACCTAGAAAATAAAAGATTTCATAAGTTTTCAGCAGACTAGTTTGGCAACAAAACTTGGCCTAAAATAACAAGTAGCTATTTACTCAAGGTCTCTAGTCACTCTACCAAGAGAATATCCATATATTTTATGACAAAACTCTTCCTCATGGGCTACCATCTCAGACTTTACTGGGGTGTTAAGCGTGGTGTATGCATCTTTTACCTTCCTAAAAACCTCATATATGCTTTGATTTGCACATTTGGCTGTAAGAACTATAGATGAGCGATTATGGGCCTGGGCTATGTGCCAGATACTGTACTGGGCAACTGACTTTTTTTTCTCTTTAATCTGCGTAGCCATTCCATAGAGAAATCATTACCTACACTTTGTAAGTTCAGAGACATTAAAGAATTCCCCTCAATGTCACATCATTAGTAAGTGGTAAATCTAGGATTTAAACCTAGCTGCATTAGGCTCTATCTTAGGTCTTTGTCCTATGTACTATTGTTCATTTTACTATCCTTGTTGTAGCTCTGAGAAAACTGAGATAAAATATCCCATGGTACAATGGTAGATGGAGGGTCAGATTAGAATCTATTGCCTGAGGTAGGCAAAATGGTTGCTTCCTTCTGTCTTATCGTTTGGTAAGCAGGAGTCTGGTGTAGGTATTGAGATCAATCCCAAGTCAGGTATGGATGAATCAAAACAGAGGAGGTAGCTACACATGCCATTCTTGAGCACCCTTGACATGATGGGTAACAATAAGTGTTTTGCTTTGGAAGATGGCTGTTCATAATATTCTAGTCTTGCCTTTAGGGTTTACCAGTAGCATGTCCTTAGCAAGTTATTTAACCTTTCAAAGCTTCACTTCTGTCCTCTCTAAAAAGATAATAATTCTCAAATTATGGAGTCATTGTAAAAAATTAGATTGCATAGTGAGCATCACATGTTCAGCACTAAGGAATATGAGATACTGTCATAAGTATATCATCCCCTATTGGCCTTGTTATGTTCCAACAGTGTCAGTGGTGGGGTGATTCTGACCAAAATCTGATTTCTGTTGTCCCCATTTTTTTCTTGCCTACAGGAATGTCTATTTTGTATAATATTGGCTAATTATCCTATGACCAGTTAATGTTTCTCCAGCCTTCACAGAGTTCCGTAGCTCTCTTAACAGAATTCCATAGTTCGGTACGTTGCCATCTAATGTATCCTGACAGCATTTGTTCTCTTGGCCACTGCCTGTCACTTAGACTCCATAGCATTATTGTATTCTCCTTTTTAAGTTACTATGGAGATTAAGATCAGTGTCTTTTTTTTTTGTACCATTATCAGTAATAAGCCATAGTAGTTAGACCCCATGAAATATATCTATATAAACATTTGTGATTTGAATATGGAACTTCAATGTGTCCTGTCGTTTACTCCTGAGAATTTTTTTAAAATGTTTACTTATTTTGAGAGAGTTAATGAGTACAAGTGGGGGAAGGGCAGAGAGAGAGAGAGAGAGAGAGAGAGAGAGATAATCCCATGCAGGGTCCATGCTGTCCATGCAGAACCCAATGAGGGGCTCGATCTCACAAACCATAATATCATGACCTGAGCGGAAATCAAGAGTCAGATGCTTAACTGACTGAGCCACCCAAGTGGCCCCTGAGAACTTTTGAATTTGAATTGAGACTTTTGATGCCTTGAGCTGAGAACATAAAGATGTATGTCTTACCGGTCTTCCCTCTTCCATGAAGACAATAAAATTTAGTTGTCTCACTCACCCAGATACACCTCAGAAGCTTTTCAGCTATAGTCAAGACGAGCTTGACCAGTGGATCAGAACTGGAGCTCTGGATGACACATGCATGTTAGTTACCAGTTCTGCCTCCCTGTTGAACACGGGACAGAAGGATTTAGATGAAAGCAGAGCCAGCCAGGATTAGTTGATGTTCCTGGAAAGAGTGAAGGAGGGAGAGGATGGCTACTGATCTTTCTTAGAGATTGAGAAGGAGATGTGGGATGGAAGCTAAGATGAAACAAGCCTCATCTCCTGGAAATGCAAGAGAGGTTAAACAATAGCAAAATATGTGTACAAGTAACATCCTTGTTTAATAATCAGCCTGGGGTGCCCTATCATTAGGGGAGGAAAATAGGAAAGAAAAACAGAAATACATGAGTGAGCTAATAGTTTATTGTTGTTGTGTTTATTGATACTATTTCAGAGAAACCTTAAACACCCAGGGATGGCCTTTCAGGTTAATGGATTGATATGAGGAGATTTGAAATAATTAAATGCTGGATAATTGTGAATGCTAGTTATATCAGATGTGGTCATGCTAAGGAAATGGAGAGAGACAAACAAGTCCCTTTAATTTTAACCCTAGGGGGACAATCTACTAAGTGAAAAACATAGGGTGTGGAGGCAGGTTGACCTGGATTTGAATTACTACTCGACCGATTTCTAGAAACATGACCATGAGCAAGTAATTTAACTGTAAGACCAGTTTTTCCAAATGTAGTGATCAAAGAATGGTATTGGGTAAATTATTATCATGACCCTGACATAACAAAAAAACTTATTTAATGACTATCTCTTGATCCTGATTAAGTGGGCTGGACTAGACTCAATTTTAAGCCCCAAACCTTTGTATTAACATGACGTCGCACGTTGAAACTTAAATAATCTACATCAGAAGGGATATAGAATTAATAGAGACATCCCAGTGGTAATAAACTCCTTATAGACTTTTGATGAATTTTTTGCCATTTAAAGATTGTTCTCTAAGTATGAATATAACCAGATGGTCAGTGATAAAATTCAAATCCCAAGACTTGACAATATCTATAGATGCCAGCATTTTCACTTTCATTATCAACTATCCAGTAAGTTTGAATTAAGCATTTCACTTCTTTTAAGGGAGGCTGTTTTGCTTTGTTTTTAATTATAACCCCACATCCGGATGTTTCCAGTGTACTTCTTTAGAGAGCAATTTTTATGATTAAGAAGTTAATTTTTTTCTTCAATATGA
The DNA here is from genome assembly GCF_022837055.1 of Prionailurus viverrinus. Taxonomy (NCBI): domain Eukaryota; kingdom Metazoa; phylum Chordata; class Mammalia; order Carnivora; family Felidae; genus Prionailurus; species Prionailurus viverrinus. The sequence continues at coordinate 47,875,788 of NC_062570.1, forward strand.
ACAGATGGTGCTTTTCAGTGTCTTTTTAAAGGTGCTCCGTATCTCTTGCACAGCAGAACCTAAAATATGAATCGGACATTGTATAACTGAAAATAAATGGAAAAGGAAAAGTTCATGATTTAGAGTCTACATAACTCCTCTTCCTTACTGGGGATTTAGTCTGTTCATTTTAGTAGCATTCTTGGAAGCATTTAACTTTATTGAGATATGAGTGAGATTCTGAGCTTTTGTACCTCCTGGAAACTTGAGATATCCTAAAGATGAATATTTTTTAAAACTTTGATTTCATATAAACTGTACTTAATGCTTAATAATCCAAAAGTATACTTTAACATGCTTGAGGTTTTGCATTAGTGATTTGATTGTATTTGAAAAGGTTGCTGGTGAAGACTACTGGTCATAAATATATTCCATTAAACATTCTTTATTATACTGTCCTGAACAGTGTGTTTCTACCTCTGGACATTACTGGTAGCCAACCAAGTGAACTGCTCCATTAAGGTGATGACAAATACTTGGCAAATGAAATGACTTGGCTCCTTCATGTTAACACTATTTTTACATACATTCCAATATTATACAGAGAAAATACAAATATACATAATCTCATGAATTGTGGCTGTGGTCCATCCAAATAATTTCTGACTGTGGCACCAACACACGTTTGCTGTGTTTTCCAAGACAGACACAGGTTCTAGAATTTCCCTTTAACAAAAATAACTTTGCGGGCACCTGGGTGGCTCTGTCAGTTAAGTGTCCTACTCTTGGTTTCGGCTCAGGTCATGATCTCACTTTAATGAGTTCAAGTCCTGAATCAGGCTCTGCACTGACAGTATGGAGCCTGCTTGGGATTCTCCCTCTCCCTCTCTGTCTCTGCCTCTCCCGTGTGTGTACTTCCCCTCCTTCTCTCTCTCTAAATAAACTTGTTAAAAATAAAATAACTTCTAGCTACTTTTCTTCTTTTTCCTTCACATTTACTAGCCATAATAGGTTGGTAGAAAATACATGACATAAAATGAAAAGATATTTTTGTTTCTTCTTGAATTTCGATAAAGAGTGGGTGCATATTTTTTCTTTATTGTAAACATGTAGGCCCCCAGAAGGCTTGGGGAGTTCAGCTTTCTATCCAGACTGTTCACTCCATGCAAGAATTCCCTGCTTTACTGGTCTTTAAATCTCCAGAAGCAAATGTGAATTGTGAATAGTAGACACTCAGTTAAAATGTGTGGCATTTCTTTAATTGAATGTCCAACTGGAGTGTCTTTTCTTGAATCTGTTGAATATCATTGAATCATTCTGTCACTGCTTAAGTTTTCTCTGTTAATGACTTGAAAATCTATTTAGTCCTTCTGGCCAGTGGAGCTTTAAATACTTCCCTAGAACATTGTATCCCAAAAGGATTGATGGAATGGTGGTGGTAGTTTTCACTGCTAATAAGAGGAGCTACAGGTCATGAATACTTAATATGTGCCAGACGCTGGGCTACATAATCATCCTCTGAGATGGGTATTTTTATCTTCTTTTTATAGATAGGGATACTGAGGTTTTGAAGAACTAAGCAATTTGCCCAACCTCATAGAGCCAGTAATATGCAGAGCCAAGAATTAAAGTCCTTTCATTTGACTCTGATGTCCATGGCATTAAATATTAGACTAGATTGTCTTCTTACTGTTTCTTCCTTTGTACCTGCTATAAAATCATTAGATGCTTACAGAAATCTGGCTCATTAAATTGTTATTTGAATACTTGGAAAACTTTTCCAAGTCATTTAAGATAAAATATTTTCCCTCTAGTAAGCAACCAACATTAGCTAGAGTACTGGTCTCTGTGAGGTTAATGTCTCTGCTTTCTGTTTCACCATCTAGATTTGTTAATGGAAATAATGAATAATTGTGGTTAGGATCAGAATAAAACCTTAAGACAGTACTCACATCATCTACCTTGCTTTGAGTAATTTAAAAAGTGTTTACTGAAAATGAATGCAGAGTGTGTGTGTGTGTGTGTGTGTGTGTGTGTATTCAGTCAAAAGTTTGTTGGTCAAGGTTACATTAAATGGCTACCCATTGCTGACAGTGATTTTGAGTTTCCTTAGTACTTCATTTTTTTCTTTTTCTTTGTTTATTTGAGAAAGAGAGAGAGAGAGAGAGAGAGAGAGCGCGCGCGCGCGCGAGCATGGGGGAGGGGCAGAAAGAGAAGGAGGAAGAGAATCCCAAGCAGGCTCAGCACTGTCAGTGTAGAGCTGATGCAGGGCTGGAACTCATGAACTGTCAACTCATGACCTGAGCTCAAATCAAGATTCAGATGCTTAACTGACTGAGCCTCCCTGGTGCCTCTGAATTTCCTTAGGATTTCAAAGCTTAAATGCTTAAATAGCCCTGAGGATTCTTATACTTAAACTGAAAAATAAATTATAAAATTATCTTTATTCAATCCATGATCATATCACCACTTTTTTACCTTCTCTTTATAAATGAGAATTTAATGATTGCCTAGAGACCATAAAGTTTTCTTTCCTACTTCAGACAAGTCAATAACTGTAAGATTTAATAGCCTAAAGATAAAATGGTTCAATATTAACCAGAAAATGCTTGACTAAGGTAACTCTTTAATACCAGATTATGAGGCCATTTGAATTTTTTCTCCAACAATTGTCTATAGCAATGGAACTCTTTATTTGATAAGTGAGGAAATGAGTGTTTATCCTAGCTTGTGTTTTGATTTGGTTGGGGGGGAACCCACTATAAAATACAGGTATCGTATGTGTAAATGGCTTAGACTCCTGTATGTGTCATTGTTCTGAATACGATACTTGTAATGAAGTGGTTAAACAATCCTCTTCGGGCTTACAGGCACCAGGCTAATGCATAATGTTTTGCCACAAGAAGTCTCAGGGTACCTATGTTTCTGCACAATTTACAATTTCCTGCCACGAGAACTTAAAATGCCACAGAGCACAGATTCTACAGAGTGAATGCAGACCCAGACACACAGCATTTTAGCATCACTCCATTGCTATTAGATTCTGCTCAGGGTAATGAAAGAAACAAGGCCTGCAGAAGAAATCTGGTAAGAGCTCAGTCACTCAAATAAACGATATTTTGAGTCAGACTATGATTTAAGTAAGTTGTTTGAAGTTAGAGGTGAACATCCTGGCACTGGTAGTTGGAGTCAAAAATTTGGACTGCTAGAATTTTTGCTCCAACCACACCCATGTAGGTTAAGGATAGGACTTCATCATCAGTAATCAGTGAGGAGAAAGAGAAGAATGCCGGCTTATCTGTGAATAGTAAGTACTCTTTAAAAGTTCTGTATATATTTCTCCTTTAGGAGTGTGGATTTCATCCTCCACGACATTTTTTTGTGATCTTAAGAAGGACTGGAGTTAAATAAACCAATCAAGATTCCAGTGCCCAGAAAGGGCAAGTCCAGGCACACAGAATGTACCTCTGTCCCCCTATCATTGTTTTTAAGGGAATCAAGATGAATATAATTTACTAAAAACATTTCAAACAATAAGACTGCGTATTTCAAAGATCAATCTCAAATCATTCATAGCCACTGAAAAGAGGAATGAGCAGGCATTTCTGTCTCCTGGGCTGCGGAGTCCTCAGGTGCTGTCTTTCCACACTTCTCCGATTCCTCTCCCTACTTATCACAAATAGCCATGGCAGTGCCTTTTCTTAACCTCCTTATTCACCCTCGTGTAAGTTCTCATGTCTTGTCACTTTCTGACTTGTAGGAAGAAAAAAAAAACCCTAACTCCCTGATTATAGAAGGGAGCAGACATGCTCCACAGGCACTTTTTTTTTTTCCCTTTCTGCTTTTCTTGTGATTGCAGTCACAAGCCCCTTCCCCATAAGAAGCTGTTTTCCTCAGTGCTTGGAGGTGTCATGCTATATATTTGCTTCAGGAAGTTTGGTACTGACACATCCTTCATTTCTAGTGTCACTTGGAGGTGTCCTTAAGGAAGGGGAATGTTACTGTTGAAGGACTTTAGGATCAGAGTAGTGAACATTTCCTTTAATTTCACAGGTTGCTTCAATTCCTTTGGATCAATGAGAAATTATGTAAAGCAACCAGCATCCTATAAAGGCAACTCAAATCTGAAAACAAGAGCCGCATATCAATTAAGAGGGAAATGTAAAATATGTATTTTGAAGACATTTAAAAAGAATAAAAGATGGGGTATGTCCCCTGTTTTGGAAACTTTCAGTGATCCTAGATACCATTTAGGGCAATTCATAGGCAGGATAGCATTACAAGCTATCAGAGGAATGCCCTTCAGTGTGTGTGCTATCTCCCTATGCTTATTATTCTCACCATTGGCTTTCCTGACGTCTCCACCAGGCATCCTTATCACCTATCACAGTCGACCTCACACTGAGGTTCATACCTGGTGGCAGTGCCATCCGCCTGGGCACCTGATAGAAATGTTTGGTCACATTTTTGTTGCAATGACTGGACAATGGTACTGGCATTTAGTGGGAGGAGGCCAGGGATGCTAAGTACCCAGCAAGATATGTGACAACATGCACAGCTGTCTGCCCAGAATGTCAGTAGCACCCCCATTAACAAATACTGGGCCTCTGGAATTAGCACCCCAGTTTTGGGTTGACTAAGCTGGCTCTTGACTTTGAGACTGGTTATTAATCCTGGATTCTTACAGTATGCTTCAGGCCTTCATCAGTGATTGGGCTGTTCTCTTCCTCATTTGGCTTCATCCTGAGAGGGGAGGAGTATTTCACAAAGAGAAATTTCACAAATGTGTTTGTCTTCATTTACCCTATTCCCTTCCGTTGGGAAGCTGACACTGAGAAGCTTTAGGACGGTTGGTAGATACTTGTTTGCCCAGATGTCTCCAGCTACAAAAGTGAAAACTCACACTAGACAAAGAAAAGGAAAATGAATGTTACAATCATTTTTTATTGCTGTTAAAATGCCTCCAAAGAGAAGAGAAAGTGAAACATCAATGCTGACTGATGTTATAGGATATAAATGTTGACTAAGGTGCTTAAGAATGCAATGTTTATATAAAGTACAGGGATGCCTGGGTGGCTCACTTGGTTCAGCACCCAACTTTGACTCAGGTCATGATCTCACGGTTTGTGGGTTCGCGCCCCTCATCCATCTCTGTGCTGTCAGCTCAGAGCTTGGGGCCTATTTCAGATCCTGTGTCTCCCTCTGTCTGCCCCTCCCCTCTTGCTCTTTCTCTCTTGCTCTCTCCAAAAAAAAAAAAATAAAGAAAGAAAAAAGGACATACGGAAAAGATTCCTGACTGATGAGACAACTGTTTTATCTTTTCATAAAGGATCAAATCACTTGCAGGAGATGAAGAGGAGTGGTAATAAAGTATCCAAGTGATGGTTCCAAGAATAGCAGGAAAGAATGTAGAAAGTAAAGTTTGATCAATTTCAAGGTTCTGGTCCAAGATAATGGTGTAGGAAGACCCAGAACTACTTTCCTCCTACAGACACCAAATCTATAGCTATATATGGAACAATTTGCTTTGGGGGGAAAAAAAAACAAACTGAAAAAACTAGTGAAGCAGCCCCTTCATATCAGGCACATGAGAAGGAAACCATATAGAAGTAGATAGGAAAGGCTGAGACACAGTCTCACCATAAACCTCACCCCTGGTGTGGTGACCTACAATCGGGAAAGAACTCAAAACCTGGAGCTTCTCCTTGAGCAAAAAGGATTTGTTCCCCACTTTGGGCACCCTGACTTTTAAGATGGGCACCTGAGAGATGAGTCCCCAAAACATGTGGCTGTGAAGAAGAAAAGTTCTGAACCATGGAGGATGGGAGAGGTAAAGAAGAGACCAGAGATCGACAGAAGTAGCAACCAGATTTACCTCTGTCAGTTAATTAAGTACTTGAGTTTATTGCCATGTTCTGATCTACTTGTGGAAAGTCTTACTTCATTTTAGGTTAAAAAGATAAACCAAAAAAACCTCAATTTTTATCCATTTCATAAAATAAAAAAGGTTTTTGGTAAGGTTTATATCTACTTTAATAGAGTTCCAGATCAATATTTCAAAAAATTAATTAGAAGGTTATGATATAAGCAAATCTGACTTAAAACTATTGCAAACCTATCATTATTATACCCTATTATCTAGATTTTTACTGAAATAATGTGTCATGCCAAATATCTGAAATCATGTCTGTAATTATCTCCAGAAATGATTTGGCATAGCAATTTCTGGGAAAGAAAAATTGAACTATTTCCTTTTAATCTCTTCATTGGATTTTTTTAAAATGAAGTGCTAAAAGTCTTGGGAATGAATAACAAGTTATTTTATTTGAGTTTTTAAAGTTACATCTTAGAATGTTTTCAAAACCAAGACTCTTAACCTATTGTCAGGATAAGATAATAGGAAACTTTGCAAATGTCAAGGCAAAGGTCACATCTGGCACATTCTCCAGGTCTGATCAGCAGGCACTTTGTAATTTTTGTTGTCCCCAACTTACTTAAGCCCTAACACTCCTAGGATAGTTTGAAGATATGATGGCAAATTATATACTTCAGTTGGTTGCAATATGCTGCAGTTTTATTTTTTGATGTGTTCTCACATTCCTCATACTGTTATTTATAATTACATCTGGCCCACCAAATGTAAGCTCCATTAGATTTTTATCTCTATCTCTAGTGTCTAGAAATGGGCCTTGCCTAATAGTAGGTGCTCAATAAATGCTTATTGAAGAGATGAATAAGTTAATGGTTCATTTTCTTAATTATTTAATACTGCAAGTCTAGAGATAGAGATTATTGGAAGAATTTGGGCCAAACTAAATTTTCATGTGTACTCTCCTCAGAGTCAACTAATGCCAAAGTATCAAGCATTCTGAACACTCTTGAGTACTGTGGGAAAAGGGCTAAAACATTTAACTATGCCCATGACCTCAGTTTCTTAGATAGTTTGCTTTGAAATAAAGGGATGTCGTAGAATTCTTATTACATAGAAAACAGGGTCTATATTATACCATTTAATAAATCGTAATTTATGATAAATGTCTGCAAGGCAACACACTTAAACTTTAATAACGTTACATTTATGAAAACTGGAATGGTGGAAATACACCTTTCCAAAAATTCAGGATAAAGCAACCATGTCTGAGGTTGTTTGTGGCCCTAAAATTACTCATGTGTCCTTTAATTTGCTGGGCAGATGGCAGACTGACATAGGAAGAAGTGTTCTGAAATAAGTTACCAGGATGGCTGGGCACTTTACTGTCTGCTTGTTTCAATAGGTATTCCCAGTTGGAAGTGTTTGATGCTTTGACCTCTCTGTTCCACTGAAGTCTGTTTTTGTCTTAGAAGCAGGGGTGAACCATTTCTGCCTTCTGCTTACTTTTTCCTGCTTATTTCTTAGTCAGGCTTGGGGTTCTCTGTGTGCAGCTATATAGTGATGTCTTTCCTCTAGTAAGTACTTGCTTTCTCTCTGGTGAGCTGTTTCCTCTCCATTCATTTTTCATCTACTATGACTACTGTATTATCTTTGTCCCAAGTGATTCATAGTATGATTGTTCTTTAAAAAAAATCACTTCATAGTACTTTTCTTATTTTCAGCTTGCTTGTTAAAAGCTTTTGAAGTTGGTTATTTTCCTAGGCTTTCACTGATGTGGATTTTTTTCTAGAAACATCTGTTAGTATAAATTATGCTAGACTTTTTTCTCCCCATTTGAGTACCGGAATTCACTGCTACAGGAAAGATGGGATTAGAAGGAGCTTTATATCATTCATGCTTGGATTGAAATGTATTGAAATATATTTTGAACCTATTTGTATTTGAACCAAAATGTATTCTGAAATTAATACTTTGTAATAAATGGGAAGTGGTTGCCCCATATTTTTGGTGGGTAACATACAAAATATGTTCAAAAAGATGGCTATGGTATTGTAGAGATTGTCAGTAAATAATTGGTGTGCTATTCTTGCATAGGGGCCATGCTGATATTCTCTGTATCATTCCAACTTTAGTATATGTGCTGCTGAAGTGAGCACAGGATTGTCAATAAATGATACTGACAATTGAACCTCCAGCCCTATAACCCAATACTTTTGCTTCAAACACACATACCTAGTTCCTGCTATCCATAATTGCAAAACCACATTGTCCTTAACTAATCAGATTGACCTGTATCTCTCCCTTCACCCTGCCTCTTGACATCTTAGTCATTAGAACACAAATACTACACATGAAATCACTTCTCCAAGAGCTCTCACTAACCACACTATCTTAAATGCATAAGCTTAATTGGCCTTCTAACCTATTGTCTTGTGATGGATAATTGTCTTGAGCCATCAGTAAGTTACTGTTTTCTAGAAATCAAGAGTTAGTTTATGCTTCTTAATAGTCCAAAGTGTCATGTATTTCCTTGGGGTGTTTTCTTTTTTTGTTTTGGCAATCAGTAAATACTTGGTGATGTTTTTTTAAGGTAATTTGAGAGAGAGAAACAGCATGAGCTGGGGAGGGACAGACAGGGAGAGAGAGAATACCAAGCAAGCTTCACACTGTGAGTGTAGAGCTGATTTGGGGCTCAAATTCATGAACCGCGAGATCATGACCTGAGCCGAAATCAAGAATCTGATGCTTAACTGCCTGAGCCACCCAAGCGCCCCAATATTTGGTTATTTTTAAGCATCCAATTGAGCTAGACATCTCATGCTGTCTGTTAAGCAGTAGGTTAAAGGAGTAATGTGTCTTTGCTAATGGCACATGACTATCTTTGTTGGTTGACTAATAGTCACTTTGGTGGTGACTGAGAGGTGCAGAGAAGCCTCTGCTAAGAAGCTAGAGAAAGGAGATACACAGTCCAAAGGAGCACAACCATTTCACAACTGTAGTTTTGTGGAGAGTTTACTCTTAATTGTGGGAAGCTTCATATTCATGCTGACTGGAGAAGAGCTAGCAATTCCTATTTTACAAACGCGATCTAGCCTCAAACCTATACACTGAGGTTTCTCCAGTCTCTAGATGACCTGGCATTCTAGTCATTGCTGTGTTATTGAGGGAAAAATAAGCAGGCTTTGGCATGGTGAACCCAACCTTCAACAGGAAGTCAGTGGAGAAACAATTTTCAGGGTCTACATCCAATTCATTACAGAAAATATTTACCGAGTTCATTTGTTAGATTTTTCCCTTTAGAAATGAGTTTTGGTTTCCATGATGACTGATAGATTTTATTTATTAGCCAACATAATGAGCTGGTAGCTTGTTACAGAGAGCTACTTATATTAGCTATGTATTCTTGGGTAAGTTGCTTCTCTAATGATCAGGAACTTTATTTGGAAGGTGGACTTTTGGAAAATGTCAAGAAGAACTGGTGAATTGCAAGTGGAAAGGAGAGGGAATTACAACTTTTGCTTTCACTGAACAAGATGAAAGGCAGATACTGCATACCTGACTGATGATAGGCAATAATGGCGTGCGCGCGCGTGCGCGCACACACACACACACACACACACACACACACACACACACACAAGGACAAAGAATTAGAGAATTAAAGGTAACATGGGACTGCTTGGTAAGAGAAAGAAAGGCATGATGTTAAAAAACTTATTAGTGGCATTGCCCTCCCCATCTACAAGCTAAAGTATTCACATTGGGTTCAAAGCCCTAGAGTCCTTTGTGTTTCATTTGATCATGTGCTATATTTTCCTTCGAAGTGATGTCCTCCGCACTCTTCCTCTATATTCTTTCCCAAGGTGATATTACTTCCATTATATCAGTTATTGTTTATTAACTACCCCAAATTTACATTTTCTACCAAAACCTCAATTTGAAACTGCTCACCTATAAATCCAGTTGTCAGCAACTTCACTTTGATGCCTTATAGGAGTATCAAACCAAAAAATGTAAAACTCATTCTATTATTTTCTGCTTGATAAATCTACTTCTTTTCTAGTGTTCTCCATCTCTAGAATATACCCTGTACTTCGTCCATGCCAGGGATTGTTCCTCCCCCTCCTTTGACATTTGGTCAAGCCAGATACCCTGATTTATCTTCATTCTCTCTTATTACCTTTCACATATAGGGTAAGCTGACCTCCTAAATATTTCTGAATGTATCCTTTTGCTCCATCTCTGCTATCAGCATAATTCAAGCCATTATGATCATCTTTCACATGAACAGCTAACTGGTCTCACCGTATCATTCTTTTCCCATGCCAATCCATATTGCAAATAGAAGCCACAGTGAGATTAATGAGAGACAGAACCTATTAAATTTGTCCCTGCTTAAAATTTGTTGATAGCATTTCATTTCTTAAAGATCTGCATATTATTTTAATTAGAGCCACAAAAAATTGTGGGCAATCACCTCTTGCCAGCCTTGTCTCTTACCAGTCTTTGTTTCTTTCCCTGTATTACAGCCTCACTGCTCTCCCTTTTTGGTTCCCTAAATGTATCAAGTTCCTTCCCATATTAGAATCTGTACATGCTTCTTCCTTTATTTGGAATACTCTAAGGATTTTCTACTTCTATTCTGTTGTCACCTTAATTCAGACAGCTTCAAATGAGGACATCCTTGATGCTATGGATTGAATTGTGTCCCCCTAAAATCCGTATGTTGAAGCCCTAACACCCAGTGTGATGGTAGTTGGAGACTGGGCCTTTCAGAGGTAATTATGTCTAGATAAGATTATAAGAATAAGGCCCTCATGATGGAGTTAAGTCCTATATAAGAGAGATAGCAGAGAGTGTTCTGTTTCTCTGCCCATCTCCCTCTCTGTATCTGTTTCTCTCTCTGCCATGTGAAGACACCGCAAGAAGGCAGCTGTCTACAAGTCAGGCAGCGAGAAATTACCCAGAAACCAATGCTACTGACACCCTGATCTTCAACTTGCAGCCTACAGAATTGTGAAAAAATAAATTCCTATTGTGTAAGCCACCTATTCTATATTATTTAGTTTTGGCAGCCTGAGCTAATACACTTGAGTAGCCACAAACTAGTTAGGGTTCCCTTTTATACATTCTCAGCATCTTTGTACTTTTGTCTTTGTCTTCTCTATTGAATTTTAAGCTTGGTGAGGCCAGAGAGAGGTTTTATTTTTCAACACTGTTCTATTTCCAGTCCCCAACATAGTGTCTGGCATATAAAAAACAATATGTTAAATGACATTTGTATGAAATGTACCATTAGTGTACTTCCTTACAAAAGATAAGACTTCTATCTTGGTCTAAGTTTTTTAAATAAAACCTCATCACAAAAAGGTATCCCTTCCTAGAGTCCTGTGTTTTCATAGATGGTTTCATCTGTTTGATGCCACAACAATAATTTTAGCAAACAGACTAAGAAACCTGGCAGTGGGGGTTGGGTTATTGAAACCAAAAATCTTCATCAGGGCTCTTGTTCCTAGGAAAAATGACAGAAGATGCCAGGGTTTAGTTTTCTCTAGGGTTTTACCTCCAGGTTTTTATTTCTGCTTTGCACTTTCTTTGACATTTATGTATAAGGTCATTAAGGTGAAGGGTGGTATCTTTGGTATTCAGGTAATGATAATATCCAGCTCCATGTTTTGTGGACTATCATTATACCATTGGCCATCCCTTGCTTGTGAGTTTATCTGATAAGTTTACTAAAATGAGGCCCAGTTAACTAATTCTTAACACTGTTAAAATTGTTCTTTTTAGAAAGATGGTTAAGGAGCCCAAAGTCCAGGTGTTGTTCAATGGACCTCAACATACCTTTGGAAAATTTCTGGAGAATAGCAGGGATGCTATAGCTTGACTGAAGATGACAAAATTTCTGACCGAGAGTGAGTTATCCTTTCTCCATTCTCTTTAGGAAATCTTTGACCTCTCATATAGAAATGTTACAACTGAGGAAGGATTAATTACTCTCCATACTTAGAGCTCAACTTAAGTTGTCCTGTCAAGGCTTTGATATATATATCTTAGTTTATTAATGTTGCTGTAGTGAATTACCACATACTTAGTGGTTTAAAGGAACACAAACATATTACCTTAAATTTCCTGATATCGGAAATCCGAAACAAGACTTACAGGTATAAAAATCAAGGTGTCAGCAGTGTTGGATTCATTGTGGAGTCTCCAGGAGAGAATCTGTGTTCATCTTCCAGAGGCTGCCTGCATTCCTGGGCTTGTGGCCACTGCCTCCACCTTCAAAATGTACCATTTTGTCTTCTCCTTCCATCATCATCTACCCCTTTCTGATCCTGGCCCTTTTGTCTCCCTCTTAATAAGGACTTTTGGCGTTCTGTTGTTTACATGGGTAATCCAAGATAATGGTAATCTTCCTACCTCAAAGTCCTTAACTGAATTCCATCTGCAAAGAGGCCCTTTGCCATGAATTATAACCTATTCAAAAGTTTGGGGATTAGTACATGAACATCTCTGCAGAGAAGGAAAGGAGGTGTTATTCTGTTTATCATGGCAAAATAGGTCTAACAACTTCATATTTCTAAAAGTGCCAATTAGACAGGATTTAATTCAAGAAGCAAAAGTTACATCATGCCTTTTCCTCTTGGCGCTTTACTGAAGGTCTCAATTTTCCCACATAATAATGCCATCTATATATCACAGCTGCTTATTATCAGTCTCTTCAGTTAGACACCTATTTTTGCTCAGATGAGAAGGGTAATCATTTGTTAGCTTAAGTTAGATCACTGATATGATGGAAACTACCTATGAACCTGTAAAGAGAATTAAGACTTTTTTTTAAGTGAGATTGGGGCACCTGGGTGGCTCAGTCAAGCGTCAGACTTCAGCTCAGGTTGTGATCTCACGGTTTGAGAGTTTGAGCCCCACGTCGGACTTTGTGCTGACAGATCAGAATCTGGAGCCTGCTTCAGATTCTGTGTCTCCCTCTCTCTGCCCCTCCCCAGCTTGTGTGCTCTCTCTCTTTCTCTCTCTCTAAAAATTAAAATAAATTAAAAAATGTGACATTGTGCATTCTGTACTTCTATTTGAAATTCAGGTGTATTATAACTAAAAAGCAATGTAAATTAGAAGGAAGTAAATGTAATCCAACTCAGCCTTCAAAACACATCCCAAATATTAGCTCTTTCATGAAATCAGTGCCAACTTCCCTAGGTGGAACTAGGTACTGCTCCCACCTTGCTGTGATAGCATGATGTGCATGACTCCATTGTAGCATTGACTACATTGATGTGTTGGTCTGTTTACGTGACTGTCTCCCAAGCTACCTGCAAGATACTCAAGGGCAAGGACTCTGTCCTGTTTTTCCTAGTGGTAATGCTGCCTAGAACAGTGTCTAACGTATACCTAGTGTATTGCTGATAGTTTGTGAGGCAATGAATTCTTTTGCAAAGAAGGATGCATCAGAAGCAGTATTTCTCAGCACAAAGCATATTTCAATACATGATCAGGACAGGCGCACAGCTACAGATTCAAGAGTATTGATAAAGAAAAGTATGCCTTCAGAGAAATATGATGGGTTATAAGCCTTTGAGTGAAAACTTAAAATACTACATTAGTTGAGTAGAAATTAGATCCAAATAATTGGAAATACATAGTTCAATAACTAGGTTTGGATGATAAGGATCTAACAAATTTATCCCACCAAGAATGTTTAAACTCAATCATAATTGCTTTCAGTTTACTTTTAAAATACCATGTTTTTAATTTCTTTAAGCTTTATAGATGTATAGCTGATATATAAAGATTGCATGTATTTAATGTGTACACTTTGATGAGTATGGACATATAATATCCCCATAATCAAGGTATTAAACATATCTATCACCTCCCAAAATGTCCTTGTGTTCTTGTATGGGTGTGTATTTTAATGGTAAGAATACTTAACATGAAATCTAGCCTTTTAACATATTTTAAAGTACATGATACCATATTCTTAACTATAGGCACTATGTTATACAGGGTCTCTAGAACTTCCTCATGTTTCATGATTGAAACTTTGTACCCATTGAGCAACAACTTCCCACATCCCCTTTCCCCAGCCTGGTGGCAACCACCATTCTGCTTCTATGAGTTTGACTATCTCAGATACCTAATATGTTACCATATATAGTATATGTCTTTTTGTTACTGGCTTACTTTGCTTAGCATAATACCTTCCAGGTTTATTCATGTTAGTGCATATGACTGAATTTCCTTTTTAAAGACTGAATAATATTTAATTGTATGCATATACCACATTTTCTGTATCTACTCATCTGTTGATGGACATTTAGGTTTTTTCTGTATATTGGCTATTGTGAATAATGCTGCACTGAACATGGGGCACAGATATCTCTTTGAGATTCTAATTTCATTTCTATTTAATAACTGCTTTCATTGCTTGGTTATTTAGCAGTTATCACACGGTTTCTTTAAACTCCGCTTCTTAGAGGTGTGAGCACCAAAAAAGCCTTTGTTATAAGTAGGGGTCCCTGAAGTCCCAGAATCTGGGTAATGGGGTGTGAGGGTCTTCAGCCACTATATTTTTAATAACTCTCCAGATCACCCTGGCAGATACTTTCTCGAACTCCTGAGAATATCATAGTGATTTCCAATCTCTATGGAAATCAGTATCCAATCAGTATCACTTCGGATACTGATTCAGTATCCGAATCACTTGTGGTGCTTTAGAAAAACAAGAATCAAGGAACCCACCTGAGATTCTTATATAGGAAGTCTAGAGAAGGGTTTGATTAACTTTGAAAAGTCTCATGGGGAATTGGATTTGCAGCCACTGTTGGAAATATATGGTTAAGTTTCAGCATTGGGTGACTGTTGTTCAACTGAGTGATTGAGAGGAGAGGACAGTATGAAGAAGCAGGTCTGCAATGGGGGGGTATTAAAGCTATCATCCTCACAAAACTGTTTCCCACTTGTCAACTGAATCCTTGGTGTATCCAATGCCAGTACGTTTTTCAAGATGATGATTAAATGAAATAATGAATAAAATGAAACTAGAACAGTTATTCCAAATAATAGATACTAAATTACTATTGGTTTACCTCCTGTTGTTGTTGTTGTTGTTGTTGTTGTTGTTGTTAACTCCTGTCTGGAAGGTGTAATAGGCTCTTCTGTGAGGGCGATGTTTTCTCCTGAAGGATAAGGGTCCTTATGCTTATTGCATTTGTACTTTGTCACATTACAAGTAGGAGGGGTCAAGTGAGTTACTATAATAAAGTGAGAGAGAAAGAGAGAGTGTATGTGTGTATTATATGTACATGGTGATAACCATATGTCAATAGGCACAGAGATACACATATAACCATCCATCTACCTATTTGGCATTTCACTTCATTATTGTCAGCAGTCATTGGGAATTTCTTGGGGGAGTGATTCAGAAGTGACCAAATGGAAATGATACTCAAATTTTTCTCTTAAAGAAAAGAAAATTTTAAAGCATTTTTTTGTTAAATATTTATTTTTGAGGGGCAGAAGGGCAGAGAGACAGAAAGAGCAAGCAAGCGCAAGCAGACAGGGGGGTGGGGAGACAAGGGATGCAAAGTGAGCTCCGCAGGTCTTGAACTCACAAACCATGAGAGCATGACATGAGCGCAAGTTGGACGCTTAAGCAACTGAGCCACCCAGGTGTTCCCCCGCCAAACAAAAAAGCCATTCTTCTGTCATTTTCTCATAACTTCTTAATCTAAGGGGGAAAACAACCATAAAAGGCATATTCAGAAAGCTAGTTGTAATGTATTAGTTTTTCTTTCTCTAGGTCATTTTTTAAAACTTGTAAAAGAGCAAGATCTTGTGAGGCAGAAAATGAGAGGAAGAGATTTTTCTGTTTTTGTCTCTGGTCTCTTTAACTGTTCTCACGATGCTTCAGAGGCTCCTCTTCTCCCATCTACCCCTAAAACATTGCTGTTCCCAGGTCTTGATACACCCCATCCATTCTCCTTGGGTGGTGTAATTCACTCAAATTTTGCTTAAAATTATGTATTTAATGACTCAAAATTTATGTATCCACCTTGGGGGCATGTATGTATCCCAAACTTAGCATGTATACAACTGACCTGAATATACGTGCATCAAAATGGGCTCTATTTCCTGTATTTTCCAGCTCTGTAGATTGCACTTTTGTGTCTTAAATTACCCAAAGCAATAAACATGAAACCTTCCTAGCCAACTCCTGCTCCTCATTTCTCACACTGAAGACCCATATTTTCTACTTGCTTAATTAAGGAATTTGAAACTGTCCATTCTCTTCTCTCCTTTCCCTTTCCTATTGCCTTAGTTTACACTCAGAGCATCTCATGTGGAATACCACAAGAATAAGTTTGATTCTTTTCACCTCCAGGATTGCAGTCTATCCTCTCGATTGACGGACGTGATTTTCCTGAAACCTAGATCTCATCATGAGATTCTCCTGCACTGTCTCCCCAAACTTCAATTACTTTCCATTGTCCATACCTTTAAGTCCTTAATTTGTCATATGGAATCCTACAAGTTTTGGTCTCTTGGTTTACACCACTGCAGACTTTTCCTCAATACTCACTGAAACTAAAACTCTAGTATTCTCAACTCTGTATATCCTCAAATACCTGAGGCTGTTTCATGTTTCCACACCACTGTGCATCCATTGGCTGCCTTAGCTTGTAGTGCTGTTCTGCCTTTCCCTCACTGCTGATGAACACCTTCTTATCTTCCAGAATCACTTCACACGACTCCGTGACAAAAAAGAATGAAATTTTATCATTTACAAGAACACGGATGGAACTATCGTGTATTATGCTAAGTTAAATAATTCAGAGAAAGACAAATACCATGTTTTCATTCATATGGAATTTAAGAAACACAACAGATGAACATAAGGGAAGGAAAAATCAGACAAAAACACAGAGGGAGGCAAACCATAAGAGACTTAAATGCAGAGAAAAAACTGGGTTGCTGGAGGGGTGGTGTGTGTGTGGGATGGGTTAAATGGGTGACTAAGGAGGGCACTTTTTGGGATGAGCACTGTGTATCATATATAAGAGACGAATCACTAGGTTCTACTCCTGAAACCAAGACTACATTGTATGTTAACTAACTTGAATTAAAAATAAAAATCACTTCATGGTCACCTTCATGAAGGATTTGTTAAGACCCCATTCTCCAGTGGAATTGAGTAATTCCATCTTTGTGCTCATGCTTATACCACATTTTTTTCCCCAAAAGTGATGGACCATATGAGCGTAGTGGAAATGCTGTGTGTTGTCACATCTCGGTATTCTGATTGAGTATACGTATGATTCTCTTTTAATATCCTGATCTAGAACTGTGTATCTCCACTGGCATTTTCCCAGAAATTTATTTTCTACCAAACTAAAGGGAGTGTTCCAAAATACTCTTAGTACTCTGCTTTAGGAAAAACCAATTCAAGTTCACAAAGTACACAAATTAGTGTCTTCTTACTTAGGTTTATAACCAAACACTGACTGGAGTACATATTTGGCATCTAGCATGCCAAACGTACTGGGCTCTGGAGTTCAAAAGTTCAAAATACACAGTCACTCCCTTCAGAGTGTAGTCTAGAAGAAATGAATGGGTAAATTCATTAAACAAAATGATATATTTCAGGATTTCTCCTAGCTTCAACTTTATGAAGACCTTTTAATATGTATTTTGAGTTATGTAGCCTATTTTATGCATGTTTTTGGTTTGGTACGTCAGATTCATAAAATGTGCCACAGTTTATAGATACTATAGAAGCATTATTCCAAATTGAGGAAGGAGGAGGTTTATTTTCCCCCATTTGGATTACATAAGTTTCAAGTTCTCAGTTTTCCAGAGCCACACTGATTTCAGAAATGGCACTGAACAGAACTATCTTAACCTTGTCAACTTGCCTGTGACACTTGAAGGCACTAAAAGCCTCAGCCATCATATCCAGCTATTTGTTAGGTGCTGCTCACTGTATCTAAAATCCTCAAATTAGGGCAAGCCTCTTACTGAGCAGGAGGCAGCACTGTGGGCACTACAGGCTACTCACTAGCCACTGCCTAATGGCTATTTCTAGCCCATGAATCCTGGAAGAGAGATAAGAATGATACTCATTACTTGTATGTTCAGTTCTGTACAGCATGCACTGTGGATAGGTTAGAGAGATACCAGAAGCAGAGAAACTGTCCTCTCACAGCAGCTGTAACAAGTAAGAAAGTGGAAACTTACAAGGGTGACTTGGTTCTTCCCTGCTGTTAGTTGATTACCCTTAGATATGTAAAGTTTCTTGGGGAGCATCATTTAGCGGTATTAACTAAATACTGGCTTGGCACCTTCCTTCAGCCACTGTTTTCAGGGCTGGTACCCAAATATAGAATTTGAAAGCTCATAGTATTTCCAGATATGAACCTACTAAGTTAGTGATCATTGGCTTCCACTGTATGCCAGGCACTTTGCTAGTAAATAAGCTTTGCAGTCATTTTTTTCTGAGATGTTGGCCACCTCCCTGAGCTACAGATCCCTTATGTAAATGAATCATACAAGTCTGTGTGGGAGGTTGGTAGCTCCTCAGCCCATCTCTGAGCCTAAGAAATCCCTTCTTTGTCAAGTGTCTGCAACTTTGACACAGTCCTTAATTCCTCTCCAAGGTCTTCCTCCTCCTAGCCTAGGGGACTTTTAGTCATGGAGGTGTACAGCTTTGGCATTTCTCATCCTGTGCCCTGCCCACCCCTTGCCAAATCTACAGGGAGTCCTTTCTGTTTCTCCAGCTAAGAGAGACTTTTAAAACTCAAAGCCAAAAAATGAATCCTTTTTTGTTTGTTTTGGTGTCATCCCTTACTTGAGGCAATGGATGCAGAATGACTTGACTGACTAAATGGAGCAAAGGCCAAGGGAAATAAGAAAATACATATGTTTAAAAAGGCTTATTTACTTAAAATATTTTTCTATTCCTACAAATTGCTTGGTGAGCCTGGAATTTGAACAAGAGATTTGATAGCCTTATTGGATATTCTGTCTAGATCAGGAGGAGACCTAATAAGACATGCCTTCTCTGTAAGTCTAGCAAATCTTCAGTGACTGTGATGGCCATATACCTCTCTTCCATAATCATTAATTGGACAGGCACTCACAACTTTTTCTGCATTTACTCCCTGACTCTTGATGCGTTTGCATTCTAAAGATATGTCAACACCAGAGTCTCCTTGCTGTCTGTGTTGATACCAAAGGCACCTACCTCTTTTTGCATTAAGTAGTAACATCACTACTTTTGCTTGTCTAGAATTAGAATTAGAGATTTCTCTAATTCCCTGAATTTTGAGTCCTCTAGAAATCTTGACTCTGGTCAAATCCCTTCTTGAATAATGTAGTGATGTTTAACCTTATGTAACAAAGGTAAACCATACAGAAAATCTGGCTTTAAAAGCATGGCAAATATTTGGTTCCACATACCTTCTGAAATTTGAACCTTGGGACTGAAGCATTACTTACCTAACAGTTCTAAAGCAGTAAGTGAAAACTGCTCTTTCGGCTCACCATGGCTCACACTCTGCAAGCTAAAGGAGTCCATACTCCCGATTCTGGCTAAGCATCAAAGACCAGCAGAGAAGTCACTATAGACACTTCCAGCATGCATTCAAAATGGAGTCCATGTATTGTGTGAAACTGCAGAAGACAACTAAAAGTGGAATATGGTGGGAGTTGGATTTTGTTTCTATATGTGTTCATTACTGTGACTCCCTTAAGGCCAGGAAGTAAATATTATTCATCTTTGAATTAGGAAAAAAGGTGTCTGACAATAGGATGCACCAAATCACTGTTTATTTAGGTAGGTTGAGCTCAATCATTTTCCATACTTAAAACATTTTTCATTTATCAAATCTTTACTGACTACCTACTATGTAATAAATGTATTAGGTACTTAGGGTTACCAGGGGAGCTCAGCCCACGAGTTTAAGAGGCTGGTAGAGTGCAATTAAAAGAACATTTTTTAAAAATATTTTTTTATGTTTATATTTACTTTTGAGAGAGATGGAGCACAAGTGGGGGAGGGGCAGACAGAGATGAGACACAGAAGCAGGCTCCAGGCTCTGAGCTGTCAGCGCAGAGCCGGATGTGGGGCTCAAACCCATGGAATGCGAGATCATTACCTGAGCAGAAGTTGGGAGCTCAATTGACTGAGCCACCCAGGTGCTCCAGAACAATTAATTTTTGAATAAAGACTTGGAGTCTGTTGATCTTACTTATCAGCTGGGTCACACTGGACACATCACTTGCCCTCTCTGGTCCCATTTCTTCACCCAACAAAAAAGTATAATAACTACTACTTCACAGGATAGTAATAAAGATTAAATGAAACAGTATGGGATAAATTTTATTTTCAATTATCATAATCCAACTATTTCTTCATCACTACCCTATAAATAAACAGGACAAGAAACAGATTTGACTCACTGAGATGAGAACAGTGTGGTTCAGTGAAGTTGAATAATGTCTTCAGGCTCATACAGCTAGGAAGTAGCAAGACAAGACTCCAAACTAGTGTTTGTAGAATGAGAGCCATTTCCCTTCCACGTCTCACACCTCCTGGTGCTTAGATTCTATGATGAAAGTCAGTCACCTTCCCTCAGTGTAATCTTGCTCATACCAATCATAACTTCCAGGTGAGGTCTTACTCCAAGCTTCCCCTTTCATAACAGATTGAGAATCTTCCTGATCTTGTCTTGGTCTCCTTCCATGGGCTCCTGGGCTTTTATTTGTTTTGAATGGTTTGGAAGGGACAGAAATGTACTTGGTCAGGCTCAGGTTCTGGAAGCAATCTGCCTTGACTTTAATGGTTTTCCTGTTGTCAGTGTACCCAGAAGACTAAAGCAATGGGTCCTCCCAAAGAAGGAGCACAGAATAGATGGGTTTCACATGTAATTGATTGAAATTAGAGATCCCCAGGCTTCCATCATTCACGACCTCTACGGAAAACTAATAGTTCGAAGGAAGGGTATCTTGCTTAATCATTCCCTCAACCTTTTGATCCTCTTCCCTGTTGATTATCACTGCTTAGCATATTTTTTGCTGCTGAGAAAGTGGGCAGGCAGCTGCTGCAGCCTGTAGTCGACTCTAAGGTTGCTCCTTAGGGGGTTGGCAAAGGATACCTTGTGAAGCTGAGAATTTTTAAAAATGTGTTTGTTTCCTTCACCCTGGAGAGTCTGAGCAATCAGTCCTGAGCTTTTTTTCCCTCTAAACTGTTTATGCTTATAAAGAAAATAATTTAATCAATATGTGAAAGTGGATTTTTGTTTCTAAGCATTTTTAGCTTTGATAGCTAATTTACATATATGTTACAGGAACTTTGTAAATTGATTTGGTGGCTTTGTTCTATGCAGCTTGTACTTACTGTGTTTCTAGAATGCTTTTGTTAAGTAATACAGGCTACAATTTCCTTAATTTAAAATTGATAACTGCTCATCACTTTTGAAAAGCTACAGTTAATTATGTGATTATCTGGCTACATTTGGAATATGAGGTGATAGAAATTTGCCATTTTCTTCCAAATATTGAGTGTCTAGACTCTCTCCCCCAGGAAGGCCACTCTGAATCACTGACTCACATAGGCTAAGATAGATAGGCATTCATAGCTCTGCATGTCAAAATGGGTATAGTGAAATGATTTCTATGTTATAAATAAATCTTTTAGGGTCACTCCTCCCTCTTAGTATATCCTAGAACAGAGATGAAAATAGGTCTCATTTCAAGTTCCAACTCTGACCTATTGATAGTGGGCCCTACTGAAATCCCTATTGGGAAGGATTCTGAGGCTGTATCCATAGAGGTGAGTGCCTTGATTGGTTAGTATTGTGTACCATGAGTGGGGCAAGAGTTAAGCATGGTGACATGCTGGTTGTTATCCCTGTTGGACTGTAAAGCCTTATCTGTGTCTGCCTCACATGGAATGATAGAGACTAGGCTGTTAGGTATTTGTTATGGACAGAGTCTTAAGCCGGGTACCTCTACTCTCTGCTAAGTCCTTTTTACAGAACTTTAGGCAGGTTTCCCTTAGAGTAGTCCTAATGTGATTTATTAACCTGCCCTGGAAGATTATGTCTGTGTATAAATAATTCGCTTTCCAATATATTGGATTTTCACATCTCCATGCCATTACTAACACTATCTCCCCTATCTGAAAACACTGTCCTTTCTTTTGTAATTTGTGGAATTTTTCTCACTCTTCATGGACCACCTCAAATACTGTTTCCTCCTCTGTACAGCTTTCTCTGACCTTCTCAGGCAGAACAAATGACTCTTTTCTGTCTCTCCAAAGCAATCAGTTGAATCTCTGATACCACACCTGCCATAATGCTCTGTAATTACATCTTCACCTGCCACAATCTAGCCCAGAATATTAGACCTATGTTTTTAGACTTGAAGTGGTTTAAACATTGTTGAGAAAAACCTATAACTCATAACCTACAGCCATTGAACTTCTAAAGTATATTTACAGAAAACACAGTGGGTGCAAATACGGTGGCAATGGTTGCTAGGAGAGTAGAAGGAAAGAGATAGTAAAGAAAAAAGAAAGACATAATTGATGCAGAGTGTGCAGAGAAGATAGTAAAACTATATAAAATCAAGGACATTTACAGAAAGGAGAAATCCAGGCTAATACGGATACTCACATGTACAGATTGTTCATACTGTCAGTGAGAGGACAGAGTCGATTCTGCTCTGGTGTGTGTGTTCGGTAGACTCTAGGCTTCTTCACCAAGTATTTGGCAGCAGTAGTAAATTTTTCATTGGTCAGAAAAGGATTAACTGGGGGTTTAGATAAGCTGGAAAGCACATATCCCTTCTAAAGGTTTTCAAATTCTGTTTTAAGAATACTGTGTAAATCCGGGTGCCAGGGTGGCTCAGTAGGTTAAGCATTCAACTTTCGATTTTAGCTCAGGTCATGATCTCATGGTTTGTGAGATCAAGCCCCACATTGGGCTCCAAGTGGAGCCTGCTTTACATTCTCTCTCCCCCCCCGTCCCCCCAAAAAATAACTAAATAAACTTAAAAAAATACTGTGTACATCATCAAAGCAAATGGGTGGACTGGAAGAATTGAACTCCAACTTTGAAACACTTCTGCCTGCACTGATCAGTTTCAGTAGGCCTGTGTAGATGTGACTACCCTGTCCAGTATATTGCTCTCCATTGTCCTGGAGAGAGTACCCTTTTCTGGGTAGTGGCCAGTTCCCTTAAAATTACCTGAAACATTAGAGTTTATAAAGAAACTTCATGTGCTTTACTTCAATGAAGCCTTCACAAAAAAGATTAAAAACAAAACAAAAAAAAAACGTAATGACGTTGAATTCCATTTCAAATATGGTATAACCCAGAGAGGTTCAGCAACTAGTTCAAGGCTGCAGAAAACAACACAGCTTGCCTTTAAACTTAGATTCTCAATGTACTACAAGTCCCATGCCCTGTACTTAAAACTTTGATAATTCTTGATCTTCCTTTGACTTCATTATTTTCATTTTATTAACTTTATATGCTCCTGTTATATTTCTTTCTTCAGAATCTAAGCCCCTTGAAGTGCTTATAGAAGCCCACATGGTACTAGCATCACATCATTCCTTGTTCTTGGTAGACATGTAATATACATGTTTCATGAGGAAATAATAAAATAATGTAGGGATTAAAGAATAAGAGAAATAATGGAATTACTAAACACACAACTATGCCTATTGAGTTGGTATCCATTTTTTAGGACACAATAATGTATGTTAAAGGGTAAAGAAAAGTCCACCTGAGATGCTCACTTAGCTGAGGAGACATTATGAAGGAAGAAAGGAAGATACCAGAGATTTATGAAGGAAAATTGTCAGACTTCCTCAAATAGAGAATTTCAGATGGACAAGGTAGCCTTTGGAAAGGTCTGAA
Source organism: Prionailurus viverrinus (assembly GCF_022837055.1). Classification (NCBI taxonomy): domain Eukaryota; kingdom Metazoa; phylum Chordata; class Mammalia; order Carnivora; family Felidae; genus Prionailurus; species Prionailurus viverrinus. The sequence goes on from NC_062570.1 coordinate 47,899,578, forward strand.
TGGCAAGACCTGGCACTGGGTCAGAAGCATTAGAAGAATGAAATTGGACAATCCATTAAATGGAAGGCTTTTAGAAATGGAATTGTGAACCCTTGCATCCACAATAAACAGCCAGACCTAAAAAACTAAAGGTCAGCTTTAAACTGTGATAAAAGGATCTACATTAAAAAGGTAGAACTATTTAAATGGTCAGGTGAATCGTGAGCTAATGTGAATTGGCTGAGGTGAATTGCCTTCCTTAGGGAAGGCAAGGATAGGAAGCAGGGGTGGGGGCACCAGGTAGTGTTGTCTGTGCTCATGGAAGGGAAGGAAGGAGGGAGAAAGGAACTAATATTTTCTAAACCCTGTCTAGGTGCCAGTAGTATGAATGTGAAGTGTTCAAATGATAGAAAATTGATAGGTTTAGTGGTATCAGAAGCGACAGAGCTGGTGTAAATCCAGCCATGCTCAACTTTGCTCAGGTTCTCAAACAAACGCACATCTCACACACTATCTCATTTTCAAGATTGGGCTGTCTACTTTCTCCTTCCTCACCTGACACTCTTTACCAACCCACTTTATGGCTTTATATTTTTTGGCTCTCGGTAGATTACCACCTTACAAATTGTTCTCTGACCTTCAAACATGAGAAGGGCATTCACTTTTTTTTTTGTTCCTTTGCTGCTACCAAATATGGTGAGTCCAAGCTTGTTCTGCTCACTGCACTAGCGATCAGGAAATCGAGAGACAAGATAGGGTAAGGAAAGTGACTTCATTCAGAAAGCCAGCAAACTAAGGAGCCAATGGACTGACTATTGTCCCAAAGAGCAATCTCCCCTCAGCATGGAATTTGAGCTTCTTTTATGTTAACAAAAAGCAGAAGTAGGAGGGTGTTGGAGTCAAAAGGTGACTGATGTCTGTAGACATCCATGGAAAGTTGTATAACTTCTTTGTCCTTGGTCAGTTGATATTTGCATATAGGAATTAGGTCATGTTATTCTTGTAAATCTTAATGTAGCATAGTCATTTCTGTATATACTTATCTTCTCAAATGAAGTAGTTTGGGGGCAAAAAAGTTTTTGCAAATCTCAGCTGTAAAGCAAAATTTTTTCATGATTAACATGCCTATGTTGGGTGCTAATCAGAAGTTTCTAAGCTATGGATCACAGCAGCAAGGGAAATAGAAGCAAGATAGAGTCAGACATGCTAAGTTTCACCCTGTTATAATATCATTTAGTGGTATTTCACCTACTCAATTGTGGTAATTTGTTTACTTTTTGTCTCTTACTATTTTGTCTCTTATTAACTATGAGCTCCCTAAAGACATGGGCTGCATCTATTTTACTTTTTGTCCCTAGCACATAGCATAGTACAAGGCACACAGTAGTTGTTCAGTATAAATATATTGGATGAATAAATAATTGAATGTTATTTCTGACTTGCAGCTTATGCTTTTCTACTTGTATTTGTATCTCCCTCAGCTCTTCCTTTCTTGGCTAAGCCATTCTGCATTTGGCTTTGGGGGGTAATTCTCTTTTCTGCATCTCATTTGTCTGTTGTGTTTCATGTTAAGTGTTTTGGATTAGATGCTAAAACACAGTATTCTAGGATATCAGCTACTGTATACCAAGCTGCCAGTGGGCTGACAAATGAAGAGAAGGCAGTTTGGTCTGTTCTTGCTAACATAGATGTCCTATATGATTCTTTTATATAACCATTATTCATCAGATGAATTTCTTTACCAGTCAGACTAGAAGTACAGTACATATATGAGATGACTTTCTGACAGGGTAGAGGGGAATGTGATTAATGGTGTGAATGAAAGTACCATTAAAATAGATTTTCATGGGGCACCTGGGTGGCTCAGTTTGTTAAACATCTGACTCTTGATTTTAGCACAGATCATGATCTCACAGTAGGTGAAATCAAGCCCTGTGTCAGGCTCTGCGCTGACAGTGTGGAGCCTGCCTTGGATCTTCTCTCTCCCTGCTCCTCCCCGGCTTCTATGCACATGTCCTCTCTCTCTCTTACTTCTCTCTAAAAGTAAACAAACATTAAAAAATAATAAAATTTTCACCTTGAACAATAGAAAGTTCTACTCCATATGCATAAAATATATTCTACCTACAAATAAAGTCCTTGCTTCAGTCTTCAGAAAATTACTTTCTAATGAGCTTCCTGGGTTATTGTGCAGGGCCCCGCTGGGGGTAGAGTTGATGAAATGACAGAAACAAAGACACATAGATTGTTGGCCACACTTGAAAGAACTTACAAATTGTAGGATATGATTAACACATGTGAAACAATTAAGAAAACAGGAGGCGTGCTGTTTCATGCTAACTGATGAGTCAAGAAAATAAATATAAAAGGATTCCAAAGAAGGTTGACAGGCTCACTCAACAAATGTTTATTGATTTTTAGTTGTGTGTGAAACATTGCATTCAGCCTGGAGATGCCAAGATTAAGACAATTAGTCTCTGCTGCTGAAGAGCTGCCAGTGTGTTGAGAATACATGTATGACTTGTGGCAGTGATGTGAGGGACAGGAAGGCTGAGAAGTACACAAATTCTCTAGAAGTCAGGAAGGCTGCATAGAGGAACTGACTTTTGATCCAAGTGTTAAATCATGTATAGCATTTTGTACTTACCTCAAGAAAAAGTAGGGTGTTTTGTTTTGTTTTTAACCGTGTCTCTACTTCTCATTGACTGTGCTGGTTAATGACTGATAATATTAGCAATGGATGTTACACAGTGAGGACAATGAAGAGATGGGAGGTATTTAGCTACAAGTGTCATAGTTGATACAACCTTGTAGAAACATTTAAGTGTAGAAGTTTACCACCTGCTACTTCTACAGATTAATTGTAATCTAACATTCTTTTCCTTTTATCTTTTAACATTACTTGGACTTTAATATATTAGTTATATTACAGTGTTATTCAATTATCAGTTATACTTTCATATATTTATATCCTCCTAATGTATTGGGTTTTTTTGAGAGCAGGAATTACATTTTAAGCTACTTTAAGGGGATGAAGTAGGAAAAATGTTTATTTGATGCTTACTATATTATAAGAACTCTGCTAGGTGCTTTGTATGATACTATATTTAATCTGTTTAATAATCCTTGAAGTATGTTGTGTTAACCTGTTTCACAAATGTGTAAATGAAGGTATAAGAAAACACTCAAAAACCTAAATGTGTTGCCCAAGGTCATATACCTAAATAGTAAGTGCCTGAAATGTGATTCAGACATACATTATTTGCATCATCTCCTCTTTTCTATTGTTTGACAAAATGGTAATTTCAAAACATAGAATATATTTTTGTAAAGGACAAAAAACTGATAGTACTCTTTTAAATAATTTTTTTTTAAACGTTTTGAGAGAGAGAGACAGAGTGTGAGCAGGGGAGGGGCAGAGAGAAAGGGAGACAAAGAATCTCAAATAGGCTCCAGGCTCTGAGGTCAGCACAGAGTCCACTGTGGGACTTGAAATCAGAAACAATGAGATCATGACCTGAGTCAAAGTTAGACAGTTAACTGACTGAGCCACCCAGGTGCACCCTCATAGTACTTTTTCTTTAAGACCTTTGTCTCATTAATTAATTCACAAGATAACGTGTCATGTGCCAAGAATTTTGGATTCTAAAAAGAAAAGACATTCATTGCTTTCATGGAAATTACCAATTAGTAGCAATAAAGTATCTTGAGACAATTGGGAAATTTCTGAATTCATCTCTTTGAGGAAGCTGAGGGTTCTAACAAGTCCACAACATCTTATTTCAATAGAAATTATAGTCAGTCACCTTTCTAGACCCTCTATCTCTTTTAGGCCAGAGGTCTTCCTATTAGAAGCTGAATTACATTTTCCTTTTTGCAAATAGTAGCAATATTTTCTGTTCTAGGCAACCATAACCTCAGTGCTATTTCTAAATTTTGCCTTTAGGGATATATGTATTTTTAAAAATATCTTTTTAAGCTATGCGTTTCAAATATTAGGGGAATAACAGCCTGATTTACTGGTGCAAACTTTAGATTTGAAATAACATTGAGCTACAGGTTCAAATAATGGATCAAAGGTCTTGGTTCTTCCTTTAAGAAAAAGTGAAATGTGAAAGAACACATTCTACTTGGAGTGTGATTAACTCATATTGAGATGCTAAGGAATATCATTCACTGGTAGATGAGGAGACAGAACAAAGCAATAGTAATTTTAGTAATGGAGACTGGGTGAAATATGAAGAATATAGTAAATGCATACTGATTTAGTGTGGAAAATACACTTAAAAGATTTTAAACTTTTGCCTAGGTTTCGTATGTAGCTTTCTTAACGTGTGGAACACAATAGACTAGAGATGTAATAATCACTTCTCTTCTCCCTAGGTTTCTCCTCTATCTTTAAAACTTAGTAGTTTTCCATTGCATGAGGACAATCTTAACCACTTCCTATGTTTCAATTGTTGCTTGAAGACTTACTATATATCAAGGAGTGTTTTGCATAATCTTCTGTTGCCTTGATCTTACCTTCTTATTTCTTGCTTAATCAGTTAACTTATTTCATATTTCTTTAATCTCTTCTTTTCTAATAGGGTCTTCCTATTGGAAAAAAAAACGAAACAAATTTTCTATTTTGACTCTGCTTCTGCTTTTACCTCCTTTCTACTTTCCTTGCTCTTCCCCAATTTACAACTCACCTCACTGTAACCTGTGCTTGTAACATTTTGCCTAGAAATATGTTTTTATTAATGTTCCAGTGGCTCCACAGATGTCAAATCTTATCTGACTTGGACCTTCTTACAGCATTTGAATTTCTTGACACTCCTCCCCTATAGAAATTCTCTCTTCTCTTGACAACACATATTTTAAACTGTTTCTGCTCTTATCCCGTGACTGCTCTTTTTTTAGTCTCTTTCTCAGATTAGTTTTCTTTGTTCCTTATCTAGGAAGAACAGCAGAAAGGTCAGTGTGGAGAAGGGGCAGAAGGAAGTTGAGAGAAGACAGAGGCCAGAAGACTAGGTGAAGCCTTGGAGGCTGTGTTAGGGGCATTTTTCATCCTCAGAGCAGCAGAAAACCTTTGAAGGGTTTGAAGCAAGGGTATAATGTGAACTGATTTTCAACTTGAAGTATAGACAGGCAAGCAGAAGTAGAGTGACTATGAGAAAAGATAAGCTTAGATAAAGGGGGATAGTAGGTTGGACTAGGATAGCAGTAGTAGAAATGAACACAAGTGAGCATATACTCAAGGTATACTTAGGACATAGGTGATGGATTGTATGTGAAAGGTAAGAGAAGTAGTTTATAGCTTGAGCAACCTGATAGATCTCAGGGCCACCTGCTGGGCAAGGGTGATATTTGGGTTACATTAATAGGAAGGAGATTAGTGAAGCTGGTGGTTAAGGGGTACCTCATTTGGTTTCCTCATATCTCTGTCTCTTCCATAGTAAATGAAACTCAACTGTCATGGTTTTCTAATAGCTTTCCCTATGTAGAAGCGCCATGACCTTTTGCAGCCCTCATTCTCCTTGACATTGTTGTACATATTTCACAAGATGAAATATGTGACAGCTCTTTAAATATTGAGAAGACTATTATTTGAAAGAAGGATTAGAATGACTTTGAGTGGCCTTAAAAGAATGAGAACTTAGGGAAAGACAGATTTTAGCTGAGAATAAATAAAAAATTTTATGACGATTAATTACAGAGCATGGCAGAAGAATGGTAGCAAGGTCCAGGGGATCAGAAATGTTTGTGCACTACTCTGTGACCATTTGGAGATTATTGTAGAAGATTTACACGTTGGATGGAGGAGGATCTGGGAAGGAGTGATGCGGTGATCAGTAGACTCTGTCCTAACTCTGAGACTCTATAGTTTTGTGAAATTCCCATGTTCTTCTTCCTTCCATTGTGACAAATACAGGAAGTGCTGAATAACTATGGCCTGCAGAATCTCTCCTGGATGCTGCTTACTTACTCATTCAGAATTTTGTCATTTCTTTGAGTGCATGCATGAGAGCACAATTTATTCAGAACAGTCACTCAGCAGTAAGACACTGAGAATGCATTAATGAAGCTACAGTAATTGAGGATTTTACCCAAGTGTAACTCCCGGCCCTCACTCATGCATAATTCTTTTTCAGTATGGATTGTGCCTTTCCTAGCTAGCATGGAGTGGCTGCCTTGGAAGAGCTGCATGTTTTAATTATGTGAGATGTTTCTTGTTTTGATAATCCAAACAAGGGAGTTGTTTGCTTCTGGAACTACAGATTAGTTTTGAAAACCGGGATGCATTGGGAGATAGGAGGCAAGTGATATTCCCCTTCTCAGGTATTTTACTAACTATAAAGCTACATTGTCCCAAGGCTGTCTGCTATGTAAGTAAAGAATAAGGCTTTTCATTTAAAAAAATTATTCACACTAAATTATTATTTACTTTAAGATAGCATCTCTGTCAATAAACATAGGAACACATTCAATATCCACAATTATCACACTGAAACTTTTCATAAAGCAAAATGGTCAAATTACCACGATCTCTGGAAAGTGGTTAGGGTTTTGTGGATGAGAGTGCATTGCTGTTTCCAACTTCCCATGCTAAAAATAGGGCAGGGAGTGTGAGTTTCTCCGAAGACAGCTTTATTCTTAGTCACTCTGAGATTGTTCAAAGTGTCATGATTGCTACTAATTTTTACTTGCAGATGCATTATAAACTTGTGAAAACAGGACCCATGGCTGTCATGTTCATCAATGTATCCTGTACATCTGACAAAGTGTCTGGCATGTAGTAGGCACTCAGTAAATATTTGCAGAATGAAGAAACGCAGACAGAGGAGGACTGGGATATGATCTAATATCAAAACAGCAAGCATAGGATGGACACCCAAATCTTGTCCATGCTGGAAAATGGAAGTCACATTCACAAGCAGGAACTGGTACCAGTCTTGCATGATAAGAGATGTCAAATCCCATGACATAAGTCTTCTTTTTTTTTTTTTTATCAGCAACATTAACATGGGGGCAGGGATGATTGGCCAGTTGAAGCTCAGACCTCATGAATAAGACTCTCTCATTGTTTTAAAGGCTTAACTAACCCTCTGAGTAAATCAACTGATGCAACCATGGAAACTCAAGGAATTGTTCTATGTAGATGCTTGGAGATATTTTTAAATAAAGTAGACAATTTAGCTGCTGCCGTCACAGTGCTGAATCTTCTCAATGAGAGAAATGTTGCCTGAAAATATGATAGAAATATGTGAGAAGTGTTAAAGTAAGTGGTAATTCACAACAAAAGGATCACTGTGGAGTGCAGAGGCAGTCCAGGATTCATTGGTGGGCAGGATTTATCCTAGACTTTAAATACCTAATTTGGACTTGCCTCAGTGGTGAAGAATAGGAAAGCATTTTAATCAGGAGTCAGATATGGTGGCAGGAATGCTTAAATCATGCTGAGGGTCCATGTGACCAAATTTCAAGAAGGCTCACACTAGAATTGCTCTTGAGTACAAATGATTCAGTTTCTGAACCAGGATTTAGCCTCATTGGGGAAAGCTCTTCTGTCTGTAAAACGGAGACTGGGGTTTTCAGTGAACATATTTGCCCTTGATAAGCCTAATACTGAGCTGTGAGTCTCACTGCCACCCAGGGTAGTACGATTGGTAGTGTTGGAAGGTGCATCAGCTGCTCCCTCATTAAGGTTTGCCTGTATTATATAATTATCAAGATTGCTAGAGGTAAGACTAAGATCATTCCAATCTTAAAATGAGGAAACTGAGACTCAGAAAGGTAGAAAAGGGAAGGAATTTACCCATGGCCCCAGAACTAGGGGCACCTACTTATGTAACACAGGGTTTATATTAAGGAGTAACAAGATATTGGAAGGCAGTGATTTGATGCCAAAGGTTAGATTAAGAAGTTTGAGGTTTTTCCCTGTAGTTTGTGGGTGGCTGTTGAAGGCATTTCTGTGCTTAATGCAGTGTGGGAACTAGGCTGGAACCCAATTGTCCTCATCCTATCAACACAGAAGCAATGGTTGGGATAATCCCCACTACTCTGAGTCTGCAGCAAACTAGGTCAATGGGATTTCCTCAGCCTCTGTAGCCTCCAGAGCTGACACATTACATTTCAGTTTCTCTCTGATTGTTTAAGACATCTTAAAATGAGAGAGATCATCTAACTCCCACTTAGATTAAATACTCTGTTACTATTCCATGAGTGTGCTTTACTTTTCTTTCTGTTAAAAATCCACAGGTGATGAAATTTTAAGATGGCTCACAATGGAATTTCCCTTGAGTATTAATGATTCAACTTTTGAGCAAAGATTTAGGCTAATTGGGGAATGGTTTGCTGTGTGAGGAAAGGAGACTGGGGCTTTTCAGTGAACTTGTTTACCCTTGGTAAACTTAAGGACTATTGCTAATGTCATGTGGCAGAAGAAACCCTTATCCTGCTGGTCTGATTTTCTGTAATCCCTAAGACCTAGCATAGTTCTTGATGCATGGTAGACACTAAATAAACATTTCTTTAATAAATGAGAGGAAATACGAATTATAGTTAATGTTTTGTATCTAAATTTTAATATCTGATTTGAGAGAAGTGTTGTAGGTATTGGAACATGTTTGAGTAAGACTAGAAACAGTCTTGCTCCTTCTCATATAAGTCTTACTGTCACTTAGGAAGAATGGGGGCAGTCTACCAATTTTTCAGTGAACAATAATGTTAATAAAGAAACTGCTTTTTTTTTTTTTAACTTTATATTATCTCTTTAGTGTGAGAGACCCAGAAGTTCTTTGGATTACATTTGCCTTTAAAAATCACAATTGGTGTCTTTGTGTAACACCCAGAAAGAGTGGTCCAGTAAGGAAGCAAGTGGGGTTATTCAAAGTTCTTGAAAAACTCAGGCTTTTGGGAAACTTAAGTTCAGAACCCTGGTGTTCCGTGTAGGCTGTGATGTAAGGCAAGTAAATGGCTACTGTGGACCTCAAATTCTACAGTAAAAGGATAGGTAATAATACTTTCTTTGGATTCTTACAATTAATGAGGAGTTGTGTACAGCACGTGGCACACAGTAGGTACAAAATCTCATTTCACTTCTTTTGTCAAGTGAATAGTTTGTACAATTAAACAGTAAGTATAGCTCTGCTAAATTTGGTTCTTGTGGAGGTTCTAGCACTGTTACTATGACAACTCACTTTTTTGTTTTCTGGAAAAGCAATTTCTCTAGGATTGGTAATTTTAAAAGGTAAAGTGCTCTATAAAGTTACCAAATACCCAGCACTTGTACTCCATCCCTATTAACCAATTTTTTTGAACTATTTTTACCTTATTTTACTGTAAGGTAGGGGTTGCCCTTTGTTCCAATAAATAGCTGGATACCAGAACATATGCTTTGTTCTATTTATTTAAAAATAAGTATTTAAAATATATACTAACTTACCCTGAACCATTCTAATCAAGGATTCCTCTTCAGACATCTGAAATCATAGAGGATCAGAACTATTTATTAGCAAAATCACGGGTGGCAACCAACATAGCACAAATTCTGGTACTTGCCACATCCATGCTCCTGGAACTTTTCCTAATATTCCAATTTTTTTCCTTCAGAATCCTCTGAACATAGCATTGCAGAAGACAACTACTCATAAGTTGGTGTTAATGTGTAAGTTCATATGTATTAACCCTTTATGGATAAACCACAAGTGAGATCAGATGCCCATCAAGGTTTCTTGATAATCTGTCTGGAATTAGGTCAGTTGGTGTGTACTCCTCCAGTTAACAATGCCTTACCTCCAAGGATCTCCTTGAAATGTCTTTACCCATAGAATTTGTAACACACTGATTCTATGAAATTAGTTACAGTTTATCAGTGCTGATTGAATGGAGAAAGATTGGGGCCAGGGATGCATATAAGAGAAAGCAGCTAAGGCTGCAGGTTTACTGCAGATGGGCTCACCCTTGATCCAAAGGGTAAATAAAAGGGCCCCTGGGTGGCTTGGTCAATTGAGTGTTTGCTAATTTCTGCTCAGGTCATGATCCCAGGGTAGTGAGATCAAGCCCCTCATCAAGCTCCACACTGAGTGTGGAGACTGCTTAAGATTCTCCCTCTCCCCTCCACTTGGTCCTCTCCTCTGCTCTTTGTCTGTAAAAAAATGATAATAATAAAAATAATAAAATTAATATAACCTAGTATTTGCGTTTTAACTGAAGTAAATAAAGTTGAGCTTCCAAGGCTAATTCCATGCCTCCCAAACTTAAAAACTCATTTACTTAACACCTTCATGATTTTTGCCATGTTGGTGTTGATAAACATCGACACCATTGAACATCATAGAATATTACTATAAACACTTGAAAGCTTACACTATCCCATTAAATTCTAGATAGAAACCATGTCAGTTCATAGTTCTAAGAAGCTTAGTTTTCTCTTTGTAGTAAAACATGAACAAACAGAAAGGTCCAATTTTTGAGAGATTAGTACTTTCCCCAAAGTCTAGAAGACAAAATTTTTCTCTTAAGAAAATTCCAATTCTGTTTCCTTTGAAGAAATATTCCTTTTCACAAAGATAGAACTAACTTCTTAGAGTCATTAAGACGAAATTAATAATATATACATTAGGGAAATTTATAAGCTCAAAATGAGACTTTGTTCATGACAAAATCAGAAAAATTAAGCTCTCCCCTCCCCAAGTTAAAAAGCAGTAAATACTATCAATAAGTTGGTTCTGTGAATTTCTATCTTATTCTAAGCCCAAATATATATTCTATCTATATGTCTATTTAACTAAATAGACATAGAGTTACTCAAAAGTCTGATAGACATCTTTCTGTGAGCCAGATACAGAACAGAAACAGCTTATGGGGGCTAAAGCCATAAACCTTAGACTCCAAGTTGGATGAGGATAGGGTATCATTGAGTTAATAGGAACTGATAAAACCACATATGGCAAGGACTAGAGCAGGCCGACTGTATTACCTGTCATATATTTGCAGTTTATTTTCAATGCTGTATAATATTCTATCTGCAAATACATGCAATACACCTGGAGCTCTGAAACATACTATTCTGTGAAAGAAGACAAACACAAAAGAGAATACACTATGATGTTTCTATTTTTCTACTTTAGAAAAATAGGTATAAATAATCCATGTTGTCTGAAGTCAATAGCATAGTATTCTTGAAGGGAAGTGTCTGGGTAGCAACTTAAGGTGAAACTCTGATGTGCAGGTAATGGAACATCTCATGATGGTTGGATGATAGGTATTGTTTTTTAATATTGTACAATATTTACATTTTTCTATCTGTAGAAGTTAAAAAGATAACTTTTGTACTCTAAGTAATTTAGACTAAGAACTGTAAAATAAAAATAATTTTATACACATTTGTCATAGTGTGACTACAGGATTTCAGAATAAAACCTCCTGAGAGAAAAGGATCAAGACCCACACAGGAACCGTAATTAGATGAGTAGTGGATTTCTTTCAACTGCAATAGATGTCCGGAAGTCAGTTGTGTAACACTTTCAAAGTACTGAGGAAAAATAATTGTCATTTTTTAGAAATATGTATATCTAGCATAACCATCATTCAAAATTGGGATTAAAAAAAAACCACTCAGACATATTCTAATATCTTAAGTTTACCACCTATAGACTTTGGTTGAAAGGATGCACTTGGGTAAAAATGAGGTGAATTCACATTAACACTCATACAAAACCATTAAGATATATTTCTAATTAAATATTGACTACACTATGTAACTTTTTAGATATAAGCAAAACATGGAATTTTTTACACCAAAAAAAGTTTGGAGGTAGGAAACATTCAAGAGATAGTTAAGATGCTGTGATCCTTGAATTTTTCAAGAAATGATAGATACTGAATAATTTTGCTATTTTGTTTGGTATGTAGGGAAATGTATAACTTAAAGTTCAAGAAAATGATGACCTAGTAATTTCATATCTAGGTGCACACCCTGGGAAAAACTCTCACCTATCTTCACAAGAAGATATATGCAATACATTATTTATGTTAGTGAACAGCTGAAAAGAACTCCTATTTCTATCAATAGGGGAATATATAAATAGTTATATGTATATATAGAATACCATAACAGTTAAAATGAAAGCATCAGATCTATGTCTATCAAAATACACAAGTATCTGAAAGGTTGATTATAATAGTTGTAAAAATATATGCAATATAATCCCATACATACAAGAATTTTATTTTTTATTTTAGAGCAAGAGAGTAGGGGAGGGGCAGAGAGAGGGGGAGAGAGAGAATCCCAAGTAGACTCTGCACTGTTGGCACAGAGAGCATGACACGGGGCTTGATCCCACAACCCTGAGGTCCAAAATTAAGATTCGGACACTTAATTGACTGAGCCACTCAGGCACCCTTATACAAACATCTTAAAGCCACTCAAAAATAGTATATATGTGTGGATGTACATTAACTTAAAAATTTAGAGACATGGATTGGATACATAGATTTATGATGGAGAATGCTACTGGAGAAGCGAGGCCTACTATTTAAAATGGATTTTTAAAAACAATGAACTAAAACAATGTCAAAATGTTAATATATTTAAATTTTATATGGTAGGTACTCTGGTGTGGTCTTTATCCTTTCCATTTTTTTTTTGGTATTTTTTCATAATTAAAAGAATTAAATACGTTTTTACTCAAAAATTGATACTATTCAATTCTTCAAATCAATATTAGGATTGATATTGGGAAACTCTGTAGCATTGTAGAAAAAAGATAAAAACTTCTGGGAATGAGAGGCTTGTGGGCTAGAGTTGAAACCTATAGGTCAGAACCAGTAGGATCTAATTTTGACACATCAGTACTTCACCCCAAAATTTGGAAGACCATGCTTTTCCCTTAGGGAAGCAATCTTCTGTTGTGTTTTAGGTAACCAAGAGAAGATATAATTTATGCCTTTTCAATTTAAACCTTTTCCCTTAGATTTTTTTTTTGAGAGACAGAGCGAGCAGGGGAGGGGCAGAGAGAGGTGGGGACAGAAGATCTGAAGCAAACTCCATGCTGACAGCAGATATTCTGATGGAGGACTCATTCAGAAACTGAGATCATGATCTGAGCCAAAGTCAGATGCTTAACTGATTGATCCACCCAGGTGCCCCCCACTTAGACATTTTTTAAAATACTTTCTTCAACTAATCTAGGACTCTTCTTCCTCTTTGTTAATTTCTTTTCCCTGCTAAGTCAAAAGATATTCGGTTATCAAGTCAGTGTAAACACGGTCAGGGCTGTGAAAGTTTAGTGTTGCTAGTAGAGACCAGTAAGCCTATAGGATACAGGTCCTCATCCTGTGCTACTGCAAGGTAATTAAAGGTATGAGTTTGAAGTTCTTGTTTTCCTACTTTACTAGAAATGATGGTATTTCAAGAAAAAAAGGTTTTTAAGTATGTTTAAATGAGATATTTGATTTACTCATATGTTTATTTTTGTATTGTGTGTTACCGGTCTATGGCAGTTATATAAAAAACTATCATTTTTTAAAAACAAAATAGCAATATATATCATTTAATTTAATACATATATATTCTAGATATAAATACCTTATCAAATTTTTGATTTGCAAATGTTTTCTCTCTGTGGGTTATCTTTTCTCTTTATTGATGGTGTCCTTAAAGCACGGAAAGTTTTAATTGTGATAATACACAGTTTACTAATTTTTTTTCTTTTGTTGATTGAACTTCGGTGTTACCTCTAAGAAAACATTTCCTAATGTTTTCATGAAGATTTATGTTTGTTTTATTTTTTCTAAGAGTTTTATAGTAATAGTTTTTACATTTAGGTCTATTTTGAATTAATTTTTGTGTATGGTGTGAGGTATATATTCAAATTCATTTCTAGTTGTCTCAGTACCATTTTTTGAAAAATTTTCTTTCCCTATTAAATTGTCTTGGCAAACTTACTGAAAATCAGCTGACCATAAATGTGAAAGGGTTTATTTATGACCTTTCAATAATATTCTCTTGATTTCCAGGTCTCTCCTTACACCAGTGTCATACTGTCTTGATTAATGTAGGTTTGTAGTAATATTTTAAATCAGGAAATGTGAAACCTAGAATTGTGGTCTGATTTTTTTTCAAGATAGTTTGGCCTTTCTCAGTTCCTTGCATGGCCATATAAATTTTAGAATCAGATTGTCAATTAAAAAAAAAAAAGAAAAAGTAACTAGAATTTTGAAAGAGATTGCGTTGAATTTATTTATCAGTTTGGGGAGTATTATCATCCTAACAGTATTAAGATGGTTCCAATTCATGTTCATGAATGTCTCTCCTTTTATTTGGGTCTTCTTTAATTTCTTTCAACATTGTTTTGCAGTTTCAGTGTACAAACAAGTCTTCTACTTCTTTGGTTAAACTTATTCCTAAGGTTTTTGTTTTTTGTATTGTTTTTTCTTTTTTGAAGATACTGTAAAATGAATTTTTTTAACTTAATTTTTGGATTGTTCCTTATAAGTCTGTAAAAGATTTGATTTTTTAAATATTGATCTTGTATTCTCCAATCTTGCTAAACTTATTAATTATATTAAATATTTTGTGGATCCCGTATATATTTATACAGATTTGCTATATAAAATCTATCATCCGCAAATAGAAATAGGTTTACTTATTTTCCAAATGGATGCTTTTATTTCATTTCCTTGCCTAATTGACCTGGCTGTATTTTCCAGTTTGTTGTCAAATAGAAGTAGTGAGAGCAGGTATCCCTGTCTTGTTCCTGATCTTAGGGGAAACACATCTGTTCTTTTACCATTTAGTGTGATATTAGCTATGGGTGTTCAGTAGGTTTCTTACCCCCCCCCCCCCCCCCCCGTAAATTTATTTCTCATTCACATCACGGTCTGATAGAGCCTACTGAAGTGAAATAGATTGGGAATTCTGATCCGACAAGTCATTTAGTGATCCAGGCTCGTCCTCCCCTAATTCTTCAGTGTTCTCAGTGCTCAACTGGCAGCTAGGAAAACAGCAAGATGCTTCATAGCAGATTTTGAAGGGCAAGGCCTAGAAGAGCGGTGCATTCTTCTTCTTTCATGACAGAATTCAATAATGTAGCCACACCTAATCTTAAGCAGGACTAGCACTATGTACTATGTAGCAGCTAGGGTGACCAACCATCCTGGTTTACACAGAACTGAGGAATTCCATGATATGTGGGACTTTTAATTAATGTTAGACCTGGGAAAATTTTGGACAGAACTGTACAACTTATCATACTAGTGGCCCAGTTGGGATTTAAAACCATTTCTGACATAAAGATTATAGACAGGTAGGTATAGATATAGATATGTATTTATAGGAAATAAAACATTTTTCATTCAAAAATAAATTTAGAACAAGGTTAAGATCATGCACTTTGAAGCAATAATTTTTAAGTTTGAATCTGAAGGTCAAACCTTGGCTTCATTATTTCTGTGAGCTGGGTGGTTATTTAAATTCTTTGTGCTTTAATTTTTTCATCTATAAAATGGTGACTTTTGGGGATGTTTAGTGACTCAACACCCAAAAGATAAACAATCCAGTTAAGAAATGGGCAGAAGACATGAGAAGACACTTTTCCAAAGAAGATATACCAATGGCTACCAAACACATGAAAAGATGATCAACATCTCTCATCATCAGGGAAATACAAATCAAAACTATTGTTAGGTACCACCTCGCACCTGTCAGAATGGGTAAAATTAACAACACAGAAAACAACAGAGGTTGGTGAGGATATGGAGAAAGAGGAACCCTCTTAGACTATTTGTGGGAATGCCAAGTGGTGCAGCCACTCTGGGAAATAGTATGGAGGTTCCTCAAAATGTTAAAAATAGAATTACTCTAGGATTCAGCAACTGTACTGTTAGGTATTTACCCAAAGGATACAAAAATTCTGATTTCAAGGGACACTTGCACCACAGTGTTTATAGAAGCCAAATTATGGAGAAAGCCTAAATGTCTATCAACTGATTAATGTATAAAGAAAGGACACACACACACACACACACACACATATATATATATATATATATACACACACAAATGGAATATTAGTACTCAATATATATATATATTTCTGTATACTCAGTAATATATATATACATATATTTAGTAATACACACATATATACACACACTCAGTGTATATGTGTATACACACACACACAGTGGAATATTACTCAGTACTCAGCCATTAAAAGAATGAAATCTTAACATTTGCCATGACGTGGATGGAGCTAGAATATATTATGCTAAGTGAAATAAGTCAGAGAAAGACAAATACCATATGATTTTACTCATGTGGAATTGAAGAAACAAAACAGATGGGAAAAAGACAAACCATAAAACAGACTCTTAATTGTAGCGAACAAACTGAGGGTTGCTGGAGGGGAAATGGGTGGGGGAATGGGTTAAATGGTTGGTGGGTATTGAGAGCACTTTGGAATGAACACTGAATAATGTATAGAATTATTGAATCATTATATTGTACACCTTAAACTAATATAACACTGTATGTTAAACATACTGGAATTAAAATCTTAAAAACTAACAAAAATGAGCCATGTCCCTCCCAAATAGAAAGCACCTTTTTCTCCAGCCCCAAAGCCTCAACTCTGACCCCAAGAAAGCATCAGGCTAAGACTCAAAGCTTAGGATCTCATCTAAATCAGGTGCATGTACAGATAGGACTTCACAAAATTTGAAGATCTTTGAGTGAAGCACAGAAGTCATGTGTGTCTCACGAACCCAACAGAAAATGGTGAGCCAGAGATAACTGTCCTATAATAGAAGCTCCCATTAAAAAAGCTGGGGCTGGGGAGGCATATGGAATTCTCTGACTTCTAATAATTCTGAAGTCTAGCTTGGCACATGTCACTAACTTACTGTTCTGGGAGCAGAAAATGTATATTGGTTAGAGACCAATTGTGTTATTTCAGAGTAGTTCTCTTAGATTTTCAATTATCTGGGCGTCTGGATCTGTCATTCTTCTTTTTCTATTAAAATGGTTTATGTTTGGGGCACCTGATAGGCTCAGTCAGTTGAGTATCAGACTTGAGCTCATGTCATGATCCTGCGGGTTGGTGAATTTGAGCCCCACTTTGGGCTCCCTGCTGTCAGCACAGAGCCCACTTTGGATCTTCTGTCCTCCTCGCTCTCTGCCCCTCCCCCATTCACTCTCTAAAAAATAAATAAAACATTTATTTAAAAGGTGGTTTATGTTCAATATAAGAATTTGGGGATTCAAAAGTGTTCCTTTCAGTCTAAGCTCTTAAAATTCTTTTAAAAACTTTGTTGCTTTCCTGTGTATGAGATTATAGGTAAATGTGATGAGACTGAGCCACAAATTTCTGAAATCGGCCCCTTTCTACTCTAGGCTCAGTGTCTAAATGCTATGGGCCATCATCCTTAAGTGTTGTAGAAGCTGTCTTTTCTAGCCAAGTGAGTCTATAAGTCATGTCCTCAATTTTTTTCTGAGGTTTAGTAACTGATCTCCTGAAAAAAAAATTTAAACCAGAGAGACCGAGTTATATTTAACTGGAAAGTTTGTATATCTTTCCTCTCCAACTTCCACCCTTATAAACGTCAAGGAAAAGTGGAGCAACAGTTTAGAAAACAAAGAAGTAACCTCTTTTGGCACCTCTGAATGTATTGGACAGGGTTGTTAGTCCACTGTACCAACCGTGTGATTTCTTCTGACTTGACACAGTCAGATTTGACTCACCAACTTCTGCCAGATGTCTCTGATCTTCTTTATAGATAAGCAAAATCAAGAGTGAGTGATGATTTCTTGGATTCTTAATTTTAGATGCTTTTGCTTTGTGTTTTGTGGTTAATTTGCTCACTAATATTGTAGTATATCCTGACAATATCACACAAGCAGCATTTTTATTTTTTTTATCTACCAAAGACTTCTATTTCTTTTTTTTTTTTTTAATTTTTTGAACCCCTTCACGGATTTCTCCCACCCTCAGCTCTCAACAGATTAATCTGTTCTCTGAATCTATATTTTTTGTTGTTTAATATTCCACTTACAGTAGGGGTGCCTGGGTGGCTCAGTGGGTTGAGTATCCGACTTCAGCTCAGGTCTTCTCATGGTTGACGAGTTCGAGACTCATGTCAGGCTCGGTGCTGACAGCTCCAGCTCAGAGCTTGGAGCTTGCTTTAGATTCTGTGTCTCCCACTCTCTCTCTGCCCCTCCCCCTGCTGGTGTTCTGTTTGTCTCTTTCTCTCTCTCTCAAAATAAATAAATACTAAAAAAATCCACTTATAAGAGAGATCGTATTTATCTTTTCCTGTCTGGATTATTTCACTTAGTATAATGCCTTAGCATAATGCGCGCGTGCGCGCGCGCGCACACACACACACACACACACACACACACGCACACGAATATTATGCGATGATAAAAGAGAAATCTTGCCTTTTGCAACAACAAACAATGGATATAGATACATATCTATAGATAGATAGATATCTCTAATACTTCTGTATCCATCATTGGACACTTAGGTTGTTTCCATATCTTAGCTATTGTAAATAATGCTGTAATGAACATGAGGGTGCATATCTTTTCAAGTTAGTGTTTTTGTTTTCTTTGAATAAATACCCATAAGTACAATTTCTGGATCACATGGTAGTTTTAGTTTTTTGAGAACCCTCCATACTATTTTCAAGTATAATGGCTGCACCAATTTAAATCCCCATCAGCAGTGCACAATAGTTTTCTTTTCTCCATATCCTCACCAACACTTGTTATTTATTGTCTTTAAGAAAAATTATTTTAATTCCAATGTAGTTTGCCTACAGTGTTGCATTAGATTCAAGTGTACAATATACTTATTCAAAAATTCTATGCCTTAATGAATATTACCATAAATGTACCCTTAATCCCCTTCACCTGTTTCACCCATGCCCCCACCCAGCTCCCCTCTGGGAGCTATCAGTTTGTCCTCTATAGTTAAGAGTCAGGTTTTTTTTCCTGTTTGTTTTGTTTCTTAAATTCCACATGAGTGATGTCATATGATATGACTTACTTTGCATTATACTCTAGCTCCCTCCATGTTGTTGAAAATGGTAAGATTTCATTCTTTTTTGTGGATGAATAATATTGCTGTGTGTGTATGTGTGTGTGTGCACACACATGCATCTTTACTCATCTATTGATGGACACTTGGGCTTCTTCCATAATTTGGCTATTGTAAATAATGCTGCAATAAACACAGGGGTATACCAGCTGTGTTAGGTAAAATGTTCAGATTTTCTGCCTATTTTTTAAACAGGTTATTTGTTTGCTAGTGAGTTGTGTGAGTTTCTCATATATTTTGCATATTACCCCTTTGTCAGGTAGATGATTTACAAATATTTTCTCCTATTTAGTACAAGACCTTTTCATTTCACTGATGATTTTCTTTATTATGCAGAAGCTTTTTAGTTTGATTTAATCCCACTTGTTTATTTTTACTTTGGTTGCTTTTGCTTTTGGTGTCAGATTTAAAAAATCACTGCCAAGATCTATGTCAAGGAGCTTACTGCCTACATTTTCCTCTTGGAGTTTTATGGTTTCAGGTCTTATATTCAAGTCTTTAATGCATTATGAGTTAATCTTTGCATTTTGTGTAAGATAAAGGTTGATTTTCTTTTTTTTTTTGTATGAGGTGATCTAATTTTCCCAGCACCATTTATTGAGGACTGGCCTTTGCTCCATTGTATTTTCTTAGGTGCTTTGTGGTAAATTAATTGACCATATCTGCATAGGTTTATTTTTGTGTTCTCTATTCTGTTGCATTGGTCTATATGTTTGTTCTTTATGCCAATACCATACTGTTGTAACTACTATAGCTTTGTAACAGGGTTTGAAATCAGGGAACATGATGACTCCAGCTTTCTTCTTTCTTAAGATTGCTTTGGCTATTTGGGGTAGTTTGTATTTCTATACAAATTTTGGGCTTATTTCTTCTATTCTCAGAAAAATGTCACTGGAATTTTGATTCACTCATGGTAATGAATCTATAGACAGAATTGGGCAGTGTGGAAATTTTAGCAATATTGATTCTTCCTATCCATGAGCACGAGTTCTTTCCACTTAAGTGTGTCTTCAGTTTCTTTTATTAGTGTCTTACAGTTTTCAAAATACACATCTTCCACATTGTTGGTTAAATTTCCTTGTAGGTGTTTTAAACTTTCTGATGCAATTATAAATGGGCATTGTTCTCTTAATTTTTCTCTATGAAGGTTATTAATGGATAGAAGTGCAACAGATTTGGGGTATTGATTTTTCTATTGTGCAACTTAACTGAATTCATTTATTCTAACAGTTTTTAATGGAGCCTTTAGATTTTTCTGTATATAATATTTGTTATCTGTAAATAGTGACAGTTTTAGTTCTTTCCAACTTGAATGCTTTTATTTTTCTTGCCTTACTGCTCGGGCTAGAGCAATACTATTTTGAATATAAGCGGTAAGAGTGGCATCTCTGATTTTTTTAGGGGGATGTCCTTGTTTGGTTTTCATATCAGGGTAATGCTGGCCTTATGAAATAGATTTGGAAGAGTTTCCCCTTGTCTCTCTCTCTCTCTTTTATTCTGTCCCTCTCTCTCCCTCTCTTTTGGAAGAGTCTGAAAAGAATTGGTATTTTGAATGTGTGGTAGAATCTACAAGTGAAGCTGTCTGGTCCTGGACTTGTGTTTGGTGGGAGGTTTTTGATGAAAGATTCAGTCTCCTTTCTAACAATTAGTCTGTTCATATTTTCTATTTTATCATGATTCATTCTTAGTACATTGTATGTTTTTAGGAATTTATTTAAGATTGTAGTCCAATTTGTTGGCATATGTCTTATAGCAGTCTCTTATGATCCTTTGTGTTGCTCTTTCATTTCTTATTGTATTTGAGTCCTTTCTCTTTATTTTCTTGGTGAGTCAGTGATAGAGAAGAGTAAACTGTTCAAAGTATATTTGGAGATAGATTTGGAAGGATTTGTTGATACATTGGTTGTAAGGAATGAAAACTAGGGAGAAATCAGAGGATGATTTTTAGTTTTTAGCTATATGCAACAGAGTGAAATGTGATGCCATTTACTGAGTTGTGTTAGACTGGAGTAGAAAGAGGCTTGGAGCATTTTCAACCAATAATTCTGTTTTGATTTGTTAATTTTGCAAGCCATTTAAGATATATAAGTAAAGATTTCAACTAAAGAGGATAATACACAAATAGGTAGGTGAGGAGAGAAACTCAGGGATAGAAATCTGTATTTCATAATTGTCAACTACATGTGATACAACCATAAGATTCAAATGAGAGGGATAAGTAAAGGTGAACAGAAGAAGGTCTAGGAATGAGCCTGGAAAATTTCAATGTTCAAAGGTTAGGAGAAGGAAAAGGAGCCAGTGAAGAAGACTGAGAAAAAGCTTAGAATTAGATACCATCTGTTATCAAGGGTGGAAAGCACAGAAGCCGGGACAGGAAGTTGTTGCATTGTAGAGGGATGGGTTAACTGATGTAAATTCTGATAAGTCTGTAAGATGAAGAGAAAGGCATGTCATTTGATGGCTTTAGCGAACCAGCTCATGTCATTCTAACAAATTGTTCATTGATATATATTTTCTATATTTATTATGTAGTTATTATTTGTTCTTCACTAGAATACAAACTCCAGGAGATCAGGGGCTTTTGACTGCTTTGGTTATTGTTGTAAAATTGTACTTGGCATGTAACATGTGCCATTAATTCATTCAATCACTCAACAATCTTAGGACATTAATATAATTCTCACTTTAAGAAAAAGGAAACTTGAAGCTCAGAAATATCAGATTGACACAGGGAATACATTGGATAGCCACGTTTCAAATCCGGATATCTGCATCTGAAGTCTCCTGTTATTTTCACTAAACCATTCATCATCTAAGAATGTTCTGTCACATTGATCATAGGTTAACTGGGAATATTTTAGTGGTTAACCATTAGGTATATTTGAAAAAGGCATCATAAGAGTAATTGCTGTTTGATTAAGTATGTGATTGGAATAATAAAATCTATCTTTGCTTCTTTGGAAGTTCTTTCTATCTCAAAATGCAACTGTTCTTGACAACAGCATCAATATGCATATTCTCTTAATTTGCATATGATTTACATATTAATCTATTTTGCACTTCAAGTAACAGGGAAAATGTTCACATAAGTAATACATTAAATGATAGAACTAAAACAGTTTTTAAACACATGCACTGCAAAACAACAGTTTAACCTTTTATGTGTATCTGATTAAATGCATGACTTTTTAAAAAAATGTTCGTACACGTAATATGTAAGAGAGTTAGTTAAAATGACCATATATGTTACTTGATTCCTTGGTTTTCTTTGACTTCGAATTAATTTATAATGTTTGCAGACTTAGATACTGGATAACGTGTAAGGGAAGAAGGTAACTAGAGACTAACAGGAGAAGAAAAAATGAAAATAAGAAAAAAACATAGCTACCCAATGTATTCCGTGTGTAAATCTGACATTTCTGAACTTCAAGTTTCTTTTTTCTTAAAGTGTGAATAATTATATTAACTTCCTAAGATTGTTGAGTGATTGAATGAATTAACGGCACATGTTACATGCCAAGTACAATTTTGTAACAACACAACAGACAAAAGCCCCTGATCTCCTGGAGTTTGTATTCTAATGAAGGACAAATAATAAATAACTACATAATAAAAATGTAAAAGTAATATATATCAGTGAACAACTTGTTAGAATGACATGAGGTAGTTCACTAAAGCCAACCAATGGACATGTCTTTGTCTTCATGTTACAGATTAATCAGAATTAAACATCCCTCTACAATGCAACAACTTCCTGTCCTGGTTGCTGTGATTCCTACCTTTTTTCTGAAATTTATTTTATTTTATTTTTTAAAAATTTACTTCCAAGTTAGTTAGCCTATAGTGCAACAATGATTTCAGGAGTAGATTTCTTAATGCCCCTTACCCATTTAGCCCATCCCCCTCCCACACCACCTACAGTATCCCTCTATTCTTCATATTTAGGGGTCTCTTATGTTTTGTCCCCCTCCCTGTTTTTATATTACTTTTACTTTCCTTCCCTTGTGTTCATCTGTTCTGTGTCTTTAAGTCCTCATATGAGTGAAGTCATATGATTTTTGTCTTTATCTGACTAATTTCGCTTAGCATAACACCCTCTAGTTCCATCCACATAGCTGCAAATGGCAAGATTTTGTTCTTTTTGATTGCTGAGTGTGTGTGTGTGTGTGTGTGTGTGTGTGTGTGTGTGTGTGTGTGTGTGTATCACACATCTTCTTTATCCATTCATCCATCGATGGACATTTGGGCTCTTTCCATACTTTGGCTATTGTTGATAGTGCTGTTATAAACATTGGGGTGCATGTGCCCCTTTCAAACAGCATACCTGTATCCCTTGGATAAATACCTAGGAGTGCAATTGCGGGGTTGTTGGGTAGTTGTATTTTTGCTTTTTTGAGGAACCTCCATACTGTTTTCCAGAGTGGCTGCACCAGTTTGCATTCCCACCAGTAGTGCAATCCTCACCAACATCTGTTGTTGCCTGAGTTGTTAATGTTAGACATTCTGACAGCTGTGATGTGGTAATCTCATTGTGGCTTTGATTTGTATTTCCATGATGAGTGATGTGGAGCAATTTTTCATGTGTCAGTTGGCCATCTGGATGTCTTCTTTGTAGAAGTGTCTATTCATGTCTTTTGCCCTTTTCTTCACTGGGTTATTCATTTTTTGGGAGTTGAGTTTGGTAAGTTCTTTATAGATTTTGGATACTAACCCTTTATCTGATATGTCATGTGCAAATGTCTTCTCCCAGTCCATCGGTTGCCTTTTACTTTGGCTGATTGTTTACTTCACCCTGCAGAAGCTTTTTATTTTGATGAGATCCCAATAGTTCATTTTTGCTTTTGTTTCCCTTGCCTCTGGAGATGTGTTGAATAAGAATTTGCTGCAGCCAAAGTCAGAGGTTTTTGCCTTCTTTCTCCTCCAGAATTTTGATGGTTTTGCTTACTGTCTTAAATTTAGGTCTTTCATCCATTTTGAGTTTATTTTTGTGAATGGTGTAAGAAAGTGGTCCAGGTTCATTTTTATGCATGTTGCTGTCCAGTTTTCCCAGCACCACTTCCTGAAGAGACTGTCTTAATTCCATTGGATATTCTTTGCTGCTTTGTCAAACATTAGTTGGCCATTCATTTGTGGGTCTGTTTCTGGGTTCTCTATTGTGTTCCATTGATCTGAGTGTCTGGTTTTGTGCCAGTACCATACAGTCTTGATAATTAGACCTTTGTAATACAGCTTGAAGTTTGGGATTGTGATGACTCCTGCTTTGATTTTCTTTATTAAGATTGCTTTGGCTATTTGGGGTCTTTTCTGGTTCCATACAAATTTTAGGATTGTTTGTTCTAGCTCTGTGAAGAATGCTGGTGTTATTTTGATAGGGATTGCATTGAATATGTAGATTGCTTTGGTAGTATTGACATTTTAATAGTATTTGTTCTTCCTATCCAGGAGCATGGAATATTTTTCCAATTTTTTTGTGTCTTCTTCAATTATTTTCATAAGCTTTCTATTGTTTTCAGTGTATAGATTTTTCACCTCTTTGCTTAGATTTATTCCTAGGTATTTTATGTGTTTTGGTGCAATTGTAAATGGGATCGGTTTTTTGATTACTCTTTTTGTTGCTTCATTGTTGGTATATAGGAATGCAACCATTTCTGAGCTTTGATTTTATATCCTGCCACTTTGCTAAATTCATGGATCAGTTCTAGCAGTTTTTTTGTGGAATCTTTGGGGTTTTCCATATTAAGTATCATATCATCTATGAAGAGTGAAAGTTTGACCTCCTCCTGGATGATTTGGATGCCTTTTATTTCTTTGTTTTGTCTGATTGCTGAGGCTGAGACTTCCAATACTATGTTGAATACCAGTGGTGAGAGTGGACATCTCCATCTTGTTCCTGACCATAGGGGGAAAGCTCTCCTTTTTTCCCCATTGAGGATGATCTTAGCATTGGGTCTTTGATATATGGCTTTTATGATCTCAAGGTATGATCCTTCTAACCCTACTTTCTTGAGGGTTTTTATGAAGAAAGGATGCTGTATTTTGTCAAATGCTTTCTCTGCATCTTTGAGAGGATCATATGGTTCTTGTCCTTTCTTTTGTTTTTATTATTTTTTATTATTTTTATTTATTTATATTTGTTCCTGTCCTTTTTACTGATGTGATGGATCACATTGATTGTTTTGTGGATATTGAACCAGCCCTGCATCCCAGGTGTAAATCCCACTTGGTCGTGGTGAATAATTTTTTTAATGTATTGTTGGATCTGGTTGCCTAATACCTTGTTGAGGATTTTTGCATCCATGTTCATCAGGGAAATTGGTCTATAGTTCTCCTTTTTAGTTGGGTCTTTGTCAGGTTTTGGAATCAAGTTCATGCTGGCTTCATAGAAAGTGTTTGGAAGTTTTACTTCCATTTCTATTTATTGTAAGAGCTTCAAGAGAATAGGTGTTAACTCTTCCTTAAATGTTTGGTAGAATTCCCCTGGAAAGCCACTTGGCCCTGGACTCTTGTTTCTGAGAGATTTTTGATTACTAATCGATTTCTTTACTGGTTATGAGTCTGTTTAAGTTTTGTATTTCTTCCTGTTTCAGTTTTGGTAGTGTATATGTTTCTAGGAATTTGTCCATTTCTTCCAGATTGCCCATTTAATTGATGTATAATTGCTCATAATATTCTCTTATTATAGTTTCTATTTCTGCTGCATTGGTTGTGATGTCTCCTCTTTCATTCTTGATTTTATTTATTTGGATCCTTTTTCTTTTTGATCAAACTGGCTAGGGGGTTATCAATTCTGTTAGCTCTTTCAAAGAACCAACTTCTGGTTTCATTTATCTGTTCTTTTTTTTTTTGTTTGTTTCTATAGCATTAATTTCTGCTCTAATTTTTATTATTTCCTGTCTTCTGGTTTTGGGTTTTACTTGCTGTTCTTTTACTGGCTCTTTAAGGTGTAAGGTTCGGTTGTGTATCTGAGACCTTTCTTTCTTCTTTAGGAGAAATTTTTAGGAGAAAATTTCTTGCTATATACTTTCCTCTTAGGGCCGCCTTTGCTGTATCCCAGAGGTTTTGGGCTGTGGTGTTATCATTTTCATTGGCTTTCATGTACTTTTTAATTTCGTCTTTGACTTCACGGTTAGCCCATTCATTCTTTAGTAGGATGGTTTGTAGTCTCCAAGTATTTAACTTTCCAGATTTTTCTTGTGTTTGATTTTGAGTTTCATAGTGTTGTGGTCTGAAAATATGCATGGTATGATCACGATCTTTTTATACTTGTTGAGGGCTGATTTGTGTCCCAGTATGTGGTCTATTCTGGAGAATGTTCCATGTGCACAGGAGAAGAATGTATATTCTGCTGCTTTAGGATGAAATGTTCTGAATATATTTAAGTCCATCTTGTCCAGTGTGTCATTCAAAGCCATTGTTTCCTTGTTGATGTTCTGTTTAGATGATCTATCCATTAGTGTAACTGGGGTGTTGAAGTCCCCTATTTTTATGGTGTTTATTATCAATGAGTTTCTTTATGTTTCTTTATGTTTGGGTGCTCTCACATTTGGAGCATAAATGTTTACAGTTGTTAGGTTTTCTTGGGGATAGACCCCTTAATTATGATAAAATGCGCTTCTTCATCTCTTGTTACAGTCTTTATTTTAAAGTCTAGATTGTCTGATATAAGTATGGCTACTCTGGCTTTCTTTTGTCCACAATTAGCATGATAGATGGCTTTTCATCCCCTTATTTGTAATCTGAAGGTGTCTTTAGGTCTAAAGTGGGGGTCTCTTGTAAACAGCATATAGATGGATCTTGTTTTCTTATCCATTCTGTTACCCTATGTCTTTTGATTGGACAATTTAGTCCATTGATGTTTAGAGTGAGTACTGAAAGATAGGAATTTATTGCCATTATGTTTTTTGTATAGTTGGAGTTTCTGGTGGAGTTCTCTGGTCCTTTCTAATCTTTTTGCTTTTGGTATGTATGTATGTATGTATGTATCCATCCATGTATGTACTTTTTCATCTTTTCTCCCCTCAGAGAGTCCCCCTTAAAATTTCTTGCAGGACTGGTTTAGTGGTCACCAACTCCTTTAATTTTTGTTTGGGAAACTTTTAATCTCTCCTTCTATTTTGAATGACAGGCTTGCTGGATAAAGAATTCTTGGCTGTATATTTTTCTGATTCAACACATTGAATATATCCTGTCACTTCTTTCTGGACTGCCAAATATCTGTGGATAGGTCTGCTGCAGACCTGATCTGTCTTCCCTTATAGGTTAAGAACTTTTTTCCCATTGTTCCTTTCATGATTCTTTCCTTGCCTGAGTATTTTGTGAATTTGACTATGATATGCCTTGTTGATGGTTGGTTTTTGTTGAGTCTAATGGGAGTCCTCTGTGCTTTTGGGATTTTGATGTCTGTGTCTTTCCCTGGGTTAGGAAAGTTTTCTGCTATGATTTGCTCTCATAACCCCTCTAGCCCCCCCTTTTTTTTTGTCTGTTGATCTTCTGAGGCCCCTATGATTTCTGATGTTGTTTCTTTTTAACGAGTCACTGATTTCTCTAATTCTTAAATCATGCTCTTTTGCCTTAGTTTCCCCTTTTTTTTCTGCTTCATTATTCTCCATAAGTTTGTCCTCTATATTGTTGATTCTTTGCTCTGCCTCATTCATCCTTGCCTCTGTGGCATCAATTCAAGGCTGCAGCTCAGTTATAGAATTTTTTATTTCATCCTGACTAGCTTTTACTTCTTTTATCTCTACAGAAATGGATTCTAATCTATTTTTGACTCCAGCTAATATTCTTATTATCATGATTCTAAATTCTGTTTCAGACATCTTGCTTGTATTGGTGTTGGTTAAGTCCCTGGCTTTCGTTTCTTCCTGCTCTTTTGGGGTGAATTCCTTTGTTTAGTCATTTTGAAGGGAGAAGAGGAATTAATGGGGTAGAAAAGGTAAAATTTTAAAAATTAAAATAATATTAAAATTAAAAAATTAAAAACAACACACACACACAAATCAAATAAATGATGCCAGATCTAGGTGTGTTTTGGCCTGAGTGTTGAAAGGGGTTTGATAGATTAGAGAAAAGGGAAAGAAAAAGAAGAGGAAATCACTTGAAAATTTAAAAAAGTGAATACAGTGAAATAGAATAAAATGAAATGATGGAAGTAAAATAGAATTTGAAAAAATTTACACAAAAGTAAAAAATATAGTAGAAAAAATTAAAAATATTTTTAATAAAAATTCAAAATAAAAATAATTTTATCTCTTTCTGTATTCAAGAAAAAGAAATGAAAACGAGAAAAAATGGAATAGATGTACCAGCAAAAAGAATGAAATATGATTGTAATTATTTTGTTTTTTCCTACAAGTCAAACTATGAAGCACTCTATAGTCCATAAACTGAGCAGGCGAAGAGATTTGTGTTCCTGAAGAGCAAGGTTGGCACAGTGGGTGGGGCATAGTGTAACAGCTCCGTTCTCCATAGATCATGCTGCTTATCTTACTGGGATGGATTGTTGTGGCACTTGTAGGTGCTTAAGCGCAGGCACGGGAGTGGTGAAAATGGTGTCACTCAGCTACTCAGTCTCTAGTATCAGAACCCTCTTCTCCCAGATCAACAGTCACGCACCCATCTTTTGTCTTTGGCTTTTGTCCACTCCTCACTTTTGCACTGTCCGTGACCAAGCCCCAGGCAGCACCTCCCTTCTGAGTTTAATCTCAGATAAGTCTGTTTTCCCCTAACCTCTCACTTCTGAGGGACTGCACCTTTGACCATTTCTGCCTCTCTGTGGGAGGGTCTGACAGAGAAATGGCTGCATGCCAGCCACACCCAGTAATGTTTGTGGGACTCTGCTGCTGCTGATGCCCAGAGACTGTGGCTGGGTGCCAGCCTGCCCCAGAAAATGTTCACACAATCATGTAGCAGCAGCGTTTCAGGGATTATAGAAAATCACAACACATGCCTGGCACTGGACTTCACCCCCAGTGACCTTGTTCCAGCACCAGTGAATGTTGTTGTTCTCCCGGGTCTGCTGGTACCTTTGCCTGTGGGAGGGGTGGGGGGCACACGGCCTCTACCAGATGTCCTCCCAACAGGGCAACTGCCTCTCCCTGTGTGGCCCGAAGACCCCTGGACTTGAGTCTGCTCCTGGGGATTCACCCTTCTCACCAGAGCACAGCCAGGTATTGAGGTGCAGAGTTTCAGATTCTGTGCTCCCCCTGTTTATAGAGTCTTAATGGAATTTATACCTTCTCCTTTCTCCTTCTCTCTTTTTTATTCAGTCCCTGTGGCTATTTCCAATTTTCCACTTTGTCTCCAGCTGCTTTTGGGGGGGTGCTTTTCCCATATTCCCCCCCCCCCCATGCCCCCAATCTCAGTCCTCTCTCTGCAAGCAAAAACAGCTCCCTGCCCTCTATGGCTTCTCTCCAGTTCACCTCTCCCCGCTGCATACCTGCTGAGTTTTGTGGTTCAGGGTGTATAAATTGTTACATTAATCCTCAAATAAGTTTTCTAGGTGTGCAGGTTGGTTTAGTGTTGATCTGGCTGTATTTCATGGATGCGAGACACACAAAAAACTTCCATGCTGTTCTGCCATCTTGGTTCCTCCTCCCATTCTTGAGTATGATGGAAAGAAAGAAAGGAGTATTATGGGCAGCGGAGGGTTGAAGAGGAAAAAACGAGGGAGGACATTTGAGAGGAAGTGAGGGAAGGTCTCAGGGAAGGTTCTGAGACCATTTAGGTATCTGAGGATGGGTAGTCCTGGGAATGATGAAGATCGATTCTGGAATGGACACTTTCTGCCCAAGTACCTGAGATAACCAATATGAACCTAACTGATACAGTCATTTTATATATACTCTAGGCCATGCTAGGTGTTGTGCTAGCCCCTTTACATGTGTTAGCTTCATGTATCCTGTACCCTCACTCAAGATACCTGCAAAATTATGTGTACATATAATCTCCCCATTACAGAGATGCACAATGATAATGGTGGTGGTGACTAAAACATACTACTGTTCTTAGTATATGTTAAAGACTATGTTCATTACAATCAATCCAATGATACTGGTCCTGAGAGTCTAGTAAGATGAATAGGGAAAGGAGGGGATAACATAGTACAATTGTACCCTGCTGAAGGCAATGTGGATTTGTATAATCATTTAAGAATATCATAAGTGAAAAAAATAGCCATAAAGATGTCCAAGTCAATATCATCTCTGGAAATTTATCTTTAGGATATAATTTAACATAAGAAAGCTGTAGACCAAAACTATGATGTAACGATGTTTATTACATCATTGTCTATGATAGTAAAAATGTTAGAAATTTCTAGAAGACTGGTTAAGTAAATGTACATAAAATAAATACTTTATTAGGAAGAATAAATATTAGAACAAAGAGGTGGTTTTTTATATAATAAGTGAAAAAATGATACATTCACTTTGCTTACTATAAACTAATATTCATATTGAATAAGACTGAAAAAGGAATGGATAAAATGGAGATGTTTTTGTGGTGTGATGGGATTAAGTGGAAATGTTTAAAAATTTTAAAATTTGTTTAAAAATAAAAGGTACTTACTCATAGAATAAATATTTGTGGATGCCTACCGTTTACTAGGTACTGCTCTAGATACAATAAATATCTCAGTGAACCAAAAAAAAAAAAAATTTGACACCTTATACCTCATGTTCTTGGAGTACTTGGTAAAAATGTTTCTAAGTCCTGTTGTGCCCAATTAATACTTTATTTTTCAACTAAAAATTTTAAATTATATAGTTTTATAAGCAAACAAACAAGGAAAACAGCATAATATTCATCCGTGTATACAGGACACAGAGCTAAAGATGTCAATATTTTTTATTTCCTTCCTCACCTCACTTGTAGGAAATAAAACAGAAACAGAAAAAACTGAATACCCTCCTCCGTTTTACCTTTCTTACCCAAAGGTAATCCTAGTCTTACTGTAGTTAGGCCATCATATCTATCCATATTTTAATTTCTTATGTACATGTACAACCATAAATAATATATGATACTATTTTGTAAGTTTCTAAGATTTACAGAAATGGTATCTTGGGGTGTTTATCCTCATGTGATTATTTTAATGTCATTCTTACTGCTCCATAGTACTGCAATGAATGACAGAACAGTTTGCATGAAAGTGAAATTACTGGGTGATGGTTGTATGCATCTTCAACTTTGAAGTGTATTGCTGAGGTGCTTTCCCAAGTGGTTCTAACAATTGACAGTCCCAGTAGCAATGTATGTTTCTCTGCATCCTCACCAAATATAAACAGTTTTTGCCTGTTTGATACATGTGACATGGACTCTTCCATCTTGTTTTAATCATTTAATCTCTCTGGGGCTTGGTACAAAACAGGTAAAAACAGGGTCAAGTCTTGAGTCTAGTTTGAGTCCTTGGTGAAGGAGCCTTTTCCTAAAGCCTAATCCTGTGACTACTGATAAATAGTAGAGAGCACTTTGAGGCTTATTATTAACAGTAATTTCAGTGGAGGCTCATGCCATGGTAATTTGAGACATAGAGGCATCCTAATATGTATTTAATGATATTATAGGTATTAAATGAAATGTCAGGGATCTGATTCATAAGAGTTTATTTAATGTCATTTCCTTTTCTTTCCCAATTAAAAAAAAAAAGTACTCAGGGTAATACACTAAATAGCTTTCCTTTCGCCCATGTCTGCAGATGTTCTTGGATCAGTGGTCTCCCGTTTTGGCATGGATGATAATAACCTGGAGGTTTTGTTAAGGCACAAGCTTTTAATTCAGTTTCTGATTCAGTAGATACGGTGTGGGGCCTGAGAGTTTGTATTTCTCATAAGTCCTCATGTGATGTTGCTCTTGCTGCTGGCCTGGGAACCATACTTCGCAAACCACTATTGTATACGTATTTGCCAGAATGTTATGTCACTGCCTCATGGGTGTTGGAGGATAAATATTCTCAGGGTTACACTGATCATTCCATTGATCAACTCACTGATATTCCTATTTCATATTGGGGCTCCCTGGAATGCACCTATGCTTTATTTAGGTGACAGTTTCTGCAGCAGTGGGACAATATTCTACTCAGTGCATTAGTCTGATGATTCATAAAATCACAAAGGATTCAACTTTTTTGCTTCTTTCTGCCTGCCTGACTCTGATTACAAATGAGCTAAAATAAGCTGGTTGAGATTTAGGGAAGTTTTCACTAATAGAGAGCTGCTTGGCACCGGGAGCCATCTAGGGGAACGGGTAGGGGTTGCAAGGTTCTTATTTTAATTTGTTGTCATCCATCTTGCTCCCTTTGCTACCATCTTACCTTCTCATCAACATCTTCAAACTCAAATAGATATTCAGTGATCTTTCTTTGAACCCTTGTCTAGAATTATTCTTCATTTAAATTTCAGGAACTGTGAAACTATGCAAAAGGGAAGCAAGATTAAATTCTGCAGATCTGTCTACTTGAATAGGTATAAATTTTAGAGCATTTCTTTCTCTGACTTCTATTTTAAAAAGCTTTTATTCATAAAAGTATACTTGAAATATATTTTCATATATATAGGAAATATATTCATAACCATATACATTCTAGGAAGTATATTTCTTACTTAAAAAAATTTTCATGTTTATTTTAAGAGAGACAGAGACAGCATGAGCAGGAGAGGGACAGAGATAGAGGGGCAGAGAGAGAGAACCTTAAGCAAGCTCCACACCTTCAGCACAGAGCCCAATGTGGGGCTCAAACTCAGGAAAACGTGAGATGATAACCTGAGCCAAAACCAAGAGTCACACGCTTAACTGATTGAGCCAACCAGTCACCCCAGAAGTATATTGTTATGAACACTAGGTATAAGTTATTCATTTGAGAGCTTGAGTATACTTAAAATATTACAGATTTTTAACAATAAATATAAAATCACTGTTATGGCACAGTGTTAGATGCCAGAAAGAGAAGATATAAAAGACATTTTACATTGCAAAAAGCACTACACAAAGATGAGGATGGAGTTTTTTTATATCTTAGCCATAAGATCCTTAGGGGCAAAGGCAGGCCTTAAATTTTTCCAGTTGTACAAAGATATAATTGAAATAGAACATGGTAATGTTAAGGTCTACAACTTAACTTTGATATATGTATGTATTATATGTATGTATTGCAAAATGGTCACCACAAGAAGTTTAGTTAAACATCCGTTATCTCACATAGTCAAACAATGATTTTTTCCTTGTGATGAAAATTTTTAAGATCTACTCTGAGTAATGTTCAAGTGGAATACAGTATTACTAACTGTAGTCTTCATGTTGTATATTATATCCCCAGAACTTAGTAACTGGAATTTTGTACTCCATGCCCTTCATCCATTTTCTCTACTCTCCACCCCTCTTCCTCCTGGCAACCACCCATTTGTTCACTGAGTTTTGTTTTGTTTTTGTTGTTTTTTTTTTTTTAGATTCCGTTTATAAGTGAGATTGTGCAGTATTTGTCTTGGTTTGAGTTAGCACAGTCTTCTCAAGGTCCATCCATGTTTCAAATGGCATGATTCCCTTTTTACTAATGGCTGAATAATATTCCTCTGCGTGTGTATGTGTGTGTGTGTGTTCCACAACTTTTTTATCCGTTAAGCCACTGAGAGACACTCAGGTTGTTTCCATATGTTGGCTATTGTAAATACTGCTTCAGGGAACATGGAGGTACAAATATCTCTTTGAGATAGTGATTGTCTCCTTTGGTTATGTACATAGAAATGGGATTGCTGAATCATAAGGTACTTCTACTTTTAATTTTTTGAGGAAATTGCATACTGTTTTTCATACTGGCTGCACCCAATTTACATTCCAACAACAGGGCATGAGGATTTCCTTTTCTTCATGCCCTTACCAACATCTTGTTTTTACCTGTTGTTTTTTTGATGGTAGCCATTGTAACAGGTGTGAGGTGATACCTCATTGTGGTTTGTATTTGCATTGTGTTTTTGTTTTTTAATCACCTCAGATAAAGATAATCCCTGGTATAGAGCAGTGTTAAAGAAAAGAATGAAATATAACAAGGAATGTGAGTATAATGAAAAGAAGGGGTGGTGGGGGGAAGCGCCTGGGTGGCTCATTCAGTTGAACATCTGACTTAGGCTCAGGTCATGATCTCACAGTTGGTGGGTTTAAGCCCCGCATTGGGCTCACCGCTCTCATTGCAGAGACTGCTTCGGATCTTCTGTCCCTGTCTCTCTCTGCCCCTGACCCACTTGCATGCACTCTCTCTCTCTGTCTCTCAAAAATAAATATTAAAAAAAAAAAAAAAAAGGAGCTTTGGAGGCCATCAGATGTTGTTCTAAATTCTGATTTTACTGTGTGGGTATCCTTGACAACTTTCTTAATCTTTCTGAACCCTAGTTTTCTGACTTATTAAAGTCTAGATCCTATTCCCTGTCTGAAATCATCATGGTGAAATTTAAATGAAGCACAGTGACTGGCACATTGTACCCAAATAATGTTGGTCCCTTCCATTCAAGCACCACTAGTTTCTTAAAAAAATGCAGTATTAAAGTTGTTGCTAAATCTATGGCTAATTCAGACTTTTTTTCAGACTCCCTTATACAATTATTAATTACCAGTGCCCTTGCAAGAATACTATAAAAAATAATCCATATTTTACAGAGACAATGAGAAAAGTGAGCTTAGAGATACTGAGTAACTGCTTTGGGATAAGTCAGTGAACTAAAAACCAAGAGCTGGATTTCCAGGTTCAGAATTCCTGCTTCCCTGCCTTCTTTCTTCTCAGGCTAAACTTTATTTATTTGTTTGTTTGTTTATTTATTTAAATTTGAGACAGAGAGCACATGAGTGAGGGAGGGGGCAGAATGAGAGAGAGACCATCTTAAACAGGCTCCACACTCAGAGCAGAGCCCAGTGTGGGGATCAATCCCATGACCCTGGGATCATGACCTGAGCCAGAATAAAGAATTGGACACTCAACCAACTAAGCCAGACAGGTGCCCCCAAACTGTAATTCTTGACTGTATTTTAGCAGCAATGTGGTTTAGAGGCCTAGAGAAATTTAAGTTGTTTAAGTTTTTGTTACTAAATTTTATATTTTTCCAGTATCAATGGTAGAAGAGATAACCAGACAACAGTGTAGGTCACTTTTTTCCATGACTTGTATAATCACCTTTTCATTATTATATCCTTATTTATTTAGATAGCATTAAAAATGTTTTCTATGTAATAGCCCTTGAAATAGATAGCTGCTTCCCAGACAAGCCTTGGTGCTAGAAAATTGGATGTATAAGGACAAACCATTACTTGTTAATAACAACAATACTAAAGATAGCACTC
Source organism: Prionailurus viverrinus (assembly GCF_022837055.1). Lineage (NCBI taxonomy): Eukaryota > Metazoa > Chordata > Mammalia > Carnivora > Felidae > Prionailurus > Prionailurus viverrinus. Next base: position 47,934,974 of record NC_062570.1, read on the forward strand.
CCAGGTATGGGTTATTGTGGTAAGCTTTATATGCATTATATAAATTGCTCCCCAATTATAGAACATCCCTCTGAAGAAAATGTTAATATCATCTTCATTTCATACATGACAAACTAAAGCCTTAGAAAGCTTAAATAAGTTAGCTAAATTTGCTCAGAAAGATTAAAAGCTAACCCAGGAAGATTAGAGTGCAGTCGGTCTACATCCAGAGTTGAAGCACTAAACACTGACTTCATATATATTTGAGTGTCATGGGTATGTTAGGCCTGCCAGATAGAGAAATTATTAAAACAAAAAAGATCTTTCTCCTCTGAGAGTTGTAATCTAGTTCTAAATATAGAACAGATAGCCCAGAGTGAATATAAAAATGTTTTTTCTTAATATCTATGGAACCAAGGGTTTCTTCAGAGTTTTTGTTTTTTGATTTTAAAAGGGAAAAGCAATCCAAACTCAAGTAAGATTAGGGAACTCTGCATGCTGTATTCCTGTCTTTAAGATGCACATAACATATGAGTGTTTAAAGTCAATGAAAAGTCCTGGTATTTAAAATATTAGGATTTTTGAACTTATTTGGTGATAGCTCCTCTCCCCTTTCCCAGTTATTTTTTTTAACACCCCTCAGGACTTCAGTGTTCCATGGAATTCCAGTTTGCGAAATGCTGGGCTAAACAAATCCTTTAATATTTAATCCTTTTGTTTTCCTCTGAAGGAAAACTATAATCTTTGGCATTCACGTTTTTCAAGCACTCCAAACTCACACAACATATATTAGAGCAGCTCACCTAAAAGTTTATAGTTTCTGTTTATTAGCAAAAAAAAAAAAAAGCTGGTCATGTACCTCATTATTAACAAGGTTCCATGCCCATTCCTAACACCCTTGCCTCTCTTGTCTTCTTAGCCTTCTTAAAAGTGCAGCTGTCTCCACTCACCACCCATTTTTTCCCCACAATGTGCTTATTTCTGCCTTACAGCTGCTATGTCCAGTTGTGCGCTAGGGGTTAAAAAGAGAAGAAATTGTGGAGGTTTACAAAGGTCCAATAAGCAAAGGAAATTTCAAGGAGTTTATTGCATTGAGGACAAGAATAGGAGAGAGATGAGATGTTTACCTTGAAGGTTGTCTGAGCAAATAGGAGAAAAGGGACATGTTAACCCTATTGAGAAAGATCCATCATAGAAGTGGAGGTTGGGAAGTAGGCTGTGGTGGGCAGTCAACCTTTTTTTATTGTTTAGCTTTCTGGAATTCTCAGAATAAATTTGGAGTTCACATGTTTAGTTTGGAAAAACTAAAGGGAATGAGTTGTCTTCTTTATCACAGCTGAGCAAGAATTGTTATTTTCAAAGTAAAAACTGCCTTTGGAAATGGTTATTTAATTATATGAAAAAAAATTTCTGTTGTCCTATATGAAAGCCTGTCTCCAATTGTAAATTTCAGACATCTCTAATGCCATTTCTTTCCAGAGAGCTGTGTTCGTTTGTTAGTTTGTTTATTTATTTATTTATTTATTTTTGCAAAAAGATGTGCCCCTCAACCTATTTGTATTTGATTTCATAAAGAATGTACACTGCTAAATGAGCACATGGTAGGAACTAAAATAAACATTTTCCCCTTTCCCTTTATACCTTACTTGATAAATGTATAATTCTGTGCATGTTGACATAGAGAAGCCCATAGCCACTTAGAAGCCCAGAAAAGCCACTTGACTTTAATAAGAACCAGAAGTTTGTTATACATGAAAGCAATTATGTTTATTGTCTTTACAATGAACTTAAACTCAGGAGCTTACAAGTGTTTGGCTTCTGGACTTGAATCAACCTTCCATTATCTTACTCTGATTATCTTACTAAGGTAAGAATAATTAGTCCCCTTTTAAACGTGAGAAAGCTAAATAACACACTCAGGAGGGCATGCTGTCAGTGTGTGAACCTGGTGTAGTCTAAGTCACTGTCCTATAGGATGTGTGTGTAAAATACTTACAGCAATGCCTGGCATGTGGTAAGGATGAGATAAATGCTGGTGTCTATTCCATTTTATTCTATTTATTATCCTGTGAGCAGTAAATAAACATGCTGCTGAAGTAAAGCTCAGACACTGAACTGCTACTACTGCCTTTCAGCTGCCTCTGCCCACTGACATGAATTCATTAGCTCAGTGAGCTCAGTAGCTTCAAGTTGCTGAGAAAGAGAAGGGGTGGGGGCAGGGGGCATTCTGTGGCACAGAGGAAAAATCAATCACAAATTCTCCTTTTTCTTTTTCCCACTTTAGATTTACTAAAGAGAGAAGGCTTTCAATTACCTTCTCTGGGAGTGTGGGCTCAATGAGAGAAAATTTATAAAATCCTTCTACAGTTCATTTTGAAAAGTATGACTTTTGCTCATTAAAAAGCACAGTCCAACATTCCAATTAAGCAAAATGTATGCCTTATATTCACCATGCAGTTCTTTTGCTTCATCTTTAGGTGATGTACCGTGGCACACATGAGGCTTTGGAATACAGACCGTGAAACCTGGTGAAAGGTGCTTAGCAAAATTGCTATTAGCTGTTTAATCACTTGTGTTAAATACCATGGCTATAATCCAAACTGGTGGAAATTGCTTTCTAGAGTGCTGGGCTTCAGCAGTTTTGTAAGCTTAAGAAATTTTCTCTCAGCAGAGTATTTGGGTTTAAATCTTAGGTCCGTAAATAATACAAGTAAATAGCACAGTCAAGTACAGTGATTCATAAGTAGGATCACTTGATCCCACAATATATGATTACTCATTTTTGTTGCTTTTCAGGACTCAGAATTGTTATATTATCCAGGGGTTGAGTAAACAAGAAAAATTGTTCAGTTTCATTATATTTGTTCTGCCTATTTTGCGTGAATTCTGGGCCACTGTTTTCTCTACCCTGCCTTGCTTTGTCCCTGGAGCTATCCCTGTTTCATGTTGTAGTCAAGTTCATAGCATCTTGGAAGAACAGAAAGACAACTCCTTGTGAGACAACCAGGCTTTTGTTTGTCGTATTTCAAAAACATTTATTGTTCTTACCTGTAAAGTGAGCTTTAACTGAAAAGACAAAAAGATTTGCTGCTTCAGAATTGAAACCAACTTTACAGAGGCTAAATGCCTCAGTTCAGCATTTGGTATTAGCTGCTGACCAAGGGTTAAAGTTTCCAACACAAACTCATTCAACTTGACTTCTTCCTCTGAGTTGTCCCTGGAGCTTTTGCTTTAAATAAAGATTCTAAATATGAGCTTAAAACAGACAAAAACAGGGGTGCCTGGGTAGCTCAGTTGGTTGAGCGTCTGACTTTGGCTCAGGTCGTGATCTCGTGGTTTGTGAGTTGGAGCCCCGTGTCAGGCACTGTGCTGACAGCTCAGAGCCTGGAATCTGCTTCAGATTCTGTCTTGCTGTCTCTCTGCCCCTCCCCTGCTTGTACTCTGTCTCTCTCTGTCTCAAAAATAAATAAACATTTAAAAATCATTTTTAAAAACAGACAAAAACATTTTTTTTTCAACTTCTCTTTGTGTGTGAGGTGGGATAGGGGTGGCAAATACATGGCACAGATTGTCATTACTTTCGTGCCTACAGCAGATATTGTTCAAACACAACACTTATTTCCATAAGTTCTTGGAAATTTTAACAGTACCTGGCACTTAAAAATTCCTTAATTAATTGCTGAATGAGCTTATGCTCTGTTTCCTGAACCTAATTGCAGGCTCTCTGAGAGCAAGCGGTCACTATGTCTGCTTCATTAGATGCAGTACATGCAATGAAACTGCATTTTGAAAGTTAAATTGTTTTTTCCCTTAAAACAAATGTAATTGCATAGGGTTGTTTGTCCCCTATTTAGATACTGGATGGGTGTGTGTGTGTGTGTGTGTGTGTGTGTGTGTGTGTGTGTATTATGAAAGAATGTGGTAAAGACAGCTAGGGGTATGGAGCCTTAGACCTTTATTCAGCAGTGTTGACTTAATAGAGCACTAAATTGTCAAAGACCCAATGCAGGGGCAGGAAAAAGGTGATTTTTTACTCTGTATTCCTTTAATTCTTCACTGTGCAGCAAAGAGAACACAGGCTTTGAAGTCAGGCTTTAGATTCATGGTTTGTTTTTTGTTAGTGTGTGGTCTTGAATGAGATTTTCAATTGTTATATCCTCCCTTACCCAATTTGCCAAAACATAAAGTAGACATGGTATTTATGTAAGTTTATTATTATTATTTTTTGAAAAATCAAATTATGCAATACAGGTAGCACCTTCCTGCTTATTATTTACTATTCAGTGAGAATCTTGGAGGAAGGGATAAGTAGATAAGCAGAAGCTATTATAAATAGCAAAGAAGTAATATAAACTAGATACATGCCCATGCCCCAAACATGTCTCATCTCTAACTTGCCCTTTTAAATGATCTCAAGTGCACTTATGTCTCTATGCTCTGTCAGTCTCTGTAGAGTTAAAAAAATATTTTTTAACATTTATTTATTTTTGAGACAGAGACAGAGCATGAATGGGGGGAGGGCCAGAGAGAGAGGGGGACACAGAATCTGAAGCAGGCTCCAGGCTCTGAGCTGTCAGCACAGAGCCTGATGCAGGGCTCGAACTCACGGGCCATGAGATCGTGACCTGAGCCAAGTCGGACGCTCAACCGACTGAGCCACCCAGGCGCCCCTGTCTCTGTAGAGTTAAAAGCGAGTATGGACATATGTGTTGCTTTGGTATTCAGGAACATTAGAATTCTGCATTCTGAAAGAATGCATTCTCAAGGAACTGTTTTCCCAACAGCTGTATAGATAGCCCCATTGGCCCTTTTGGTTCTTTTTTTTAATGTTTATTTATGTTTGAGAGAGCACAACTGGGAGAGGGCAGAGATAGAAGGAGACAGGATATCCAAAGCAGGCTCTGTGCTGACAGCGGTGAGCCCGATGTGGGGCTTGAACTTAGCAACCCTGACAATGTGACCTGAGCCAAAGTCGGATGCTCAACTGACTGAGCCACACAGGTGCCCCAACACCCTTATGGTTCTATAAAGTGTACTATGAAGTACTTCCTTTTTCAACATGGTAGAGGGGGGCAGTGAAGGGAAGGGGAAGAGGTGGAGAAAGAGAGAGAAACTGCTTCCCTTGATTAATGGTATGAATTTCAATAGCTCAAGGGCTCTTGATTTTCTTTTTTTTTTTTTTTTGAGATTGAGGAATGCTGAAAATCTTATTCATAACTGTATTGCTATTTGTTGCAAATGATCTTCTATTTCATTAAGAAAAGGTAATATTTGAAGTGAAGCCAGGCTAAATACTGTCTTGTAAATTGAAAAGCGAAGATGTTCTAAGGGAAAGTTCACTTGGTTTTCTCCAGGAATCTAGATATGAGCTAATTAATATGCTTGCTTCTTACCAAGCCTCTCTTGATTTTTAGTTATACAGGCTGTAGTTAGAGCATTCCTGCATTTGAATCATACCAGCTTCTTCCTCCTGACCCAGCTTAATGCTACAAGTATAAAGGGTGAAGACTAGTACTTTGCAAAGTGGAGTCACTTGGGACTTGTCTGGGAAGGCTTTTGTTTTGCCTGATTTCATAAGGTGACAAGAGTTCACTTCTAAGCTGGAAGGTAAAGTTGGAAAAATTAACCCAACACTGTGTTTCACTCTTTCCCCCCTCACTTCCAGACCCATTTCCTTCTAGATTAACTTCTTCCTATTCCTTTGAATTCCTCCACTTGCCAAACAGGAAATAGATGAGACCTGCCATTACAGTTTCATTCAGGCAGGGTGGGTGTGCTATATACTTGGAAAGGTACAGAGCCCCTGCATTTTTGCTCCATGAAGGAGACATGATCTATCTAATGGGGTACTTAAGCTGCACTCCTGCTTGCTTTTTGAGAACAAGGCAGAGAAAGGTGCTATTAATGGAGTGAAGCAGTGATTAAGAGCTCTACAGAGGGACCTGGGTTTGATTTCAGCCTCTGCCACTTCGCAGTCATGTGACCTTGGACTTTGCCTCTCTGAGCTGCAGTGCCCTCAACTGTAAAATGTAGATGATCAGGAGGAATATATGAATATTTGTGTATATGTAATCACAAAGTATACCTGACGCATAAGTACTCTGAATACGTGGTAGTGATCAATGTTTGATATTTGCACATTATATAATGTCATGTTTTCACTGATATTTCCTGGGAGATGAGCAGTCACCCAGCTTCACTGAAAGGTTTTTTCAAGTAGCAGTGATGACTTAGCCTCAAATCCTGTCTTTGGACCTCTACAGCACCATGCATTTGGATTCTTTTCTTTTAATTCCAGTATAGTTAACAGACACTGTTATATTAGTTCGATGTATACAGTATAGTAGTTCAACAGTTCCATAGAACACCCAGCACTCATCACAAGTGCACTCCTTAGTCCTGATCACTGGGGCACCTGGATGGCTCAGTCAGTTAAGCATCCAACTCTTGATTTTGGTTCAGGTCATGATGTCATGGTTTGTGAGTTTGAATCCTACGTCAGACTCTGTGCTGACAGCTTGGAGTCTGCTTGGGATTCTCTCTCTGCCTCTCCTCTGCTCATGGTCACTGTTGCTCATTCTTTCTCTCACTCTCTCTAAAAATAAACATTTTTAAAAAGTTTAAAAAAAATTTAAAAACTCTGGTCACCTAGTTCACCCATCTCCCCACCAGCCTTCCCTCTGGTATCCATCAGTTTGTTCTCTATAGTTAAGAGTCTGTTTTTTGGTTTGACTCTCTCTCCCTTTTGTTGTCCTTTGGTTCTATGTTTTGCTTCTTAAATTCCACATGCGAGTTAAATCATATGGTATTTGTCTTTCTCTGACTGATCTATTTCACTTAGCATGATACTCTCCACCTCCATCAAGTTATTGCAAATGGCAAGATTTCCTTCTTTTTTATGGCTGTAAAATATTCCATCTTGTATACCGCATCTTCTTTATGCATTTATCTGTTGATGTATGCTTGGGCTGCTTTCATAATTTGGCTATTATAAGTAATGTTGCTATAAACATAGGGGTCCATGTGTCCCTTTGGATTAGTGTTTTTGTGGTTTTGGGGTCTTTACCTAGTACTAGCAATCTAGTGATTGCTAGATGGGTAGTTCTATTTTTAACTTGAGAAACCTCTATACTGTTTGTTACAATGCCTGTACCAGTTTACATTCCCACCAAGAGTGAGTGAGGGTTCCTTTTTCTCCACATCTTCACCAACCCATTTTTTTCATGTGTTGTTGATTTTTGCTATTCAGACAGGTCTTAGGTGATATCTCATTTTAGTTTAGAACTGCATTTCATTTTCCTGATGATGAGTGATCTTGAGCATCTTTCCATGTTGGCCATCTATGTGCCTTCTTTGCATAAATGTTCATGTCTTGTGTCCATTTTTAACACTACTTTTTAGGGGGTGTTGAATTGTAAAAGTTCTTTATTTTAGATACTAACCTATTTTTTGGATATGTCATTTGCAAATATGTTCTTCCATTCAGCAGGTTGGGTTTTTTTTTAGTTTTGTTGATTATTTTGCTGTACAGAGGCTTTAAAAACTTTTTTTTAATATTTATTTTTGAGAGAGAGAGTGAAGAGGGGAGGGGCAGAGAGAGAGAGGGAGACACAGAATCTGAAGCAGGCTCCAGGTTCTGAGCTGACAGCACACAGCCCAGCATGAAGCTCCAACCTGCAAACTGTGAGATCATGACCTGAGCCGAAGTCAGATGTTTAACACTGAGCCACCCAGATGCCCCAAAGAAGTTTTTTATTTTGATGTAATCCTAATAGTTTATTTTTGCTTTTGTTTCCCTTGCCTCAGGAGACATATCTAGAAAAATGCACTACAGCCAATGTCAGCCACATTATTGCATGTGCTCACTTCTAGAATTTTTTATGGTTTCAGGTCTTACATTTAGGTCCTTAATCCATTTTGAGTTTATTTTTGTGCATGGTGTGAGAAAGTGGTGCAGATTCATTCTTTTGCATGTAAGTGCCCAGTTTTCCCAGCATCATTTGTTGAAGAGCTTATCTTTTCCCATTGGATATTCTTTCCTGCTTTGTGTAAGATGAGTTGACCATATAATTGTGGGGTTATTTCTGGGTTTTCTATTCTGATCTATTCATCTATGTGTCTATTTTTGTGCCAGTACCATACTATTCTGTTTACTACAGCTTTGTAGTTTAACTTGAAACCTGGAATTGTGATATCTCCAGTTTTGCTTTGCTTTTTCAAAATTGCTTTGACTGTTTAGGATCTTTTGTGGTTCCATACATTCTGATTCTGAATGTAGACCTGAGTAATGATGTCTTATTATATTCATTTGTAAGCATGTCTCAAATATTAGTATAAAATGTGATCATTTTTTTTCCTGTAAGTAATAGATGTACAATTCCTTATATACCTTTTGATTTAACTAGCACTTATTGGGGGCTTTTTTTGGTACTAAGTGCATTGCATGTGATGCCTCTCATTTCTAATAGCCTTCTGAAGGGAAAGGTTGTTATTAGTTGTGGGACTGGAGAGGAAACTAAGGTTCAGAGACATTAAATAATGATTTAGGTAAACTAAATTTAAGTAGCTACAACCCAGATTAATAAATAGGCTTGTTTCAATGTTGAACTCATGGTGTTTCCACAATGCCATGCTGCCTCCGCATATCTAAGAATAATGTAAAAGTGACTTTACAATTCATGATTGTTTCCATAAGCACAGACAGGGTTATCCCAAATTGTAATGGCTTATAACAATGAAATACACTTTTCATTTATATGTCCATTATGGGTCATTTTTCTGGGACCCAGGCTGAAGGAGCCACCCATATGGTATGAAGGTCTTAAGGCATACAGAAAAATAGCAAAGATGAGACAATATGATGAGTCTCAAAGCTTCTAGTCAGAAACAGCATACATTACTTCTGCCCACAGTCTATTGACCAAAATATATTGCATGGCCAGGTCCAATACGAATGGGGCAGGGAGGTCTGTGTCCTCTTAGGGGGAGGACAGCAATTATTTGGGAATACCATTAAATCTAACACAGTATTACATGTGTTTTATTTATTTTACTTGTCTAATTTTATTTTATTCAGCTTTATGTAAAAAAGGACTCATATTACCAGAGTCACACACTACAAGGATGGCAGGAGACAGTTTGAGGAGGACTCACTAAAGAGAGACTCAGCTACAGATTGACTGTTGATTTGGCATATCCAGTACATTAGATATTAGTGGGATGTGATACTATGGCCTTTGTGTTGGCAGCAACAAAATCTGGGGACTGTCCTATTTGCCAAGTTCATTTCTTTCACTGCTCTAAATCACCTCTCAGCCCCCCAACATAGTGGTTTGATAGATGATTATTTTACATTTCTACAGTAGCCAATGGAACTGAAATTGTGTGTCTGAAATGGTGTCCTGAGCTAGAATTGCATTTTCAATTTCAACCCCATGATTGGTATGGAGGTGATTTTATTGCATCTTAGCCTTGGCACCTCCAATCCTCCCAGCTCACTGCTTCCATCATAGGAGAAGGCTGTAGGCTTCATTGGGAGATGAAGTATGAGAAGATCAATAACAGGAAGATAAGCACAGGAATTAAATGGAGAGTAAAATCAGAGAAGAATTTTTGATGCGATTTTTTTCTACAAGTGCTTTTTTCTTCCATCATTACTTACTGCTATTGTTTCCTTTAAAATAGAATCTTGAGTTTATTTTTCCCTGTCTCATCAACTGTTCTAGTTCCAGTCTTCAGCACCTCAAACCGCAAACACAGTAAGAGCCTCCCAGTTTGTTTCCTTCTGTTGAGTAGCTTCCTCCGTCCTTTGTCGTGTCTTATATCAGAAACAACTGGATGGTTATGAGAACCAAAGTTACACAATGCCTCATAGAGCATAGACACTTACAATCTTGGCAGTTCTAATGAAAGCCCCATCCTCATTCTTCTTAACTAATGACACTTCTCTAACTTCCATCTCTCTTCCCCTGCCTCTCCAGTCATTTGGACCCACACTCGTTTCAGCTTTCCATCCTGGTATGGCAACTCATTTCAGCTTTCCATCCTGGCATGGCAACTCGATGTTTAATTTCCCAAGCTTGCCTCCTTCCATGTCAAAAGAGTCTTTAGAAGAATGAATATGAAGAATTAATGAAGAATGAACGAAGAAGAATAGTAAATAACATAGTATAATAAATAGTAACATAATAATATATAATAATATAACATATGGTAATATAATAAAACCCCGTGAACCCACCAAGTGAAGAAGTTGGCTCTATAGTCTTTATTTCATGTTCTGTCAAAGTTTCTAAATTCATTTTCTGGTCGGTCCCTTTCTTTGACCATTTGCACTCATTTCCAGCCTTCATTCATATCCCCAGTCCTGTTAATGTTCCTCTAGCCCTACAGCTTTAACCCTGGGCTCTTGTCTTGGCATACTCCTCTTTCTAACTCCTGAGATGAGGATTATACCTACTATATCCAACCTACTCTTTCAAAAATTCATCTGTGGCCAGTCAGTACTATTTGTCCTAAGTGGAAAATGTAGCATTGTTTCTCTCTTTCCTATTGAGCTAAGGCTGAACACTCTTGTTTTTAAATCCTTCTGTGAAATCACATCCGAGATGCATCTGACATATATAAAATTTTTTTTGTTTTTCTTAGCTGGCTTTCAGTCATGGTAAATTGCTTCCCCTTTCTCTTTATAATTTTAACAACCTTCTTACCTAGCTCATCTTTGTTCTTCCTAACTCTCTCATTGTTCCTTTAACATGGTGTGGTGGGAGGAGCAGAGACTTTAACATAAGGGAGATTTGCCTTTAAATCTTGACCTCATCACTCGTCAGCTATGCAACTTTGGTCAATTTATATCCATCTCATCATTTATATGATCACTTCCATCCTCCTCATCTGTCAGTGGGGTTATTAATACTGTGAGATTACTGAGAGATGAAACAGATGCCTTCTCTAAAGGATGTTGAATATTGTAGATGGTCAACAAATTGAGTTTTGTTAATACTCTTCCATCCATTCTCCTCCATCCTATAGAAAAACCTTGTCAGAAAGTTTTTCTCTTTCTGTCCTTCACTGAACATTCAGGTTTGGACTTTATTGTACACAAAGGGAGAAATGTCGAAGGGTTTTGGAAAGGGAACTGAAAATGTGAGATTGGCTTTTGGAAAGGTCACTCTGACTGCTCTGTGGAGGAAGGACCAAAGGAAATTGAGACTGGATGCAGCTGCAGAGGTGTCCTGATGAGAGGACACGGCACCTTAACCCATGGCAGTGACAGTGGCATTGTGTCTCTGCAATCATTTGTCTACTGTGTCAGGCATGGCAGAATAAAGCACTGTCTCTGGGCCCTGCCTGGGGCCCAAAATAGGACTTCACTAACTCAAGCATAAATGTTAAAGTTAATGAAGGTAAAGAGGTCGTGGATCAGAAGAAATAGTATTTTTCAAACAGAAGAGTTAAAGGTCAGTCTCAAGAGGAAATTGCAGTCATCCGTTTGGGGATGGCAGCACAGAGCTGTATGTCATGTGATAGGGTTGAGTTTGTATTTTTTGCCTCTGAGGGTTTCCTAGTCCACCTCTTATGCTTTAACAACGCTGGAGATGCAGACTGAGTTCCAGAAGTGAACTATTTGAGAATGTTAGTGGAAGTTAAAATAGAATGCATGCCGAGGACAACAAAAACCAAAACACAAAACTAAACACTGAGGTTATGTGCTATGCATCAAACAGTTAAATGTTTTCCTGGTTTGGGGAGGGGCAGGAGATGCAGGGAGATGAGAGAAGGGATGGAGCAGACCTCAGTGAGGCAGGGTAACACAGCAGCACTTTCAGGGAATAGAAGGGAAAGAAAACATTCTGTCACTGAAGGTGAACAAGTGGCTGAGGGTGTATGTCTGTGGAAAAGACAATAATTGAAACTCTATATGAACCAATATATTTCAGCATCCTGCTGGTTTATACTGTGACTTGAAATAATAAGGATGCAGAGCAGAAGGTGCTGAAATCACCTACTAATCCAAACAGACTCAACTGTAGGGATATCTCTGGATGAGATTGTTGCCCTCAGTAATTAGAGGAGTCTGAAATGAGTCTGACAGGCAGAAGAGAAATAGCAATATAAACACCAGCAGGAGTCAATGAATACACCTTTATCACAGTTTACTGCATTCCTGGATTTAATTGCTTTTTTGGGGTGCCTTTTTAAATAGCACACATTTATCAGAGATGGTGACTCTTTCACCATCTCTTTGAAAAGAAGCAGGTCAAAAACTCTATGGAAAAGTTCCAAGGTCCTTATGGCTTCCACAAGTCCCCCCACGAGTGTGTTTAGTCGGTCAGCTCAGGCCTTAGGAGGTGTAAGGACTGTGTACCCTGTGCCTTCACTTGTTTTTGTGGAAATGCGAATACTGTAAGTGGATCTTGTCACGGGACTTTCACTGTGTGAATATTAAGCTCTTATTCAAATTCGGGTCTCCTGACCCTTGAACCTCAAGTTCAGTGAACTGCATGCTACATCACACTGTCCTTCTGTGGATGTTCACAGACCATATAAGACTGCACAGGGCTTAACACCAAGGATGGTTTCTTGTTGGAGACAGTCTGGACGAGATTAAACCATGATGAATAAGTGATTAAGTAAGTTAATTTATAGGTTTTAAAGGGTATTTCTCACGCCCACATTGATTTTTTCCTTACAGTTCTAAAGGTTCCAAATGCCACGTGCTCACCATCAAGGTCAGTTTAGATAGCAGCAATATGTCTGGTGAAGAACGAATGTAATACAGGAGGTGTGGTTGAGGGGGAGGCCGCCTGCTGACAAGAGAGCCCTTGTCTGCTGCCGCACATGCCCTGTGGGCGTCTGGTAATTGTTAGCTCTGAATATTGCAACACTTAAGTCTCAGCCATACAGTTTAGTCCACAACTGTACACAAACCTGCCTGGCTTCAGAAGATGGCCATCAGCATCAGGCAACTCTGCAACACGTTTGGTAACTAATGTAACCTCTCTGAGCCTTAGTTTTCCCACAAAATGGGATCAACATGACCAAGCTTCTGAGTTGTCACAAGAATTCTCACATTGTGAGAATGTCCACAAAGTTGCCTAGCATGATGGCTTATCGCTTGGAGTTGGTGGATGAGCCTTGATTTTCCTTCATCTGATTCCATGGAACCAGGTACAACACCTCCAACGTCGCTCCCTCAATTTCTGCCCACAGTCATCCCAGATGAGGAGAGTTCTATTTCCTTCCTTAGAAATTCCTTCCAAACTTCCTGTTTGGAATCATTTTACAGTTACTAAAGATCTTTTTTGTTAATTTCCTATTTATAATGTTAATATTGTACCTTCTTCTGTGGAAGTCAATGACTGTTGCTCAAACCCTCTGAAGCCCCATAGCACTTAGCATAGAGCCAGGACCTTGGTAGCCCTCATTAAATGTTTATCAGCTGCCTGAATTTGTGAAGATGTGAGCCCAAGATAAGAGCACAGCTTGAAGTCGGTGTTTCTTTTGCTAGGCTGCAGTTCTGTCTGCAGGGTGTTTGGCTGTTAGGATTGCTAGGATTTGAGATTTGCTTTTGGTGAGAGAGGCACAGAGCCCCAGTTGAGTTTTGGGGGAGAAGGGAAGAGTGCTAACAATGCCAGCTTTCTAGCTCCATCCCCTATACAGGTATCCTTAGTCATCTTTGTAACTCACTCAAGTGTCTTTCACCATTTCTGGAACATAGTAATTAATATTTTTTGTAATAAGCAGAACCGAGCTTCTTTTGTTCTTTATATTAAAATTGTAGGATAGGGGCGCCTGGGTGGCGCAGTCGGTTAAGCGTCCGACTTCAGCCAGGTCACGATCTGCGGTCCGTGAGTTTGAGCCCCGCGTCAGGCTCTGGGCTGATGGCTCAGAGCCTGGAGCCTGTTTCCGATTCTGTGTCTCCCTCTCTCTCTGCCCCTCCCCTTTTCATGCTCTGTCTCTCTCTCTCTGTCCCAAAAATAAAAAAAAAATTGAAAAATAAAAAAAATAAATAAAAAATAAATAAAATTGTAGGATAAAGAAATTGTTGTTTATATACACAATGGAGTACTATGTGCCAATGAGAAAGAATGAAATATGGCCCTTTGTAGCAACATGGATGGAACTGGAGAGTGTTATGCTAAGTGAAATAAGTCAGGCAGAGAAAGACAGATACCATATGTTTTCACTCTTATGTGGATCCTGAGAAACTTAACAGAAGTCCATGGGGGAGGGGATGGAAAAAAAATGAGGTTAGAGTGGGAGAGAGCCAAAGTATAAGAGACTCTTAAAAACTGAGAACAAACTGAGGGTTGATGGGGGTGGGAGGGAGGGGAGGGTAGGTGATGGGCATTGAAGAGGGCATCTTTTGGGATGAGCACTGGGTGTTGTATGGAAACCAATTTGACAATAAATTTCATATATTACAAAAATAAAAAATAAAATTGTAGATTGGTGTGGTTCATTCATCCATTTAGCAAGGATCATTGAGCACCTCCTATGTGCTAGGCATTGTCCTAAGGGCTTTTGTTCTAGCAAGGAACAAAGCAAAAATTCCAGACCCCATAGAGCTTCTTATAGAAGAAATGTATTTGGTTATATTAGGTGATGATAAGTGCTATGGAGAGAACAAAGCAGGGTATGGGAACGGATTATGTGTGCGTGTGTGTGTGTGTGTGTGTGGTGCCATTTTAAATAGCATGGTTCAGGCAAGGTTTCTCTGAGAAGATGATATTTGAATAAATGCTTCCAGGAGGTGAGAGACCAAGCCATGTAATACCCAGAAGAGAGAGTAAGGAATAGCAAGCGAAAAGGCAGGAGCATGTCTGGACTCTGCAAGGAGCAAAGAGGCCAGTTTGGTATGGCTGGAGTGGAACGTATTAATACAATAGAAGATGAGCTCCAATCCTGTAATATCAGTAGCTCGTCTTAAGGGCTTGATGGCATTCTTCAGTGGATTCCTAAGAGTTGGGTGAAAAATTGCAACCTCTATATTGTAACCAATACTTTAATGCTATTAATTCATTAATTTGCTTATTCTTTCTTTCATTGATTCATTATTCGATCAATATTGTGTACTTCTAATTAGAGCTTACCTTTATTGAACACTTGTTATATGCTAAGAAATATGTTTTAAGTGCATTTTAAAATAACCTTCACACAATCTAATAAAATAACTATTTTTATACTGCCATTTCCAGATGAGTTGCACTGAAAGTATTTTAAAATATGTATCTCCCAGGTGCTCATTATTTTTCAAAAGAGTTGAGATAATTACACACATAAGTGTACAGGATAGTTATAAGTATTATGTATGGCTCAGCCAATTTGGAGGAATTTAAGATAAAGGAGCAAATATCAGTTCTTTTCACCTATTTCCCCCCTTGAAAATGTAATTGTAGTGACAGTACTTATTCTGTGCTCTTTGTGTTTCTGAAAAGCCCAGACATGTGTCAAGGTTTCCAAGTGCCAGTCTTCTTTCCACAAGAAAATGTCGTATAGTTAGGAAGCACTACCATCTTAGCATCTCAGCCTCACAGAGTTCCTGGAAAGCCAGACTGAGACCCTGCCCCTTCAGCCTCACAGTTTCTTTAACTTGGCTAATCATATTCTAAAATTAAATGGGGATCAAGGTGGTCCCTAATGTTCCAGAAGAAACATTTGGGGGGAGTGTGAATTTGTGGAAAGTAACTAAATGTAGTGTAATAATGGAGTGTGGTGCATCATTGCATTTAAAGCACTTTCACAATCACTATCTAATTATTTATACTCCTTGCCCATTAATCTGCTTTAAGAACTTTGCCCCCCCTTCCTATTATCATTTACTAATCCTATCAGTCACCTTCTATAGATGATAAATGTCTTGATTTCATCATTTGTAAAATGCCATCTCAGCACTGCCAGGCATGGAAGGAGGAGCTAGTGAGTTTAATTAACTAATAAATAATTGAAAGCACTTTGCCACACAAAGTGTTTTGGACATTCTAAGAAGAAACTGGATCTGGCTCCTGCACAAAGCTGAACTTCAACAGTGCCGTTCCTGGGTATGGGCTACGTCTACTAGAAGGCAACAGACGTTATTCTCCAAAATGACTCTTGTAATTTGGCTTTGACAACATATTGAATGTATTATCAGTATGTGGCACATCTCACCAAAAACACCCAGTTATACTGGCATTGTTTTATGAGACATTTTTTGAAATTTTCATTAATAGTCACCCAGTCAACATAAGCTGATGAGGATCAATCTGTTACTGTAACATTCTGCAGGTTGCTTTTCGGCCTTCCTTATTTGAGAAGGAGAAAGAAAAGATCTAATTACCACCATTTTCCATCCTGCAGTATACACACACCAAGTCAGATAGACTGCTTTTATATTAGAAAGAATTTCCCAAAATAATGACCAGCACTTGAGCCAAGTTTTGTTGTTTTGTTTTTAATTTGTATAAGTTTGTTTTTGTACAACTCATTTTGTAGAATAAGTTGAAAAAGAATCAAGAAAAGAATAATAGTTTGTGAAACATGAAAATGATAAAACACATTTCAGTGCCCATAAACTTTTATTGAAACATACCATGTCCATTCATTTATATATTGTCTATGGCCTCTTCCACCCTATGATGACAATGGTGATTAGTTATGACATGGACCATAGGACCTGCAAAACCTAAAATACTGTCTGCACTTCATAGATAAGTTTCTGACTCCTGGTACAGACTATCATTGGAGTTCCACAAATGGTGGGTCATGAACTCATGGGAAGTAAAATCATCTGTCTCTGGAGAAAAATAGTTGTTCATTCATCACCTCTTTTACTATAGAAAAGAATCATGTTTTAGTACTCAAATGAAATTACTTCAGAAACATGATTATCATCAGATAAAAACTGCTTTTAAAACCCATATGGGACTAATTTATACTGTGACCTCTTGTGTCATATTTGATGCTTAAATTAAATCTTTTTATTACATCTGTTGATTAGTTCATTAATTAATTTTTCAACAGTCGATCTATGTTTGTAGTCTGCCTACTCCATGCCAAGGGCCCAGAACAATACAAAGGAGAAGACAGAACACAGCCCATGCTAAATTTATAGGCTATTGGCAAAGGTACCCATGTGAACAAGTAATTTCAATGCATTGTAACAAGTGTTTCCATAGCACTATATGCAAATCCTATGGGATCCAGTAGAGGGAATGATTCATTATGGGGGATTAGGGGAAAAGGATATTTTAGTTGGGTCTGAAAGATGAATAGCAACTCTCTCTGCTTAAAAATAGGGAAGGTGATATATTTGTTTGTTTGTAATGGGAAAGGTCATTTTAGGAACAGAAGCCAAGAAGCCAAGGAACAGAAGATGAGATATAAAAGAAAGTATGGTGTGTCTTAGAAACTCCAGTGCAATATATGGCTGGAGTATAAGGTGCATCAGGGTAAGGGCTGGAAAGTGAGTTTGGAATTTGGAGAAGATCATTGTCCATGAGGTGGGGGTGGGGGGTGTCTGTACTATATCCCTCCAATTACAGCCAACAGAACTTCTGAAGGGGGCAAGACATGGTTATCCATGCACTTTAGAAAAATACTCCAGCAGCAATGTAGAAGATGGACTGGAGGGGAAGGAAACTAGAACAGGAGACTAGTTGTGAGGCTGTAACTGTATTCCCATTGAGAGGTGAAGTTCATTGTGAATTAAGGCTTTTATGAGGAGACTATCAAACAGGAATATATTATATTCTTTATATTAAAATCAGCTTGAATCCTGCTAATGGTTCTGAACATCTCAGATTTTAATCTTGGGGGAAGAGGAGAGGTAGGAGGCAGAGGAGAGTCCTGCTGGTATTTTCAGTGTTTTGTAGAATAGTTTTAATTGCAGTTGTATTTAATTTTTATATTGAGCCACATGTATAATCTGTGGATCCTTGTGCTTTTAGTTGCATGATGAGCAGTGGCCCTACACCCAGTCTTTGGGAATACTCTGCTCAGGGCATCCCTGGTTTTGGCTTTCCTGAGAATACTCCCTCTTGGGAGGGGGTCCCAGAGAACCCTTGCAGCAGATTTACAAATATCCAAGTAACACTGTTCAGGCTCTGGTCCAGAGGGGTCCCCAGATGTGTCAGGGCCTGGGGTAGAGAGACTCTGTCACCCAGCAGTGGTGCTGTAGCTGTGTTCAGATTTCCTCCTATGATCCCAGGGTACACCCCATGTGATTATTTGTGAGGTGTGGAATTGAACAGCTGTCACTTGCAGTTCCTGGCTGCAGTGTCATTTGGTTGAATCTGGGTATGTGCTTTCACAATTTCTAACCTGCTCAATGAGACTACAACTTGGCTGTCCAAGGTTTTCTATTAAAGTCTACACCTTGACAGGACAAGGGATAACTTAGATGGTTTGTCTTATCCAGGATATGAGGAGTGGATCTGAGGATTACAACAGGCTTGGATTGCTGGGACAGCTTTTTATGGAATTATCTCCCATGTCTAAAAGACCATAAAGTGCTAGAGATACAGGCATTAAAAGGTCACTTTTTCAGTGGATGGAGTGTTTGAGTGATGCAGGATACCTCAAATACCTGTGACATTTGAATTCAAAGAGGACAGGGTGATAGCTTATTTCCTTCTTAGTGTCACTGAAGAAAAACCAGTATTGACATGTGGAAGTGCAGGCAGTCTTCTGAGACCTAAGAGAAATGGCTTCTGAGAGGTGACTGCTTTGCCCAGATTTGATACAGAAAGGAAAAACAGCCTTATGAATAGAAAAATCATAGACTTCAGAGTCAGCAGCTGTAGGTTCAAATACCACATGCAATTTATGAGACATCCAGCAAGTTATCCTTTTGGAACCTTGTTTCTTTTATTGTGTAACCTCCCTAGGTTGTTCAAAGAATCAAATAGTGTGTGTATGCAAGTGTGTATGTTTGCTTACACACACAAAGCATCTCGTAGCATGCCTGATGGGTAATGGGCTTTCAATAAATGTGTTAGTTTCTGAATACCTTAGAGAGAGATTGTTGATCTCAGTGATGATGAAAACAGACTCCCTGGAGAGGATGGACACAATGGTGTTTTCTGCATCTCTGAGAGGAGGTATCATGGCTTAATCAAGACGTCTTGGATTTTAGAGGCCAAAGACTTCAGCTTGATTCATCAGTTTGCAACTCAAGATGAGAATCTGGGCAAATTATGTACCTCTATAATTCTCAGATTCCCTAACTCTAGAACATGTACTGTATAGGATTAAAACTTGTAATAGTTTTTATAGGGATGGGCCCAAACCTTCTGTAATTTAGCAGGGAGAACATGAAAAAAATGAACACAAATTGTAATTGCAAAATGAAATACAGGGTTAGGGCAGTGATTTGTGTAGGTGAGAGGCCTTCATTAGCTTTATGGTAAATCTGCCTCAGAGTTTTTGGTACCTAAACATATTCATATAATGTATCTAGTATAATAAATATTTATTGTATATATTCATGAAAAAATGAATATGAATTTAATTTGACAAGCCTGAGGCTTAGAAGTAATGAATGCAAAAGTTATAGGAAAAAAGGAAAAACTCATTGAGGGTTTTATTTTCTTAAAAAAACCTAAAATAGTTCCTCTAGCTTTATGCAGGACACAGCGATTTCAAAACAATAAGCCTTCAATGAATAGGTACCAGGCACTGTGCTAGGCATAGAAGAAAGAGTATTACTTGAAAGAATAGTAAATATAGCATTTCTTGAAGACAGAATGCCTGTCAGTGACTATCTTCCACGTGGAAGTTTTTGACTCTGCAATGTGTCTTGAGGTCTCCTGACTCCTAGAGAAATATCATGAAAAAGTATAGAAATATTTCAGAGTTTAAGAGTTGTGAGGGATCATTTTACATATTAGAAATATTTATTGATGTATAAAATATTTGCTTGGCTTTTACTAGTACTTAAGATTGAGGGAGGCATTGGGAATGTATCAGTAGTAATATTGGAATTGATACCCACTTTTACTGTTAGGGTTGTTTTAAAGGAGAAAAAATATTCTTAGCAGTTGGCTGTCCTATAGTCTACTTCATTATTTGCTTACAGAGCAAATAATTCTTTTTTACCTCTGGTTTCAGAAGTGTCTTGTTCAAGGCAAATCCCTCCTATCTGAGCAGTATATGAGTTTTCTGTGACATTAAAAGTGAGGTTGCCTTCTTGCTAATGGAATGGTTGTAACCCTGTACTGAATGAAAACATTGCTGCTCTTTCCCTAGCAAATGACCATAGAAAATGCTTAATAGGTATTAACCTAAGACTAGAACATTATTCTTTCCACATTCGTAAACCACAGACTATCCCTGGTGGTTGGGACAGAGGTGTGCGGGTTGGCTGTTGCAGAGATCATCTTTGTCAGCCTCATATTTAGGGTTCACTGGCTAGAGTCCAGGGATTTTGGGTAGATTTATGCCCTAAATTAATCCCCTCCAACCTAAGATATAATCTGAGGAATGTGTTTCATTAGTTACCTTTCACAGTAGGCCCATTCACACCTCTCCCTGGATAAAGAAATGGAACGTGAGTCCTTATTCCAAGCCTAACGGGATTCACTCAGAACCCAGGTCCTTGGTGAGCATGCCCCTTGGCTTTCCATCATCCTCAGGAGTGTCCTTTTGCTTTGAAAAATCAATCACTAGCACTGATATTAAAAGGGCAGCTGCCTGGGAAAAGCACTTTGCTTTGGGGCAGTCAAATATTTCAAATGAAATGGTTTCCTCCACAGAGCAGGCAATAGATTAGACACCTATCAGAGGGAGTCTTTGTCTTCTTTCAAGACCTGAGTTGCCCTGCGTGTCCTAATTTATTAGGACTTTTTTTTTCCCCAGTAAGAGCCCCTAATATTTGCATTATGCTTTATAGTTTATAAATTGCTTTCATTTTTATTATCTAATGTGCTGTCAGCACCAGTTTTGCAGGTGAGTAGAACATACGAAGAAGTAGCTAATTTAGTAAGTGTGATAACATCCTTATTTTACACATGCACAAACTGAAGCTCAGGAAGGTAAGGTGGCTGGCAAAGACCATAAAATGGCAGATAGTTATGGTTGTATACAAGTCATTCAAGTCCCAAATAGCTCTCTTTCTGTTATATATTGGCCTTTCATTTACAGTTCACAAAGAACTTTCATGCATATTATTTCATTTACTTCAGGACAATTTGGCTGTAGTGTTTGAGAATATCTCTTAGATCTCTGTTCTAGTTCCAGCTCATTGTTTACTAGATGTGTGATCTTAAAGAAGATACCTCACTTCACTGACTTGAGTTTTCTTTTTGCTAAAATAAATAATAACTTTCTTGAAAGGCCATTGTATGCATTAGAGATCTTGTGTAGAAGGCACCTAATATAGATTCTGGCTCCCAATAAATGCTCAAATAATGGCAGCTACATTTGTGATGATTAACCATTCTATGACTGAACCATTTTATCACTAACCATTCTCTGACTAATTTGCAAATGAGAAAACGGAGGCAATGAGGAGAGTCAGAAGAAAATTCCTTAGATTTCAAACGTCTTTAATAGAAAAATAAGTGTTTGTGTATGATGAGCTATGGGAAGTGTGGGATCTTGACTCTGGACACCATTGCCAAGACTGGTATGAGAGGACGGGATTTAACAGTTTGGTATGAGATGAATGTATTGAACAATTTGTGCTCTGAGGTTTCTCAGTGGTCAGCTTAGTTTTCATATAAATGGGGTTGATAACAATAAAAGGACACGAGGTGTTCCCATTCCTTCCCTTCTGGAGGCAGCCTCCCTCTGTTTACACCTTTAATAAACCTAACTCAGCCTACTATCAGATCAAGTTCTCTCTGCTCCAGGTGCCAGAACATGTGTGGAACAGCTCACAAAGGTGTTATATTTGTACTCCAAAATGAGCTGGCAATCCCTATTGTGTCACTTTTTACCATATAGAACTTTTTAGAGGGTATAATTGTGTTGACATGTGTCATCTCTTTGATTTTTGTTTACCCCAGACAGCTGCAACCTGGTAGGACAAACTGAAAGCTCCTTGCAGTGTACTGAAAGAGTAACAGGCAAATACCAGTGTCATCCCTATTGGGACATTTGCTACATGAAAAATACCTTGGATAAAAATTCCTGGCACTTCTAGCTCAAGGTGAGAGGAGTCTTTGGCTCGCATCGCCACTCTGGGGCAATGCACTGTATTCAGCAGCTCCAGACCCCTCACGTTGGGGGAGGTTTCCCAGTGTAACTCATTCTCTGCATTCCTCCCCGCTAATAGATGTGAGCACTGGGGCAGATCATCCAAAACTCATTTATATATGGCTTTTAAAATCCTTAAATGAATTTTTCAGCAAATTGACCTTCTTAATTTAGTTTTGCTTAGATTCTTAATTTACAACTCACATTTTTCTTAATGAACAGGATATCTCTAGCCAACTCTAGGGTCAAACAAAAATTCTCAAGGTGAAGTTCTTACAAATTAACTTCAAACTAGGAACTCCTATAGAATATTAGTAATATTGATATATCTAGTGCTTATTGAATATCTTCAATATGCCAGGGAGTGAAAAAGGCCTGGTGATGCAGCAGGTAGGGATCCCTCAGACTGGTCAAGGAAGCAGACCTATAAAATTAGATTTCATATAATTATGTAACCCAGATATTTCTGAAAGCTTCTTTCCTATGGAGATGTTGTCAAACTTTGATTGAACCACAGTTCCACAGCCAGGGGAAAAAAACTCAACAACTGTCAAAAACTTACCTCCCATTTTATGCAAGTTTCTGTAGCTTACTTTGTATTTCTTCTTGTCTCCAGTGTTCCTATGTTTCTGTATGTACACAGACACTGTTCTGTTCTCTCTCAATTAGTGCAGGTATAAAACAAAGCCGCCTTCCAGTTTGCCCCCTCACCGACCCATTTTATTTCCTACAATCTGAGTTAAATAACGTCTGCTGATAAACTGGATAGTTACAGTGAGGGTGGGGTGGGGGGGGGGGGAGGTTCACACATTTCAGATCGTGGGATTTTCCTACTATCTTGCTGTTTTCCTCTCCACCTCTGCCTCTTGTGCTCGTTCATTCAGGTTTCTTTTCTCCTTCCAAAGCCTTTACTGCTTTC
This sequence comes from Prionailurus viverrinus, assembly GCF_022837055.1. Taxonomy (NCBI): domain Eukaryota; kingdom Metazoa; phylum Chordata; class Mammalia; order Carnivora; family Felidae; genus Prionailurus; species Prionailurus viverrinus. The sequence continues at coordinate 47,958,051 of NC_062570.1, forward strand.
CCCTTCTGCATGCAATCCCTTCTCTGCTTGTCTCTCAGGAGGCAAGCCCATCAGGCTCAGCATCTACACAGGAAGTAGGCTTTTCAAAGTATCTTTGTTTTTTTCATGGCAGATCTTTTACTTTAAGAGATTTTCCTAAGGAAAAAACATCCTTCCATATTGTTATAATCATAATACAACTGTGTAAATGTGATGAATAGTGATGTAAAAAGTACATGAAGCACAAGGAGGGGTATCTAAGTTTGCCTGGAGGGAGTGGTAATCCTAACCAGTGAAGTTGGCCAGACAAATGTGGCTGGTAGGGGGTAGGGTAGGAAAGTAGGCTCTTCTAAGCAGAGGAACAAACATGAGCAGATGTTCAGAGATGAGAAGCAGCATGATGTATGAAGGGAATTGCAATTAATTCAGTGTTTCAGAGCATGAAGGAGTAGAGAGAATGGTAGCATTAAGCTGGAGAGGCAAGAAGGGCTGGGTCACGTAGGGCCTGAAGTCTCAGGCTAGGAAGACTGGTTCTGATCACAAAGAGAGAAGCCATTGACAAGCTTAAGTGTGGTAGGGACTCCACTGAGTTTTTTCTTTGGGCTCAATCACCACTGTGCCTGTGGGTGCCTGTAATTCAGAGACCTAGAACAGGAAAAGCTTAGACTACCACCTAGTCCATTCCAATTCACATTTAAAAGGAGGGATTTGAGGTCCCAACAGTGACTTCAGTTATGCCATGCTACTTAAACCAGTCTGTCCATGCAGTGTCCAACATGCTGAGTTGCAGGCCCAGAGACTGCTGGGCAGTCTCTAATTGATCTGTAAGGATGCCCACAGCAAATGAGAACCTTCCCTTCCACCCAGCTGAGCAGTCATGAAAAACTCTCTTGGAGGGGAGTCTTGGAACATGAGAATTAAATAAAAAATTCTTTAAGATTATTTTCCTAAAAACAAAGCAATGGAGTTTTAAGTGGTATTGTTTTCATAGTAATGTTTTAGGGATCAAGAAGACTATGTCTCATAAAGGGCTATGTCTGCAGGCAAATAATACGGGAATGAGTAAAACATGGTTTCTTTTCTGTTACAGTTTTTGAAATGAGCCACAGCCTTCATTTCCAGATGATGGAAGGACAAGAAAAGTTCAGTCCCTTTCCAATGGGAGGGGGGAGCAAAGCAGGTGGGGAGAAGCAACACTAGAATGCTGAAATTCTAAGTAATATAAAAAGTTTTCTGTTAAGTTTGTGATCTAAATTAGAGAAGTTATGTTTCCTCACAAAGGTTTAAATATATGTATGATGTGTGAAGAATCCAGGAGAACTGTGTCCTCAGTGCTCAAATGAAGACATCCCTAAAAGATAAATTCTGTATGATTCTGAGACCAGCCTAGGTTCATCCATCTCCTTATCTCTGACTCCCCTGGCAGTCTCGTCAGGCATTCCCATTCATTGTGGGGTGTGGCTCTGGGTGCCACATTGGACACTTTCTTCCAAGTCTTACCTCCTCTCTTCCCCCCCCTCCTTTTCCCTGTATAGCAGAAAAGAGTGGTTTGGTTCTTAGAGTAGATAAACCTGGTTTCTTTCTTACTTCTCCTTTCTAGTCAGGTAGCTTTGGGGGAGAGGTAATTATTTTTTCTAGGAAATGCAGAAAGTCTCCCATGTCTCACACATTCATCACATGCCATTCATCGTAAGGGATGGAAAGGACTAGCACAGTTCCTGGCACTAAGCACTCAAGTAACAACAGCCACTGGTAACATTACCCTCAAGTAAATTTAGCCCCAATTCCAGGACCACTGCTTGGGCCTAATTTGTGTGTAACTGTGTTTAATTTTGTATGTGAATTAAGCTTAAAATAAGTGAATGAAGCATCTGGGATCCTGTTTCTCATGTATACATTCCCTCTGTATACCTGTATGCAGTGGGTCTGGAGGCCTTTTAAGGGTAAACAGTCTTACTATTAAATATCAAAGATGAAATGAATACAACTTACTAGATAACTGCCCTCAAAAGGCCAATGATACAGGGGAGAACTCTAGCTCAGTTTGGTATCAGTCTTGTAGTCTGAGGCAGGAAGTGGTAACAAGAGCATAGAAGGCAATGAAACCACCAAATAAATGTCATTATATCGAACTTCAGTTTGCTGACTGCATTCAGATTAGCACCTCTCAGTCTCCTTAACCCCTTGTTGTAAATCTCCTGCACTGTGGATGGGGAAAATTTCACTCAGTCTCTAGAATAAGCCCAGAGGAAAACTCCCCTTTATGCCTCCAAATCATAAATGTTATCTGTTCTCAAAGAGTTTCACATCTCCAACAGGAAGGAGTTGCTGATACAGTCTAAAAGAGAACCGCCCAGGGGCTGTGGCATTTAAAAGTCAATGCTAAATGATGTAGTTTTAAAGAAAGATTCAGGGTATGTTGCCAACATTTATATTTCATATTGCTTTGTGGCACTGCTTTCAATTCCCTCTCACTTAGGTCTCTCTACGCAGTAAAGATTCCTAGGTTGCTATGGAAAATATGCACTTAAGCTTGACTGCTATGGTAACTAGTCACATATGGTGGAGAGGCATAATATGGCACAGGATTTGCATAACTAATTTGAGCATGTTAGTGAACAGCACAATCTGTACATAAGAGGCTAAGCAATGTGAGGCTTTTTTTTTTTAATTGTGCACACAAAAGCATTAGGTACTAGTGTCTGTTTTTATGTTTTGAGTCCTCTCTGATTTCAGGTATCAGTCCACACAGCATGCTATTGTCAGGGTATAGCATTGTGTGTTGATGAGCTTATAAAGTTGAATTGGTCTCATTGTTTTGTAGTTACATTTCATTTATCTGGAGTCTCAAGTCTTAAGCCCCCTTTTCACATTTTAAGGATTTAATTAAACTTCTATTAGTTTCTCACTATTTTACTTAATTCAACTCAATTTAATATTTATTTGAAGTGCTGCTGTTGGCCTGGATAGTGCTGTTTCTGTCTTTAATGCCTGCAATGTTTTTGTCGGTATCTTAACCTAGAATAGTGAAGAATGCATGCTAGGTAAGGAATAACTGGAAGTATAGAGGGACTTAGTTGTGGTGTTGTGTTCTCTAGGAGACTTGATTTGAAACCCTTGTCCCTGGCCAGATACTCCATTCAAAGTTCATTTATAGAATGTCTACATTTTGCTTTAAAATTGACAGTTTAAAAAAAAATGCCTCTCCTGTTAGATTCTGAGATCCTTAAAGGGAGGAATCTGTGTCTGATTCAAATGTGTCTCGCCATGGCCTGGCACAGTTCTTATCAGAGTGTAGGCTTGCTGTATATATTTTTGAATAAATAACTGAATGGGATGATGGATAAATGAGTGAATCAATGATAGGCATATCAGTCATGTATATCTACCTTTAATCGTTTAGGGGGGAATGTTACTCAAAATACCTTGTATTTCTCTCTCTCTCTCTCTTTTGTTTATAACCTCCATCTTCCTCTTAAATGATAGGAGATTAAGTAAGTTGCCTTCTTGTCTCTGTCTTTAGTATCCTCATACTAATGTTGTTTTTTCCATGTTCTTTTACCTCATGGGGGAAAGAAAAAGATTGACTGAATCAAATGATACTCACTTCCTTTAGCACCCTGTGTCCAAAGGTCTGTCACTAAATGAAGGCAGGAACCACCTGCACAAGGAAAGCCCTTACCACACTTTTCCCACCTCCCTCACTGTACACAGCATGGTTAGGGAAAGCCAACAGCTGCACTGGGGGACCATGCCCTAACTCCTCTCTTTTCCATCGTCTCATACACATACATACCAGCTCCTGGTTGAATCAGCTTTAGGATAGAGGTGTGGGGAGTGAGGTAGATGTTGGAGAAGGGCAGACAAGGAGTTCCCTTTTCAATGGTTACTTTAATAAATAAAGCCTATTTTGAGAAGTACCTGGGTGGGTCAGTCAGTTAAGCATCTGACTCAGTTTCAACTCAGGTCATGATCTCACACTTCTTGGGATTGAGCTCAGCGTCTGGCTCCAGAAGCAAGGGGATTCTCTTTCCCTCTCTCTCTCTGCCCCTCCCCTGCTTGCACACATGTGCTAGCTAAATAAATAAATAAATAAATAAATAAATAAATAAATAAATAAATAAAACTATTTTGAGATCATTGTAGGTTCACGTGCATTTGTAAAAACGAATATGGAGAGATCACGTGTACCCTTTACCAGTTTCCTCCAAGGGTTATGTTTTGTAAAACTATAGTGCAGTGTCAAACCAAATTACTGACACTGATACAGTTAGGACACAATACTTTGATCACAACAGAGATTCTGCATGTTGTTTTTTCATAGCCACATTCACTTCCACCCCCAATCCCTTCATAACTTTTGGCAACCACTAATATGTTCTCCATTTCTATAATTTTGTCACTGAAAAAATATCATGAAATTATAAATTTATTTGGGGATTTTTTTCTCTCAGCATAGTACTTTGGAGTTTTATCCAAGTTGTGTGTGTGTGAATCAATAGGTCTTTTTAAATTCTGAATAGTATTTTATGGTATGGACACACTGCCGTTTGTTAACTCAAAGGGTATCTTGGTTGTTACATTTTAGGTTATTACAAATAAAGTCATTTGAACTTAAGTTTCTTTTCTCTAGAAAAAAACGTCTAGAACAACTGCTAGTTTGTAGGGTAGTTGCATGTTTATTTTGTTGAGAGACTTCCAAGCTTCTTGAGTTGTAACATTTGACATTCCCACCAGCCATGTGAGTGATTGGGTTTCTCCACATCTTAAATCAGTTTTTGATGCTGTCCCTCCTTCTTACTTTAACCATTTTGTGTGCTGTAATACCTCATTGTGGTTTTGATTTGTGTTTCCTTGATGCTTAATGATAATGAATATCTGCCATGTACCTATTTTACAATCTGTATATACTCTTTGGTGAAGTACTTATCTTCTGATTGGATTTTATTTATTGTTGAATTTTGAGAGTTCTTTACATATCCTAGATACTAATCCTTTGTTGCTTTTATGCTTTGCAAAAATTTCCTCTCACTGGGTAGCTTGTCTTTTCATTATCGTAATATGGTCTTTGCAGACCATATGGTTTTAATTTTAGGGAAATCCCATTTATCATTTTTTTTTAATGAATATGCTTTGGGTGTTCAAGTCCAAGAACTCCTTTCCTAACAATAGATCCTAAAGGTTTAATTTTTTTTTCTAAAAGCCTTACAGTTTTAACTTTTACATTTAAGTTCCTGATCCACTTTAATTTTTGTATAATGAGATTTAGATGAAAGTTCATTTTTTTGCCTATGGATATTCAATTGTTCCAGCATCATTTATTGAAAGGGCTATCTTTTCTCTACGAATTTTATTTGTACCTTTGTCAGAAATCATTTGGGCATGTCCTACCTGTTCGATTGATCTATGTATCTATTCTTCTTTGAATTCTACATAGTTTGAATTACTATAGTTATATATTGTCTTGAAATCAGTTAGAATGATTTTTCTCACTTTATTATTTTCTAAAACCGTTCAAATTAGTCTAGTTCTTTTGTCTTTCTATATCAATTTGAGAATTATCTTGTTGATAGCTACCAGAATTCTTGCTGGGAATTTCATAGGAATTGTGTTAACATGCATATAAATTTGGAGAGAATAGTTTAATTTTGAATTTTACAATTCATGAACATAGCCTATTTATTTAGGACTTCTTTGATTTCTTTTATTAATGTTTTGTAGTTTTGGGCTACAAGTTCTGTATATGTATTATTAGATTTTCACCTAAGTATTCCTCTTTTTGTGTGCAATTGTAAATAGTATTATAATTATTAGTTTTAGTGTCCCCAAGTTCATTGATAATATGTGTTGCTGAATTTTATTTGCTAATATTTTTAAAGGACTTTTTTCTGTCTGTATTCTTGATGGATATTGATCTGTACTTTTATTTTTGTATTGTTAGTCTGAGGTATTTGAACAGTATTAGAAATGGATTGGTAAGTGTTCCTTCCTCTTTGGTTTTCCATAAAAATTGGATATTGGCATTAATTTTATTTTTAAAAAATCTGGGACAATTCTCCAATGAAACAATCTGGATCTGGAGATTTCATTTTGGGAAATTTTTTAAATTACAAATTTAATTGCTTTGAAGGTTACAATGCTCATCAAATTACCTATTTCGGTTGTTTTCAAAGAATCCATTTCTCCTAAGCTTTTAAATGTATGTGTTTAGAGCTGTTTTAGTATTGATTTATTGTCCTTTTAACGTCTGTAAGTTCTGTAACGATAACTCCTATTTCATTTCTGATACTGATAATTTATACCTTTTTTTCTTTTTTCTTTGTTTTTCTTGCTAGATATTTGTTAATTTTGTTATCTTTTCAAGCAACCTGCTCTTTGTTTCATTGATTTCATCTGTTGATTTTCTGTTTTGAGTTTAACTGATTTCTGTTCTTGATTTCCTTCCTTCTGCTAGCTTTGATGTCATCCTTTTACCAGTTTGAGTAAACTAAAAACCTAGCCCCATTTATATCCCTTTATTCCCGTTTATAATATAATTTTAATAGAATTATAATCATGATTTTCTTAAATGTTTTCTGCATTCACTTAGAAGCACATCAGATGTATTATAATTCTTGTTTCCATTGTCAAACATAATTTAGAAAACTTAACCAGGAAAGTCTGTATTTACCCATTTTACCACCCCCCCCCCCCCGCTTTTTTTAGTAACCATGTTATTTCTTCCTTTTGTTATCACTTATCATTTCTGTTTAAAGAACTTTCTTTAGATTTTGGTTGCCGTTGGGGGGGGGGGAGGTAAGTGTGCTGGTGACAAGTTTTCTTAGTTTTCTTTTATCTGAGAATGTCTTGATTTTGCCCTTAGTTTCTGATGAATTTTTATGGGTACAGTATTCTGAATTGACAGTTCTTTTCTTTCAGAGCTTGAAAAATGCTGTGTTGCTCCCTTATGGCCTCCAGAAATATTTCTGATGAGAAATCCACTGTCATCCAAATAGATTTTCCCTGTAGGTAAAATGTCATTTCATTTTTGCTGCTTTTACAATTTTTTTTTTTTTGCCTTTAGTTTTCATAAGATTGACTATGATGTGTCTTGGTATAGATTTCTTTGAGTTTATTCTGTTTGGGGTTTGCTTAGCATCTTGAATCTATAGAGGTGTGTGTGTGTGTGTGTGTGTGTGTGTGTACGCACGCACGCACACACACACATGCATTCAGGCAACTGCTCCAAATTTGGGAAGTTTTCAGCCATTATTCCTTTGAGTGCTTTTCTACACCTACTATCTTTCTTCTTTCATTCTGGGACTCTGATTACACAACTCTTAAATAGATTGTTCTCTTCCTACAGTGTGAGGCTCTTTTCCATTTTTGGAGGGAAGCAGTAATTTATTCTCGCGATTTATATTGTTTTATCTTTCTGATCACTGATTTTTCCCTCCATCCCTTCCATTCGTTTATTGAGGTAGGAGAAAGGGGGGAGCAAGTACCATTTCATTACTGCTAAGCAGGTACAGAAATCTATGTTTCCCATCCAGTCTCTGTTGACACTAAGGAGAGGCAAGGCTTCTCATGATTGCTGAGTAGAACTGGGAGTTCAAGCTTTCCACTAGGCTTCCACTGATACCTCCCTTCTGCTACTTCTCTCTACATGGTTCCTACAGACACCATGGTGGATGGAGTTGGGAAGGTATTGTCTTACTAGTGTTGAATGATAGTGGTGAAATTTTGACCCTCTAGCAGTCCTCCTCTGACACTACCTCCTTGGGGAGAAGAAGGGGTGCCTTGGTACAGCCAGGTGGGAGTGGAGGTCCAGGCTCTTCACATGGTCTCTATTGACACAGCTTTTGATGGGGATAGCTTTATTAAGTACCAGATCCCAGGCCATCTCTGACACTATCCCAGAAGGAATGTTGGGGAACCTCATTACTGGCCAACAATGGTGGAAATCTAGGCTACCCACTTGGCCTTTTTTTGTGTGGGTGGGATTAGGGCCATAGTTTTTTGTGTTGTATTTGGTAGGAGGAGAGATCTTACAATCTGAAAGTTTTCTGTCTTTATAGGCCTTCATGGCCTTTTGACTAGAGAGGAAAGGCATTTGTTACAGCTTTTGGTGTCTCTGCCTGTTGGTGTCTTTGGTTTTCTGGCTTTTTCATCTCTAACTCTAGAATAGATGAAACAAACAAACAAACAAACAAAGTGCAAGGAACTCAGCACCATGTTACTTCTCTAGTCTCTAGGTCTGTAGTTGGTGAGCTTGCTTTTCTCCACCTTAGAGAGTCTTATGTTCTCTGTACAATGCCCAGGGTTTCTAGTTGTACTCAGTAGAAAGAATTGGAAAAAGCACTCCCACTTCATCTTTCCAGAAGTAGAAGTATGTAGGCTTCCCTTTTATTATTTGTTTAGCACTTGGCATTTGTCATGTGGCATTTTTCCTAAAATCTGGGACATTATTGCCACTACTATTTGAGAGATATCATTCCAAGCTACACAATCTGTCTGGCAGTGTCACTGCAAACATAAAGTTGGCAGTAGTCACAAGTTGAATACAAAGACTGGAGTCTTGTTCTAAGCATAAGCATGTATGACCAGGACACAATCATCGGGAAATCACTGTCATCACCATAATATTTACCATGTATGCACCGTTTTACCATCATTCCTAGTAGTAGCAATAATGAAAACAGCAATAATAATTGCCACCCTGTTTGGGGTACCTGTCTCAAAGTGGTTTGAATACACCATGCAATCAAATCCACATGCCAACTACTTTTATGTACATGCTTTTTTCTGTGTGTGAGCTTATTTAGTATTTACTAACAGACTCTAGGTATTACTAGGCATAAAGGAGAACAAGATAGCCTAGGTCCTTGCTATCATGAGGGAACAAATAATATATAAGCAAAGACATGTACAAACAAATATTTAGGCAGAACATGCCTTAAGGACCATAACACCTGGAAAAGTGGCAGACAGTGCCTGGGGTGGTGGGCAAGACTGGCATAGCACAGGTGCTCTGTGAGAGCAGTGGCACTCCAACAAACTTCAGTGCCTTTCATGCTAATTATTTTATTTTATTTAAAATTTTTAATGCTTATTTATTTTTGAGAGAGAGAGAACGAATGAGAATGAGCAAGGGAGGCGCAGAGAGAGAGAGTGAGATACAGAATCCAAAGCAACCTCCAGCCTCCAGCTGTATGCACAGAGCCTGATGTGGGGCTTGAACCCACTAACCGTGAGATCATGACCTGAGCTGAAGTCAGATGCTAAACCCACTGAGCCACCCAGGCACCTCAATGCTCACTGATAATTTTAACTGAAAGGCTAAAACCGTACACATATCCTCAGAAAGGCAAGCTTTTTGCTTTCTGTTGGAATCATCCTTTCATAGATTAGTGGTAGAGTATAAAGTACAAAATGTTTAGAACCCTGATTTTCTATCACTCTCCACTCATGTGCTCTTGGGCAGAGTTGTGC